>NC_135714.1:182393587-183593587 GCF_964656455.1 Halichoerus grypus
AAAAGTTATCTGCCCTGACCATTCCCAATATAAAACAGTAGGAGCAAGACCAGGATAACTGGAATAAGAATGCTTATTTGGAAAAATAAGAAGAATAGAAAACATACGAAGTCACTGGGCTATAAAAATGACCAATTCTTGGGGCACCTCGGTGGCTCAGTCGTTAAGCGTCTGCCTTCGGCTCAGGTCATGATCCCAGTGTCCTGGGATTGAGCCCCGCATCAGGCTCTCTGCTCGGCAGGAAGCCTGCTTCTCCCTCTCCCCCTCCCTCTGCTTGTGTTCCCTCTCTCGCTGTGTCTCTCTCTGTCAAATAAATAAAATCTTTTTTTTTTTTTCAAATAAAATCTTAAAAAAAAAAAAAAGACCAATTCTAACTAAGCAGGAACTGAAAAGACTGGGCCCAGATTGATTAAACTCGTGGCAAATGTTTCTGCTCTTAGGGGGACTGGGGATGGGGGAGTTGTCTCTCTCACCTTTATTTTCTGTGACTCCCATCTGATAATATCCATTTTCCTTATATTTGCTTGACAGAACTCCTTTGCTATGTAAAACATTGAAAAGTTTAAATAATTTTATTCAGCTTCAATATATATGTATGCATATATAGTATATTATATATAAATTATATTTTACCTATAAATTATTTATATGTAATATATATAATTGCATATAGTTATATAATTTATTAGACAAATAATTATTATTTTTTTAAGATTTTATTTTTAAGTAATCTCTACACCCAACATGGGGCTTGAACTGACAAACCTTAGATCGAGAGTTGCATGCTCTACCAACGGAGCCAGCTAGGTGCCCCAAATTATAATTACTTTATATATTATGTAAACAACATATAATTTTATACATACATATATTTTATATTTATATATGAATGCACATATATATAATTTATAGTTTAATTCCTTGTTCTAATTCCTTTTTCCTTTTTCTTCTTGCACAGTCTCATGTAATTGCTTAGAAATATTTGTGTGACCTGGTATAAATCATGTCCTGTCTCATCTTGAGGACAAAACAAATAGGGTCTTCTGCTCTACCCACAGAATGGGGATGTGTAGCCTTGCCGACAAGCACTGACCTGCATGGCAACTCAGTGACAGGGGAGGTGTGTACATATTTTGCCACCTTTGTTAAACAGATCATCCAAGAAAGTTTATTATGCACATTTTATATGTCTCTGTTTATTTTATAAAGATTTTATTTATTTATTTGTTTGTTTGAGAAAGAGAGAGCATGGAGAGGGGAAGAGGGAGGGGGGAAGGAGTCTCCAGCAGACACTGTGCAGAGCCCAACGTGGGGCTAGATCTCAAGACCCTAAGACTACAACCTGACCCGAAATCAAGAGTTGGACACTCAACTGACTGAGCCACCCAGGTGCCCCTATATGTCTTTGTTTAAATAAATAAATAAACATGCCTAAACATACATATTAAAGATTTCAGATTTATTTGAAATTGAGCAGAATGAAATCAATTTGGGTGTTTGGTATATAAAATAAAATAGATTTTCTATTACAAAGTACTTCAAATATTTATTTACCATTTGAATTATAAATAATTCATTTGAGGGTTATCAAAATTCAACAGAGTCAGATTGAGAAATAAGAAAAATATAGTAAACATTAGAGATTATATTCTAAAAACACATATAATTTATATTTGCACTTTTGTTAACTTCCTAATAACCTTATATTGTATCAGAAACTCATCATATTATTTTGAAACTTATAGCTTTTCTCTGATTACAAAAGTCATATATGTTCAGTTGGGAAAATTAAGAATATAGAGTCATGCATCCCTTTGAGATGTTAATAGCAATAGCACCAAACATCCTCCCTCTTTCTTTTTCTTTTTTTTCTTTTTTTTTTAATTTTATTTTCTTTCTTGATGATGACCCACAGGCTGTACAATAAGTTAGTTTCTTGAAATGCCACCAGAGGGCGATCAATCCAAAAATTACTCTATCCTGTATAAACAGGCTTCTATGCTGTGGAGATGCTAATGGGTTTTCAGTTTTAGTTTGGGAAGACATCAAAAAAAGAGGAAGTGGAATAGGTTTGGTAGAAAATGTATCTGAATAAGTGTTTAATTTTTTAAGAAGTTTCATCACTACCCTTTCTGGAATCTAATTATACATTCCTGAATATAGCAAACGTTTATTGAGTGCTTACTGCTGTGATAGGTGCAGTTAAAAAACAGGGTCCTAACATTTTACAATTTATACTTTCTCTGGGGAAAGAGGCATACATAAACAAATGGATTAGGATCCAATTTGTTTTGTACCACACTAAATATTTGAATGCAGTAAAGGACAGGATTAATTCTGCTAAAGACAAATAAGTGAGAAGAATATTTCACAGAAGAACTGAACCTTAGAAAATGAGTAGGCACATTGAATTTCCAGGTTAAAGTGGTGGATTGAACATGTGAATTTAATTTTCTTCCCTCTTGAGCAAACATTAAAAATAGGAAGTATTTTGTTTTAAGACCTAAACCCACAAGGATTAAGCAAATAGGAGAGGAAACAATAGCAACAAATTTTGGAAGCTGAAGAACTGACGGATCACTGGTGACTTAACAGACCTGAGAAAACAAAATCCCAAGCTGTCAATGGGAAAGCTGAGAAACCAACTATATTTACACAGTAAAATCTGCAAAGGGCACAATTCCTAGGCCCGTTAAGTTACAACCGCAAATCTAGGACTGGAGGTAAAAGGGAGAGAAGACCTAATATCAGGAGGACCAAGATGAAAGCTGTTTGAGAAGAAATTAGAGCCCTAGACCCTCCTTCACCCTGGCAAAAGTCTGGATGTTTATTTTCATTGATGGGGATTAAGAGATCTCTTCTCCAACTTTGTCCCCAGAAGGCAGCAGTTAGACCTTTATTCTGTAGGTGGGAGATTAGTAGACTCTTTCCTGGAGGAATCTGGCCATCCAAAAAGAAAATATTTAAAGATACTGACATCAATATTTCCCCAGTAGCCTCCCCACCAACATCTCCCTATAGTGAAACTTATAAGCTCACTCTTACTTTTGACTAGACATCAAAGATTACCAGACATCTGATGAAAGTCTGTTATATAAAAGATAGAGATCAAAACAAATAAGCTCAAGCAGAAGAAGCATCTTGGAGGAAACAAATTATTCAAGACTTAAAAGCAACAGTTATAATCAAATCCTCAGAGAGATAAGAAGGGATATTGCATCCATTGAACAAGAATCAAGGCTATGGAAATGGACAATTTAGGAAAATAAAAAACTAAAAAGAGCTCTTGGAAATTAAAAACACAATAGCAGAAGACAAATACTTGTGCTGTCCAGTGTGGTAACTACTAGCCACTAGATTAAAATTCAAATTACTTTAATAAAATTAAAATTCAACTCCTCATTTGCAATAGTTGCATTTCAGATGCTCGAAAGCCGTATGTGGCTAGTTGCTAAATATTGGACATTTCCGATATAGAACATTTCCCATCAGGGCAGAAAGTTCTGTTGATACCACTCGAGAAAGTAAGTTTGAGGACTTCTCTCAAAAAGTGGAAGAAGATGACAAAGAAAAGATGAAAAAAAATCACAGGACCATCCAGGAGATCAAAAAAATTGAATAATAGAAGTACCGGAAGGAAAGAAGAAAGAAACTCAAGGGAAGAAAATAATCAAAGAAAAATTTCAAGAAAATTTCTTGGGACTGAATGATATAAGTTGCCAGGTTAAAAGAGCCCAATAAGTGTTTAGCTCAACAGATATACTTTGAGGCATATTCTTGTGAAATATTAGAATACTGGGCATTAAAAAGAAGATATTACACATTTCCAGACAGGAAAAGTTAGTATCATTTCTAGTATTAGGAAGCAGAAGGGCTTCTGACTTCCTAAGACCAACAGTGGAAGCAAGAAAACAATGTAATATGTCTCAAAATCTGAAAGAAAATTATTTGCAATTTAGAATTCTATACCTAATCAACTATTTATAGAGCATGAGAGTAGGACATAGCTGTATTCAGACATATAAGGTCTCAAAATCTTATCTTCTGTGCATCCTTTCTCTACTGAGGATATGCTCCACAAAATGTGAGCATAAGCCAAGAAAGAAGGCAGAGGATTCAGAAAACCGAAGATCTAACAGGACTAGGCAAAGGGAATCCCCAGGAGGATGGAGAAAGAAGATCCAAGGATAGCAGTATGAGTAAAGATGAAGAAGACTGGAAGTATCTGGTATGTACGCACCAGACTTATAGTCAGAGATGCAGTGGAAGGAAATTATCCTATACTGAAAAATTCTTAGTATTATAGTATATTAGCATTATATATTCTTAATAGTACGACAGGCAAGACCAATGGCACATCATTTTAAATTAAAATAATAAAAGATTATGGAAACATCCAGGCAGAAAAATACTAGCACTCTAAAAACAGAACAAAAATTAGGCCATCCTCAGTTTTCTCTGAAATATTAAATTCCAGAAGTCAGTTGACAATATCTATAGCATTTTGAGGGGAAAAGTTTATGCCCCAAGAATTTTTCACTCAGGGGCACCTGCGTGGCTCAGTCGTTAAGCGTCTGCCTTCGGCTTGGGTCATGATCCCAGGGTCCTGGGATCGAGCCCCGCATCGGGCTCTCTGCTCGGCTGGGAGCCTGCTTCTCCCTCTCCCACTCCCCCTGCTTGTGTTCCCTCTCTAGCTGTCTCTCTCTCTCCCTGTCAAATAAATAAAATAAAATCTTTAAAAAAAAAAAAAAGAATTTTTCACTCAATCAAGTTTCCTGTCATGTGTGACGTAAGGTATGCAAGGGCCCATAAAAAAATACTTGAATAAGTATTCCAAACAAATGAAAAATAATTAGATGTAAAATGAGCATTTCATGATATAATTTTGTCTGTCTTGAAGGCATTTCTTTAGTCATCATTAAAATTACTAAACTCAACCCCATGGAAATCATGTAACAGAGCTCTTAAATCTTAGTGTGCATAAGATAACCCAAGGAGCTTGGGAATAATGTAGATTTCTGGTCCTTATTTCAATTTTTTTACTTCAACAATCTGGGCAGCCTCAGAGTCTTCATTTTTACCTAACATTTCAAAGATCCTGAGTAGGTATTAACACTGACCATACGTTGTAATGGAAATAAGACAAGATAAACTACTCATTTTCAGACTTGGTTACAAAACAACTAGTATTAAGATAAGGAATAGAAATTTAAATTATATTTAAACTCTGTAATCAGAGGAATACTGTGGTTCTAGAACACTGTTAAGAGATTAGATAGATGCTAAAATTAATTTTTAAATAATTCCAAATGTATAGAAAAGTTGCAAAAACAGTTTAAAGAATTCCCATATCCACTTCACCTAGATTCCCCAGTTTCACCTCCTTTGCTCTCACTTTCTTCATCCCCCCCTTTATTTTTTTAAAGATTTATTTATTTATAAGAGAGAGAGCACACGAGCACATAAGCAGGGAGAGGGGCAGAAGGAGAGAGAGAAGTAGACTGCCTGCTGAGCAGAGAGTCCAACTTGGGGCTCAATCCAGGACCCCTGGATCATGACCTGAGCTGAAGGCAGACACTTAACCGACTGAGCCACCGAGGCACCCGCAGCACCCCCTTTAATCTTTAGTCTGTGTTTGAGCCAGTGAGTACAAGCTTCAGATGAGCTGCTCCAGCACTTCTACATGCATAAATGTGTACCCAAACAAGGACACGCTCAGATCTTGCCTTAAAATAGTGATTTCTTTTCTTTTGGATATATACCCAGGAATGGGATTGCTTGGTGATATGGTAATCCTATTTTTAATTTCTTGAGGAACACCCATACCCTGTTACTATTTTCCATGACTGTACCAAACCAATGTATCTGTTTGTTTACATCAGGCTTCCTATTTTATTTAAGGAGTTGTAATCCATTCCTATCAATTTTTTAATGTCCAAATCAACCCACATTTGCCCAAAGGATTCCCTTTAAGCCAGTTCTGTGTCCTTTTTGGCATGTTTCCATTGTTTTTGCCAACTTTCTATGCAACAAAATGTTTCAAGTGTTCCATGTATTTCCCTGCCCTGGCCCTGGAATCAGCCATTTCTCTAAGGAGTCCTGGTTCATTTTAATGAAGAATAATATTTGGAAACCACGTACTCATTTCTACTGGGATTCCATTGCATATGAGCCCTGTCATGAACAGAGCTAGAAGATATATACATAATCTATATAACTATTTCTGTATTTACCTATCTCTATTTATATAAACTATGAGTTCACATCAATACCACCAGTTTCAACCCAGCACCTCAGATTTCACCTCCCCCTCTCATATATGTTATTTCTTACTCCCACAGTAAAAATCCAGTTCCCATTATTCTCAGTATAGTTGTTTGCTTATTCCTGTATCCCTACCATGCTGTCTCAATTTCCATGAGCCCTACTGTCTCCTCACTCAGCTATCTTATTTAAGTTTATATCTATGCAGGATCTATCACTTGTATTTATTGAGAAGAAACAAGCTTCTCAAAATAATCCATGGGATACTTAACTTTTAAAACCTTAGTTCTCATTCAATCTCCTGGAAATGTGATTTTCAGTCACAAAATAAGTGATGACCACACTGTTACAAAAACATTGAATTAATTTTTGTCCTGTAGATTATATTGATTGAAGAAACTGGAATTTGCTTACTAAGGCAAATGAACTCACCAGACACATGTTAACTGATTATATTCTTATGTAGGTTCTTTTATTAGTTAGAAAACTCCAGGCTCTCTGGGGCTTTGCTTTCTATTTCAGCATATTCAATATAAAATGTATCTTTAGCAGATCTCAATCCAAACACAACAGGAAAACTGGTTCCTTTGATGTACTTATGAAATACTTTCATTAACGATGAAATAGTACTGTTAGTATTTTTATACATATGCCAATCAAATCCTTTAAAACAGCTCTGTGAGTTAGGGCAGGTCTGTGGTCCCACTTGATGGAGAAGGAAAGTAAGTGCCAAGAGATTCAGAGAGCATTCATTCAGGCTCTTATAGCTAGGAGTTGACTGGTTCAATTAGAACTACATTTCCTACTCCAAATCCAGTAAACTTTTCATTATTCTTTGGGAAAGAAAATATAAAAAAGAAACTGCACTTATATAACACACACAAAAAATCGTGTCTTTCCTAATCTATGAAAATATTTCCATTTTAAAAAGCAGTAAGCCTTTTTCCCTAGAAAAGTCAACCATGAGGGAATCACTCCAAGAGTGTGGACAGCACCATCCAATTTCCTTCCTATACTTGCTGAAGTAATAATCACTGTATTGCCAAAGGAGATAGATGCCAATCTTTCCACCATCTTCATTGCATGACATACCATAGCCCTATACACTTGCTTATCCCATACTGGCCACAGTTTCTGCCACACACACCTTTGCTTAGTGTGGTTCAGTTTCAAAGCATCACTGACTAGAAGTAAAAGGTCACAAGTCCATTGTTCTGCTTAAGTTAAACTGTAGTTAATTCATTCCAGATAGAGAAAATTTTCTTCTACTCTGAAAATAAACTGGAAAAGATACTCCACAACATCAAATTGATTATGCAAGGCTATTTGTTAGAGAAAGATAATATGATTAATTATTTTATTTTGGTTCTACTTACTTATTTTAAACTGCCCACATGTCTTGTTTTTCATCTAGGAGAGTAGTAATAGCTAATATTTATTAAGCATGGTTATAAATGCTCATCATGTACACATAAAGGATATAAAAATGGGTTTCTTCCTTTCCTGGTTTTGGCTAAGGCATGAAGACCATAGATATTAAATATCAAAGTGAGTTGTAAGGCAGACCACCCCAGAAGGCTTTCAAAACAGGATTCAGTTGAAAATTAGTTATACAACTCTTGACTACTTCAGCCAAGTCAAATACATAAAAAAGTTGAGATTGAGAGAAAAATTTTGAAGAAAATATATTTGGAGAGAGGTACTTTCTGGATCCTTTCCCATATGCACCAAAGGAGTATGGTGAGGATGCTTCCTTCTTCATCTCAAGTCAAGAAGGGTTTTCCCTGGGAACATCCAAAGCTTCATATGTGTTCCATACAATGAGGAAGCACAGTGGATGGTTGTCTGACTGGTATCTGGAGCATCTAGAGGGTAAGAGAGAAGGGTGGATTAGAAGCATGATTAACAGAACAGAGTTGCTGCTGTATTAAAATCAGCTTGCCCTCCCAGAATGTCAGGACAAAGAGTCCATGAGTGGACCAGGAGGGATGGAAGGCTGGCCTAGAGTCTTCTTGAATTCTGGCTAAGGGAATGCCTGCAAGAATAATTGGTCTCCAGCAGAGATTCTGTGTGGAGTGAGCAACTGAAAACACATACACACACACACACACACACACACACACACACACGTGCGTGGCCGAGCGGGGAGCAACCAGGAGAAGATACATTTCCTTCAACATGGGAAGTGCAGTTGAATTGTCATGGTGGGGCACTCTGAAACACCAGGAAAAAAAATTACCTTTAACATTTCCCAAGCCAGAAAGTGGAAAATCATCTTCCAAAAATACCAGTTAAATAAGAACTTTTCTGTCCACCCCCTGGTTATCAAACTGGGAGAGCAGGATTGGAGGGGTAAGGTGAAGAAGTAGAGGAGACTTGTGCCCCATATCTGGTTTCTCAGTAGAGGACCCCAGCTAGGGGGAACTTGGAGGAAACTGGAACCATGTTAGTATATGGAGCATGACTTCCTAAGCATCAAAACAAGATTGTGTTTTGCAACTTAATGGGGGTATAGAACTTTTTATTATCCAAGGATAGTTAGAAACATTAGGGAACTGCCTGATTTTTCATTCAAGAAAGACCTCCCACCGAATAAATTTTAAATAGACACTGAGAAACAAAATAAAGGTTCTTTCTGATTACATCACATGAATCTTAATTACCCAACATCTTTTTTTTTTTTTTTTAAGATTTTATTTATTTATTTGACAGAGAGACACACAGCGAGAGAGGGAACACAAGCAGGGGGAGTGGGAGAGGGAGAAGCAGGCTTCTCGCGGAGCAGGGAGCCCAATGCGGGGCTCGATCCCAGGACCCTGGGATCATGACCTGAGCCGAAGGCAGACGCTTAACGACTGAGCCACCCAGGCGCCCCTTAATTATCCAACATCTTGGTCACACATGAATCATTACATTGAGTTCTCACAGCAACCCAGTGAGATAAATCTGTTGTTCTCATTTTACAGATGTGGAAATAAGGCACAGAGAAGTAACTTGCCTAAGGCAATACAGCAATATAGGGTGGAGCTGGGATTTGACTATAAAGATTAACCCCCCCTTTTCTTTTGAAGATTTATTTATTTATTAGAGAGAGAGCATGAGCCAGAGGGCAAACAGAGATGGAGAGAGAATTTCAAGCAGACTCCGAGCTAAGCAGAGCCTGACACGGGGCTCAGTCTCACCACCCTGAGATCATGACCCTGAGATCATGACCTGAACCGAAACCAGGAGTCAGATGCCTAACCGTCTGCACCACCCAGGCTTCCATCTGGGGGGCCCTTCAAGAAGCAGGGTGGTGGTGAAACCATCTCTAGGTGGATGGTGGCAGCTGAGGGAGCAAGGTCAGGTTCCCGGTGGTAGTAATGCCTTAGCAGTGTGCACCGTCTTGTGCCTGCATCAGACTGGGCGATGGGCGACAGTAGCAGCCGTGTCCTCATTCTACTGGCTTTCACAGATAGCCCTCCAGTAATGTGCCTCCTTCCTAAATTACTGAGGTTCCATTCTGTTGCTTGCAAACAAGATCCTTGCTGATGCAAGTGAGGGAAGTGAAGGGGATTAGAGGCACTCTGATCTAGTTCTCAGGAGGGAAGACATTCCTCTTTTTTACCCCTTAGATTTGCCTCATCACATCAGGCTGCTCAGGAGGCTGCAACTTGGACTGGGCTTAGAGAAAAGGGGGTCCAAGAGGCTGCTCATCCCACTCTTAGGGGCAGCCCCTGGAACTTCTGTCTGGCCCAGGCCAAAGGAATCCTTCACATCATTTAGCCTAGCTCACAGCTTGAGAGGCTTAGAGTAAAAGCCTCTCCTCATCACCTTCTCTCTCCCTCCCTCCTTCTCCCTTTCTTCTCCGCTGCCCCCCAACCCCTCTATCTGTCTGTCTATCATCCATCTATATATCTCCTTCTCTCTCTCTCTCTCTCTTTTCCTGGTAGTAAGAAAGGACAGAAGTGATTAGGAGCCTGACTCTCCCACGCTGTTCTTTCCATCTCAATACCACAGATCATCTTAACCCCTTACACCAACCCAGTAAGCTATGCATTATACATGAAGGTCCTAGTCTATGTTGTAGAACCCTTAGGGCCAGAAAAGTGCTGGCTATGCACATCTGGGACTGGCATTTACAGAGCATAAATGGACAGAAATGAGAGGTTCAAGGCTGAGAAAGCCAAAGAAGACAGGAACAGATTCATTTATGGACACTGAAAATCTATTAAATCCCCCTCCATCTATGTTCAAAGGAAATGATTTAAAGATTTTTTTTTTTTTTTTGCTTACATCTTGGAATGTCCACTTCTTCACGGAGGCAAAAATGTTGTATACGAATCTTCAATCTAATATATTTTATTCCATTAAATAATAAGATGATGATATAGCAGTTATTTATTGAGCACTCTCTATCAATCATGGTACTGTATTATTTACACATATTATCTTATTTAAGCCTCATACTTGCATCAGGCAGGTGCTATAACCTTCTTTGACAGAGGACATTGAGTCTTAGAGAAATTAACCAACCCAAGGTCATACCACTAGATGATATTTCAGGATGCATACTACATGGCCCAAATCTCCTTTGTAGAAGCATCCATATGTATTTAATTACTAGGTAAAAACTCCAGACTGGCAAAAGAGACAAATGTTCAGTCTTTTGTTTCCAGTTGCCAGATTTGTATTCTCCACATGACTGCACATTAGAATTACCTGATGAGTTTGTAAAATTGATGCTGTGGTCTTTCCTCCAGCCATTGAAGTCAGAATGCTGTGGGTAGATATTCACGGTAGAACAAGTTAAGCTAACCACATGGATTCAGATGGAAAAAACAAAGGAGACCACCACTGCATTGAAAATATGATGGTAAATTTAAATTCATGGTTAGAAGAATGTGAACTAGAGAGGGGGTGCCTGGGTGGCTCAGTTGGCTGAGCGTCTGCCTTCGACTCGGGTCATGATCCCAGGGTCCTGGGATTAAGCCCCGTATTGGGCCCCCTGCTCAGTGGGGAGTGTGCTTCTCCCTCTCACTCTCCTTCTGTGTGCTCTCTCTCTCTCAAATAAATAAAATCTTAAGAAAAAAAAAAGAAGAATGTAAACTAGACAGAGAAAGGGATAGGACTACACAGTTTTTAGCTTCAGTGAGTGGGAGGTTAAGTTGATGGGGTAGCAGATAATGAAACAAATGTAGAGTCACTGGTTTTCAATTTTTTTTTAATTTTTAAATTTAGATTTTATTAAGTAATCTCTACACCCAACATTGGGTTCAAACTTACAACCCCAAGATCAACAGTTGCATGCTCCACCAACTGAGCCAGCCAGGCACCCCTGGTTTTTGATTTTATAACAAAATGTGTTACAAGTATTCTAAGCCATGAATTCAGAAGGAGAAAACTGTTGCAATGATAGTAATTCTCAGAAATAATCTCATTGGGGATAAACAGTATACAAAATAAAGACATAAGACCAATAACATTTGCTAGCATTTACTGAAAAAGAGGCCCACAATGACGAATGCCCAAATCTCTTCCCAGGGGATCCCAATGGGCAGCCGGAATTGAAAATGACTGCCTTGCCTCCTTCCTCTCAATTACTCTTCCTACCCTGCACATCCTCACTTGCTATATGGTATATGGCATATAGGACCTGCCTGTGATTTATGTTATTTCCAGATAAGCAAAAGGGACTTCGCCCTGTAGAAGGGATGCTGTGCTCAAGGCAGCTTGACCTGGTTTCTACAGAAGGCAGCTGTTTGGAGATGGAAAGACTGAGAATAGTGCATCTCATTCCCATTTCATTCAGCTCATCCCTGGTCACGTATTTGCTACAGCGTTATTCCCCATGACTGAGCTTCAAAGGCATCACCTGGCCTTGGGGCCAGCTGCATTTATAAAATGCTTAGAAAAGCTTTTGGAGAGACCTAGCTTTTTTTGTTTATGAATAAGCTAGTCATTTCAGTCCCCACCAAAAGTGGCAAGCATCTTTCATTGTGATCAATTTACCACATGTGATTTTAAAACAGTCTGGTTTTCGGCAACTTTGCCTTCCATTCTTTGACTCACATCTCAAGTCAATGAATAAAATACACTGTGTTCCTGTTGGAGTCAGAGGCCTGTCTTTTAGAACAGTAGTTTAAAAGGTAGAGTGTTTTGAAATTACCCTAGGGGATGTTTGGAAATCCATGTGGGAGGGAGGATTACTTACCACATTATTTGGGTAGCATTGCTGGCATGGGACAATTCTGTCAATTTCTGAATATCCCATCAGATATTTGTCTAAGAAAATCCAACAACCCAACACCCTATATTTATAATTATCTGAGCCCAGAACCCAACTCCATTTTACATATAAATACAACATATCTTTTGTGTGGTTTTATTTTTTTATTTTATTTATTTTTTTTAAGATTTTGTTTATTTATTTGAGAGAGAGAATGAGAGAGAGCACATGAGAGGGGGGAGGGTCAGAGGGAGAAGCAGACTCCCTGCCAAGCAGGGAGCCTGATGCGGGACTCGATCCAGGGACTCCAGGATCATGACCTGAGCCGAAGGCAGCCGCTTAACCAACTGAGCCACCGAGGCGCCCTTTTGTGTGGTTTTAATACACACCGAATTCCATGAATGCAACTACAATGTAAAAAGAGGGAAGCTCATACTCACTTTGTTTGCTTTACTAAGAGTTGCTTGCCATTTCGGAAAATCCTGTCACTGATTTGGGATCTTTTCCTTCCCAATATGAAACACCTGCATTAGCCTTCATTTGTAGCTGTCACTTTCAAGTGGGACTTTATGTCTACTTCATTATGTCTTCCCCTTTTGTGCCTTTGTATTATATTATTATTACTTTCTTTTTATTTCTCCTTTATATTTTAGAGTATTGTGTTCATTTTTTAAAAAATATGTGATAGGTAATTGATATTAACTATGAATGCATTTTAGAATACTTAAGGAGGTGTCACAAAATATTTGTTATAAAAAGTGAGTATGGGGTCTAATAGGGTTGAGAACTCTTCCTTTAGAAAGCAATGAAGCCTTGCTTTTTAGGGGCTGGATTCAGAGGAATCTTGAACCTCAATATAAGAACTTAAGATAAACTTCAAGGTATAAAATGTGCAAGTTGTTTTCGAAACACTATCTGCTGGGAAGTACCAAGTTTCAGAAAGTTTCAAAAATAAATATAATTACATCATATACTGCATGTTAAATATAACCATATATGTAATATATAGTATGCACTGGATGTGCATAATGTGTATGTATGTTTGTATATAAAATATCAAGAATAGGGGCGCCTGGGTGGCTCAGTCGTTAAGCGTCTGCCTTCAGCTCAGGTCATGATCCCAGGGTCCTGGGATCGAGCCCTGCATCGGGCTCCCTGCTCCGTGGGAGGCCTGTTTCTCCCTCTCCCACTCCCCCTGCTTGTGTTCCTGCTCTCTCTGTGTCTCTCTCTGTCAAATAAATAAATAAAATCTTTAAAAAAATAAAAATAAAAAAATAAAATATCAAGAATAATGCTGGCAATTGTATGAATATGAGCTAAGGTGTAACACTTTCCCTTCGTGTAACTGTTTGAAACAAGCATTAACTCTGAATTCCAATAGTTCTAACTCAAAAGCATAGGACATAATTTTTAAAATTTTCAGCTGGATTAATACAGTGCAGGACTTCATCATGAAAACATCTTTGCATACTGGCTTTTCTTCAATGCCTGCTCACCAGGCCTTAAAAGAGAGATCCACACCCATGACAGCAGCGCCTGGCTTTCTTGGGAGGTTTCCTTTCCCAATTCTGGTGGAAGCCTGATCTTGTTTTGTTGCAGTTGCTATAGGAGCAAGCCCTGTTGCAGGGGTGACTCCACACTAAAACAAATACATGCAAAAAGCTGAAAAGCAGATTTCAGCCTTCAAGACTTCAAACACGGAGGAATGAAAACAATCTGTGCAATTTAAATAGAATAAATCCCGATGCCCCCAGGGGAAGTGGGTGTTTATTTTTAGGCTGTAAGCACCACCAGCCAGGCTTTACTAATGACAGACTGAACGTCCAGAACGGTGTGTAAGTGTGTGTGTTGTACTGCAGGTTTATGGCCCCGAGCTGGATGGGAGGAGGGGGAAAAACAAACCAGCACCGCGTAGGGCCTCCTTCCCAGCTGTCCAACCCACCATGCTCGCCGAGCATACGTGCTGCCTGCTCTCTTGTTAGTCACGACAGCCCTTGGCAGAGAGGGACTGATTGCAGAGAGGCTAGCTCAGCGTCCTGGCCATCGTGGGTGCGGGGGCGTAGCTCCTGGCTCGTAGGCGACTCGCAGGGCTGGGCGGGCAGGTGCACCCAGAGGGATTCTGGCGGTTAGGGCGCACACGGCGAGCACCTGCCAAGGCCCTGCAGGCAGAGGAGGGCGCACTATGCCCGCGCCAGCACAGCGCGAGGGAGAACCGGTCCCAAGACGGCTGTGCAAACTAGACGGGGAAGAAAAGCATTCCCGCACCTTCCCTTGTAAAACGTGGCTCAGAGCATCATAGTCCTGCCTTGGTTTCAAAATGCTACTTTTTAATTGTGTTATTACTGGCCTTTTATTATTACATATTGGAAGACAGAATTAAGTTATTAAAATTAAGTTCTTAAAAATTGTAGCTATGGTTTTACAAAAAAAATGAGCAGAAAGTACAAAGAATTCCAATGTGCTCCTTCTTCCCTCCCAACAGTTTCCCGATTATAAACATCTTGCATTAGGGTAGTACATTTGTTACAATTGACCAATCAATATAGATACATTATTATTAACTGGAGTTCATAGTTTACATTAGGGTTCACTCTTTGTACTGCACTGTTCTATGGGTTTTGACAACTGCATATCCTATATGGATTATAGTATCATACAGAATAGTTCCACTGCCCTAAAAATCCCCTGTGCTCCACCTACATCACTCCCTCTTTCTCCTCTCCCCCAACCCCTAGCAACCATTGATCTTTTTACTGTGGGCCTACTTTTGCCTTTTCTGGAATGTCACATAGTTGGAATTACATAGTATGTAGCCTTTTCAGATGGGCTTCTTTCATTTAGCAATATGCAGAGTCTCCTCCATGCCTTTTCATGGCTCGATAGATTGTTTTTTTAATCACTGAATAATATTGGGGCCCTGGGTGTCTCAGTTGGTTAAGCATCTGCTTTTGGCTCAGGTCATGATCCCAGGGTCCTGGGATAGAGCCCCCGAGTTTGGCTTCCTGCTCAGGGGAGAGAGTCTGCTTCTCCCTCTCCCTCTGCCTTTCCTCCCCCACCCCCACCCTGCCCCACCCCCACTCTCTCTCTGTCTCTCAAACAAATAAATAAAATCTTAAAAAAAAAAAAAAAGATTTGGGGCGCCTCAGCAGCTCAGTCGGTTAAGCGTCTGCCTTCAGCTCAGGTCATGATCCCAGGGTCCTGGGATAGAATCGAGCTCTGTGTCAGGCTCCCTGCTCAGCAGGGAATCTGCTTCTCCCTCTCCCTCTGCCCCTCCACCCCACTCATTCTCTCTCTCTCTCTCTCTCAAATAAATAAATAAAAAGATTTATCAATGAATAATATTCTTTTGTATGGATGTTGTGCAGTTTATTTATCCATTCATCTATTGAAGGACATCATGGTTGCTTCCAATTTTTGACAGTTACTGGCTTTTTTAATGTAACTGTAATTAAGAGATTACAAATCAAAAGTAATCTTGATACCAGTATTTATTAACTGAACATGATTTTTAATGACTTTCTGTATCCAAACACATTTGGGCACTCTGATGTTGTTCACACATTGGTCTAATGCCTCTTTGGCGCACTCTCCTTGTGCAGATCAGGTACACAGTGATATATTTTAAGTTTAATTATTATAAAAATGATACCCACTTCAGGTGAACATTTTCCAAACATGAAATATAGAAAGTGAGAAGTAAAGCCCCACTTTCACACCAGTCCCTAGTCCCATTCCCACTGCTCAGAGGCAACCACTCTTTTTATTTTTTTATTAACATATAATGTATTATTTGTTTCAGAGGTACAGGTCTGTGATTCAACAGTCTTACACAATTCACAGCTCTCACCATAGCACACACCCTCCCCGATGTCCATCATCCAGCCACCCCATCCCTCCCACCCCCCTCCACTCCAGCAACCCTCAGTTTGTTTCCTGAGATTAAGAGGCTCTCCTATGGTTTGTCTCCCTCTCTGGTTTCATCTCGTTTCATTTTTCCCTCCCTTCCCCTATGATCCTCTGCCTTGTTTGTCAAATTCCACATATCAGTGAAGAGGCAACCACTCTTAACATTTTTATAGGTATCCTACTAGCCATTTACTCTTCATATACAAGCATATGTATATATTATCTTCTTTGGGGGGATAACAAAATATGCCTTTTGGAATATATGTGTGAAAATAATTTCTAAAGAAGGTGTCCTGCTTTTGCTTTAACAAAGTGCATTTGAAAATGAAGTCAAATGGAGCACTTATTTTAAATCCACTTTTTGGCATCTTCAACAAGAGAGAGACTGTTGGTTCCTTTTCTCCAATATGTTACCCAGTTCCCTGGTCCCTAGAGCTACACCAAATGTGCAAGACATTGTATCACTCCTAAGCAGTACAAGAGTTTGGAAAGTGCCTTCCTCTGTCTAATCTCCAAATGAAAATTCTTAGATCAGCCATTACTTTATCCTCTTATTCTCACGAGATTCTTGGTGATGACACCGCTACCCCAGGAAATGGCTTGTCTCTTCCCTGCTAACCGAAGTTCCACTCAGCAGTTTTCATATAGTTCTAGCAGAATAAACTCCTGAGGTGCGGGAGGGTTCCCCTTTAATTTTCCCAAGTATTCATACACAAAGGTGTTTTGTAAAAAGCATAACTCTTCCCTCAGATATCTGCCAAGCTCTTCCCTCAGTGTTCTGCCAAGCACATCTGAAATTCTTTGGAAAGTGAAAATAGGAAATAATACAAGTTCCTAAAACTCTATTAGGGGAAATAATAACCACAGTAGAGGTTCAAAAGTTAACCAAATATTCATCATTTCCATATAAAAGTCCCGGTCACAAAAACCACTCCCTCTTGCCCTTGCCTTTGCAATTGGAAAATCTTTTTATAGAATAAAATATTAGTGATTTTACATCGGATCTTTTAACCTCTAGGAGGATTTTTTTTTTTTCTTTTAGAAGTGTCTCGAGCGGTGCCTGGGTGGCTCAGTCGGTTAAGTGGATGCTTTCAGTTCAGGTCATGATCCCAAGGTCCTGGGATCCAGCCCCATGTTGGACTTCCTGCTCAGCAGGGGGTCTGATTTTCCTTCTCCTTCTGCTCCCTGCCCCCCACGCCCTCTCTCTCATTCTCTCTCTCAAATAAGTGTCTGATTACTCAGGTTTGAATATCACTGTATTATTAAACTATGTTGAGAGAGGTATCTCATCTCAATATGTGCTGTAACTGAATGAATGAGGACACTCATTGGCACTTGGGTTGGTTCCATGGACAGACCCCTTTCACAGGGAGGGTTTTGCTCTTTTTAAGTTCGGTATATGAGCAAAACCATAGGTCAGTGAGAGAGTGCTATAACTGAAATTTTATTCAGTTCTTGTTAGTCTATTTCAGTAGGCTCTTGAGTATCAACCAAATAGAAAAGTAGAAATGAGTGGAAAGAAGCCGAACAATGGGCATCAAGAAATACAAACTATCCAGGGATTTAATAGTAAGAGACGAATAATGGGTTTCATCTGATGCATATGGAATATTAATATTTCATTTATCTAAATTGTACAGATAAATGTGTGTAGATAGGAGAGATTGGGGTAATCCATTTTTTGCAGTTACGTGACTCTGTTACGAGCAAGTAGTCACATCTGTTCTATTTCTGACCAGTAAATGTGTAATATAAGGAAACTAGAGTGGGAGAAAATGGCTCATCTTCTCTCTGTAAAATCCCTAAATCTACATATGCCACAAAGATTAGGGTGTATGGAAGTGGTGGGGTGAGAGAAGAGTAAAGCCAACCCAGTACATTATCACATGGTCTTCTTGGGGTCCTAAATTCCTAAAATTGGGTAGGTTAGAGGGTACCATTTCCTGGGGAGAGGTCTTCCTTAGGGAAGTTGCTGAACACAATGAATCACTTAGCTGAATGTTGTATCACTACTCAGATTATGCTTTGAAACAATAACTAAACAACTTGGTCACTGAACAGCTTATTTATAAGTACATGCAGGCTACTCATTGGCATAGAAGGCATTCTCCAGCCATGAGAATCAATGATACTCTTGAGTTTTCCCATGATTCCCCCTACGTGGTACAGGCTGTCTGAGGAGAACAACTAGCCAACTGGTCTGCCAGTGAGCTCAGAGTATCACAGCAATTCAGTCTAACAAGCATGAGTGACCTGAAGATTTGCAGCTACTTCTTACTTTGAAGTATCTTCAAGTTCAAGAACTCTAGCACTCCTGCATTCACACAAGGTCATAGAAACAAAATCAAAACTCCTCCCTGTAGTTAAACAGGTCAATGGGCTGCTACAACCAAATGCACGTTAAATTTTTTGTGCCCATCAGAAGGACACAGACTAGTAGGTAGAGAAAATTTCTTTTTTTTTTTTTTAAGATTTTTATTTATTTATTTGACACAGAGAGAGAGAGCACAAGCAGGGGGAGTGGCAGGCAGAGGGAGAGGGAGAAGCAGGCTCCCCACAGAGCAGGGGGAGCCTGATGTGGGGCTTGATCCCAGCACCCCAGGATCATGACCTGAGCCGAAGTCAGTCACTTAACCAACTGAGGCACCCAGGCGCCTGAAAATTTCTAATTTTGTTTTAGTTTTAAATTTTATTTTTCCTAGGCTTTTTTTTTTTTTTCGGTCAGGAGAGAAAATTGGTAAAAAGGAGTTTTGCTTTGAGGTTTTTCTTTTGCTGTTGGTATCTGTCAAGTACACTTTGCATACCTTGTTATGACAATCAGCTGTTATTCATAAAAAGTCATTTGTATTTTCTATGTGGTTCTTTATTTATTTATTTTGGTATTTAACATTCCACTGGGCATCAGAGATGTGACACATACCATCCTAATTAAATTCAGATATCATGTCTGATGATCCTATTTCAACCACTTAATTGTTTTATTGAGCAATTTTAAAGACCCATTTGTTCACTTTAAGATTCTATACACTAATCTGATAATTTTCCTTTCAATTTGACTAATAATGCAGGAAGGGGTTAGATATTTACAGAAAATATTTCAAGTAATTGGGAACAATTGGTGCTTTAACATTTGCACACTTTCCATTTGCAGAGAGGGTAATAAAACCCTAAGTAATTATAGTCAAAGAGCCCTCCAGCTGTGCCATTCTGAGCACATAAATCACATCTTGTCAATATCCCATCAGTCAGATGGGCCAAATAGCAGTAATATATTTATGAATTCTGTATAACTATTAATAGAATATGAACAAGCAAATCTGAAAGGGTTCTATCTAGAATAGGACCTATTTTCATAAAAGGAAGGGAGAATTCCTATTTGAGATAAAATTAGTTTATTTCTTGCCATCCACCCTGTAGATAGTAGAGAGGAGAGATTCATTTCTGTTTCTTTCTGACTGGGTAGGAAGACACTCTCCCACCCACCCTACCCCCATGCTGCTGATACTATATTTCCTTCTGTGGCTTAAGGAAGAGGGTTCATGGTTCATTCTTGGCAGAATCCGAGCCTGTATCCAGTTGTCAGGGCACAGGCAAAGCAAGAGAACAGACCACCCACTACCAATCTGGGGGGCTTTAGTCAGGTTGGCTTTCATTGCCTCAGCTGTAAATTAAGATATATGCCAGAAGAAAAAAGTTATACATTTCAGTAACCTGAATGTCCACAGGTATGATAGGTCTATGGGAGCAAGCAAGTTCCTGTTGGAATTAGTGTCTGAACTCTGTTAACTTGTTAGTTCCAACATACATGGCTGTGAGCCTCAGTCTCCACAATTATAATTCTCCTAGTTGTCGACAGATGAATGGATAAACAAAATGTGGCATACACATACAGGTGGAGTATTATTCAGCTTTAAAAAGGAAGGAAATTCTGATGCTTGCTACAACATGGATGAACCTTCAAGATATATGCTAAGTGAGATAAGCCAAACATAGAAGGACAAATACTGTGTAATTCCACTTATATGAGGTAACTAAAGTAGTCAAATCCATAGAGACAGAAAGTAGGGTTGAGGTTACCAGGGGCTGGGGGACGGGAGGAATGGGGAGGTAGTGTTTAATGGTTTTAGTGGGTACAGAGTTTCAATTTAGGATAATGAACAAGTTCTGGAGATAGATGGTAGTGATGGTTCCTCCATAGTGTAAACATACTTAGTGCCACTGAACTGTATACTTAAAAATGATAAAAATGTTAAGTTTTATATTATGTATGTTTTACATAGTAAAAAACAGATGGCATTGAAAAAAAATTTTTAAATAGATAGTTCTGGGGGCGCCTGGGCAGCTCAGTCGGTTAAGCTCTGCCTTCGCGGCTCAGGTTGTGATCCCTGCGTCCTGGGATCGAGTCCCGCATCGGGCTCCCCGCTCAGCAGGGAGCCTGCTTCTCCATCTCCCTCTGCTGCTCCCCCTGCTTGTGCGTGCTCTCTCTGTGTCAAATAAATAAATAAAATCTTAAAAAAAAATTAGTTCTGTTACTTGTTCCTGAGACACCCCAGAATTGTCTCACATTTACTCAGAAGCAAATTGGGTCTCGTTCATCATTTTGGTTTCCTTATATAAGTCCTTTGCTCAGATGTTTTTGAGGAAGGGATCATTTATTCACTGCCACCGCTACCAGTGTCTCCCACAAAAGGGGGGAAAAAAAAGGCTACTTCCCTTCTGGCTAAATTGCCTACGCTACATAGCCTCTCACACCCTGAGTGGCACACGTTCCCCTTTCAGTCCTCCCTGAGGGCTGAACACAGCTGAGCTGTGTTCCACAGAGAAATGGAGAAAGCACCCCTCTCCCTGGTGCTCTGAGCCACATCCTGGGCCTCAGAGCAAAATGCGTGTGCCTTGAGGTTCCCCAGTTCATTCTAGAACAGCTTCTGTCTCTAACCCATTTAACCACAGGGGGTCAAAACTGGCCCAACACCTGTGAAGAGAAGCATACCAGGCCAGCCCCTCTGTCGTCCTAACTTCTTCCCCAGGCTTCTGCACAAAAACACTGCCTAACTACTTACTTTAGCTAAAACTGAGAAGCAAACATGGCCATTTACTTGAATAGTAACTCAAAGTGAGGAAGGAGATGGCTAGGTCCTTCCCCCAAATCCTGCTTAGACTCAGCCAGAATGATCTGGTCACAATTCTAAAAACCAGGTAGTCTTCCAGGGAGCTGCGGCTCTCACTAAGCATTCATCGTATTTTTTCTATCTCTTGTACAAAGAACTGGTTGATCCAATGACTGTTATTGGTTAATACTCCTCTAAGTAGTCCAGAACAATTGGTCAGAATGTGACAGACATCCCAGCAGTCAGGGAGTCAGCATGGGCCAGTGGGCTACAGAGGAGTGGGACATGGGAGGGACTGGGTGCTCAAAGCAGAGCAGCTGCAGGAGGGACAAATGCTTCCTCTACATTGTCAAGGTTTGAGAGACAGAGAGAGAGACACAAAGATAGAGTGTGAGAGACCTATATTCAGTTGAGGTGTGTCCTCCAAAAGGATATGCTCAAGATCTAAGGCCTGGTACCTGTGAATGTGACCTTATTTGAAAATAGGGTCTTTGCAGATGGAATCAAGTTAAGATGAGGTCATATTGGATCAGGGTGGGCCCTCAGTCCAGTAACTGGTATCTTTATAAAAGAAAGGAGAAGGAAATTTGGATACAGAGAGACACACACACAGAGGAGAAGGCCATGTGATGACAGGCAGAGAATTTGGAGTGGTAACAGCTACAAGGCAAGGAACAGCAAGGAGTGCCAGCAGCTACCAAAGGCTAGGAGAGAGGCAGGCAACTGATTCTCTTCAGAGTCCCCAGAAAGAACCATCTCGGCCAAGACCTTGATTTCATACTTCCATCCTCTTGAATTGTGGAAGAACACATCTGTATTGTTCTAAACCCCCCAGTTTGTAGTAATCTTATAATGGAAGCCCTAGGAAACGAATATGAGACCCATGGGAGAAGGTTTTCTCAGAGCAAGTTTGTAGAGAAGGCTTTACTTCGGTTTGCTATTGTCTTAGGAACAATGTGAGTTTAGTAACTAATGAAGTTTTCCTTTCTGCTTGGGCCACCAGAAAGTTCTGCATAGACTTCGTGATCCAACTATAGGACGTTATGGGATAAATTCGTGTGTGTTCATCTCTTTTCTCTTCCTCTGATTCTGAAATCTCAGTGTATGTTCTGTTATTGATTTATTTAGTACAAACTCTTTTTTATTTTTTGGACGAAGGGGAGAAAAAAGGTAGTAACTGGATAAACCTGTCTTTCTCCTCCTTCCCCAGGGAAAAGAGCTATTATTAGCCCAGATTATTAGCTCTGAAAGAAGGTAGACTACTTTCTGAACTGAAATGACCTTCTCATTTCAGAGTTCAGAGTTCAACCTTCTCATTTCAGACCTGAGAAAATGGAAGCCGAAGGTTATATGAGTACACACTAGTAGACGTTACCCTCTGTGTCTCTGATTATTCAAAACACTTTGCCAATTGGGTATCGGGTGTCTGATAGGGAGACAGCAGTAACTGGAATTGCGTACAGTGTTACAGACTAATGATGCCAATTGAAATTATTTATGTTGTTGACTATTAATAGGAAACATTTTATCCTTTAGTAAAATCAAGTGGCTACTTACCTACATTTTTACTGTCAGATTCTCAAAGCAAAAAAAAAACAAAAACAAAAACAAAAAAACCTCTTGAGTTATTCAACTTTTTGTTAATTACAAAATTAAAAACTTCTAGCAGAAGACATGTTCCTAGAAACGGAGGGCTGGATTATTTGGATCACCTTAAAACAATTGGAAAGTTGAAAAGTATTGACAAGTGGTGACTGGCTACTTTTTTAAAAGGCTGTTTTCAGAATAATATATAAAATGGGGGAGGGGAGGGAAAGGAGGGGCTATCAAAGCTGCGATGCCCTGAGGGTACTGAAGGCAACACCCAGTCGGCTAAATTGGTTTGCCCTGTGGGGTAAGGGGGACAGAAGTCCAAGTCCATCATAGTTCTAGAAGACTGTCCCTCTAACACTTAACTACGAAGTACAACACCCTCAGTGTTAAAGAGTTAAACAGAATTAGGGGTACCTGGCAGGCTCAGTCAGAAGAGCATGCGACTCTTGATCTCGGGGTTGTGAGTTCGAGCCCCACATTGGGTGTAGAGATTACTTAATCTTAAAAAAAAAAAAAGGAGGCACCTGGCTGGCTCATTCGGTTAAGCATCTGCCTTCCTCTCAGGTCATGATCCCAGGGTCCTGGGATCCAGCCCCACGTCGGGCTCGCTGCTCAGCGGGGAGCCTGCTTCTCCCTCTTCTCCCCACCTGTGCTCTCTCTCGCTATCTCTGTCTCTCTCTCTCTCAAATAAATAAATAAAATCTTTTTTAAAAAAGAGTTAAACAGAATGAAACAGGCTCTTCTGCCTCACAACCACAAGAGACTAAAAAATGTTACCTTGGAGCTGAACAGACAGGAGAAAACAAGGAAAAGAAAAAACAGATCCCATGGAAAATTGGCCACAGATCAGTCCTCACATGCATTTTCATTCTGGGTTCATATAGTCTGAGGGACCCGCACACCTTAAGTGTGATTTAAGGTTGTTCCCAAGTAGTAGTTGGTGAAGAGAACAAAGGCAAAAGAAATGTAGATAAAACTAAATTCCCTTACAACTTGCAGCCCAATGACTAGTACTCGAAACAGGCAGAGTGACCTTCCTCAAGGAACTCAACGGCCTTAATGTTAATGCTTTACTAGAGGCAAAGAGCAACCTTAGCTTAACATTAGCCTGACAACCAGGATCTGTAAATCTTCTTTAACACATGAAAATCCCTTTGGAAATCCTTTATCTCACACCCCCCCCAAGATGTGTGTTAGCAATCATCCTTCAAACATATGGCCCACTGATATACGTCTGAAGGGTCTCATGACTAAGGTTTTACTAGACAGTAGTAAATAAGCTTATCTTAGCAGCAGCTAGCCCCTCAAGGTTCTGGAAGGCTTGCTTCCAAATTCCTTGGAGATTTATGCTATCTCTAACCCCCACCAGCTAAAAAGTGTATAATCAGCCGCTCCTCACAATCCTAGTGCAACTCTTTGTGCCCAGGGGTCCTGCCCCGTGCTTTACTAAAACCACCC
This sequence comes from Halichoerus grypus, assembly GCF_964656455.1. Classification (NCBI taxonomy): domain Eukaryota; kingdom Metazoa; phylum Chordata; class Mammalia; order Carnivora; family Phocidae; genus Halichoerus; species Halichoerus grypus. The sequence continues at coordinate 182,418,125 of NC_135714.1, forward strand.
TTTTGGCACCAAAGAAACCTCAAGAATTCTTTCTCGTGGTTTGCACCCGGACCTCACGTCACCCCAACATCACACCAGAAGTGTTCTTTTCTGGGACTCTGACGGCAGCAAATGCAAAGCCTCGCAGGAGGAGACACACTCAGCCTTGGCGTTAGGAACACCTCACAAGCAGTTGTCAAGGGCGATGGCAAACACGCAGTTACAGGTAACCAGGTGCACAAGACAGCAAGACTACGTGAGGGAGAACCAGCAGAAATAGCAGCAGAAAAGGGCTGCAAAGACTTAAGGCATCAGAATTCTCAGACTCATTATAAAACTACTTCACTTACCCAGTTTAAATAAATAAATGATAAAATTGAAAATATTTGCAGGAGACTATAAAAATAACATGGATCGGTTAAGGAACAAACAATGTATATACATTATAAAATCTCTATATATTATAAATCATATTCATAAATGTCTAGATGAGCATCTTTGACAGTAGGTTGGATACAACAGAAAATTAGTGAACGGAAAGTAGCTCAGGATATATTACCAGGAATTTAGAACAGAGAGTCAAAAATATGGACAACTCAAAGCAGAGCAAAGAGACCTGGAAGAGACAGAGAGAAGAGCTAACACACATTTGAAAATTGTATGTCTTGGGGGCGCCTGGGTGGCTCAGTCGGTTAAGCGGCTGCCTTCGGCCCAGGTCATGATTCCAGGGTCCTGGGATCGAGTCCCTTGTCAGGCTCCCTGCTGAGCGGGGAGTCTGCTTCTCCCTCTCCCTCTACCTGCTGCTCCCCCTGCTTGTACTCTCTCTCTCTCATATAAAAAATAAAAAATCTTAAATTAAAAAAAAAAGAAAAAGAAAATTGTATGTCTTGGGGCGCCTGGGTGGTTCAATCGATTAAGCCTCTGGCTCTTGATCTCAGCTCTGGTCTTGATCTCAGGGTTGTGAGTTCAAGCCCCACCACTGAACTCCACACTAGGTGTGGAAACTACTTAAAAAAAAAAAAGTGTAAAAAAAAAAAATTGTATGTCTTCCCTTTCCTGAAGATGGCGCCGAAAGCAAAGAAAGCCCCTGCCCCTCCCAAAACCGAAGCAAAAGCAAAAGCCTTGAAGACAAGAAAGGCGTGCTGAACGATGTCCATAGTCACAAAAAGAAAAAATAAATAAGAAAAAGTTCAGCACATCACCTACCTTCCAAAAGCCCAAGACACTGTGTCTCCAAAGGCAGCCCAAAAATCCTTGAAAGAGCACCCCCAGGAGAAACAAGTTGATTTCTATGCCATCATCAAATTCCCCATGACTATTGAGTCAGCCATGAAGAAAATAGAAGACAACACACTTGTGTTCATTGTGGGCCTCAAGGCTAACAAGCCTGTGAAGAAGCTCAATGACGTTGATGTGGCCAAGGTCAACACCCTGATCAAGCCCGATGGAGAGAAGTCATATGTTGGACTGCCTCCTGACGATGATGCTTTGGATGTTGCCAACAAAATTGGGATCATCTAAATTGAGTTCAGCTGGCTATATCTAAATATAAATTTTTTCACCAAAAAAATAATTATGTCTTTTAACCATAAGGACTCTTAAAATAACCACAACGTCATTATTAGACCTAAAAACGTATAATAATACCTTAATATTATCAAACATCTAGCGACTATACATTCGATCAAAATCCTAGAAGGAGAGGAAAGAGAGAATAGGGAAGATGCAATACTTAAAGAAATAATGATTTAGACTTTTCCAGAGCTAATAAAAGACGCTGTTTCCAGACTCGCTAGTCCCGTTAATACCAAGAAGGATAATTTAAAAATCCATACCTAGATACGGCAGAGTGAAACTGAAGAAAACTAAAGACATAGTGGTGATTGGAGAAAAGGAGAACAGCCAGAGGAAAAGTCAGATTACCTTTGTAGAAAGTGCAGTTGGACTTTGAGTTGATTTCTGAGCAGCCAGAGAGGTAGCCAGAAACCAGTGGTATAATATTTTCAATATGCTAACCAAAAACAGCTGCCAACTGATGATCTTACATCCATGACCTCCGAGATGCGGTCTGCACGTGCATTTTGTGATTCTAAAGTTTTGTATTTTATAAAATCACCTACAAAATTATGCACAGATGCATGTGACCTGTTGGTTTATATTACCATCAACAGGACTAAGAATCAAGTTAAAAGAATCATGTGGCTAAAATGGTCCCATTCATACTTTCTCATCTATGTGCTTTGAAAAACAAAAAATAACTAGATCTGTGTTTACAAGCGTGTTGTGAAGGGGTGCTCTCAGAATTACTAATTGCTAGAACCTTTTGGGAAAGCAATTGGCCTATGTATTGAGAACCTCAAAGTGCTCATTTCCTTTGGTCTGGTGACTCTACTTTTGGGGCACATATCTGAGAGAAGATAGAGCGCATGGTATACATACAGTACACAGCAGCACAATACGAAAACGTCTTTATGCAAAAGATGTGCATCAGAGTATGTCTATAATAATGAAAAACTGGAAGTAACTTACAAGTCCAACAGTTTAAGGGATAGTTTAGGAGACAGTTTAAAAATTTATGATTCAGGGGGGCGCCTGGGTGGCTCAGTCGTTAAGTGTCTGCTTTCGGCTCAGGTCATGATCCCAGGGTCCTGGAATCGAGCCCCGCATCAGGCTCCCTGCTCGGCGGGAAGCCTGCTTCTCCCTCTCCCACTCCCCCTGCTTGTGTTCCCTCTCTCGCTGTGTCTCTCTCTGTCAAATAAATAAATAAAATATTAAAAAAAAAAAATTTATGATTCAGGGGCGCCTGGGTGGCTCAGTCCATTCAGCGTCTGCCTTCAGCTCAGGTCATGATCCCAGGGTCCTGGGATCGAGCCTTGTGTTGGGCTCTCTGCTCAGTGGGGAGCCTGCTTCACCCTCCCTGTCTCCCCCTCCCCCGTGCTTGTGCTTTCTCTCTCTCCTGCTCTCTCAAATAAATAAATAAAATCTTTAAAAAAACTAGAAAATTCATGATAAAAATAAAAATAAAAGTTATGACTCAGTCATACAGTGGGATATTTTGCAGCTATTAAAATAGATGTCTACAATAGAAGTAATAGAAGAAAATACCTGTGATCCAATATTAAGAAGAAAAAGCAAGATACAGGTTCCTACCCTCGCTCTCTTTTTCGCGCCTGACCGCCGCCATCATGGGTCGCATGCACACTCCCGGGAAGGGCCTGTCCCGGTCGGCTCTGCCTTCCCGCCGCAGAGTCCCCACCTGGCTGAAACTGACGTCTCACGACGTGAAGGAGCAGATCCACAAACTGGCCAAGAAGGGCCTGACTCCCTCACAAACCGGTGTGATCTTGAGAGACTCCCATGGCGTTGCACAAGTACGTTTTGTGACAGGCAATAAAATCTTGAGAATTCTTAAGTCCAAAGGACTTGCTCCTGAATTTCCTGAGGATCTTTACCATTTGATTAAGAAAGCTGTTGCTGTTCGAAAGCATCTTGAGAGGAACAGAAACGACAAGGATGCTAAATTTTGACTGATTCTGATTGAGAGCCATATTCACCGGTTGGCTCAATATTGTAAGACTAAACGAGTCCTCCCCCCACCAATTGGAAATATGAGTCATCCACAGCCTCTGCCCTGGTCGCATAAATTTGACTATGTACTCAAGCAATAAAATCATTGTCTAACTAGAAAAAAAAGAAAAAGAAAAAGAAAAGGCAAGATACAAAGTTGTTTCTATAATATGATTTCCTGCATAAAAATATTTGATGGAAGCCTATAAAAATGCTATATTGGTTGCTGTAGGGTAATAATATTATAGATGATTTTTCTTCCTCTTCCTCATTCTTTCCTGTACTTTCTGAAATATCTGCCACAAATATGTATTATATGATATTCAAAAATTACTTTTGGATCTAATTGGCATTTCTTAAGTTGGATGGGGAGAATCAGATAGTCATTTTATCATTTATTTTTATTCCTACATTTGTCTATCATATTTATGTGATATAACAATTAATAAAAATATAAATAGATGACTAGTAGAGTTAGGTTTTAACCATATATAATGCTACTTAGAAGTCAAGAATCAAAAGATGAGAGGTGCCTGGGTGCTCAGTCGGTTAAGTGGCTGCCTTCAGCTCAGGTCATGATCCTGGGGTCCTGGAATCAAGCCCCTTGTGTCGTGTCGTGTTCCCTGCTCTGCAGGGAGTCTGCTTCTCCCTCCCCTTCCTCCTCCCCCCGCACCCCCCCGTCATGTTTTCGCGTTCTCTTGCACACACTCTCCCTCTCTCTCAAATAAATAAATAAAATCTTAAAAAAAAAAGAATCAAAAGAAGCTGTGTCCCTTATTTTGATCATTCACAGAGGCTATAACTCAATACTAAAAACTAAAGAAAGTAAAATGGAGGAGAAAGAAATGTGTCATTTGTAAATTAAATATTAATTTAATAAATAAAAACTCATTTATATGTCAGATTAAGAATACATCTAAATTATCTATTTAAATAAAAATAATCTCATGCTACATTCTAATGATAAACAATAGACTTAATAAAAGAAAAAGTTTATCTCCTTTAGTGGTTAGGGAAATAGTATCTTCTCTGAAATAAAATCACTTTCATAGATTATAATTTCAATATTATTGCAATTGTACACACACCCAAACACACATATATACATACATATATTTATCAAGAATTTCAGGGAGCCAAAAATATGAAAAATATAAAGCAGAGAGAAAACACCTGGAAGATACAGTAAGAAGGTCTAACATACATTTTTAAATAACATATATTACTTAAAATATATACATGTATTCTAACTTAGAATTTTATACATTATATAATTTCAAAATTATGCAAATGTGCCTTGAATGAATATGACAGTATGGTTGTGACTTGAACCTGTCTGGGTGGTCCCAAAGAGGGTCAAGTGTGATTAATGAGATGGCAGTGGGAGAAAGATTTTATTAAAAGCCAATTCCTAGCCACGTGGGTGTCTTCTGTTTTATCCTCTCCATCAAACCTGCTTCTGCTCTGTATTCTTTATCACTAAGAGTAACCCTAGTCTCTCCTTCATCTCCTCCATCCAATTACCAAGTCCTAATGATTTTACCTTATAAACATTTCTCAAATATGTCCCCTCTGCCTTATCCTGCTCTCATTTGCCATATTGAGGTCTCATTCCCTACCTGGAATATTGCATGAGCCTCCTGACTGGTTTCCCCTACCAGGTCCCACACAGCTGCCAAAGTGATTTATATGACATCCATTTCTGATGACATTATTGCCAAGCATTCCTTCTGTTCCACAAATATTTATTTAGCATCGCTTAGGTACCAGATACTATATTAGGTACTGAAGATATATCAGTGAAAAAGACAGATTAGGTTCCTACACTCTAGGAACTTATATCCTAATAAGAATAAATAATTCAAAGACATGCTTGGATGCCCCTTCTAGGCCCTGATTGCCCATACCTTCCACCATCCTACTTGTATATGGCTGACCCTTAAACATCACAGGTTTGAACTGTGTGTGTCTGCTTACATCAGATTTTTTTTCAATAAATACAGTATATACTATAAATGTATGTTCTCTTCCTTATTGATTTTCTTAATAACATTTCCTTTTGTGTAGCTCACTTTTTTTTTCTTTCTTTATTGTAAGAATACAGTATATCATACATCACACACTCTTGGTCCCTGTGAAAATTGTGGGAAGAGGGAATGTGGATGCTTTGATCTGGTCATAGAGAAATATAAGCCCTATGCAAGCATGGATGAGGTGCTCCTGTCCAAATTTTCATTTTTTTCTTACCTTGTGCTATTCTTTAAACTATCTGGTGCTAAGTTCTTCAGTAAGTGATTAGGAAGCATTAAGTAATTAACCAGGAGCAGCAGAGAACCTGTGGTGATTACCCCCAATCCCTAAATGGAGAGAAAATTGCAGTAAAAAAAAAAATAAAAAGACCTGTTTTAGTCACAAATGAACAAAGAAAATAGGCAGAGCACCTAACCATAATTGCTAGTTAAGCTATTAACCAAACAAGATCCACTCTCCTTAGGCTGGGTAACATTGAACACTGGGAATAAATAAGCAACAACAGCAAAACAAAAAGCCACGGAGCCATCATAAGATGGGGTGCAAGGCAGGATCAGTGTCAGCGACCATGTTTAAGCAGTAAGAAAAACCCAACCTAAACATGTTTAATCAACAACAAGGATTCATGGGATAATAAAACGGAAGATGTAGAGGTAAGGAAGAGAACCAATCGGGGAAGGTCAACACTGCCTTTGATAACTTCAAAATTCCGGTGACTTAACTCAGTATAAATTTGTTTCTCCATGCAAGTGTTCAGTCCAGTGTTCCTCAGCAAGCAATCGTCCTGGGAAGCTATCCTCCAAGTGCTTACTCAGGCTGCTTGCATTGTGGTTCTCCATTCAGTGGGAACACTGGAAAAGAAAATGGAAGATCACTTATGAGGAGTCAGGCTTGAAAGGTGAGATGTCAATCTGCCACATTCCATTGGCTAGAACTCAGTCACATGGCCACACGTGACTGTTAAGGGAGCCAGGAAATGTCGTTGAGCTGTATGTCCAGAAAAAGTGGTGAATGTTTAACTAGTTTTTGCCAGCTGCAGTGGGAGGTAAATGTTCTCTAGCTTGGATCCAGTAAGAAGCAGAGCACCTCAGCCTCTGCCTTACAAGCATGAGACTGAGATTCCCCTTGATTGGATTGCTGAGTCCACAGGCACATCCCTGAACAGATGAACTGACCGAAGGGTTGCCATGGGCTGGTGGCCTTCAGCCCACCTCTTGAGCTGAAGGTCGGGTCCGCTTTCCTGAAATGTCAGGACTCCATAGGAAAGAGGTAAATATCAGAAAAACAATGTAAGTACTATTAGGAAATGAGAATAAGTCCTGCATTGGGCTCCCTGCTCAGGGATCCTCCTGAGCCTGGGGATATGACTGAATCCATAGAGAAGAGTGATCCCAGTTTATATTAGAAGACCACATGGCTGGATATAAGAGAAATTAATAGTGGAAAATATTCCACTATCTTCCATAAATCACATAGGGATTTATTCAAGGAAATGGGCATATAATTTTTTTGTATTAACAACATCAAAACTCTATGCATTATTTGGGGATGATAGATTTTAAACCTATTGTTTCTTCTGCTGGTACTTTCAGTCTGCTTATTATTTCTAGAGAATGTCTCTAAAAATAAATGAACTGATTATGCCCTTTGACCCAGCTAAAGGCAACATATTCATTATCCATTCTATCACATAAGAATAGAAACAGAACCTTATTTCTAGAGTTCCATGCTCCTTGATCTTGTGAAAGTTTTATTCACTTTTAATGTTCTTTGTTTTTCAAATTCACAACAGCTTTAATGTACTCAAGACCCTCAGATTGCCACTGTCTTTCAGGTTTTAGGTTTGGGACTTTGCTGTCCTTGATTCAGAGGATGAATGTCCAGGAAACTTCCCCCTATAAAGTTAAAAGTGCTTTGAAACATAGAGCATATTCCTGAAAGACCAACTTACATTCTGGCCAAACCTGTTCAGTGAGGTTTGCCATCCTTCACTAAGAGCTAGGCTGGGTGTTGACAGCCAGGGGAAGTGGGAGGAAGGAAGGCTACACAGAAGAAGGACAGGGGAGGAACTGAAGAGTGGAGCTTTGTTCTCTCTGTCACAACTCCAGCCAGAGGCAGCTTCAAAGTAGGGATCACCATCTTTTAACTCTGTCACACCCGGAGACTACATAGCTCAGGACAATGCACCAATTTGACAAATATTTCTTTAGGGATTATCATACTCTAGGCTCTGCTATATAATGCAACCCCCAGTGAGAGGATCAAAGTGTGGAAATAATTTAAATATCATTCAGTGAGTATATAATGAATATTGGGACAACCACAAAATTACAAGATGAACTAGAATCATATGTATTGATAGGGAAGGGTACCCAAGATACATAGTTGAGTGGAAACAAGTTTACAGAAGAGTATGTATATTATGGTCCCTGTTTTTATTGTTTTTAAGAATATAAATAATGACCAGAGTTGTATTTACAGTGAAGCTAACCAAGTTTATGGCTCAGGAGCTCTTGCTTACATGACTCTCTTTCAAGACCCTGAAATTAATTTTGTATTTTTTGTAAAGAAGTTCTCCAAAACAGCATTAAGTGTGAGGTACAAAACCTGAATCATTCCCTGATATTTATATATGACAAACATTATGGCCAATCATGGTTATCTTGGACTGTTTGAGTGTGGAGACTTTATATTTTTCTATTACCCAAAAGAACTGCCTCCTACTTTATAGTCATCCCTTCCCTCACCCATAACCAGGGCAACCCTCCCTGTGTTTCTACACCTATTCTCTGACTGAGGTCATTCGTGGCCTTGGTAAACAGAAATCCATTATTCAAGTAGAGATTTTATGCCAGCCAGCCAATAGGACACACTCTATCATTATCTTCCTCCAAGTTCTACTTTTCCCACTTTTCCTACTGACTGGCCTCATGATCTTCCACTTCTTTCTCTTTAGGTTATATTCCCTTAGTCTTCTTGCTCTGTTTCTCTCCTACTCTGCTCATTTTCCAACAACAAGCAAAGACAAAAAATGTGTGTTTCTAGGATGAGACTTTATTTCTTACTAGTGATGAAAATTGTCTAGCACAATAAATGTGTCTAAAATCTGTTTAAAACTTAAGAGAAATAAAAATAGCTCTTAAAATCTACAAAACCAATAGTGATGCTTTTATCTTAAATAGATTATGGTGCCTTTTGTCTATCTTTTCCTTAAGGAGTAATCTTCCGTGCCCAGAGAAGCTTAGGGCTATTGACTGCTATCTAAAATTGACTTTGGATCAGCTACTCTTTTTTTTTTTTTTTTTAAGATTTTATTTATTTATTCATGAGAGACAGAGAGAGAGAGAGAGAGGCAGAGGGAGAAGCAGGCTCCCCAAGGAGCAGGGAACCTGATGCAGGACTCGATCCCAGGACCCTGGGATCATGACCTGAGCCAAAGGCAGATGCTTAACCATCTGAGCCACCCAGGCAACCTTAGCTACTCTTTCTTAAGCATCTTAACCTTTCTTTTTATTTTTCACTATAAATCAAAAGACAACACTCAGTCAGCAGTTCAGTATAATTAGTAGACAATAAATTATTTGATCATAATGGAATCAGTGCATTAATTATCTGTGATTAAATCTCATGCGTGTGAACTGAATATGAAAGAAGCATAATTTGGGGCACCTGGGTGGCAAAATCGGTTAAGCATCCAACTCCTGGTTTCAGTGTCCTGAGATAGAGCCTGCATTGCTCGGTGTGGAGTCTGCTTGAGATTCTCTCTCCCTCTCCCTCTGCCCCACCCGCTCATGCTCACACTCTCTCTCTCTTTAATATAAATAAATCTTAAAAAAAAAAAAGAAAGAAGCATGATTTAACTATATCTTGTATCAGTTCAAATTAGGTTCAGCTAGGGGGTGCCTGGGTAGCATAGTTGGTTAAGCGTCCGACTCTTGATTTTGGCTCAGGTCATGACCTCAGGTTTGTGAGATCAAGCCCCACACTGGGCTAATGTGCTGAGCGTGGAGCCTGCTTAAGATTCTCTCTCTCTCCCTCCCTCTCCTCTGCCCCTCCCCCTAAAAATGTTTTAAAAAATTAGGTTCAGCTAATATAACAGTTTATACTTCGCATATAACAGTTGGCCACTTTCTCTTGCAAAGGGATCTTACAAGTAGGCAGTTTGGGGTTGGTGTGGCGAAGTGCTCCAAATTCATGAAGGACTCAGTCTCCTTCTGGCCGTCAGGTCTACTATCTCTAAGGTGTGGCGTCTGTACTAATGGTCTAAGAAAGTAACTGCTGCTCCAGCCTTCTCATCCACGTTCCAGGCTGGCAACCGATGAGGACAAATAAACATATAACACTTTATTTATAAGGAGATTCCCTCAGAAGTACTACATAGTACTCTTACTTGCATCTCTATGGCAACCACCTAGTCTTCTGACCCAGTCAACTGCAAATGAGACTAGAAAATCTCATTTTTTAACTGGACTTCAATGCATCAACTGAAAACTTGGGATCTGTTAGTAAAAGAAAAGGGGAGATTCAACGGGGCGGAGGGATTTATATTCTCTGCCATTTGTTAATATAAATAACATCATGATGATGTAAAGATGCTCCATCTCTTTTCATAGTACTTTGAATTCTATTAAGAGTTAAAGCACATAAAAATCTGATGAACAAAAGAGTAAAACCTGTTTCAATCAGTATGGTATATCATAAGAGCTTAAATGGATTTGCAGTGTCAGCAGTACACAAATGGGCCATGTTTGTGGAGAGGTTGATTGGAAGGATACAGAAGCTTCAAGGAGCAACCACTGTTCCCTGTCTGAAGCATTTTGTTTACTGAGAACTGAAAAGTGTGTATCAGCTCTGTGCCTGACTGCAGAATTCAGTGCCAGAGGACAGAAAGAACAGAAGGTTCTCGTCCCAAAAGTCATTTCCATTTGGCCTTAGAAATAAGTTAAATAGATCCTTCAACTTTTCATGTATTCACTATATACAAAAACTCTCAACATAATGCTAGAAGACCATCGACAAGTCAGTGTGTGATTTTTTTTCCCAACCACTGGCACAGAACAGAAGTGCCATAAGTGATTGCCTGTGGTTCTAGTGATGGGCAGTAAGAGTGTAACTAAAGGAAGAAAGGGTTTAAGAAAGAATGGGTAAGGAAATCCGGATCACAGATTGGGGAGTTAACATTTATTGAGTGCTGCTATGTGTCAGGCACTTTACGGAGTGCTTCACATAAACTATAGGGTAAATATTGCTATCCCATTTTCAGATGAGGAAGCTAAAGTTCAGATAAGTACTTTCCCATGGTTGAACAGGCAGCCCTGAGAGGGAGCGGAATTTGAATGCAGGTCTGTTCCAAAATCTATGCCCATTTCAGTACAGAATTCTCCATGAAGGGTGGCATCACTGTATTGTAATCCAAGCCTCCCCAGCTGGGAGGTTCTGGATGAGGTCACATTGATACATTGAGGTTTCACTAGCTCTAAGTCCCTACTGCTCACCCAAGAATTCTACCCGGTGAATCAGTCTGTACTGCTACCTTCACTGGCCTCTTCCACCTGGGAAAACTCACCACCACTGACCTTGACAGCTTTATGCAGACCGCCCCCCACCGTGAGCCTCTCGGTCCTGACAGTTCAGTAGTCTCTTTCACCGTCCGAAGACTGCTCCGCTCTTTCTATATCACGCTCCGTTGCTCTAGGGCCACAGATTTGGGAAGTGATTTGGTGGCATAGCAGGATTGATTGGTATATGTGTTTCATTAGCTCAAGCATTTCTCGAAGGCCTCTGTAAGAGGGAGAGGTAGGTGAGCAGGAGCTCATGAACCTGGCTCTTCCGGAGATGAAGCTATCGCTTTAGTGAGAGGAGGCAGACAATAAGCATGATAATTGCTAATTGTAGCAAATGCTTTTAAGAAAATAAGCAGAGCAAAATAATAACAAGTAATGGGAGAGGAGGTGGCAGAGATTTTTGCATTAAAGTGTTAGAGCTTCTAATAAGATAGCTATTTTTTTTTCACAAACACAGCTTTTTTTTTTTTTTTTTTAAGCTCCCCAGAGCAATCACTCCTATCATGGTAGCTGGGCAGCTATAAAATGGAAAAGCAGTCATGATGCCTTCCCTGATACCATCATTCCCCTCTAATGGCCACACACTGTTGTGGAGTCCACTTTATCCTATTCGCCTCTTTCATCCCTCCAGATTGGTGGCTCTGAAACCAACGTTACCAGAATCACCGGCAGAGTTTAAGAATGCAGATGCCTGGGCCCTGCCTCTAGAGTGAGTTAATTTGGGCTGGGTCTCAGTCATGGGTTTTTAAAGTTCTCAGATGATTCCAGTATGTGGGCAGGGCTGCATCTCAGTGCTCTACAGCAGTGGGTCTCAAACATGAGCGCGCACCAGAACTGTCTAGAGGAACTGATCATTGCTCCGCAGGCTGCTCCCCATTGCCTCACCCAAGTAGGGGGCCTGGTTGCTTCAGTAAACTCACGGTGGCTCCTGATTTTATTGCCTCTGGTTCTCGTATGTAGGGCCGCGCTGCTCAAACTTTAATGGGCATATGAATCACATGGGGATCCCGTGAAAATGCAGATTCGGGGTGACTGCCAGAGGGAAATAGGGAGATGTTGTTTTAATAGGTGTAGAGTTTTAGTTTTGCAGAGGAAGAGAGTTCTGGAGATGGGTTGCGTAACAACCTGAAGGCACTTAACACTACTGGAAGGCACACTTAAAAATAGTGAAGACAGTAAAAAAAAAAAAATAGCAAAGATGGTAAATTTTGTGCTGTGAATATTTTAGCACCCTTTTTTTTAAAAATGCGGACTCAGTAGATCTGGGGCAGGGCCTGAAGTTCTGCATTTCTTTTTTTTTTTTTTTTAAGATTTTATTTATTTATTTGAGAGAGAGAATGAGAGGGGGGAGGGTCAGAGGGAGAAGCAGACTCCCTGCTGAGCAGGGAGCCCGATGTGGGACTCGATCCCGGGACTCCAAGATCATGACCTGAGCCGAAGGCAGTCGCTTAACCAACTGAGCCACCCAGGTGCCCTGAAGTTCTGCATTTCTTATACGCTCCCGAGTAATGTGGACACTGCTGCCCAGGGACTGCACCGGAAGAAGCAAGGGTTCAAGGTGCATCGGGGTTACCTGGATGACTTGATTTAAGGTCAGTTCTCCACTCCCATTTCAGAGATCTTGATTCAACATGTCTGAGATGGGGCTCAAGGGTAGCTGCTCAGAATTCCCCACGTTAAGAGAGAATGTGAGAGATAACCCTCCATGGGCTTCACTTCCAAAAGGGAGAAAGATTAGTCGCAGGTACAAAACTGATTCTGGTATTTTATTTCATGTCCAAATAAAAGTTTCTGTGTGTTTTACAGCTCTATAAAATTCAGTGTCCTTCCTAGTTCAGAGAGTTGGGAATGGAAAAGATTTTCCTCTTCCATTGGAAGAGGGAGTAGAGCCCCCTGAATCTAATCAGCCAGCACCCCCTTTGGCCGACTGTGGGTCATGGTTGTCCTGGAGCTCTTGGAAAATGGCAGCCCTAGCAGATCACAGCTCAGGATTCCATGTTGGGCCATACCTGACCGAGTATCCTCCCCAGACCTCCTGTCCCATGCCCAGAACAACCCCCCAGTCCACACCATCTCCGGTTCAGAGCCAGACCCAGTAACCCCCCAATCCACACCCACTCCCGGGAAGTCTGAGGACCCCGGAGGCAGGCACACATATAATAGTTACTACTTCTGTGCACCTGCTATATGACAACGTTGGCCCCATCATTTCATTTAATCCTCTTACCAATTTATGAGGACTCTACTGCTGTTATCACCATTTTATGGGTGAGAAAATAGAAGCTCGGGTAGTTAAACAACTTACCCAAAATCATAGAGCCAGGATGTGACAGAGCCAGGATTTAAAACTAGCTTTGTCTGGCAAGGATGCCCTGGCTCTTTACACGATGGAGACTGGCTTTGCCTGGGCCAGGAATTTGGGCCAAGAGTGGCTTGAAGTTCAGGAGCACTAATTAGCACTGGAGCTGTGACTTGGATGGCAGGAAAGAGCCTTCGCATTCAAAGTGTGCTTCACCACTGCTCACCCTCCCCACTTCATAGCTCTCTCTAGGGGGATTCTTATTTACAGTAAATTGCACTTAGCTTTCCTAGCAAGTAATAAAGATTTTAAAGAGTAACTGGTTAATCTAAATGAGTCCATGGTTGATAGAAAGTATAAGAGAAATTCGTGGGACAGGGTGTCGGGTGAGGTGTTGAGGGAATTTTCTCTTAGATAAGATTTTTGAACCTGAAAGGGCTTCTGGGTCATCTGGTCCCATTTTACAAACATGGTTTACTATAAATTCCCCCCCAACTTTTTTTTTGTCATTTAAACCCCTCCCCCCACCACCTTGTTCTAAACAAGAATTGAAGATGAGGTTATTGAAACACAGGTCTAAATATGTATTCAGCATTTTATTGAGCACCCCTTTCCCTGATTCTGAGCTCAAAATATAAAACCCAAAATAAAATGCATGACCCTGAGACACTCAGTGTCCTGTGTGTATATTATTTTCTTGGGTGCTGAGGCAGCTCCGCGGAAGGAGGAAGCAGTACAGTGCCTGGAAGAGACATTGTAGCTGAGTCTTGAAGGATGGCAAGTGTACGCGTTTACTACGCCAACAAACGGGGCAAGAACCTTCTAGGCAGAGAGAGCCAGGGAAGGTCAACTGGCAGCCTATGGCAAATGATCTTCCGGGAGCTAAGGGCTTGTGGGGAGAAGGAGCAGGGTATACACCAAGAGCAGAAGTCAGGGTCAGAGAGGTTTTAGGCATGGGTGAAAGAGTGAGGGCCTTTAGCAGAGGTGTGCAGGCCAGGCTAGCCACGCTGCTAGGAGGGCCGGCACCGACGCCCCGGGGCTGGGCAGAGGAAGTGGGACTGGAAGGGAAGGAGACCGGGCGCTTGCTTTCACTCAGCTCTCACAACGGTACTTGGTAGGAGTTGATCCAACCAGCCTGGGTCTGAGATTCAACAGCAAGGCCGGAGAAACATGGAAGGAAGACCTAAAGAAGCCACTGCCAGAATTTGAATCTGAAAGGAATCTTAATGCCTTAACAACAAGTACAAGTATTGCAGTTAACTTTTTTCAAGTATGAATGAACCTGAAGTGAAGTTCGCTTAAGTTAAAGGGATTTTTCCCCTCCCTAGGTAATTCTATTGGCTCATCCAGGGATTTCTTTTTTTTAATTTTATTATGTTATGTTAATCACCATACATTACATCATTAGTTTTTGATGTAGTGTTCCATGATTCATTGTTTGTGCATATCACCCAGTGCTCCATGCAATACGTGCCCTCCTTAATACCCATCACCAGGCTAACCCATCCCCCCACCCCCTCCCCTCTAGAACCCTCAGTTTGTTTTTCAGAGTCCATAGTCTCTCGTGGTTCGTCTCCCCCTCCGATTCCCCCCCTTCATTTTTCCCTTCCTGCTATCTTCTTTTTTTTTTTAAACATATAATGTATTATTTGTTTCGAGCGCTGTGAATTGTGTCATCAAGGGATTTCTGAAAGCGCTAATAATGACCAGTGGGGCAGGTGTTATTTCGGTACTTAGTCCTCGCCCCACACTCGCCCCTTTACAGCGTTACCTTGCTGCCCTGCTCCTTCCAGCTTCCTCTCGGCCCCGCCAAACCTGCTGTCTCAGCAGCACTGGACGGACTTTGCAGGCTTCCTGGCAGTGTCTGTGGGACCATGAGGTCAGGGTGACCTGATTCCTGTTTGCCCAAACACAGGAGAGCGCAGTGTTTTTTCAATCTGTTTTTCAACTGCTGATACGTAGCGAAGTGGAAATCTCTCTTCTCACCCACCCCGCCGCCCACACCTGCACAAAGGCAACGCGCTAGCAGTAACACAACAGTGAGAAGACTTTTCTTGGTTATTTGGCCCCCAAAAGATGACTTCGTTGGGAGGTGGCGGGGGAGGACTTTGCTCCATACGGAGCCACAGAATGTTTGCTAGATTCAACTTTGTAGTTGAAGAAACTAAAGCTCAAACAAGGTACGTAACTTAGATCTGGTCATAGAGCTAGTTAGTGGCAAAGCTGAAACCATAAATCAATTCTAACTCTTAGCCAGTACTTGTCTACTATACCTTTTCTTAACTCCCTCTCAAGGCATTTAAAAAAAGAAGTATCTAGAGAAACAAAATGAGCCCCGGAGAGCTAATCATTTAATGATCAATCACATTGGCCCCTTAATTAACGATGTAAGTATTCCCCTGTAACATCTCATAGGGAACGTTTTTACTGAACCATATTAGTTTCTCAGATATTTCTCCTTTGACTCTTGCAGCCATCCCTAAAGAAATGGCCCAGAGGAAAGCAGAATTTCAATTCAAAAAAGAATCTTTTAGGCAGAGAGAACTCTTGCCAATCTGAGCATTTAAGCTTCCAAAAATGTATTAGATAATAGAGAGTAAAAGCATTTATATTCAGGAGTCTAGGAATCTGCATATACTTTATAAATATTAAGATAGTATTTCCAGAAAATTGGAACAGAACATGAAGAATATATTTTCATATTTTATATATGTGCAGCACAGAATTCATCTCCCCAACTTTAACCTAAAATCTATGTAGCAAATCATCCTTTACCAAAATTACTTTGCTCTGAATCTAAATCAACTGAAAAAAAAAAAAAAAGTGCCTGAAGCCTTGATGGGAAGAAATTTATCCTCTAAAAATGAGGTCTCTTGTAAACAGAGGCTGCTAAAACTGGACAAGAAGGTTACCAGGTCACGGTCTTGGCATTTCATGCTCTATCCTGCCACATTCCAAAAAGGATTTTTAGCCATTGGAAGACATGTTCCAGGATCGAAGGAAATGTAATTATTTGAAAATTATGCTGATGTGGTTTTATATGTGCTGAGTTGTTATCATCGCCAGGATTAGATTTAGTTTTTCAATTCATCTGAATTGCAGTGCATCATAATTAACTTGTTTTTTTGGTTTTTGAAGTTGTTGTTTTTTTTTTCTGGACTAAGAAGATGTACATCATTTAAAGAAGAATGTTCCAACTACTTGGACCCACTTATTCCACTTCTAGGAATTCATCCTAAGGAACTATTTCAGTAGGGAAAAATGCTAATCATGCAGAGATGTTTATAATCAACTTTATTTATGATGGCCAAGAAGCAAGAATGAGTAACAACTGGACAACGGTTAAATAAACTATGGCAGTAATTCAGTTAGAATAATATGTGACCATTAAAACTGATATATAGGAAAGCATATAAGAAACAATCACACGTATTATACTTCGTAATTTTATACTTCTGAGTTCACAAATTGTGTTTATGTTACATTACCTCATTTATTCTTCACAACAACCTTGTGAAATAGAAGCAATTCTCTCCATTTGCTGATAAGAAAACAGACGAGTGAAACTGAAGTGGTTTGTCTGAGGTCACTCATGAAATATTCAACACATTGACCACAAAGGTTTAAAAACTATACATACATAGAGCAAGACTGGAAAGACCGTAACAAGTTGCAAATAGTTGCTCTCTTCAAACAAAGTGTTTTTCTCCATGGATGTGTGTGTGTGTGTGTGTGTGTGTAAAACTCCTTTAAACACTGAATACTTCTAGGATTATTTATCCTAATCATTGAAGCTATGTTCTTCAGCTTCCTTATTAAACATCAAAATCTTGAGATTACCTATGACATAGGGTCTCTTTGCTTTTTGCAAATATACACAAACCGTATTTATGTCCTGCATTCCCATACAGACAGGAAGATTCTCTGGGGTGGCCAAACAAGTGCCATTCACATCTACTTGCCTACTATTCCTCCTATTTCTTTCTTTCTTTCTTTTTAAGTAGGCTCCACACCCAGCATGGAGCCCCACATGGGGCTTGAACTCACAACCTTGAAATCAAGACCTGAGCTGAGATCAGGAGTCAGACACTTAGCCAACAGAGCCACCCAGGTGCCCCACATTCCCCCTATTTCAACACTGCTGTGGCCACATGGAAGCCTTTCCCCACTCAATCTTGCTTGAAGCGTTTACTTATATAACCTCTCTGAAAATAAGACCACAAGTCCTTCGTGTTTGGAAGTTTTCAGAGCTGCTTTGAAGAGAGGTGCCCTATAGCAGCCAGAGTGATTTGACAGATGTATGTGCTAAGCTTTCAGTTTGTGCTTCTTCTTTAATATGACAAATATCGCATCCCCAATATTTTGTTCCCTCTGTTTCTCTTTGTTCTCTTTGTTCTCAATGTCTTTTCTAGAACGTAAGCATTCTCCATTGGGAATATTCATTCTGATTCAAAT
This sequence comes from Halichoerus grypus, assembly GCF_964656455.1. Lineage (NCBI taxonomy): Eukaryota > Metazoa > Chordata > Mammalia > Carnivora > Phocidae > Halichoerus > Halichoerus grypus. Next base: position 182,436,020 of record NC_135714.1, read on the forward strand.
ATCTCCAAAGCTTGAACAAACAGCATAAGACAGGATCATGATCCTCTTTGTCAACACAGAAGCGGATGTTCACTCTCATGGACATCATCTTTTTCTCATCTGGCATGAACAGTTTCTGTTCAAAACATACTTTTAAAGGGTTCCTGCCCGGCTGCAACTTGACTGTAAACACAAATATCGCCAGAGGAACTGAACTCTTGAAATAGTTTTCATTTATAAGTGGGCATCCAGCAGATACAGTGTGCGTGTGTTAACACTCCCAGGTCTTATGAACCAAGAATACTTCAGCAATCCCAGTTTGAAAAGCATTGCTCCAACCCCATAACTTTTTGGCTAGAGCCTTCTTTTTCTTCTCCCCTTCAGAATCAAGCTCTTTGAAAGAATTGTCCACACATATTATCTCCCCTTCTTCCTCTGAAGCATTCTGGCTTCAACCCCTGCCACTCCACTAAGACCGACCGTCCTTCCAGCAACTTCTTTGGAGAAATCAGCGGGCAGGGTTCAAAACCTACAGCAATGCTGTGCAGCTTTTTGACTCTTTTGACCTTTCCTTGCTCTTCTCTAGTCTTCATGACCCAATAGATAGTGCTCCTCCTAACACCCCACAGCCCTTGCATCGCCACGTACACCATCCCTGGACCGGTCTCCTGTCAGTGACAGATGGGAATTGATGATAAAGACTAACTGCCCACTGCTCAAGCGGGACAGCTCTCAGGTGCATGTGCTTCACTGTTGCTAAGATTTCTCCCAAAAGATTAAACCTCAATGTCCATAAGGGTGACTTGCTTGATGATACGCCCTTTTGTTTTCTTCTCTTCCATGTTTCTCCCTCTCACTTCCATGCCACTATTTCTTGGGATCCCCTCCGAAATAAACTACTTGCATTCAAGTCCTTGTTTCAAGATCTGCTTTTGGAAGAACCCCCCAAAAGATACTGGATTTCTTCGGGGAAGTAGTTACTTCTTTGGGACTCTAGAGATGTGGGGCTGCTAGTCCTTCCATTGGCTGAACATACCCAGTAGGCAGGAAACCTGCATGACACAGTACAGGGGTGACCTCTACGAGATTAGAGGAGCACAGAGAAGGTTGGGGGGTGCATCAGTCAGAAATGGGGCATAGCAAATGGAACAGAATCAGCATAGCACTGTTAGAGGTGACGTGCTAGTCGGCCATCCTTCTTGATAGAATCCCATGTGGCCACTGGACTATATGGCCCCCCAGGATTTATTAGGTCCACGTGTATTTCCTGATTTTCTATAACAGACACACTTTGCTTTTGCAACAAGGAAAAATTAAGAAAATGTATAATAAGAAATAAAAATCATGCTTTTAAATGAAATGAGTCTTCTTTATAAAAAATACGCATTGTAAGTTCGTGACTCAGAAGAGCCTAAAAGTCTAATTTGGTCTTCATTTGGGGTCAATCATGATTAACGCATGACACTATAATTAAAATAGCAGTATCTCTATATAACAGTGACCGCTGGTCTCAGTTTAGGGCACAGATGAGAAAACAAGCAAAATCCAGTGTTGGATTTTATACTGTTGAACAGGCTCACTTATAAAAGCTGTGTAAGGTTTACAAAAGTTATGCTTAGGGGAAGCAATAATGACATATAATTTCAAGTCTTAATGGCTTTTAAATGTATTTTATTTAGTTCTTCAGGATAGACAAATTTAAGAAATGTCTGGCCATAGAAGGAAAAAGACCAACAAGAAACAACACCATGGATATTTGTTAGAATATATATTGCCAGCCCCTTCTTCCCTCAGAACAGTCATTCTTTCACTTAAAAAAAAAAAAAAAGAATTTGGTTCAACTGATGTTAGACTTTCTAGCAATAATCAGGACAAAATTTTGCTCTTTTGATAACATTGTTTATTCTTTTGTACATGGATGTACATTACACAGTACCCAGAGCAGATTTTTCTCCTCCTATCATTATGTCCCATTAGGACACTGGAGCAGAAGGAAAAATCAGAACACTGTTAATATCTGGCCTGAATGTACTTGATTTTTTTTTAATCGTGGTAAAATATACATAACTGAAACTGACTCTCTAACCCTTTTTAGCTCTACAGTTGACCAGCATGAACTACATTTACAGTGCTGTGCGGCCGTCACCACGATCCATCTCCAGAACTGTTTCCTCTTCCAAAACTGGAACTGTGCACCCACTGGATAATAATTCCTCATTCCCCACCCCCCTGACCCCTGGGAACCTCCATTCTACTTTCTGTTTCTACAGATTTGACTACACTAGGTATTTCTTATAAGTGAAATCGTCCAACATTTGTCCTTCTGTGTTTGTGGCTTATTTCACTTAGTATAATGTCTTCCAGGTTTATCCCTGTTGGAGCCTGCGTCAGAATTTCATTCCTTTTTAAGGCTGAATACTATTCTATTTTTTACATACGCTACATTTGTTTATCCATCATCTGCTAATGGACACTTGGGTTGTCCCACCTTTTGGTTATTGTGAATAATGCTGCTATGAACATTAGTATACAAATAACTATTTGAATCCCTGTGAATTATTTTAATTTTTTAAAAAAGATTTTATTTATTTATTTATTTATTTATTTATTTGGGTGGGGGAGTGAGCACGTATGAGCAGGGGGAGTAGTGGAAGGAGAGGGAGGGGAAAGAATCTTAGACAGACTTCCCTGCTGAGCAGGGAGACTGAGTAGGGGGGCTCGATCCCACGACCCTGAGATCATGACCTGAGCCAAAACCAAGAGTCAGACACTCAATCGACTGAGCCACCCAGGCGTCCCCAATTTTATTTTTAATAGAAATTTCATTTCTAGCCTATATAGCATGTGTGATGTGTATTTAAACTCTATTGAGAGGCTTTCTCTTTGAGAGGTTAGAACCCCAACGACTTCACAAAGTAATCATACAGATGAAATATTTTTACGATTTTGAAATACAGACAGAAAATAGGTATAAACAAGGAGAGAGGCTTAACACAAAGGAAATAAAGGTGCAGCTTAATGATAGAATCTAAATATCAAATACCACAACTCCTGCAATACAACCTGCATTTCTCTCTTTACAGGTATTTGTCTTAGTTTCCTGGAAGTGAACACAAATAGATGAAAACTTGAGAGGCTAGGTTAGAGTATTCTTAGAATACTTAAAAATTTTTTTAATTTAATACTGTTTTAAACTCTTCAACCTTATTCTGTGAGTTTAAGGAAAATTAATTTTGTTAAAAGCGGACTTTTTTTTTTTTTTTTGAATCTGTGTCTTCACAGAGCTGCCACCCCCGGCATCTAGGAACTTTAAAAGAGATTTTGTTTTGGCTTCAAATGCTGTCAGATGTTATTCACACCGTGAGTGGGTTTTCTATAAACACAGCGAGCACGCTGACCTTGTCAGAAGGTGAGATAGGACAAACAAAACAGATGGTCAGTTGTGCATCAGCCCACATAACCCCAAAAGCTGATTCTTATTTTGAAAACCACGCAGGGGTGCCTGGGTGGCTCAGTTGTTAAGCGTCTGCCTTCAGCTCAGGTCATGATCTCAGGGTCCTGGGATCGAGCCCCGCATCGGGCTCCCTGCTCTGCGGGAAGCCTGCTTCTCCCTCTCCCACTCCCCCTGCTTGTGTTCCCTATCTCACTGTCTCTCTCTGTCAAATAAATAAAAATCTTTAAAAAAAGAAAGAAAGAAAGAAAGAAAACCACGCAGACACAGTGTTTAGTGGAGTCAGTTTGTAGCTCAGGTGAGCTTTTGACCCTAAGCCCCTGGCACTGCTCCTTGTAGCCTCCGACTCCAGCGGTCGCTGGGTAACCATTTTGAAATGGACACCTAGCAACTCTTAACTGCCGTCTTCCTTTTCTGCTCCATGATTTTTTGAACAGACTTATAAATCCCAAATCCAGTGGAACGTCAAAGTCCAGGAGGGAGGGGAGAGAGAGATCTTCGACTCTTACTACCTAACCTTTACATTTTTAAAGGCTACACTTCTTGGCATTTCTCCCCAAATTCATTAAGTATGTACTTAGATATAAAGGAGACAAAAGCTAAAGGTATACTGTTTGGCCATTTAAGTAACTCTTTTGTGAGGATGATGAGTTAATACAAATTATGCTCCTGACAATTGTTATTATCCCATGCAAGGGCACATCTTTTTGTGAGCAAGAGTCCACTTAACGCATCCCTTTCGTTGGCCCGAATAGGTGCTTAAGGATAGCACAGAACGACTTACGAGGCAGTTATATCATGAAAAGTTGTGCACCCTCATTTTGTTTGAGGGATCCAGGAATTGAAGGGTTAAAAGGTAGGGAGGAAAAGGTACAAGTAAAATCTGTATTAGTTGGGATTAGATTCATCTGTGACAGGAAATTCAAATAAAGAGTGAGTTAAACAAGGCGGAAGTTTCTTTTTCATTCTATGTCAATTCAGCTGGCTTGGTGGCTCCGTAATCGTGAAAAGAAGATAAGCTTCTTCTATCTTCTTGTCCCCAGCCTTCTCAACCCTTGTCTTCCACCTCATGTCCAAGATGGATGTTCCACCTGGGCAACGAGGAAAGAAAAAAAGTGAGGAGAAGGGCAGCCCCTCTCATTTTTAGGACGGTTACAGGAAGCTTCACATTCCACTTCCAACTAAAGCACAGTGTGAACGTACACTTTCTTTTTTTTAAAGCAGTTTTTTTTTTTTAAGATTTTATTTATTTATTTGACAGAGAGAGAGACAGCGAGAGAGGGAACACAAGCAGGGGGAGTGGGAGAGGGAGAAGCAGGCTTCCCGCAGAGCAGGGAGCCCGATGCGGGGCTCGATCCCAGGACCCTGGGATCATGACCTGAGCCGAAGGCAGACGCCTAATGACTGAGCCACGCAGGCGCCCCGAACGTACACTTTCTTTTGCCTGTAGTCTGCCACACTCCACACATTTCCAAAGTTACTTCCTTTGACACCTTTTCCCCTCACCTCCCACCCCGGGCGTGAGGTTGTTTCATACAAGTGTGATTCAGACAGTTTTGTCACATTCTGCATTCCATCCTGGGATCCCTCGGCTTCCTAAAGGATTTGTAAATTTGCATGCATTAAGGTTCTCTCTTTGTGCCATAAGATTCTACAGGTTTTGTCAGGTATAATTTTAAATATTAATAAAATATACCATTTTGATATTTTAAGGAATTACATTTAATATTTTATTATCAATTTAATATATATGGCAGCAAATGATTTATTTAGGGTTGCACAGCTATTCAGCGGCAGAGCTAGGATTCAAACCCAGATGAGTGAATCTCCAAAGCCCCCTTTCCTACTGTGTCATTTTCTTTTTTCCAGAATCTTAGTCTCGAATCTTCTCATGTGGTAGGGAAAACTTTAGATTTCCCTGTGCAGAGTTGCTTGTTCTTTCCCATATATTGGCATAACAGTCCCTAGGTATCAGGTCAGGTCTGGAGAGTGGGTATGGAAGGGTTTGTTTTTAGAATTGCCAACTGCCACTGGATGAAAATAGCACAGTGACAACTGATTTGATAATAGATCAATGAAGGGGCACAGATTAGTCGAAGCTGTGGAAGGAGCCTCACTAACGGTCATTTGGAAAAGTCATCCCATCATCTATGTTTCTTTGTCCTTGTCATATCAGTATCTTAGGTCAGTCAGCGCCCAGGTGCAATCTCTGCTACCTTCGCCGCCCAACAACCAGTGGACACTTCCATTTATCCATCCCTCGCCATCTCGTTGCTCCGCTGTGCCCTCTCATGTCTCAGTTTGCAATGTGCTCCATAGGGTTGCTCCCCTTACTGCTGTTAGTGATGGCTGATGGCTGTGGAAGCCGAAAGAAGATGGAACTTGTGTTGTGGCCAAGGGAGGAAATGAGCATTGTGTCAAAAGGTTGTAGTCTGAGGAAGAAAACCACTAACTTTCGCATAGAAACTCAGCTAAAATTCAAAATAAGGCCACTGGATTTTTCTCTTTTGTGACCTGTCACTTCAATGCAGTCTGTGGTGGAGACCATTAACTGTGTTCCCTTATTGATTCTCCCGTTCTTCCTTAGTAACAGAATTGTTGTATGATACCAGGTCCATGGCCATCCAGAAAAATGTCTTCCAGACTCTCTGGAAAAGTAGTACCCACAGGGGTACATGTTACCAACAATTTGGGTACTGTTATATATGTATACTGAAATTGAACAATTAAATACAGGGATGGGGGATGGTAGGAGCCCAGGATCTCACTGTTGGAGCAAAGGGAGGAGACTAGAATGATCCACGTGGTAATGGACTGAAGTTGGAGACATCTCTATGAACTCATGTTTGGCTTAATATAGATACAAATAGTTACATATAGAAATATTCGTGCATATGTGCAAATATCTGGTTTAGTATATGCACATATAGTCCCTTTCCCTTTCAGCTGGGAAGCAAAGACACTCCAGTAACAATGATCATATCCATCATCCAGAACCTGATTCCTAATACCATTCTCCAATAAAAGGAACCAGGTTCCTTAGAGAAATAGGAGGTTCTAGGACTGGGACATGAAATATACAAGATGAACCTGGAACATCTTGTAGACCCAGAAATTAAGGAAGTGTTTCAAAAGACACATACGCACACACACACACACACACACACACACACATACACACACACACACAATGAAGGAGCATGTTAAAGGGACAAGGAGCCAAATAAAAGAGCTCTCCATGGCCAAAGCTGGAAAAATTTGAGCAAGAAAATAAATAAAGAAGGATTTGGGGGGTTATAACTCAAAGTATTATTTTAAAAATCCTTGAATCCATTCTGATATAAATAAATGACTGAATTAATAGGAAGTTCAAATAATTTATGCAGATACTCTGCCCTCAAAGAGGTGGACAATAACTTTCTACTCTTTACGTATAAGCTGTGCATATTTTGACTTCCTTCCGAAGAATATAGAATAAAAAGGGGGAAAAAGAGGACAAAGTTACTTGAAAGGTATGGTAGAGAAATCTGACAAAATATTACCTCAGCCACTTGATCAAAGTTAGCATCAACAATATAAGTCATGTTGATAATATACACCCTTGACATTATGTTTTGCAAATGTCATTCTACCTCTGTGGTCTTCCTCTCAAAAACATTTAACCCCATTCTGATGAGAAAAAGATGAGACAAATCACAATTAAGGGATGTTCAGCAAAATACCTGACCAGTACTCCTCAAAACTTGAGAATCTCTCATAGTCAAGAAGAGCGTGAGAAGATATGATCATTAAATGTAATATTGCATTTGGGTTGGGATCTTGGAACAGAAAAAGGGCAATAGGTAAAAACTAAGGAAATATGGATAAAGCATGAATATTAGTTAATAATAATGTATCAGTTTATGAATCATTAATACACTATCATCAATATATTATTATATCAATTGTAACAAATATATCATACCTATGTAAGATGCTAATAATAGGGAAGACTAGGTATGGGAAATACGGAAATTTACTGTCTGTAATTTTTCTGCAAACTGCTGTTTTTCTAGAACTGCTCTAAAAGAAACCTTATTTTATTTTATTTTTTTTAAAGATTTTATTTATTTATTTGACAGAGAGATAGTGAGAGCAGGAACACAAGCAGGGGGAGTGGGAGAGGGGAAAGCAGGCTTCCTGCAGAGCAGGGAGCCCGATGCGGGGCTCGATCCTAGGACCCTGGGATCATGACCTGAGCCGAAGGCAGACGCTTAACTACTGAGCCACCCAGGCGCCCTAAAAGAAACCTTATTTTAAAACAATGATATGTGAAAAGTGCTTTGCACATGGTAAACATTCATTATGTGTGTGTTGACCTGCACTAGTTGTATTATCAGTACAATTTCCCCAAATGAGGGAACAAACAGCTTCCCTGCCCTGGAAATTCTCTATCGTGAGCTAGCACTCTGGGAATTTCTCCAAATTCCTGTGGGGTTAGTTCCACTCCCGAGAGGGAGTATAGAACATGTTTTAAGAATGAAAACAAACAGCCTCTTTTTTTTTTTTTTTTTTTAAACATCTAGAGTCTGGAACAAATATAGACTTGAACATTAGAGAGTAGGGAGTGCCATGTGAGCACAAAGCTAATGTTGAAACTGACTCACTTCACAGAAGATAGAGATGCAGCGAGAACAGACTGATTAGTCACATCATCCTGCTCTAATTGTGATTACAGAAGCCAAACTTTTTATGGGCAACACCCAATGAGCCAGACTAAACAGGAGGAATTAAGAGAGTATTTAAATCAGAGTGCTGAATGATAACACCAGCCTCATTGCTTCAGAGAACCTACACCAAATGCAAGCCCAACAGCCTGGAGCAAAGTAGGGAAAAACAACTCTTTCAAAGAGCTTAAGTAATCCAGTGACAGAAAACCGAGCCCCACAGCCTGTGAAGGGAGGGGGGTACTCAGGGGAACCGGGTTCTAGGAGCACCCAACAAGATGAGCCATTGATCAAGGCAGGGTTTCTACTTCTTGCTCTTACATAGCTGAGTTCATGAGCTTTTTTCCTGCTGATTTTTTTGCCCCCCCCCCCTTTTTTTAAGTAGGCTCCACACCCAGCATTGGAGCCCAACATGGGGCTTGAACTCATGACCCTAAGATCACGACCTGAGCTGAGACCAAGAGTCAGATGCTTAACCCGCTGACTTGCCCAGGCACCCCTCTTGCTGATTTTTAAAAAAGCATTTCTTTTTCAGTAATTCTTTCCTCATTTGTTGCTATTTTTCTATGTCACCTTTGTTACCATTCACAATTAAGCAAGCAAGCAAACCAAAGAAGTTCCAAGTGTGAGAACTTGATAGAAAACAAAAACCGTATATGGGTCTGACTCTTCATAATGGTTCTGTTGTGGGGGCATCTGAATTGGTTACTGTAAACTAGTGGGTTACAATAGGGTTCTATATTCCTTTAAGCTGTAGGTATTAGAATTGGTAAAACTTTAAGGCAGGCATGAAAAACTAAATTCACTGTCTTGCAAGTGAGAGTAATTGATGATGAATGTACAAAGTCTCCCAAATAAATGTGGACATATTTTGAGTGAATTTTGTTTATTACTAAGAATTATTTTGAAGGCACTTCATAATATACATATTTATAATATACAAATGGCCTTTGGTTCTATATAGCTCATGTAATGTGTCAGCATTTGGAAGAACATTAATTGTTTCTTACATTTGTATAGCTTGCTACATTTTAAGGAGTGTTTTTGATACACTTTATCCCAGTTGTTGTCATCTTGTTGACATCCTTTTCATCTTAGCCCAATTTAACTTAAGTCTTAGATAGTTGGGGCGCCGGGGTGGCGCAGTCAGTTAAGCAACCAACTCTTGATTTCGGCTCAGGTCATGATCTCAGGGTTGTGTGACTGAGGCCCATGTGCGTCTCTGCGCTCAGGGTGGAGTCTGCTTGAAATTCTCTCTCCTTCTCCCTCAGCCCCTCCCACTCATGCTCTCTCTCTCTCTAAAATACATAAATCTTAAAAAATTTATATCTTAGATAGTAAAACCAGATCCTTCCAAGAAATAACCCCAGAGTGAAAAACGCAGTAAGATACTAAAGATACTGAAATAGTTTAAAATATCTGGCATTACAGAGAAATCTAGAAACCATTATATCCACGGTCCTCTAGCTTTGCTTCTTTCCTGGATTTCATTCTTGGGTCATGTCAGGAAATCCACAAAAGTTTCCATCTTGGCTACACTTCAGAAGCTTTTAAGAATCGTAATGCCCAGACCACACCCCAGATTGAATAAATCAGTATCTCTGGGGGTGGGATTCAGGTATCAGTATTTGTAAATTTTTCAGGTGATTTCAAAATGCAGTCAAATTTGGGAGCCACTGTCCCTATTTAAAAAGGGACTTCTCAATAAAAAACAAAGTGTGTGATCCACCTGGCACACTGAATTTTGGGGTTAAATCATCTGTAGTAATGTTTGAGGAATCAAAAGTAAAATTAGACTTGAGAAAATCTCTTACTGATACCACATAAAGGATTTCCCTCATGTTTGCAATAGATTTGGGGTGGTAGAATTCATTTTAAATTAAATGGGAGACAAGCATAATGAAACTAATTGGTAAATTACTTACAAACCATATATTTCTGCTAAGATAGCAACTTACTTTGTGAATTACTGGATATGGATTAAAGAACAAGTTCTTGAAAGAACATTTACAGTAACTGAGTCACCTGCTGTCACAACAAATCAGTTTCTTACCTGAGAGACTTTCAAATTCAGGAATAGTAAATGCTTTTAAATGAATTATAATAAGCACAAGCTATAATTAAATGATGTCGGGAGTCAGGTGTTCAAGACGAAATACCCAAAATTCTCTAAATCTAGCTCTAAGATTCTCATGCATTGATCTTTAGGGATTTAGTTTTTCCATGCTTTAGTCTTCCCATCTGTAAAATGGAGTATATTCTCATCTATTTCATGGAGGAATTAAAAGAATTAATTCTTTACAAGGCACATGGAAGGTGAAAAATACATTTAATTAAATTCCATGAGAGTTCCTATGGAGGTTGCTGAAGATATGACTGAAGTTCATTGTTCTACCTAGACGTTAGTCTCCTTAACCATATGTTCATTTTCAACCCTTTGTCCATTCATTGATTCAACAAATAGTCAATTGTGACTTACTATGTGTCACCACCTAGGTGGTAAAAAAAAATTCCCTGTCCTCATGAAATTATATTCTTGCATGGGAAAGAGACAACAAACACACACACAAACAAACATATACCAGGTAGTGATAAGTGCTTAGGGAACAGATAGGAGGGGATATGTAGAGGGGTAGAGAGTTAAGCAGAGTTGTAGAGGGGATCCAATTTAATGGGGGTGGTTATAGATGGTCTCTAGGAAAGACTATAAGAAAAAGGGGAGAAGTTGTTCATGCAAACATCTTAAGAGAGAGATTTTCTTTTTCTTCTTTTTCTTTCTTTTTTTTTTTTTTAAAGATTTTATTTATTCATTTGAGACACAGAGAGAGAGAGAGAGAGAAAAAGCATGAGCAGGGAGAGAGGCAGAGGGAGAGGGAGAAGCAGCGTCCTCGCTGAGCCAGAGCCCGACGTGGGGCTCAATCCCAGGACCCTGGGATCATGACCTGAGCCGAAGGCAGACGCTTAACCATCTGAGCCACCTAGGCACCCCTCTTTCTTTCTTTCTTCCTTCCTTCCTTCCTTCCTCCCTCCCTCCCTCCCTCCCTCCCTCCCTTCCTTCCTTCCTTCCTTCCTCCCTCCCTCCCTCCCTCCCTCCCTTCCTTCCTTCCTTTCTTTCTTTCATTCTAGGATAGAGATTTCTAAACAGAGGGAACCATAAGTGGAATGTGCTCAGGATCTTCAAGAATAATACAAAGGCTATTGTATCTAGGTCAGAGTGAGTGAGGAGGGTTATTTTAAATTAATATATTAATATTAACCCATGCATCATAAGACCAAAGTACCTAGATAAGATCAAAGTGACTACTGTTCCAAGTAGATGGTGATGGCTTATAGGTCAGCATAGGAATTCCAAAAAGGGAGCCTTGGGCATTCTTAGTTAAATATTTATTAGTACCCATTATATTCTAGATTTTAAAAACCTGCAAATGTTGTTCTTTGGAAGTATATATTTTTGAGAATATATACGTAGGTTCACCCTCAGTTTGGATGAGCAAACTCAACTACATTAATATTAAGTTTGCGTTAGGGTTTAGGCAGATTCTATGGTGATGCTACATCAATTATTTTTAGCCTAGTAAAGTTGCAAAGAAAAAAGTGACTCCTAAAAAGTAATGACACTGGAATGAGACTCCAAAGGAATAATTTGTATTTTCTCTATGCTCTCAAACACGTCACTAGATTTATTGATTAAGTTGAAAGATCATTCAAAATAACACAGTGAATTCTTTCTAGTTTATATCTTACAGACTATAGTACAGAAAAAGGAAAATGTATTAAGATATTCACAATCAAAATAGGAAGGAAAGTTTTTAAAAATAGTAAATATGGACAGCAAACCAAAAAGTAAAGAAAATAATATAGTGGATAATGCACTTTGGTAAAAAATATAATCTATATTTTTATTTCATTTAGCAGGTTAACAGCAATACCTGCTTATAGTTTTGCTCTTTTCTCTCTCTCTTTTTAAATTTAATCAATGCATGGCCAAAATTGTTTCATCTATGCCCAAATGACAGGTGTCATACCATTTTATCTATAAATATTTTATTATGTATCTTTAAAAGGTTGTCTTTAGGGGTGCTTGGGTGGCTCAGTTGTTAAGCGTCTGCCTTCGGCTCAGGTCATGATCCCAGGGTCCTGGAATCAAGCCCCACATCTGGCTCCCTGCTCAGTGGGAAGCCTGCTTCTCCCTCTCCCACTCCCCACTGCTTGTCTTCCTTCTCTCATTTTGTCTCTCTCTGTCAAATAAATAAATAAAATCTTAAAAAAAAAAAAAAGGTTGTCTTTAAAAAAAAGAACAATACTTCCTTTATGCAGTCAGGGTTCAAATATACAAAACATAAAATTTACCATTTTAATTATTTTCAAGTGGACAGCTCAGTGGCACATTCACATTGTAGTGCAACCATCTCCAGAACTTTCTCATTTTCCCAAAAGGAAATTTCACACTCATTAAACAATAACTCCCAATTCCTCCCCCTGTTCTTCCCCAGGAGTATGACAACCCCCATTCTACTTCCTGTCTCTATGAACGTAACTACTCTAGACACCTCCTAGAAGTAGAACCAGGCAATATCTGTCTTTTGTGACCGGCTTGTTTCACTTAACATATCTTCAAGCTTCATCCATGTTGTAGCATGTGTCAGAATCTCCTTTCTTTTTAAAGGCTGGAGAATATTTCATTGTATGTATATGCCACATTTTGTGTATTCAGTTGTCTCATAATTCTTCTTAACTGTTTTATTCCGGTCTTTATTTGCAAATTCACTAAATTCTTTAGGGACAGCACTGCACAAAAAACATGTGGTAGTGATATTTTTCGAAATCCAAAGAGACAAGGAATCTAAGAATCAAATGACAGAATTTAAACCTTTATAAGACCTTCATAGGAGGGGCACCTGGGTGGCTCAGTGGGTTGGGCGTCTGCCTTCGGCTCAGGTCATGATCCCGGGGTCCTGGGATGGAGCCCCACATCGGGCTCCCTGCTCGGCGGGAGGCCTGCTTCTCCCTCTCCCTCTGCCTGCCACTCCCCCTGCTTGTGCTGTCTTTCTCTCTTTGTCAAATAAATAAATAAAATCTTTTTTTAAAGACCTTCATAGGAGTTCAGGCAATCTGAAGTTAACTACTTCGAAAATAAAAACAAACCGCTCTCCACAGTTTGTGAAGCCAGCTGCTTTTTTTGTTTGGTGGGTATGATATCTGTCACATGATGAGACAGCATTGCAGAGAGTCCAGAACCAGCAAGGCTGGCTCTGTCTGCCCAGTTTGGCGGGTCGGGAAAGAGAACTGTGCCCTGGCGTGTTGATTCAGCACCCCTGGCAAAGACATGGCCCGTGTTCAATCCCAGACAGAATTTCCCAATACATCTGCAAGTTGGCTTGAGGAGCAACAAGACGCCATGTACTTGCATCATCATCAAGTCACTTCCAGTGTGGGCTCTTGAAAGAATAGGGAACGTCAGGGAGACCGATGTGAATAGGTATTTTGCATTATTGATGTCAAGCAGGAAATGAAAATCTAAAGATCTGAATTCATTAAGGTTAACTATATATTGGTGGGCTTAGGGTCTTAGAAATACAGTTCTATGACTTCTCCCAACTTTTTTCCAACCTATTGTTTAAAAATATTATATTAAGGTTAGCATCAGGATTATATAGAGATAATATGATGTAAAATTGCTCTTAATATATATTAATTTTAAAATACTTTAATTGGTCAAACTAAATTAGCAAATTGTGTCCAATTTCACATAATTGTAAAGTTTCCATCATTTATGTGAAATATAATTGGTTAACTATTTTAATAAGTTTTTAGCATTTTGTAGCTCTGTGTACATAAACAAACCTCTCCTGTAGCAAAACTCCATGTACATGAGAGAGGAAATAATAGTATTTACTTCACATTCCAATATGATAGTTGGAAGACATAATAATATTCACCAACTTGAAGTGCGAGTAAACTGAACATATTATAAAATACAGTTCTCTAATCACTAGTTAGTTCTTTAATACCACTAAGTAAAAGTGCTATTCAAAATATGCATAAATGGAGTATCATAGAATATTAATGTTAAATGGAATTTAAAGGTTATATAACTCAGGGGGCCATAATTGCTTTGGATTCATGAATTGAGAATCTGAAAAAAATACGCATCTTCTCTCTCAAAAAAAAATGCATATAATTTGGCTTATAATTTCATATGTTCCTAGACTGTCCGATGCCTTAATTAAGCATCTTAGTAATTCAACTCCTTCTTTTTACGGTTAATGGAGTTGAGAGTAATTTTGGCTATGTGGCCCACCCACAGCTACAGAGTGAGGTAGGGTAGAGAGTTCACTCTAGTTACAAAGCGATTTTTGCTTTCACTTGGTTATGAAATGTCTAAGCAAGAGTTCATCTAAACTTATGCAATTGGTAGGAGAAGGCCCATGGGCCTAAATGTCCCGAGCTGGCCTCTGACAGCGCCTCAGATTCTCACACGTGGGGTCTTCAGGGAGCACATTTGCATTACCTTGGACTTTAGGCACTGTCCTCTGTTCAAATGCTGGCCGAAGGCAAATCTGATACGGGTCACTAGCCCAGACTCTCTTTCTCTCATGCTGAATTCATGCTTTGAGACTCTTGGCTTCCTTACGTGCTGTTGACCTTGCACCTTTACATACTTGCCCACTTGTCTGTAGAACAAGGAGGAGGGGCTAGAGAATGTGGTGTCAGACGAGGGGGTGAGGCAGAAAACTCTCTTTACCAGGATTAAAGCTAAGCAAAGGCAGCATTTTCAGAGCTTCACGTGCTTCAGATATTTTTCTGTAGCTGGAAGTGAGAGTTCTGGACATGTATTGTATTATAATACTAGGCAACCATATTCCTGATACTGTTGAAAAGTATTTAAAAATGCCCAGTTCTAAGAGTCTCATGCAATTAACTTGGAGAAACTGCACATGTTGGATCATGGTTCTGTTAAGGCCAAGAAGGAAGCTTGGATTGATATTCCAGATCAGAGAGGGATTTCTTTATGAACATCTTTGCTCTCAAACAAATCATAAATTGAAATGTGGAAATATAACATAAATCCAACAAGTGCTTTTTCTGATCGCTTGAACAAAATATATGTACTTTTTTGCATGACTTTCTTTTATTTTTATTTTTTATTTTATTTATTTCAAAGATTTTATTTATTTATTTGAGAGACAGCATGGGGTGGGGGGTAGGGAGGAGCAGAGTCTGAACCGGGAGTCTGCTGGGCTGATCCCAGGACCCTGAGATCATGACCTGAGCCAAAGTCAGATGCCTAACGGACTGAGCCACCCAGGCGCCCCTGCATGACTTTCTTTTAAAATATAACTTAATCGTTATATGTATTGGAAATATTTCCTGTATTTCATTTTCTTTAGCTTATGATGGCACTTTTTTCCTCTAATGTGTCATGAAATGGCACCCGTATCTGCAGATTTATTTGAGCTGAACTACTTTACAGTGGGGACAGCCCTCATTGTATTTATCTGAGAGGATGAATGGAGGGGACACACGGAGCGTTTGGGGAGTTACAGCTAAAGTTTTGGAAGTCTTCAGCACCTCTGGTTTCTCATGGATATTTCCATTCTAATTGCTGAGATTATACATTTTCTCGATCAACCCACCAATTTTAGTTTCTTTTTTTATTTTTTTATTTTTATTTTTTTAAAGATTTTATTTATTTATTTGACAGAGAGAGACACAGCGAGAGAGGGAACACAAGCAGGGGGAGTGGGAGAGGGAGAAGCAGGCTTCCCGCAGAGCAGGGAGCCCGATGCGGGGCTCGATCCCAGGACCCTGGGATCATGACCTGAGCCGAAGGCAGACGCTTAACGACTGAGCCACCCAGGCGCCCCCCAATTTTAGTTTCAAAAGCAGTCCTAACCCAGAATCTGGTTGTACTGATCCATACGTTGTCTTTGTAAATGCTGTTCAGACTGACTGAACAGTCTGAGATGGCTGGCTACACTCAGAAGGCCTTCTGGTTCACAGTGGTATTCTTACTCTGCTTTTCTCCAGCAGCCCTGGCCCAAAGCCTATCTCCTTCTTGCTCTCATTGCACTTCCTTGAAAGGCTGCAAGAACTGAACACACTTTAACATATTCTCCTTTGTTTCCAGGACTATTCACTTCTCACCCCTTCTGCTTTGACGTGACTATTTCCTTCAGTGGTCTGTAACTTGCCAACTCACTTCCAGATACAAATTTCTAGGCTAAGATTCTGTTGGTTTCAAAGAGAAACCAATTCAAGGTGCTCTAGCAAAAGCAGGGGATTTATTATAAGCCTTTACGGCAGGGAATGTAGCTAAGACTCATGAATACCAGGCAAGAAACCAAAATGTTGGAAATTCAAGAAATTTTATGTTCTCTCTTATATCTGCTATCGTTTCACATCAGCCTTTTTCTTTCTTGGTGGACTGGCTTTCTTCTCTTCCCAAGTCCCTCTGATAGTCTAGGGATAGCTGCTCATGGTTTCCAGTTTAACATCTGGGCCCATAAAAAGACTGACTTTCTTACTCTCAGTCCTGAAGGGGAGCAGAATATGCCACTTCAGCACAAGAATTATTTTGAGCTGAAGGCAACTGAGAAGCAGATACAAGAAAAGCTTGTATCTTCCCCCATTTGCCTAAAAAGCAAGACATATATTTACAAAGGTATCCCTCTCTACCAGGCAGGATAAAGGTTAATCCCTGAGGACAACTTTAGACCCTCATCAATAGAGAAAGCGCTGATTTAAATGTGCATTATCAATCCCGCTGCCCCTCACTGGCCTTCCCCCACCTCTTTCTTTGTCTTCAGCTGAAGATGCTATATGAGCCATAGTTCTAAGCCACCCCTTTGGGTTACTCGTTTTCCCCTGGGTATCTCCCATTTATATATACATGTTAATAAACTTCTGTTAGTTTTTCTCTTGTCAGTCTGTCTTTTATTAGAGACCTCAGCCAAAAACTGAAAAAATTATAGGTAAAATTATTTTTCCTCCCTTACAAACTTAAACTCCTATGATAAAGCTCCTCTAATTTTTCTAGTTAATCTTGAAGCATATTTTTATTTAATTTGTACATCATGTTAAACTTGTTTTTAAAAGGCTTATTTTAGAAAGCCAATGTAAAAATAATAATAATAAATTTAATATTCTGTACTAGAACAAAACCCAAATTCCCGACACATGAACTTCATACTCCTAGTTTTGAAAATATAAATTAAATGTCAATATAATTGTACTCAAGAACCACAAAGACCATGGAACAGTATTATCTTACAGAGGAAGGGAAAAGCTTCCTCAAATTGTTCTTTAACATCTGAAGAGCCACTGCAGTTTGGGAACAAAGGAACAAAACTTAGGAGTCCTCTAGACTTCCCTCAAATATGCTCTGAGAGTTTTGAAAAGGACACTAGCTTTTTAACTTCTCAGAGGACCACACTTTTGAAGACTGTCTTAATCAACAGTAGACAATACTTTATTTGTCCACCTTGATGAAGACAAGAGAGACAGAAGTCTTCTTAGGTTATCTTGTATTCAGGCACCCTGCACAGAGCCTTATGGAAATATTTGTTGGGTGAATAATGAAGCCACGACCAACTGCTTATATTTCAACACACCATAGTTCCTTATACTTACATAGCATTATTCCAAGACATTTCACCATTTCATAGGATGAGGTAGGGTAGGTAGGGAATCAGGTTTTATTGTTCTGTATTTCGGAAGAGGAAACAGAAACTCCTTTTTGCTACAGGAGTAATAAAATTTCAGGAAGAACATAAATGTAACTTTGGCTTCCCTGTTTTTTAATAAACACATGGCTTTATTATAATAATAATCAGAACTATAGTTCTTTCGGAAGACTTCCCATTTTTGATGGTATGCTGTACTTTATGATACGTATTCTACTGTGTCATTGTAGATGTCACCGTGGACTGTATTTATTTTAGAAATAGAATGTTTCACAAGGAGGATGCAATATTTCCATGTCATTTATTGAAAAGCTAGCAGTTAACTAAATTTACTTTTATTTATTTTAATATTTTATTTATTTATTTATTTGAGAAAGAGAGAGACAGAGATAGCAACAGAGATAGCAAGAAGAGAGCATGAATGGGGAGAGAGGGAGAAGCAGGCTCTTGCCAAGCAGGGGCTCGATCCCAGGACCCTGGGATCATGACCCGAGCCGAAGGCAGATGCTTAACCGACTGAGCCACCCAGATGCCCCAATTAAATTTGCTTTTAAAAATGAAAAATATTCGAAAATAATGGATCGTGGATCACCACATCAAAAACCGATGATGTGTTGTATGGTGACTAACATAACATAATAAAATTTTTTAAAAAATGAAAAATATTTTTCAAAACTATGCAGACAGAGGCAAAGTCTCAAACCATTTGTCTCACTGTTGCCAAATCCCATGAGGAAAGTTCTTGCATTTCAGCCTAGTAACTGAAACTCCACTGCCAAGGCTGCGCGCACCACCCTTGGAGGGAGGGCCCAGAAGCTGAAACCATCTGTCACTCAGCACGCCAGGGAGCTGCTAGGTCTGTGGGAGTGCTGCCTTGTTCTACCATTCACAAAGGCACCCAGAGGCACCTTTCACAAAGATGCACCATATAGCAGCTCCCCGTTCATGGCTAACCTTCAGCATTAGGCACAAAAGGGGTGGGGGACATCCTCTCTGCTCCGCATGCTCCCTATTCCCTCCTCCTGGACATGCTTCATCTCAAAGGGCCAAGTGTGCTATAGTTAGCGCCATTTGTCATGACTATTTCACAGATGTTTTCCATTTATCTTTTTCTGGAATGATTTTCCTTCTTTTTCTCTGAAAGAGGATGTTTGCAACAGGATTGGCATTGAGAATGATGGGGGGTGGGGTGAGGGGTTCAGGGGCACTGCTACTTACAGACCCCCAGGGCAAGTTCTAGAATTCTAGGTGACATTGTGGCCAATCCTTTGGCCTTCAGTGAAATTGTCTGGATCCTGCAGAATCTCTTCAGCTGAAAGTACTTCCAACGGATGCTAAAAATACATTGCAGTTTATTTTCCTCAGTAGGGAGCATATGTGTTCCCGCTTGACCTGGAAACACAAAGAGAGCCAATGTTAAATTGAATGCTGCCCATTCCAAGATAAATTTGTTTTCTGTAGCGCAGGGGAAAGAAAAAACAACAGACATATTGGTACAATTTTGCCTTTGCTCTCTGGGGGAGTCAGGGTCTTGAACACATTTTTTATGCTCTGTTGGTAGTTAAGTGACCACTCAGCCTTCTTAGCCAATGCTGATATAAACTGGCTTGCATTCAAATCAGATGGTGAGTCTAACGTGGATAAGGAAAACTTCAATTTTGGGGTTTTTTTTCCCCCTAAACAAAAGACAAAGGATGTCAGATTCTTTGTACCTAATCTTAGCTTGACAATTTCGTTTTTTACCTTTTTTTTTTTTTTTTTGCTTAATGCTCTTCCCAAAAGACAGACTCTGAAATGCCTTCTATTTGAAGTATAGGTTTTTATGGACACTTGTATTAAATCCTTTCTCTCCAAATAGACAAACAAATCAAGCACAACTTATCTACAAATGGCAGAGAAATTCTGTTTCCTGCTGTAACATTTAACAACAGATGTTAAACCCATTTCTTGTAGTTTGGAGATACTGTTTGTTTCAAGCATTCGGTATTCCAATATGACATTCTTCAATATTGTAAGAGCAAAGTTCAATTTCTCCAGCTGGTACCACTTCTCTATAGCTTAAAATACACAGTCTGCTGACAGTGAACAAGACCCATTCCCCTCCCAAGAAATAGCACAGTGATTAAAACATGAGTTTTGGACTCTGCCTTCCTTGGAGTCTGGATTGCACCACTCAATAGTTCTGTCTTCATTTTTCTCCATCTGTAAAACAAGGAGAAAAATGGAACCCACCGTTCAGGGCTATTGTGAAGATCCAATGAGAGCCTGCATGAAAAGCTTATGGCACAGTGCCTGAGCACATAGACAACCTTTAATACACATTAGCTACTGATACGGGTGATTATTCTTTGATATCTTGGTTAGTCATGCCCCGTAGCAAAGAGATGACATGACTTCCAAGATCCTTTGTGGCTAAACTCTCCTATGTCAATTCTCAAGGTTTCTTTCTTTCTTTCTTTTTTTTTATTTATTCATTCGAGACACAGAGATACAGAGAGAGAGAGAGAACATGAACAGGGGGAGAAGTAGAGGGAGGGAGAGAAGCAGGCTCCCCGCTGAGCAGGGAGCCCGATGCGGGGCTCGATCCCAGGATCCTGGGATCATGACCTGAGCCGAAGGTAGACGCTTAACCATCTGAGCCACCCAGGCGCCCCTCAAGGTTTATTTCTAATCCTCTTCTTCAGGACAAGCCTAAAACCTACTTTGCCTCTTTCTGTTCTTCCCTTGATTTCCTCCACTTCTATCTCCAACAAAATCAAGCGAAGGACAATATGGCTTGATTAAAATCGTGGAGGTGAGATTTTTCTCTTACTTACCTTTATCCAGGCACAAAGGAGCATTTTTGCTGTTATTGGTTTTTTAAAGCCAAACATTAGCTGGATCTAAAATTATAAGAAAGGAGAATGTGGGAAGCCCTTCCCTCTTTTCATGATAAAGGCAGCATATACTGGCCTCTCCAGACTTCAGGGAGAGAACTAAGTAAATGCTGTGACCCACTTCTCTAGGTCTCATTTGCACTGAAGGCTTAAGGGAGAGCCAAATTACCTTTCAAGACTAGACAGGTAGTTTCCAAAGTTAGTTAGAACCTCAAGCTCATGACTGTCCTCGCTGATAAGTCAATAAGCATATATTTACTAAGTAAATCAGAACTATTTTGAAAATCTAAAGCAGCTGAAGCGAGGGAAATGCTGCATTTCTGGGAAGCTGTACTTTTTGAACTCCTGAAAGGTAAAAAGAAAGCAAGAAAAAGGGCTCTTTTGAAAGACCAAGTTAATTAATTGTGCTGGCTTCTTAGGATTGCCTTGGATTTAGGTGTAGAATGTCTCCTACCCTGGGAAACCCCCTCAGGCTTGGGCACACTGGGACATTTGGTTACCCTAAAATACTTGATTAAGCTGTGGTTGATAAAACTAAAAATCAGTGGAAAAGGGTACTTAGATGATTTTCCAAATTAAGCATTTTTAATATAAATAGAATCATATAAATACAAACAGGAAGAGCATAATGACTAAATATTTTCATAAGAAGCTATCCGTATCTCAGCAAGTCCTAGCAGGTTTGTCCAAGTACTTGTCATAGTGGGTCATTTCATAGCACTTACTCTAATTGCAAACTTGATTCCTACTAGGAAATAATTAGCCTTTATAAGGCTCTTTTTGAAAACCCCAAACTTAACGTGACACCAAATATCCTATGGACCAAGAAGGGAGAAAGTTTCCTAAGGGAGTTGCTTACCGTTTTTCACAATGGGAGGTCAAGGAAGGAGAAAGGGTAAGTTCCCCTTTAGGGAGCAATGCTGTTGGCACCGTGGGGATGCAAGCCAGATTATGGGGCCCAAGGAGGGAACCAGTGGAGAGGAGCCTGACCACTGGTTCCAGACCACTTACGTAAGATATTTGACAGGGCAAAGAAGTAAAGCAGTGAGACAATAGCTAGGGGGTTAGCAAGGTCAAGAGAAAAATCCGTCAAGCTGGAGGAGGGGCGCCTGGGTGGCTCAGTCGTTAAGCATCTGCCTTCGGCTCAGGTCATGGTCCCAGGGTCCTGGGATTGAGGCCCCCGCATCGGGCTCCCTGCTCAGCGGGAAGCCTGCTTCTCCCTCTCCCACTCCCCTTGCTTGTGTTCCCTCTCTCACTGTGTCTCTCTCTGTCAAATAAATAAATAAAATCTTAAAAAAAAAAAAGATGGAGGAAAGTTGAGTTTGTTGAAGACACAGCGAAAGAAACCAGAGCTTACTTGGAGCTTAGCTAGTTGCTAGGCTTAGCAGGGGGGAAGAAAGGGGTACCACTGCCCCCAGGGCCATTTAGACTATTACTGACAGACATTTAAGTAGAAGACTCTTGCTTGAGTGCCCAGGATCCTCTCCTCTAGCAAGCCACCTCTTTAAGGCCTTGCTTAAGACCCAGCCTCCTCAAGTGTGCTCTCCCATTCCCCAAAATGACTGAAAGGACTGGTGCCCAAGCA
Source organism: Halichoerus grypus (assembly GCF_964656455.1). NCBI lineage: Eukaryota > Metazoa > Chordata > Mammalia > Carnivora > Phocidae > Halichoerus > Halichoerus grypus. The sequence goes on from NC_135714.1 coordinate 182,458,303, forward strand.
GAGTCTGCACTCTGGGAGGAAGCCCATCTGCATGGAATGTTATTATAATCATGGCAGCCCCCCAAATGAAAACAACCTCAGAGTAAGAAAAATAGGGTCAATGAAAAGATTTGCAAAGTTTATAGATTAGGTCCATGACATTAAACATCGAAGGCAAAAAAATTTTGAATAATCAGAATCCCTCTACTCCAGACTGAGATGATTTGCCCTTTGCTTTCAGGAAAACCCTGACGTGCGGGGCCATCCCTAACTTTTGCAGGGCCTGGTGTGAATGGGGGTGGGAGGCTGCGGGAATCCTTGAGCAATTTGATCTCCCAAGAAGTTCCTTCAGGACCCAGCTCAGCTCTCCTTGTTCACTACCCACATTTCACCTGTGGTGTGGGAGCTTCTGGGACCAGCCTGGCCCCAGGAGCATCCTCCAGTTACAAGGTGTGGGACCAAGGCTGGATAACCATCCCTGGGGCAGATTTCCAGACGGAGATGTCCGGCAGCTCTCTTTGAAGAGACAAACTATTACTACTGAAATAACCGCACCAAATATGGGTCCCCGAATGACAACAAGCTCACGTGAAGGGAAAGCAACAGTGCGCTCGGTGGTGCAGTTAACCAATCACATTTAGTCTTGCGTCTCTGAAAACTATTTGCTTCAGCATTAACCAGTTTAGAAGCAGTGATGGAGGCGACATCCAGACACCTAATAGGTTTCCGGGTTCTGGTAAATTCTGAAGAAATTATTTATTTAGTGTAGATGTGATCTGAAGGAAACGTCCTCACAGAGGAAAAATAAACCTTAAAATTGAGCATCATTTTCTTGAACTAACAGCAAAAGAACTGTACAATGGGGATATGGGATTTGTTGCACGGCGTTGTTGTGAGGATAAATGGGCTACCCCACATCAAAAGCCCTGGCACTGCGAGCCCCCCAGCCCCAACCCCCACAGCGAAGCCGGCAAGAAGCCTGCTCAAAGCCTTCCCCAGCGGAGCTGAGGACGTCGGTCTCAGTCGGTCCGGCACAAAATAGAGCCTCAGTAAATATTTACCAAATGAATGAATGGTTGCCTGCTCTAGTCCTTCTTTTGTTTAGTCACACTCTCGTTCTAAGCTCCTACAATGAAACCCAGGCCCCTGGATTCTGCCCGTTCCATTACGGCGTGGACGTAGGGCCAGTGGAACGAGAAGGGCTGCAAAGAATGAGTAAGGGAAGCCAGCGGATCCGACACAGGAGGGAAGAGAAAGAAATCCTTAGGAGCGGAGGGCCAACAAAGAGCCAGAAGCAGGCGCACCCCAGCGGGACAACGCCGAAGCTCCGCTGCGTAGCCGGCGCCGGGCTCCCCGCGCGCGTCCCGCCAAGCGCAGGGCACGGTCGGGCCCGCACCCGCCCGGGGTGCCCTCAGCCCCGCGGCCGGCGCTCGCCAGCGGCTCCCGCCCCTGGGGCGGTGCCGGGAACACGCGGCGCCTCCGCCGGTCACGTGGGGGCCGCTTCGCCGGGCGGCGCTGCCGCTTCCCGATCGCGCCCTCCCAGTGCCGGGGACGCGGCGCTCGCGCTCCCGCCCGAGCCCGGGGAAGCGGAGACAAGGAGGCGCCGCCGCCGCCCGCCCCCCACCCCCCCCTCCTCCCGGCTGCGCCCCCGGCCCTGCGCCCACAACATGCCGGCCGCCGAGCCGCGCGCCGCCCTCCTCCAGGGGCTCACGGAGGCGACGACGCTGCCGGCCGCGGGGCCGCGGCGGCGGGGGTAGCGGGGCCGGAGTGGGCACCGAGGCGCCGCCGCGAGGCGGGCAGAGCGGGAGGAGGAGCAGCAGGCATCCTCCGCGGCGCGGCGGGCGGCGGCCCTGCCGCCCCGGCGCGCCCATGGCCCGGGAGCAAGGAGAATGCGAGCTGCACTGCCCGCCGGCCGCCGCCGCCGCCTCCCCCCGCGCCGCGCGCTCGGCGCCCCCCGGAGCTGCTCGCGTCGCCGCCGCCCCCCAGCTGCGGGCGCCCGGCCGCTGGCTGCGCTAGGAGCCTCGGCCGCCGGTCGCCGAGGGCTGGTGGGAAGGCAGGAGCGAGAGGGCCCGGGAGACTGGCGCCCGCGCGGGCGCAGCGCGGCATGTAGCTGCGGGCGCCCGCGTGTGGGTGTCGGCCCGGGGCCCCGCCATGGCTGGGAAGGACAGCGGGCACCTGAAGACGGTGAGGCTGTGGCGGGACGCCGCCCTGCGCGCCAGGAAGCTGCGGACCAACCTGCGCCAGCTCACGCTCAGCGCGGCCGGGGGCTGCCCGGGGGCGGGCGCCGAGCAGCTCGACTGCCCCGAAGCCCCCCAGCTCGTGCTGCCGGCCAACATCGGGGACATTGAGGTGCTGAACCTGGGGAACAACGGCCTGGAGGAGGTGCCCGACGGGCTGGGCTCGGCGCTGGGCAGCCTGCGCGTCCTGGTCCTGCGCAGGAACCGCTTCGCCCGGCTGCCCCCGGCCGTGGCCGAGTTGGGCCAGCACCTCACCGAGCTGGACGTGAGCCACAACCGGCTGACCGCCCTGGGCGCGGAGGTGGTGAGTGCCCTGCGGGAGCTGCGCAAGCTCAACCTCAGCCACAACCAGCTGCCCGCCCTGCCCGCCCAGCTGGGTGCCCTGGCCCACCTGGAGGAGCTGGATGTCAGCTTTAACCGGCTGGCACACCTGCCCGACTCCCTCTCCTGCCTCTTCCGCCTGCGCACGCTCGACGTGGACCACAACCGGCTCACGGCTTTCCCCCGGCAGCTGCTGCAGCTGGCGGCCCTGGAGGAGTTGGACGTGTCCGGCAACCGGCTGCGGGGCCTGCCTGAGGATATCAGTGCCCTGCGCGCCGTCAAGATCCTCTGGCTGAGTGGCGCCGAGCTTGGCACCCTGCCCAGTGGCTTCTGCGAGCTGGCCAGCCTCGAGAGCCTCATGCTAGACAACAACGGGCTGCAGGCGCTGCCCGCCCAGTTCAGCCGCCTGCAGCGACTGAAAATGCTCAACCTCTCCTCCAACCTGTTTGAGGAGTTCCCTGCCGCGCTGCTGCCCCTGGCTGGTCTGGAGGAGCTCTACCTTAGTCGCAACCAGCTCACCTCGGTGCCATCCCTGATCTCGGGCCTGGGCCGGCTGCTCACCCTCTGGCTGGATAACAACCGGATCCGCTACCTGCCCGACTCCATCGTGGAGCTGACCGGCCTGGAGGAGCTGGTGCTGCAAGGGAACCAGATCGCCGTGCTGCCCGACAACTTTGGCCAGCTCTCCAGGGTGGGCCTGTGGAAGATCAAGGACAACCCGCTGATCCAGCCCCCCTACGAGGTCTGCATGAAGGGGATCCCCTACATCGCTGCCTACCAGAAGGAGTTGGCCCATTCCCAGCCTGCCGTGCAGCCCCGCCTCAAGCTGCTCCTGATGGGCCACAAGGCTGCTGGGAAGACTTTGCTCCGTCACTGCCTCACTGAGGAGAGGGTGGAGGGACACCAAGGAGGAGGGGACAAGGAAAAGAGCTACCCCCCTTCCGCTCCTCCTGTGAGCAAAGGCATCGAGGTGACCAGCTGGACGGCTGATGCTTCCCGGGGACTGCGGTTCATCGTGTATGATTTAGCTGGTGATGAGAGTTACGAGGTGATCCAGCCCTTCTTCCTCTCCCCAGGAGCCCTCTACGTGCTGGTGGTGAACCTGGCCACCTATGAGCCAGCCCGCTTTCCCACCACCGTGGGCTCCTTCTTGCATCGGGTGGGGGCCCGCGTGCCCCATGCCGTGGTGTGCATCGTGGGCACGCACGCAGACCTGTGTGGGGAGCGGGAGCTGGAGGAGAAGTGCCTGGACATCCACCGCCAGATCGCCCTGCAGGAGAAGCATGACGCAGAGGGGCTGAGCCGGTTGGCCCGGGTGGTGGACGAGGCACTGGCCCGGGACTTCGAGCTGCGCTCCGCCAGCCCCCATGCGGCCTACTATGGGGTTTCAGACAAGAACCTTCGGCGGCGCAAGGCCCATTTTCAGTACCTGCTCAACCACCGGCTGCAGATCCTCTCCCCGGTGTTGCCTGTTAGCTGTAGGGACCCTCGCCAGTTACAGCGGCTTCGGGACAAACTGCTCTCGGTAGCAGAGCACAGGGAGATCTTCCCCAATTTACACAGAGTACTGCCTCGATCCTGGCAGGTGCTGGAGGAACTGCACTTCCAGCCGCCTCAGGCACAGCGACTGTGGCTCAGCTGGTGGGACTCGGCCCGCCTGGGCCTGCAGGCGGGTCTGACCGAGGACCGGCTGCAGAGTGCCCTTTCTTACCTGCACGAGAGCGGCAAGCTGCTCTACTTTGAGGACAGCCCCGCCCTCAAGGAGCACGTCTTCCACAACCTCACCCGCCTCATCGACATCCTCAATGTCTTTTTCCAGAGGGATCCTTCCTTGCTGCTGCACAAGCTGCTCCTAGGGACCAGCGGTGAGGGCGAGGGCGAGGGCGAAAGCGCCCCAGCGATGGCGACGCCCACCCCGGGCCAGGAACTGCTCCGGGCCACCCAGCTCCATCACTACGTGGAGGGCTTTCTGCTTCACGGGCTCTTGCCAGCCCACGTCATTCGGCTGCTGCTGAAGCCTCACGTCCAGGCCCCGCAGGACTTGCAGCTGTTGCTGGAGCTGCTGGAGAAGATGGGACTCTGTTACTGCCTCAATAAACCCAAGGGCAAGCCCTTGAATGGGTCCACGGCTTGGTACAAGTTCCCGTGCTACGTGCAGAACGAGGTGCCCCATGCAGAGGCCTGGATTAATGGGACCAACCTGGCCGGGCAGTCTTTCGTGGCTGAGCAGTTGCAGATCGAGTATAGCTTCCCCTTTACCTTTCCGCCCGGCCTGTTCGCACGCTACAGCGTCCAGATCAACAGCCATGTGGTGCACAGGTCGGATGGGAAACTTCAGATCTTTGCATATCGAGGAAAGGTTCCCGTGGTGGTCAGTTACAGACCTGCCAAGGGGGTCCTGCAGCCAGACACTCTGTCCATTGCCAGCCACGCATCCTTACCAAATATATGGACGGCATGGCAAGCCATAACCCCCTTGGTAGAGGAACTGAATGTCCTGCTTCAGGAATGGCCTGGACTGCACTACACCGTGCACATTCTCTGTTCTAAGTGCCTTAAGAGAGGGTCGCCCAATCCACACGCTTTCCCAGGTAAGTGGGGAGAGGGATGTGGTTCTTCTGTGGCAGTGGTTTAAGACGCATTCTTTGAAGATACTTGTTTTTCATTTATTTGATATTTGCTTAACCTAGCAGGTTCCCCAGGAAAGTTTTCCAGGGTAAATACAAGGCAGGTGGGGGGATAAGCAAAAGACAGTAAATACATGAGCAAAATGAAATGGTCCCCAGTATCGTACTCTCCTAATAAAAAGACCTAGACTTCAAACGTGGTTTCCAGTCCCACTTTTGGATTTTGGATCTCCTTTCCCTCTTCCAGCTGAGCCTACCTTTCATGGAAGGAATTTCAGCCAGTTGAACAGAAGATGGGTCGCATCTGACATGAGCCTCACACTGAGCACTGGGTTATTGCGCATCTTAGACACATCTCCGGGGGGTGCTCTCAGCTTGGGATGTCATTGTCACCATCTTTTGTTTGAATTCAGTGTAATCATAATGTAAACATTATTGCTCAATTTTCTTAGGAAATTCTAGAGAAGAATGTTTTGTAATCAGGGTGAATGATGGATTAGTAAAGACAAAAATTTCAGTCTGAAATGCATGACTGAGTGCTGGGATCAGGGTTACCCAGCACACTGGAAGGCAGGGAGGATGGATGACTGAAATCTCTCCGGGGAGTTTCCTGGGTATTTCCTGCCAATTTCGTGGTTTATAGAGGTCTAAAGGTTTGCTTTTTGCTAAGTGTTAGAGAGTGGAGCTTTTTGGTGATATTTTGTAAGAGATGGAAGGGACAAAAAGCTGACAAGAGTTTTGTGTGTGTGTGTGTGTGTTTTCCTTTTTCTCTTTTGGGGAATGTTTTGCAACAGACTTTTTTCTGTTTCACTTTTTTAAACCATTATAGGTGAGTGGGTGAATTCCAGGACTAGTAGTCTGGGATTTTCTGAGCTAGGTTAATTGATATCCTAAGTCTTTAGTTGGGAATGTGTCCATTTCTCACACTGGAGCATTCTTTAAAGAACTCTGATTTTGGGGGTGCAGGCATGGTTAACAACATTCCAAGTGACCTGAGGACAAGCCCCAGTGATAGCATCATGGCCAGTTTTTCCCCTTGGTCCCCACCCCCAGGGTGCATTGAGCAGTGCTGAAATGAAAGACTGCAGGGCACTCTGATCTTTGTCCTAGTCTGAATGCAGCTCGTAATAGTATCAGGAAGCAACTGGACACCAGTATTTCCAAGGGTAACATCTGCCCTAGATCTAGACTGAGTTTAATTCTCCAGCTTGAAAAAAGCCGCCATATTCAGTTACCAGTCAATTGAGCTGTCTGTTGTGAGTGATTATCTGGTGTCGTGTCATTGTCTGTGACTTGGTAGACTCTTTAGTTTGTTTTATATTTGCCTTTGTACCTTATTCACGAAAGCAAATACTTCTTTATTATGTTACTAGATTGAATAAAGTGGTTAAGAGTTGCATAGTCACAGAGTCACTTAGTGAAGGAGCTACCTACAGCTGATTCATAATCTAAAGATGGAGCATTAATACATCTGTTATTATCGACAAAGGGAAAGACCCAGATTATTGCACAAGTAGAGATCTGTGTAGGGGAATTCCAAGAACTTTGAGGAGTAAACATAAGGCCAGAATTTTTTTTTTCTAACCTCAGCTCTTTATTTTTTATTTTTAACAGTCATGAATTCCACCAACAAGCATGTGCCACGCTATAGACACTGAGAGCCCATTCTCTTGCTTTTGTTTTGCCTGTTTGTCTTTCAAAGGAGGCACACCTGGTTTGCAATCTAGGCTGTAAGGAAAAGATGATTTTCTCAGTGTAAAAAACAGAAAAATGGTGAAAATTGTCAAATTATCTTATATATCGAGTAGGAATAAGTCATTAGTTGTTCTTGTAACCGAGATTGTGCATTTTTGTCTTATTTATGGTCAGAGTACTAATTTATCTTTTTTGCTTCATTTAGGATTATATTTCTTTGACAAGTACCAAAGGGCACAGAGTAGTGGAAAAAAGATGATTGAGGTACATTCATGACATTAAGAAGACAGGGAAGTAACTGGATGGTGACAGATGTTAACTAAATTTAGCATCACAATCATTTTGCAGTGTACACAGATATTGAATCCTTATGTTATTTATCTGAAACTGATATTATATGTTAAATACATCTCAGTAAAAAAAATAAGTAACAGAAGATGGGAAAAAACACATTTTCCTCTTTCAGATGTTTCTGCAACAGCCATCATTTGATAGTATTTATCACAATTCTGAAAGATTTGGAAGAGCTAAAATAGTAAATAACTAGAAGGCAGTGTAGGAACAGAATTACAATGTTGAGTGTTCCGTTAGTTAGGGCATACATTTAAAAATATGTTTGAGTCCCTAGGTTATTATTTTTTTAGTATTTTATTTATTTATTTGACAGAGAGAGAGAGAGAGCGCACAAGCAAGGGGAACAGCAGAGGGAGAGGGAGAAGCAGGCTTCGTGCTGAGCAGGGAGCCCGATGTGGGGCTTGATCCCAGGACCCTGGGATCATGACCTGAGCCAAAGGCAGGCACTTAACGGACTGAGCCACCCAGGCGTCCCTGAGTACCTAGGTTATTAAAATGTATTTTCAGCCAGCAGAAACCTTTGAATCTATTAGTAGCCTTTTTGTCTTTTTAAGAGGTCATTTTGTATTTTAGAGACATTGAAACAATTTGTTACTTAGTTTTACATGCAATTAAAGTATCAAGTTCCCTCGCAAACTTTTTTTTTTAAAGATTTTATTTATTTATTTGAGAGAGTGCGCACCAGTGGGGGAGGGGCAGAGGGAGAGGTAGATTCCCCGCTGAGCAGGGATGCGATGTGGGGCTCGATCCCAGGATCCTGAGATTATGACCTGAGCTGAAGGCAGATGCTTAGCTGACTGAGCCACCCAGGTGCCCCCAAATTGGTACTTTTTAATAGAAATGACTTGAGCAAAAAACTGTCAGAGAAATTTGAGACCCATTAAAATAAAGTTTACTGGGGGAAAAAAATTCATTTATTTTTTTCAGTGGTAAAAAAGTGGATTTTTAATTTTTTCAACTTTAGGACATTAAAATAAGAATAATTATCAAATTACTATCTCCCTTGATTTTATACAGAAGAAATGTAAAGTTGCATTACTATCTTTAAAGGTGTTTTGGGGCGTGGGGGGGTGAGGAGCCTGATTGGTCCTGTTCAATGTCAAAAGGACACTGCGTTTTCTGGGCTGAGTTGCACTCATGCAGTTGGCCTAGAGAGATATAATGCTGGATTTCTCTTTTCTGATTTTGGTTTACAAGAGGAATGTGATGTTTTGGAAACCCCTCAGCCAACGACCACTTGGTTTTCAAAGTTCTAGTGAGGGGCGCCTGGGTGGCTCAGTTGGTTAAGCGGCTGCCTTCGGCTCACGTCATGATCCTGGGGTCCTGGGATCGAGCCCCACATTGGGCTCCCTGCACAGCAGGGAGTCTGCTTCTCCCTCTCCCTCTGCCCCTCCCCCCTGCTCCTGCTCCCTCTCTCAAATAAATAAAAATCTTTAAAAAAAATTCTAGTAAAAAAAGATCCTCTCATGTTGTTAGATTATCTATTTATCTGATCTAAGCCGAAAAGGTTGGGTGACAAAGAGATGCTTTTGGAAACTCAGAAGAGGTTAGACAGAGCCTGAGTGCCAGGTGTGTTTGCCTGCTTTCTCCAGGTACCTACCTCCTGCCAGTTTCTGCCAGCCAGGCATCCTCCTCCTTACTTGGTGGGATGTTCTTGTCCTAGAGTAAGTTTTTTCCGGTGGAATATTTATTTATGCTTTTGTTCTTTTCTACCAATAGGGCATCTAGACCAGAGGAGCTGAACACTCCTGAGGTTGGATGATGTTGTGGCATATTGAGTCAGATGTGGAAGCTTGGATATAGGTCCGAGCAAGATGCCGGTCCATTCAAGGGATGGAATGAGGGAGGTGGGTTTTTAAATTGGAAGAGTGGGTCTTAGTGAGTTGAACTTGGCTTGCATGTGATTTTTCACTAAATATCCTACTTTCCAAATCATTAAAGGTTGTTTTTTTTTTTTAGGAATAATTAGGAAACAACCCAAAGCAGTAGACAGAGAATTAGCATATGATCGCCGTCATATTTGGTCTCTTTCGTTCACTCGGTGACTCGATGCCTTTCTCTGTCTCCCGAGTGCCTTTTGCCCTTGTTCCATTTCTTGTACACTGTGTAACTCTGAGGCATTCAGCATATTCTGCCTCGCTCTGTTGGTGTTTCTGGATGTCATACTATCTCTTTGATTAGGTTGTTCACTTGCTTCCTCTGAGCAGGAGACCTGCCTGAGGCTTTGTGGCTTTTGTAAGAGCTCAGATGTTTGCTGAATGATTGTTTGGTCTTTTGTGAGAAATACCTTTTTTTTTTTTCTTTGTTATTCACATACTCTGTCAAAATCCCAGGTGGCCCAGTAGTGATCATCTTGCTTTGTCCTGTGTCCCAACTTCCCTCTTCCACCCCGCAAATGTCCCTCTGGTGTTTCCATTGTGTTTGTATTACTGGTCTTTCCCTTGAATGGGCCCTTCATTTTGACCACTGAAGCAAAGGAGAATTCTTGCCTTATTATAGCTCAGTTTTAGAGTTACTGGAATTTGAGCATGACCTAGTTGTTTGGATTGAATTAGTCATTGTTTTTAATTTCACAAAGGCTATTAAATATCTTTTTTAGTTTAGCTTTATTAACATTGATGCCTCTTGGCTTTTATTTTGTGAACAGCCCTCTTTGAACTCTCGTGGGCTTTGTTTCATATAAAAATCAAAACCTTAATCATGCCGTGGGAGAAAGAAATACCATGCATAATAGAAATCAAAGACTTGAAAGGCCTTTGGAGTATTTAAATTATTTTAAGTATTAGGTGCCTCTTCTTTAAACTCTAGAATAGAATCTCAAGCCCATCTCTGCACAAGTAGTTTAGCATTATCCTCGGAGAAAGTATTTCTTATTTGTTAGCAGATGTTTTATGTCATGCTCTGCTACCTGCTCCTCTACTCCCCAGTAAACCTCACTTGTTTTTGTTCTTAATCATTTACTTCATTTTACCACCTAAAATGTTGTTCGGGGGATTAGGTGAGAAGATGTGTCGAGGAAAAGTTGTTTTCTGTGTCTCTGAAGAAGTGAGGGGGTGGGGCTTCTGGTCTGTAATACAGGAGAGGGGTGCAGCCTGGTGTTGTTGTGAACATTTCCGCTTGCTTTCTCCATTCACCCGTTAACTTGCTTCTCTCCATGGGAGCCTGTTTTGATTAAGGACCTGGTCATCCAACTATTAGGGTGCTTTTTACAAAAAAAAGACCCAGGGCAGGTGCTGACCTCTCTTGCCCTCCATTGGCTCCTGCATCTTTACACTCCTGTGCCCTGGGGTGGAGAGTTGCTTTGTGGTTCCAGGCTCTGTGGAGAGGACACCGGGTAGGGTCTGCTGGTGGCGGGCCCAGCCAGCTTTCCGCTGTCCCTGGGTCAGCCGCTCGGATGGCAAAACCAGTGGCTGGGTGGCTGTCAGGCTGACATTCCTCTGGGGGCTGGCTACCTTTGCTCTAGTAGCTTGGGAGGGTGAGGCCCCATTTGGGCCTGCATTCCCCAGTTCTGCTCTAGCATTAAAGAAGCTGCCCTCTGATCCCCGATTAGCTTCTCAGGTCTGCGCAGAGTGATCGGCAGGCATGCCAGACAGCCCCAGAACACGTATGATGACATTTTCCGCAGACTCTCTCCCATGTGAGGTATGGCCGTGTGACTCTGTGGGTACATCCTTTCCTCCGAGTTCTGATGTTCCCTGTGATGGCCCAGCACTCCTGGACAGTGCCTGGCGCAAGGCTGAGAAGATTGAAGCGGGGGTGGGGGGGGGCTCCGTAGAGATTGGTTATTTTTAAAGAACTCAAGAAATTCTAGTGTTTCTTAATTGATGCCTTGGCAAAGTGCTTTGTTTGGGTTGTTTATGATGTTCTTTACCTTCAAGCGTAAACGTATATGATCTGCCCGTGCGATTTTTCTGGTGCCTTTATTCCTGCCTCCTATATACAGACATCTCCGAGCTCGGACAGAAAGGGCGGAGGGGTGGGCAAAGGAGGGGCTCCCTGGGAAGTCGAGGTGAATGAAGTGCAGGAGCTGGGTTCAGAAAGCCCTCTTCCCCGGATCTCGCATTTGCTCTCCTCGGGTCAGTCCGTGAGCTCTGCCGCCGCCCCCTGGGCCCCGCTGCTGTTCCGTAGCCTGCTCCTTCTAGCTCATCCCCAGCCCTCCCTTGACTCTGTCCCCTAGACGGGCAGAGTGTAGGGGAGGAGAGGGCAGGTGTGGTGGGGGGGGGTCCAGGGAAGAGGTTTTCCGTGGTTTGTACCAGCTGTTCGCCTTCTTCCCCGTGCTGTTGCTTCCCGGAAGCTCTGCACGGAGTTGGGGTCGCGGGATGGAGTTCCCGGGAGCCTGGAAGAGTCGCGGGCTGTCCCGGATGCGGACGTGCTCCCGTGTGCACGCTGGGCTACGGATGGATGACAGCTCGCAAGCGCCAGGGCCAGCAGGCCTGACTTCTTTGTAGAGAGGGAGGAGGAACACTTCGTAGTTATTTTTATTTTTGGCACTGGAAGCTTGAAAACATTTTCTCCCTTTTCCTTTCTCAACATAATCTCTTAGCTGACAGTTCTGGTGCTTGGTTTCTTAAAGAGTAAATGAGTGAAAAACCGGCAGCAGACCTTTTTTCCTCTTTAGCCTTGTCATTTACAGAAGGCAAAGAACACGAAAGGAGAAGGAAAGTGGGAGTGGCGGGAGAACGAGCAGGACGGAGGTCGTGGGGCACTGCTGGGCACTGGCCGTGGCTTCCAGAGGGCATTGGGAGCCCGGAGGCTGTCTCACTCCCTTCAGGAAGGAACTGCTTGTCCCAGACAGCAGCCCCGGGCACCTGGGCTGTTCTGCCTCTTTCCGTAACTCTTGCAGCTCTGTGCACAAGGGCACTTGGGAGAAGCGCAAGGAGGAGAAAGCTGGGGTTGTTCAGACTGCTCTTCGGAGGTTCCTGTTTCGTGGGGGTCTTTCTGTCTTTTGAGTGGAGTGGCTTACTGCTCCTTCGTTTTCCTCCTCTACTGCCTCCTCCTTTTTTTTCCTTAATCAAAATCCATATAACATGAAATTAATTCTTTTTATCATCTGTTTATTTATTATTATTTTAAAAAATATTTTATTTATTTATTTATTTGCCAAAGAGAGAGAGGTAGACCGAGCATAAGCAGGGGGAACAGCAGAGGGAGAGGGAGAAGCAGACTCCCCGCTGAGCAGGGAGCCCGATGTGGGACTCGATCCCAGGACTCTGGGATAATGACCTGAGCTGAAGGCAGATGCTTAACTGACTGAGCCACCCAGCGCCCCTAAGTAAACAATTCCATGGAATTTAGTGCATTCACATTGTCGTGGCCCTCACACCTTAACTCAAGTGCTTCTGGAGGCAAGGAGCAGAGGAGGCTGGTGGCTTCCTTTCTGGGGCAAATGGACTGGAAAATTCTCTCACCAGGCTCTTTGTGGCAAACTTTCCTTCTGAGGCATGACTTGAGAAGAGTAGGGCTTCTTGTTACACTGGGCCTTGAGATGCTGTGTTGATGAACATCTCTTATTATATTTATTTATTTATTTTTAAAGATTTTCTTTATTTATTGACAGAGACACAGCAAGAGAGGGAACACAAGCAGGGGGAGTGGGAGAGGGAGAAGCAGGCTTCCTGTGGAGCAGGGAGCCCGATGCGGGGCTCAATCCCAGGACCCTGAGATCATGACCCGAGCCAAAGGCAGACGCCTAATGACTGAGCCACCCAGGCACCCCGATGAACATCTTTTAATGGCTGCAGAGAGAATCCTCTTACTTGGTGTTGATGAGAGGATAGAAAGTAAGCTCATGGGCCTTCTGGTCTTTTCTGTGGCATTTGTGATTTAATGGAGGGCTGACCGTAAAGAATACAAAGAAGAGATGCACATATAAGTACTGTGTAATCACTTGTCGTCTTCCGTGCAGTGCTGTTTTTTTTTTTTTTAAGATTTTATTTATTTATTTGAGAGAGAGCGTGAGTGCGGAGGAGGGGCAGAGGGAGAGGGGGAAGCAGACTCCCTGCTGAGCAGGGAGCCTGATGCAGGGCTCCATCCCAGGACCCTGGGAACATGACTGAGCCCAAGGCAGGTGCTTAACCGACTGAGCCACCCAGGCGCCCAAGGCAGGTGCTTAACCGACTGAGCCACCCAGGCGCCCCGCAGTGCTGTTTTTCTACAGAAATTTTGAGTAGAGCTCTGAAATGATTGGCAAGACCATAGGCAGGAGAGTTAAGGGGATGGACTTGCATTGAAGCAAAATTAGGTTATTACCAGATTAGACAGACAAGTGTACCATAAGTTTATTAGCCGGATTCTGTCATTAATCACTTGAATGCCTGCTGTATACAGAAGTCTGTACTGAACTAGGAGTTGGAGGAGAATAAAATAAAATAAATATATGGCCTGGGGAGCTGAGTTGGGATTTTGGTTGATCTAATTTTTGATTCTTGTATATATGGAATCTGACTACATACGGAGAAATTCATTTGCAGGTTTGACTAATTACTGAAAAAGAAAACCTGGCTTTTGATTTTTCCTGAAAAAAAAATGTGATTGTACTGAGAAAAGTCAGCTACCACTTTGAATTTGCTTGACATGGAGAAGTAGGTGGAAAGTGGTGCCCAAGCCATTCTCTTCCGTTGATTTTCAGTTTGGATCATTTGCAAGAAATCTCAGGCAGATCTTGGAGAGAGATCTTGAAGAAAATGCATTGTAGGTGAGGCTTTCTAAACACTTTGAAAACAAATCCGCTTTCCTGAGCGCGTTCTGTTCAGGAGCCTTCACGTTTCTCAGAACCATTTATGGATTTGCTTCCTTTTGAGAGGGATTGAAGTGATCAGTCATTTCTGACAGCAAAGATTTATGAACACTGCCTCCAAAGATGGTACAAATTAAATTGGATACTGTTATAATAAAAATACAGGGCTGCTACTTACAGGTTTCTTTGTTGAAGGCAGCTTTGGGGAGGTGGCTTTCTGTTCTCAGCATGTTAAATGTTGAGAGAATTAAAGAGTTAATTTTCTTAGATCCTCCCACCCTGAAAATGAAGTGTTTGTATTAGTATTGCGTTACAGTAGTCATGAAATTGGGCGTAGCAGAACAAGCCTCTTTTTTTACTTACTTTCTTTTTTTTTCTTCCTTCCTTTTTTTTGAAAAGAAAGTTTTTTTTAAAAAAAGTATTGGAGGGAGAAAATAATAAAATCAGAAAAAAATGATATTTTCCCAGGGACTCTTGTTTGACTTAGCAACTTTTTTGTTGTTTCAGTAAGATTTTTATTTTTCATGCCATAAAGGCTGTTATTGTACTAATCATCACGCCAGGCTTTCTGAGGGTGTCGGCTTGGGAAGACTGTGGGAGTCAGGGACACTGTTGCGTTCCCACCATGGTGGAGAGACAGTGCTAAGTGCTTCTTATGGATGATCTCGTTTAATCCTGCCAGCAACGCTGGGAGGTAGGTATTATCATTGTCCTCATGTGCAGGTGGAGAAATTGAGCTTTAGAAAGTTAAGGGACTGCCCCCAGAGTGACAGTGCTCTGGGATATCAGCCCTGCCCCTCTGCTCCTACCCACTGTCCTGCTCTGCCCCTCAGGGTTAGGCTGCCCACTGCTTCCTACATGCACCACCTCCCCTCTTCGCTCCTCCTCTTTGCTCCATGTCCAATCTGTAGCACTGAGTGCTGGGCCTGTGGGGTCTGCTAATGCATGGGACCCGCCCGCGTGGAGATCAGCGGGGTCACAGTCAGGTGCTGGGAGAAATGGGATCTCAGAGAGGTTCCTGGAAGGACCACAGTGCAGCTGAGCATTAAAGGGTGATTTCCAGTTAACCACATGAAGGAGGTGGGGAGGGTGTTTCAAATTAGAATGGGATTTAAAAAGTCTGGGGTTGGAGGCTGATACAGATGGTTCAGCGAGCCGTGCCTGGGCGTGGGCGTGTGCATGAAAGCGTTTAGCAATCGTATGATGGAAGAGGCTTCTTCATTCAAGTTACACTTAGGAACTGATACAAGTTTGCCAGGGACCACCGCCGGCCCATACCCTAGAGTTGGAAGCATCATCCTAGCCCGTTCCTCTTCCATCAGACAATGCTGTCTTGAGACCATGGAAGAGATTTATGGCTGGGAGAATGGGAGGGCAGTTTCCAGTGATTTGCTCAGACTTACAATAAAGTTGTTGCCGGGCCGACAGAACACCTGCCCGGTAGAGCCTCATCTGAGCCTGCCGCTGGCCACTTTTCTCCAGTTCTGAGAACGGGGAGAAAAGGAGAGTTGGTTATTCTAACAGCCAGATGGCCGCATGCCTCCATAATCCCTGGGAATGCATCCGAGAACATCGATTTTCCTTCCTCTAAATCTTACCATAACAGATCTTGCAACAGAGGCCAGTTTGGCCCTCACACAATTAGCATTTGATTGTGGACTAAATTTCAGTGTCTTATCTTTGTGCTTTTTTGTAACACCACTGACTGAATATACTGTGTTTTTTGTTTTTTGTTTTTAATTTTGCAGTAATGGAATACCATATTTCATGCATCTCATTTGTTTGGACATCACTTCCCATACTCGGGACAGAGTTTCTCAGATTGTTAGTTGTAGCATTCTACTTTGTCTTTCCTTGCCTCTTACTTGATCAAAATATACCTCAGTTACATTTTCCTTGAAATCCTAGGACGCGCAAAATATTTTAAATGTTTACTTTGTATTTTGTTTGTATTTACTTTCTGTTTTGAGTTGAAACACTTGGAATTTCGTGTGGCATTTTAAAAGCATTATAATAGGGTGGTTAGATGCGAGGGCTCTTGAGTGGAGGGCTGGGTTGGATTCCCCATTTCCCCCACTTGTTAGGGGTTTGACTTGGGGCATCATAATAGTTTCCATGTCATAGGGTGGTCCCGAGGCTCGGGTTCATACGTATAAACTGCTTAGGACAATGCTTGAGGTATTGCAGGAGCTCACTAGATGTTAGCTGCCGTAGCTCTTACTATAGTTATTCCAAAAAGCACAAGTCTAAACGTATATTTGAAAATCTGATAAGCTTATGGATAAAACCCCTCTTATTTTTGTGGAAGGAGTGTAAGTACAGTGTGATTCCTAGTCATAAATACCTGATGCTCTTTTGAAAGTGCTCTTTTTCCCCTTTATTAAAACATTACACAAATTTGAAGGGTAAAAGGAAAAAAATTACTCATGACTGATGTCTAATGTCATTACTTAACACAAATTATTCTTTTTTTTTTTTTCAGTTTTTTTCCCCCCTTAATCTTAAATTTATTAAAACAGGTAGGTAGGGACAATCCCATTGAATAAATATTTGAAATAGTTTTTTTTTTTTTAAGATTTATTTATTTGACAGAGAGAGAGAACGCAAGCAGGGAAGCGGCAGGCAGAGGGGAGAGGGAGAAGCAGGCTCCCCATGGAGCAGGGAGCCCGATGCGGGGCTCGATCCCAGGGCCCTGGGATCATGACCTGAGCCGAAGGCAGACGCTTAACTGACTGAGCCACCTAGGCGCCCCTAAATAGTTTTTTTTTTAACCTAAGTAAGCTATCATGAATATGGTTTCATGTTATTGGTATCTACACAACAATTATAAATGCTTGCATAACAATACATCAAAGGGATTTTTACCTTTATTTATTTAACCATTGGACTCTTAAGTTGTTTCAAGTTTTTTGTTGTTATGTATAATTCTCTGACGGTGGTATTTCATCACAAAAGCTCTTTCTTATTTGGGCAGTAATCCCCAAAGTGGAATCATTCAGTCAAAGGCAAGGAATGTCTAAGGTCCAGTACATGTCTCCACTGCTTTCCATGAAGGGTCACAATTCATATTCGTACCTGCTGAGGACACCAGATTGATTTCACTGTACTTCCTCACTATTGGGTATCATCTCAAAAATGCACTAACATTTGGGGCACCTGGGTGGCTCAGTCGTTAAGCGTCTGCCTTTGGCTCGGGTCATGATCCCAGGGTCCTGGGATCGAGCCCCGCATCAGGCTCCCTGCTCGGCGGGAAACCTGCATCTCCCTCTCCCCCTCCCCCTGTTTGTGTTCCTGCTCTCGCTGTGTCTCTCTATGTCAAATAAATAAATAAAATCTTTTTAAAAAAATGCACTAACGTTTGATGGAAAACAGTATCTCGCTGATGGTTAAAACTTTAATTAATGAAACGTGAGTGTTTTCCTCTATGAATGTTGCCTAATTTTGTTGTTTCTTTTGTGAATTGCTTAATAATATCTTTTGGCATCATCTTTGTGGTACTTTTCTTTTTCTGTTTTTAATCACAGTGATTTCTTATTTCTTACAACCACAGACTTCAATTTATATTAACTCTTTGCCAGTATTCAAGATAATAACCTTTTGTCTCTTGCATATAAGGTATTTATTTTCTAGTGTACTTCCCCTTTCAGGGTTAAAAAACTTTTGATGTTTTGATGTTTTAAATTTTATCCAATATAGTGTGTTGATCATTTCCTCATGATCAAATGAAATACCATTATTATTTTTCTAAATACAGAGAAGTAACAGAAGGACTCACAGGGAACCATAATCTCTCCACCCATACAACCTCTACCGATAACAAAAAACTAATATCTGTATGTGGATGGTATGTTCAAAAGCAAAATCCCATCTCTCATAACCTCTCACTCTGAGTTTTCGTTCTCCTCTGTAAAATGTTTCTTGTGATTTCTTCCAAGGAATAGAAAGCATATATTTGCATATATTTTAAACTGAAAGAGATAATGCTACACTCATTGTTTTGCACCTTGCATTTGGCCACTTAAAAATATACTTTGGAGATGCTCTCATATGAGTCGTTACAGACGTATGTCTGTATGTCAATTCTATTCTACCAATGGCTGTCCTGTTTGGTTGGTCGTATCCTGAAAAACCTTTGATTTTCTCAAGGTTGTTTTATAAATTTTACACTAAGTAAATTCTCCAGTTTCTAGAATTTTGAGAAATACTCAATTTTTTAAAAAAGATTTATTTATTTATTTGAGAGAGAGCAGGGGAGGGGCATAAGGAGAAGGAGAGAGAGAATCCTCAAGCAGACTCCCTGCTGAGCTCAGAGCCCGATGCAGGGCTCTATCCCAGGACTTTGAGATCATGACCTGAGCTGAAACCAGGAGTCCAACGCTCAACTGACCGAGCCACATGGGTGTCCCAAGAGATACTCAACTTTATTTCCTTCAGGGTTAGTAATTCAGGGTTGTGCTTAGAACACTGTTGAGATGCAATTAGAAAAAGACAAATATGTAAGTCAAAATGTTAGGACTTGAAAAGGGGCCTGGGAGTTATAAAAATTTAACTTTGTGATTTAAAATAATGATAATCTTTTAAATTGGCTTTTGTGATGCCTACTGGAATAGGCAGTCAGCATGATTATGCATTTCACAGCCTAATTCATCCATTTTATTTTATTTTATTTTATTTTTTTTAAGATTTTATTTATTTGCGAGAGAGACAATGAGAGACAGAGAGCATGAGAGGGAGGAGGGTCAGAGGGAGAAGCAGACTCCCTGCTGAGCAGGGAGCCTGATGTGGGACTCGATCCCGGGACTCCAGGATCATGTCCTGAGCCGAAGGCAGTCGCTTAACCAACTGAGCCACCCAGGCGCCCCATTTTATTTTATTTTTTTAAGATTTTATTTTTTAAGTAATCTCTCCATGTAACACGGGGCTCGAACTTACAACTGCAAGATCAAGAGTCACGTGCTCTACCAACTGGGCCAGCCAGGTGCCCCTAATTCATCCATTTTAATGTGATGTCATGTTTAGACATAGCAATACTGACAAACCTTGCATGTCCACAAATAAATATGCCACGGATCAAAGTAAGATATTGGCAACAAGAATAATGCTGTGTCCATGTGAGGAATTAAAAAAAAATTGATTATGAACTGTATCTCATTAATCCAAAACATTGCTTCTCCTTTTACCCCAATTGTCACCTAAAGAAAAGTCTGCCTGTGCCCGTGGGACAGTTTTCATTTCTGTCCTGTCACCTCGTCCTAGAGTTCTGTAACGTATTTTCTAGACCTCAGCTTGGTTGTTATGCACAGGAGATGCGCCTGGATGTTTTATCCTGGTACCAGTAGGGGTTCAGAATTTAAGAGATAACCTGAACTGTTTGCTCTTCTGTGTGTGTAATGAATAAAGAATGGGTCTAGCCCAGCATACTTAAATGTTTGACCTGTAAAAACAGTAAAGAATTCAATCCTGTTAGAGTTGCTTTTGTGTTTATTATTATTTTTTAAAGATTTATTTATTTATTTTAGTGGGGAGGGGCAGAGGGAGAGGGAGAGAGAATCTCCAGCAGGTTCCCCACTGAGCACAGAACTGGATGAGGGGCTTGATCTCAGGACCCTGAGATCATGACCTGAGCTGAAGTCAAGAGTCAGAGGCTTAACCGACTGAGCCATCCAGGCACCTGGTGTGTTTAAGAGATACTTAATTGTATATTTTGTTTAATGCTAACAAAATCTCCATTTTCTTAGAGAAAGATTTTTTAACAGGGTTCCTTGAAAGGTTTGGTCTTTAAAATTTTCCATCTCACATTAAATGTCCAAATCAATGCAGGCAGTATGAGGGAAAGCGTATGCCACATTTTCTGAACATGTTATTAAATATATATATTCATTGGGATGCTCCTGATATACCTTCACTGCACATTGGCCTGGCATTGCTCTGGTACTTTTCATTAGCGGGGCTTGTTGCTCATGAGTTGCATAGGGAAGAACTGAAAAGAGAGATATAAATTTTCCAGAAGATCACTCCAATGCTTAAACAGCTCACTGGTCTGCTGAGAGCTGGGCTATTTTGTGCCCAGGCCACAGTAACAGCAAATGGGATGCAAAGCCTTTCTAGGAAGCGTCTGTCCCTGTTGCTGATATTGCTCACCCCCAGCTGGCTGGTGAGTGGCCCAACCCTCTCCAGATTAGGGCAGGTGTTCTTTTGAGTTTCTTTCTTTTATTAAGCCTCTTGGACTATGTATGCCTTTTCCCTTCCTCAAGAAAAACATAGGCATGCCCTCTGGTTACTATGTAACATAATGTGCATTCTCTCTGATTACTACATTGTTTCCATGTCTTTCCGTGGCATAGAGAAAAGGAAAATTCACTTGTTTTCTGTTTGGTCATTTCAGGAATTTGCCTTGGAGGCTGTGGGGCCAGGCTTTAATGCAGTCAGACAGAGCTTATCAGATCTGTTAGCCTCTCAGCTACTTCTTGAAAACTTTTCTTTCCTCTGAGCCTTGTCTGTGTGACTTAGTGCAGCATTACAAGCTTACCCAAATAGCAGGGATGACTGACTATAGCTTGTTGATGACCAGAGCTATGAAAATTCTCTCACCGAGCCAAATGAACAAACAAATAAAACAACAACCAGGTGACTCTTGCCAATCCAGATACACTGCTGGATACCTGGCCCCAGGTAGTCCACGTGCAGATTGGAATACTCAGGCCATCCCTATTCACGGTCTGATTTATTGTGCCCTTTGTGATTCGAGCCACGTTTATTCATGGGGGGATTTCCATTGAAATCAGAGCCCACTGTAAACTAGGGGCAAGAATCAGGAATTAGAATGGCGCACATTGTTCTTTGTTAGAAAAGAATCCTGGTTCTGCGATTGTAGACAAATATTTGCTTTTGAAGAATCTGGTGGTGTGTCGATGGCTTTGTTCACATCCAGAGAACACATGCTCTCTGGCCTTGCAAGGAGTCAGGCACATGCATCATGCAGATGATATTATAATGCTTGGAATCTCGGTGCTTGCTACTTAAAGTATGAATAGCTCCTCACCTCCCCGCCCCCACCCCCCCGCAACGTAGCTTGTTTCCGTAATGGGACAGGTCTTTACCCCAAGGAGTCTACAGTGTCCTGTGGGGGGTGACACAGGACAAGGGTCCCATTAACTCTAGCTAGAGATGAATACTGCCATGCAGCTTTCTTGCATTATGCTAAGGCAGCATCAGAGAGAGAGAGAGAGAGAGAGGCCTCATATCTTTTATCTTTCAAAGCCAGCGGATTAAGGAGTAAAGAAGCCTGCACCTCTGGGGAGCTGCCCTGAGCCTCAGTTTCTTCATGGGTATAGGAGGAGAAATCATTCTAACCTTTCCTTAGCACTTGTTCCTGCTCTCACAGCCTCCTTAGATGTCATGAGGATTAAATGAATTAATGGATGCCAGCTATCCAGAGAAGTTTTTTATCATACAGTAAGTGCTTAATACATGTTGGCTAATGATCCCTGTTTCTGGGTGAGGAACACTGAGGTGTAGGTTGCCTGAGTAACTTAGCCAGGTGTACGCAGTAGGTGCCAGGGCCCAGGCTCCCGTCCTCCAGAGCATATGCCCTCTGTCACCACCCTGAACTGCCTTTCAGGAAGATGCTAGCTTTCCACCTGTCAAACGTGGGTGGTTGGTTGAATGGAACATGGAATAATGTGTGGGAAAAGCATGAACGTTCAACCCTATGGTGCTGGCCCAGAAACATGAGCTGGCCGTCTGCAATGATGAGGCATCGGGCAGGTGCTGGGGAGTCCAAGGTGAAGAAGGTCCCGATCCCAGGCAGCTGCAGTCCAGGCGGGCAAAGCAAGTGCGAACGTACAATGTAGGTTCTGTGTGGTAAGGGCTGAGATGAACACATCTCCTGGGGCCAGGAGGGGCTGAGGAGGGGACCCGTCAGGAGCCAGGTGGGTGGGGTTGGATGCCTGAGGACTGGTCTCCGGCTGAGCAGAGGTGGTGCTAGGGCACTTTCTGCCAACCACCAGGGCCACGGAAGTGTCCTAGAGTCGGGGTGGGGGGAAGAAGGTGGGACAGATTATTGGGGGTCAGTTCTTTCACTGCATAGTGCACATGCCTGTCTACCTGATTAGCTAAGATTCTTGGCAGAATTCTTGGCAGCTCAATATAAAGCTAAAATATTTTTTTTAATATTTTATTTATTTGACAGAGAGGGAGAGAGAGAGCACAAGCAGGGGGAGTGGGAGAGGGAGAAACAGGCTTCCCGCAGAGCAGGGAGCCCGATGCGGGGCTCGATCCCAGGACCCTGGGATCATGACCTGAGCCGAAGGCAGACGCTTAACCGACTGAGCCACCCAGGTGCCCCTAAAGCTAAAATATTTTGATTTATTTGATTATTCCCCTCTCTTCCCCCCAGGGTGAGAGGGAAATATTGAAGGGCCAAATGGGGAAGGGTCACAGTCACCTTTTGTAAGACTGCTCCGGGCAACATGGAAGATGGGCTTGAATGGAGTAAGAACGCAGTCAGTGGGAGGGGGTGCTCTGAGGTAAATCCCACAGTAAATGATGCAGGTCTTGGGGAGCCTCGGGAACTGTCCAGGATGTTAATGAGGTTGAGTTCTAGGCCTCTCTGCCTGGCCCTGAGGGCTCAGGTGTGTCAGGTAACCTTCCTGGGCTTGTGTTTCTTGTCTGTGAGGTATACAGCATTTCCCTTTGATTTGGGTGAATGGGATGAGATGAACTGGAACCACACTGAGGTGTTCGTGAAACAGAGAGCTGAAGTGATTGGAGAAGATGAATTTCAACAGGACTGATACTTGTTGCTTGCTGACTTAATTGGCTTATTAGGGTTGTTTACCCACCCTCGTGTGATGGATACCAAGTGAATCCTAGAAGAATTTATAGTCTTTGGTTCTTAAGTAATGGCATTTGCAGAAAAAATAAAGTTCCCCATTTGTTCATGAATTTGGAAGGGTCTTGCAGAAATAAGAGACCTTATAAATATCTAGTAACCTTTCACCACTTTAAAATATCGAGAGGACAAATGATGCTGATGGCAGCTTGCTTTGCATCATGAATTATGTATGCAGCATGCCCTGGAGTTCCTTATGGCCGCGCATAACGAATCATCTTTTGTTCTAGCTTATTTTCGGTGGTGGTGCTTGCAAAAGAAGAGGTCAAAGCAAATGCATTACGGAGATCCGTTTGGTGCGGGCTGATTGCCTTTTGCCATCCTCTTCTCTTAGTTGCTTTTGTTTGTGCTTTGTTTATTCTTTATCGACTGGCTGTGCAGTAGGGGGGATGTGGGGCGAGTGGGAGGGGAAGCCCCCGGTGTTGACAGCTGCAGGTCGGGCTAGAGGCAGAACATAGTGCAGGGACCTCTCCCTGCGCTTCTAAAGCGGTTCTCCTCTTGCCCCCTTCTTCCTCCTCGCTGTGCCCTCTTTAAATTCATCAGGGCAGTGAGTCCCACCAAGATCTTTATGCTCTGTGTAAGAGCAGGTTGGGCCCTAACTACTTTGGAACCTAATAATAAATAAAATAAAATGGAATAAATTATTAAGAACACGCCCATGATCTGTTCTCCCACTAATTTTCTCCAGACTCTTGCAGTTAGAGAGGATTAAACACCATGAAACACAGCAGAGAATTAGATTGTGCTTTTTCTCCCCCCTACCCCTCCCCTAGCAAAGATTTCTTCTGGATCGGAGAAGGATATCAAAGGTACTGTTTAAATCTGACGCATGAAGTACTGATGACTGAAAGCAGAAGCCAGTTGTAACATTGCTTGTTTTAGTCATCCGTAACTGCTTTCTGCAGGGGAGCGGCTCTCTACCTTACGAGGGTGGAGCCTCTCAGACACAGGTGTCACCGCGGGCTTACCTGGAATTCACTAGAAAGGGCCTACCCTGGTATTTCATTGTGGCTTGGTGAGCTGTCTCCTCTTCCCTAAGATGATCACTCGTGGGGATGATCCGAGGCGAAGGTCTGAATCATTGGGAGTGGCTCCACATCAAGGCAAGCCCGAGACCTGTGGTCACCCCGTGAAGTTCACGTCTACTGAGGGCTGGTTCCGATGTATTAGTCAGTTCCAATTTACTGTCAGTTGAAAAAGGTTGAGGCTGGTCATCTCCGTGGTTAATTATGGTTTTAGCTCATACTAAATTAAAAGAAAATCTTTCCAAGAAAAATCATTTTTTGAAAAAGATTTTATTTATTTATTTGACAGAGAGAGAGAGAGTGTGTGTGTGCACACGAGTCGGGGGGGCAGCAGGCAGAGGGAGAGGGAGAAGCAGGCTCCCCTCTGAGCAGGGAGCCCAATGTGGGGCTTGATCCCAGGAACCCAGGATCATGACCCGAGCTGAAGGCAGACACTTAACTGACTGAGCCACCCAGGCGCCCCTCCAAGAAAAATCATTTAACTCTTCATCAGCATTAACCAAAAGCTACAACACCGTGCTCATGCAATATAGAGAAATGAGATAACATCTAGAGTTAACATGTAGGTAGGCATTTGTCAGGATACTCGTTCACTTCACCCCACATTCACTCAGCAGAAATTCACTCTGGCCTTCCAACAACGTAGGGGCGCCGGGAAGATCTGGCAGGAATCCCACTAAGAGACGTCCTTCAGGACCTTGGTCTGGAAAGGGAGATGAGGTTCGTGTACAACTGCAGTAGATCAGGGAGTGAATCTAGACAGAGTGCCATGGGAATCCAGAGGAGGAAGAGACTCCTTCCAGCTGAGTGGGGTCATGGAGGAACTAGAATTCCGCTTAGTAGTGAGAAAGGTGTGCTGTGAATAAGGAAGTTATAAATGGTCTTTTTTCTTCTAGAGAGAGCATCCGATCCCTGGGCTTCACCTCATAATTTTTGAATGACTATTAGCTCATTCTCATGTAATCATAGCTTGCATTGCTTGTAAAATCCTGGGGTTAAACTAATAATAAAAGAGGAGAAACACTGGTTTTCTAAAATTTTTTTCTATGTGATACATGTAAGGTACATATGCACCTCCTTTTATTTTTATGCCATTTTAGGAACCTCTGGGGTTTTGTTTGTTTGTTTTTTGCTATCTTAGGAACAGCTAAAGGCATACTTTCAGTAGTGTGAGATTAATTTTTAATTTGTGCCATAAAAATGTAACAAAGCTTACATGGTGAAGAATTCAGTGGGTCTATCTACATTATTAACCATTGTGATTTTAATAAAAGCATAGCCTTTGTTTAATTGCATTTTCTGCTAGTACAGGCTTGAAGAGCTCCATCCATCTGCTTTATTATCTTGTTTTCTTCAATCTGAAGTTCTGTTTTGTTTCCCCTTCTCTATTATACTAATGCATCTTAGCAATATAGAACATCGTGTGACTGTATGATGTGTAGCTTAACTGTATGCTAAGAAGAGTCCTCTCTCTCCTTTGGCTCGGTGTCACCTTCTAAATTTTTAGTTATTTGCAAATGATGGGATTATAGTTTTAAAATTGTCTGGTGTCAGATAAATACCTCCCCATTCTCTACAGAAGGCTAATCACGCAAGTAAATTCTTATCGAATTTCATGTCATGATTTTATTTTAGGCTTCCCCGAGGTAGTTGCTTGTAGGGTAGTTCACAAGACCGGAGAGATCCAAGTAGTAACATGAACATTTTCCATCACATTCAGGCAGTTCTGTTTTCTGCAGAAAACAAATGAAGCAGTTATTATATGTGAGACCATGTAGGAGATTGGAGAAGAGAATCAGTGGCCCCTTTGTATCACCGATCCTTCTTACCAGCTCTGAGAGTGATCTCTACTAGGTAACCATACATAGATTCCTCTTCTAAATCCCCATTTAACATTGGAGTTTTATCTTCTGCAAAAACAGTGTTCAGTTAGGGAGAGCACTTGGGGCAGGTAAAGCGGCTAGGTAAGCGCAGTTTGTAAATGCAGGTAAAGAGGCTGGTACTCAGTGGGTAAGCTTTCCCAAAATTGTCCGGCCAAGTCCCAAGAGACCCAGCCTTGGAGCCTCTTCGTCATCACCTCCTTTTGAGATTGGTTTGGTGCTTTTGTGTGCCTGCATTATCAGGAGGGCAGCCTGAGCAAAGGCTCGGAAAAAGTGAGGAACGGTGTAGACGGAGGACCTCTAGTCTGTTGTAGGAAGAACTCCTGTCCTTGTTGTTCTGTCTTCCCAAGTGAAATAATAGGACACCCAACTGTTTTATACACACCAGGCTTCTGGCCTTTTTGGACTCTGGAAATTAAATCCTTTGAGATACTGAATTTCCAATTTGGGAACAAAAAGTAATGGGGCTAAGGGGCTGTATGGTTTAATATTGGCAAGTCGATTTTTATAACAATTACTAGCAATTCCAGAGAAGTTCTAGGCCGCTTACCCCGAGTAGCCTAAGATTTGACAGTTGAATGCTACAAAATTGTATTCATCAGCCACGTTCTGAAATGAAGAGAAGTCATCCAGTGAGGAATGAATGTCATGTGTCATGTGCTGTTTTTCAGCCTGACCCCCCCTCCCCCCCCACCACAGGGTTTTCCTGGGCTGGGTCTGGTGAGTTAGTATGCCGCCTGAGTTTGGATAACTCGTTATCTCCCTGTCTCCCTACCCATCGTTAACCACTGTACCCAGGAGCTTTCCAGGTTTTGCCTTTTGAGTTTTGTTAAACAAATGGTGCTAGGTCTTTATGAGGAAACAGCATCTAATCTTCTAATTTTGAGGGTGAAACTTTTTTTTTTTTTTAACCTTAGGTGGAACCCTCATTGATTAGTTTGGAAACTAGATATCCTTTTTTAGTAGCTAATCTGTGATTCATACGTAAGCCAAAAGAAATCGCAAGTAATCTTTAGGATGAGAAAACTTCAGTGCTATGTTATATAACTTTATATCTCACTTCCTACTTTTCTTTCTTTTCCTTCTTTCCTTCATTGTGTCTGTCTGTCTGCCTGTCTTTCTTCTTTTAAGTAGTACCTAGAGCACATAGGTGAATTTAAAGGTAAAATGACTGCCAAGTGACTCCAGATCCTACGGGTTTTATCCTGGGATGCAGCTGGGAAAATTCATTTTACATGATAAAGAAAATAAATTTCAAAACCATCTGGTAGAGAGCTGGTATAAATCACAGGAAGGGAATAGCTAATTTCATGCTTATTGTGGTTCTTATGAGATAATGTAAATATATATTTGAGTATTTTAGGAAGAAGAGATTTGAAAGTGATTTACCAAACCAGTTATTTGAATGGTTCCGCATTTTGACCTGCCCGAAACACATCAAAGTTAACATGAGGGTAACTTTTCATATTTAGGGTATGAATTTGGCCCAAGGAACATTAAATATATTTTCACTTGGCAGTTTTTAATATGAAGACATTGTATCTACCAATGTGGGAGTGGGGGAGGGGAGCAGAGGTGGCGGAGCGGGGTCAGGGCCGTTTTGTTGCACAATTCCATTGCGTCAGTGGAAACCGTGCACCTGGAGTTGGGCAGTGAATACCCCTCAGGGCCATTAGCAGCAGGCCTATTGGGAATACAAATGGAAGGACTTTGTTCATTGATTTATTCATCTGTAGTTATGGCTGGTTAAAAGTAAAGTCCAAATTCACAGTGAACCAGGTCACAGTCAAGATTTAGGACCAGCACCCAGGGAAATGAGTCTCTGAGACAGGCCAAAGGTGTAGGAATCAGATGATCAAGAGAGAGGTTAGGAACTTTTTGGTAATGTGGTCTGGAAAAAGCTAAGGAGTAGAAACCAAGAGTCCAGGAGGTCATGGTTGGTGGAACAAGAAAAGAGCTTTAGTGGTAACAGTATAGGTGAGAGCCCATTCTTGGTAAGGTCAACTGGATAGGAATTCATTATGCCTCATCTATGTAGGAAGTAGATGAAGGGCTTTGAAGTCCCACTGATATGAATGGAGGGAGCCACTGTTAATTTAAAGAAACAGGGGTGGTGGTGGTGATGGGAAGAGCAATAGCATCAGTTAGAGGTCTTAGGATATGTCCATCGGGAGTGAACTGTCCTAGGGGGAATCAGTCACAAGTTATTAAATTATTTAAAAATAGGTATTTTAAGTTGAAGGATTTATACTACCTGATTTAAATACTTCCTTTGAAGCTAGTAATCAAGATAGTGTGGTATTTGTGTAAGGATAGGCAAATCTATGCAACACGGTAGACCGACGTATATGGTTACTTGATTTTTGATTGACAAAAGTACAAAGAGAGGGAAGGGTAATATTTTCGAAAAATGGTGCTGAAACAGTTAGACATCTGTATTCATAAAAATGAATCTTGACCCATACCTCACACCATACACACAGATTACCTTGAAATAAATCAGAGATCTAAACGTAAGGGCCAAAACTATAAAATCTTACAAGGAAAACATAGGAGAAACTCTTTGTAAACTTTGGATAGGCTAAGATTTTTTTTTTAGCACAAAAACTATATAAGAAAAATTTTGATGTATCAGACTTAAAATGAAAAACTTTTGGTCTTCAGAAGAACTGTTAAGAAAATGAAGAGGCAATCCATAGTTCAGGAGAAAATATTTGCAAAACATATATCTGATTCAAAACAAAACTCTTACAACTCTAACAGTAATAAAATCCAGTTGAGAACTGGGCAAAATATTTGAATAGACACTCTCCAAAATAGGAATATGAATGGCAAATAAGCAGATTAAAAGATAGCAATATTATTAGTCATTAGGGAAATAAACTTGAAACCACTAGGAGATACCACTACATACCCCCTAGAATGGCTAAGATTAAAAAGACGGACTATACCAAGTGTTGGTGAGGATGTGTAATAGGTCAGGCTCTCCTGTATTGCTGTTGGGAAGGCAAAATGGTATAATCACTTTGTGAAACTGTGGTTGTTTCTTTTTTTTTTTTAATTGCCATGAATTTTTGTTTCATTTTTTTTTATTATTATGTTATGTTAATCACCATATATTACATCATTAGTTTTTGATGTAGTGTTCCATGATTCATTGTTTGTGTATAACAACCAGTGCTCCATTCAGTACGTGCCCTCTTTAATACCCATTACCAGGCTAACCCATCCCCCCACCCCCTCCCCTCTAGAACCCTCAGTTTGTTTCTCAGGGTCCATAGTCTCTCATGGTTTGTCTCCCCCTCCGATTTCCCCCCCTTCATTCTTCCCCTGCTGCTATCTTCTTCTTCTTCTTTTTTTTTAACATATAATGTATTATTTGTTTCAGAGGTACAGGTCTGTGATTCAACAGTCTTACACAATTCACAGCGCTCACCATAGCACGTACCCTCCCCAGTGTCTATCACCCAGCCACCCCATCCCTCCCACCCCCCACCACTCCAGCAACCCTCCGTTTGTTTCCTGAGATTAAGAATTCCTCATATCAGTGAGGTCATATGATACATGTCTTTCTCTGATTGACTTATTTCGCTCAGCATACTACCCTGCAGTTCCATCCACGTTGTTGCAAATGGGAAGATTTCATTCCTTTTGATGGCTGCATAATATTCCATTGTATATATATAGAAACTGTGTTTGTTTCTTAAAAAAACTATTTACCCATACAACACAGCAATTATATTCCTGTGTATTCACTCTAAGGGAAATGAAAATCTATGTTTAAAAAAAGATTTATATGCAAATGTTCATAACCTTTTTTTCATTAGGGCCCAATACTGGAAACAGCTTGTTTGGTGAATGAATAAACAAATTGTGGGGTATTACTTAGCAATAAAAAGAAATGAACTACTAGTAAAACAGTGTAGATGAATCTCAAAAGCTTTGTGCTAAGTGAAGGGAGCCAAACACAAAAGATCACATACTGGGGGCGCGTGGGTGGCTCAGTCGGTTATGCGTCTGACTCTTGGTTTCGGCTGGGGTCATGATCTCAGGGTCATGGGGTAGGGCTCCACGCTCAGCTGGGAGTTTGCTTGAGATTCTCTCTCTCCCTCCACCCGTCCCCCATCATGTGTGCACTCTCTCTCAAATAAATAAAATCTTAAAAAAAAAAAAGCACATATGGTATGAGTCCATTTACAGGAAATTGTAGAAAAGGCAGAATGCTACATTGACAGGAAGCTAGTGGTGTGGGGAGGGGATGTCTACAAGGGAACCTTTGTTGGGTGATAGAAATATTCCACACCATGATTGTGGTGATCACAAAAGTGGATACATTTGTCAAAACACATCAAATTCTACACTCAAAATCAACGAATTTTATTTTATGGAAATTAGACCTCATTAAAGCTTTAACTTGCAAAAGTAAGTTCTGATTAAAATGATTTCCTTAGGTCTCCAGAAACAATACTCTTTTTTCACATGAACGCAGTTATATGCCTTGTGATCATATCCTTTATATGTGAATATTTTGGTCAGTGAAACATGTTACTGAAGATATATCCAGGTTTTCTACCTTAACTTGTGTGGTTGATTATACTTTATTAGGTCGAACCGCAGGAAATGTTGATATCTAGTGTTTTTGACCTACAAAAAAGCAGCAATTTCATATGGTTCAACTAATAGGAGACATTTTGTTTGCTTTCTGATTCATTAGAAAGACTTTTGGCAATGGCTACAGCTTAAGACTACGTTGCAGTGGTTAAATTCCAAGGGTTTTGTAAGACAAGCCTCAGTTTTTCGTTCTAAGTTATGCATTTTTATTTTACCTCATTGTGCTTTAATTCAGTTCAGTAGATACTTTATATATCTCTGCCACCTTGAGGGCTTTGACCTTGGAATTACAGTGGATGGATATACAGATGAATTTGTTGCTCCTGCCCAAAGGAATTTAGGTGACGAAATTAAAAGTCAGGTGTAGACTTTGTCATGGTCACAGACGAGACTAAAATACAGCTCTTGGTTGTCATTGTCTCCGTTGTAGCGATTATAAAAAGGTATTTGGGTTTTCTTACTGAAGAAATAAGGGGCTGTGGACTTGTATACATAAACATATATACATATGAACCTGAAGAAAAAAATGGAAACAAGACCAGCAATTCGGTTTGCCTGAAAACTAGAGCATTCTGTCAAGAGCAAGCTTCCCTTAACAGTTTTCAAAAGGAATCGGTACAGTTTGCCCTTACTTAGTGGATGACCTCCTACTGACTCATTAGTTATTGGTTGAATGTATTGAGCCATTGTCTTAAGTGAGATGATGAGTGCTTAAGGAGATTTGCTTCTGGGTGTCTTCCTAGTCTTCCATTTGGAGTGCAGAAGACCAGTTGGACAAGTGGCTGTCACTTCATTCTATGACTAAACTTCATTGTTTGCTAAGATGGTGACAGGGGCCACACTCAGCATCCGTGAAGAACCCTGGGAAACTCCAAAAGACATATTTTAGAGAACCCAATACAACAGTGACCAGTGTCTGTCACCTCGATGCCCTGTTTTCTTAGGTGTCTAAGTGGAGACCCATTCAAGCAAAATGGAAGAGAAGAGCGGAATGTATGCTTTATGTTTCCTAACTATGGTATGTTTTCTCCTCTTTCTAATAATTGAGTGCAGAGGACGGGGAGGGCAGGTGGTTCTTCTTCTTATGTGGAATGGAGTTATCCTAGCAATTGAGATGAGATTGTTGACACCTAGCACATAGGCTGTTTTTGGACATCTGTCACAGAAGAGAGTGTACCCAAGAAACGATGTTATGGAAGTGGGATGGGTTTCCATGTTTTGTTCTGTGCTCTCTTTATGGAATCTCAGGTCTGTGTGTGTGTGTGTGTGTGTTCCCTCTGACAATAGCCTTTTGATCAAGGATTTGCAGCTACGAGAAGGGGCAGGCATATCCAAATGAAGTCCTTCAGTGGTTTTTTTGGTGGTATTTTGGAACAGTAGAAGAGAGTAGAAGCTTTGGAGCCAGCCAAATATGGTTTCAAATCCTGCATCCTCCATGTAAGGTGTTTTAATTCTAAGCAAGTTATTTAATTTCAAGCTGCCATTTTCCTTATCTGAAAAAATGGGATTAATATCAGATGTCACTTAAAATTGTTGAAAAATAGACACCAAGTGCTAATATTCTTTTTATTTTTTTTAAGATTTATTTATCTGAGAGAGAGAGGGGGAAAGAGAGTGCTTGAGCAGGGGGAGGGACAGAGGGAGAGGCAGAGAGAGAGTCCTAAGCAGACTCCATGCTGAGCACGGAGCTGCACCCTGGGCTCGATCTCAAAACCCTGAGATCATGACCTGAGCTGAAACCAAGAGTTGTCCACACAACCAACTGTGCCACCCAAGCACCTCATTAAATATTCTTTTTAAAATTATCATACAGTAAAATTAACTCTTCTGGGTATATAGTTCTATGAATTATAACTCATGTATAGATTCATATAATCACCACCACTAACAAGATACAGAAACATTCCATTACTCTCCAGAAAACTTCTCCTGCTGCTCCTTTATAATCATGCCCTCCCTCTGTCCCAAAGGCTTCTTCTTGAAAAGGGCCTTGGGGTACAAATTATGCTTAATTTATATTTTATATCACCCCAAATTTAGGAAAATCTTCAGCTTATGATAAAAAAAGACATCTATATGTTAGGAATTACTTTTCTAGGTTGTGGCAAGAGCGTGGGGGGTGCAATATGGAATTTTTTCTTTTTTCTTCTTCTCCCCTTCCTCCTTTCTCAGGATAATATCACTTACATATTCTTGCGCATTGGAAACGCCAGAATGCAGAAAGTCTAATTCCAAAACTACTTCCTTTGCTTTGAGAGATTCTTTCTAATGTAATCATACATTGACATGAAATTTAACAAAACTGTGTTTTGTTCCACATTTAACATTAGTCCCTACCAAATTTGTAAAATATGTACTTTGTGTATAAAATCCCTCCATCTTTGGAGGCAATTCTTTGAAAATGGGTATCTGCCCTTAGGTTATCTGCATTCTAACTAGCCTTGCTGTCTGTTATGGCTTAAATTGTGGCCCCCCCCCAAGATAAGCTGGCATTAACCCCCAGTACCTCAGAATGTGGAGGTCCTGGAGATAGGGTCATTACAGAGGGACATCAGTCAAAGTGAGAACGTTATGGTCGGTCCTAATCCACTGTGACTCGTGTCCTTAGAAACAGGGGCAATGTAGACTCAGACATGCGCACAGGGAGAACGCTGTGTGGATACGAAGGTGGGTATCAGTCAGGGTGGGGCAGCAGAAGCCAGGGCACACCCGGGATTGCCAGCAACCACCAGAAGCTTGAGGGGACCTGGGTCAGCCCTCAGAGTTGGGACCATCCTGCCAGCACCTAGGTCTCAGCCTTCCAGCCCCCAGAAATGAGACAGTACATTTGTGTTGTGTAAGCCACCCAGTTTGTGGTATTTTATATGGCCGCCTTGGGAAACTAACACACTGTCTTTAATAAAAATGATGTTTAAAAATGACAGTTAGTGTGTTGGAAGAAGGGGCAGCTGGTGTTTGATGAGTTTGGAGCCCCAGTGCTGATGACTTCTCTGTCATACGGAGGATGAACAATGTTTGATACCACCGTGTGTAGAACTCATCACTTCTTTTATTCCCGCCCCCCCTTTTTTTAAGTGGTTTTAATCATTACTGTCACCATCTCCTCCCTTCCTTCTTTCTCACCTCATCTCCCCCCCCTTCCTCCTCCGGATTCTCCCTTCTCTCCCACTTGGGCTGCATCTGCTTCCTCCCCAGAGCCTGTTCCCTTCCTCCCACTTTGCTTTGCTCACGTGTCTCATCACTCATGGCTTCACAGAGAAGATGTGAAGTGAATGATATTGGACCTTCATAGAGTCCTTTCCCCTGACTGGAGAAAATGATTGATTGGTAGGTGCTTAGGGGTGACCGCTTCTTTAAGATATCATATTTTTGTTCGAGAAAACTCCCACCAGATCCCAGCTTGGATTCTAGACAAGACTCTGCTTTGGAGTTTTGAAAAATGTAATATTTGAAGACCTACATGTATAGGGCATATTGAGTTAATTATTTGCATAATCTACTTAAACATTCTTTGATCCCCCTGGGACTTGCAGTGTGTGTGGACCTGGCCGCCTTGACCCTGTCTTCCACTTCCTCACCCCACCTGTTCACCTCAGTTCCCTCAGCCCCGCTTCCTTGTCACACGATCTTTTTGCTGTTCAGTATTGGAACGTAGCTGAAGGCCAGCAACCACGCTGCACAATTTCCCCTTAAATGTATGACATCACCTCTCTCAAGTGTCCCCTGAGAATGTGAGACAGTCCTGCTACCCAACCCTCGTCGGTTTACCTTCTCCCTCTCAGGGGTGACAGTTTCTTATTTCTCTTCTCCGTGAGTGTCCAGCAGCCTTTGTCCCCCTGTCCGCTAATGTCTTTGTTTCTTATTTTACTGGGAAAAAGGAGTAGGATGAGAACTTCCTCATCTTCCTGGCACTATATCTGCCAGCTTAGTGTATCTGTCCCCATATCCTGTCTTGGCCTTGCCTGTCCCATAGACGAGCCACCCCTGTCCCAGCCACTTACTCAGGGACGCCTTCTACGCTTGTCTCCTCTGAAGCCTTCAGTTCTTACAGTGAGTGCTCCCCGCTCTCCTGCGCTTCACTTTCCCCTCCACCTGATCATTCCTGTGCGCCTGTAATATCTCCTTTCTTGAACAACCAAAGCATGTTTTTTACCTGATGGTCCTCTCTTGCTGTCTCCACCCTGTTTATAGTAAAGTTCCTCAGAAACATTGTTCATCCTCCGTATTTACTTCCTCGCTTCCCATTCTTTCTCTGAAGCCCCCCCTTTTTTTCTTTTAACAAAAAAAGGATTTTATTTATTTATTTGAGAGGGAGAGTGCACACGCAAGTGATAGAGCACAAGCAAGGGGAGCGGCAGAGGGAGAGGGAGAAGCAGGCTTCCCGCTGAGCGGGGAGCCTGACGCGGGGCTCGATCCCAGGACCCTTGGTTGATGACCTGAGCCGAAGGCAGACACTTAACTGACTGAGCCACCCAGGTGCCCCCCTCTGAAGCTCTTTCAGTCAGACTTTGTCCCCACCATTTCTCCAGAGCTGCTCTTGTCTTGGTCTTCAGTGATGCCCATGTGGTAGTGGCCTCGTCCTCTTCCCACTGGACCCCACTGTCATTCCCTCCATCCTTCTGGAGACACTGCCTTGCCCTGGCTTCCTGTTTCTTTGCTGCTTTGGGGATCATCCTACGCGCGGTGGTCTTCTCGCGTCACTATCTGCTTTGCCCAGTCGCCTTTGCTGGGTGTGCTTCCTCGCCCCAGTGTCCTCGTGTTGCAGGCCACCAGGGTATGTCTTGCCTTAGGCTTCTCTTCTCCCTCTGGGGAAATCAAACTTTGCTGTGAAGGGCCCCATAATAAGTCTTGTGGGCTTTGCGGACCATCTCGTGTGGTCGCAGCTACTCAGTTCGGACGCTGTGGCACAAAAGCAGTTGTTGGTGTCCCATAAATATGAGGGAGTGTAGCTGTGTTCCAGGGAGACTATTATGGACTCTGATATTTTAATTTCAGACAGTTTTTACGTGTTGAAATATTTTTCATTTTTCGAACCATTTCAAAAATGTCCAAAAGTCTCTGAGCTCACAGATCATACAAAAGAAGAGGTGGCTTGTTTGCACGTAGTTTGCGGACAAGTGCCCAGTATCAGGAAGTGATGTCATCCACTCCTTGGTCTTCATGTACCATACATATGCAGATGAACGAGAAACTTGGATCTCCAGCTCCAACTACCCCTTGAATTTCAGGCTAGCATATTTAGCTTCCTATTTTGTACCTCCATTTGAATATCTAATAGGCATCTCGTGTCTAAAATAGAGCTCTTGATTTTTCCCCCCCTCTCAAGACTACGTCTTTCCCTGCTGAGTGAATTAAACCTCAGTAAAAGTGTGGAGGTAATGCAGCCATCCCGGATTTAGAGCTGGAGTGTGGTGGGGAGGAGAGGGGGGGACTCCGGAGCCAGACTTGGATGCACATCCCAACATTTGGCTTCTTGCTAGCGGTGTGACTTCGGGTAAGTTACCCGACCCACCCCCCCTTCTCTTTAAATATGAAAAAATACTGACTTTAATGGGACGTGAGGTTGATGAATAATGTGCCCGACATAGGGTGGGCTCAGTAGATCATTAACAGAAACAGGGTAAAAGCTACCCATATGTAGCTTTCAGATGAAGGAAACATTTTTTATAATCTATTTCTATAACAGAATAAAGATAGCTTACCAAACCGTAGTATCAATGAAAGCGTCAGAGAATACAGAAGAATATTCAGATAGATAACAAAATCTGGCAGGTTACAATTTCCATAGGTAGGGTATATCTGTAAACTGGAAGTCTCACAAATCTCTTGCCAGTTGAACACTATATTGAAGGGTGGTATGGGTTGCATTGTGTCCCCTTAGATTCCTATGTTGAGGTCCTAAGTCCTGGTACCTCAGAATATGACCTTATTTGGAGACACTCTTGAAAAGAGGTAATCCAGTTCAAATGAATTCATTAGAGGGGCTCAGTCCACCATGGCTGGTGTCCTCATAAAGAGTGGGAACTTGGAGACAGACAAGCACACAGGGAGAGCACAGCCATCTACAAGCCAAGGAGAGAGAGAGAGGCTTGGGACAGGGTTTGCCCTGCCAGCCCTCAGAGGGAACCAGCCTTGCACACACTTGGATTTGGGGCTTCTGGCTTCCAGAATGGTCAGACGGTACATTCCTGTTCAAATGTGTGGTACTTTGTTACAGCAGCCCTAGTACACGAATTTAGAAGGGATCGGGAGGACTTCTGCAGCAGGACCTGACTTAGGGATATCTGCTCACACCCTCCTTGTTCTCTATTGCCTGAGTTGTGCTCACTGTCCCCCGTTGTTGTGAAGGAGGAGGGGACTCGTGAGCGAGCGACAGCTGCAGTTACACTTGGGACTGAGATCGGAGAAGCCCAGCCTCACTGCTCTCGAAACTCTCAGCCAGTCCAGATCCCACGAGCCTGTGAATTCGAGCAGCATTTCCCAAAGTGCACTGTGTGGATTAGCAATCCCAGGAGATCTTCTGAAAAAAAAAAAAAAAAAAAAAAAGGTTTCTGGTCAAATTAGTTTCAGAAAAGCTATATTTTTATAGAGCTGTTTTTGAAAAGCACCAAGTATCTCAGCATAGGAGAAAGCCTCTGAGAAGTTCCACAGTTAAGAAACATGGTGAGCCTTGTTTAGCCAAGCATTTCTCAAACTTAGGTGACTCCAGAACCTCTGTGTGTGTGTGTGCGTGTGTGCGTGTGTGTGTGTGTGTGTGTAACACTTGTTAACATCCCTTAGAGCTGGTGTTATATAGGATATACTTTGAGAAATGCTGATAGAGAAATCTTGCTTGTATTCATTGTATAGCTTTTTTGACTCAAAATACCTTATCAGTTATGGATATTTTCACTTTCCTTATATCTATTTAGCTCTGATCCATGGCATAAACTTTCTTTTTATAGTTTTATTGAAGTGCAGTTGACCTACGATAAACTGCACATATTTCAAGTGTACAGTTTGATAAGTTTTTTTAAAGTAATCTCTATACTCAACGTGGGGCTCGAACTTAACATTGCCAAGATCAGCCAGGTGCCCCAATATAAGTTTGATGTATGTATATACCCATGAAACCATCACCACAATCAAGATAATGAACATATTTATCACCCCAAAAGGCATAATCATTTTAATATAGTAATCGTGGTATCACATAATCATTTTTTTTAAAGATTTTATTTATTTATTTATTTGACAGAGAGAGACACAGCGAGAGAGGGAACACAAGCAAGGGGGGTGGGAGAGGGAGAAGCAGGCTTCCCGCGGAGCAGGGAGCCCGATGTGGGGCTCGATCCCAGGACCCTGGGATCATGACCTGAACCGAAGGCAGACGCTTAACGACTGAGCCACCCAGGCGCCCCCATAATCATTTTAAGTAGTATAGACCTAGTTTGTAGCTCTAGGTCCCAATAAACAGTTCAATATTGAATCTGTAAATGGATGGGCCATTTAGAATTTTCTTACGTATCAAAGGGTAATAAAAAGAGGGTGAACAAAAGCACTTTGATTTATTTATGTTTAAATGACGTGGAGACATCTGAGTCTGTTTCCTTCAGTATATACAAGCTACATCTCTTTCATAGAGCTGTTGTAAAGAGTAAGTAAGAGAATGTGTGTAAAAGTGCGTAACAATGCCTGGCACATTGTAAGCACTTACTAGACCATTTCCTTCTTTTCCTTCCTGGTTCCTTAGTCACCCCCCGACCCCCTTCCAGTTTGTGTCCAGGTATTAGACAGATGCTATCGCTCTGGGTCGGATCAAAGGTGGTCGGACTTGGAGGGAGGGATTGACCCAGAGTAGTATACACTGGTCATAGTATTAGAGCATTTTGCTTGGTGCCGCTCAGGTATTTGAATCATCTTAGTTTTTCTCAATCTGTTTAAAGAATGTTTTCCCAAAAGTTGGTGTTGATAGATTATTGGTAACTTTGTGTCCATATCAGTAAGTGGGGCAGATGAGCAGACGCTACCGGCTAACGAGAGAGGAAAAGTGGCTTTAGGTTTTAGGCAACTTTTAAAGTTAGTTTGTAAATGTCACCTTTTGTTAGGTTAACAGAGAGTTAAAAGTCATATAGTTTTATTGAAGTGCAGTTGACCTACGATAAACTGCACATATTTCAAGTGTACAGTTTGATAAGTTTTTTTAAAGTAATCTCTATACTCAACGTGGGGCTCGAACAGAAGCTCACAAAACAGAAGACTGATTAATTTTGAACTCATTTTTTTAAAAGATTTTATTTTTAAATAATCTCTACAACTTGTGTGGACTCGAACCCACAACCCCGAGATCCAGAGTCACATGCTCCACCAACTGAGCCAGCCAGGTGCCCCTGAACTCATTTTTTAAAAAAGTTTTATTTATTTATTTGACAGAGACAGCGAGAGAGGGAACACAAGCAGGGGGAGTGGGAGAGGGAGAAGCAGGCTTCTCGTGGAGCAGGGAGCCCGATGCGGGGCTCGATCCCAGGACCCTGGGATTATGACCTGAGCCAAAGACAGACAGACGCTTAATGACTGAGCACCCAAGCGCCCCCTGAACTCATTTTTAATTAAAATTATTCTTAAAATTAATTTCATTATTTTAATTAATTTCACTTGTCAGTTATTTGTACTCACTTTTGTTTTTAATTTATACGCATATTATGTTATATATATACTACTTATGTGTATATATTATATACAAATATGTGTATGTTTTTATTTGTACATTGCTTATTGAATGTGGCTGAGATGACTAGATTATTTGTAGCTAAATAAGAGGAAAAAGAAAGTACCTAAGTCCAGAAAGTTCACATGTTTATTTCAAGTCAGAAAAAGTTGGCATATTTTGGCTTGCACGGAATCTCATTATGGAGTCAGAGATCTGAAAGGGATATTAAATTAGAAGCAAACCTATTCCAACCAATGAAAGTTAAGTTGACTGTTTAATAGTTAACTAGTGGGGCCGCATCTGGAATTAAATCTTTCACAAACTTTATGTTTAAATCTTTATTGCCTTGAATTAATGCAGTCCCCGCCCCCCTTTTTGTTTAATGGCCTGAATTTGTTTTTGGCTTTTTTACAATTTTGTTTTTCTTTTTAGATTTTGGCAGTGCTTTCCAAAATGTTTCCTTCTGTACTGCCTCCAAAACAAAATTATAAACAGGTTGACTTTCTTTTTTTTTTTTGATGCATTAGGAAATCGTGTTTTTGCTTTTCTGACTTGTAAATGTGTCTGGTTTTGAGTAAGTTCTAATTTCGGGCCTTGAAAGATGAGAACTTGAATATACTTATTTCTCTGCATCACCTAGAGAATGATGTTGGCTGTTAGGAAAGCGTATCAACAGAACCCTGGAGCTGCAGAGTTTCCTGTGTGCAGTACCCAGTGGGTGCCCGTGATGGGGACCCTGGCTGCTAGGGCTGAAACCTCACGGGTACCATCCCTGAGCTCATCGGTTTATCAGACATCATGGCTCATGTGCTGTGTGCCATGACACTGCTAAGTGCTGGGGATGCACAGATGAATGGGCTGGGAATAAAAGGGAATTTTATTTTTTAAAGTGTTAGTATTTTTAACGCCGAGACATGAAACCTTGTAAGTAAAATAATGTTAAGCTAATTACCCAATTTTAAGTCTGAACTATTGTCTTTGATATGTTCTGGGTTTTCCACCAGTGGACCCCAAAGCCTTACCTAATGCACCTGACAGCCCTCATGTCCTCTTTACCGTAGTCTAAGGCAATTCCAGCAGGAAATAGGTACATACCACCTATTTCTTTTTTTTGCTTCTTTTTCTTTTTACCTTCCTTCTGCTTTTACTCCTGTGATCTGGATATCAAGGGGGAAATGAAGTAGCCCTTCGTAAGGGGGTTCAGGTGACTTGTAGGCTGGAGGCATATCTGTGCCAGGCTGGGCAGATGACACCTGCCAGAGTGCCTAGCACCATCAAGAGAGAATCACGTGGGACTGGGGCAGGTCACTCCAGCACTGTCCTTGCTTGACCCCACCTGACCCGTCCACTCTGTGCCTTGCCCAACTCCCTTGGCTGCTGGCACAAAAAAAAAAAAAAAGACCTCAGGATATAAAAGGGAGAGTTAGTTTTCCAAATATGGGCCCAAAATCTTACTTTCAGAGCTGTGTACATGAGTAGTATGTGGGGAATCCCTCATTTCAACAGAGATGGTGAAGATCGTCCTCTAAGCTGTATCTGAAAGAGGCAAACTCTCTTTTTTTTTAAAAGATTTTATTTATTTATTTGACAGAGAGAGACACAGCGAGAGAGGGAACACAAGCAGGGGGAGTGGGAGAGGGAGAAGCAGGTTTCCCGCCGAGCAGGGAACCCGACGTGGGG
This sequence comes from Halichoerus grypus, assembly GCF_964656455.1. Classification (NCBI taxonomy): domain Eukaryota; kingdom Metazoa; phylum Chordata; class Mammalia; order Carnivora; family Phocidae; genus Halichoerus; species Halichoerus grypus. The sequence goes on from NC_135714.1 coordinate 182,499,030, forward strand.
CTCGATCCCAGGACCCTGGGATCATGACCTGAGCCGAAGGCAGACACTTAACGACTGAGCCACCCAGGCGCCCCTGAAAGAGGCAAACTCTCAAACCATGCTAACTCTCAAAGCACACAAGTCATCAAGATTATTTGGCATTGTAAATAACTCGGTTTATTTGCTCATCTGTCTTTTTAAAATCTGTTTTATGGCCAGTATTCTCGAACTCCTTTTAGATTAGCTCAACACTAACCTGCTTCAGATGCAAGGAATGGCAGAAAGCATAATGAATGTTCTTCACAGTGGTTGAGATTTTTGGTTTACACATGAAGATGGTGTGGCAGTGGTAGAGTTCAGTTTCCTTATCCAGATGACCCGTACTGAGCACCTGCTGTATGCAAGCCACATGGCCCTGTGCTTTCATGCGGGTTCCTTTGAAGTTATCGACACAGCTCTCTGAGTTAAGCAATCCCTGGAAGTTTCTGAAACTTCAACCAGCTTGGGGATTACTTCTTAACGCTGTAGATAATACTCCTGAAGGAGGAATGATGGGTGATGTCCCACTGGTGGGGAAGAACACTTGGAACACTTAAGCAAGTTCATGAATCAGGATTATAGAATCTGTAGGATAGAGAACTCTAGAATAAAAAATTCCATAGTATTTCTTTTTACTACAAAAGGTAGAGAATTTATTGGTGTGCTAAATTAGGATTTAGTGGGTCCTTTGCCTGTGTTTTTCAAAGTACCTGGTAAGTGCCTGTAATCCTCCATTGTAACCTGTATTGTTCTTGTTCAGGTCTGGTTCTCACCAGACAGTGAGCTCCTGGGGGTCAGATACCATATCTTACTCATCTTTGTTCTCCAGGGCCTAGTGCAATGTTAGGGCTGCCAGATAGAATACAGGATGCTCAGTTAAATTTGTATTTCAGATAAACAACAACTAGTTTTATTCTAAGTATGTCCAATATATACATATATTGATAAACTTGAGTTTTATATAAACAACAAATAATTTTTTCGGGTAAGTATGTCCCATGCCATATTCAGATTTAATTGGTAATCCTGTATTTTTATTTGCTACATCTGGCAACCCTCTATAATGTCCATTACTTAGAAACTATTTTTTTGAACCGAAATGGTATAATTCTACGATGACCACAACTAAGGCAAATCAAGGTGTTTAGGGGGCTTGGTCACGTCCATGAACTGTAGGATGGAAATTGCAAATAAGAGTAATTACCCTCCTTCACAAGTAGTATTAGTGAAGATGGACCATTTCACCTGCAACAACTAGATAGCCTTGATTATAGAAATAATGTAGCGAGGACCTGAATTACTGGGTTTGCTAGTGTTCCTCGCCTTCCGTGAGCCAGGCACTCCTGATCCAAGTTTTTTATGTTCCTGAGCCGCCATCTTGGGAGATCATGCATATTGCCAAATGAAATAGTTGTCTGGGATTATGGAACTGTGGTTGAGTCAAGTACTGGCCCCCTTCACCCCTTCTCCTTTTCTGTTCCTCTCATTGCAGCTCTCCAGCACCCTGCTTCCTTCCTGAGAGGTGAGCAGGGACAGGCAGGAACGGAGATTGTCATCTGTTGAGCTAGAGGGGATCAGAGCAGGGTATGACAACGCTAGGTATTTTAAATCCCCAGATTTTTGCGGGGTGTGTGAGTATGTATATGTGGGTCAGTGTGTATACAGAGCATAACTACATAAGCATGAGTGATCTCCCCGTTTTCCTGGTAGGAGAAAGTGGAGCGTGTAGGGATGAAATCAGGGGCTTCAGAGCAGAGACACAGGCTGATTCAGGCAGTGGTTGCTGCTGAGAATAGAATCAGGAGCTCCTGCCTCCTTTGGGTAATATTGGTTTTTTAGGCCATCTTCCCATCCACAAAGTAAGACTCTGAAATAGGTCTGGGTATAAATGTTTTTGTGGAAACATAAACAGTCCTGACCTTAAGTCTTTGGAAGTGAGGACTCATGCCCTTCTCCCAGAATATAAATTTGACTCAGTAGGGCTAAGAACAATTACAGCCTAATACAAGAAACCGTTTAGCAGACTTTGTTCGGCTGTCAGCCAAATTAGAGCTTTGCATGGTGGGGTGTGTTCTGTTGGCTGTACTCTATTAGGGAAAGCAAAAATAGAAAGCTCTTTTCTCTAGACTTGAGAACCAAATCAATGTATGGTCATTAAGAGCATCAGTGGCAAATGGCCACAGAAGTTGCAATCTCAGCCTTAATGAGGGTGTGCTGGTGTTCTGAAAACACAGAATTTGCAAAGAAACAAAATGCTCCCATTGGTTCTGAGGCCGCTGAAAGCAGCAGACACTAGATAGAAAACCTCGCGTGGTATGTTTTCGGTAGTCGTGCTAATCACATGTGTACGTGCCAGGCACCCCGGCCACCTCAACCCTCTGGAAGAGAATCTCTGGTCGGGGGGTGGCTTGCATGGTGCTGGAGCTGGCTCCCTTGAGAGGAAGCTGGCGTCCCACCCCCACTTTCTGGGCCCCTCAGGAGGGTTTCTGAGGAGCGTTCAGTCCTTTGTAGGGATGCACTTGGTGGCCGGGAGTTTACATTGCAGCTTCAGCTGTGCCCAGAGAAAATATTTATTCTCTGCCTCCGTGGTCTTACTGAGAATGGAGGACACGGTGATTGTTCTTGAGGTCACCAGTGCCAGAAAACCTTGTTCACGGGAGGCATCGAGACTTCCTATTTTCCATGTATCTTAGTTTAACATTATTGCTAGTGTTTTACTCAGATTAACTTCCCGTGTTTGTTTTTATTTTAAGTCCATTCTTTAGTTGAAGTGTTACTTGGTGAATGGAAGGAGAAAAATAAAGCAAGGGGAAGGGGTATAATATGGAAGAATAGAGTTTTGTTTCTAGTCCCGTTTTGCAACAGTAGATAAGTACTTTAAACTTGTTATTCCCTGGTTGTTGAACAAGACACTGAAACTCCATTTTATAGTACTACATGGTGTATTGAATTTGATTAAACGGCCAAGCAAATCCATCACCTTGTCTAGACTGCAACTCCACATGCAGAGTTTGAGAGGCTGTTTTGTGGCATCCAGACCTTACTTCTAAGAGCGGTCTGCACTGATCTGTGAATTCACGCAGCAGGAATTTTGCTAACTGCTCATCGTGTGTCTGTCTGAGGCCCAGTGTCCTCCTCACTTGCCAGTGTACTTCTCATTCAAATGACAGAAACTTTGCAAACATTAAGGACCAGAAATATTAAGGATACTAAGCATCAGTATTTGGGATCCGACAGTAAATCCAGTTCCTAGGAATCAGGCACCCAAATCTAAATCATAGCACAAATGGAAAGGGCAGCTTCTTTTTGAGAGAGTGGGGAATCCTGAAAACAAGCAAAGCTTAATAAAAAGGGAAAACAAACTTTGGACTGGTAATTTTTGTAATTCACCTGACTCTGGAATTTTCTCCTAAGTCCTTGAGGCAAATTTCCATTCATAGCCCTAGGCAACATTCTGGATTATGAAGCAGAGGAGGTTTACTTTAAGGAGAAGCCAATGGGCTGTAGGTGATGAGTTCCCAGAGCAGTAAAACCATCCACGGAGCTGTTGGAGTGTATCCGGGACTTGCTAGAAGAGGGAGTGGCTGCGTGGGAGATGGGGGCAAAGAAAAGTTCTGCTGAGGGGTGCCTGGGTGGTGCAGTCAGTTAATCACCTGACTCTTGATTTCAGCTCAGGTCATGATCTCAGGGTCATGAGATCGAGCCCTGCGCTGTGTTGGGCTCCGCACTCAGTGGGGAGTCTGCTTGTGATTCTGTCTCGCTCTGCCCTTCCCGCTCATGCTTGCTCTCTCTCGCTCTCGAATGAATAAATAAATCTTTAAAAAATAATAATAAAAAAAAGTTCTGTTGAGATTACACTAGTGGTAAAGGGTTAGGTGGGTTGATGGATAGTGTGGTGGTCTGGGAATTCAGGGTCCTCGGATATTATTTCTACATATTAACTCTGTGACTTTGGACATTTCAACGCTCTGGTCCTATCAGCTAATCTTTAATATGAGGTGCTGGATTAAGTAACCCCTGAAGTCTCTTCTGGTTTAAAATTCTGCTATCATTTAGAAATACACTGTCAGGAAAATATCAGTGCCAAAGTCTCCAATACGGCAAGTATTTTCAGGTTCGGTCTCAGTGAGAGTTACTTTTGCTATTAACATTTTATAAAAAGTGGGAAATTATTAGTGTGTGTTGTCACACCCATGTTAAAGTTGTTTGTGTTTCAGGTAATGAAAGAGAACTTTAGGTGACTATTAACATTTAGCAAGGGGTGTAGCTGAGAGTTGATAGTTTATAAGGGCAAACTAGTTTAATAGCAAGCAGTTGCCACTGGATTGAAAAGTTTACAATTTGATTTTTCATTTTTATAGCCTCAAACCTGGTCAAAAGTGGATGATTCATATAAAATTATCTTCATTAGAACAGGCATAGTATTAGCCTTCAGTGTTGCTCGGGGTAAAGATTTCAAAGTGTTGGCTTTACGTATTTTAATTTTCCTTGATTTTCTAAAAGTTTCTACCTAATCCTGAGAAAGTCTAGTTGCTTCGTCAGAGACCTGACTGCTTTCTGTCTCAGAGTATTTAAGGAAAGTACATTTTCTCAAAATGGAATTTTCCCTGGGTCATACCAGTCAACTAGGGCTCTGAGCCATAAATTATCTCCCAGGGTTTGGTTCCCTTTGAGAGAAAGGGAAAGGAGATAACTTTTGCTCTTGCTAGAAAGTAAAGCTTATCTACCCCTACCTATTTGCAGTTTAAAGAAAGGACGAGTGTATATTTATACAAAAGGGTAGGTCCCTTGACCACAGTAAAGCAGCTACTGAGGCTGCTCGTTTTGCGTCCAGGAGACACAATGTATTTTCAGGCCACAGGAGGCTCTTTTGGTGCCAGACTCCGGGCTGAGTTCTGAGGGAAGGTACAAATGTGCAACTGAGTAAATACCTTTATGATAACCCCATGTTCTTCTCGCTGACATAGTATTTGTGTGTGTGTGTGTGTGTGTATAACATATACATATATATGTATACATGATATACATATTAACATACATATATACACAGAATGCATATTGCTAATGTATAATAATATATACAATATATATGATGTTACTATGTAGTTGTATATGTTACTATATATTATATTGCTATTTAGTAACGTATCTTACTATTTTTATATTACTTTGTCATTTATTTATTTTTTTTAAGATTTTTTATTTATTCATTTGAGAGAGAGAGACAGAGAGAGCACAAGCAGGGGGAGAGGCAGAGGGAGAGGGAGCCTGATGTGGGGCTCCATCCAGGACCTGGAGATCATGACCTGAGCCGAAGGCAGATGCTTTACCATCCGAGCCACCCGGGCGCCCCTATGTTACTTTGTCATTATAGTAGTATATATTACCAAAATAGAATATATCTACATATCTGTATGTATAGATACATACCTACGCACATACATACATGGCTGGGTAGGTGAAGGAATGAAAGTCTGTGACCTGTTCACTTTCAGAATTGCTTCAGAGTGTTCTACTTTACTATGTACTCTTACCCATGATGCGTGGGGCGAAATGGTAAGTGTAAAAAGCAATTTAAGAGGAAAGTAGGTTTAATGGATGTTTGGAATCAGAGGTAAACCTCCTTCCCACCTTCAGGGAAAAAAAAGAAGTTGTTTGATTTAACCGCTTTTTTCTGAACCAGTCTTGTGTGTGGAAGCCGATATCACACTGAGTTTGGTAAAAGGAGCTGTGTGGACATTTAATTCTTTGTGTTAAGTAGCCTGTGGGCTAGTGGCTTGCCATATAGTAGTCTGTGTTTTTCAGTTGTTTGGGGTTTTGTTGGTGGTGGTGGTGGGGTTTTTTTTTTTAACCTAAAAAAAAAAGTCCTCATGTAAGGACAGAAAGCCTTGTTTCAGTTTTCTCCTGAATGTTTTACTTACTGTTTAAAAATGATTATCCAGCTCTGCTGCTAACCAGACGGCTGGCCTTGATCTCCTGAAGTATTCTAATATTTCAGTTTCAAGTTCAATGATGAGGGGATTTTGAGTTCCCCATGAGTTCTGTTTGCTGATACATTTGTGTCTCTTTATATTAACAGTGTTCCCTTTTATCCTTTGCTCGAGATGGAGAAGCAAGTGAAATTGGATGACTCTTATTTTTAAGCCTGACTGGCTCTTCAGAAAATGACAGGAGAGTCACTCCCTCAAAATGGCTAACATGTTCAGCTGTGTGTAAATTGGGGTTATAATCCTTTCTTTGAAGACTAGGAGGAATGCTATTATGATAAATGTGCTGGAAATCATTAAAGACAAGAGTACATTGGGACACAAGTGGCCATCCCGAGCCATTTGCTGTCGGGCGGGACACCCTCTGCGTCCCGTGCAAAGACCGAGAAGCGCGAACGGATTAGCCATGGCCGCGCGGGGCGGCCCGTGTGGGGCCCGGCAGACCCGGGTGAGTTTCCGAGCAGTGCAGTTCTGCCGGCGTCTAGCTGGTGCTTTGGCTTTTCTCACCTCTCATCCCAGCAGGGAGGAAGACAGGCCAAAATCGGAGGGGGTATTTGTGTACCTGTTTGTGCCTACTTATGAGATACCAAATATGCTCCCCCTCACATTGTCTGCAGATTTTTTTTTTCTTAAGCATGAATGTGGTGGGAAATGGAGGTTGTTCAGCCATATGGGCGGTACCGAGTATCGGTTGTACTAAGCAGAACAATCTGACTTTAGATGACTGCTATTTGAAGTGGTTGAGAATGGAAATATTCCTTTCACCACTATGATAAAGGCAGAATTTTAGTCAATTTTCATGTTTTCTGAAGGTCTGGGATGTGCAGGGAATTTACTGCAAAGTTGTCTTCATTTAGGTAGTTAATACATGACGACTTTAAATATGGGTTGTTTTTATTTCTTAGTATATAACTGCTTGCTTTCTTAACAATGAATTTATATTCTATTTCATATTTCTACATTTTAAGTAAATCCTTTCTACTTCGGAGAATCTTCATCTCAAGACTTTTCTAACTAGTTTATTGGAAGCAGAAACTAAAAATCCTGTGGCTGTACCTTCTAGGGACAATAGAATATGTTTATTGTCCCTGCATTAAAGCAGGAAGGAGAAGATAAAAGATGCTTGTAATCTCACCAACTCCATGAGAGTTGAGAGGTGGGTTTTGAGCTGAGGAAATTTTAAATTAAATGTTTTTAAAAAACCCCAGAGGTTTTATGGGGATAGGCAAGGGTAAATGCAGGGAGGTGAGGTAGGACTCTTGCAGTAGTCCAGGCAAGAAATGTGGTGCCTTGGTCTATATACTAGCTGAGGAGTTGGTAAAATGTAGTCATATTCTAGCTCTGTTTGGAAGATAGAGCGAAAGGGTTTGTTGATGGTTTGGCTTGGGCTTATGAGAGAAAGCAGTCAAGAGAGACAAAGGTTTTTGGCCTGAGAAACCAGAATGATGGAGTTGCCGTTTATCAAGTGGGAAAGACAGGGAGAAGAGGAATTTCTGAGGGGAAAAAATAAAAAGTTGAGTGTGGAACCTATTTAGTTTTTTTATTATGATAGTTATTAAAAGCTATTATTGGCTCATTTAATCTTCCCAATGCTTTTCCATAGACATAAGTGTGCTTTTATTAATAAATCTCAGGGCAACGCTAAGCTTAAGCTATGTAAACACTGGATCAAGGAGAGAAAAATTTAGGATAAAGATCAGAAAAGGCCAGTTAGGAGAAAGCACCCCCAGGAGCATGATACAAGCCCCAGCAAGAGAGTCTTATAAAAAGCAATTTAATTAAACTGTAGGCTTCTAATTGAGAACCTTTTTCCAGAAGGAAAAGTGTTCCTGTGTCTGGCTCTAACTGGGTATGCACCAGGTTTGCACTTTGCTACCCAATGTGCTGTGTGATGGGGCTAATACTACTAAAAAGGAATATGGATTTTCTGATACATCATAGATGGATCAGTTGCAATCTTGCCAGTATTGGTTTTCACTGTGAAAATAGCTCTGCTCTTTCCTCCCTTCCCCCCACTTCCTCCCTCCCTTTCTTTCTTCCTTTCAGAACTATTTCTGATTTTTATGCGAACTAACCTAGAAAAGTCCATTATTTGTTTAGCTGATTATACCTGACAAAGAATCACAATATTGAGTAGAGTGTAAAAAAAAAAACAACTACTTTATTGTCTTTGTACATCGATGAAAGCAGGCCAGTTTAAATCTCTGTCCCTAGCTTTAAGGGAAAAAGAACATAACTGCATTTACTTATTTATTTTTTTTTAAAGATTTTATTTATTTATTTGACAGAGAGAGAGAGAGAGAACACAAGGAGGGAGAATGGGAGAGGGAGAAGCAGACTCCCTGCTGAGCAGGGAGCACGATGCGGGGCTCAATCCCAGGACCCCAGGATCATGACCTGAGCCAAAGGCAGTCGCTCAACCAACTAAGCCATGCAGGCGCCCCAGCTTAGTCCATTTTGAATGTCCTCTTATTCCTCCTCTTATTGCAACTGAAATCAGTTCTCATTTTCTTCCTTTTTCATCTTTTGTTGTTGTTCATAACTTCATTCAAGAGTCACTTTGTGATGCTGACAATATTTGGGCCTTCTTTAAAAAATAAAGCAACAACCTAAGTGCGCAGTATTAGAACCTTAATTTGCTGATTTAGCAGTGTTCATGGAGCACCCCTATGTGCTAGGCACTGTTTGATGCCTCGGGATGCAGCAGTGACAACCAGTACCCCTGCACCCAGGAGTTGAAAATCTAATTGGGGTGGGGGAACAGTAGTCCAGTATGCAAATATGTGACTTTGTTTGGAGTATTTATACAGAGAGCCCTGGCATAGAGAGGAATGGCAGTGCATGGGATGATCTGAGAAGGGAGCATCTGAAATCAAGATCTAACCTTGCATGGCCTCCTGGCTTATGGTCAGCTGGGGGATGGAAGCCAGCTTCCCTCTGCAAAACTCAAGCATCTTGGGGTACCCAGGTGGCTCAGTCAGTTAAGCATCTGCCTTCAGCTCAGGTCATGATCCCAGGGTCCTGGGATTGAGCCCCATGTCAGGCTCCCTGCTCGGGGGAGCCTGCTTCTCCCTCTCCCTCTGCCCTTCCCCCTGCTTGTGTTCTCTCTCTGTCAAATAAAGAAATAAAATCTTTAAAAAAAACCCAAAAAACAAAAAACCTCAAGCATCTTAACTGTGTAGTTTGAGATCTTCTCAGATAAGAAATTAATGCAAGAGTCATGCTAATTTTTTTTTTTTTTTAAGATTTTATTTATTTATTTGACAGAGCGAGAGAGCACAAGCAGGGGGAACAGTAGAGGTAGAGGCAGAAGCAGGCTCCCTGCCGAGCAGGGAGCCCGATGCGGGGCTCGATCCCAGGACCCCGGGATCATGACCTGAGCTGAAGGCAGACGCCCAACCATCTGAGCCACCCAAGCGCCCCAAGAGTCATGCTAATTTTAAACAATGACAGGATTGATGTATGGGCCCATGCATATTTTATTTGTATTTTTGTAAAGAAACCTGCGTAAGTGTGAATAGAGTCGTATCTTGAAGAAGGCTTTACTGTTTTCCAAAGTGAACAAATAACGCATTTGAAGCCAGCATCTGGTGAGAACAACTGTGGGTTGTTTGTCCCAGTTTTACAAGACGTAGTAATGTTGGGACCATGATTATATAAGTTAGAATCTTAACGGTTTTTGGGCTGGAAGGGAAGAACTTTTGGGGACTGTCTACTTTGATTTCTCCCATTTCTTGGAATGACTAAGCTGATGGCAGCTGGACCCTCTGCCCGAGGCTCTCCCCCCTCGTGAGTGAAAGGGCTAGACTGGAGGGAGGGCTCTCCTCTCCATCTGTCACACTCTTCTAAGTGATTAGAATTTGTGTCCCCATGTCTTTCAGCATGACATCCATACAGTCAGAGTCCCAGAGAAGAGCAGATTTTTAATCCTATTAAATTGATCCTACAATCATACATAAAATAGGTTTCTGCTATTTATAGTTTGTCCTTTTAGGCGGGTAATTCTGCCCCAGATAATGATAAAAAGAGAGAGAATTCCTCAGTTTCTATCTTTCCATTTTTGATTCATTATCACTGACATTAGGGTAAAAGCTAAATTTAAGATTAATGCCAGTCTTCTGTTTCTAGCCTGTAAGATGTGGCTGAATTTCCTAGTGCTTGTGGGGAGGGGGCCCAAGGTGAAGTGCAGGGCAGAAATAATCACACTTGTGCCCTCCCTTCTCTCCTCTTCCTGTTCCTGGCCTCGGCATCCACCCTGAACCTGTCCGCCTTTCGCTCTCTTTCTTTCTCTCTCTAACACAGATCCCTCTCTTTCTCTCTCATTTTCTTGCATGCAAACCAGGTGCCTACTTTCTTGTTTTCGTATTGGCTAAAGCCAGACCAGTTTGCAGATCAAAATTGCCAGAACATAAGATAGAAAACTAAGAGATAATATGGAATGCCGTGAACATCCTTAGGTCTTAAAGTGCCAGTTGGGAAGAAATTCGAGCTAGCATCCCGGGATTTCCTTGGGACAGTGCAGGTGGTTGCCAGGATTAAGGCAGTGCTTCTCAAACTTGAACATGCACACAAGTCACCTGGGCATCTCTTTCAAATGGATGATAGTGATCCAGAAGGTCTGGGGCAAGGCTGGAGGTCCTGCATTCCTAACCAGCCCCTAGATGCCGCTGGTGCTGCTGGGCCAGACCACACTTGTCAGCATGCTGTCAGGGATGGACTTCTTAGCAGGGTTTGTACGTTCCTTGCCAGTCACTTAAAAGTTGAGTGATAGACTGTGTGCTGAGGTAATGTCAGTGTCTAAATTAGTCAGCTGAAATTACAGTCTCTCAAAAATGTGTGGAGGAGTGCATGGGCTTCTTCCTGGGCTTCCCTTTCAAATCTACATCAGGAAGTCAATGACTTAGATCAGGTTATTAAAAAGGAAAAGCCTGTTTACTCTCCACCTCTCACATTGCTTTCTTTCACTGTGGAATCAGACCCTGATTATTTTTAACTGCATGCCTTGCCGAGACTGAGGAGGCATTTTTGTTTCTAGTACCAAGACAGAACACATACCCCTCTTTCTTTAAATTCAGAAAATCTTACATCAAGTTGCCAAAATAGGATGGCGTATTTCCCAAAATTACGCAGCAACATAAGGGGTGACATATTCTGGGATTGGAGTAGTAAGATCAAGGCTTTTGTATGATCAACACATAACAAATACAGGGTGGTGTAGTGTCACTGGGGTGGGGGAGACTTTGTGGAGCAGTGAAGAACAGGGAATAGTGGGCTTCTTATTCCTGATCTGTCTCTGTAACCTAGAGTGAGCTCCGTAAGACTCGATGGGCCTTAGTGTTGTCATTTCTGAAATAAGGATCCTCTACTTGACTATTGAAAAGGTCTTGGCGAACTCATATTGCCTCTTGCATTAAGTGTGCTTGCTTACAGGGAGCTAGTGATTTGTGTGTGCTGGTTTCATTCCCATAAGACAACAAAAAGAAATATCTTTGCATAGTCTGCCATCAGTATTTTTAGCAAGTATCCTTTTAAAAAAAAAAAAAGATTTTATTTATTGAGAGAGAGAGAGGGGTGTGCGTGTGTGTGCGCGTGTGCACACAGCTCGGGGGAGGGAAGGGGCAGAGGGAAAGAGAATCTCAAGCGGACTCTGCTCTGAGCACGGAGCCTGCCATGGGACTCGATCCCACGACCCTGGAATTGTGACCTGAGCTGAAATCAAGAGTCGGACGCTTAACTGACTGAGCCACCCAGGTGCCCCTTTGCAAGTATCCTTAAGGAGATGTTGCATATGTAAGTTGATGATTTTTATTAGGGAGCTTTGCTTTGTAATTGCCCTCCATTTTATTATTTTCTTTAGTTATTTAGGGTTAAAGGAAGATATTTAAAATATTACATACAAGTAAGCTTTTAATGCCTAGGTTTACACACAATGTTACCTTGCTTAAAACCAACCCAATGGGAGAATATACTTTTGTATAAGAAGTGGATTAGTTAAAAAAGGATTTATAATAGATAACAATATGTATTATTGGTAAGTTCCTTTAAGAATTTTTTAAGTGTTCCCTTCCACACCATCATTTTGGGAGCACACTTATAACACAAAGCAAAGCAAATCACTAAATCAGACTTCGAGGCAGATAGAATTACAGTAGACGCACAGTGATGTGGGACTGGGGAGCAGGGATTCTAAGTATCCGTAGCATCCAACTATAATGGACTCGTCCCTACAGGAAAGTTTAAGAAATGATCATCCATTCAAAAAGATTGTGCCTTAAAACAAGTGGAGGACACTTTGCTCTCGTGTAGTATGATATGTTCGGTGGTGGTCTTGTGACCAGTGATTTCATGGCTGCCCATCCCTTGAGATTTGGGCAGGGCAGTGCAGATGGTAATGAGCCATCTTGTTACATCGTTGGAGCCTCCCAGATAACAGGGGACTGGGGACAGTTGGGGCTTGGGTGTATGTTTTTTGTTTTTTTTGTTTTTTTTTTAAAGATTTTATTTATTTATTTGAGATAGAGAATGAAAGAGAGAGAGCACAAGAACGGGGAGGGTCAGAGGGAGAAGCAGACTCCCTGCTGAGCAGGGAGCCCGATGCGGGACTCGATCCGGGGACTCCAGGATCATGACCTGAGCCGAAGGCAGTCGCTTAACCAACTGAGCCACCCAGGCACCCTTGGGTGTATGTTTTGATGAGTAACAATCCTTTAAAAACATTCAGTTACAGTGCACAAATATGCAAATCCTTTTTTCCATATACTAGAACGCATCCAGACGCTAATGGGGCTTTTCCCTCCAATTATTATGCTCATTTTGAGTTGATATCAAAACTCTGGAAATACTCATCTGGGACAGATCAGGTCCAGACATTGAAGGTACTGGATCTTCTACCATCATTTTAAATGAATTTAGATGATTTTTATTTCTTAGAAACAGTTGGATTCAACCAGGTGATTGTTACTCCTTGGGCTCATGTTCCAAGTGTATCATGAGAATATTCCATTGATATGTGTAATCAGTAATGTGTTAAATTGGGACGCCTGGGTGGCTCAGTCAGTTAAGCTCCTGCCTTCGGCTCAGGTCATGATCCCGGGGGTCCTGGGCTCAAGCCCTGCATCAGCCTCCTTGCTCAGTGGGGAGCTTACTTCTCCCTCTGCTACCACGCCCCCTGCTTGTGCTCTCTCTCTGACAAATAAATAAATAAAATCTTTATTTATTTATTTGACAGAGAGAGAGACAGCGAGAGAGGGAACACAAGCAGGGGGAGTGGGAGAGGGAGAAGCAGGCCTCTCGTGGAGCAGGGAGCCCGATGCGGGGCTCGATCCCAGGACCCTAGGATCATGACCTGAGCCGAAGGCAGATGCTTAACCGACCAAGCCACCCAGGCACCCCATTAAATAAAATCTTTAAAAAAAAATGTGTTAAATTGTCTGAACCAAACTGATAAGAATAAATAATATTACCTTTGATTGAGAGTCTTGATGGTCTTAAGAGTTTGTTCATATGTAGTCATCAGGTTTCCAGAGCAATACATGAGAAGGGTATAGATTGGGTCTGCATAAGAAAACTGTGGCTAAAGGCAAGTAGTTACTTGCCCAAGGTCACTTAGATCATAATCTGTAGAGTTGGGACCAGAACTAGGATATCTAATTTTTAGTTCGGTGTTCTCTCTGATACCATGTGTGATGGTTAATTTTATGTGTCCACTTGACCAGGCCAGGGGATGCCCAGATAACCAGATTCAACATAGCTTCTGGGTGTATTCATGAGGGTGTTTCTTAAAGAGATTAGCATTTGAATTGGTGAATGGAGTAAAGCAAATGGCCCTCCCTAATGTGGATGGGCATATAATCCCTTCCATTTACCTTGAAAATAAAACAAAGAGGTGGAGGAAGGGGCAGTTTGCTCTCTGTCTGACTGTTGATCTGGGACATCAGTCTTCTCCTGCCCCGGGTACTCCTCATTCTCAGGCCTTCAGACGGGGACTAGAGTCTACACCATTGGCTCTGGGCTCTCAGGCCTTTGAACTGCACCCCCGGCTTTCCAGGGTCCCCATCTTGCACAGCGTGGGAATTCTCATGCTGTCTGCAAGATGGGGACCCTATGTATATATATGTATATACATACACACACACACACATATTTTTGATTTATTTTTTTTAATATATAATCTTCCTCCCCTCTCATTATTGGTCCTGTTTCTCTGGAGAACCTGACTACTACACCATATTAAAGGGGACAGTCTGGCTCATTTATGATGGTAGCTTTCAAAGGTTTACAAAGCTTTACAGTTTGACAAGGCTTTTACATAGATACCACCTTTTCTTCACAAGTTGAATAATAATGTTATCTTTAAATTACTTAATGTCCGTTGAGGCTTGAGAAGAACCAGTTTTACCTCATTTTCTCTTTCTCAGTTAATTTTTGCGTAAAATCTTCTAAATTTAAAATCCTGATTTCTTTTTATTCTCTTTCCCCAGGCATGATTTTCTTGAAAAGGGAAGTTGTAACAGTAATTACTATCCAGAACAAATAGTTCCTGTAGGAAATGTGCTTATTGATCTCATAAAATTTAGTGCTCTAGTTTGTCAATATTATTCTCTTATTCTCTCTCTATAATGCTTAATAGCATTTATCTTTTAAAGTAGCAAATTGTGACTGAAGTTAAAGTCTCTCTTTAACATGCATAGAGTTAAGTATCAGACAAGTCCTGTGTGTATCATCATGTATTCCTTTGCTTAATTTTCATTCTGTTAGACAAAGAAAAAGTCCTCTAAAATAACGACATGATGGATACTCAGGAGGGGAAAGAGAAAGTTGAGGATATTGTGTGGATTTTGTGTATGAGGTTTATTAGAAAGACTAGGGTATGGAGGGAAGAAGGACAGGCCTTTTGCTTTGCTTTAAAAAATTTTTTTGATTTGAAAGCCCAACAGAATAACTTAAAAAAAATTATTGATGTATAATTTACATAAAATAAAATGCACCATTTTAAATTTACTGTTCGATGAGTTGTGGCAAATTTATACACGTGTATCATCACTGCTACACTCAAGATTATATAGACTCCTAAACATTCCCCCTTTCCAGTCAGTTCTTTCTTGTTCCAGTCTCACTGACCACCAGTGTGCTTTTTGTTACTATAAATTAGGTTTGCATTTTCTAGAGTTTCATATAAATGGAATCATAAAGGATTATCTTTTGTCTGGCTTTTTTACTTAGTGTAATGTTTGTGAGATTGATCCGTGTTGTTGCATATATCAGTAGTTGGTCCTTGTTCTTGCTGAGTGCATTTCATTTAGAACTATACCACAGTGTGTTTATTATTCATCTGCTGATAGACATTTAGGTTTTTCTCAGGTTTGGGTTATTATAAATAAAGTTGTTATGAGCATTCATGTACAAATCTGTGTGTGTCAGACATATGTTTTCACTTCTCTTGGGTAAACATCTAGGAGTGGAATCTCTAGGTCACACTGTAAGTATATATTTAACTTATTATAAGAAACTGTCAAACTTTTTTCCAAAAGGATTACATAATTTTATTTTCCCACTAGTACTGTATGAGTGTGCTAGGTACATTGGGGTATTATCTTTATTTTAAGCCATTCCAGTGGATATGTGATTTTAATTTGCATTTTCTTAACTAATGATGTTGAGCATCTTTTCATGTGTATTGGCTATTCATATGTCTTCTTATGTGAAGTGTCCATTAAAACCTTATGCATATTTTCTATTGGGTAGTTTGTGTTCTTATTGAATTCTAAGGGTTCTTTATATATTATGGATGCAAGTCCTTTCTTGCATTACTTTCCCACCCCCTTTTTTTATTGTGGTAAAATAACATAATATTTATAAATTTAGCCATTTTTAAGTATTCAGTGGTATTAAGGACATTTATATTATTGTGCAACCATCACCACCATCCATCTCTAGAACTTCATCTTGCAAAACTGAAACTCTGTACACATTAAATAACTCCCCATTCTTCCTGCTCCCCAGCCCCTGGCAACCACCATTCTACTTTCTGTCTCTATGTATTTGACTTTTCTAGGTCCCTCATATAAAGGGAATCATATAGTACTTACCTGGTTTATTTCACTTAGTATAATGTCCTCAAGGTTCATGCTTGATGTAGCATGTGTCAGATTTTCCTTTCTTTTTAAGGCTGAATACTGTTCCATTGTGTGTGTACACCACATTTTATTTATCCATTCGCTGTTAGTGGACACTGGGGTTGCTTCCATGTTTTAGCCAATGTGAATAATGCTGCTATGAATGTGGGTATAGCAGTATCATTTTGAGGCCCTGCTTTCGATTCTTTCTTTTTTTTTTTTTTTTAAGATTTTATTTTTGCAGGGCGCCTGGGTGGCTCAGTCAGTTAAGTGTCTGCCTTCGGCTCAGGTCATGATCCCAGGGTGTTGGGATCGAGCCCTGCATCAGGCTCCCTGCTCCGCGGGGAGCCTGCTTCTCCCTTTCCCACTCCCCCGCTTGTGTTCCCTCTCTCGCTGTGTCTCTCTCTCTGCCAAATAAATAAATAAAATCTTAAAAAAAAAAAAAAGATTTTATTTTTGCTAGAGAGAGAGTGTGTGCGAGTGTGCGCACAAGGGGCAGAGGGAGAAGCAGACTCCCCGCCGAGCAGGGAGCCCAATGCAGGCTTGATCCCAGGACCCTGGGATCATGACCTGAGTCGAAGGCAGATGCTTAACCGACTGAGCCACCCAGGTGCCCTACCCTGCTTTCAATTCTTTTGGGCATTTTGGGTATATTGCTGGATTATATAGTAATTCTGTTTTTAATTTTTTAAGGAACAGCCATACTATTTTTCACAGCACCTGCCCTATCACACATTCCCACCAACAGTGCACAAGGCTTCCGGTTTCTCTACGTCCTCCTCACTTTATTTTCTGGGTTTGGTTTGGTTTATAGTAGCCATCCCAGTGGGTATGAAGTGGTATCTCATTGTGGTTTTGATTTGCATATCTTTTCACGTGCTTATTGGCTATTTATATATCTTCTTTGCAGAAAGTCAAGCATTGCCTCATTGCTTTTAAAAATCTTTTGTCCTCAAAGCCTAGCAGGATAACTTACTTGGCCATCTGTTTTAAGAAGAGCGTGTCCACCTTAGCAGAACATTTGTATCATCATTTAAAAACTACAGTGATATGAACATCTAGTTGCTGATTACATATGATAATAGTTCATATTTCAAATGCTAAATGAATATTTTTAGACATGGAACATAGTTATGTTTTGTGAAAGTCACAGGGTCACTATTTCCCCACTGCTTTCCCTAACACAGTTCAACTTTTTTAAAATACCTAAAGTTTTTGTTTGTTTGTTTGTTTTTGTTTTTTTACCTAAAATGTTTTTACATGGAACTATGTTTAGGCCCTACATTAAGAGATAAAATGAGATTCACACACATGTAAAGAGCCAGTTTAAATGAACAACAAGATAACTTACTGTGGACAGAAAAGAGGAAAGAAGAAAGGTTGGTTCACTTACAGAAAAATGATGAAATTCAAAGAGGAAAAAAAGAATCAGATTTTTCAGACCCATATAAGTTGAAGGGGGACAAAAGAAAGCCATCTCCACTTCATTGTTCTCTCCTGAAATAATATTGCGCATAAGACCTTGAGTTAATGGACATATGGATCCATCGCCCAGGAAGTGTTTAAAATGGAAAACTGGGTACTTTTTCTAAAAAGTTTAGAGCCTGAAATTTGCATTTGAAATAACAAACTTCTCAATCACAGCCTGCATGTCATCTTTCATTTCGGTGTTTAGTTTTCTCCTGTCTTGCATATAGTGTTTTAAGTCAGATATATCCCAGATCAGGGCTCAGCAAACTTTTTTGTAAAGGGTAGATAGAATATTTTTAATTTTGTAGGCCATAGAGTCTCTGGCAACTACTCACCTCTGCTGTCGTAGCAGAGTTGAAAGCAGGGTTTTACCATCTTGGAAAGAAGCCATGGATAATACATAAAGGACTGGCAATAAAACTTTATTTATAAGAGCAGACAGCAGGCCTTACTTTGCTGATAGCTGTTCTCTCAGGGGCCCGTGCAAAGTTTAATCTCAACACATGGTTAATGAGCGCTGTCTGTAAATGTTGACCCTTCCACATGGTATTATTGGGGTCCCAGAAGTTCTCAGAGGGTTAAGCAATTTTTTAAAATTTTAAAGGTTTTATTTATTTATTTGACAGAGAGAGACACAGCGAGAGAGGGAACACAGCAGGAGGAGTGGGTAAGGGAGAAGCAGGCTCTCTGTGGAGCAGGGAGCCCAATGCGGGGCTCGATCCCAGGACTCTGGGATCATGACCTGAGCCCAAGGCAGACGCTTAACGACTGAGCCACCCAGGTGCCCCGATTTTTTAAAATTTTAATTTGAACTTTTATTCAGTGACTCAAATCCAGAGGGAGTAAGAGAGAAAAGCTTTATAAATATTTATAAATGCTAAAACTTAAGTTGCTGAAATAAAAATTGGTTCTCATAAAAAGATAATTATATAGCAAGTTTGGAATTCAGTGTTGGTTTCATTTCCTTGTGGAAACATCTTCATTGTGAGGAAAATTAGGAAATTAATGAACAAATGTTTTCCCGAGTGGGAAGTGCTGCTTGACCAGGCTCTGAGGACTACCAGGATGGCTGTCACACACAGTTCCTGCTCTGAGGCACTTACCATCCTGAAAAATTAATCAAGGCCCATGAGAGAGAATATTTCTGTAATTGTGTGTTTTTAACTTTTGGAGGGCATTTTCCTGGAAAATGAACTTTCTTGAGGTATAATTTGCATACAGTCCAACTGTAACTTTTTTAAGTGTATGACAAATTCCATGAGTTTTGACATGCCACCACCATCTCCATCGAGATAGGGAACATTTCCA
Source organism: Halichoerus grypus (assembly GCF_964656455.1). Classification (NCBI taxonomy): domain Eukaryota; kingdom Metazoa; phylum Chordata; class Mammalia; order Carnivora; family Phocidae; genus Halichoerus; species Halichoerus grypus. The sequence goes on from NC_135714.1 coordinate 182,517,928, forward strand.
TCTTCCTAAAGGTGCATCAACCTTCTCCCTCACCAAGCCCCAGACAACCATTGATCTGATCTGCTTTCCGTCACTGTAGATTAGGGTTGCCTGTTCTAGAATTCATATGAATGGAATCAGATAGTATATACTCTCTTGTATCTGGCTCAGGGATTACTAAACTTTTTTGGTTCATAATACCCTTAGAGAATCAGTAATTTTTTTCATGGTAAGCCAAAAGCACTACCTAACAGTTCCATTAGGTCCAGAGAACTCAGCTGAAGTACTTTGCATGGTACTTGGCGTTGCTATGTTTCCCTCATAAATTTGAAATATTCTGTGGTACACCTGTGTGAGTCCATTATGGTGCCCTGGGTTGACTTTAGTGCACAGTTTGGGAACCACAGATCTAGCTTCTTTTACTCGGCATCATGTTTCTGGGATTCACTCATGTTGTTAGATGTGTTAGTAGTTCATTCCTTTTTTTTTTTTCTCCTCTGAATACTATTCCATTTTCAGAAATATCACAGTATATCCATTCACTTGATGAGGGGCATTTGGGTTCCCATAAACATAAGCATTCATGTGAAAGCCCTTGTGTAGGCCAGATATTCTCCTTTCTCTAGATTAGAATTATTAGCTCATATAATAACCCATGTCTGACTTTATAAGAAACTGCCAAACTTTTCTGAAGTGATCATACCATTATACTTCTACCAACAATGTACGAAAATTCTAGTTGCTTCAATTCTCTCCAATACTTGGTATAGTCAGCTTTTAAAATTTTAGCCGTTCTACTACTGGGTGTGTTGTATATCTTAGTATGGTTTCAATTTGTGATACCCTGATGAATAATGTTGAGCATCTTTGCATATGCTTATTTGCCTGTGTGTGTGTGTGTGTGTGTGTGTGTGTGTGTGTGTGTGAAGTGTCTGTTCAAATCTTTTGTCCATTTTTTAATTGGGTTGCTTATCTTACTATTGAGTTATAAGAGTTTTTATATACTTTGAATGCAAGCCTTTTGCCAGATGTATGTATGAAAAAGATTTTTCCCCAGTTGGTGGCTTGCTTTTTCATTTCCTTAACCTAGTGTCCTTTGAAGAGCAATAGTTTAAAATTTCACCGTATCAGGTTTTTTTCTGGTTAGTACTTCTTATTTGTTTTTGCTCTCAAGATTAAGAAAATTTTCCCCTAGATTTTCCTCTAGAAGGAAATATCATGCTTTAATGTTACAGTGTTGACTTTTACATTTAGGTATAGGTTCCATTTCAAGTTATTTTTTGTGTATGTCATGAAATCAGGGTTGAGGTTTTTTCCCATCCAGATATCCAGTTGTTTTGGTACCATTTGTTGAAAAAACTGCTTTCCCTTCTGAATTAACTAGACCTTTTGTCAAAAATTGATTGACCATGGATATGTTTGTCTATTTCTGAACTCTGTTCTGTCCCATTGGTCTGTCTGTCTGTTCACGTTACCTTGACCATTGTAGCTTTGTGATCAATTTTGAAATCAGGCAGTATGATGGAGAAGGATGTATTTTTACATTTGATTTCTTTTATACAACTATTTTTTTCCAAATGTATTATTCAGTAACTGTACCTCTGAAAACTGAAATAAGCATATTTCTTTTCAAACTTGGACATTAAACTGCCTTTAAAGGCAGAGAAAGTATACTGAGCATAAAGGACAAGTGATATTGCTTCAGTGTCAGCCTCGATGACCTTGGGCCTCCGTTTCCTTGCCTGTGAAATGAGAAGATGGGTCTAGAGGACTCTAGAATAGTGCTCACTGATGTCCCATTTGAGTCTAACTAACTTGTAATTTTATATGGCTCATCAACAATTTTCTCTTTAATTTGTACACTATGCTGTGATTCAAGTTTTAAACTAGCCAAGCAAAAACAGTACCGAAAACCAAAGAGTTTAATGAAAACAATGACTGACACTTAATAATAACTTTGTACCCTTTTAGTGGAAATGCTTCAGGAAATCTTGATGCACAACTGGACTCTTTCTTTTAGGAGCTTTTATAGTTTTTCCTTACTTTGGCCTAAATTCTAGCTTGGTGTTTCAACACAGAACTCTTAAGTTATTAACTTAGTTAATGGCCCCACGGGCCAGAGGCTGTGGGGCCGGCTACCTCTCATATCAGGGTCCATGGATAAATCTCCGAACTGGAGAAAAGCAGAGGTCATCTAGCCCCCCCCGGTCTTCAAAGTGTTCCTTGGACCAGCGGCTTTGGCCTCACCTGGGAACTCGTTAGAAATGCAGGATTTCAGGCCACACCCCAAACCTACCGAATCAGGCATTCACAGGTCTGTGTATTAAAGGTTGAGAAGCACTGTTCAAGTTGGACAGTAAGTATCTTCTCCTTGGCCTTCCCACCAGACCCTCTGGCCTCTAGACATCTCTGAGGGTAACCCCACAGAGACAGTCTGTTCCATTTGTGGATAGTTCTGTTTATGTTCCTTTTTTTTTAAATTGATGTGAAATCCATGTTCCTATACCTTGTAGTGTAACTCGCAGGCATCCTTCAGTGCTGCCAATGTGCCAGGCACGGAGAACACAGAGATAAATAAGACAGTCTGAGTTTTCGAAGAACGCCATCTAGTTTAGACACAGAAATGTCCATGAATGGCCTGCAGTACCGTGTGATGACGTCCGTGAAGATCATGGCTGGGATGCTGAGGAGGCACGAAGGAGGGAGTGGCTGATTCTGTCAGAGTCACGGTGTTGGGCAAGGCCTCCAGGTGAAGGGTGGAGTGGGAGTGTGCTAGCCACGGGGAAGGGCTTCCGGAGAGGGACAGAGGTGGGATATTTCAGACAGAGAGCGGAGCTTTGCAGAGGCCACGGAGAGATGTCAGGTGCTGGGGGACCCGGAGAAGTTTGATATTGCTTACGCAGGGGATGTGACGATGGTCCGTCACAAAGGGCCCATCCATGCAGTGCCGAAGGCGTTAACTTTATTTAATCTAGGACACTGGGGGAGATAGATTTGTATTTTAGGAAGGTAAGTGCTAGCTGCACAAGGCCAAAGGAATCTGAGGGCGGTGAGGTGGAGACAGGGAGCACTCCCAGCCTGTCGTCGACAGTCCAAAGGAAAGATGATGAAGGATGAAACTGGGGGTGAGCAGCTAGGGCTTGGCCTCTGGGGGCCATGATGGGTCTGCCTCAGAAAACCAAAGAACAAATCCTTTCCCCTACATTCTTCATGTTTGTTCAATACCTAGTTATTACAGACCAATTCTTTCTAGAGACTTTGCTCGGGTTGGGGGATGTGTAAATAAAGAAGGCCTGGGCCTTGCCCCCCACCCCAGAATTTCACTGTTTAGTGGGGCAGGGGACATCTCAAGTTGTTCCTTCTTCATGTGATACTGTTTTATTTTTAATTTTTTTTTTGTCATTTTATTTTTTAAATTTTTTTCATGTGATATTGTTTTAACTCCTATATCGTTGGCTTTCTTCCTCATGGAAATGATCTAATCAATATTCTCCTTAAAGGGTGGTGTCCAGAACAGAATTAAGTGCTTCAGATAATGTAGAATACCTGAGCAGTGTAGTACCCCCTTTCTATTAAAATGGCCTAAGATACGGACCTGCTTCGTTGAAGGTCATGTATCATCACTTTAACTCTTTAACAACCATACATCAAAGCTACTCACAGAATTCCCGAGAACACCTGCCATGTCTTTGTTTCCACGTTACTTCCCATTCTGTATTTGTAGGCTCTAACTACATTCCTTTTAGACATTATCTTATTATACGTTTCCTGTTGCTCCAGGCTTTTGAGTTTTTTTTGTTTTGTTTTGTTTTTAATCTCTGGTTTCAGCCTGTTAATTCGTTCTCTTGGTTATAAGCTAACTGAATGATTTATGAGCTCCCTTGTATATTTCCACCAGCATCGTTGAGATGCCCGTGAGGATAGGACCTGAATCTGAGTCCTGCCAGATGTCGCCTGCTTTGCACTGTGCCTTTTGGCGTGAACAACGTGGCATTTCTAATCAGTGGGGAAAGCAAACTCATCACTGCATGGTGTTTAGGAGCTGGATACCTGTTGGAAAAAGAGAAAACTGGAGTCCGTTCTCATTCTTTAGATAAGATATGTAAAAATAAATTACAGATGGCTCTAAGATTTAAACTTTAATAACGAAGTCATAAAGACTATTAGAAGAAACATGAGTAAATTTTAAATATATCTTGGAATGGAGACAGAAGACTTTTTCTCCCCCCTAACCATGTCCCAGAACGTGGACGCCATAAAGGAAAAGACGAACTTTCCAAAAAGGGACATTTCATATGAAAATTAAAAGGTTCTGTTTGGCAAAAATTCCATAAATGAAGTCAAATGACAAAGAATGTACTTGGAAAAATGATTGCGGTATGTATGTCAGAGGGCCAATTCTTTTCATATGGAAAGAATTCTTAAAAATCAATAAGAAAAAAGATGGACAATGAGGAGGTTGAACTGATATTAACAGAAATAAGCATATTAAAACATCCTAATCTTTACTCTGTTTAGAAGTTCAATTGAAAACAATGAGATCTCACTTTTCTACCTATGAGAGGACCATGATGAAGTTTGGTAATACCCACTATTATAGATGATACAAGGAAATAGGCAGACATATATAGTTGATGAGTGTTTTTGAAGGTCATTTGTACAATATCTATCAGAATTTAAAAGGTCATTATCCTCAGACTCAGGAATTCTACTGACCCTGTAAATATTTTCCAGCAAGTATGCAAAAATAGCTACATAGATATTTGTTGTAACAGTGTTTATAATGGGGAAAAAAATGAAAGCAAATCATGTCAGTAGTACCCAGTGGAACGCTGTGATGATTTAAAATGTTGCAGTTCTCTGCGGCGCCTGGCTGACTCAGTCCGTGGAGCATGCAACTCTTGATCTCAGGGTTGTAGGTTTGAGCCCCATGTTGGGTGTAGAGATTACTTAAAAATATTTAAAAAAATTTTTTAATAAAAAAAGTTGCAATTCTCAATATCCTGATTGAGTCAAGATATTAAAAAGCAAATCCGTGTGTATAGTCTGATATCATGTGTTTTATAAAAAAGATCTATATCGGTCAGGAAGGTATTAGCTACAAATAATAAAAAGCCCGAGTGGGTGTATTTATCTTATGCCACAGGAAATCTGCATATGTTGGCAGTGCAGGGTTGGTACAGGGACCCAAGTATGCCATCTGTGCCTCCCGCACGCTGTCTTTCATTTCTACGTCCCTAATTGTGTGGGCCTCTGCCCTCATATTTTTTTCCCTTCATCCCAGCAAGATGGCTGTGCTCTACCAAGCCCCATGTCTGGATTTCCAGGTGGGAAAAAGATATAAAGAGAAAAGTAGGAGAAAGGGAAGACGTCTGTATCATAAAAGCCAGAATGTTTCCAGAAATCCTCAGCAGACTTCTGCTTACTTTTTGTTGGTTAGAACTATTCCACGGCTCTCTAGATCTTTAAGGGAAGCTGCAAAGGTAAGAATTTTAATTAGGCACATGTTTTTCCCTCACATGTAATGAAGGGTTCTGTGATTATAGACGAAGAGGAGAAGGAATATTAGGTAGGCAGCTAGAAGTGTGGCACTCTCTCTCTCTCTCTCTCGCTTTCTCTCTTTCTCTCTCTCACACACACACACACACACACACACACACACACAATCTGTGTTTGCATACGATACTTCTGGAAGGTACTTGAGAATTGGATAACAGTACAGTCTTCCTCGACTTACAGTGGGGTTATCCGTCATATGTCCTGATAAACCTTACCGTAAGTTGAAAATGCATTCAATACACCTAACCTCCTGAACATCATAGCTTAGCCTAGCCAGCCTGAAACGTGCTCCGAACTCTCACATTAGCCTCCAGTTGGGCAGAATCATCTAACACAATGCCTATTTTATAAGAAAGTTAGATACCTCATGTAACTGTGATTGACTACTAAAGGTGGAAAGCAGATTGCATGTGTGGGTACGGAGTGGTTGTCCGGGTGTGTGGGTCACTTACCCTCGTGATCATGTGGCTGACTGGGAGCTACAGCTCTCTGCCAGGGCCTAGCCTCCTGAGAACGGATCACACCGCAGGTCGCCAGCCCGGGGAAAGATCCAGATTCAAAATTCGAAGTGTGGTTTCCACCAGATGCATATGGCTTTCACACCATTGTAAGTCCTGGATCATCTGTAGTTACCTCTGTGGAACTGACCAGCAGTCAGGAGAAAGAGGGACATTTATTTTTCACTTTATATTGTTAATTCCCACTGAGAATTGTTTTGGGGTTGGGGGGGCGATTTCCTTGAGTTTATTCTGTACCTGACATTAGTATGAAATGGTTCCCATAAAGAAGGGAGCTAAGCCCTTCCTCATGAGCATGGTCTGATGGAGGGGCAGGGCAGAGGGGGCCCAGGTGGGCGTCCTTTTGAGAGACCCCCGGCAGGGGACTTGGATGCACAAGCAGCAGAGGGTGAGCAGGAGGCTGCCCAGGCTGGCGGCTGACAGTGCCGAGCCAGGCAGGCTGGGAGGGGGCAGGAGCTGCCCCGGATCCTCTCCTCAGGGTCCTCCAGCCCTGTGTCCTCGTCTGCCACTGGGATGGACTGCATGGCAGGGCCTCCCACGGGCTCTCAGACAGCTGGGCTGGGGGCTGGCTGGCACCAGGGTCACAAACCCTGCACACTTCCGCTGCTTCTGGCTTCCTTCTGGGCCAGGGTGCTCGAGCTGCGGGTGCCCCCAGCAGGTGCCTGGGCCAGGGGCAAGGCCCGGAATTTTTTTTTTTTTTTAAACAATGAATATGTGTTAAATGTAAAGGAAGGAAGTTGATAGGAAGTTGACATCAGTGCATTATCAGAACCCCTTGGGTACAGCTGTCCAGCCAGTTGGTATCTTGGACTCCTTCTAGGTCTGAGCCTCCTCAAATTATACAAGTTATAATTTATACGTTTTCCAGAAACTAAAGAAGAGGATTAAGAGTCAGCCTCATTGGTCACAAAAGAAACCTAGCATTTTGAAGATGTTCTTATTTAGTCTTCGTTATGGGCTGAATGTGACCCCCCAAAAAAATTCATATGTTGAAGTCCTAGCCGCCAGCACCCTAGAATGTGACTCTATATGGAGATAGGATCTTTTTCAAGATTTTTCTTTTATTTATTTATTTTTGTTAATTAATTAATTTTTATTTATTTTTTTTTTAAAGATTTTATTTATTTATTTGAGAGAGAGAATGAGAGAGAGCACATGAGAGGGGGGAGGGTCAGAGGGAGAAGCAGACTCCCTGCCGAGCAGGGAGCCCGATGCGGGACTCGATCCAGGGACTCTAGGATCATGACCTGAGCCGAAGGCAGTCGCCTAACCAACTGAGCCACCCAGGCGCCCCTATTTTTGTTAATTTAGACTGAACGTGGAGCCCAGTGCGGGGCTCGATCTCACCACCTTGAGATCACGACCTGAGCAGAAATCAGGAGTTGGTCGCTTAATTGAGCCACCCAGGCATCCTGGAGATAGGGTCTTTAAAAAGGAGATTAAAATTAAATGAGGTCATGAGGGAAGGCCCTAACCCAATATGACTGGTGTCCTCATAAGAAGATGAGATTAGGGGCGCCTGGGTGGCTCAGTCAGTTAAGCGTCTGCCTTCGGCTTAGGTCATGATCCCAGGGTCCTGGGATCAAGCCCCCCATCGGGTTCCCCACTCAGCAGGGAGTCTGCTTCTCCCCCTCACTTTGCCCACCCCCCACCCCCCTGCTCATGCATGCTCTCTCTCACTCTGTCTCAAATAAATAAACAAAATCTTAAAAAAAAAAAAAAAAAAAAGATGAGACTAGGACCCAGACACAAACAGAGAGGGAAGACCACATGAGGGCACAGGGAGAGCAGGGAGAGAACAAGATGGCCATCTATGAGCCCAGGACAGAAGCTTTAGAAGAAACCATCCCTGTTGACACTTCCATCTCAGACTTCTAGCCTCCAGCATTGTGAGAAAACCACTTTCTGTTCTTTAAGCCGCCCAGTCTGTGACATTATATTATGGCAGCCCTAGCAAACAAATACATTCTTCTATCCCTTTAAACTTTGGTGGGGATAGTTCCGTGTTTTACAGAATCTCAGGATAGTCGAGATTGCCCTAGGCTTGGCTACTCCCGTCTTCTTTTCCCAGGTGAAAGCTGGTCTCCAGGGTGACTAGGCTGGGAACCTGGAAATACTGAATGTGGGCTGGGACAGATCTCTGACAGGGCTTTCTAAAGGGCCTCCTTGCTGTGAATGCCTCATTCCCGGGTTCCTTGGAGCCCTGCCTCCAGCTTTCTTGCCTGGTCTCTGATCCATTTTCTTTCCTTGAACTCTAGGACCGATGGATGCTCTCCCTCACTCTGGCCTCTGATGGCTAAATCCATCTTGATCACAAACAATTTTCTCTCTTACAGATGATCTGCACCTGAGTGTTGGGATCCTGTATTATATGAGTTGCCTTAAAATACATACTGGCAAGAATTATATTCCACTTCTGATGGAGCAGGAAAGGGTGTGTGTGTGTGTGTGTGTGTGTGTGTGTGTGAGTGAGTGAGTGAGAGAGAGAGAGAGAGAAAACCCTTGCCCTTGAAGTTTCAGGTTTTGGGGTCTGCACACCTCCAGCTTAACACTCTGCCTGAGCCAGGGCCTTGGCCTCCGCCAGGACCAAAGGACTCTGAAATGGCCTGCAGTGGTCCTTCTTTAAGGGAGGCTTGAACTTTTGGGGGGCCATTTTCCCTGTGCCAGTGGATAATGACTGCAGGGTCACCCATGTGCTGGGTTAGGAGGGAACCAGGCCTGCATTTCTAACAGCTGTCAGTTGACTGAAGGTGAGCAGAGGTTGCCTTCACGGCATTCCCATCCCTGCTGAGCCCCTGGAGAGGGAAGCCTCATCTGTGAGGTTTGCCTGTCTGCTCACCAGTCTCTTCTCAGGAAGTGTGTAGCCTGGGTGGGATGGGGTCGCCTCGTTGGTCAGCAGGTCTACCTTGTGGACAGGCCGGTGAGCACAGAGCTGCACAGATGGAAATATTTAGGTCTGGCTAAATGCACGCAACTGTGAGCTCCTGGAAGCTCCTGGTTTTTACTAAGTGGGGAATGAAACGCACTTTTATTTATATAGAAAATTAAATCTTGCTCTTTTTGTATGGTTTATGATTTTTTTTTTTTTCCACTCTAGGGAACTTTGCCATGATAGCGAAGAGTAACAGACCTTTTCTGTGAGCACTCAAACTCCTATATATACAGGGTGGCTGAGTTCTTTGAAGCCTAGGGAGACAGATGAATATCTGAGAAGAAGGCTTTACGGGCCATATCATATCTTTTCTTGGGGCCCTGACTGTTGTCTGTGCTGGGTGTGAGACAGAGCCACACATACCATCCTCTGGGTACCAGTGGGATGCGGTCCCTTGCATCGAAGCATGAGGGGGGTAAAGTAGGGAATCGATGAGAGGGTGGCTGGGGAGAGCCCAGGCCATGTTTGTTTGGCCTGTTTGAGAGATTGTTCTACTTCATGCCAAATTTGCATGTCTAACTTGAGAAACCTAGAAAATTTAGTAGAAAATACATTTTCACAGTATTTTAAGCTGGAACAGACTATTTTAAGCTGAACAGACCCTGAAGATAAACCAGTTCAGCTTCTTCCTTTGGCAGCTGAAGGACTGGGGCCCAGAAGAGTCAGGGTTTGTCAGGAACGTGCAGGAGTCAGTGCAGCCCTGGGAGTAGAACCCAGGTCTCAGTGTCATGCTTGCCCAGTAGCGATGCTTACTGGGCTTTCACAAAGCATCTTCCTAGATATAGAGAAATACCTTGTTACTCATAAAGCCAAGTCTTCAAAAGTTGTTTTTATAATAACTTATGAGAGCTTTGTAATTAGTTGAAAATAATACCTTGTAGTTAATGAAAGAAATGGTTATGCTCAGTAAAAGCTGTTTATTAATTATTATGTTCCAGTCAGTGCTTGCAAATTAATTTAAGGGATGAAAAGCAGGATTATGTCAAGAGTTAGAGTGATCCTCAGAATCTAAGGAAAGGAAACAAGTCCAAGCTTTCCTTATGTGACTTGGAACTTGGGACTGGTGTGTGTTGCTCTGTTCCTCTGTCCCAGTCTCTCTCTGAGTCCCCCGTCCCCCATCCCCTGTCTGATGGGCCCTCAGGTCCTGTCATTCAACTTGTCGGTCACCTTGACTCCCATCTCCAGTCCCCTGACTTGATCCCCTACCCCCATCTCAGTCCCCTGTCCCCCAGCTTGGTTTCCCTCCCAACTTCTGTCCCTCTCTCTCTCCCTAAGGACTTGCCCCCATTTTTTTCTCCCCTCAGACCAGCTTCCTCTGCAGCTGACATGTGATGCAGGTGACCGCCCCAGCCTCTCTCTGCTTCACTCACTAATTCTGTCTCTCACCCCAATTCCCAGTTCCCCACGGAGCCATCTGATCCGCCTACTTCACCTTTTCTCACCAGGCTGCGAGTTGCTGCCACTCTTCAGAACGGGCTGCCTGTGGCCGGGTGGCCAGCCCTGGGCAGAGGCCAGGGACCCTGGGGGCCTCAGGAGCCCTGGGAAAGGCAGCCGGCCTCCAGCTAGACCCCGTGTGTATGACCTCGTTCAGTCCTCACGCCGGGCCTACAAGGCATGCAGTGTCGTCTCTCAGGGGGGCGTGGACACCTGGGCTTAGTGTCCTTAAAGCCGTTTGCTCAGGGACCCACTGCCGGGAGGTGGTGCGGCTGGGAGCCAGCCCCTGAGGTCAGCACTGCACCCTCCTCCTCCTCGTGCTGGGCTCTTCTGAAGCGAGTCCGCGCATTCCCGGGAAGTCACCGTGCTCTGATGCTAGGTAGACCCAGCTGTCTTTTGCATGCGTTTTGAAGTTACTGTTAAGGCCCTTGGGCTGTCTGTAGACTTGAGATCAGTAGGATTTTATGAAAACCTGGCTTGAGACCCTGCGTGATATCTACTAACATCTTCACACGCTTGGGGCCCGACAAGGATTTCTTTGATCTAGGTCAAGTCCTCGCAGAAATGCCATAGTGAGATTTCAACATCATGAGCTGGTTGTCAGGATTTTAAAAAGCGCCCCCCCCCCACCTCTTTTAAAGAAAATGCAAAGCTCTGGCATAAATCAAATTTTTAATCAGTGGAGATTGGTTTATATTTTCGTAGCCCCTGGCACCAGTAAAGATCTTACATGGACAGAAGACCTGTAAGTGTATTTGGGAGGGAGGTGATCCTTTGCACACCATCCTCCTTGCTGAGCAAAGATGGTTAAGTACTTCCTTGCATTCCGTGAAATTTGCTGCGATGCAATCTAAGAACCGAGAAATGGAGGGTGGAAATGGGCTTAGTAGTAAGTGACCTTCTGTTTCCACTCCCTCCTCCTTGTTCTTTGACCTCCTGCTGCAGGGGCCTTGGGGGCACAGTAAACCCAGCACAGAAGCCGCTAATCCCCCAGCCTTTCGTTCTGGCTCCATCCAGCAGCTGCCCCCTCTCACCCCGAGGCCAGGCAGGGAGCCGCTCAGACCAGCTGTGTAACCTAGACCCAGATACCTTCCCCTTCCGACTCACGTGCTCTCTCACCTCTGTTGGCTTGTAAAGGAAGAAGGGTAGGAAAGGATGCGGAAACTAGAAGCCTCTGCTTGCTGGAGGAGCTTTTCTCTGTCACTTGTGCTATTTTTTCTTAGATGTGTGATCTGGGTTTGTGAAAAGCTTCCAGTGGCTTCTCCTTTTAGATCATTTCATTCCACGATGCAAATGGCATCTCCACTGAGTCTGGAATCACGCTTAGTACTTGGCCAGAGCCCCTTGCTTCACCACCTGGCCAGCTGACTGCAGTTTGCCCCGGGGCACTCCTGATTCTGAGATGCCACCAGCGCAGGAGTCCGCCTGCCCTGCGGGAGGGTTGGGGGCGTGGGGAGGGGGCGGGGAGGGCTCCCTGGGGAGGACCTCAGGGCGGGGCTGTGGGCGGCAAATTCACCCTCCGGGGGCACATGAGACTGTTCAGGAAATGGGGGGGGGGAGGGTGGTGGCAAAAAGCAACCAAACAAAAGGGCCCCATTAAAAAATGGTTGTGTGACATGAGTCTATTTTTGTAAAATTGTGTGAGTGTGGGCAGGGGAATGAGGGCCAGGGAAGAGAAAGATACTGATATCAGATGAATGAAGAAATGGCGAACAAATGTAGTTGTCACTCTGACACCTCTGTCAGCTAATATGCAGTCAGAGGAAAGAAAAGAATGTTGCACTTATGCTTCTGCCTGATGGAAAAGAAATCAACCAAAAAAATCCCTGGTGTGTAAGATAAGCATTCAGTATGTCTGAGCTGAGCAAGGAGAGAGGCAAGGAAGGGGACCTGGGGGACGCCTGGGTGGCTCAGTCGGTTAAGTGACTGCCTTCGGCTCAGGTCATGATCCCGGATTCCTGGGGTTGAGTCCCGCATCGGGCTCCCGGCTCGGCGGGGAGCCTGTTTCTCCCTCTGACCCTCTCCCCTCTCCCCTCTCATGCTGTTTCTCTCTCTTAAATAAATAAATAAATAAAATCTAAAAAAAGGAAGGGGACCTGGATACTTGGGAAGGGGGAAAGGGAGGAAAGGGATTCTCACTTTTCCTTTACACGTTTTATGTTAATTACTTGTTAAAACCAGCACGAGTTAACTTTTTTATAATTAATAAATATAAAGAAATCCTTAAACAAGAAATCTAAAGAGAAAAAAGGAAAAAAATTAAACTTACACTGGGGTAGATTATTTTAAGTTTTATCTTTATTTTTTGGTTTTAAATATTCTTTTCTTTTCTTTTTTTTTTTTTTAAGTAATCTCTGTGCCTGACATGGGGCGCAAACTCACAACCCCAAGATCAAGAGTCACACGCTCTACTGACTGAGCCAGCCAAGGCTCGACTTAAGTTTTATGTTTAATAGGTAGTCTCTGTAAGTGGTGGGTATCTCTCAGAAGGCTCTATGGGGAAAAGAAAGTCTTCTCTCTTGTCCATGGCCATCCATCCCCCGCCACACCCCCCGCTGGAGACAGCCAGGATTCCCGGGTATCCTTGCAGAGATGCTCTGTGTTTTTACAAATATATATGGCATGTATTAATAGGGGAAGAGAGAGGTTTCCACCCCCCAGCCTCCAAAATAGTAGCAGAATAGAAACACTGCTTTGGGCCATTTTTTTTTTTTTTTAAGTTAAAAATACACTCTGGACATACTGATACATGTAGAGCTGTCTGGTGTTTTTTTTTATTGATTGTATGATATTCCATTATCTAAGCTGTTTTTATTTTTATTTTTATTATTTTTTAAAGTTTTTTTTTTTATTTATTTTTTGACAGAGGGACACAGCGAGAGAAGGAACACAAGCAGGGGGAGTGGGCAGAGGGAGAAGCAGGCTTCCTGCGGAGCAGGAAGCCTGATGCGGGGCTCGATCCCAGGACCCTGGGATCACGACCTGAGCCGAAGGCAGACGCTTAACGACTGAGCCACCCAGGCGCCCCCTAAGCTGTTTTTATTTAACCAGGCTTCTATCAATGAGCATTTGAGTTGTTTTCAGTCTTTCACTTTAGAAACCATACCAAAGACCTACTTGGGACTATATCCTTTGACATTTGTGGGTATAGCTGTAGAAGAAATACGTCAAAGTGGAATGCCAAATTTCTCTCCAAAGAAGGGGTACACATTGACTCTTCCTCCAGAAATGTACAAAAGTGCTAGGTGTTCTTTAGAGGGCCCATGCTGCCTTGGAGGTGGGATATACCATAATGGTAGCAACAGGGATTTGGGGGAAGGTGATAGGAGAGTCAGGCCTTTTCAGTTGCTCTTCTGATAGGCCCGTCTCTTTCCAGAAGTTACTTTTGCATAAACTTTGGTTTCAGGTGAACAAGGATATGAGGAAGAAATGAACATTTAGTGAGCTGCTACCATGTGCCAGGCAGAGGGTTAGGTCAGTTTCATTCTTCTAGCACTCTTATGAGGTATATGTTCGGCGTTTCTTATCCACACTTCACAGATGAGAGCAGGGAGGCTCAGAGAGGCTAGATAACTTCCCCAAGGCCACACAGTGGGTAAGTGGCAAAGCCACTTCTCAGACTTTGTCAGTGCACTCATGCTCATGTTGATCCTCCTCCCCTGTCTCTTGGAAATTTAGAAATCTCTGTAGCTCTTGTGTTGCAGAAAATCTGGGGATGCACTGGAGCGATGAGCTAGTCATAGAAGACCGACGTCACCTACGTCTGACCTACAGATGTGTGATCTTGCTTGTGCCTCAGAAATCCCTTTCCATGGGTCTGTGGGGTGGACGGACAGAGTTTGTTGTGGGGTTATGTGGATTGTCCGTGACCTACAAAGGGCTGTGTTCCAAAAATTCCTTTTCGTCTACTGACTCTAAAGGGGAAGACATAGTCCTGAAGTGACAGTGCTCTAAGTGCTGGTTTGGCTTCCGGGCTGAACCACAAAACCCATATAACCTACAAAATTCTGGAAGAGTATTCGTGGCCATATGTCTTGGCACTGTCCATAGGGGAATGTGTGGGTGAGGACATAGGGATAGATAAGGGCTAAGAGGCCACAGTGAGGATGAAGATACGAAAGGCCAGAGCTCCCACATCTGAGGCCTGGGCTGGCTACAGTGAGGCTGGGGCTGGGGCCAAGGAGACAGGGCGAGAGAAGGCTTGCTTTTTGGAATCATTAAAAGCATCACTGCTAAGAGGAGTGAGGCCACTTATTATTTTCGAAAGTCAAATGTTTGTAGGTTGGCAATTGCCTATACTTTTTTGTTTCAAATGGCTTTTTTAGACTGGTAACCTCTGATGCAAACTTGGCTTCAGTTAAAGAGTTTGGATATAATTTGGCATACTTTCTCAGCTCACGAAATAAAGGAGCTTTTTCCCCCATAAAAAGCAGGACAAATTTTCTCATAGATGCTGGAGAGCATTATGCGCGCATTTTCTGGTGTAATTTCCAGTCTAAGTGGAGAGACAGCGGTGCTCTTTTGAGCTGCTTTTGTGAGCCAGCCACTGGGTTCCCCTGGGCTTCCAGACTGAATGGGAGCCAGTGTCTTTACCCTTAGCCTTGTCTCCTAGAAGTTTGGTGGAATGGTGTTGGATGAACGAAAGCGTAAGTCTCACTTCTGTGTGATAATACTCTTAACTTTGTAATAGGCAGAGAGCAATTTCCTGAAGTGGAAGAGGAAGAGAGGAGAAAGAAGCCAAGCTTCCATGTCTCTAGGGGATTAGAGGCACATGGGCGTCTGACCCCTTGACTTCCCTTATATGTCAGCTCTTGCATGTTTGTCCTGTAGAAGCTGTCGTTGGTTGTCCCATATTATTGGTCCTCCTCAGAAGTTTACAACCATCAATTATCTCTAACTACTTCGACCTACTAATTTTATAGCCATTGGTGGTTGGCGTCACCTACCAATTATTACTAGGTATTAGACGCTATGTTGTTGTTGTTTTAAAATACTTTATTTATTTATTTGAGAGTGAAAGAGCAAGAGAAAACAAGCAGAGGGGAGGGGCAGGCAGAGGGAGAGGGAGAAGCAGGCTCCCTTCTGAGCAGGGAGCCTGACGCGGGACTTGATCCCAGGACCCTGGGATCATGACCTGAGCCAAAGGCAAATGCTTAACCAACTGAGCCACCCAGGTGCCCCTATTTAACTTAATTTATTTATTGCCCATTTTAAAAACTGGGTTTCTTTGTTTTCTTATTGAGTTTTGACTTTTGTTCTTTATATATTCTAGATACAAGTCCTTTAAATCCGATACATCCTTTGCAAATACTTTCTCCCCATCTGTGACTTGTCTTTTGATTCAGTGTCTTTAGAAGCATTGAAGTTTTTAACCTTGATGACAAGCTAACCATTTAGAAAGGAATGATTTCACTCATAGTATAGGAAGTACTTCAGATCCAGTAGCCACACTTCACTTTTAGCTAGGATAGAGTAACAGAGACTATATTTACCGTCACATCTGAAAAAAACAAAACAAACCAGCAACATATATAGAATGATGATTTTCAAGACCCCGAGCATCAGGCAACAAAGGACAGTGATCCTGAGAGATGGGGAACAAAGGAAGTGGGCCTCATAACTGCCCCAGCTTAGCACCCTCGGCTGCCGGGTGGGGAGGACACCAAGGCATCCTGGCCGGCTCCCTGAGTGAAGGAGCCAAAGGGAACTAGAGCTTTAGAGTTAGCAGGACAGAGGCCTGGGGAAGAGAAGGAACTCCAGAGATCTGCGGAGCAGCGTCCCCTGGAAAACCCAGCAGGGTGCTGCTCAGAGCCTGTATGAGAGGAAACCCTACGACTGGGAAAAGAAGCGGGGCGCTAAGAACTTATTTCAGCTGGAGTCTCCCCTACCTCACATCCAGAGCACTAAATAATTCGTGGTACCTCTGCTCCCTCCTGTCTCCCCCGCTCATCCCTACTACTCTCAAAATAACCCATTTTCAGCGGCAGTTCAGAAGAGGGCGTTTTTAGCTACACTTACAGGTTTCCCTAAAGTGTCTCTGAACTGTGTCATCCTTAACATTTAGAAAATATTTGAAGATTTTGACGTTAGAATCTCCCCAAGGGGATTTTGACTCTGTAATGGCTTTTCAGTTTGAAAAAGATAGCAGAATCAAGTAAGACAGAAAAGCAGGGTGATTTCCCGGGGCCCTTCTGGTTGTTGCCCCCGGCCGTGGTGCGTGGAGGAGGCAGTGTGTGCGGGGATGTTTGGCAACCGGCCCTGACTGGGCATTTGTATACCCTTTGGAAGGAAAGGCTGTAGACTTCGGCCCTAAGGGCTTGACTGTGCACTGACCAGTGTCAGATTTGGAACCAGAGACCTGAGGGAACTTGAGAGGCTGCCTTGTATGTGCCCTCAATCTGTGGATTCCCCCATTGATTGATTCAGGTTTTCACCATGTCCTGAGGGCCTCCTGTGCGCCAGGCACTGTTCTGGATGCTGGGGATCCAACAGTGAGCAAGGAAAATCTCCACACTTGTGGAGCTTACCTGGTCTAACAAGAGACACACCATCTGTGTCAGGTAGACAGAAATCTTATGAAGAAAAATAAATGAGGCAATGGAATGTGCAGGGACGGGGAGGTGGGGATGCCATTTCATGCAAGGTGGTCAGGGAGTTTTTTTTGTTTTTTGAGTTGGTGATAGTTGAGCAGAGACCTGAATGAAGCATGTATGGGGGATGAGGGGAGGGTGGGGAGCAAAGTGGTCAGGACAGGGAGCAGGATGAAAGCACAAGGGCAGGAAGTAGACAGGAGCAGATCACATGGGACCTTGTAGAACTTTGTGAGGACTTGGGCTTTGTTCCCAGCGAGGGTTCTGAGTACAGTGACATGACCTGATCTGCATTCTAAAAGAACCCATCCGGCTTTAGTGGGGAAATGGACCATGGAGGCCAGAGGTGGGCTAGGAGGGCACACCTGCTAGGCGTGGGCAAGGGAGCTGATCAAGTGGTCAGATAGGTTGGGTGTGATTGAAATAGAGCAGCAGGATGGCTGATGCTGTGGGATGTGGGTGTGGGATGTGAGGGAAAAGGAGGGTCAGGGTGGCTCTACATTTTTTGTCCAAAGTAGCTGGAAGAACGGAGTGGACACTTATGGACATGGGGAGGACTTGGAAAGGAGTAACTTCGGGGAGGTAGGGCCAATGGAATCAAGAGTTTGATTTTGGACATGTCAGTATCCAAGTGACCATGTTTAATAGGTAGTTGGATCTTGGTCCGATACTCAGTAAAAAGCTCGAGACAAGGTGAATGGAGACCCAGGCAAGGCAAATGGCCTAGTTGAGTGGTGGGTTCTACATAGACCAAACTGCTCAGAGAACTGGCTCCTCCTCGGTACTACCCTTTCCCCACGTGAAGCTAAGCCCGTTTGGGTGATCCCATACTTTCTAATTGGCTTTAATGCTTTCACGACTATGTTCTTTTCTTTCTCTCTCTGTATTTAGCTTTCAGTCTGGAAGACAGCTGTATCTGCTTCAAGATGAGGTGCCACTGAAATATAAAGAATTCTTTCTTGTTTGTAATTGCAATTGTAAGAGGTTAGAGAGGCCAAGGAGTTCTGGGTTTCCACCGTTCATGCAATTTAATACTTTTCAGGTCATCATGGATGCTTGTTGGTTGTTTATAATGGCCCCAAGTCCAGTCTGGATCTTCCGGGAATGAGACTCGGGCGAGGGGGGGGTAAGTAAAGGGAAGCTCATGTTGGGGGAAGACCTCGCCCCCTCCCCCCCCCTCCCCCCGCTGTAGGTTCTCCTGTAGGGTTTGTTTATGCGTGTGGGAGAGATCAGCCATGTGCAAAATAAGCAAGCTGGACCATCTCAGGGCTCCTTCCAGACTTAAGTTTGTGGGTTTCTCTGGTCTCCCAGGCCCTTCCTTGGCTTGCCCGACCCAGGCTGACATTCACTTCTTTTTCCTCCCAAGAAAAATGAACTTGTAGAAATCTTGTCATCTTCCTTGTTAGGAGACAAGCAAATCTATGGCTTCTGATCATCCTAGCACTTCCGAATCAGGTCGATTTTGATAAGGCTGTTGGGCCAGTGTTTCAAATTTCAGTTCAAATCATAAAAGTTCCTCCCATTTACAGTTGAAAGGAAAGCTACGGTTGGAGAGAGACAGTTTTAGTCGGAATGCTTTCATGCTGTCTGCGTTCACTTCTCTGAGCCTGGAACCGTTTCCACTAAGAAGTAGGTGACAGGCTATCCAAATAAAGAGTAACCTTTTGAAAGCACTTCAGGCCAGCAGTGTGGGCTTTTTATAATCCTCACTTGCCTTTTGAGAGAGGGAGGGCCAAGTTGGGTTTGGGCTCTGCTTCCCCCCCTACCTTCCCCCATACACACTTTGATCTGTGAAGCATGTCTAATCCTTAGCCAAGTCTGTTGGAACTTTATCCAGAGCAGGAAAAAGGGAAATATTTTTCCTTTCTTGGGTGGATTTGTATTTATATAAACCCTTAGCAATGAAAATGGAGCCAAGTGGCAGGCACATGCGTGTGAGGAGAGGCAAGTTGAGTCAATGGTGGAAGAGGCCTGGACCAGCTTTGATTTGGGTCAGACTAAGGGTCAGTGAGGACAGGGCGGTATAAGTCCTCATGGGCATTTTCTGAGGGACGAATGTATACGTGGGGCCATCACCAACAGCCTGGCTGAGCCAGCAGCCGACGGGTTACCTTCAGATCACAGCTCCAGTGGGATTTGTGTGTGTATGGGGTGGATTCATTCACTTCATGTTTGTTGTTGCTACTGAGAGAATAGTGTTGTAGAGGGCCTTAGCTGTCCTCTGTAACTTCAACTCTGGAAGCTTTACTTTCTCACAGTGTGTCCATTATTGATTGACCTGCATGAATTTGTCAACCCTTTCTGGACTAGCCCTTGGCACTTCCTGTGGGTAGTGAGTTTTAAAATGTGCTTGCCATGGTCTGAACGCTTTCCTGTCAGAAAACTACCTCATCTAAGTTTCCAGTGGTGCCTCATGGTTCTGCCTTTCTAGGATGCATCGGGCTTTATTTTTAGACGTTCTAGAGAAATCTTGTATATAATCTAAAAATAGGATATCTTGTTATTGTGTTATTGCACTTTGTATATTATTTGGGCTAATCTGGGACTGATAAAGACTCCGAGACCAGAAAGTGTAAAGAACTTTGATATAATCTTTTATTTTGCTGGGTTCACTCTTTTAGATCCAAAGGCAAAGCCCTTCCTAGTAGGCTCCTGAACTTCCTGCAACTTCCCTGGAGTCATTTCTCCTCCGTGTAATAAATACCACCATGGCCAGGTTCACCTGCTGTCCTAGATGTTTATTCTGGCCCCCAGGAATATTTATCTTGTGTCTGCTGGAACCTCACCCTTTAAAGTGGAATCCTCATGAAGCTTCTACCTGGTATCTCGTCCCAGTGCAGTGATGAACACTGGGGGAAGGAGACTCTGTAGATCAGAGACCCTGAGGCTTTTCAGCAGGTGCAGAGTCTAGGCACAACAGCAGCCTGGAGGAGGGGGGTATGGGGCTCTAAATCCGCTCTAGGTGATAGAAATAGGGGGCTGTAGGCAAGGCAATTGCAGCAAGCCAAGCATGAGGAAGTGGTAGGAAAGAAGGCTACAGAGGATTGGATGTATGTGAATAAAAAAACAAAAAAGGAAAACAGACTTGAGGACAAGGAAGTGTGAGCCTGTAATGTGAAGGAAGTGACAAAATTCAGGCGGAGATTTGAAAAGAAATCATGTTAGCAGGTTTTTTTTCCTTCTGGTTGAACTCTGGTCAAATGCTTTGGAAGGGGTGCTGTGACCTTAGGTCTCAACTCTTGATCCAGAAGAGAGCAGAGTACTTCTCCATCAGGGAGGGGCTGAATGCAGCCCTTCTTGGCGAAGCATGCCCGAGATACTAGTCACTCCTTCTGTCCCTCAAACAAACAAACAAACAAACAAACAAACAAACAAAGCTTTATGTAATTAGTAAGCAGACATTACTATTAGGACACTCCTCTCTTGGGAATTGGGCCAAACAAGGAAAAGCTGAGTTTGCCCACTCCAGACGGAGCACCTTCCATAAAAGGAAAAATTAAAGGTATCAGTCGTTTGTGCCCAGTGTGGGGTTCCTGCTCGGCTTGGCTTCTGTTATTCATTAGGAGAGTCTGAGGACTTCACAGGTTAGAATCACTGTGTGAGTCACAGAAGTAATCAAGATTGTGATCTCTGTTTCTCCTGCCTGTAACTGTCACCACCACCACCACCTTGGAGGATATTGGGGAGAAGTTGAAGCAACGTGTTGAAATTTAGTTTGTTTAGTGCAGTCTGACGAGCAGGCCCTGAAAACTTGCTGAATTTAGGAACTGAGTTGCACCTTTAGTTCAAGGGCATGTCCAAGAACCCCAGTTGACCTGCTTCTGTTTGGCTTGATGATTGTACTCTTACTGATGAGACTTCACAAATTGTCCCCAAAGCATCAGGGCATAGAAGGCCATTTGAATATTTAAAAAAAAAAAAAATCCCAGCTTTCAGAATCAAAACTGGTCTTGAGAATTCAACAAATGGCTGGAGACAGAAATGTCTTCACATTGTTAAATTGCCCAGAACTCAGTAGATTCCTACATTTTGAAGAATCGCAGGGCTGTATGTTGAAAATGAAAACACAATTTTACGAGAAGTTCATAATTTCTGATGGTGTGAGTTTTTGCAGTTGCCTTTAGAATTCATACCTTGGGATGTATCCAGTTATTAAGTGGTCCTCTCATTGACTCATTTCCAAGAGGAACTAACTGAGCCAAAAGCAGACTCTGCTCACAGGAAGAATGCAGCATCTCTGTGGCTTTGGGGAGCCTTTTTGGAGTCCCAGAACTCTCTAGAAGTACCTGTAGCCAAGTGCTGGACAATGTCTGCAGGTATTGGAGCTGACTTCCAATGACCCAGCAGGAAGATTCCTGCTGAACCTCTGGGTACCCCAGCCGGTTTCCTGGCAAGCTCAGTGGGCACCTTCCAGGGAGTTTTGGGGGTGTCCCAGCTGGCTTTCCCATGAATTCAGCGGCACCCACGGAGGGAATTTTCCAAGGACTGCAGCCGGTGCCCCCTCCAGCCTCTGAGTGAGCTTGACAGCATGCTCTCCCCACCCCCAGACAGCTTCCCAGGGAATTTTGTCAGCACCCAGAGGATAGGTGCCGGCCTGCCGGCTTTGTCTGGCCTACGGTTCCAGGGGCCGGCACCATACCCTGTCCTGAAGAAGAGGACCATGAGAAGGACGACTGCCAGAGATGGGCACAGTTCCGGGCTCCGAAACGGAAGACCCGCATCTGTTTCTGCTCTTTACAGACTCGCTACACTCCTTCCCGCACGTCACTTTCTCGCCCCCCCCGCCCCGCCCCGCCGAAAGAATTAATAATCAAAGGGCTGAGACCAAAGCTGCTTAACAAAATGGAATTTCTTTTAAAGACTACCAAAACACCCAACCTGGTCTATTTATTTTATTTCTTCTGAGCCGTGGCCAATCAGGAGGCGCCCAGCCGTGGTCCTGAGGGAGGCACCGTCGTGGGAGGGGGTGCAGGCATAGGGGGACCCTCCTCTGAAATGGCAGCCAAGTCTACAAATGGTTGGTTATGTGGAACCAGCAGGTATTGGGGGATCTCGTCTGCCTCTTCTCACACTCGTAAGTGTGCATGATGGCATGTTTTTAAATTGAACGTTTTAATGTTGAATGTTTACTTCTCCTGTGTATATACTCTCTGGGCTTTATTTCGTCTTAAGACAAGGTGTCCTGTTCCCTCCTTCTGGCTCTCCTCTTCCATATAAAGTGACCGTGGAGTTCTCCGGTCTCTGCTGTCTCTGATAACTTGGTGGGCTTGCCAAGTGGGGGGACCTTCGTGCTCATGGTTTCGGACGATGCTGCCTTTACCCTGAGGAGACGTGGGAACCATGCATTCGTGCACCTCATGGCCGCTACTCGAGAGTCGCACTTCATTAAAATACAGCAGTGGACTTGGAGGGGCGAGGGGTGTGACTTTTAGAATAGTAGAGCTGAAGGTACCCCGAAAGACATCCAGATAAGTTACTTAATAGAACCTATATCATTGTTTGTTTTAATACCTAAGACCACTCTGCTTGTTTTGAGGGATGTTCATAACTGAGATCTTTATCCCGGATCAGGAAGTGGGTTTCATTTACACTGAAAAGAAGTGTTTGGGGCGTTTAATATTGTGATTTGAGTCATTACTATGATCAGTTTGTAGTATTTTGAGTAATGTGCCCAATATTTGAGAATTCTGATACTTAGTAGAAAAAGGTGAAAAAGAGTTTGTTCCACTTATCTTCTGTTGATTTTTTTTTTTTTTAAATCATAATAAGACTTAGCATTCTGTTCTTCCACGGAGGGGGGGAAACAGTTGATGTGGTAGCTTTTTAATGCCAGAAATCTCGAGCCGGAGTAATTAAGAACAGTTTTTCATAATTTTCAATAATTTTCATAATTTTCAATAATTTTTCATGATAAAGCCTAATACAACCTTAGTGATTGCAGTGTTCTGTGCATGAGGCCAAATTTCTGCTTCTTCAGGAAGACGGATGGCATTGTGTACTTACTGCACATGAATAGAAAATCTCCGACAGAAGAGAATGCATTAGCATTTACAGCTGGCCTTTCCCTTCAGTTGTGAAACATGCTTTTGTCTTGTTTTACTATTGACTCAAACATAATAATAAATAAATAACCTCAGGACCATTTCATCTTGAATGGCCCATTTCACTCTAAACTCATTTGTGTTCTTTGTCAGTTGCTCTTTCTAATTAGAATGTACTTTTAAGTTGACTCTGCCACCCAGAAATGTCAGTCTCATAATTTTTAATGACTGCAGAGGATCCCACCTTATTAGTGTGTAGTAGTTTTTCATCATCTCCCCGTTGTCGGACATTTGAGAGGGTTACCAAGTTTTCACTGTTTTGTAAATAGCGTGGCTATGAGCAATCATTGTATAATTTTTGTCAGAGAGAAAGGCCTTGAAGCAAGTTCCTGAAAATGGAAATACACCAGGTCACATGTATATCTGTCCTCACTTTACTGCTAACATGTTTTCTGTAAATGTAGCTTCTTTTTTTTTTTTTTTTACAACTCCCACCAACTTTGGGATTTATTTCTTAATTGCTTTTGCTAGTGATGACAGATGTGTAATAAATCTAATCTTTTTTTTCACTTGAAGTTTTCAAATCTCTGGCGACATGGTGTTTTGCTGGCAGATGCTTTATGGTCTAATCCTTGCGTGTTGCTTTGCTATAGAGAACCTGGTTACTGATCATATATTTGTAAATGAATTTTTTATATAGTTGGAAAAGTAAGTTTTTAAAAAAAAAAAAATTTCATCATTATAGTAATAGTGTCAGGAATTTACTAGATGCCAGATACAACATTTAGTACTTCTTATATTATCTAATTTAATCATCATGATATCCCTGCCCAGGACAGTACAGTAGTGTGTCCTGTCAGTTAAGAGTGGAGTCAGATAAATAGACTATTATGCAGCCATCAAAAAAATGAAATCTTGCCATTTGCAACGACGTGGATGGAACTAGAGGGTATTATGCTAAGCAAAATAAGTCAATCAGAGAAAGACAATTATCATATGATCTCACTGATGTGAGGAATTTGAGAAACTAGACAAAGGATCATAGGGGGAGGGAGGGAAAAATGAAACAAGATGAAACCAGAGAGGGAGACAAACCATAAGAGACTCTTAATCTCAGGAAAGAAACTGAGGGTTGCTGGAGTGGAGGGGGGTGGGAGGGATGGGGTGGCTGGGTGATAGACATTGGGGAGGGTATGTGCTATGGTGAGGGTATGTGTATTGTGTAAGACTTGATGAATCACAGACCTCCACTCAAATAATAGATTATACGTTAATTAAAAAAAAAAAAGAGTGGAGTCACATAGTCCTGGGTCCAAATTTTGGCTCTATTTTAGTTTAGCTTTTTTTTTTTTTTTTTAAAGATTTTGTTTATTCACCTGAGACAGAAAAAGCATGAGCAGGGAGGAGCGGCCGAGGGAGAGGGAGAAGCACACTCCCGGCTGAGCCAGGAGCCCGATGTGGGGCTCTATCCCAGGCCCGGGAGATCGTGACCTGAGCCGAAGGTGTGGCGCCCTTTAGTTTGAAAATCAAGTTTGTGTTAAAGAAATTTGAGACAATGAGCTTCTATTTTAGTAGACAACACTAGTTATGAACCACTTTTTGTATTTGTGGTACGTTTTTTGAGAAGAAGCAGCTACTTTCCTTATTTGCTCAGCAATCTTAGCCAAATCTCCCATCCTAGGAATCCCGGCAGCATGTGCTAGCCTGTGGGAGTGCGTGGATGTGCTGCGGATTGTGACCCGTGCAGCCCGGTGCTCCGTTTTGTGGAGCATCAAGTGAATTTTTCGGATGCGTGAGCCCTCTTGGTACCTCAGCTTTCATGCTGCCTGTGTGTCTGGCCACGCTGCTGGGAGGAGGACCCAAACAAGCCGGTTACCTGGTTCTGGAGGATACTGGGAATCGGGGTGGGGGGGTGGTTGCACTAAAGCTGTTGGTTTAATAAAAATTGATAACAGATGCTTACTGGTCTACTACAGATTATTTCAGCTCTGGCTGCTTCCGGAAACCAGCAGAGCCAGCAAGAGAGCCCCTGTGCTGGGGGTGGGCGCCCGAGTCGGGGCTTGGCATCTGCAGCTGGATCCCGGGCACTCGGGCAGCTGAGAGAGGCCCGGGTGAACTTCCAACCAGGAGAGCGTTCTCAGGGGAAACCAGAGAAGCTGAGTCTGTGTTCAGGCCTTGGGGGTAATCTTGGGACAGAAAATGCAAATTGAAAATATCCCATAAGGAACCAGGGAAGAGTGGTCCAGGACCAGGGTGTTACCAGGCCTGGGGTGTTCAGAGCACCCCCTTGCAGTCCTAGTCACGTGGTGGCTGGGTTGGGTCAAAGATGCGCAGCTCTGTGGGACCTGGAGCAAATCCGTTAAACTCAGAGAGTTTCTGACTTAGAACATGGTGTTTGGGCCGGATGACTTCCAACTATTCATCCAGCTCTAACGTGCTATTATTACTTTGGTTCGTTTTATTGCTTTGATAGCATTTAGTGTTTACATTTTTAACTTGCATTTTTATATTTTGGAATATTTTCCTAGCTGGTGTCAGAGTGTAGCTCTGATACCCATGTATCCATGATATAAGCTAGTCATGCTAAATTAACTTTGCAGTAATTGGGTGTTGACAGTAATTTGGTTAAGGAACTTCAAATTATCTTCAGTTCATATTGTCCAAAGCCATATAAAAATGCTCAAAGCAGGAAACAAATGCCTTATCATAAAAGTACAAATATGTCAATGCTTAGTTCATTATTTAAAAATAGTGTTTTAAAATTGCTCTTCTAGGAGATGTGTTCTGGCATAAAGAAGCAGTTCCCACTCTGGGAGGTCTCGGAGGGTGGTGGCAAAGAGTAAGCTATCCAGAGATGACCTCCCAAGGTCACATGCCGAGTCTGCCACTTGCTAGCCCTTGACTCAGGGTACGCCACATAACATCCCTGACCGTTAGCCTCTTCATTTGTAAAATGAGGGTAACCCTCACAGAGACATCGCACAGATGAAATGAGATGTACATTTAAAGCTCTCAGTACAAGGACCGGCACGTGGCCATGCTTTATCACTGTGAGTTCTGCTGAAGGTGGGGCCTTTAGAAATAGGGTATTTTGAGGCAAAGGATTTTTTTTATTATCCTTTGTTGGCTTAACTTCAGGATCGCTAGAATCTCAGATCCGTTATACAAGCGATGGCTGCCAAAGAGTTGACGGTTTTTTTTCAGTAGCAGCTCTCTGTAGTTGGTATCCATTTTGTGTCCTTGGTTTGGTCTGTTTAACTTCTAGGTTTAAGTAGGGGGATTTAGGCAATGACAGGTACCATCCTCAGCTAGCTGCTGGTTATTGCGTTTTCTCTGAGCGAGAGCACCATGCTAGCCATGAGAAGAGAGAGAGGGCAGGCCACTGCCCATAAGTAGACGAGGCAGAGGGGAGACGAAGGAATGGAAGTCATCACTGCTCTTAGGGATTTAATGATCTAGTTGGAGAGCGATTGTATCCGGGGTGTGCAGAGCACGCAGATTTCCCCTGGGTATTGTGGTAATCCGTTAAGTTAATTGTCTGTTTTTACTAGACTCCATTACTCATAACATTATGCTGGTGCTTTCAAATCCTCACACATACCTACCTAGCAAATCCTCTTGCCAGGGTGAAGCTGGGCTGTTTACCTTGATAATACCTTTAGTCGGCTGCATTTCGAGATCATTTCTGCAGGGCTTTGTTGAAATGCTGCTACAGTCTGCCTGAATCCCATCTGCCCCCAAATGCTAATTACGGACACCTTGGCAGCCCTTGCTTCTCCGGGCTCTAGGGATCCTCGCTCAATTCGCCGCGACATCTAGATAAAGATCTCCAGAGTCAGTCTGTGAAAAGGAAGGTGAGGAAAATGCTAGCGGAGGCTGTCTTTGTCTGGAACGATGGCCTTTTCGCCATAACCATGAGAATGTTCTCCATGGTGACGCAGATGAGAATTAAGGCAGTGGAGTGGGAGCAGGGCCAGTCTTGTGATTCTGGGTGCATATTTGTTCTCTGACTCCATTGTCTGGAGACCCTTTACTTGCTCACTACCTGCCCTCCTCCCTGCTTCCCCCATCCCCGAGCGCTGTATTACTCTGTGAAATGGTCCCATTCGTAAGGTACATCTCATAAATGCATTTTCTCTCTCTTCCTGCAGGGGAGTTGCTGAGTCAGCCCAGACCAGAAGGAGTGGCAGAGATCATTTGCCCTAAGAACGGCAGCGAGCGAGTGAATGTTGCCTTGGTTTACCCACCTACACCGACTGTGATCAGCCCCTGTTCTAAGTGAGTTCCAGACGTGGTCCCCTGTCCCTCACTCCTCATCCTGCCTCAGTAGTTGTGACAACAAAAAGCCAGGTTAAAGTACCTTTTGGCAAACCTCGAAGACTCTCCCAGGGCAGACCTAGATATCTAGGTGACATAGACACCAGGGCTTATGTAGCAAACTAGGAATTTTTTTTCTTGTTTGTGATTTTTTTTTTTTTTTTGCTTTGCTGATAAAGGAGTGTTTAACAGCTTTATTGAGCTATCATTCACATACAATACAGTTCACTCATTTAAAGTATGTAATTGACTTTTAGTATATTTGCAGGTATATGCATCCAAAAAGAGCATTTTTTTTTTTTATGGATCGTGAGAACAGTGAGGGCCCATTAAATAAGAAAAGCCTACAGAAAATCTGTAGATTATTTTTCTTTGTAGATCTCTGATTCTCAGTCCTTAGTAATCAGCGGCTGTGCAGAAGGAAGCTCCCACCTTCCCCCAAAGAATGTGCATGCGTGAGCTAACTTGGCTACAGTTAGTATTATACATCAGACTCATCCTGGGTTGGGTTTTTGTTTGTCTCTTTTTGTAGTATTAGGAACCAAACAGGCCACTCCTGAACTGAGATGAAATACCTTTTCACCGCAAATCTTGAAAAGTGGCGGCTGCAGTCTTCTGGGAGCCGATCTCGTTATCTGGGGGATGGTGGCGACGTGATCTGTACAGCAAAGTATTCAGACAGCAGACTTTCATTTTTCTTTCTAGTTGACCACATAGAATTTTTTTTCCATATATATAAGCTTTTTATAGGGCGCTTCTGAAGTTTGCATTTGAAAATGGTGACCCGTCCTCCTCATCTTGAGAAACTTGCCGCGAGGCTGCATTCCAGAGAGCCCTGTGCCGAATGGGGCTCATGCCTCTGCCCTGAAGTGTCCCTTTTCCTGACTTTGGTGTGTTGTCTGCAGAGCGAGGGGTTCAGTGGGCGCTCATTCCTTAGCAGCTGCCGAAGAGGGCCGTCCCTTTCTCCAAAGCGGATGACTCATTAGAACAGCCTTAATTCATCATCTTTGCTGGAAAATATCACTGAATGCCCAAGGGAAACTCTTAGCTCAGGCTCTATAAGCAGAATGCTATTTTAGCGAACCTGCTGCGCATGGTCTAATTCATCACTAATGTGCCCCTAAGACATTGTGAAATCGCGAAGCTCTTCTTAGGATTACATAGTAACTTCCTATTAACCAGAGCATCCCCTGTCCCGAACATATCAAACGACAGCAGTGTGATTGTCCTTTGGCATACATGGGTCCCTTTCTTTCAGACACACGTAGGGAAAGCCTAAGGGGATTTACAGAAGTCGCAGGCTGTGACATGGAGGGCAACAGTTTGCAATATGCTTTGCACTTGTGTAGATTTTCCTGAGCCAGCAGAAATGTTAACCTCTTGTTTTGCCGTAGCCACGTGGCATTTCAGAGGCGAGCTAGAGGTAGAAGTTAACATACTCATTTGTACGAGAAATGACCGTGGCACTGAGCCAGCTTTATCCGTGTTTTCCCATGGGCTTCTCGCCGTACTGCCACAGAAGGGCATTTACACCAGCCTGGAGAACATGCTATCAGCCCCTCTGTCTCTCACACTTTGTTCTACCTACCTGACTAAGCAGCTTGAAGGTCTTGGGTAATCAGAGCCGCAAAGCCTCCCAACGTCTAGATGCTGGAGAGAATACCTTTAGGGATCGAACTATTTTTGACCTAGTTATATGAGTAGTTTTATTTCAAAATGGATTTTTTTTTTTTTTTTTAAGTCTCTTACAATGGGCAGCAGGTTTGGAGTGAAGTCTCAGTTCTAAATGAAGGAATATCCGTAAAAGCAAACATAGACATGCAGGCCTGGCCTTGCCCAGCGGAGGGCTGATTCACACGCCGATGACAGGGTATTGCAAGTAGGAGATTCCGGGGACTGAGGAGGAAAACTGTCATGGGAAGTGGTTGTCATGGGGTCACAACTTGGGTCAGACCCTGACAGACTTGGGGCTGCCAGCAGGCAGGTGGACTTGGCAGTCTTGGGCTATCACCGCACTGGCTTTGCAACTCCAGCCAAGTTAACTTCAGCAAGTCATGGCGAGTGATTTCTTACTTCTCGGTCAGCCCCTAAAATGCAGGTGGATGGTGGAGATCCGTCTTTCTGAATCAGGCATATATATCAGAATTTCCAGGGGGAAGGGCCAGGTGCTAGTCTGCAAAACGGTCGTCCCCCTGCTGATTCTAATGTGTGCGTGCTGGCCTTTCTGATCGCTGGGGTCCCGTCCCTGACTCGAAGGGTGGGCTCCCTTGCCTGTGGGCTTTATCCTTGGTTACAGAGCCTCTCTCGGGTCAGTAACCAGTCATCAGCACCAAGGCAACGCTGATCCGTGCTACGTGGATCAGGATTTTATTGCTCAAATCAGGAAAGGGTTGAGGGTGACAGGAGCACTCTTAATTATGCCAGGACAACAGACCTCAGCCAGAAAACTCTTCCCAGACCTATCAGAATCATCACCCTCCACTCCTATGTCATTGATCTAGATCTCATGGTGGTTTTTGAAAAGACAATCCAAGCTCTTTAACCAGCTTACTCCTCTCCTTTACAGGTCAAATCAGAGACTTGTCATTTAACTTGAAGCTTGCCTCTGACCATGTATAAAATAATGGTGCTGCCATGTGCTTTATAAAGAAAAACCATCGACGACTGTTATTTGATTGGATCTTCCGTATCAATTCCAAGCTTTTCTGTTTCTCATTTAAAAATTTTTCTATGTTTTATTTCCCTATGGGGAGAGACAGAGAATAAAGAGTAGGTAGTGATTTTTTTAAAAAGACGACTTCCTTTCATCATTTGTTTTGGCGATCGGCGATTCGGGTCGCCACCAACTTTCCACTGGGAAGCGGTCATATGAATGAGATGCCGCCCCTCTGCCTCACCCTCCAAGGGGATAACTGAGGAGCTGAGTGGCTTCTTGTCCTCTTTGTTGATTACCAGATAGAAATGTGAGTCATCTTCAGACTTTGGCTCTCCTGGGCTGATTTTCAAGGATATTTGCTTTTGAGATGAGGTGAAACTTCACCTCGTAGCACATTTGCTAGGTTGCTCTGAAAAACTCTGACCTCCTTAAGGATATGTGGGTTCTGTCTGGTAGGTTTTTTAAATAATGCAGTGATTATTGACATATTACTGTGTGGTACAGAGCCATCACCACGGTCTAATTGTAGAACGTTTTCATCACTCCTAAAGGAAATGTGTGCCTGTTTGCAGCCGCTTCTGTCTAATGCAACACCTCGTTCTGTGCAGTCAAGAAATTTTTTCGTGTCACTTTCAGGAATGGTTTTGCCGCCTGGTGTGTTGATATTACGCAGATTTGTGAGTTTCAAAGCAATTCTTATAAAGTGTTCTTGTTTGCCTAATTCAGTCCAAAGGCAGTGAATCGCATGCCCCCACCCTGCTGCCAGCCCACCGTTGGACAGCAGGGGTGAAGTAGAGCTGCTTGCAGAGAGAGTAGCCTCCTTCAGACCGTTTTCTTTTTTTAGTATAGGTAGCATTTTTTAAAAACATAAACTTTATTTTGTAGAGCAGTTTGAGGTTCACAAGAAAACTGAGCAGAAGGTACAGGGAGATCCCGTGTCCCCCGTGCCCCCACACACCATGACTTGCCCCACATCGACGTCCCCCTAGCAGAGTGGCACATTTGTCACAGTGGATGAGCCCACACTGACACATCTTTGTCACCCAAAGTCCACAGTTTACATCGGGGTCCACGCTTGGTGCTGTCCGTTCCATGGGTTTGTGTATCCACCATTATCGTATCAAAACCAATATTTCCAATGCCCTAAAAGTCCTCTGCGCTCCATCTGTGTCATTCTTCCCTCCCTCCTCAACCCCTGGCAACCACTGATCTTTTTTTTTTTTTTCAGCTTTAGTGAAGTTTAATTGACAAATAAAATTGTAAGATATTTGAAATGTTCATCGTGGTGATTTGATATATGGTACATTGTGAACGGGTTCTCGCCATCTAGTTAATCACCCCGTCCAACACCTCACATACTCATCCTTCAGAAATTCTGAATGGGGGTGCCTGGGTGGCTCAGTTGGTTAAGCGACTGCCTTCGGCTCAGGTCATGATCCTGGAGTCCCTGGATCGAGTCCCGCATCGGGCTCCCTGCTCGGCAGGAAGCCTGCTTCTCCCTCTAACCCTCCCCCCTCTCATGTACTCTCTCTCTCTCTCTCATTCTCGCTCTCAAATAAATAAATAAATCTTTAAAAAAAAAAAAAAAGAAATTCTGAATGGTCAGCCTACCTGATGCCTAGACATGAAAGGGATACTGAGTCTTGGACATTACAAGTCACAAGAGGCAAAAATATCCTTTCAGTGGGGAAAGGAAGGAGAAAGTAGATTCATTTTTTAAGTTTATTTTTAAAAAATTTTGTTTGTGAATTCCTGCCTCTATCCTGCCTGCCCCGCACGTCGAGACACTTAAAATTCCAGTTCAGAAGGGAAGTGTGAACTTCTTTAGGCAAGGGGCAGCTCACTGTTTGCTTTTTATTTTTAGGTACCTGTAGAACATTCCTCTCTCTCGTTTCCAGAGAGGTTTAGACCAACCCTGCCTCTGCCAAGTAACATATAGGCTCCAATAAGCTGCCAGATGACCCAGGTTATCTCCTGATTTTCATCTAGGAGACAGAATCCAATAGGTTAGCATCTAAAAATGTTTTACCTTAAGGCATACTGAAATGCAATCCACATTCTTCCGTGCGGTTTCTTAATGGACTTACCCTTGAACGTACAGGAAATGGGACTGTATCATTTTTATCTCTTACCAGCTGCCCATCTTTCCGGCGGTGGCCCCACGTCTGTGTGCGCTGCACGTGGAGTGTTGGACACGACCACGGAAGTCAGTCCGGATCGGGGCAGTTCGTGTGTCACCAAATTGGAAAACACGGGCTGGTTTGAAAATTGTTGAGCTAATAAGCTTTCTCCTTTTCCAGAAAGTACAACTGAGGATGAAAGGCAGGGCCGAGACACTGCCTTTCAGAACTACCTTTTAAACTTGGGTCATTGCATACATACTGTAGCATTCCCATTCAAGCAAGACCCCGGTAAATTCCAGCTTCTTACTGTTTATAAGTAGTCCCAAAGATACAGTGATGACCACGCATAGGAATTTTGGCAGTTCCATTGTTATGACATAAGGATATTTAAGACCCATGGAAACAGCCCTTTTATAAAAAGTAGGTTGGAGACTCTGTGGCCTTTATCTCATCAGATAAACAAGCAAAATACGTTAGACTGCACTCAGATTAGTTAGTATGGACTTGATCATTTTCTTTCTTTCTTTCTTTTTTTTATGAAATCAATGGAGCAACATGAATTTGGCTTTATAACGATGGGAGAATCTTCTACTGACCACAGAGTTGTAAAGCATGATGGGTGGGGATGGTATTTCGGAAGAAAGGGAGCTCAATGTGGAGGTGGCCTAGGAAGTGTATCACGTTGATTTGCTCTGTTTTTTGTAAGGAGTGAGACAGCTCATTGCCTCGCTGCATTCTAGGGCCAGGAGAAATAGTGTCTGTTGGATTTAGTGCCCCGTCAGCCACACTGATACTAGAATTTGTTCCTCTCTGCTTAGGTATCTCCATACTTTCTTGGAAAATTAAGTGGAAAAGATAGTGCTTCTTTCCCCTATGTCATCATTTTTCTGTACCCAATCTGTGACTTTAGGAGCACCAATTTTTAAGGGTAAGTCTCTGGGAAGCAGAGAGGGTTTCTTAAATAGATAAGGGCTTCCTAAGGCCTCGAGAGTTTAGGGGGAAAACGGGTTGGGGTGGGGTTTGGGATGAAGAGATCCTATACGGCAGTGCATTTCAAAATTACAAATCCTTTGCTTATCCCGAATCAAGAAGCCTTTGGGGATTAAGAATAAGGAAACTGCCTGATTCTTTTGCCTAAAACTATGATATTGCATGCATTAGTCATCTTTAGTTCCTTGCTGGAAAAAAAGAAGTCATTTAAAAAAATTTATTATGCACGGATGTCATATCGGGAAAATCTCAAGTGGATCAACACAGCAAATAGCTTCTTAAAAGTAGTGTTTGCATTTACTTTCTCAAGGCAGTTTGGGCTCCGGAGTTACGCTGCCCGAGTTCGAATCTTTGCGACTTGTTGGTACTGTGACTATAGACCTCTGGCAGATGCAGGTTCCAGAAGCGGTTGTCTTGTGGGGTTGTTGTGAGCATTTAGAGAGACCGTTGTGAGGGGAATGGTTGGCACGATGCCTTACAGAGTGCACAGCACTCAACAAACAGGTGCACCTGTCCCTACTAAGCTTTTTCTACCAGGAATGTTAGTGGTGTGCACTGTGGGTGGCCTATCAAGGTAATCCTAAAAAATAAAATTTCAAAATGCAAATCTAGATAATCTAGATCCTAGAATGAAATGTGCTCACTGACTTGCCTAGCAACGTTGAGTTTCTTAACTGAGGTGCCTGCCCAAGGAAGGTAAACGTGTGTGCCGGGTAGGTGGGGAAGAATGTTGGCTTCCCTTCCCCTTCACCCCAGAGGATCTGTGTCTAAGGCCCCCTGCAGTGTCCTAACCCCATCTGCATGGGAGAAAGAGGAGATGAGTGGTATCATTTCTTTCATATCATGATCACAAATGCCTGTGGTACCTGCTGAGCCCGTCAGAGCAAAGCCCCCTAACTCATGTCCTCCACCAACCCTGTAGGTCACACAGGGCAGGGAGCTCTGCGCTCCAGACCCAGCCACGTTCTGACAGCCGCAGGTACCGAGCGGTGCAGCTGGGCCTCAAACCCACGTCGTAGCTCCCAGGCTCAGCGCCGTTTTCACACCAAGTTCTTACTTACACGTTTGTTTCAGAATGTAGTGTAATAACAGAACGTTGGAGGTATGTAGAGTAAGGCCAGCAGGTCAGGGCTCGGGCAGGAGGCAGAGAGAGAGGAACCGGGCAGGAGCCTGTACTATGTTTTCCAGGGGAAGGTGCTGGCCGGGCATGGCCAGTCTGAGTAGTTTCAGCGGGCTGTGGGGCGTGGGGGCAGTTGCTGGGTGTCTGGTACATGGCCCTGGAGTGAGGAGGGCAAATAGAGAGCGGCCTGAGCTGTTGGAGCCTGATAAAGGAGGTGGCCCGCAGGGTGTGGGCTCTGCAGAGTTGGTCTGTATTGAGAGGCGCACTCATACTGGAGTTGTGTGCTATCTCTGGGAACTGCCTAACGCTGGGAGGGCAGTCCCGCCAGGGGCAGCCAGGGCCCAGATGTCAAAGCATCAGAAAACAGAAAATAAAAGACCTGGTTAGTACGACATGGGATAGCTTCAGTTTCAGCCTAAGCTTCTAAGTACCTTGAAGAACTGTGCTGTGTTCCGGGAAGAGCAGGTTCAATAACCCGAGAGGATTGTGGGTCTGAGCCTCTGTGCTGACCTCTCTTGCCGGCGTCCCACTGCAGCTCCCCGGGAGGTCCCGTAGGCTTTGTAGGTATGAATTAGGGTCTTCCCCCTCCGTGTTCTCCATCAGTCTGTGCTTCCCGCCACTGCTTTGCACCCACTGCCAAACTAGGAGTCTGTCAGCTGCAAGGCCGCCCTTTCCGTTGTCCCCCCACGCAGCCTTCCGCTGAGGCCTCTTCTCCGGTCTTTTCAGGGTGCCTCGACATGAGTACCTTGGGCCAGACAACTTTCTCTTCGGCCCGTGCTTTCCCCTAGATGCACCTGTCCCTACCAAGCTACCTGTGTTTGAGTCTCAACTGGCCTCCGTCTCTCTAATCGTTTTTTCCTTCAAACCAATATTATCTTTCAATGTCAGACCCTGCCACTGCTCTATTTAAAAGCCTCAGATGGCTTCCTAATGATTATAGACTCGAGTTTAAACCCCTGGGCATGACTCACAGCCCCCATCCACCCTTCTGATACGTGCAACACTCCCTTACTGTGGGAGGGAGGGGTCCACCATACAGCACGCCCAGCTGGGTCTCAGCCCATGGAGAGCTGCCACCCCTCCTCTCCTACCTGGTGAAGAAGGCCCGTTGTCCCTAAGGCCAAGGTCACGTGTCAGCTCCCCTGAGACGCCATCTTCAGCCCTTCTACTGTAATCACCCTTTGCCTCGCTTCTTACACACCGCCATGACAGTAATGGTCTCATAGTATCTTGGCTGTTTTTCACCTGTGACTTTCTCATCGCATCTTATTCATTATTCATTCAGCAGGGCTTTGTTGAGGATTTACCCTCCAGGCATCATGCCAGGTGCTGAGGCTGCAGGAATAGGCAGACAGACCCTGCCCTCATGAATCTAAGAGTCTCTTTGGGGAGAATGGGAATCAGAGACTTAACCAAACAAACTTGTGAGTGTCTAATTACAATTAAAATGTGATCCCTGCCTCAGTGGGTGTATCAACAAAGTCCTGGGGGGCACCGAGAGGAAAGAACTCTACCAGGAAGGATCGAGAAAAGTTGTAGGAAGTGGCATTCAGGTGGATCTCTTGGGATGGAGAAGCAGTGTGAGGTGGGGAAGGTTGGTGATGTGATGGCTCTTTCCTTTCCTGAAGAGCCTAAACATGAAAAGTGGTATCAATGTGGAAATATACTCAAACTGGTTTTCCTTTTTTCTCTCTTGAACAGTGGACGATTCCCTCTGGGTGCCCTGGCTTAGACATTCTTGTGTTTCTGTCGTACGTGTGGCTCAGGGGAACAGACAGCCAGACACAGCTGTCTGTGTTTCCAAAGGCTCCTTAGAGTCAGTGAGAAAGACATTTGCCCAGCACACCCCCCCTCCCAAACCCAGAGCTCAAACCGCCAAAGGTAACTGCTTGGTGGAGACGTGAGTTGTCACGCTGCCATCCTCTTTACCGTTAGATTTATTATATTAGTACTTGAATTTGAGGCAGTTTTCAAAACTTTCTCTACTGGGAAGTTTACTATAATAATAGGCCTTCAAAAAGTCCTCAGTCTTCTGAGTGCCAGAGAAACACGAAACCATCCCTAGGGCCCTGAACGTCCCAACCTTGCTTTTAGCTGTGCAGCTGGCCCTGCTGTGTACTGGTGTGTCCCCCCGGGCAAGTTCTTTACCCTCTTGGAACCTTAATTTCCTTCTTGGTGAATGCAGAGTAGGATGGGCTTACTTCATGGGCGCGTGACGAATTGAGGATTAATCAAATAATGCACTGCAGTGAGTGGTGTGATTCCTGGCATGTAGTGAGTAGCTAGTAAATGGAGGGTGCAGATTTTTGGTAAAGTAGCTAATATTATACTCAGTCTCCTTAAAATCAAGCAGCACTGATAGAGATGGAGGGTGGAGGGTCTGCGTGTCATTATAGGAAAGCCGATATAAGGGATGGGGACCTCTGACATTTTTCCGTCTAACCACTTTGTCTGAATCGAATGCCACTCTGTTTAATTAGGTGGCGATGCAGGAGTTTCTTCATTTCCTATTCATCTGACTCTGGCTTTTAGTTTGACAGCCTTGCCTCTAACGCGTTAGGCCAGGTAGACATCCTAAACTAAGAGTTCTCACTTCTCAGCATGGATTCCTACTTGTAGAGGGTTATTTAGCCTGTGTGTGTGTGTGTGTCCGTGGATGTTTCTTGAGAGGACCCAGGGCTGTGGTTAGAGTTTGGGGTTCTTGATTAGAAATCTAGTTCAGCTGTGAAATTACAATGGCTTAGGTGGTTATTACTAATTAGTATAGTTCCTCTTTATGTCTGAACTTCGTGTCACGAACAGAAGCGTTTGCCCAGCTTTCTAGTGAAAAGACACTTTCCTTTGAAGGATCATGAGTTGCCTGACATTTACATTTTTATAAGGAATTCCAGAAGTAGAAATTAAAATCTGCCAAGAAACACTGATTCCTATGATTGCTTCTGGTTCTTATCATTGAGAATCTCATCCTCTGTCACCTTTTGTCATTGCTCTGCTTTCTTCTCATCTGCCCATATAGGAAGAACGTTGGTGAAAAGCACAGGAACCAATGACTTCTATGGCTATGGAATTTCCGTGGAGAAAAGAGAGCATCCGAACTCACCTGGACCATCTTTCATACCTGGCAAACCCTCTCCATGCTCCCGCGCATGTTCCATGAACTTGAGCGAATAGACGTTCGGGGTGCTCGCAGAGCAGGGCATACAGCTGGCCGGTAGAGGAAGTGGGGAGGGGCAGGGGGAGGCTGGGGGAGAACATGGAGCAAATGTTTTACAGCCCGAACCTCAGAACTGTGATCCTCCGAGGAGAGCGCTACTTGAAGAAAAGAAAAAAAAAAAAAAGTCGAATGGCTTCTCAGGGATTTTGTTTTCTGTGCACATAAAAGCCATAGTTCCAGTAAAGGTGGCCGTGTTTGGAGCACTCAGATTTCAGTTCTGTTAAATGTGAAAGAGGGATCGACTGACCGTTCATTGCTGTTCCGTAACTAGTGTAAAATATGTATATGTTTATCTTTATTTTTATAATATGCAAATACATTTAAATTTATACAGTTTGATGCTTCTAGCGTTAGTTCACACTGGGTGCAATATTCTGCATGAGAACTGTGCCGAGATGGGGCTAATTTCTTATTTTAGCGTAAGACCTTTTTGTTCATTCTTTATTCTTCAATCCGTCTGAGATTTTTAAAAAAATCTCTCTGCCCCCGGATTAAGTGCTGGGGTCATAGAGGCTGCCAATAATCAGCAAGAACCTTAAACGTGTACGGCAGGCAGTCTCCTCCCCTTCTTTTAAATGAAGGTCCCCCGCCTGTAAGCCTGTTTGTTGGGCGGGCTGGTAGGATTCCTCTGTCCCCCTGCCCGCCTGTCCACTAGCACCAGGCCGAGTGGTCCTTGCTCCAGGCTGGGTTTCGTGTCGACAGTGAGTTGTCACTGGCTGATGTGCTGATGGAGGCCTGGCGCTGGGATTCTTCAGGGGACAGGGACAGAGAGGGGTCAATGAGTCCGTGGAAAACCCGAGTCTTTCAATAGCTCAAGATAATCAGGAGTCAGTTGTGAATGGTGCAAAGAGCTTTGCTAACGAGTCCTTTTTTTCTCTCTCTCTACAACAGAGTCTGTGAAATTTAGCAGAGCACTCTGCCAGCCCTCCACATCTGGCTGTCAGACCTTAAGATAGTGAGTTGCCTCACTGGAGAGCATAATCCCACATTGGTTATTTACAAATGCAGAGCCTTGATAGGATGGTCACCTGCCAAGAACTAGTAAAACCATTGTTGTTCAGTCTCCACAGAGTGGAACATGAAAAGCAAAGCAGATTGCTCTCTCATCCACTCCGAATCGGGGCCAAACGTATCTGCCGCAGTAGTAACACATTCTGTGAAGAATGGAAAGGACTCTGTTTACAGCTGCCTCCTCTGCGTGTTGATGGGAAAATGTGTAAAACAAACTGTTTCTCACCAGTGTAAGGCATGAAAAGTGAGTCAGCTGGTATTATTCTCTTCCTTCTTTTATAAAGTATTGACTCTTGCAATGCCAGTATACGAAGTCTCGACGTATTTTTAAAAGGAATAACAAACTAGCAAGTGGTTGCATTGTGAACAATCCCGAGTTGATTTTCGTAGATTTTGTGCCCCAGGAGCTGAGACTCCAGAACCTCAGTTAAACGAGTATGATTTCTCACGGCCATAAAATCAAATGGGATCAGACCATTTCTGCATTTTTGGATACTTGAATATGACACCTCAGTTTTGAGATTTCATTTCCTTTTAGAACACAGTCACAAGATCACCTGCTTAATCCTTTGGTCAGTTCTTGTGTGAGCGTGTGCGTGCGTGCATCTGTGTGCGTGTGAGCCGAATGGTAACATTTAATTGCTTTATGGACCATTGAATTGTTGGGCATAGGAGTTTTGTAATTGGCACGAGACAGTTCCTAAACTGTCAGATTAACTAACTTTGACCAGTCTTTTGCAAGGACTCTGAAGGATGTGACTTCGGGCTAACTCCCCAGGGGACCATATTAAATGAAAAAAAAAAAAAAAGGCTCCTTTGGGTGACATACCCTGCAAAATGTTTGTTATTCTTATGAACATAAATGCCCACATTCTTAATATCTGCTATTTTTTGACAAATGATGTTTTGTGCTGTCATCTGAACCCTAGAGAAGCAGTGTAAGAAGAAATCTTGGTGTCACGTGTTTTAGCAAAATGGTCATTGTGACTGAGGGTCACGTGACCAGAAGAAGCTCCAGAAAAGCTCGAGACCTTGCTTCAGGGTCGGGGGAGGGTTGGAGATACAGAAAACACTCTGCTGTACGGGAATGTTCAGTGTCAAAGCAGGCCGTTGCATACCTGGGAAGACTCAGCCAGCCGAGGCTGACGGGCGGGTCACTAAAGCACAAGGGGCGTCTTTTGAGACCCAGTGATCCCTTGCCTCGCAAACAAACGCCCTTCGAGTTTGTTATGGTTTCTATTCCTGCAACCTGTGGTATCAAAACCACTTCCTGGAATTGTAACAGTGCTGCCAGGATAAATGTTTTTCCCCCTTCTGAGAAAAAAAAAAATGACAGTGCTCATATTTGACATTTGTGCATTGGACTCTTTTGAATGAATAAAAAGGAAAGGGTTTGGTATAATTCCTGATGGGGTGTGTGTGTTCTTTTTCATGCCACAGTTTGTAAATTGTAATTGTGGTTTCCCCTTGAATTGTCTTGACTGGGCAGAAATTAAAAAAAAAAAGTCAAAAAAGTTCAATAAAAATACAAAGAAATGATGAAGCAATTGTATTTGCAGAGTTTAGTTATTTTTGTTTTTTCGTTTCTTTCATTTCAGTTCTAGGAATAACTTTTATATATTTGAGTCGCTTTTGAGCTAATGGGAGATGGATGGTGGCCACGCTATTGGGGGGTTGGAGTCCCCAGAAGGAAAACTGAAGGGTCCCTGTTTAAAACCATGCCTCTTTTCAGACAGCAGATTCAGCGCTTGAATATGGGCTCTTTCTTCAATCAGACCCTTTATCAGCGCTGCTCCATTATACTCTTCTGTCAAACTTAGGCATCGACCACACTTTGCAAGTTCCTTTTTTTTTTTTTGATTATGTTAGTCACCATACAGTACATCATTAGTTTTTGATGTAGTGTTCCATGATTCATTGTTTGCGTATAACACCCAGTGCTCCATGCAGAACGTGCCCTCCTCAATACCCATCACCAGGCTAACCCATCCCCCCACGCCCTTCCCCTCTGAAACCCTCAGTTTGTTTCTCAGAGTCCATAGTCTCTCATGGTTCATCTCCCCCTCAGATTTCCCCCTCTTCATTTTTCCCTTCCTACTCCTAATGTCCTTTCTTAGCAGAAGGCCGGGTCTCCACCGCGTGCATATTGCCCCGGGCGTGGGGAGGGATCTGTATTCACCGGACCTGCAGGTACTGGGTCAGAGACGAGGGAGAGAAACTGTCAGCTTCTACAGGAGCTGCGGCCTCCAGGGAGGGACTGAGAGCAGAAAAGCCCACCCTGGGCCCCTCAACCTGACCCCTTCAGCGTGGGCCTGCCGAGAAGGCAGGTGAAGCCTCTGGGGGCCTCCGATCCAGACGCACCTCTACCGGCCCGGAAAGCTGACACCTGGGTGTGGCCATCAGAATTTTCAAAAGGGGGGCGCCTGGGTGGCTCCGTAGGTTGGGCATCTGCCTTCGGCTCAGGTCCTGGTCCCTCCTGGTCCCGGGGTCCTGGGATCCAGTCCGATTGGGCTCTCTGCTGAGCAGGGGGCCTGCTTCTCCCTCTCCCTCTGCCTGCCTATCTGCCTGCTTGTGCTCTCTCTCTCTGTCAAATAAATAAATAAAAAATCTTGGCCAGGGGGCCCCCCCATAGCCCATTCTGGGTGCCAGGAGAGTCCTCCATCCTGCTGCTGCCCTTCCCGCTGAAGAGAGTAGTACAGGGAACATAACTGGTCATTTGGGGCCTCGTTGTTTTGGTTTCGTTGTTTTTAAACCGAGAAACTCGGAGTTCTTCGAACTTGCTGAGCACGGCCCGGATTCGCAGGTGCTGGTGGCGACAGCTACGGTGAATGATTTAGCACCTGTCATTCCCTCTCCAATCTGCTCCTACCTCACTGTGAACTTTTTGAAGTTGATTCCGGGTTTGCTTTGAATACACAGTGCTCCAGAGGTGGGGGCCGCTCAGGCGTTGAGTTCAAAAGCCCAGGGGTTCCCGCGTCCGGGCCCCCGGCACCCAGTGGTGGTGGGAATGAGGAACGGCCCTTGCCCGCCAGAACTAGGCGCTCTTGCACTGACTCCTGGAGCCGGGACGCAGAGTTGCTGGGAGAGGTTTTATTAAGCAGCTGATCCTTGGACGTTGCCTGGGTTTGAAGGCGTGAGGAAATCCACCTGGCAGCAGAAACCCCATGTGAAGACTTAAGCTCAAGTAAGAAGCGTCTTTTTCATCTTTACATGCAAGAGATGTCTTTGGATGAAATGATTTCGTTCTAAACACTGAGACTAATTTAGGTTTCTCAAACTGCTCCATGAGACGTTCGTTATCTCCTGAGATACTAATGCATATTCTTCTGCAGAGGAGTGCGAGATCAAATAGGTTTGGGAAATGCTGCGTTAAATAACCAGTTGTTGCCGCAGGCCTCTGAGAAGTGCTTAGAAGCGGATATAGATTGCGAGCAGGGAGAGGGCAGAGGGGAAGGGCCCTCCGTGCAGCATTTCTCCGCGTATGAGTGTGGAAGGAAGCCTCTCCCTAGTCGGCTGCGGATCCCCTCCGAGAGCAGGTTTTCCAGGGTCTGGGGCTGCCCCTTGTGGGCCAGGTGGTCATAGCATCAGGCGATGATCACTGCTCTGGGGGCCTTTTATGTTAGCAGGAGTGATGAAGAGCGCTCACTCCAGACCACCTCCGCTTGAATCCTGGCCCTGCTATCTATGCTCCTCATGTGCAGAGTGGGGGAGACCAGCCTACCTCATACAGTTGTTATAAATGTCAAATGAGGTTCTGCGCATAAAGGGCTTATGACAGCGCCCAGCACTGGTGAGCACTGATCAAATGCAGCTAAGCTCATTCTCTTTGTTTGCATGGTGCCCCTTTTTACCAAGAAAGCAGGCCTCAAGCCTGAGTCTGGAAGGAAGGAAGAAAGGAAGGAAGGAAGGAGGAAGGAGGAAGGAGGGAAAGAAGGAAGAAGGGAAGGAGGAAGGAAGGAAGGAAGGGAGAGAAGGAGGGAGGGAGGAATTTTTAATAATTTTTGGTTTTATCATATTTACTAATTGGTTATTTGCCCTAGTGATAAAATGTTTGCTTTAAAAATGAATGCATTTTGGGGTGCCTGGGTGGCACAGTCGTTAAGTGTCTGCCTTCGGCTCAGGTCATGATCCCAGGGTCCTGGGATCGAGCCCCACATCGGGCTCCCTGCTCCGCGGGAAGCCTGCTTCTCCCTCCCACTCCCACTGCTTGTGTTCCCTCTCTCGCTGTGTCTCTCTCTGTCAAATAAATCAATAAAATCTTTAAAAAAAATAAATAAAAATAAAAATGAATGCATTTAGAAATAAATACTTCAAAATAGAAAGAAAAATATTAAGTGACTAAATGCAGGTGGCACACAAAGAGTGAAAATATGGCAAAAAACTATGAAAATGGTATGTGAATGTCTGGGTACTGTAATGGAGCGACACAATCTAATACAACCCATGGAAGGACCAGGAAATTGCCCTGTGAGTCTGGAAGACCCCAAAGCTTTTTATTTATTTATTTATTATTATTATTTATTTTAGAGAGAGAGAGAAAGCGCATGAGCAGGGGGAAGGGCAGAGGGAGAGGGAGAGAAAGAATCTCAAGCAGACT
This sequence comes from Halichoerus grypus, assembly GCF_964656455.1. Taxonomy (NCBI): domain Eukaryota; kingdom Metazoa; phylum Chordata; class Mammalia; order Carnivora; family Phocidae; genus Halichoerus; species Halichoerus grypus. The sequence goes on from NC_135714.1 coordinate 182,561,009, forward strand.
CCTCGCTGAGCATGGAGCCCATCACAGGGCTTGATCTCACGACCCTGAGATCACACGTGAGTCGAAACCAAGAGTCGATGCTTAACCGACTGAGTCACCCAGGTGCCCCAGAAGAGCCCAAAGCTCTTAAGGACACTCCCACAGTTTTAAATTTTCCACCAGAAAAATTTACTGAAAGATTAACAAAGAATTATTATTAGAAAATTAGTATTTTTTAAATTTGAAATTTAAAAGAAATTTCACTACATCTTAAATGGTTCAGTGCAGCCAAAAACTTTTCATATAAACGCAACTGAAATTTGAATGGGAAAATTGATTTTGTGCAAACTTTAATGTTTTCCTAGAAGACGCTTATAGACAAAAAAGTTTTTCTCTGAATATTTTACTGAAGCCAGACTGAAAAAGTAACTCCTGTTCTCACTCATCAGAAATAAAAGCAGAATCTCACTAACCGATTTGTCTCCTGGCTTTATAGTCACTCAGTACTAGAGGAATCATGGCATGAAATGAAGCTGGGTACAGGCCACAGGGGTGGATGAAATGCCCGGCAAACCAGCGATACATTCCTTCTTTTCTTTCCTACTCCAGATAGTATGCCAAGGTGGCAGATGAGCGGGCTTCCAGAGCGACAGAGTAAGGAGCTCAGGGTAGATTCTCTCTCAAATAGGAGAAAGTGTTTTTAAAAACACACACAGGCACGCCTGGGTGGCTCAGTTGGTTAAGCATCTGCCTTTGGCTCAGGTCATGATCTCACGGTCCTGGGATGGAGCCCTGAGCCCTGCTCATTGGGGAGCCTGCTCTTCCTCTCCCTCTCCTTCTGTGGTCTCTCTCACTCTCACTGTCTCTCAAATAAATAAATAAAATCTTTAGAAAACACACACACACACACACACACAGCCATGGTCATTTCAAATCTCCAGAAATTGTCCTAAGGACATAGAGCAAATGGATAAATATTCATTCAAGGAAACCTACTAAATACAAAATCGACCAGGGTCTGTGACTTTTGAGATAGGGCCTTCCTGACCCCTCCTCCCCCACAGCTCCATGTTCCAGAAGTGGTACCCTGGCCCTCGACTTTGGATAGACGTGGCCAAGAAGATGGAGGTTCTCTCTCCCCCTGACTCCCTGTCAGGGGCTGCAGTTGCATTTTGAGAGAGGCAGGCTGCTTGCATTTCTCATCCTCCCCAGCCCTTTGTGGCAGAAGCTCTGTTCCAGGCAAGAGTAGCTGAGAGGACCCGGGCCTCCTGCTTGCAGGCGGAGCTCTAGGGCAGTCAGGGTGGGACAGAACCGTCCCTGCCCCTCCCCAGCCCGGGAGAGGCGAGCCAGGAGGACCACTTCCTCCTTCTGCTGTGCCCACTTGTGGAGCAGGGGTGTCACTGTCAGAAAAAGCGGATCCCCACCCTCGGTTCCAGGGCAGAGGCACAGGGGTCAGTCCCAGAGGAAAGGCAGGCCATAAGGATGAGTAGCACCACAGCTCTGCCCGAGAAGACTGACTTTATTTGGAACAGAGCCTGGAGAACAGCATGCCTAAGGATGTTGTCAAAACCAGTGCGTAGCTTGGTGGAGAGTAAAGGAGGCTTGGGGACTCCATGATACACATAAAGCAGCAGAGCAGCCGGACGTTTAATAGAACCAGGGAAAGAGCCAAGAAGAGAACTCCTGGGATCACAATCAATTCTGGGGGTGCTCTAGGCTGCACCCACTCAGGAGTAATCAGAGCAGGACATGGGGCAGACTTCAAAGCATCCCCAAGCCACACCCAGGCCCACCATCACAGGGCAGAAGCCTCCCTGACACAAGGGGCTCAAACATAACCTCTGAGCAAACACCGACTGAACAGTAAGCTACTCCCACTAAGGGGCTACTCCTAGGAAGGCAGGCTTGCAACAAAAATCACACTCATTCCTGGGAGCCTAGAAGATTGTGCGTGTCCAAGACTGAGCTCTCTGAGGAGTAATCAGAGAGGAACTCCATGCTACTAGTCTCTGGCTGAATGTGGAACCAAAAAAATGTAAATTCCCTGAAACGTGATAGCAACCTACAAGCTACACAGGCATCCAACAAGTAGAGGGCAAAGATCTAACTGCTGGCTTATGCACAACTTTTGACCAGTAAGTGACTTATGCAGAACCAGGGGCAACCCCTAGTTTGTGGGGTTAAAAGATAAAAATCAGGAGGGAAATCTGAGCAGGGACATCAAAGAGCCCCAATAAAGGAGACTATGGAGGAGATGAAAAAAATTGTATGATTGCACGTGTCTTCTTTCTTTTCTTAACTGATTTAAAACAATCAGACAAAGTAATCCATATATAACAGAATATACACAAACATAATATATATTTGACAACATGAGCACAAAGGAAGCAATAGAGTAAGGAAATGACATCAGATGGTAATTGAAATCCAAAGGAGGAAATGAATGAGCCAAAAGGGTAAATAATAAAACTATTATAACAAATGTTACAGTATATACTTCCTCTTCTCCTTCCCTCAGCATCTTTAAAAGATGTTATATAAAACAATAATTACAACAATGTATTGTTTTTTGTAAGATGTGGATGTAATGTAAATTAACAATAACAGCACAAAAAAGCATGCGAGAAATGGAGTTATGTAGGAATAAAGTTTCTGTATTTCCTTGGAACTAAGCTAGTATGAATCTGAAGTGGATTCTGGTAAGTGAAGATGTATGTTGTAAGATTTAGAACACCCCTTAAGAAAATAATTCAAAAATACACTTAAGAAGTTAATGGAATTAAAATGTTACACTAGAAAATATCCACTTAATGCAAAAGTAGACAGTAAAGGAGGAATAGAGGAACAAAGAAATGAGATATACAGAGGACAAAAATCAATATGGCAGATGTGAATCTAACCATATCATTAATAACCATATCATTCATATCAGGAGATTATTTTTTAAAGATTTATTTATTTATGAGAGAGAGAGATTGAGTGAGCAGGGTGGAGGGGCAGAGGGAGAGGGAGAGAATCCTCGAGCAGACTCCCTGCAGAGCACGGAGCCTGATGCAGGGCTAGATCCCAGGACCCTGAGATCATGACCTGAGTCAAAATCAAGAGTTGGCTACTTAACCAACTGAGCTACCCAGGCGCCCCAATGAGATTAAGCAACTTAATTAAAAGACAAAGATTGCCTCTTTGGATTAAAAAATTATGTTCTGCACAGGAGGCAGATTTTAATATAAGGATACAAATAGGCGGAAAATAACAGGATGGAAAAAAAAAAGCCAGGCGAAAAACAGCCATGGTAAAGCTGAAGCAGCTATGCCAATATCAGACAAAATAGACATTAAAGCACACCCACATACAAAAATGTTACTAGAGACCAAAAGGGACATTTCATGGTGAAAAAGAGTCAATCGATCAGGAAGGAAAGGAAATTTGGGACATGAACAAAAATATAACAGCACAGGAGTCAGTAACCAATGGGTCAAAGAAGAAAACACAAGGGAAATTAGAAAATGCTTTGAGATGAATAAAAATGAAAACACAACATACCAAAACTTGTAGGACATAGCTAAGGCAATCTGCATAAAGGCATGCCTCTAAAAAGAAAATCTCAAATCAATAACTCTGTTAACCTAGGGGTACCTGGGTGGCTCAGTCGGTTGAGTGTCTTGACTCTTGATTTCAGCTCAGGTCGTGACCTTAGGGTTGTGAGATAGTGCCCCGGGTCAGGCTCGGCGCTGGGCAGAGGAGCCTTCTCTCTCTCTCCCTCTCCTTCTGCCCCTCCCCTCCTTTAAAAAAAGGAAATAACTCTGATAACTTAGGCAAAATGGACAAATTCCTATAGATAAAAAGTAGCAAAACTGACTCAAGAAGAAGTAGAAAATCTGACCAGACCTATACCAAGAAAAGAGATTGAATTGGTAATTTTAAAACTTCTCACAAAGACTAGGATCAAATGGTTTCCATGGTAAAGTATACCAAATCTTAAAAGTACTGATAATAATCTTTCTCAAATTCTTCCCAAAAATAGAAGAGCACTCTTCTTCAGAACATTTATGAGCTATTAAAACTCAATAAGAAAAAGATAACACAATTTAAAAATGGGCAGAGGATTTGAATAGACATTTCTCCAAAGAATATATACAAGTGGTCAATAAGCACATAAAAAGATACTCAAAACCATTAGCTCTGAGAGAAATGAAAAGCAAAACCTTGGTGAGATACCACTTCACACCCACTATGATGGCTACCAAAAGAAGATAGACAATAAGTGTTGACAAGGATGTGGAGAAATTGGGACTATACATCATTGGTAAAATGGTAAAGACACTTTGGCAAATGGTTTGGCACTTCTTCAAAATGTCAACCATAGTTACCTATGACTGGGCAATTCCATTCCCCCCACTCCAAATTTATACCCAAGAGAAATAGAAGCACACATCTATCCAAAAACTTGTCAGCAAGTGTTTATGGCTACAATTCATTATAGCCAAAAAGTAGAAACCATCCAAATAGACACCTACTGATGAATGGAAAACTAAAATGTGGTATATCCATACAATTGAAACATTATCTAGCAATAAAAGGAAACTAAGTACTGATACATGCTATCACTTGGAGGAACCTTAAAAATATAATGCTAGGTAAAAGAAGCTAGTTCCAGAAGACCACACATTGTATGATTCCATTTATATGAAATAAGCCAGTATAGGCCTATGTAGTGGTTGGTTGGGACTGGAGGGAGGAGAGGTAGGGAATGACGACTAATGGGGTAATGGGTTTCTTTTAGGGCAGTGTGGTAGTCAGGGTTCACCAGAGAAACAGAATCAATAACATATATTGGAAAGAGATTAATGAAAGCATTGGCCTACACAATTATGGAGGCTGGCAAGTCCAAAATCTGTAGAGCTGATCTCAGTTTGAAGGCCATCTGGCAGGAGAATTCTCTCTTACTCAGGGGAGGGTCAGGCTTTTGTCCTGTTCAGGCCTTCAACTGGTTAGACGAGGCCCACTCATGGGGGGCCATCTGCCGAGGGCACAGAGAACAAAGGGAGTGATGGAGCCAAATTGGGAATGGAGTGATAAGGTTTGCAAGTGAAGACACAATACTGAAATAAAGGAAAATATTATAGGGCAATGAGTTGTTAGACTGCTGACGTATGGCATGATAGAATCTGAGGATTCAAAAGGATATGGAGTCAGCAGGCTCTGCTCATAAAAGCCTTCGACAACACTGTGCCTACCGAACACAGTTCAGATTCCTTGGTCAACCGGCATAAACCTAACTCAACTCTATTTCCTCTGCAGGTGTACTTGAGACTCTCAGGGCAACCGTACCCCAATTCTAAGGGAGACACCTTTGCCTGCAGGTCTTGCTGGCCCTCTGCCAGCCTGGCATTGCTGGTTGAAGTAGGTAGGGGCATCTTGTGGCCTGGTATGCAAAAATCGTCCGGGCCAGCAAGTGTCCTGCTCCTAGCATTAGACATGGAAGAGCCTGAGCCAAACAACAGTAGGAGCAGGGGGACTGCTGTGACATGGAGAGAGGAGTCAGAGTGGCGATTGGAACCACTTCCATACCGAGACCTGGCTGAAGCAGAGGAAGCTGGCTGTAAGAGAGGAGAGCTGACCAATGCCAAAAAGCATTCCAGAGACCACACCTGCTGTGGTCCCTAGAGTTGGGGGTCCTTAGAGTTGCCTCCATTGTTCCAGTCCAAATATATTATTAAAAGGAACCACCCATTGCTAGAAGTAACTTGAATGGATCTCTGCATATGCACCAAAAATACCCGGCTGGAGCAGGACCTCTTTCCCAGGAATTCCTTCCCTCCGTTACCAGGCACTCATGACATGCTAAGTGCTGTTTGGCCCTGCTGGAGATGAGGACACCACCGGGCCTCTGCATACACCTGATCTTCTTGTGGTCAGAGATGATGTTCACTACTCACACTGAATTCCTTAGCCCCACTTGCACTTCCCTGGCCATGTGCCTTTGACTCATACTGTTCACAGTGGTTCCTCTTCAGAGAATTCCCTTCACCTGCTAAATGCTACACTTTTCCATGTAGCCTTCCAGAATCTCTCAAGCAAAATTAATTTCCCTCTTTGTTGTGCTACATCGCGCTTCCGTAGCCATCACGACACTCCTGCTGTTCCGCCTTGAGTTAGAGTTGTTTATATGCCTATCTCATCTTCAGGAACTTGAAGTCCTTGAGAATAGGAAATGGGTCTGATTCCTCCTCCCCCCATGGCCTATTGCTGAACCTTCCACCTGGGATCCCTTCCATGCATGTTGGTTCAACTGAATTAAATTCAGCCTATGAGGAACAAGGGAGGGAGAAACCAAGGAGGACATTCACCCTTTTCTTTTATTCCCAGCTTCCACACCCAAGCAGATGGCCACAGAATGGTGGCATATATCTGAAGACTTGTCCAGCTGCCTTCCTACAAATCCAAATCACTAGCTGGGACGAGCTAGTTATTTTTTTTAGCCTCAGCATGTGGTCAGTATTGCCTAGCTATGAAGAAGGCAAATGAAATACTTCCAAGTGCTTTGAACTGGCAAACCTGTGTTTATACAATTACATGACAACAAGCTAATGGGATGGCCTTGCTGAGGTTTAATGATGTTGAGGGCAGGAAATTATAGTCCCCTGACTACATGTTTCACTGCAGATCGGGTTGCATCTCATCGGAAAGGAATCTTGATTTGGAGCTATCCTTTCACATAGAGGGGGTTTGCTATAAATAAGGGGCGAGAGAACTGAATTCTTAAGTGCGTTTTATTTCTTCCTGATAGATGCATACGAGGATAAGTGGATGACTGTCAGCTTCAGGGCTGCACCAGAAAATTCCACTATTTGCAGGTGACAGCAACATAAATAATAAGGGAGGTCCTCTCACAAGTCCAGGCTTCTTTCTCAACCCATTCTGCCAAGCTCAGCTGACATTGCCACGACTCTGTGGACATGGGCCAGAGAGGCACCGAATGTAGTACTAGAAAGTGCACTTAGCTTATGATCAGAAGACCTAGTTAAAGACCCAGAGAGCCACTAACAAGCCATGGGATCTTGGGTTTGTCTCTGACTTCTTAATTGCTTATCTGCGTACTCGATAATTGCTCAGGGTCCTTTCCACAATTTGCATCACATCTATGAGAGTTCATTAGACTGTTGTCCCACATCTACAAAATTACTAGAGCTGACTCACCAACATTAGGGTCATTTTTCTAATTGACCTGAACCACACACATGTTCTGGCCTGCTTCTCCTTGTGACTAACTCTGCATCGGTCACACGGTGGCCTAAGGTAATGGGATTTGGTTGGGCCGAGACACTTTTCCTCTTACCCATACATGGTATGAAGGAACCAGCCTCTCAGACTCATGTCTCCTCAGTAGCAGAGTCTAATAGCTAATGAACCAATGCATGTGGTCACTGGCCTTCAAGGATTTTATCATGGTGTTATTTTTAAACTCAAGTGAAAAGAACTAAATGTTCAAGTTCTTAAGTAGAGAGGTTGGATGAGCGATACATTTTCTGTGCAAGGGTGATGTCTTACAAAAACTCAACATAGTTAAAGGAAAACAGTAAATCTAGCTTCATCAGAAATATTTACACCTGGGGACACCTCTAGAATGCCTTGCTTGAAACCCATGTTTTCGAAACATGGGCTGACCAGGCTATAATAGGAGCCATTTCTGAGGCCAAACTCCCCAGATGGAATCTAAAAGAGACTTGTGCTGCATTTTTAGGATTGTAGAATGTAGATGCTAAGAGGGATCATGTCAGTAAACCCACCTGAGTTTTGACATCTTGGGCCATCTAGTGCTGTGAAGATTCCTGAGCAGTGCACCTTTCATGTTTGCTTCTTTTGCACTCATACGCTGAGGTCATGGCAGTGGAAGTTGGACCATTCTGGAAAGTGATTAGGAATAGCTATCAAAGACATCAATGTATCCAAATTTTATTCCACTCTGAGGAGTCTACCCCAGCTTTACAGAAATATGGTCAAAGCTACGTAGGTAAGAATATTTAGCAAAAACTTAAAGCAACAGGCATCCACATTGGTAAGGAAGAAGTAAAACTTTCACTATTTGCATACTACATGATACTATATCCAGAAAACCCAAGACTCCACCAAAAAACTTCTGGAACTGATAAACAAATTCAGTAAAATCGCAAGATACAAAATCAATCTACAGGAAATCTGTTGCATTTCTATACACCAATAATGAAGCAGCAAGAAGAGAAATTAAGAAAACAATCCCATTTACAATTGCCCCCAAATAATGAGATATCTAGGAATAAATCTAACCAAAGAGGTGAAAGACCTGTACTCTGAAAACTGTAAAACACTAATGGAAGAAATTGAAGATGACACAATGAAATGGAAAGACATTCCATGTTCATGGATTGAAAGAAAAAATATTGTTAAGATGTCTATATTATCCAAAGCAATTTACAGATTTAATGCAATCCCTATCAAAATACCAACAGCATTTTTCACAGAACTAGAACGATTCTAAAATTTGTATGGAACCATAATAGACCCTGAATAGCCAAAGCAATCTTGAAAAAGAAAGCAAAGCTGGAGGCATCACAATTCCAGACTTCAAGTTATATTACAAAGCTGTAGCGATCAACACAGTATGGTACTGGCACAAAAATAGACACATAGATCAATAGAACAGAATAGAAAATCCATAAATAAACCCACAATTATATGGTCAATTAATCTTTGACAAAGCAGGAAAGAATATCCAACGGGGAAAAAGACAGGCCCTTCAACAAATGGTGTTGGGAAAACTGGACAGCAACATGCAGAAGAATGAAACTGGACCACTTTCTTACACCATATACAAAAATAAATTCAAAATGGAACAAAGACCTAAATGTGAGACCTGAAACCATCAAAATCCTAGAAGAGAGCACAGGCAGTAACTTCTCTGATATTGGCTATAGCAACTTCTTTCTAGATATATCTCCTGAGGCAAGGGAAACAAAAGCAAAAATAAACTGTTGAGACTCCATCAAAATAAAAAACTTCTGCACAGCAAATGAACAATCAACAAAACTAATAGGCAACCTACTGAATGAGAGAAGATACTTGCAAATGACATATCAGATAAAGGGTTAGTATCCAAATACATAAAGAACTTATAAAACTCAACAGTCAAAAACCAAATAATCCAATTTAAAAATGCGCAGAAGACATGAACAGATATTTCCCCAAAGGAGATTTGCAGATGGCCAGCAGACACATGAAAAGATGCTCAGCATCACTGATCATCAGGGAAATGCAAATCAAAACTACAATGAGATATTATCTCACACCTGTCAGAATGGCTAAAATCAAAAACACAAGAAACAACAGATGTTGGTGAAGATGTGGAGAAAAAGGAACACCCGTGCACTGTTGGTGGGAATGCAAACTGGTGTAATCACTGTGGAAAACAATATGGAGGTTCCTCAAAAAGTTAAAATATTACTACCCTATGGGGCACCTGGGTGGCTCAGTTGTTTAGTGTCCAACTCTTGGTTTTGGCTCAGGTCATGATCTCAGGGTCGTGGGATCAAGTCCCGATGAGGCTCTGCGCTCAGCACAGAGTCTGCTTGAGAATCTCTCCCTCTCCTTCTCCCTCCCCTTTTGCCCTCCCCACCCCTGACCCACTCATACATATGTGCCTTCTCCCTCTCTCTAAAATAAATAAAAAATAAAATCTTTAAAAAAAATTACTACCCTGTGATCCAATAATCACACTACTGGGTATTTACCCAAAGAATACAAAAACATTAACTCAAAGGGATATATGCACCCCTATGTTTATAGCAGCATTAATTACAATAGCCAAGACATGGAATCAGCCCAAGTGTCCATTAACTGATGAATGGATAAAGAAGATATGCTACATATTATACAATGGAATATTATTCAGCCATAAAAAAGAATGAAATCTTGTCATTTGCAATGATATGGATAGAGTTAGAGTATAATGCTCAGTGAAATAAGTCAGAGAAAGACAAATACCAAATGATTTCACTCATATGTGGAAATCAAAAAACAAAACAAATGAGCAAAGGGAAAAATAGAGGGACAAATCAAGAAAGAGACTTTCAACTATAGAGAACAAACTGATGGCTACCAGAGGTGGGTAAGGGGATGGATGAAATGGGGATTAAGGAGTGCACTTGTGTGATGAGCACCAGGGGATTAAAATAAAAACTTAAAAAAAAATTAAAGCAAGGTGCCTGGGTGGCTCAGTCAGTTGAGGGTCTGACTTCAGCTCAGGTCATCATCTCAGGGTCCTGGGATTGAGCCCTACGTCAGGCTTCTCACTCAGCGGGGAGTCTGGTTGTCTCTCTCTTCCCCTGCTCCCTCTCATGCTTTCTCTCTCTTTCAAGTGAATAAATAAAAATCTTTATAAAAAAATTTAAAGCAAAAATAGGGAAAGGATTCAGGAAAGTATATGTTGGGAAATGACATTTAAATTATGCTTCTGAATGTTTTATAATATACAAAAATTTTGCTACAATTTTCAGTGAAAAAATGAGGTTGCAAGTTTTATATACAATATTTTTTCAATGCTTATGAAGATAAATGCACAGACAAAAAACTGAAAGACAAAATGCTAATGGGGCTTACTTTAGATTTGGGAGGACAGGTGATTATTTTCGCTCCTTCTTTACACTTTACTCTGCTTTCCAAATTACCCACAATAAGCTTTACCTTGAAATTACAATATCATTACAAAAAGCTGATGAGTGTCCCACCCTTATCTGAGATTGCCTTGTCTCCCCATTCATCACCACCATCCCTTTCTCCCCACAGATACGCTGAAAACGAGGAAATCAAAGCCAGAGAATTCAGTTCTGCTGGTGAAGATTACAAAGGTCATAGTCCATGTAGACAGGTTTAGCGGAGAGTTCCAGGATGGGTGGGTGGGGGCAATATCCTATCTATTTTCAAATGATTACCTTGAAGACAATAGGAAGAAACACAGCAAGATGAGCATCTATGGATGACTGCTTGTTCTTGAAATCCTACGCATCAGCCAAGGGCCAGAAAAGAGTGGGCTGATGTCAGCCCAGCTCATCCTCCAAGGAAAGCCCGGTGATCTTCATACTTTTTCTTGGAATAGAACAGCCTTCTTATTCAGTGAAAGCCCGAGACTTAAAAAGTTCCCAGCATTTTGCCCATTAAATTAACTCATCCTTGAAGAAGTCAGGGTGGTGCTAAGGAAAATCAGAGAGCAGATTCAAGCTTTGGGCCTTTGGGCCATATGCAGCATACAGGCTTTCCTGCAAGTCCATTGTGAGTGTGCCTTGTACATTACACAACGCAGGAAGAAATCACGTATGAAATGCTGGAGCTGGGGGCTAGAATCACAGAGGAGGAGGTTAAGAGCATATCCAGGTTTTAAAAAACATACAGATACACACAGAGTCTGGAGGGAGATTCCCCAGGGCATTAACCTTTCTGAGTGATGAAATTATTGGTGATGTTATTTTCCCTGTGATGCTGTCCTGTATTTTCCAAACTTCTGAGCATGTGTTGCATTTCAGTATAAAGAAAAGATTTATTTTTTATTTTTAACATCACAATGGAGGGATATGTATAAAAGTACATAGACAAGACTCAGAAGGTGGTAGAGTAAGAGATACATTTTAATTTTCATTTTTATACTTTCTTTGCATTTTCTAATTGTTTTACAATGAAACTGGTTCCATTTCCCATCAGGAAGAAAAAAACAAAACTTTTACTTAAATGAGTCCTAAATGGATTCTGGAGAAATGTTTGTTTTCACAGCTAGATGTCTTTTATTTCCAGGGTAGGGGAGGGATTTTTCTCAGCAACTCATTGGCTCTGGTTCCTTAGAGATCCGCCTTGAGTCTGATGCTGTCAAAAGTATTTACCGAGCATTTATTAAACAGTTAAGACTGGGCAGGAATTCATGGGCTTCGTTCATTCATTCACCAAACAGTTTTGCTATTCTGTACTTTGAAGGCGTTGAGAAAAACATTGGTCTCTGCCCTGAAGACACGGTCTTGAGAGGAGAGACAAGTTAACATACAATTACCTAACAGCAACGATTCTTAAAATTCAGCATGCTCAGAATCACCTGTGGCCTTCTTATACCCTAGACGGCTGGGCTCCACCCCAAGACTTTCTGACTCAGTCTGGGTAGGACCTTCAGAGAACCCTTGTATTATAAATGCCGGAGAGAGAGAGGGGCCTAGGGGCCCTGAGCTGTCTCCATCAGACCGTGTACTCCTGCTGAAAGGTAGGGAAGTGGGGAAGGGAGGAGGGGAGGATAGGCCCACAAGGCAGGATTTGCAATCAGTCCCTAGAATCCTTGAAGCCTTACTAGGTAGATGTCCGGGTCACCACACCTCCTCTTTCAGGATCTGGCAAAAGCCATGAACTCTTTCCCTGCCACTCTCTGAGACAGAATTCTCCCAACGCCACTTCTCTTCTACCTCCTCCCCAAACTTTCTCCACGCACTAAAAAAGCTGAGGTTCCACCTTCTCCAAAGAGAGGCCCCACCCTGTAGGTGGCTAAGAACTGGCCTCAAACTAAAAAGGAATCCATAGCATTAAAACTGTTCTGAGGCCCCACTACAGACTGAATGTCTGTGGCCCCCCAAAATTCATATGTTGAAACCTAACCCCCACTGTGATGGTGTTAGGTGGTGGGGTCTTCAGGAGGTGATTAGGTCATGAGGGTAGAGCCTCATGTCTGGGATTGTGCCCTTATAAAAGAGACCTCAGAGAGCTCCCTTGCCCCTTGGCCATGGGAAGGCTCAGCAAGATGGCCATCTATGGACCAGGAAGCAGGCCTTCACCAGACAAGGAATCTACCAGCACCTTGATCTTGGACTCCCAAGCTTCCAGTCTATGGTGTTTTGGTATAGCAAATCCAACAGAGTTATGTATACCAGTAGACAGACAAGGAGCATGACCCCACCCCAGGGAGACAGACCACCAAAATACAAGCCCTTCAAGGAGAAGGCTTCACCAATCATATTAGCACCGTTAGGCTCTGCAGAGATTCTTCCAAATGTCTGTGTAGGTTTTCCTGGGAGAGAAGAAAAGAACCAATGTCCACAAGGCTGGAAATGCTAATAAAGCTGACCATGTTTGGCAGAATCTTTGCTAAGGATGCAATGTTCCTATTCAGTGACTGTTTTATAAGTGCATAATGTAACCAATGGTTTATCCAAGCCTGTGATCATAAAATGTTATAAAGGGTTCCTATATTATTAAAATAGTGAGGCCACTTACAAAATACTTTCTAGATGAAGGTCAAAAAGATGATTCCAGTGTTTCCCGGGTAGAAGTTCAGCTATATATAGACTAAAAGCCAAACAGAAATGGCATGAGCTTAATTTTCTCCGCCCACGAACATTGTATTTTGTCAGTTCGGTCAGAGTTTAAGTGTACTGGGACAGCTAACTATTTAAAAGGATTTATAAAGTTGATAATTTTGTAGTAGCAAACAGACCCTCTAATTTATATTTTATATAAATTTGAAGTTTCACATATTAGGTGCTAGGAGTTACATCTGCAATCCTTAAAGAGTCTGTAAAGGTGAGAGTCAGTACATCACATTTTTTTCTTAAACAAACATTTGTGTTTAAGGAATAAATATAGGAATAACATATAGAGGGAAAACTCTGGAGTCAAATTCATGCAGGTGAAATTAGTTGTAGATTCTCTTTTAAGCTGGTGAATTTTACTATCCACTCCTCTTTCCCTCTCCTTGTCTTTTTTTTTTTTCCCTCTCCTTGTCTTGCAGTTGATCTGATTTACCTCCCTTATGTCTGATGAATGGTCCATAGAGGGTTTGGAAAAAGAGAAAAACAAGAGGCTTAGGGATAACATTGAGAATGTCATCAGTGAGCACATTTCTGCCAAAATGCTTCATTTTAGCTCTGGATGGGTTACAGATGTAATTGATTCAAGCCCTTGTTGGTGCATTAATTCAGGGCATCAGGGGATCATATCCTCTTCTCAAAATGCTTATCATGAGTGTAAGCAGTAGCCAGCCCAATTTGGCGTAAGCTAATGTTTCCTATGTGTGATACAGTGATGGGGTGGAAATTACTATAACTACTTTACACATAGGACAACTAGGACAATAGAACTACAAATCTCTGGGTTTTTTGTTTTTTTTTTTTAATGGCCATTTATTCTTTAGAAATATCACCAAAATGATCCTTAGAAATAGGTTTTACTACGTGTGCGGAAAAAAAGTTAGATTTTTTTTTCTTAGCATACACCTGAGTAAATTCCAGAGGGGAATAAGGAGATTAAGTATAAAAATTGAAATTAAACAAACATTAGGAAAATAAAATGAATTGATTTCAGAATGTGGTTGAATTTTCCAACAAGAGCCATGAAGGAAATCACCACATTTGATTGTATGCATCTTTTGAAAATTCTATCCATCTGGGATGCCTGGGTGGCTCAGTCAGTTAGGCGTCTGTCTTCGGCTCAGGTCATGATCCCAGGGTCCTGGGATCGAGCCCCACACTGGGCTCTCTGCTCAGCAGGGAGCCTGCCTCTCCTTCTCCCTCTGCCTGCCGCACTGCCTACTTGTGATTCCCCCTTGTCAAATAAATAAATAAAATCTTTAAAAAAAAATTCTGTCCATCTAAAAATGTCATAGACAACATAAGAAAGCAAAGACAAATTTATTATTTTATTTTTTTTTTTTTTGCAAAAGACAAATTTAAAGAAATATTTGCAACATACAGGAATGAAGGTATGGTATATTATAAAAAGAAATCTTAAAAATCAATGAAAATTTAGCAAAGTGGTCAATCTATACAATTCACAGAAGAAGAAATATAAGTCACACATATATATGAAAATATTGGACTGCATTATTAATGAAATTCCCCCTTAGAACAATCTTAGATTGTTTTGATATTTGTTTGTAAAAACAAAGATTTTTAAAGATGCCAAATTGCTGCTAATAACTGTGGAGAAGTGGTTATACACATCTACTCTATAAAGTGTAAAATGGCCAGGAATTGGCAGTAAGTATAAAGGGCTTTTGAAATGCCTGTTATCTGTTTTCTCCTGGTCCACTTGGCCTGATATCTTTTTTGTTTACAATTTTAATGAAGTATAATGGGCATGCAATAAACTGCACATATTTAAAGGGCACAATTTGATAAGCTTGACATACACATACACCCATGACACTGTCATCAATCAAGAAAATGTCCCCCAAATGTTTCTATATAATATCCATTCCCTTTATAATCTATTATAATCTATTCCTTTATAAGCTAGTGCTCTTTTGACCTCCATCCGCAAGAAACCACCACTGTACTTGCTGTCGCTATAGATTAATTTACATCTTTAAGAATTTTATGTAAATTACATAATACATTTCATCCTCCTTTTTTTTTCTTTTGGTCTCTACTTTTTTCACCTAACATAATGATTGTGAGATTTATCCATGTTGTTGCATGCATCTGATTTTTCCTTTTCATTGCTGAGTAGTATTCCATGGTATGGTTGTACCATCACTAATGGATGGATTCACCTGCCTATTGGCATAAAATTGTCCATTTTATTTTTCTAGACATTTATTCTAAGGAAACAATCATGGACTTGTTCAAAGATTTATGTATATGTATATATATACACTTATATATCCATATATATATCCTAATACATATATATTACAGTGTTACTTAGATTATCAAAAAAGCAGAAGCTACCAATATGTCCAACAATAACAGATAAATCAAGCAATTATAATCAATCCCACTCAAAGAAATGGAGCATTTAAAAACCGTATCTTCAGATAAATTTTTTTTTTTTAAAGATTTTATTTATTTGACAGAGAGAGACACAGCGAGAGAGGGAACACAAGCAGGGGGAGTAGGGGAGGGAGAAGCAGGCTTCCTGCCGAGCAGGGAGCCCGATGCGGGGCTCGATCCCAGGACTCTGGGATCATGACCTGAGCCGAAGGCAGACGCTTAACGACTGAGCCACCCAGGCGCCCCTCTTCAGATAATTTTTATCAAGACAAGAAATTTTTATCAAGAAAGACAAGAAATGGGTGCCTGGGTGGCTCAGTCGTTAAGCGTCTGCCTTCGGCTCAGGTCATGATCCCAGGGTCCTGGGATCGAGTCCCGCATCGGGCTCCCTCCTTGAGGGGAAGCCTGCTTCTCCCTCTCCCACTCCTGCTGCTTGTGTTCCTGCTCTCGCTATCTCTGTCTCTGTCAAATAAATAAATAAAATCTTAAAAAAAAAAAAGAAAGACAAGAAAGGCTTCATATATAATATAAACTTTGTAAAAAGGGGTACAAAACCCATTATCTGAATTTTTAAAGAATAAAATCATAAGAAGTACTAGAAGAAAGCAGGAGGTAAATCTGTTATTACGTGTATGTGAGGAAAGGTTTTCTAAGACTCAAAGGCCAGAAGCAAAAACAAAACAAAACAAAAAAGTAAAAAGATGGTAAAAATCTTTTGATTAAAATAAAATCTTTTGCCAAAAAAATGACCAGAATCAAAATATACCTGATAAACTGCGAGGAGATATTTGCAACATTTATCACAGATTAAGGGATAATGTCCCCAATGTATTAAGAACTGTTTAAAATTAAGGGAAAGAAGACCAAAACTAGATAGAAAAAAAAAAAAGATAAAAGATCATTCACACACACAAAAGATCCAAAAATAGCCTAAATATGTGAAAAATATTCACTCCCCCCAAAAGAAAAAGTTCAACCCCACCCATAATTAGGGAAATACAAATTACAACTTCACTGAAATGCCAGTTCTCACCTATCGTATTGGTGAAAATTAAAAAGTATGACAATATACTCAATTTGAGCATTGTTGATGAGAATGGAAACTGGTATAGTGCCTTGAAGGGGATTCTGGCAATATCTAATAACCCCATTATCTAATTAAAACTACCTTTTGGGGGCACCTGGGTGGCTCAGTCAGTTAAGCATCTGACTCTTGGTCTCAGCTCAGGTCGTGATCTTTGCGTTGTGATCAAGCGCCTGGCCGGCTCCCCATTCAGCGGAGAGTTTGCTTGAGTTTCTCTCCCTCTGCTCCTCCCCCTGCTTGTGAGCTCACACGCGCTCTCTCTCTCAAATACCTAAATCTTTAAAAAACTAACAACCAAAAAAACACTACATTTTGACCCAGCAATTACACTCTTAAGAATTTATCCTGCAGATAAACTCCAGCAAAATGAAAATACATATGCACGAGTTTATGCCCTGCAGCATTAAAATATTGGAAACAGCCCAAGGGCTGTATACAGGAGGGGTTGAATAAACCATGATCCACACAATGGAGTACTCTGCACCTAAAAAAGAAGAATGAAGATCTCCCAATGGACTGATATAGAATAATTTTCAAGACGCACTGTTACGTGAAAAAGCTGTGTGCAAAGGAGTCTCTATGTTTTACTACCTTTTGTGTAACAAAGAAATGGGAAATAAGAAAATATTTACATGCCTGTTTATTTGTGTCAAAAGAATGATAGGAAGGATAGACCAGAAATAAATGAGATTGATCACGTTCAGGGAGGTAGAATGGGTGAGGGGAGTCACGCTTTTTTTTTTTTTTTTGGGTAGAAGTACATTTTATTTATTCATTCATTCATTCAACAAATAGGTATTAATCATTATAAACTAAGGTTGTATAGGGAAAATGGCATATTTCTAGGCAACATGGAGCATGCTAAGAAATATAAAGGCGTGTCCTTGGAGAGGTCCCAGACATACACAAACATAGGACAATGCAAGTTCTATTTATTAAATGCCTAAAATGAACTTAGCCCTGTACTACATGACTTATCTTAGATTACTACATTTCTTTTTTTTTCTAGTTTATGTTATGTTTTTTAATGTTTCAAATATGGAAACCTGAGAATGTCACTGCCATGTTTAAAATTTGCAATGTCTTTCAAGTAAATAAAGCCCTAAGTCACAAGGATGGCATGGAGTCACGCTTTTTTGAGTAAGCTTTTTGTATAGTTTCGATTTTTAGAAACGTGTGTATTCTTCACACACTGAAAGAATAAATAAATAAACAAACACATTAGTAAATAGAATCCATTGGGATGTGGGATAAAAGCTGCAAATAGAACATGAGCAGAAACAAATAATCCTAATGGTATTTAAGACAAAGGACAACCATACAGAAAGGGAGCATAGGGAACCAATTAAGGAATTTTTGAACACAGTAACTTGATTTTATGCCCTCAGGCTAAAGACAAAAACTATTGAAATTATTGTAGTTAGTGGGGGTTTGGGCTCTCCCCGCCCCCCCCCCCCCCCCCCCCGCCCCGCAGTGGTATATGTTAGCAATTCTGAAACTATGTTATGGAGACTCTTAGATTGAGCAAATAATGGGATCCAGGTTTTTCACCATCAGAGAATAAAATTACAAATACACGAAAGGAGAAGCCTAGAATATATCCTGTGGGGTTGCACTGGAATTGGAGGTGTTAGTGTAAATACAGTTATGAAATATATAGATTCAGGAATGAACATGAATCTCAGGACACAAACATATTCTTGGTTCTGTTTGCTGAGACCATCTATGCCAATGGCCACCCCAGGAGCGATGAACACGTTTAGTGCCCACGTCTGGTTTTTAAATGTCATTCTCCAAGAAAAGGACCTAGAGTACTTGGAGGACTGGCTGATTCCAGGGTGAGAACTTCTTACTGTGCAGATAAGTAAGGACGTTGACAAAGGATGTTGGGCGCATCTCAAAAAGACTTTGGAGCCAGATCAAAGGGGTGCCCACTGACCAAGTGTGAACCAATGTGAGCATCAGAATAAATAGAGACTAAAATGAGAATCTGTGGGTACTGATATTGAATAAATAAGTGAATAAATAAATGAGGAGGAGGGAAAGCATTTCCTCGCTGGATAATGTAAGCTAGTAAATGAGGCATGATGGAATTAGAGAATTATCAACATTTATAGTCACCATAATGATGATTGATTCAGGCCAAAATCAGCCAGGATGGTAAAAATAGTAGGTAAAAGCAATGCAAGAGTCATGGGATATTTACATAGTATTAAAGTTCTCCCCACAAGATAGTTTTTTATTACAAAGGGTAAAATAGTATCATTTACAGTAGAACATGTTGGCAGACCCCACCTTAACCGACCGATCAAACTTGACGTCACCAGTAACACGTCAACACCCCAGCATGTGGCCCGATCTGATGCCCCGAGAACAAAACGGCCTTGCTTCTATGCCATTCCTGCTGAAGATGTGTATACGTGGATCTAATTAGGAGGAAACAGCAACAAACTTCAAACTCTCTTACAAGATAATTGGTTTGTACTCTTCAAAAATGTCCAGCAAGAAAATCTTCAAGAGCCAGAAAGAAAGGCTAAAGAACCACCCACATTAGACCCCAAAAGAAGACTAAATTCTGTTAAGTGATGTTGGACTGGCCCTGGGGCCGGATTTTTTTTTCCTTCTGCTAAAAGAACAATGAACAATTGGTGAAATTCCGTGGCGAAATTCTGTAGATTATATAATATGATGGTATCGCTGTTAATTTTCCAATTTTGTTGAGTCTGTGTGGGTATGTATAAGACTGGTCTTGTTTTTAGGAAATACACGCAGAATTATTTAGAAGCCAGGGAACAGTTTGCAATTTTTTATCAGATGGCTCAGAAAAATATAACACATATGGGGGGAGGGAGATAAAAGGCAAATATGATTAAATGTTAATATTTAGGGAATCTGGGTGAAGAGTATCATGGAATTCTTGATACTACTTTTGCAAATTTTCTGTAAGCCTGAAACTATTTCAAAATAAATGGGAGAGCTAGTGAGGGGAAAAAAGAAAAAAACGTCTTTCTCCTTCCCTCCCTCCCGGCCTCCCTCCCTTCTTCTCTTTCTCCCTCTCTCTCTCCTTACCCCCTCTCTCTCCACACAAACACACAGGAACATGTCTGAAAAAAATGTTGCAAAAGTGTGAGTAGTGTTTATATCTAGATGGTGGGACATTCCATTCAAAATTAATTTTCTTGCAAAGGAAGCAAAGGTGAAAATAAACAAATGGGACTACATCAATCTAAAAAGCTTCTGCATAGGAAAAGAAACTGTCAACAAAATGAAAAGGCAACCAACGGAATGGGAGAAAATATTTGCAAATTATATATCTGATGGGGAGTTAATATCCAAATAATGAAGAACTCCTACAATTCAATAGGGAAAAAACAAGCAGTCTGATTTAGAAATGGGCAGAGGATCTGAATAGACATTTTTCCAAAGAAGACAGACAGATGGCCAAAAGGTACCCAAAAAGATAACCAATGTCATTCGTCATCAGGGAAATGCAAATCCAAATCACAATGAGAGATCACCTACCACCTGTTAGAATGGTTAGCACCGAAAAAAAAAAAAAAAAAGACAAATAACAAGTGCTGGCAAGGATGTGGAGAAAAGGCAAGCCTTGTGCACTGCTGGTAGGAATGGGAATTGAGGCAGTCAGTATAAAAAAACAATATGGAGGTTCCTCAAAACTTTAAAAATAGAACTGCCATGTGATCTCGCAATTCCACTTCCGGGTATTTATTCAAGGGGAATGAAAACACCAACTCCAAATGATACCTGCCCATGTTCATTGCAGTATTTTTTACAATAACCAAGACATAGAAGCTATCTAAGTGTCCACTGATAGATGAATGGATAAAGAAAATACACAAGAGAATATTATTTCGCCTTAAAGAAGAAGGATATCCTGCCCTTCATGACAACATGGATGGACCTAGAGGGTATTATGCTAAGTGAAATAAGTCAGACAGAGAAAGACAAATACTGTATGTTCTCACTTAGATGTGGAATCTGAAAAAAACGGAACTTATAGAAACAGAGGGCAGAATCGTGGTTGCCAGGGGGTGGAGGAAATGGGGCCCTGTTGGTCAAAGGGTACAAACTTTTGGTTATAAGGTAAGTTCTGGCAATCTAATGTACAGCATGGTAACTACAATTAGCAACACTCTATTATATACTTGGAAGTTGCTGAGAGTAGAACTTATATGTTCTCACCATAACAACAACCACAAAAAAGGTAATTGCATGAGATGAAGGACGTGCTAACAAACCTAACTGTGGTAAACATTTCACAGTCTGTACTTGCATCAAATCATCATGTTGTACACCTTACACTTACACTATGTTGTCTCTCAACTCTATCTCCATAAAGCTGGGGGGAAAGAGAAGAAAAGTAATCTTCTTTATGCTTTTATATTTTATACAGATGCAACCATGGGCATGTATCTGTTTTTCTAACATATACATATATTTAAAATTTTCAAAAGCACTACCGAGGGCTGTCATCCTTGATGTCATGATGGCATCTTGTCCGTTCAGCTGTCTTGCCCATATCACTACTCTCCTCGTGTGTGGTTACACCCATCTGGGCCCTCCCAGCAGCTGCGGCAGGGCCAAAATAGTTTTGAATGGGATTGTGACAGTAAGACAGCTGTAGTCTCTTAGAGTGTCCCATGTTTGTCCCCTGAGGCCATGAGTATATCATATAACAGAAGGAATCCTAAGAATGTGCATACTCCGGTGCAGAAACACCCTGTGATTTTCTGGGGGGCATAAGAGGTCCAGAGTGATGAACTTGGACTTGTGTACATTGTTAAAGTGTCATTGATTTTTTTTTTAGAGTGAATTGTTATTTATTACAGATTTATAAAACCTGCCCTCTTAATCTTTGTGTATCTTGGAAAAGTATTCTTTTTCCTTTATAGTTTTAAAAATAAATTTTAAAACAGCATTTCTCACAATATGGGGCATAAATCACAGAGAGACATTAAATGCTAGTTTGATTAGCTAACGGAAAAGTAATCAAAAAAGGGTGAGGGACTGGCGTGAGTAGGACACCCTGCAGTCCGAGCTTTAAAGTCTGGATGAATGCAATGGATTTGACCGTCTCTGACCCATGTAGTTAACAGCTTTCCAGTGTCTGCTAGTTGGAGGTGACTTTGGCGGGTCACTGAGTTTTCCTCTGGCTTCAAGCAGCAAAACGTTAAGACTTCGGGATCTCACAGGGTAGGCAGCACTCCGACATTCTCCAAGACTTCCAGAAAGGGCTTTCACAACTATGTCTAAGCCGACATCCTAAATTTTGTATCACGAAAAATTCAGTCCTAACTGATCAAGCTCCTCACATCACGAAGCTGGGTCTTTCGTTTAATTTGTGATTTTGGAAAGAGAATCACATGTCTAATCATTCTAAATTCTTCTCATTCCTTTCTGTCACTATGAGAGATCATTCCCTGAATTTATTCTCAAAGGCTGCCGCCTTTCAGATATGGAGAAGAATTCCTAACCCCCCATTAGAGGCATTTGACATGGAGTTTCTATTACCCCAATTTCTGAGCAACCCTCTGTTTGACTGACGATTTAAAATACACTCTTGGGTTAAATGGCATGCTCTTTGGGAAAACCCAACCGATTTTCTTTTTTTTTTAAAGATTTTATTTATTTATTTGACAGAGAGAGACACAGTGAGAGCAGGATCACAAGCAGGGGGAGTGGGAGAGAGAGAAGCAGGCTTCCTGCTGAGCAGGGAGCCCGATGCGGGGCTCGATCCCAGGACCCTGGGATCATGACCTGAGCCGAAGGCAGACGCTTAACGACTGAGCCACCCAGGCGCCCCCCCAACCGATTTTCTGATGTTTACGAAATATTTAAGAAATCAGGATAAAAGCCTTTAGTACTGAACCCTGGACATTTAAAATTTACTTCCCAAATATTAAAACAGGAAGGTATGACAGTAAACATGTATTATTCTGTACTGAAATTTGACATTGTGTTTAGTCTCTTTCCAGAAAATAAACTTAAATCATGATGAATTAAATGTAAAAATGTAACAAGATGGATAGATGGCCTTAGGGTTTTAGAATTCAAGTGTGTTTCTACTCTTTGCATCATCACTACTTTTGTCCTGGGGGTTAATAGACAACACCTGTAGCTATTTCAGGTGACATATATGTAGGAATTCATTGAATCCTTACAATGACCTTATGACCGGGGAGGGGGACTATTATATCCTTTTTACAGATTAATAGGCACGGGGAGTCAGTAGCTGAAGGTACAGAGCCCAATCCTGACTCCAGAGTACAAGTTTTTAGCTGCTGCATTTTGCTATGTCTGAGTTATTATCGGAGGCTCATCATAATGTCCCCCCTGCTTTCCTTCTGCCTCCCGGCACTGTTTATGTCTAGTTTCCCCTCTTCCTTGCCCACTGGTGTTTGGTGAATGTTTAACAACCCGCCCTCTGAAGAGCTGATCTGGAGTCTTTGCCAATTTCCAAGTGGCCAATTTCAAATCACCAACTCGATGTCATCGAACGTGGAGTTGGGAAAAGATGGGCAGTAGCACTCTCCATTATATGGTATTTATATCATGTAGACGTGTACCCCATTTTATAGTGTTTGTATCCTCTCACTACGATAGATGTATATAACCTCAAGAGCACAGAAAAATGGTAACGTAGTAAAAGAATTAGGACACAATACACTTTGAGTGTTTATTGCCTTTGTTTTAAATATAATCTAGTTAATTGTAAATTTATATAATCTAATTCTAATTTTAAAATTTAGCGATTGGTTCTCACGAGTCAGTTCTATCAGATAATATATTTTCTGGAAGTACTTTTTAGTGCAAAATTGGGAGAAGGATGAAATTAAGGTATTGGGTTATAGTCTCAATGGTGTCTGACTCTGAGCCTTCCTCCAGACAAATTTCCGTTTCCAAACCTTCTTTTCTTTGGGGGGGAACAGCCGAAAGACGAGTTTGCCCTGGACTGCTGAGAGTTTGGAGTTCTGCTGTGCCACCTGGTGGTTACAATAAGCAATTGCTATCTTGCTGTCTTGCACTCATCCTTCAGGGCTCTTCCTAGTGAAGCTCCTCACCCACCGGGATTTTCAGCCATTAATTAGGCTTCTGGTGGGTAACTTGACTCTTTTAGTTTACAATCTCCTATATGAAGGTCTTGAAGATAAATTCGCAGACGTTGAGCCGAAAAGGACTTGACTAACAAATTAGCAAGGTTTTTTGTCCTCTGGGATTACCACCCCCACTCCAGAGTAGTAGAGAGCATCTCCAGGCTTGGCTTATACATATTAATCTGGATAGTGAATGTCCTGAGAAGTATCCTAAAGTTCTTGTCACTATCTTCTAAGAGGATTACAGGGTCCTCAGCAGATAGGTGTTCACACATTCCATTTTGATAGCCCATCTTTCCAAAAACTAAAGCCATGACCCTATCCTCCATCCCATTATCCTGCCCTTTCCACCACGGACCCTATCTCGGTACATAATTTTAAGATAATAGAAAACATATGTCCTCAGATAGAGATGATATGGAGGCTGCCTTTTGATTGTGAAATCCCATCATGATTTTCTTTAGTGTATGCAATTAAGCACTAACCTTATGTAGCAGGCAAGGGGGTCCTCACCTATTCCTTCCATCTTCTTTGTTTTTGTATTTCCCACTTAGTATTAATTCATCAATACAACAAATATCTCTTGAGCATAGATATGTGCTGGCCCCTTGGCTAGGAGATGCGGATATGCAGAAGAAGGCATAGATCCTGCCCTGAAGACTCCCCAGGGTTGTGGTAGAGGCAAAGGAATGCATTTGGAAGCATTAGGCAAAGCAGGATTCTGTGGGTTCTAATGCCAAGAGCAACGGACTCCAAGCAGAAGGGCAGGTTTCTCGTAGGGGCATGAAAACTGATGTTGAAGTCTGTGTAGAATTTGGACAGAGGAAGACTATAGGGCCAGGCAAATCAAGGGGTGAGATGCCAGACTGGGAGAATTTTCAGCAGAACCAGTCATGCACTTTGGCTGGAATCAGAACAGCAAGTTCACAAGGCACAAGTAATGAGCGATAACACTAGAAACCAGGCTGGGAACAGATCTTGATGGTCTTGATTACGGTGCAGGAAATGTGGACTTCATCCAGGTAGTAGTAAAACATTAACCTTTCAGTGATTTTAAGCAAAGAAGTAAGAGAGTCAGATCCATGATTAAAGAAGCTATCTGTCCAACCTTTTTTGGACACATATGCCAAATGCGGGCTTCTGTTCCTCTTAGGGAAACAGGGCATTCAAGCTCCTCGCCTGATAAAGATAAGGCCTTGGATTTTTAACAAGAGGTAAAGAATGTTGCTCACTACTCTAGCCACTTCTGGAAAGCTCTGTGTCATGGAATGAGCAACCATTCACTCATTAAAAGAGGAAGAGGGGGTGCCTAGGTGGCTCAGTCGGTTAAGTCACTGCCTTCAGCCTAGGTCATGATCCCGGGGTCCTGGGATCAAGCCCTGCATCGGGCTCCTTGCTCGGCAGGGAGCCTGCTTCTCCCTCTCATGCTCTCTCTCTCTCTCTCAAATAAATAAATAAAATCTTTAAAAAAATAAATAATAAAAAATAAATAATAAAAGAGGAAGAAAAGCTAATTTCAGCAAAGGGAAAACAAAATATGCAAAAGAAAGCATCCCAATTAAAAAAGAGATGGAGGAGGTGACAGGGCAGAGGAAGACAGGCAGGAGGAGAGGGGAGGAGGGACAGGAAGAGAAGAATCAGAGATGGACCCATGGGTGGGGAGGGCTCCTGACAGCCCAGGTAAGATATGGCAGGACTTGAACAAGGGCCGCAGGAATGGATAAAAGAAATTCTGCGGAAGGAGAACTGATGGGTTTTATTGTTATGGAGTTTGGGGAACTAGAGAATTAAACAAGTTTCAGAGAGCATTTCTAGAAGTGAATTGGCACAGAATCACAAAAGACTTACATGTTCCTACCCATTGATCTAGTGATTTTACTTCTAGAAGTCTATCTCAGGATGATCACAGGTGAACATAAAACGTGTGTATCATATGCTTATCACAGTATTGGTATAGCAGAAGATAACTAGAAGCAACCAGAGGAGATCTATATATTTTGATATATCCAGAAGAAGGGATAAATAGGTTAGGTTTCTCAAGAATATTTAATGACATAGTTAAATGCTTTTGTAGATATAATCATGTTAAATTTAAAAAAAGTCAGGATTCCACTTTTGTAAAAACAACAACCCCCCCCAAAACCCTAAAAACTCTGCATATATACAGAAAAGGAAGAAAAGAAAAGCAAGAAAATACTGTGACTGTCTCCGAATGATAAGATTGTGGATCGATTCTTCTTTATACTTTTATCAGGGTTTCTAAAATTGTGTATAATTAACCTATATTATTCTAATAAACAAAAAATAATAACTGTAACAAAATATAAAAAAGAAATAACTAAACCTTCTGGCTTAAGTTACGTGCAGCAAGTCTTGTCAAATATTTAGATTTGAGAGGCACCTGGCTGGCTCAGTCAGAAGAGCTAGCGACTCTTGATCTCAGGGTTGTGAGTTCGAGCCACATGCAGGGTGTAGAGATGACTTAAATAATAAAACTTTTAAAAATTTATATTTGAATATAGTTTATTGCAAAAGCACAGACAATGACTTTTTTAAAAATGGTGTTAAAATTCTAGATCAATAAAAAAGAATATTCCTTTTTTAATTTTGACGTTCAACATAGTTGGTGTGATTAAACTTTAAATTAACTTATGAGCTTCAGGGCAAAATAGGAAAAAACAGGGTCAGCACATTTTCATTACAATGTGTTGCATCTCATGCCAGACCAGCAAGGGAAATACTGTATTTCTAGTTGGTTAAGCGACTGCCTTCGGCTCAGGTCATGATCCTGGAGTCCCGGGATTGAGTCCCACATCGGGCTCCCTGCTCAGCGGGGGGGTCTACTTCTCCCTCTGACCCTCTTCCTTCTCGTGCTCTCTGTCTCTCATTCTCTCTCTCTCAAATAAATAAATAAAATGTTTAAAAAAAAATAAGCACTGCTTTCTAAATTAAATTCCTTAATGAGGCTTACAATGCAGGAGACTGAGTGATAGAGACATTGATATGCTCTGTAACAATGTAATAAACTGATGTGACAGCACCATACATATATGTGTTTGTAACTTTTACAAAGTCTTCAGACATAAGATGAAATTCAGTAAAGACAGCTGTGGGCAAAAGATACGCTCTCTGGTGCTTCAGCTAGATCCAGAAAAATAGAAACTAGCTGGCCAAGAGAATATTCTCCAACTTTACTCTGCCTAAGAAACACAGGCTTGCTCGTTAAAGAGAAACAGCTTCCTATGTCTCTCTTCCTAGATTCCAGGTCAGTTGGCCTGGGGCAGAGTCTAGAAATCCTTATTTTAAACATATTAAATAAACACCCAGGTCATATTGGATGCAGGTGATCCGGAAGCCCATTCAGAGAAACATAGACCCTACGGAAGTGGATCGTTGCCAAGTCCCTTCTGCATCTTGCCTCACCAGCGCTTCTCTTAGCAGGCTGTACTTTTAGCAAGATCTTGTAGTCCTGGAGTTCCAAATCAGTAGTCTTCGAACCGGGGTATGCATAGCCCTGATCTTGCACAGAAACTTTACAAGGGTTTCTTGCAAGGTCGTTTTCGGACATTTGTTTACAGGTAGGTCACAATCCTTCTGCATTGAAGGTGCGGCGCCACCAGGGGGCGTCTCTTCCCAAAACGCCCTTTTCGTCCCCACCCCCTCAATCCCCACTCCCCACCCGCCCCCAAGCCTGTTCGTTGCCCAGGAGTGCAAAAATCTCTGTGGTACCTGGCAGAAGAACAGGTTTGTATATCGGTATCTGATGGACTCTAATGTCCGGGTAACAAATGCTTTTGCAAGTCAGGAGCAAAATGAAAAAGAGAGATTTGTCAGCTGACAGATGATTGGCAATGAGGACATGATAGATCATGGTGTAGCTCTCCGTGTATCATTGCAGAGGAATTCAAAGACGTGGATAACACTGTGGCAACAAGATACCTGTCATTTCCACTTATTTATTTATGTGAATGACCTCTTTGCTTAAGTCTTTTTTGTTTTTAAAGATTTTATTTTTGAGTAATCTTTACACCCAACGTGGGGCTCCGACTCACCACCCCGAGATCAAGAGTCTGTCCCTCCACGGACTGAGCCAGCCAGGTGCCCCTCGATTAATAAGGGAAGTCTTTAATAAGGGAAAATAGGAAGAGACTGGATGCTGAACCTTATTTTGTTCGAACTAATTTTGATCTATGGATTCGCGAAGTTAGCAATTAAAGAGCCACATTCGTTTAATTAAATGATGTACTTCCAATGCATTTACGCTTCTTATGTTGAATATTTATCACAATTTGAAAGATACCGATGTTGCTTTGATTAAAATTATTGTACTACTAGTTGTAAAGATAGTCCAAAGGAAAAAAAAATGTAGCGCTTAGAGTTCTATGATGATAGGCAACAACAACTACAAAAGATGCAAATTTCTACTTAGATACATATATTTTGATGGCCAAGAAATATGAAGCATTGTTGAAAAAAGACTTGCAAGCTTAAAAAAGTGCTGCCAAAGGATACAATTCTGGAAGAAATGAAATGGAGTCGAGGAGGAAGAGAAACAATGTCAAATGTCTTACTATGAAAGGAGCTCCTGTATATTTAAAATGAACCGTGGTGGTTATTAAATCTCTGGAGTGCTTGGATTCTATTAAATACATTAGAAGACTACAAGTTTTATTTCTAAATGTCAGCATTTACAAATACATCAGGAATGACATCTTTTGTAGCGATTTAACTGGGATGAGGAAATATCTTTGTCAGCTTAACCACGTGCAAAGAAGTGTGTAGTTTCTACCAAATTCTGTTTCAGGAGTGAAAAAGTGTGAGGTCATTCTTTGAATGGTGTGCTGCCCTAGAGTCTCTCTCTGGGAGGGCTTGGCTACAGCCTGAGCCCAGGGAGGTGGGAGGGTAGGGGATGTGCTAGAAAGCTGCATGTATTTGCATAAGAATTTTGTTTTTATGTTGCATGGTACAGATCACCAAAAAAAGCATCAATTGTCCATATCCTAAGAATAGCATTAATAATTTTATGGTAGAATTAGGTGGGGACTGGAAATTGATTAAGGAGAGGCACTATGGGAATTTTTCTCCAACAAATGAACATATGCTTGTTGGGGCTCGCGGCCTTCTCTCTATAAGGTGAGAGACATAGTTTTTGCTGAAACTTTTCTCACGTGTCCATCCCAGTCGCTCACCTGCTGGAATGACGTCAGTACCGCCTAATTTTGATCTATGGATTCGCGAAGTTAGCAATTAAAGACCAGCTGATTTGGAGCACGAGGAAGGAGCTACAAAAGGGGCCTCCGAAATCACCGAACAAGTTAATGCCCCCTAAGGTTATTTGATGGACACTGATTGGTTATGGAGAATTCTGCAGGGTGTTGGAACTGTGTGGTTGGAATTTAAGGAAGTTGTGGCTGGGGATTGCGAACTCTGTCCACAGAAACGTGATAGTTGGTGCCATGGGATGTCTTAGGTTCTCCAAATCATTTGTCCAGGCTTCCGGCTCTTCCCAAAATAGGAAATAGAAATTCATTTAAAAGTCTGATCTTAAATAGTTTGTTGGGATTTCGATTCTTTTCACACTCTCTCCTTCCTCTGCTTTTTGAAGACCATGTCCTTATTTTTTCGATTTCTGAATTCTTTTGGTTTTCATACATGTACCCAAGAGCGCAGTGCCTGGCAGCAGAAGGGATGTCCTGCCCCCCCTCCCCCCACCAATTCTCAGAACTATGCCTCACCATCAGCTGAAAAGATGTAAGGCACATTGGATTTTACTGGAAAATGGTATGAACTGTATGGTGCTAGAAGCTGACTATTAGGAAAACCTCTATTTCCCCCTTCCTGTGTGCTTCCTTCACTACTCACACGGAGTACTTCACTCCTGACATTCCTGGTCAGTGAATGCGTGGGTTCCTTCCCCCTACCACACAATTTTCTGTGACACCAGCTCGGCATCCTCCGATTTAACTCAATTCTGCCACTCTCTACCCGGAAAGAGGGGCAGATCCCACAGGCTCATGCTGACTGCCCCCTCCCTCGGATGCCAATCACAAATAGTAGGTTCCCAGGTTACCCACGACTTCTGTGTGATTTGGCTACAAATTGAAGGGTCCCACGACCCCCTTCTCAGGTTCGAGTCATTTACCAAAGCGGCTCACAGAGCCCAGGGAAACGCCTACTTCTGCTGACCAGTTTGTTAAAGGATTTGGTACAGGATGCAGAGGGGCACCCAGCTGAGGAGATGCACAGGGTGGGGCCTGGCCATAGGAGCCCCTGCCTCCGTGCAGTTGGGGTTCCCCTCCTGGCATCTGGATGTGTTTACCAGCCTGGAAGTTCCTTGCAACTCATGTTTTTGAGATTTTTATGGAAGCTTTATCACATAAGCATGATTAATCATTAACTCCATTTTCAGTCCCTCTCCTTTCTCAGGAGAATGGAGGCGGGGCCGAAAATTCCAAGCCTCTAAACCTGGTGGGAGCTTTCTGGGGACCGGCCTCCATCCAGGAGCCATTCAGAGTCTCCTCATCAGAACCAAGACACTGTTGTCCCCCAGGAAATCATAAGGGTTATAGGACCTTTGTGCCAGAAACCAGGGGCGGAGACCAAGATATATTTTTTTATTATCTCACAGGGACTTATAGTCCTAATGGACCAAAACTTTACAGAAACAAGTATGCCCATGATATTTGGCAAGATACTCAACATCTCTGCATAGCACATTTAAAAAATAGCGTACGTCTTTGACAGTAAAAGTAATGATACAGGGCAAATGATTTCTTTTTTTTCTTTTAAGATTATTTATTTATTTATTTGAGCGAGCGAGCGAGAGAGAGAGAGAGAGCACAAGTAGGGGGAGGAGCAGAGGGAGAGGGAGAAGCAGGCTTCCCGCTGAGCAGGGAGCCCGACGCGGGACTCGATCCCAGGACTCTGGGATCATGACCTGAGCCGAAGACAGACGCTCAACCGACTGAGCCCCCCAGGCGCCCCAGGCGAACGATTTCTGGCTGTGCCCAGCCCCAGCGTGCCCGGGCCACTGTGCGGAGGGCTTCCCCTGCCCTGGCCAATGCCTGCCCTTAGCAAGTATTAAAAAAGCATTAGAGCCAAATCAAAACAACACAAAATAAAGGAACAACAGCAAGAAAAACCTATTTGTAATCCCAGCAGCTAGTATGAATACTTCATCCTATTTTCTTCTAACCCCATTCATCCATGGTTTTGACTGTTTGAGATCGTGGACTATAAGGATGTGTGATGGTGGCCGAAAGCCAACATAGTCTGAGAACCAGCCGGGGAGCAGGGGATGGAATCAGAGCAGGGGTGGCTGGTGGGGACAGGCTTCCTGGGACAGTGGAGAGAGCAGCGTGGAGAGATATGACTCCGGGCCCCCGAGGTACAGCCTTTACCTGCTACCTGGAAGAGGACACAGCCTTGGGGCTGTGGAGTCAGGTTCAAGGACAAGGAAAGATCAATGTTCAGAAGTATTTATTCAAATGGAAGCACATAGATGATGGGTGCACACTATGGTGGGTTGCTGATGCTAAGCTCAGCACGAGAGGGTAGTAACTCTGCAAAGATTGAGCTATTTTCTCGACTCTGACAGGGTCACCTGGACAGGGAGTGACACCAGCTTCTTCAGCTGGAAGCCAAAGGCGGGGACACATCTCTCAAGTCTCTCACCTGCTCCCTCAGGGAGCAACTGCATTTCTGCTAATTTCTGTCTTTTGGGGTAACTAAATCGGGAAATATAGCAGGTGTATGGATGTGCGTGTGTGCGTGTGTGTGTGTGTGTGTGTGTGTAGGATGTCACTTCCTACAGACCTGTAACTCTCTTTCAACACTGCAGTATTATAGCATGAACACTCTGCCAGGCCAAATAAATACACAATATTCTATTTCATGGCTATGCCATCCTTTATTTTTCTGTAATGCAGTATTGTATATATTAAGCTTCTAGGTTGTTATTATTATATATAAAGTGCCCCATGTTTCAACATTTAGAAAGTCTTTCTACAAATCTTATTTATTTGTTCTTTATCAATGCCTACTATGTGTAAGTCACTGGCCTGGGCAACTTAGAGGATCCAAAGATGATTAGACATTGCCCCAGAATTGTTGATTGTTGGCTGGGTCTGGATTTCTGGGTTGGAAGAATCACTTTCATTCAGAATTTTATTTTTTCTTTTTAAAAAGATTTTATTTATTTATTTAAGAGAGAGAGAGTGCCCATGAGTGGGGGGAGGGGAGGGGAAGAGCAGAGGGAGAGGGAGAAGCAGGCTCTCCGCTGAGCAGGGAGCCCGATGCGGGGCTCGATCCCAGGACCCTGGTACCATGACCTGAGCCGAAGACAGACGCTTGACTGACTGAGCCAGCCAGGCACCCTGCGTTCAGAATTTTAAAGGCATTGTTCCATTATTTTCTTACTGCCAGAGTTGCCATTCAGAAGTCTGACACCACTTGGATTCCTGTTTTTTATTGTCCATGTCCTGATTCTTCTAGAAATGTTTAGATTTTTCTTCTCATCTCCAGTTCTGAAGTTTATGGGCGATGTATCTTGTTGTGAGTCTTTATTTATGGTCATAGGCACTCCATGGGTCTAGAGTCTGGAGAACTGTGTCTTTAGCTTGGGGAAGTTTTCTTCTATTTGTCTTTGATAATTTTCTTTGCACTATTTTCTCCGTTCCCTCCTCTTGGAATTCTGATTATTTTGCTGTGTGTCTCCTGCAATGATCTTCTGATTCATTTACCTTTCGCCTCCTCTTATTTTTTTAAAAAAACTGAGAGATTGATTTTCAACACTTTTACTGATTTTTAAAAAATACAGGCTATCAGATTTTTAATTTCCAAGGCTTTCCTTGTTCTTCATTCTTTTTAAAGATTTATATTCATCTTGTTTCATAGATGCCACACTGGCTTATTTCTCTGAGCATATTCATCATTTCCATGGAATTTTCTTTCGCTCCCTGCATTGTCTCTGTTTCTTCTGAATTCTGGCTTCCACTTGCTTATTTTTGTCTCTTTTACTTTATTTTTGCTTTTGTTTTAGGTCTTCTCCTTAAATACTTGGCAAGTTGTGCCAGGCCATTTATGGGAGAGACTTATTTCTGAGCTGATTGTAAGTTGTGTGTCGTCTGAGGTTAGTGTCTGGTGGGTGGGTTTCTTTGTAGCACGGCTGGGAAGGAACCTCAATGCTTTATTATTGCTTCACTGGGTGACGTCTCAATGTTAATAGCTCCCTGAGGAAGATGCATGTCCCCCCATTACCTGCCAAGAGCTTGTAAGTCTGGCTCCAGATGTTAGGGAGCGGGGGTGGGGGGGCAGAGGGAGGGACCGGGTGGGGTGTTTCTTGGCGCAATATGTAGACTTTCACTTCCATTTTCTGATCTGGCGCCTCATTCTATCCACCGGAGGGATCTTGATAATCATCTCTAAAGAAACTTGTGGCTGTTCTTAAGGTTTCTTGATAACTTACTCAGACACCAATCTAAGCCTGCCTGCATTCTGGCCTTTGTTCCGGAAATCTTGTTACTTCTAATATACATGAGCATCAGAGGGGAAGCCTCGGATTCTATGGCCATGTGTCAGGGAGCTCTTACTGCTCATTAATATTTATACTCTGAGCTGCAGAGATTTTAGTCATTATATACAAGTAAGAAAAAAGAATCAATAAAATGAACATCTTACCAACAACTGCTCAAACACTTGTCAGTATAAACTGTCAACAACGATTATTCGTGTAACGGATGAAATTGAAAGTCTCACGTCACAAGAAAGACACATTTGTTTAGAAATCTTTTTCGGTGACACAGTGTTAAGCGTTGGCAGAT
This sequence comes from Halichoerus grypus, assembly GCF_964656455.1. NCBI lineage: Eukaryota > Metazoa > Chordata > Mammalia > Carnivora > Phocidae > Halichoerus > Halichoerus grypus. Next base: position 182,594,778 of record NC_135714.1, read on the forward strand.
ACGACCCGCTTAGCATCTTCCGGCTATTGAAACGAAATTTGAAACGATGCCACCGCTCATGGCTGGGTGACTCCGAAAAGCGCAGGTGAGCAGAGCAGCAATGGATTTTTATAGAGGCAATAAAACCAGTTTCATTTCATTTTGTTTAGCTTCCTGAAACTAAGGCTCGAAAGGGGAAAATAATTTGATGATTCCTCCCCAGTTAAACCTTGCATACTTTTTTTTTTTTTTAAGATTTTATTTATTTGACAGAGAGAGAGACAGCGAGAGAGGGAACACAAGCAGGGGGAGTGGGAGAGGGAGAAGCAGGCTTCCCACCCAGCAGGGAGCCCGATGCGGGGCTCAATCCCAGGACCCTGGGATCATGACCTGAGCCGAAGGCAGATCCTTAACGACTGAGCCACCCAGGCGCCCCAAACCTTGCATACTTTTTATAATAAAGAATCTTTTTTTACATTGGGTATTTCTGCAGCAATCATACCAAGTCTTCTGTGTTTCTAGGATCAGCCTTCACTTGTGTGGTACATCGAGATACCTTTCCTCAAATACTGGCTAAAGCATAGAATTCATTTGACAAAAGATAAGGGTTTGCATTCCACAGTAAAAGATAAAGCTTGAAGAGCAGAGTCCCCCAGCTGCTGTCAGCTCTTTCTTCCTCTGTCCTCGTGACCAAAGCCCTTCAACAAGGTCCGACTGACTGCTCCATAAAGCCCAGCCTCTGAAACCAGGTCTGCGGGTGGACCAGCCTCGAGCAGAACCGTCCAGAGCCCAGCCCCACACTCCAAAGGTCACGTGGGTCTGAGTGCTCATTCTCTGAATTTAAGCCGGGCCATATCTATTTCCTATTGGTCCCCCAGTCTGACTTCTTCATGAAGCCACCTAGGTCCTTTTTGGCCCTGGTGACTGTGGGATCGGGACCCTTATTTAGTAGACACAGAGATCGGATTCCATGTGCAAGGGGTTTCCTGGGGGTCGGCTGTGAAGGATGAAGCAGGAGCCACAGAAAAGGATGAAGCCAGGACGGGCCAGGAGCCTGCGGACCGGAGGCCCTGACTCTGGGGAGAGAGGGGGCAGGAGGGAGGGCTGGGAGGAAGGTGCAGCTCCAAGGACTCTTGGGCCAGGCTGGAGCGGAGTTCCAGGGCCGAAGCGGGCTCAGAGGAGCCCCAGTCCTCAGCCTTGGCCTTGGCCCGGGAGCAGTCGGAGAGGAGATGCAAGCGTGGCCAGTCCGCTGGCTCCCTGCTGGAGGAGGTCTGGGCCGTGCACCTCCAGGGCCCCCACACTTGGGCACCTTTGTCATTCGGAACTTTCTCGTCCTGCCTCACTGCATTGTTATTTTAGCCTGCATTGTAATTAACGATCATCCTCGTTAACACTGAGGGAGCATTTATGACAGTCAGTTGCTCGGCTAAGTGCTTTATTTGCAAAAGAGAAACAGATTGCTTGGGTCTCAGACACAAGCTCTTCCCCTGAACTTTATCAGTTACTTTTTATTTCTGAATTCATATTTGGGGCCCACATTCCACTGAGAGTAGGAATGCCATCTTAACCAATTCAGGCTTTCTGCTGTGAATTCCGGGGTTCTCACCCCACCCCTCCCTCCTCAGCATTGCATCTCAGTTCCACGGGGGTTCAGAGTCAAGGTGCATGTGGGGGCGTCCGGTTCCTCATCTGTGTGTGTCCACACCGGCATCTTCTGCTGAATCCCACTACCACTGGCCACCTGGAAGATGCCCACATTCGGGTTTCCCATGGAAAGAGCCACAGATAAGGCTACTTCTGCGTTTTGACACCTCAAGTCCTCTCTGGGCCACTGTGACGCCCACCAGTGTCACTGGGACCTTCAGGGGAGCTGTCTCAGCTGCCCTCAGAGTGACGCCCTGTGCGGCCTCTCCTCCGTTCGGGGGACGGGATGCCACGGTCCTGCTGTCTCCCAGGATTCACCCAGGAGGTAAGATATGGGCCACTTCCATCTTCAGATCCTCAGCTCCTCTGGGGGTTTTGAAATCCCAAGCCCTACGGTTAATGTGGGGACGTGGGATGTGGACTCAGAACCCCGTTCTCCGGGTCACCCTGCTGCATTTTCATGTTTGCATCCCTTCTGTTTCTCTCTGCCAAGCCAAGGGGAGAATCTCTTCTCGGGTAGAAAACTGGGTCAGCAGTATTTTTCTAAAATCTATCATTAATGCCCGAGTCTTGGCTTTGGCTAAGTGCTTTGCATGTATTATCTCAATTGTGACGGCAAAGAGTTTATAATGTTTCGCAGAGGCTCAGAGAGGTGAACTGGCTTGGCCAAGGCCACACAGCTTGCAGGTATGAGGCTGGGTCTGAGACTTCAGAGCCTGTGCTCTTTCCATTCCTTGAATTTCCCCTGGAATCATCGGTACTTTCTCCTTTAGGGCAGGTTTTGTTTCCTCAAATAACTTTTAAGGATTTTAGAAACAAAGGATCGGATAAATATTTACTCTGTAAAGTGGATTTAAATGAAGCTGGAGAGTTGTTACTTAGATGTAAGAAAACATTGTATCTGCCCTAAAAGATGAAACACAGACATGTTTGTTCACCTGCCTGGGGTCATCACTGAGCCTTTGATCAGGAAGATCTTCAAGAGGACAATAATCTGAGGTGCAGGCTTTGGCTATCACTTGCCACAAGCAGGGGTTGAAGCAGCTGGGTTCTGGAGCCTTCCAGCTGCAAGAGTGCATGGAAGCTGAGCAGGTGAAAGATAACAGCCAAACAATAGCTTTGCACACTTTATAGGTACACACAGAAAGAAGTGTTTTCTTGGCTTTTCTCCCCCCAAAGGTGTAAGGATTTATATGTCCACATGTGAATATATAAACATAGAGGAAAAAACGTAATATTTGCAATATGTGTTATCCTGCTACGTGGGGGCTATCCCGAGGAACGTGGGGGAGGGAGAAGATAGAGTGAAGCCAAACCAAGCAAAAGGCGGAAAACTGCACCAAAGTGGAAAAAATTAAGAAAATGTAAACTTTGAAACCCATAGCAATAAAAAGAAAGGTTTGCATCACCTTTGTAGTTTGAAGAAGATATCAGACAGTTTTCATGAAGAAGGTATCTGAAGAAGGAAATGCGGTAATTGACTCGAGATGAATGCTGACAGATGATAGTGTATCACATTGTGCCCCGTGGGCCCCACACACCCCTGTTGGTGTAACTACTGCATTGTACCCCGGTTTGGTTTCTGTGGCCAGGGCAGCTCCAGACACCTGTTGACATGAATGAATGGGGGAGGGAAGGAAGGAAGAAGGGGAGGGAGGGAGGAGGAAGGAAGGAAGGGAGGAAGGGAGGGAGGGAGGGAGGGAAGGACTGGCAACATTTTTACCAGATGAACAGCTCACTGAAGCTAGTGTGGTCACCTAATATGGCCATTTTACTAATTTGACTTCTTTCTTTCTTTCTTTCTTTCTTTATTTTTTTAAAGATTTTATTTATTTATTTGAGAGAGAGAGAATGAGAGACAGAGAGCTTGAGAGGGAGGAGGGTCAGAGGGAGAAGCAGACTCGCTGCCGAGCAGGGAGCCCGATGCGGGACTCGATCCCGGGACTGCAGGATCATGACCTGAGCCAAAGGCAGTCGCTTAACCAACTGAGCCACCCAGGCGCCCTTACTAATTTGACTTCTTAAGAACTTAGCAATTTCATGCGCCCAGTTGCTCTAGTTTTTTTTGTTTTTTTGTTTTTTTTTAAGATTTATTTATTTATTTGGGAGGGAGGGGCAGAGCAAGAGAATCTTAAAGCAGATTTCCCAAGAGTGAGGAGCCCCCGGGGGGGATTGATCTCAGGACTCAGGAAACCAAGAGTCAGTCACTTAACCAACTGAGCCACCCAGACGCTCCACTCTAGGTTTTTTGAATGGGACATTTCTCTCTAGATACCATCAGGAAAATAAAATATGGAAAAGCCTCATGGTGAACTAACATTTTATCTTTCTTGGCGGGGAGGGTTGTCCCAGTTGCTCAGCCGTGGTGGTGATCTTCCCACATACTTGAGCGAATCAAGCATGTCGTACCGTAAAGAGTTGTTGACTCTGAACCCCAAGATTTGGGTTTGAAACTGGGGCTTATCATTTACTAGCTGTATTATTTTTCTGGACAAGGAACTTGATTTTTTTGAGCCTTGGTTTGTTTCCTTGTTTGTAAAGAAGGGGATAAGAGTAACTGTCTGATTGTACTGTGAAGAATAAATGGGATGATGCACAGACGAAGTGCCTGGCACAGAGGAAGAGTGAAATAAATGTGGGGGTTTCTTGTGAATATCGTTTCTTATTCGCACTGGAGTCCCGGGGTGGGTGGGCTGAGGCCTCGTCTCTACCTCTGGGTAACTCAGGAGGGGAGGAGCATGGGTCAGTGTGGACTAAGTGGAACTTCCCTGCTGAGAATGTGTGACCCTGGGATTCTACATTCGGGTCATCTCAGGGCTGGCAAGGGAAGATGTTCCTAGTATGAATTAATTGTGTCATTTTCATTTTCTCCCTGACACATAGATGTGTGTCTATACGTGCTGGATACACACCATAATCATTGTGCCAGATGCCGCACACAGGGATGTTTAAGGGACCTTCCGGCAACAGTGAGGAATAGCGCAAGGGCAGAGTGCTGTGCTCAGACTAGACTGTAGGTGGCAGCAGAAACTCAGGCATGGAAAAAAGCCAGTCCATAAAGCCTTCCATGGAACTGCCCTGTAGGGGGTCTGCTACTTGCTTTTAGTAATTTATATAAAAGACCTGGAAGCTTGTAACATCCATAATTTGTAGATCTGACACACCATTTGAAGCTATCTTATCTGTTCTTCAGCATGAATGAAGATATCTGAGGTCATTTGTACAAACTCCCCCAAATCATGCATTTGTGGTTATTTTTTTTTTTTAAGACTTTATTTATTTATTTGAGAGAGAGAATGAGAGAGAGAGAGCACATGAGAGGGGGTAGGGTCAGAGGGAGAAGCAGACTCCCCGCTGAGCAGGGAGCCCGATGCGGGACTCGATCATGGGACTCCAGGATCATGACCTGAGCCCAAGGCAGTCGCTTAACCAACTGAGCCACCCAGGCACCCCTGTGGTTCTTTATGTTAAAAAGAAAATCAGAATGTCTTCAGCAATAGGGCACTATTAGGTGAAGTTCAACATTTAATGAGAGATAGCTTCCAACTTATGGCCCGTGACAGCCATCATTCATGTTATTCATGGTGGGACAAGATCTCCCTTTTTTTTAAAGTTTTTTTTTTTTTTTTTTTTTTTATTCATTTGAGACACAGAGATACAGAAAGAGAGAACATGAGCAGGGGGAGAGGCAGAGGGAGAGGAAGAAGTAGGCTCCTCGCTGAGCCAGGAGCCTGATGTGGGTCTCGATCCCGGGACCCTGGGATCATGACCTGAGCCGAAGGTAGGTGCTTAACCATCTGAGCCACCCAGGCGCCCCCAGTTCTCCCCCTTTAAAAAAAAAAAAAAAGATTTGTTTATTTATTTTAGGAGGAGGAGGGGCAGAGGGAGAAAGAGAGGAACTCAAGCTGACTCTGTGCTGAGCATGGAGCATGACGCAGGGCTCGATCTCACGAACCTGAGATCAGACCTGAGCCGAAACCAAGAGTCAGCCATTTAACTGACTGAGCCCCGGAGGCACCCCACACGTTCTCCCTTGTGGAAATAATGCAGACCCTCCGACGGGTAGAGAGAAGATGGCAAGGTCTAAAATGATTTCTTTTTTTAAAAAATATTTTATTTATTTATTTGACAGAGAGAGAGAGACATCGAGAGAGGGAACACAAGCAGGGGCAGAGAGAGAGGGAGAAGCAGGCTTCCCGCTGAGCAGGGAGCCCGGTGTGGGGCTCGATCCCAGCACCCTGGGATCATGACCTGAGCCGAAGGCAGAGGCTTAATGACTGAGCCACCCAGGCGCCCCAGTGTAAAATGATTTCTCATCGCTTGTAAACCCATGTGGCTCTCCTATAGGTAATCTCAAAATGATTGCCTTGGAATTTCCTTTCATCTGATATCTGGTTTGCATATGCCTGATTTATATTTACCTATCTCGTAATTTTCAAATTTTCTGTGAAAAAATGTATAGTATGTGTCTGGTAGAGAGCATAGAGCTCCATATTGTATCTTAACCCAGTCTGAGAGTCCCTGTTATCTGATCCTGGACTTCACCCCATTCCCCTCTCTTATGGTAGTTTGATTTCCTGCCTTCCTTCTTACTTTACCTTTACCATTTGCTATATTTATTGTTGTTCATGCTTTTCCCCTTTTCACATTTCTTCCAGATTAATCGGGACATTCATTTTTCAAATTCTTTTCCCTGTCCTCTTTCATCCCGGGCAACATACCTGTTACTCTATAGCTCTTATGTTTTACCTCATCCTTCAGGTTGGAAGTCCCCATCAGTGTGCTGAAACCACAGTGTCCCCTTGACCCTCTAAAGATTTAACATCATCCTTGTCCTCCTGCCAACCCTTCCTGACCTCTATATTTTGTTCATAAAATTAGAATTCGTAGTTATGGATCCTTTCTTCTAACTTTTTTTGAAAACAATTTTATGATTAGAAAAACAAAACTAGGGATGCCTGGGCTGGCTCAGTCAGTGGCACGTGTGACTCTTGATCTCAGGGTTCTGAGTTCAAGCCCCATGTTGGGTATAGAGATTACCTAAAAATAAAATCTTAAAAAAAAAAAAAGAAAGAAAAAGAAAGCTGGTACAAAGAACATCTACATTGCCCTTTGTCAGACTTACCTATCAACATTTTTACCCCAATGTCCTCTATCATTTACTTTCCTGTACACACACACACAGATATAATTATTTTTTGAGGGTAGGTTACATATATACCCTAATATCTACTCTTATCTCTAAACACTTTGTGTGTATTTCCTAAGAAGAGTGATATTCTCTTACAATTTCCATTGTAAGAGAGTATCCATTTGTCTTCCTCTGTCTGATTTATTTCACTGAACATTATATCATCTAGGTCCATCCACATTGTTGCAAATGGCAAGATTTCATTCTTTTTATGGCTGAGTGTACTCCATTGTGTGTGTGTGTGTGTGTGTGCGTGTGTGTATTTACCACCTCTTCTTTTCCATTTACTTACAGATGGATACTTTGGTTGCTTCTAAATCTTGGCTATTATGAATAATGCCGCAATAAACATAGGGGTGAATTGTATCTTTTGGAATTAGTGTTTTCATTTTATTGGGTGAATACCCAGAAGTGGAATTACTGGATCATATGGTACTTCTCTTTTTAATTTTTTGAGTACCCTCCATACTGACTTCCACAGTGGCTGCACCAGTTTGCATTCCCACTGACCGTGCTCAAGGGCTTCCTTTCTCCACATCCTTGCCAACGCTTGTTGTTTCTTGTGTTGTTGATTTTAGCCATTCTCACAGGTGTGAGGTGATATCTCTTTGTGGTTTTGATTTGCACTTCCCCTGATGAGTGATGTTGAGCATCTTTTCATGTGTCTGCTGGCCATCTGGATGTCTTCTTGGAAAACGTTCACATTTTATAAGAGCAGAGTTTCCCTTGACATTTAAAAAATATAAGGTTGTTTATTTTGTGCTTGTCTGATTGTTCCATCATGATTAATTCAGGTTATTCATCCTCATCTCGTTCTCATCAAGTGAGCTTGGGTCTCCCTTAATTTATCTCATCTACCCTCACACAATACCTACCTGCCCTCCACTGCTGATGTGAAGTTTGATCACCCATGCAGACTGTTATCTTATTCTCTGTTCTGTCATTATGGTTTTCTTTTTCTCCCTTGCCACTAATAAGCAGTCCGGACTGATATACTTCATTTCCATGCAACTATCCTGCTCCTTATCAAAATTCCCCCCTAGATTTATCATCCACTGATGGTTCTTGCCTGATCCAGTCATTACTTATGATGCTTGCAAAATAGTGATTTTCCAGCTCTGTCACTTCCTGCACATTTACCAATTAGCTTTGGGCATTTTGCTATAAATAAGGGCCCTTATTTTATCTATCATCTATCTATCTATCTATCTATCTATCTATCTATCATCTATCATCTATCATCAACTATCATCTATCTATCTATCTATCTATCTATCTATCTATCATCTATCTACCGACCTACCTACCTATCGATCTAATCTATTAACACGGACTGATTAATCCCAATATTTTTAATGGTTTGTAATTCAGTACTGTACTTCATTATTTTGGCACTCAAATTGTGTCATATTTGGCAGTGGGAGTCATATTTGTGTGTCCCTTCTTCTGCAGTGAGAACTTGGCTCCCAACAATCAGCACGTTTAGTCTGCTCAGTCCTTTAATTCAGCTAAAATAGTTTCAGAAGTACTTTGTCCATGCTGCTAAAATAAGCCAATCACTAAAAAGAGCTCAAGATTCATTTTCAATTCTTCCTCCACCTCAATGGTCCAGAATGAGGCAATGTAGGCACATACTGTGTTCACAAGGTACTTGGATTCTTTGGTTCTTTTCTTTCTTTCTTTCTTTCTTTCTTTCTTTCTTTCTCTTCCTTCCTTCCTTCCTTCCTTCCTTCCTTCCTTCCTTCCTTCCTGTACACACATACACAATAACAATTTGAGCAAAGAGATGTTTAAAAAGTGGTATTGGGAGAATCAAGACCAGAGGCCGAACTCGGGATCTGACAAGATGGCCGGGCTGCCCCACAGGATTATCAAGGAAACCCAGCGTTTGCTGGCAGAACCAGTTCCTGGCATTAAAGCAGAACCAGATGAGAGCAAGGCCTATTATTTTCATGTGGTCATTGCTGGCCCCCAGGATTTCCCTTTGAGGGAAAAAAAAATAAAATAAAAATTTTAAAAATAAAATATTGGGATTAATCAGTCCGTGTTAATAGATTAGATCGATAGGTAGGTAGGTCGGTAGATAGATGATAGATAGATAGATAGATAGATAGATAGATAGATAGATGATAGTTGATGATAGATGATAGATAGATGATAGATAGATAGATAGATATAGATAGATAGATAGATGATAGATTCTCTAGATGAATAACCTTAAGCTTGAACTATTCCTACCAGAAGAATACCCGATGGCAGCCCCTAAAGTACGTTTCGTGACCAAAATTTATCATCCTGATGTAGACAAGTTGGGAAGAATATGTTTAGATATTTTGAAAGATAAGTGGTCCCCAGCACTGCAGATCCACACAGTTCTGCTGTCGATCCAGCTTTAAGTGCTCCCAATCCAGATGATCCATTAGCAAATGATGGAGAGGAGCAGTGGAAGACCAATGAAGCCCAAGCCATAGAGCTAGAGCATGGACTAGGCTATATGCCATGAATAATATTTAAAATTGATCTGATCATCAAATGTGCATCACTTCTCCTGTTTGGCCAAGAGTTCCTCCTTTTTTGTTTGCATTTAATGGACACAGTCTTAGAAACATTACAGAATAAAAGCCCAGACATCTTCAGTTCTTTGGTGATTAAATGCACATTAGCAAATCTATGTCTTGTCCTGATTCACTGTTGTAAAGCATGAGAGAGGCTAGAAGTACCATCTGGATTGTTGTGAAACGTTTAAAAGCAGTGGCCCTTCTCTGCTTTTATTCACTTCCCCCATCGTGGTTTAAGTATAAAGCACTGTGCATGAAGGTAGTTGTCAGGGTTAGATGCAGGGGTGCGGGCATTTTTTAAATTATTTTTTTTTTGCAGCAGAGAGGTAGTTTTATTTTAATTTTATGAGCTCCTTTCCCCCCTTTTATGGTGATCTAATTGCATTGGTTAAAAGTAGTTTAACCAGTTCTTTAGAATATGTTCTCTAGCCAAGTCTAACTTTATTTAGTTGCTGTAGATGGACAAACTTGATTGTTTGAACCCAAATGGGAACGTTAAACAAACATCACAGCCCTCACTAGTAATATTGTGACTGTGTAGAATCCTTCCGTCAAGAAAAAACTTGTGACCATTTTGTATGGCTTATCTGGAAACTTCTATAAATCTTGTGTTTTAGTAAAATATTTTTTGTTATTCTAAAAAAAATAAAAATAAAAAGTAGTATTGGATTATGACAGAAAGCATAAAGTAAGAATCACTCAGGTCATGTTGATATAAATACAGGCTTAAAGAAAAAACGAAGGAAGGAAGAGGGAGAGACGGCACAACTTTATATCATTTGTGCTCATTTGCATTTGGCCTTATCAATTTAAATTTATACATTTTATAGGAATATATATGCTTGTCACAATTTTTTTTTGTATTCTCACTTTTTTTGGTCATTAGGTTTTGGAATTGAATTAAATTTTCTTTTTTTTTTTTTTTTTTTGGAGCATTGTGTGATTTCCTTGGTAATGGAACAAGGGTGATACATTTCTGAATTCTTGAATGTCTACAAATCTCCTTCTTCTGCCCTCGCATCTGAATGGCATGTTTCTGTCTACGGCTCCCAGATCACAGCCCTTGTCTACCAGAAGTCTGCACATGAGACATTTGCTGCTAGCCTAGATTCTCTTATTTTGCAAGTACTGTTTTCTCTGTCTGAAACATTGTATTTTCTCCATTCTCGGGGTTCAGCAATTTCAGTGATGTATGGCCAGATAGAAGTCTGTTCTCATTAAGTTTGCCTGGGAATTGGCAAGCACCTTCTGACAGAAAACATTTTCTCTTCAGCTTAGGGAGATTTTCTTCTATATTTATACAAGCATTAATTTTCCCCCTCTAGTGCTTTTTCTCCCTCAGAAACTCTATTATTCACATAATAAATCTCCAGGCAAGACCCATTCTTATCTCTTCCTTCATATTTTCTATTTCTTTGTGTTTTGTTCAATGGGCTCTGCTCTTTTTTTCCATTTCTTCTCCCAATCCCAGTTCGGCTCTCGGCAGTAACCGCTGTACTTCTCATGTCTGCTGACTTTTTAAATCCATAAATCGTATTTTGAAGTTCTGAAAGTCTTCTTTTTGCTCCAATTAAATCTCCAAAGAGTTATTTTTATGTATTTATTAAAATGTCCTCCTGTCTTGTGTGCTGATTCTACCTCAACCGAAGCCCCCTGTTCTCAACCAGCCTGCCCATTCTTCCTCACTCACTGCCTGCTAATGGGCTGGGGGGGGTCCCTCAGCCCCCACCAAAGTGAGGCTGTGGAAAGCCATGGCAAGTGGTGAACCGGCAGGACATTGTGGCAAATTAGTTTGATAGTGGATGGGGGAGTTTGTTGTTTTAGGAACGGGGAAGCCATGCACATTGGGTGGAAGTGTTATAGGGAAAGTCTCTTCTGGAGGTGGGTGGGGAGCAGTTCATTCCTTATGTGGCTCAGCTCAGGTTGTGCAGTCTTCCCCAGGACCACATGCAGCAAACACGCAGAGTGCCAGAAAGATCCACTGGAGTCTCTCAGTTGGGCTTCCTCAGACCACCTCAGCATTTGCAGTCTGTGTCCTGAAGCCTCTCTGTGGGAGATGCAAAGCTTTCTGCTTTCCACCAGGCATGTCCAAAGTCAGTCTCCACACCTGTCCAGCGCCTGGAGAATGTAATCCTCAGACGCACTCAAGAACCCCTTGAGGGACCTATGCATGTCCAGCAGCAGAAGCAGCCTTACTTGGGAGTTAGAAATGCAGACTCCCATGCCCCCCTCAGATCTACTGAAAAGGAATGCACATAGTAACAAGATCCCTAGATCATCTGTCCATATTTTAAAGTATAAAAGAATCATGCCCTGGGCCACTGCCCCCAGCCATGGACACCTGCTGGCGCATCATAGTCATCTTGGTTGTTGGGTGGCCTTGGAAAGGAGGTCAGAGGCTGGAAGGTCCAGAAATGTACACTTAACCTGACATTTTGTCAGAATTCCATCCTTATAGGTTTTCAAGAGTGTTTTTAGATGTTTGTAACAATCTGGCTTTCAATTCATAGAATGTTGAAGTTTAGAAAGATCTGGAAGAGAATCGGTTTTCCATCATCTGATTTTATACGTGAAGTCCAAAGAGGCTCCAAAGTTTAATAAACGTCATCAAGCAAATCAGCAGCAGGGCAAGGGGAAGAATTCAGGTCTCTTCATTTCTAGACCATGGCTTTCTTTCCCCACTTCACCACCCAGATCTTCCTGGGCAGTAATTTTTATCAATGTTCTATCAACGAATGAGTATGATCTTCAAATATTATCAGGACACACCTAAACTAGAACCAAATCAAGACCACAAAACCCACCACCACCACCACCACCACCACCACAAAAGATAAAAAAGAAAAGAAAGAAAGAAAGAAGGAGGAGGAGAAAGAAAAAAAAAATCTGGTAAATGAAATAACAAGCTGCACTTCCAAAAGTCTAATACAATCAGACAGCTCTATCTTTCTCTTAGTCACGATCTTGCAGTATCTGGTAAAAAGAAACAGAGAAAGAAAATTTCTGATACAGTAGGATCTGTATTCCATGGAATATAAGACTGCTTGTGGCCACGTCGGAGAGCAGCCTGCTGCGGGGACATGAACAGCAACCAAGCACGCGGGTGCCAAGCACAGACACTGAATGCAAACCTCTGAGAAGGGCACCTGGGAGGTGCCCCCGGGGCCAGAGCTGGGGTGCGGCCAGGGGACTAAGGAGGGGGGGGTGACGTGAGAGGGAGAACCAGGTAGAATAGGTGGAATTATTTGACCTGATGAATACCTGATGGAACCAACAAAGCAACTGTTATTAGGGTATAGAGGAAATTCACTAACAAATGCTTTTCTTCTTCTTTTTTTTTTAAGATTTTATTTATGTCAGAGATAGAGTATGAGAGAGCATGGGGGGGAGCAGAGGGGGAGGGAGAAGCAGGCTCCCCACTGAGCAAGGAGCCCCATGAGGGGCTTGGTCCCAGGACCCCAGGATCATGACCACAGCAGAAGGCAGATGCTTAGCCGACTGAGCCACCCAGGCGCCCACGAGTGCTTTTCTTGTTAGAAACTTAATATGTAAATAGAACGTGCTGGCACGGACACTGTCCCCAAACATTCGGCTGCAGCTCTGAAGTCTTGCTGTGTCTGTACCTTTTGTGGTCCCTGCTTGTGATGATTCCATGCTGACATTTGCCAGTATTTTTAAGATAAAGACTAATAATGCTATAAAGGAAATGCCAGTACGGGACTTACTATTTCTTCCTGCTCTACAACTCCGAGATCTTTTACTCTCTGCGTTTTAGGTTGAGTGCCCCTGGGCATGCTCTTTGGAGAAACATGGCAAGAGTTAAGATGACTCATTTTTACTGGTGACAATAACATTGGAATGACTCTTTAGAAATGGGAAGTGCGGTGTTTTAAATGGAAATAATCCAACGACACAGATTTGGGCAAGGAGTGAAGTCAAATGCATCCATGGAATGGAGACTCCTCCAAGAAACATGGTTAAAGTCATTGGTGGAGAAGCAGGTGGCCGTTTTCAAAATGTCTCATGTCACACCAGATTATATTAGCAATCTGTTAATCAGATGGCCCAGATGGACACCCGCAAGGGAGGCTGGGAAAAGGTGATTCTCTGGTATTTTTACTCCAACAGATGGGTGCTTCCAACATGCTTCAGCTTGCCATGCTGCCAAATCAACGCTAGGGAAATTAACACAGATCTGACTTGCTATATAAATGATCCTCTGTAGCATGTTTCTTTTTTCTTTCAAATGGCTGCTTAAATTTCACCTCTTTCATGAAATCTTTCCAGACTAATATCTCTTGGCACATCATCATTCAACAGTTATTCCTTTTGGCTGTTTGAGACTTACGTGGACACCCACACGGTTCTCTGCTACCCAGCTTGGCAGAGTATAAGGTATTGGTGAATCAGCTCACTGATGCAGATTCATGATGCTTAAACATATACAAATTAGCAAATCCCACAGTTAGAAGATAAAATACTTGTAACACCAAATTAATAACTTTAGTATCAATCATTGGTATAAAGCTTTGTAGCAATATGCCCCATCATTTTATTATTAATTGCAATCATAATAAGAACCGCAAGGGCCGATCCGGCCACAGTTTTGGTCGGGAAATGTCTGTGGGGGCTGCAGTGAGTAGTGGGGCCCAGGTGAGCGCCCCAGGCATTCCTACTTGACAGGCTGAGGCCAGACCAAAACATTGGTTTAACATCTGCAAGTAGATCAATATAATATATCATATTAGTAGAAAATAGGATAAAAACCACATGATCATCTCAATAGACTCAAAAAAAGCACTTGACAAAATCTAACTCCTTTCATGATAAAAATACTGAACAAACCAGGAATAGAAGGAACTTTCTCAACCTGTTAAAGGGCGTCTATAAAAAAACCCATAGTGAACATCTTATATAATGGAGAAAGTCTGAATGCTTTCCCTCAAGATTGGGAATGTTGCTGGCTCAAAATTCAAAGTCCCAGGGGAGATGAATCAGCCATGTTTGGGTTACATACCTGCTCCCTTACCCTACTGGAGAGGACAGAGAAAGAATCTGACCCTGGCCATTAGGGGGAGGCAGGGGCTAGGCTCCCACCAAGATGCCCCCACAGCAGGGAGGAGGTAATTCCACAAAGCAATTTAGGTGCTCTTAAGAAGGTGCCCAGATCCCAAGGGGCCAAAAAATCAGCAAAGTGTTGCTGTATGGTAATATTCAGGTCTATTCACTCCAAGTTCTTTGCCATGTCACTACATTTCAGTATATCTTTGATAGTTCAAAAGATTTTTTGAGATCTTAATTATGAACTTCAATGTTATTAAAGAATCTATGGCCAATGGATTTTGAAATAAAGGTTGTTGTCCATCCTTGCCTCCAGACCATTCATCTCCTGGCAGATTCCATGTCTGGTGACTCTACCCTTCTCCAAGGGGCCAGGGAGAGGGAATCCAGCAGTATGGATATGGTTTCTTACTTCCAGTTGCTGGACCATGGCTCCATCCGGTTAGAACTTCTAGAATGGCTATTCCTGCAACCTGTTCACCACCTTGTCCCCTCCCCACTGGATCTCCTCTTTACCTCTTGAAGGCTCAACCTGGGTCTAGTTTGAATCTTTGTACTCCTATGTGGATGTCCAAAGTTTTCTTCAGCTTAGCTCATCAGGCACCTCATGCTCTAGGATCCACCTAGACAGTCCAGCTTCCTCGCCTGCTACCACCTCATGAGAACCCTTCACTCCAGCAATCCTCAATTAATGGGAATTTCTTAGAACATGCCTCCGTGTCTTCATATATTCTACCCTGTCTGCCTGGAATGTTCTTTACACAGATAACATGTCTTTCAAAAATTAGCTCAACATCATGACCTCTCTGAAGCCTGTCCTGATTGTGCATCTCCCAGGCCAACCCCTGTCTCCTCTTTGTGTCCATAACATACCTCTGTGCTCCTGCTGTTACATTTATCCTACTGTCCTGTCCTATTGCAGCCATTGGTCTGTGGGAAATGTCTGTGGGGGCTTCATTGGTGTGCTAGGCTGTTATCACTGCTGTAAATTGTAGGACACATATCTTAAATTATTTTGAATCTTCAGTGCTTGGTGCTCCATAAAATTCTGTAAGAGCCTACTGCATAGAGTGCAGAGTTTCACTTCCTGACATTTTTTTTTTCCTTTAAATCAACCAGAGCTCAGAGGGGGGGCTGTTTTATTAATATTAATCAACTAAATTCATAAAGCACTTTAGTTTTCATAAAACAACCTGTATTTTCTAGATCGGATCAGAAGGCTGAGGCATTAAATTAAAAAATCAAAAATAAGAAAAAAACCCTTAACAGCAGAACAATCATTAAGAGCAGTTCAACTTGGTTCAACATTTATCATGTATATCGTGTAGGCAGGACACTGGTTACTAAGATATCGCTTCATTTTCACTAGACATGGAACTTCAGAAAAAAAGTAAAAATATAAAATTTCAGGATACCTGCATGATAGATCCCAATTGTGAGAGTTCAGCATTGCAGATTATATTATATAATTTTTCTGTCTTGTTTTCCTTATATAGGTTGAAATTTTGGGGCATAACCATAAATGCAAATCTCCTGTTAAGATATGTATAAAAATAGGAGAACTAATATAAGATTTTTCCAGACAGAATCTTGAACATGCCAAAAAATTACCTAATAGAACTCTAGCGGCCCAGGGGTTGGAGTCTAGATTTTGGTTTTATATATGGTTCAAATTTAGGATGACATTCATTCAAATTTCATGACACTGATGGATTAGTCAGGGTTCTCCAAAGAAACAGAACCAATAGGATATATAAAGAGAGACATTGATATAGATATATAGATACGAGGAGATTTATTATGGGAATTGGCTCACATGATTATAGGGGTTTATATATACCACGATATGCCATCTGAAAGCGGGTGAATCAGGAAGCCAGGGGGACTGGTGGTGTAAGTCCTGGAGTCCAAAGGCTGGAAAACCAGGAGCTCTGATGTTGGAACACAGGAGAAGACAGATGTCCGAGGTCAAGACGAAAGAGAGAATTCACAACTTCCTCCATGTTTTTGTTCTTATCGGGGTCTTCAATGGATTGGATGATGCACACTGGCGACGGTGGATCTTCTTTACTCAGTGTAGTGATTCAAATGCTAATCTCTTCCAGAAACATTCTCACAGACATGCCCAAAAAATAGTGTTTTACCAGCTACCTGGGCATCGCTTAGCCTCTCAAGCTGACACATAAAATTAACTATCATGACCGGTTCAGTTAGCCCCTGTAGATGATTGCAGGATGTGTCTTGTTGGGCCACACCAAAAGCCAGTTAAGCATTTGACCACCAGGTTCTGGAGCATTGTTATAGAAGGACGCTGTCTTCAGCAGAGAACAGAACAGTTGGGTCCTCTCCTTTAGAAGTTACTCACCCACACAACTATCATAGATTTTTCACTTATACCAAAAATGTGCTAGATGGTGGAGCCCAAAGATGATTAAGAAAAGGTTCTTACCAGGGCACCTGGGTGGCTCAGTTGGTTAAGCATCTGCCTTCAGCTCAGGTCATGATTCCGGGGCCCTGGGATCGAGTCCCACATCAGGCTCCCTGGTCAGAGGGGAGCCTGCTTCTCCCTCTCCCTCTGCTGCTCTGCCTACTTGTGATCTCTCTCTCTGTCAAATAATAAACAAAATCTTAAAAAAAAATTAAAGTCTTTATATCTAGAAACATATGTATCTTTGTGTTAATATTATTAGGAAATATTATAATATACTATTTTAATATTAATAGAAATATTATAATATTATAATATGTAATATATTATATTTAGCATATATTTAATATTAATAAAATCTGGTAAGTTTTTATAGTTTCAATCTATGTCCTATATCTTTTTTATTCTAAGTATTTTATAGATTTTGTTTTTTTTTTTTTTTTAAAGATTTTATTTATTCATTTGAGAGAGAGAATGGGAGAGAGAGCACGAGAGGGGGGAGGGTCAGAGGGAGAAGCAGACTCCCTGCTGAGCAGGGAGCCCGACGCGGGACTCGAGCCTGGGACTCCAGGATCATGACCTGAGCTGAAGGCAGTCGCTTAACCAACTGAGCCACCCAGGCGCCCTAGATTTTGTTATTTTTAATTTTTTTTTTTGCATTTCCATTTCCACTGCTTTTTTGCTTTCAGAGAAGGTACTGTTATATTGTTTTCACCCATGTTAGCAAATTCTCTTACTAATTTTAGTTTAACTTAGGGTTTATTAAGTTTTCTGGGTATAGCAGCATTGGTAAATAAAATATTTTCTTTCTTTTATAATACATTTTATTTATACTGTCTATTATGTTTCCCTGTCTTACAGGAATGGCTGCTGAATTTTATCAACGTTTTTGAGCATATATTTACAAATCATATGGATAATATCACATTAACCCTTTAATTTTTGAGTTAATTAATTATATTAAAGATTTCCTAATGATAATGAACTTTGCCTTACCAAAATAAACCATACTTGTTATTCAGTATTGTTTTTTAAACTACTTGATACAATTTACTTTTACTGTGTTTAGACTTTTTGCCTCCATTTTCATATATAATATGTCTGTTATGAAGTATTAAAATTATATTAATTTCATAAGATAAAGTGGAGTTATTTCCAAAATTTTCTCTGATCAGTAATAGTTTTAATAGCTTCCAAATTATCTTTCCTTTAAAAGCAAACTAGATCTTAGGCAAAAAAAAAATCTCACCTGAGCCTAACACTTAAAAAGAAAAAAATGCATCTATTGAGCTATAGTTTACAATAAAATGCCCTCATTTTAAGAGGATAGTCTAGTGAGTTTTAGCAAATGAACACACTTGTGCAACCACCATCCCATGCGAGATCATCTCTGAAAGTTTCCTTTTATACCTTTTTAGTCCCTGTCACCCGCCCCAGACAAGCATGGTCTGAATTCCATTCTGTTGCTTAGTTTTGCCTGTTCTAGACTTCTATATAAATGGATTCATACAATATGTACTCTTCTGTGTTTGTCCTTTTTACTTAACATGATGGTTTTGAGAATTATCCAAGTTGTTGGACCTATCAGTAGTTTGTTCTTTTTTATTGCTGAATAATATTCTATTGTATGGATATACCTCACACACTGTTGACCCACTGTCGATAAATATCTGCATTAGTACGATTTGGGGCTAGAGTGAATAAAGTTGCTATAAAATTCACGTAAAAGTCTATTTTTGAACACATGTTTTCATTTCTCTTCATTAAACATCTAGGAGAGGGATCACTGGGTCATATATTAAGTAGATGTTTAATTTTATAAGAAACTGCCAAACTGTTTTTCTAAACTGGGTGTTGTATTTTACATCTTACCAGCGATGGATGAGAGTTCCAGTTGCTCCACATCCTGATTAACATTTGGTATTATCAAGTTACTGTGTGTTTTTTTGTTTTTTTATTTTAGCTTATCTAGGTGCTTATAAAGCTGTGTCTACCTAATTTGTTCTGATTTGTATTTCTCTGACAATTACAAGTATAGAAATCTCTTTATGTATTATTGGCCATTCATACATCTACTTTTGTGAAGTGGCTGTTCCAATCTTTAACCAGCTAAAAATTTTGGTCATTTAGCTTTTTTTAAAAAAATAAGCTCTGGCCAGTTTTCTTAAAGAAAACTTTTGCGTGATTTGCTTCTCATCGGTCTGTCTGGCATGCTCCTAATGATAGCAGAGTCACCTGGATCAATGAGAGATGGTGCTCATACCCTGTAGTATTTCCCACATGTTGGGCCCAATTCAATATTATTGTCACTGTGAGTGGTAGACACCGGTTCTCGCCAACATGGTGTAGTATTCCACCTCAGATTTCCTCAAGGCTGGGCAGCTATGGCAAGGATGACTGATTTTGCTTTGCCATGCCTGATCATTTCAGAGTCTGCTCGTACCCCAGCACGTACTTTCCACTTCCCATAATGAGTTGGAGCCTAGAGTTATTGAATCCAAAGACTTTTGTTTTCTTTGTGGCCACCATCTTCCTGCCTTAGGTGAGGGACAGCCCCAACAAGAGCAACTGCCAAGGTGGCTGGGAGCAAGAAAGGGGTCAGCTGGCTTCTTATTGAGTTGTAAGAGTTCTTTATATATGGTGGATATGAGACCTTTCTGAGAAGGTCTATGGATACCTGTGGGTCTGCAAGGCCAAAACTATTTTCAAAATAATATTTGCCTTTTTTGTTATGTTGACATTTGTACTGATGGTAAACAAATAAACAAACAAACAAACACTAATGGTGGGTAGAAGTGCTGCTTCCTTACCATGAATCAAGGCAGTGGTACCAAACTGTACTGTACTGTGGTCAGTATATTCTGCACTGCCACATCCTTGTAGTTTTAAAATATGCCTTTTTTTTTTTAAGATTTTATTTATTTATTTGACAGAGAGAGACACAGCGAGATAGGGAACACAAGCAGGGGGAGTAGGAGAGGGAGAAGCAGGCTTCCCGCCTAGCAGAGGCCCGATGCGGGGCTCGATCCCAGGATCCTGGGATCATGACCTGAGCCGAAGGCAGATGCTTAATGACTGAGCCACCCAGGCACCTGCCTTTTAAAAAAACAAAACAAAACGGGGCGCCTGGGTGGCCCAGTCATTAAGCGTCTGCCTTCGGCTCAGGTCATGATCTCAGGGTCCTGGGATCGAGCCCCACATCGGGCTCTCTGCTCAGCGAGGAGCCTGCTTCTCCCTCTCCCACTCTGCCTGCTTGTGTTCCCTCTCTCACTGTCTCTCTCTGTCAAATAAATAAATAAAATCTTTAAAAAAAAAAATTTTAAAAAACAAAACAAAACAAAACAAAAAAAACTTAAGAATGTACTTCATGCGGTAAAAATGATTGATTTTATTAAATTTTAGCCTGGTAGTACATAGTTTTTTTTTTTTTTTTTGGTAGTACATAGCTTTTTAATATTCTCTGTTACTAAATGGGGAGTTTGCATTAAGCCCATCTGCTGTGTACCAGAGAGGAGGAAACCACCTGTGCCACCCTCTGAGTTGCAAGCATAATGAGCCCCACTTCTCACAGATACCATTTTTATAGGAAAGAATGACTGATAGACATCTGGTTATTCAGGCTCGGGTACTTGGCAGACATGATCCTCAAAAATGAATGGTGCATATGTGTCCCTTCAAGGAAAACAACTGGCAGTATCTATTACCAATGATATAATTTGAGCTTTTGAGGAAAATTATAGTTTTTTGTTTTTTTTTTTGTTTTTTTTAAGATTTTATTTATTTGTGAGAGAGAGAATGAGAGACAGAGAACACGAGAGGGAGGAGGGTCAGAGGGAGAAGCAGACTCCCTGCTGAGCAGGGAGCCCGATGTGGGACTCGATCCCAGGACTCCAGGATCATGACCTGAGCCGAAGGCAGTCGCTTAACCAACTGAGCCACCCAGGCGCCCGAGGAAAATTATAGTTTTTGGAAACTGGAGTCCACCCTCATGCGCTTACTAGCTTTCCACCAGTCAAAACCTTTTCTGATGAGAGCAGTAGGGATGTTCACAAAGGTGACTTTTAAAATATTGTAGGATAGAAGGTGTCAACATCTGGAATATCAACGTAACTTAGCGAACCCCTATTTTCCAAATGATCAATGCATGATGTTACAAAGTCATGCATGGGTAAAAGATCCACTCAAAGTACAAAATAGGCTGATGGGTTTTATTTTATTTTAAATATTTTATTTATTTATTTGCGAGAGAGAGAGTGAGAGTGTGTGTGTGTGTGAGCCAGGGGAGTGGCAGAGGGAGAAGGAGAAGCAGACTCCCCGCCGAGCAGGGAGCCCGATGAGGGTCTCGATCCCAGGACCCTGGGGATCACGACCCAAGCTAAAGGCACACGCTTAACTGACTGAGCCACCCACGTGCCCCTAGGCTGATGGATTTTAACAAGAACAGTATGAAATTGATGTGGTTTCGGATTCCACACTGCAGTTAACCTTTCAGAAATGACCACTTCTTAAATTTTGGTCTTCATATCTATACTAATTTCATAGGACTGACATAACAAACTACCAGCACTGGGTGGCTTAGAAGAACAGAAATGTATTGCCTCACAGTTCTGGAGGCCATAAGTCTGGAATCAAGGTGTCCATGTTCTCTCTGAAAGCTCTAGCAGAAAAATCCTCCTGGCCCCTTCCATCTTCTGGGAGCTTCAGATGCTCCTCGGCTTGTAGAAGCATAATTCCTATCTCTGTCCCCACCTTCACATGACCTTCTCCTTGTGTTTCTTCACACTGTCTTCCTTCTATATATATCTGCATCCATATTTCTCTTTTATAAGGACACCAGCCATATTGGATTAGGTCCCACTCTAATGGCGTCCTCTGAACTTGAGTAAATCTGCATAGACCCTATTCCAAATAAGGTCACATTCTGAGGTACTGGGAGTTAGGACATCAACATATCTTTTGGGAGGCAGAAAATCAAACCAATAACAGCATCAAAGAATAACTACACTTAACTGGAAAGGCTGTTACTTCTTCTGTAGCCAACACTTCTCTGTGTGAGGCCAGATTTTCTTCATATCCTGCAACCAAAACAACAATAAATCACAATTTACAGGCTCTGGGGATTAGAATGTTACCTTTTTCGGGTGGTGGTGGGACACTATTCTGCTCACCACAGGCTGACAGAGCCGATTGAAAAGGTGAAATCCTAGAGGAGAACATAGGCAGTAACCTCTTTGACATCGGCCACAGCAACTTCTTTCAAGATACATCTCCAAAAGCTAGTGAAACAAAAGCAAAAATGAACTTTTGGGACTTCATCAAGATAAAAAGCTTCTGCACAGCAAAGGAAACAGTCAACAAAACAAAGAGGCAACCCACAGAATGGGAGAAGATCTTTGCAAATGACGCTACAGATAAAGGGCTGGTATCTAAGATCTATAAAGAACTTCTCAAACTCAACCCCCAAAAAACAAATAATCAAGTCCAAAAGTGGGCAGAAGATATGAAAAGACACTTCTCTGAAGAAGACATACAAATGGCTAACAGACACATGAAAAAATGTTCATCATCATTAGCCATCAGGGAAATCCAAATCAAAACCACACTGAGATACCACCTTACTCCCGTTAGAATGGCAAAAATGGACAGGGAAAGAAACAACAAATGTTGGAGAGGTTGTGGAGAAAGGGGAACCCTCTTACACTGTTGGTGGGAATGCAAGCTGGTACAGCCACTTTGGAAAACAGTGTGGAGGTGCCTCAAAAATTAAAAAATAGAGCTACCCTATGACCCAGCAATTGTGCTCCTGGGTATTTACCCCAAAGACACAGATGTAGTGAAAAGAAGGGCCATATGCACCCCAATGTTCATAGCAGCAATGTCCGCAATAGCCAAACTGTGGAAAGAGCCGAGATGCCCTTCAACAGATGAATGGATAAAGAAGATGTGGTCCATATATACAATGGAATATTACTCAGCCATCAGAAAGGATGAATACCCAACTTTTACATCAACATGGATGGGATTGGAGATTATGCTAAGTGAAATAAGTCAAGCAGAGAAAGTCAATTATCATATGGTTTCACTTATTTGTGGAACATAAGGAATAGCACGGAGGACATTAGGAGAAGGAAGGGAAAAATGGGAGGGGGGAATTGGAGGGAGAGATGAACCATGAGAGACTACGGACTCTGAGAAACAAACAGGGTTTTAGAGGGGAGGGGGAAGGGGGGATTGGTTAGCCTGGTGATGGGTATTAAGGAGGGCACGTACTGCACGGAGCACTGGGTGTTATACGAAAACAATGGATCGTGGATCATCACATCAAAAACTAATGATGTATTGTATGGTGACTAATATAACATAATAAAATTGAAAAAAAAAAAGAAAAGGTGAAATGTGGGGACAGACCTAGGAGAGGACAACACATGTCACTAAGAATGAGTCAGAATATAAGGATTTAAAGACAAATATAAATGTTACTGAAATTTTTACTTCTATCACTCATGTGTGTGGCTTTTTTCAGCTGGTGTGGGTTATTAAGAGCCGACACTGGCTGTTCATAACAATATAGCTACCATTTGTATCCACATATCACTTCATTTAGCTGAGGCTGAACCCAGGTCTCCCACACTTCAATTCCAGGTACTCATCCCTAGCTTCAATTCCTTTCTGGGAGGAAGACTAGTCTATATTCTTAAAACTCTGAGTTGCTCTACTGTGTCACTCAAGACCATTAAGCATCTGAGATAATCTGTTTCTAAAGCAACGATGTTTCAGCAGAAATCAATATGATATACTAGGAGATTTTTGTTAAAAGTGGAGGGGTCTTTTTAAGTGGCTTATGCAATCAGAGCCTACAACGAATTTAAAGAAAACTTCAGAGCATATGGCATTCTGATATCTTCAAAGTGTGGTTTGGTGGGACCAGCAGTGAACATGAAGAGGAGGTATGATTTAAAAGAAAGCTGTTGCAGTACTGTGTTGCAAATAAAATCTAAGAAGGCACTTTGCAATTCAGTTTTCTGTTTCTTTTTTTTTTTCTCCTGGTGTTTTATTGCTGCCTTGCACTCCCAAACACTATAAATGTTCCTTGCCAGTCTTACATTCTAAAATTCTAACTTGGTCGTGTTCTCTGCAAGAAGGTGACACTCACTTCTCCGGGCGTACTGGAAAGAAGGAATGCCACAGCTTAGCTAAAGAAGGGGATGGAAAGGTGGTCTATGTCTTTGGTAATGTGTCACCAACTCTCATTTTTATCCATAATCTCATCCCCGAATGGCAGCATTTGGATAAAATGACCTTCGAATCCTTCCAGTCCTAGAAGTCTGCAACCCTCCAGGGATTTCCACCCACCAAATCCATGTCGGTGTCCCATGGTTGATGAGAGCATTCCACTCCTGCAGGGACACAGTCTGAAAGAGGAATGGTGTTTTTCAGGGCTTTGGTGCTTTTCAGGGCTCACACCTCAGAGCCATCAGCACAGACCCAGGTCAGGAGGGCCTGCTTCTGCCAAGGTGCGCTGGGAAGGCAGGAAGCAGAGCGGGAGTCCTGGCAGAGAAGGGTTCCTGAGACCTGGGGTCACAGTGCTGCCCTAGTTTGGAAGCTATTAAGCCCTGGGGTTTCAGTGTGAGGTCTGAGGACCAGCAACAAAGGCATCACCTGATGACGATTTTGTTAGAGACTCTCAGGCCCCGCTCCAGACCTGCAAGATCAGCGTCTGCCTATTAAGGAGAGGGCCAGGTGATTCCTGTGCTCTTCAAAGTTTGGGAATCCTTTGGTTAAGCATGGCTGAGCGCTCCCACTTTGCCTCTCAGCGTGGCAATGGCCAGGCCCCGAGTTAGGCGAGTGTCTGCTGTCCCACGGCAGGAGGGGAGACCTGCGGAGAGGCGGGCGCGGTGCCCCCGGCAGCCGATGCTCCCCACGCCCCGCCCACGGCCCCAGCCAGGCCCAATGAGCGGCGCGAGCCGAGGAAAGCCCGCCGCCGGCTCCGCCCGCGCTCCTCCCGCCCGCGCTCCTCCCGCCCGCGCTCCTCCCGCCCGCGGTGTCCTCCCGCCCGCGGTCTCCTCCCGCGAGCGCGACGCCAGCCCCGAGGCGCCCAGTCCGCTCCCCGCCATGGGGCGCCGGGCGCTCCTTCTGCTCCTGCCGCGGGTGCTGGCCGCGCTCGGCGGCATCGCGGGCTCCGGGACCGGTGAGTGGGGCCGCGGGCGGGGCGCCCTGGAAGGGACTGCAGCCCGCTTCGCAGAGTACAGGGGTGGCGGGCTGGGGGGCGCTGCAAGGGGCGGGAGGAGAGCTTGGGGCACTCTGGCTGGCGTGCGCGACCCCCCCCACCCCCCGTTCTGCAGTGACTTTCCACAGAGGAGGGTGACGTCGGGCTTTCTGGGGGGGGGGGGCGCCAGATAAGTCGCGTGGTCCCCTGCTTCTCTGCCCTTGACTCCTTCCCATTCTGCCCAGTGGGTGGAAGGGTAGGTGGGCTCCGCGGACACCCTCGGTGTCTTTCCTTCATCCTTCCCCAAGCGTGTGGGAGAGAGCTCCGCACACCTGAGTGCAGGGCGCACCCTCTTCCTTCCCCCAACGTCCTGGCCTAGTGGGATCCGCTTTCTAGCCCTGGTCTCCGAGGGGACCCGCAGCTCAGGGTTCACCAGGCAGCAGATTTAGCCGGGGTGGAGGCCCCGGGCCTCGGGAAGACATAACCTCACTCCAGAAACAGCACGGGGAAATGGGGCTTGGGTCTGAGGTGCAGTTCTGTGGCACTTGTTGATCTACCACTCAGGTTTAGGCAGACCCCAGGGCAGAGGAGAGCTGAGTACATGCCCCAGGGTGACTGAGACACCCACAGTTCCCAAGTGGTGGGTGGCCGGTTGGTGGCTTAGCCATGTCTAGGAGGCGCCTAGCATTTGTCAAACCATCTGGCCTGCGGATCTCTCCCGACAGGTGCTCCTCAATGGCCCTCATAGATTGAGGGCTGGTTTTAAATCATTTTAACTTATGCAGACTCTTGGTCAAGGGGATGTTAACTAATTTGGAGGAGGTGCCACTTAACTGAGTTGTTTGTCTTCCAGGAGGGATTCTAACCCACAGGATTTTTGCCTCACCTGGTGGGGCATCTCTGCAGTGATGAGAAGCCCTTGCTCTGTGTGGTCTTTTCGCATCACTACTGAAGCACCTTTGCAGCTACTTGCATTTTTTACGAAGCAGCGGTTACCGAAGCCTTATGGCATGCAGCCCTCTTTAGGATGTCTGTTCTAGAATAGCATGTGATCACCCTACTTGGCATATTAACAGACTATGAGAAAGCTACCCTATACTTAACATATAAGTAAATATGTTAAAATATATCTGATTTATTCACAGGAAGCATCTACATAAGTGAGAAGTAATGTTTTGAGACCCCTCTGCAGATGTGTAGAATCTATATGCACACTTGGTCTCCAGACTGAGAATCACCAGGGCAAAATATTGTTCCAGGTGTGACTCACCTGCAAGTGTGAGTCTTTGAGGGCTGACTGGAGCCCTAATTGGGATCCTTCTGGAAGGACCTTCCAGAAGTGGTAGCAAAAGAGTTAACACTTTATGAAGATTTATATGGTGGGTATACTGCGGGCCAAGTGGCTTTGTGGCCATTTAATCTATGAATCTTTCTCTTCTGATCACTTATTTACTAGTCTCATTTTATAGGCAGAAAACTGAGATCCAGAGAGAGGAAGTAACTCTCCCAAGGTCATATTGTTAGTAAGTGATCTCACTAAAATGCCAATATCACCTGCTTTCAATGGTTTTGGTCAAGCTAAGTGAGATTGCTTGCATGGCATCTGAGTAGATGGCAGAGTTGTTAGCTACCCGTTAGTAACCAATACTTTCTGAATATTTTATTTAAAATGTTTTTTATAAGTCAGCCTTAAAACAAAATCAAACCTTGAGTAGCTAAGCTAAAAGTACTATCTTAGAGGGATACAAGTAAGACTAACAAATGGTCGCTTACCAACGAAGGTGTGGTCTACACAATGGCCTTCCATTGTCAATTTCCATTACACAACCTTGTGTACCACTTTCCATTCCATGTACAAATTGTTCCTGGGAGTAGGACCATGGAGGGGGGGTTCTTCACTGCATCTTGCAGAGACTTCTAGTACAGGCCATGTGGTTTATCTTTTCTAGGAACTAAAGATTGGCTTTTTCTCTTTGAAAGTTAAGACAGTGTAGTAAATTCAGTATAGTCAGCCCTTCCTGGTGTTTCCTTCTGAGGACCACATTCCATAACAGGCTTATTTTTGAGCATTAATCATTCAAGGTTGATAAACACAAGTTCATGACTTGAATAAAACAGATAGTGTAAATTAGTCTCATGCAAATAACTGAAACCTTAAATATTTATAACCAACTTATTAGAGTCATTCTTATGAAGATAGTATGTAGGACCCAAAATCCTAATCTAATTTTTAAATGTGTCTGCACATGCTTAAAAGTAAACTAGAGTCCGGGCGCCTGGGTGGCTCAGTCGTTAAGTGTCTGCCTTCAGCTCAGGTCATGATCCCAGGGTCCTGGGATCGAGCCCTGCATCGGGCTCCCAGCTCAGCAGGAAGCCTGCTTCTCCCTCTCCCACTCCCCCTGATTGTATTCCCTCTCTCTCAATGTCTCTATCTGTCAAAAAAAATAAATAAAATCTTAAAAAAAAAAAAAAAGTAAACTGGAGCCCAAACTTTGAGCTTAGACTTCTAAATGCACAACTATTCATACAGAGTCTTTAAGATCAAACCAGATCTGGAGCAGTAGCTGGGTCTCTTTGAGAACAGTGCAAGTGGACCCCATTCGAATGGGAAAATGGAGGCGAATGGCAATTTCCCAACTCCACACCACCAGAAAGAACAGTTTCCAAGGATCATTACTGCGGAAGTCCTATGGATTTTTATGGTACTGAATCCCCCTAGTGTTGTGGGTATTAGTTGAAGGACCTTCCTCTGAATGACCTTTTCACCGCAGCTTCTCATGAAAAGGTGTTCTCTTGTACCCAAGGAAGCCAGGAACTGGCATGGATTTGCTTTTTGTTCATCCAATGCAGATGAAGTAAGGTGTAACATGACGAGGCAAGCTGCGTGTGGGGAAAGGTGCATTCCTGTGACCTGGCTCTGCAATGGACGGCAAGAGTGCCCTGATGGGACTGATGAGCAGTGTGGTGAGCACTCCTCGCCCTATCGTGTTCTCATCATGGATGAGAATGGCCCTTAGTGCTGTGTGCCTGGCTGACGGGGTCAGGTCTTAGGGTTTTCCCTCCTAGGGGGTATTCAGGAATATTAGGTGTGCTGGGTTGTTGCAGCCTTTCAGCAGGTAAGTCTGGGGATGTACATGTTGGTAGCATTGTTCTCAAGACAAGTGTGGAGGGCTAGTTGGGATAGAAAATCCAGCACAAGTCTGGCTTTTCTCACCTTCAAGTCTAGCTTAAACATGTGACAAGTACTGAAACTGGGATAAAACATTTTAAATAAGTACTGAAGCTGGAAGGCAGGGGTATGGTGTGTTGTTCGGGGTGACACGGAAAGGACAGGCAAATTTAGGATGGACTCCGTGGCAGATCGGGACTTACTTGTTCTTTTGCTAATGAAAATACTTCATACGAAACCCGAATTGAAAAGCTGCCAACGCCCTGACAGACACCTCTTCCTCTCTGCCTCTCGAACACTACCCCCTGCCTGCAGAGGAAGTGTGTCGTGGACACCCACAGGCCTGGCAGTGTGATGACGGGAAGTGTATTTCTGTTAGCTGGCTCTGTGATGGCGCAGGGGACTGCCTGGACGGCTCTGATGAGGTTAACTGTGGTACGTACAATTTATTTTCTCTTCGGACATGTTCTCTCTGTGTTAGCCACATCGATGAACCTCCACGCTATTAAGGGACACCAGCAAGTCACTAGATAGCCTTCTGCCGGACGGGGGCTAAATCCACATGTTCGATTGTCGCCGGGATGACAGGTGACCTTTTATCCACTTCTGCATTTTGCAAAATCACCTAAAAGATTCTTGCCTCTTTTGGCTTTTTAAGCTGCTTTGGGGGTGAAACTTCAGTGTACAGAGTTGGGGCCACATGTCCAGTGGCCAGCATCCCGTTCGGTTCTTGGTTTTGCGGAGAACAAATCCATGAGCAAACTGTGAATACCCAAATACACAAGCCTGCAGCTCAGCCATTCCACCGCACTGAGCCAACGCCTGCCTTTTACAGAGGTCTCCATGGCATGCCCTGGCCAGAAAGTCCAGTGTCCGGGACATTCTCAGTGTCGCGAGGCTTGGGAACTCTGTGACGTCCCTGGGGACTGTGGAGATGGGCTCGATGAAGCACGCTGCTCCCCGAGCCGCTGCCTGGCGGGCCAGTGGCAATGCAGGAACAAGCTGTGTATTGCGGATAGCTGGAGGTGCAACGGGGTCAATGACTGCGGGGACTCCTCGGACGAGGACGCCTGTGGTGAGTGCCCCTCCCCTCGCCCCTCCCGGCCTGTCCTTTAAAGAGGACGGTTGTACCACGTGGGCTGCTTTCTAAAAGTTGCATTTTCATTCCTATAACCGAGACTTCCATCCTATATCTAAAAATAGGGTGTATCCTAGCAATGACCAAGACGTAGTTAGTTGTCCACGGAAGCATCGAGCAGTGCTCGAATAGTAACTCTGTGCTGGACACTCTAGGCAGTATGGCCATGGCTCAGAACCCCGGAGCATCCATATCTGAAGGAAGCCTCCTAACGGATGCCTCACGTCCTTATGCAGTCAATGACAGGGGGAAATTTCTCATTAAAAGAGGACTCCCTCCCCCACCCCCCAACCCCTGTGAAGAACTTGATGAGTACCACGTTCCTTTTCTTTACCCCACATACACAATGCAATGGAACCTCCAGCTTCACAGTAAACCACAATCCCACTTGATCTTTCTAGAATTAAATCTGCAATATTGAATATATTCAGATTCTAACATTTTTATCATGTATAAACTGGTTTTGTAAGAGGGTCTTCCTTTAGGGCTCATGTTGACAGATTTTAACACCATTTCAATTACAACTACTTAATACTAATTCAGTTCGAATTCAGTATTATTTCAACCCAGTGCCCAAGTGGCTTGCGTGACTTCGTCGTTATCAAGTCTTAAGTCCCAGTTCCCTGACAACTCTGCTTAAAATGATAAGACTTTCTTTCCTACCTAGACTTGCCTTGGGTTCTGACAATCCTGCCACCTTACTATAATTAATGATCGTCTGTTTGGCTCCCCCTTCCCCCATGTGCTGTTGGAAAAGAAGGCTCTCCTTCCTACACAGCCTCCTGTCCAGAAGGCACGGTTAGATGTGATGAAGGGAAATGCATCCTGGAATCCCTGATGTGTGATGGCGAGGCAGACTGCACGGATGGTGCTGATGAGCCCACTACGTGTGGTGAGGACCCAATTGCCGGGTGTCACGTGGGGGTGGGGAGACTCTGATTGCATCAGCCAATGCCTTAGTTATCACGGGGGTCCATGCTCTCAGAGAATGCTTGGACCAAACCCCTACGTCAGCAGTCATCCTTCCGTGATGGGTCCCCCACATCTTACAAGTTCCGGGCCTCGGCTCTGGTCTCCTGAGTGTGTGCAAAGCTTACCTGAGCTGTAAAACTTTGCGAGTTCTCCTCACGTAACGGCTAAATAGACTAAACGCCTCAAACCACATTGCTCCGAAAATTCTGGAATAAAAAAACATAGACTTTGCCACTGAGAAGCAAATCACGTGTTCAAGACCATATGGTGAGTTCTCTAAGGATTTAACTGAGGAAGGACTGAGGAAGACTGTTTCCTGGTGAGGACGGAGGCTCCTGAGCAAGCATCTCAAACTTTAAAACCTTGTGATTCTCACTATAAAAATCACTGTTGGTTCAAGTTGGGCCGGGGGGGAGGGAGCACCTGTCCCCAGGTCACTTTGTCATCTGTCTCACTTCCTCCTTAAATCTGGGCTTAGATGTGTATGATGAGACCTTTGTAGTGCTGCTAAGGGCTGTGAAAGCCGCTTTCTACGAAAGGAACGCATAGGACACTGAAAGCATGAACAGTGGGACAAAGCACAGGTTTCCGGTGCTATAGAGGTAATTCGCTGAGACTAAGAAATTACTATATCGCTTCCTGAGGCGAGGGTCCTGGCCACTTCTGTTTTCTAGAGAACATAGGGAAGAGGTTGCTGGCCCTTCCGTGGGTGAGCGATACACCAGCATTTGAAATTATCCAGACTGTCTGCCTAGAAAAGTCCTTTCCCCTGCTCCGTGATTCCTCACTTTCCCTGTTCTACGGTCTTTCCCCAAAGCCTCCACATTCCTAGGTCAGAGGGCAGGGTCAAAGGTTATTCTTCAGAGGTCCTCTATAGTCCTCTCACCACGTAGGGCGTTGTAACACCACAGCTTAGTCCTCACACCGTGTAGGGCGCTGTAACACCACGTTTGATCCGTACCGTGTTCAGCTCTCCTGACCGCTGCCCTGTCTCTACCAGGGAAGAACTGCTCCCTGGCCAATGGGGGCTGTGAGAGGCAGTGCAGTGACACCAGCTGGGGAGTCCAGTGTTCGTGTGGAGCTGGGTGGCAGTTACAGCCGGACGGGCAGAGCTGTGCAGGTCAGAGTTCATCTGGTGCATCTTCCGAAGTTTTTATGGCAGCGGGACATACATGCCATGCGGTTTACCGTCTTAATCACTTTAAGGGTGTAATTCAGGGGCCTCCACCACATTCACAATGGGTGTACACATCACCCCGATCCATCTCCAGAACTTTCTCATCCTCCCCAACAGTCTGTCCCCATTAAACAATAACTCTGTCCCCAGTCCCTGGGAAACTCTACCCACTTTCTGTCTCTCTGAATTTGCCTGTTCTAGTCCTACATGTAAGTGCAGTCATGTGGTATCTGTCCTTCTGTGTCTGGCTTATTTCACTTAGCCTGTCATTAAGGTTCATCCATGTTGTAGCAGGTGTCAGACTCTCCTTTCCTTTTTAAGGCCAAATACCTCATTCTACGTATATGCCCCATTTTGTTGATCCATCTGTTGATGGGCATTTGGGTGGTTTCCACCTTTTGGCTATCGTGGACAATGCTATGGACAACTGGTGTACATATGTCTGAATCCCAGCTTTCGATACTCCGGGGTACGCACCAGAAGGGGAATTGTCGTATCATGCGGTAACTTCTACGTTTAACTTGAGAAACCTTCAAACTCTTTTCCACAGGGGCTGCCCCACTTGACATTCCCCCCAGCAGTGCATACGCATCTTACCATTCATTCTGAATCAGCAACACCGCCAACAGTGTTGCTAGGGTAACCTCCATCTGGATTCTGTACCGGCCACACATCTGGGGTCTCCACACTGACGTTCCTGCTGAATTACACTTACTTGTATGGCAACTCCATAGAGGTGGGGACTGTCCGTCCCAGCACCCAGCACAGGGATTTCCACATAATACATGTCCAGTGAGCATCGGAAAGGGGGCCCAATGGTCCCAAAACACTCAAAAGATTGCTCCCTGGTCATCTCTGACTTCTGACTCTCTTTCAGATATAGATGAGTGCTCCAAGGCCTACGGTCCCTGTGGCCAGCTATGCCGTAATGTCCCAGGCTCTTACTCCTGTGCATGTGTTCAAGGTCACCAGCTCTACAATGGTACCAGTTGTCGAGTTACAGGTGAGTTTCACGACCCTAAGCAAAGCCTAGCCCTTGCTCTGTCCTTAGCGGTAATTATAGATAGAAGTGCTATCGATGATTCACTTTAGGGTCTAGTATTAGAGGTGACTTTATTCTTTCCATAAAGAAGCTGCCATTACAACATTCCTTGGCCAAATCAAGTATCAGTTGCTATTAAGTGTCTTTATTTTTCTTTAATTTTATTTCTCTAAGTAATCTCTACACCCAACATGGGGCTACATCTTACAACCCCAAGATCAAGAGTTGCATGCTCTCCTGACTGAGCCAGCCAGGTGCCCCCATATTAAGTATCTTTAAAATGACTTAGCTGGGGCACTTGGGTGGCTCAGTTGGTTAAGCAACTGCCTTAGGCTCGGGTCATGATCCTGGAGTCCTGGGATCGAGTCCTGCATCGGGCTCCCTGCTCGGCAGGGAGTCTGCTTCTTCCTCTGACCCTCCCCCTTCTCATGCTCTCTCTCTCTCAAATAAATAAATAAAATCTTTTAAAAAAATAAAATGACTTAGCTATTCTGTAGTCTATACACCTAGGTGCTCCAGAGACCCCCCCGCCCCGATAAAATGTTGATTGGGCCTGCTCTGCCTTGATGATGGAATGGTGAATTCCATTTGGCTGCTGTGTACGAGGTGGGGGTGATGGTGGAGGGGACCTCTGTCTAGGTAGGGGAAGGGCTGCATCGAAATCAAATAGGCCCAAAGTTCCAAAGATGAGTTGGAAAGTGTTGGACTTCAGAGGAGGAATTGTAACTTAGGGTGGTCAGCTAGATCTCCTCTGGACACACCAGAGTCCAGACTTCAGGGATAAGTGGATTTTAGCATGGGAGATGGGACAGCATCTTTGGTGAAAGAGAATGGCCTGAAAGAAAGTGTCAAAGGGATGTGTCACTATTCCTTTTCCACCTTCTATTGCAGATGATGCTGTTAAAATTCTTATAGCGGCAGACAGAGAACTTGGTGTCCTGGATCGAAGAACAGGCATCTATGAGACCCTGATACCTATAAAATCGAGGCCTGCTTCTGTTGCCTATGATCTTGAGAGAAGCATGTACTTTTGGGTGGATGAAGTCTTACATGTGTTCGTCCTTGGGCAGCCAAACTCGGTTCCTCTCTATCCAGGTATATTTCTTGACGTTAAGAGCCTTAACTTCTTAAAGCTACTTCAGCAGAGTATAAGCAACCTATGTATTTATCTGGACACCGTCTGTGGACTCACTTGTCGTGAATCATGAGAGTGTATACAATCCCGATTTGAGATAAGACCACGTAATTTGGCTCAACAGGAGCTTTGGTAGAGCATAACCGGAGAATGAGATCACTCTAAAGAAGTACAGAAAGTTTGGGGATGTGGCCTCAGGCCAAGGTTAGTCTCCGCTCCATCACTAGGTATGTGACTTTGAGCAAGTTGTTAACTCCTTTGAGCCACGCTCAGTAAGACGAAAGGGATAGCCCTTGTTTCATTGGGTAAGCAAGGGGGGATTCAAGAAGAATGGTACATGTGAGGAAGTGCTTGGCATTGTCCTGGGCACATAGAAATCCTCTGCTAGCAGTTAAGAGTTGCAATTCCTAACAATTCCCCTGAGACTTCTGCAATAGCTGTTGCCCCAAACTGAGGTCATTGCATTCTCTTGGATTTCTTGGTTCTGCTCCCGCTAAGGTCCTTCTCTTTCCCTACTGCCCACTGTATATTGGACATAGCACATCTCTGGTCTTCCTTCCCTGTGTCCCGTTTGCTGCCTCATATAGCCTGAAGTCAGAAGATGTAGAAAAGTTTAGTCCGAATCTTTTTTCCAAGGTAGGAAGAAGGTAGAAGAATACGGGAGCATAATCCTGTCTCGTGTATCCCCAGAACTTAAAACCGTGGACAGTATCTCTTTGGACTGGCTCACGGGGCAGTTGTACTGGGCTAGCAGCTTCGCGAGGGTCATCGGTGCTGGCTTGAGTGATGGCAGAGGCTACGTCAGGATCTTGGAAAAGGATCTGGTGCCAGAGCAGCTGATCGTGTTTCCCACGGAGAAGTAAGTAGTGTTTCTTTGAGAATATATCCCAAATCATTGGTTATCTTAGATATTTAAGTTGATAAGGGAGCCCTTCCACGTTTTCAACGTAGGTCTCATTTGCTCCAAAAATGTCTTCATTTTAAGTCTAAATGGAATCCTAGGGAGAGCAGCTTTTCAGCCCACTGAGTCTGAGGGCAGAAATCTCCTGCATTCTTAGCTGCGCAGTGACCTGGGGCCTGAACAAGAGCGCTAAGGGGGCCTGGCTGTTCAGGGCAGTGTATGTGCAGTCCGGGGTTGGGGGGGCTACTGTTAACACTTTGCGCTTTTTCTTTCCTCAGGTCCTTGTTTTGGGTAAATCGTGGTAAGAAAGGCACGAGAACTATCGAAGCTGCAGGGATGGACGGCTCGGACCGGAAGGTGCTCGCAGCTGTCCACATGGAGGAGCCTGTGGGACTGACGCTGGACTACGTGGCTGGCCGGCTCTACTGGATCAGTGAATATAAAGAGGTACTGGAGAGAGGTCAGGAAGAAAAACATTTAGTAGGGGCTTGGTAGGACTGTGGGTAACTACAAAGTTCTCCTAAGTCTCACATCAACACTGCAAGGTGTCTTCTGGCCATGCGGACTGAGAAAAGCAAGCTATGATGGCACAGTATCTTTAGGTGGAGCCCGACCAGATCAACATAGGTTGGGAGACTTAGTGTGGCTTTCTCAAACACTGCAGTCAAACTTAACACTGGAATTTCCTGGTAGTATAGGTCATATTCCATGTTGTTACCCAGGATATAAAACCTTTTAAGATGGCACACTGCCTCCTTGAAATCATGTCGTTAAGTACTTCTTACTTAGTACTTACTTGTACTCCTATTTCTAGGTCTTAATATTACTGTTGATTTTATCTTATTTTTGGAAACATCAAACTGACAGACCAATATGACATGGTGGCTAAAAGCGTAGGCTTGGGGGTCATAGTTTTTTTCTAAGAGTTTGGTTTTTTTTTTTTTTTTAAGATTTTATTTATTTATTTGGGTCGGGGGAGAGCATGGTGGGGAGAGGTAGAGGGAAAGGGAGAGACAGACTCCCCGCTGAGCAGGGAGCCCGGCGTGGGGCTCGATCCCAAGACCCTGGGATCATGACCTGAGCTGAAGGCAGATGCTTAACCGACTGAGCCACCCAGATGCCCCCATTTTTTTAAAGTAATCTCTACAACCAATGTGGGGCTCGAATTCACAGCCCTGACTTTGGGAGTTGCATGCTATACCAACTGAGCCAGCCAGGGACCCCGGGAGTGGTATTTTTAAGTCTGTTACTTCAGCTGTGATTTTGGCAATTTATGGCACCTCTTTGAGCTCCCATTGCCCTCTCTGTTTATCTCAGATAGCAGTTAGAGAATGTAGGGAAAGGACTTGGTACAATGTCTGGATGCAGACAGTAAGATATGGTAGCTACTTATACAACGTACCTGTGATCCCAGCCAGTCCAACCACTGGCTTTGGCATTAGCCTCCGTGAATTCTAAGATGCTTTCATCTTTGTCAAGTTGATAGCGTGTGAAGATGTTTAATCGGTGTCCACGCAAGAGGCGCACTGATGTCAGCCCCTCTGGCTAATGCTGCCCGGCTCTCATGACTCTACCCTTCAGTCCATAGAGACAGTAAACGTGGATGGCAGTGGGAGGCACACCTTTCCTGAGATCTTCTTGGAAGATGACGACCCAATAGGACTAGCTGTATTTGAGAACTCTTTCTTCTGGGCAAATAAAATACGGCTGTTTCACACTTCGCCCCACACCCCAAAGGAGAGAGTGGTATTGCTCAATGCTTCCATATCTGCTTTCTCGGTCCTCCACAAATCCCAACAGCCCAAGGGTATGTCACTGACATGTTAACTGTTGATGACGTAGAAGTTTTCAGTTCTTGACAGAAAATTGAAGAAAGCCCAGCATCCTGTTTACAGAAGGAAGTCAAATATTCATTGACTAGGAGTTAAAAGCTTTTGTTAATCAGAAATTATATGTCAGATTCAACTCAGATAATACTTCTTAAGTGGGTCCGAGAGACTCACTGAAGTAGAGAGCCGAGACCACTATTTACTTCTAGAGGAGTCTTCCTATCAGCAACCAGGCAGTCCTTTTGCCTTAACTCTAGGGCAGAAGATGCTGTTAGTTGAAGACTTACTGGCCTGAGCTTAATATGGATAAGTAATTGCTACTATCCGAAAGGGGGTCATGGGAGTTTAAAGGTCAGCATGCCTACCTAGAAGGTAACGAGTATACTGGGATTCCTCTTAAGGCAAAACTAACTTAACTCCCCTTGAGTATTAAGTTTTGAACAAGTATGGAGAATTCTGAGATCATATCTAACCTATTTCTGTTTGAAAATAGGCAGATACCCAGCATGCACTCCGGGCTCATGCAGCCACCTCTGTCTCCTGTCCCCCGTCCATCCCAAGGGCTATCGGTGTGTTTGTCCAGAGGGAATGTTCCTTTTACCTTCTGGGATATGTAGTGGTAAGTGTGCTGGGCGAAATGGGCTTGGCTCAAGGAGGCACATTCCATGGTAGGCCTGGAAATAATGTAGTTTCCATTTTGGGATCACTTTTACACTGACATCCTTACTTTGATAAGTTTTGTTATCCAAAGATCTTGATTAGGTTTTTTTTTTTTTTATTGTGTTAAAAGTATAGAACATAAAACTTGCTATTTTAACCTCTTTCAAGTGTATAGTGGCTTTGAATGTATTCACATTTTTATGCAGCTATCACTACCATCCATCTCCAGAACTTTTTCTTTTTTTTTAAGATTTATTTATTTTAGAGAGAGAGAGTGTGAGCAAAAGGGAGGGGCAGAGGGAGAGGGAGAAAAACTCAAGCAGACTCCCCAGTGAGCGCAGAGCCTGATGTGGGACTTGATCTCATGACCCTGAGATCACGCCCTGAGTCAAAATCAAGAGTCGGACGTCTAACTGACTGAGCCACCCAGGCGCCCCTCTCCAGAACTTTTTCATCTCCCTAAACTGAAATTTTATACCCATTAAACAATCACTCCCCATTCTTTTCCCGCCAGCCCCACCCTTAAACCACCATTCTGCTTTCTGTATGAATGTGACAACTCTAGGAACCTCATATAAGTGGAATCCTACAGTATCTGTCCTTATGTTGCTGGCTTATTTTACTTTACTATCTTTAAGGTTTGTACATGTTGTAATATGTGTCAGAATTTCCTTTCTTTTTGAGGCTGAATAATCATTTTATTTATACTATATTTGGTTTCTCCATTCATCCATCAATGAATATTTGGGTTTGATTGATTTTTGAAGCAGGAAAAAATAGCTAACACCTCTCAGTTTTACCCAAAAATTAAGTTGGTATGAAAAAGAAATTCTCCGTAGTCTTATGACTATTGTGTATTCTGACTTAGGTTTGTAAGCAGGGTCTACTTCAGTATTGTTAATTGATTTGTCTTTGAAATATTGAGGCTTATAAGCTCCATTGAGCATCTCTATCCAAATTACTTTTTTTTTTTGAAAGATTTTATTTATTTATTTTAGAGAGAGCATGAACAGGGGGAGGGGCAGAAGGAGAGGGAGAGAGAATCTCAAGCAGACTCCCCGCTGAGCATGGAGCCCAATGCAGGGCTCAATCTCACAATCCTGAGATCATGACCTAAGCTGAAACTAAGAGTCGGGTGCTTAACTGACTAAGCCACCCAGGTGCCCCCCCCCAATTACTTTTTGCTAAAGAACACTCAGATTTTAAGGATAAGGTTAAATGATGTAAATACGTTCATGCTCTAACTACCTTTAAATAACATAATTCTCAGGGGTAGCCACTGAATGTGATCATGGTGTATGTAATAGGCTGTTGTGCCAAACTCAGGACTTGAGCTTAAATTGTATCTTGAACATTATATATAGAGTTAAATACCCAAGTAACTTTCCTTTAAATAGGCAATCGAATTTAAAATTCTTTCTACTGAGACTTGTGTGCCATGAGCAAGGATTTAAGGACATTACTGAATCAAACGGGGCACCGCCCAGCCCTAATCCTTGTGGTTCTGTGTTAAACTTTCAGCAGAAATTCGAAAGACTTAGTGCCTTGGGAAAGCAGAGCAATTCTTCATTTGCCCAAATGACTCCCTTCTCCAAGGAAGCTAGGGCATTGGTGTTGTATATGTGTTTCAGAAGGGAATTTTATAAGACCCCTTTAGAAGTGTACCTCAGCTGGAGAGATTGCTCAAGAAAGGAGCATGGGGCTTATCTGACAAATGGCCAAACAGTAAATCTCTCCTTTTTCTTGGTAGAGTTAAAGCTAGTGTTTTCTTCTGGCAAACGTCTCTACTTATTGAAAGTTGGTTTTATGGGAACTGCTATAGAGAGAACCCTAGTTCAAGAGCATCCTAGGAACATCTATTTACTGGATATTGACTGGAAAAGAAACCTCATCTACTGGACAAATGCCCAGGGACAGCTATTCTGCTCAAGTGGCTATTCAGGAGAAAAGCGAGAGATTTGGACAGAGCACACAGGTAAGCTGTGTGGCTATTTTGGATTTTCCTCTTTATTTTCTGGCTCTAAAATTAATGAGAGCCAAAAAAAAAAAAAAAACCACAAACAAAAAACTAGCTGTTCCTGATCTGAATCAACCTTAATGCCAAAGAATGGTTTTAAAGTAATTTAAATATGAACTATCTGACTTACCCTTTTACTTACAAAAGGTGCACAGGCTGTTAAAAGGCTACCATGATTTGGGAAATCCTAAGGTCAGTGGTAAATTTTTGAAATTCAATTCTATTTTTCTGGCCTTAAGTTTGGGTAGGATAGAAATAGACCTTAAATATTTCAATTTTGCATTGCAGATTTTTCTTGCACTAATTTAGAAGTGATTTGCAATGCAGATTTCTGAGGGAACTAGCAAGATATCTTCTTATTGTGGTAATATATACTTTCTCTCCTCTCCCACACTGCTGAATGGCACAGCCCACCCTTATCGCCCTGTACTCCACCTAAAGGCAAACACCTACTTTATAAAAGAGAACATGAGGCTAGAGCTCTAGGCTGAGTAATTTGATTTCTGAATGTCTGGGCCCTGGGTACTCTAAGTACCAGTGATATGCTTTACTACAAGAAGCGCCATATTGAAATGCGTGTTCCTGAGACATCCTTCAGAGCAGTAGACTCTACCGAGTCCTGTGGGCAAGCACAATGCCTGGCACCTAAGAACTTCCAATACCCGTCCCGGAGAACTTTCAGGAAAAAGTGAAATGGGCAGCGTTCTTGAAATACATCTGATGGCTGTCTGAGGAAACTCGTGATCTTGAATTTCTTCCCATTTCTTCCCACCAATTAAAATGCCACCTTCACTCCACTGGCTAATCTTAGCCAATAGGTTTCTGTGTTACAGTGATCACATCAAGGATTTGTAAGGGACTGGCAATTTCATTTGAGCTGGCTTCTACTGTGGAATGTTGAGTCCCTGTGATAGGTGGCTCTGAAATAATAGAAAATATATAGGTCTCTGTCCCTGGTTACTGGCACAGAGTTCCTAAGACCTTTGTAACTTCCTAAGTGATAGCATCAGACACAGAGCTCCCCTAAGTCCTTTGGAATTTTCTAGGTGATAGGAAGAGCTTGGTTTGAATGAGGCAATTTTGGTGGGGTCTGCAGTGCAGTGCAAAATTGAATTTAAGGTCCATTTCTACATTATCCAGACTTAAGGCCAGAACAAATTTAAAAACCTTACCACTGACCCTGGGAGGTTGTTTACCAGAAAGACCAAGCCACGGCTAGAATCTTAGAACTTTCAGCCCCACACCCTGTTCGCTGGAGAGGGGAGAGGGGCTGGAAATGGAATCAGTGATCAGCCATGCCTATGTGATGAAGCCTCCATGAAATCCCCAAAGTAGGTGGTTCAGCGAGCTGGGTTGGTGAACACATCCATATGCTGGGAGGGTGGTATTCCCCATCTCCATGGGAACAGAAGCTCCTACTTGTGGGCCCTTTGGATGTTGCCCTGTGGATCTCTTTGTCCAGCTGTTTATCTGTATCTCTTATGAAATCAACCAGTAAATATGTTTCCCTCAGTTCTGTGAGCAGCAAATCCTCAAACTCAAGGGGTTTGTAGGAACCCCGATTTAGAGCCAGTAGATCAGAATGCAGGTGACAACCAGACTTGTGGTTGGCATCAGAAGTGGGGGCAGTCTTGGGACAGAACCCGTGGGCTCTGATGCCAGCTCTAGGAGGACAGGGTCAGAACTGAATTGTGGGACATTTGGCTAGTGTTGCAGAATTGCTTGGTGTGGGGACCCCCCCCACACACCCACATCTGGTGTCAGAAGTGTTGGAGGAGTAAAGGTGCCGCACGGGTGTGTTTTTTCCTGTACAGTGGCTGAAAGCGTGACAAAGCCAGGCAGGCCCTTCACAGAAGGGATCAGGCTGGTTACTACCTATCAGGACCTGTTTGCAGATCTCAGGACCTCCTTACAACCCATGAGCATGCAGCTTTCAGCTTATCCTTATATTAGAGGGTGCTAATATCAGTGTTTTCTCTTTTTTTTAAAAAAAAAAGATTTATTTGAGAGAGAGATCGAGCACACATGGCAGGGAGGGCCACAGGGAACGAGATGCATAAGCAGACTCTGTGCTGAGCATGGAGCCCGACGTGGGGCTCTATATCATGACCCCAAGATCACAACCTGAGCCAAAACCAAGAGTCGGATGCTTAACTGACTCTGCCATCCAGGCACCCTGGCGTTTCCTCTTGAATAAGTTAATCTTGTCCTCATTGAAAAGTGTAGCTGGGAAATACAGAGGAGGTTGCTAATAAAAAATGGGAGGACTTCAAAATTCTGTTTTAGGCAAGAGTTCATGTCTTTAAGAACCTGCATAGAATTGCTCAAAGAACATTCTGTGTCCCGACAACTGGCCATTCAACCTTGAATCCGCACAGCACTAGTGAGATCTAATGCCAGGGAGAACTTGTCTTCTGTGCGGATGGCAGAGCCCAAAGGAGAAGAGAGAAGCTGAACTGGGTGTGGCCAGTCCGTTCTTACTAACTGGCCAACCTCAAGTCCCTTCTTTTCTAGAGTGACTTAAGGAATGTGCGGGACAACTCTGTGCAAGTTCCTCCACGTGAAAACATGAGGAATAGTAAGACCTCCCACCCTAACACTCAGGCAGTGGGAAGAACTAGAACACACGAATCCTGTGTGCACAGACTTCTCCATTCTGCTACCCATGCCCCAGCTTTGTGCCTCGTCTGTTTGTCCACCTCCCTCGTAGTTAACATTTGAGTTCTGAAATAGGTCCCAGCACACTACAGGGTATTCTATTAAGACCCAGCTCTCTGGGGGGTGGGGGATGTGCGCATAGATACGTTATATATGTTTGTAATAAAGCTTACTGATATAAAGGTTGTAACAATTTACAAATAACAAAATATACAACGTCCTTTGTTGTAAATTTCATATAGCTACATGATTTTCAGATTGGCTACAGATCCAAGAATTCAGAATAAAAAAGCAGTTTATAGTTCAATCAAAATTTAACAAAATCCAACCATGAATACATGCTTGATTGCGATCTGATTTGGCAAGGAGTCGCTGCCATTGCTGAGTGAATACAGTCCTGCTGTAATGTTATTTGACACTTGTTTCCATAAACAAGCGAGAAGTGCACCAGTGAAAACTAATTGGAATGAGTTTATTGACCCAAAGGACTTATTTGTCGATTTGGATAATTGTTTTCAAATACTAGGAAAATGTTTTCCCCAACTTTTGTGGTCTTTAAAATGTCATGGCCATAGGTGGAACTTACGTGAGTTTAATTTGCAATATTAACATTTTTCCTCTGCCACTTAAGTCCAGGCCAGGGGTTGTCGGCCTCTTTCTAGAAAAGGCCAGACGGTAACTACAGTTAACTATTTCAGGCTACTCGGGCACTCTGCCATTGTATCTGCAAAGGAGCCAACGACCA
This sequence comes from Halichoerus grypus, assembly GCF_964656455.1. Lineage (NCBI taxonomy): Eukaryota > Metazoa > Chordata > Mammalia > Carnivora > Phocidae > Halichoerus > Halichoerus grypus. The sequence continues at coordinate 182,637,288 of NC_135714.1, forward strand.
TATGTGCACGAATGACCATGGTGTGTTCCCCCGGAATTTACAAAAACACACCGCAGGCTGGAATTGGCCCAAGAGCCATTGTTTGTCAGTCCCTGGTCTAGAAAACAAAACCGAAAACAAATCAAGCCCTGATATGGAGTGTTTGCCAATGGCTCTGGTTAAAAATACACCCACAGTGCCAGGTTTCAAGTTCCCAATGTAATGTCACTTTACGTGGGGTTAGGAAGGGGTGTGCGGTAGCAAAATGCAGGAATGTGAGGACTGGAGTATTTTCGTTTCAAATGTGATTAAGTTGATGTAATCTAGTTTTAATAATGATTATACCGGACAGCAAGCTTGCAGCGTTCCTGAATTTAACAACTGGCCATTCCAGCACATCGCTCTAAGATAACGGATGCTCTCCTAAGCTCTTCATAGGTACGAACTCTAATCCTCAAAACTGAGAGAAGCACTGTCCCAACCAGGCATTTGCAGAAACTGAGGCATAGTAATTAGCTGACACCTTATTTTGGAATGTGCTTCAAAAATGGCAATCTGACTTGCTAGCCTAATACTGCTCTAACTTTTATGCTATAGCACACCCCAGGGTAGGTACTACGTAGCTGAGACCCACTTGTGCAGCTCTAGTGGGCCAGGATGGGAGTAGGGAGTGCTTGGTGGGTTAGTGCCCACGTCTGTTACACTTAAAAGCTACCACTTTGTGGCTTTCACATACTTGGTCCCTACCCTATCTCTGTCTTCTAGCTGTAGGTCTCCTCATTATCCATCCACTCTACCGGTGACCTTTCATACCACTGTTGTGGTGACACTTTACCCAGTCTCTGCTTTCCCATAGCAATTTCAGTTCTAGCCACTGGGCATATCATTGATTGATTTTCATACTTAACTGACAAAAAGGGAGGTGAATCCAAAGTTGCAGGTCTGCATGCAAACGTAAGCATTGCCACTTAGATGTCTAACTTCTAAAAGGCGGTGGATATCTCCCTCACCAGCTGGTTGTGAGGATCACGTGGGCTCGTATGAGAGATAAGGTGCTGGAACCAGAGTAAGCATGATGGGACTCCTCATGTGAATGAGGGATGTAGACTTGTTAGGGACCAGGCTTTGCATCTCTTTAAGCATCTTCTATCCTTGACCCAAAACGTTAAGACCATGCACGAATGTATTTGAATGTCCTTTCTAATGGGAGTTCCTTTCTCCCCTCACAGTCTGCTCAGCAAATGTGGACATACCCACGGGGAACTTGTACTGGGTGCCCTGTGACCGAAGCGCTATCCAGAAGACTAGGATCCCTGGCCCAGACACCCGGACCCTCTACAGAACAGGCAGCATTATACTGCCTCTTCTTCTCGATTGGCCAAAGAGAGTGCTCTACTGGGTAGAAAGTGGGAAACACTTGCAAAGTATGACTCTCGATGGCAAAACCAGACAGCAAGTCTGGACAGGCACCTGGACGGCGGACACCCACATGGCCTTAGACCTTGGCTCGTCTAGCATCCTCTGGACGACCAAAGGGTCAGGTAAGCGCGACACAGAGCAGTGCGGTTGGAAGAAGCTGGGGGAGTGGTGGTGGTAAGGCTCGTTTCAGCATGAGGATCGCTGTCGGTCCTAGAACTAGCTAGACCTCGGCTCAAAATCTGGTTTTCATAGTTACAGCTTGGGCACACGTCCCTCAGCTCAAACTCGGTTTCCTTTGTAAGTCTAGATTTCTGACTTGAGAGGTAGAAAACTGCAGAGCTAACATATACTTAGTCGCTTTTTGTTCGGAATGTGTTTCTGTCTCCATGAGTAGAAGTAATAGACCCAAACTTGCATTGCAAATGAAACAGAGGTGCTTTAGGTGCACTGGATATCAGATACGACTTCTACCCTGATGGTCTCCTCCAGAAGCCACCTCCAATGGCTGGTGGCTGTGTGCAGGCGACCGAGCGTGTTGGCACACCGCCTGGGAGACAGGAATGGCACGCCTGACGCTTCCATGCGGCAGATCTCACGTTCCTGGAGCTTTAAACACTTCCTGGGACTATCTTTAACTACAAAACTAAAACCTACAAAACTCGATAGGAAGAATCTGTGCTTATTATCAGTGGGGCTCACTGACCCTTAATCGAGGGCTACCCATGCCCCCTGTCACGGGTCACTTGTTCTCTGTCAGCTTGTAAGCACTTGACTCTTCCTTAGGGTTGCAAAGTCTGAGTCTCCTAAAAAATAGAACGTACACTTTGAACAAAACCTGGAGTGACGGCATTATAGCGGCTCACGAGCCCTACCTGGTGACCGTGCACAGGGGAGCCCTCCTGCTGTGGGACAGGAGGACGCCGGAGCCCTTCGCGGTGTCCAAAGAGCCGTACGTGAGGAAAATGATCATCCTGGCAGAGAATCAGCAGGTTTCAGGCGAGTCTTCCTCTGTGGGGTTCTTCTTTGAAATCCACTTTCTCTGCCTCTCGCCTGTGTGTTTTCAGAGGATAAAATCCTGGGTATCTTTGTACTGGCAGTTGTCCTGAGCCACAGTGCAGCAGGCCTTCTCCCTAACTTGGCCTTATCCTGGAGGAGTAAGAATCGGATACCTTTCTCAAAGTTGCTAAATGACACAAGACCCCAGGCAAAACTCCCAGAAGTTTGCCCACCATAACCCCTTTGGGGAGTCCTCTCGCATGTTAGCACCTTAAACCTCTTAATCTGATGGTAAAGAGATCCATTTAATTTGTCTAAAGCACTTATCCGAACAGATTTTACCGAGGAACCCCCATGGTCTTAACGTTTTAGGTCAAGGATAGAAGATGCTTAGAGAGATGCGGCAGCATCTCGCCGAGGATCCTTTGCGAAACCATTCTGGGGCTGTGGATACCAACCAGGACAAGCAGTCCTTCCGGCTGTTGAAGCTGCACCCGTAGTTCAGATTACCCTGCTTACAGCTGCTTTTTTTTTTTTTTCCCTCTTCACATAAGCCTTTGGCCTGGCGCCAAAAAATCGGATCCTGGATCTTGAGGCAGACAAAGCAGAAATCCTATCACAGGATCCGGGGGGCTTTGTTATAGGGTATAACAGGAAGCCAGACAGAACAAGTCCCTGTCTGCAGAAACTTTATTTATTTATTTATTAAAGATTTTATTTGCCTGACAGACACAGCGAGAGAGGGAACACAAGCAGGGGGAGTGGGAGAGGGAGAAGCAGGCTTCCCGCGGAGCAGGGAGCCCGATGGGGGCTGATCCCAGGACCCTGGGATCATGACCTGAGCTGAAGGCAGACTGAGACTTAACAGTTGAGCCACCCAGGCGCCCAAAACTTTACTTTTCCTTCCTAGCAGATAGCATCAGGCAGTGAGAAGAAGTTATTGGGCTTGAAGGAGAAAACAATTTGCCCAAATAGGAAGCCATTAGATGATGGGCCGATGGACCACATCTCACCTAAGGATCTAGGCTTTGAGGCCATTTCACTTTTTTCTTCCTACGAGGTAGATACATGTAGCTGCCCAGCCCCAAAATGGTTTTTGGAGGAGGGGGACAGTAGAAGCCCATCTCTGGTGCCGAGACCGCGGGGCCTGCCTCACTGAAGCCACCGTTTATTGTAGATCCTGAGCTTGAAGAGGCAGCTGCAGGCGGTCCTCCCCCCGCACTTCCTATAGCACTCCCGCTGCTTTGCACCCCATCCTCTGTCCCCTGTCGGAACGGGGAGGGATGTGTTTCTCAGGAGTACCTCTGCGATGGCAAGCCGGACTGTCAGGACGGCTCGGACGAAGGGGACTGTTTCCGGTTCTGCAACAGACCAGGTCTGTCTCTGTGCCAGGAATGCTGATTCAGCTCTGGGCACGTGGCGTTGATCACAATCACCCTCGCTTCTCCTTAATTGTCGTAGCTGAAGGTCCCAGTCTGTCAGATTACAGACTCTGCCAGTGTCCATGTTATCACAGTTAAGTCAGATGTTTTACCAGGTGTAATTTTTAACTATTGCTTCCTTGCCTCCTCACATTCGCTTAAGTGTTCCAATATTTGCCTCTCTAAAGGCTGAGCCATAAACCGACCTGAATGGACCACTTAGAACAGATTTGGCAGTGTTTTTCAACAAGCTGTTAAAGTCACCAAACCAATATGAGCCCTTATTGCTTGAACAACCTCGTTCAGCTTGCGAATTTAATTGACTTGAGCACTTTATTAAAGCTTGTTTATGGATTAGATAAGCTATAGAGCTCGAACAGTTAGGATGCAGTCCGCCTACCCCTCAAAGTCCAGGATGAGGGTGAGTTAATCTAACTTTAAACCTTCAGTGGGACTGAGTAGATGGCACGAGCCCTTGGTCCTTTCCACTTAAGGGGTCTTCCAGTGTCTGAACAGAAACCAGTGCATCGAGGAGAAATACCACTGCGACGGGGCTCAGCAGTGCTCGGATGGGTCTGATGAGCTGGGCTGCTGGAAGCCCACTGAAGATTGTTCTTTACGTTGTGACAACAAGACCCGCTGTATCCCCAAGAGCTGGCTGTGTGATGGCAATGCAGACTGTTCTGACAAGAGAGATGAGCAAGGATGCGGTAAGTACCGTGCAACTCATTTGTGGTAGGTTATGTTCTACGGGGTTGCCACCAACCCTGAATGAACAGATATCACATCATTGCTCATAGGAAAAATATAAGGTGAGGTTTCTGAGAATCTCTCGTGATGATATTTTTGTCAACTAATCAACATATAATCTTGTTTTAGGTGTATTGCTGTTTAAAGACTACTTGATATACGTATTGTTGACTCATTAACATTGAAGTCACAGCCAACAGCATTATAACTCCTGCCCGAACAAAGCTTAACACATGTATTCGCTCTGTAAGGCAGCTCACAGGCATCTCGCACTAGGAACGCGAGAGAGCGTTTCCGCACTACCCTTGGGGGCCCTTTCCAACTGCAGAATCCCCCTAAAGTACAACGTGGGAAGTATGGCTCTAAATAGACCACAGAAAGGACACTTGTTTGCAGTGTGAGGACTGAAACGAGAAGGCAGAGCGTTGCCTTGTTCCATCTCAACTGGAAACGTGCGCTAGGCAACGCAAGTGTTTTGCTGCTTTGTGTATGCTTATCCTCAAATGACCGTGAAAGTGTGGGAGCATAGATTTGGGGGGAGGGTTACGAATTTTGGCAAGTAGGTGAATGTGCAAATAATGAATCTGCAGATAACGAAGATGGACTGTCCTTACCACGAAGTTAGCAGACTGGGATGAAAGGGTCTGAGTTGGAGGGCTATTGGAGTTCATGGTACAAGACTTCCCTCTCTGTAACGAGATTCCTATTAGTGGAAAACCAGTCTACTTGACACAATGTTTCTTGAGCTAGAATCGACCATCTTGAAGATTTTAATTTTGATCCTAGGTCTTCTCATGTGGTGGGCCGTCCTTATTTTTAGATGTGATTGCTTTCCCCTCTTGTCAATGGGATACTCAATCTTTCTTTTTAGTCTTCCCAGTGACCTGTTTCAAGAACCTTAATCACATTGTAAGAATAGGGTAGAAGAGAGAATTTGGAGAGTTGAAGTGGGAAGAGGAGGAGGCTGGGTGAAGTACCATGATAGATTTGAATACGGAGGCCACTGGGTAGCCAGACAATATCAGTGCACTCGGACTTACGAGAACATCAGGAGGAGAGGCAGGAGGGAACCCCAAGGATAATTTACTTTTCAGTGCGTATTTATGGTTTTGCCTAGGACCTGAGCTTTTTTTCTTGAGCCAAGTCAAGCAACTTCTGTCTGTAGGAACTGAGCCCAAGAACATAACATGTAGGGTATGCTGGATGTCATGAGAGACTTTCTCTCCTCATGGATGATGTTAAGGTCCTGGAGAAGAGCCCTACTCCTCACCCTATCCCGGTGTCCTACGTGTGTCCCCTGCCTGTCCCCGCCGCCCTCATTCTCCAAGATGGGGTTTTTCTGGGCTAGCTTAGTAGGCCTTTTCTGGCCTAACACTATTCAAACCACCTTTGAGGGCTGGGGTTTAGTTCCCCAGGTGACAGCAGAAGACTGGAGAGTCTTCACAACGTTTCACATGTCTTCAGATGGCTTCCACATCTGGCTGAGTTCTTACTTAAAGCTTTGTTTTCCAGTTCATGCAGAATGCAGCGCCCTGGAATTTCGATGCGAGAATGGCCAGTGCATCTCGAACTCTCTGCGCTGCGATGGGAACCGAGACTGTGTGGACCACTCCGACGAGGACGGCTGTCCTGGGGCCTGGCCGCTGCGGTGCCCGTTGGGGGAGGTGAAGTGCCGGGGGAGTGGAGAGTGCGTGCCCGCCACATGGCTCTGTGACCGGGACTTTGACTGTGAAGACGGGACCGATGAGCAGGTAGCGCACCCTTCTTCAGAAAAACTGATTTCTCCTCACAACCGCAACATGTGCCTTCCTTATAGAAAATGTGAGAAAACCCAAGAACAGAGAAGGCTCTCATCCCTACTGCCCAGAAAACCACTCGTCATGACAACAAAGTGTCCAGAGTGATAAGAGCTCTTGTCGAAAGACAAACGTTTAAGAGGTTTTTATTGTAGGTTTGCAAGGGTTAGGTCTTCATGGCCGTGGTGTAAATGTCCCCCCAGAGATCTGCTCTGAAGCTCTGCTTCCCCATCACTGAGAAGTGCGCTGACCCTGCCACGCTGTGGGACATGCAGCCTGGCTTGAGTCCTGATGCTTGCGTTTGACCTGAAGAAAGTACTAACTCCCTCATGTTCTACTTCCTCATCTGTCAAATGGGTAGGAGATAGGCCTCGTGGTGCCTGAGGGGTTGAGAATGCATCTAAAGGTTCGGGGCTGTTAGCAGGGGCACAGATAGCCCCTCCCCTCCTCTAGTACATCCTGCCCCAGAGCTGAGTGTCCAAGTCAGGAGAGGTGCGAAGGATGCCGTAACGTTTAATGTGCTAGGGGCGGTTTTGAAATGGCAAAGGAATTCTTTTTTTTTTAAGATTTTATTTATTTATTTGAGAGAGAGAGAGCGCGCACATGAGCAGGGGCAGAGGGAGAGGGAGAGGCAGAGGGAGAAGCAGGGAGCCTGATGCAGGACTCGATCCCAGGACCCTGAGATCATGATCTGAGCTGAAGGCAGACGCTTCACCAACTGAGCCACCCAGGCGCCCCCAAATGGCAAAGGAATTCTAAAGAAGGGTTCCAAGAGCACATTCTTATGCCTGGATTTCTCAAATGAAGATGTCTTGGTTTGACAAAATAAGACCTTTCTTTTCACTTCACAGCCAGGTTCGCTTTCCTAGACCTCCTCACCTAAACTCTGGCTGCTGAAAACGTTTTTCTGAGTCTTGGGGCTTTCTCTGGCCTTGTTGCAGAAGGGACTCGAGCGTTGTCTTGTAAGCCAGGCTCGTTCTCCCTCCGAGAACCCCATCCTGGGCTCTGAGTGCGGGTGTCGCTGACCCAGTCACTGTCCCCTCAGGACTGTGACCCGGAGGAGCTTCGCTGTGGCCCCAGGCAGTGGTCCTGTGCCGGCGGAGACCAGTGCGTGCCTGGCATGTGGCGCTGTGACGGGCAGAGAGACTGTGAGGACGGCAGTGACGAGGCTGGGTGTAAGCGCGGGGACGCCCACTGAGGGGGGGGGGGGCTTCCAGGGGCGCGGGCTGCTTGCTTCCTCTAGGCCTGAGAAGCCGGCTCAGCCAGCAAGTGCCACCGGCCCTGACATCCCTTCCCTGACCAGGATGGAGGTGCCTTGACTCCATCCTTGCCGTGGGAGGGATGTTCAGGGTGGCAGGGAGCAGACTGTAAAAGTGGAAAGTCATCCTCTGCAGGCCCCCCCGCGAAGTGCCAGAGCTCTGAGTTCCAGTGCCGCTCCCACGGCTGCCTTGCCCTCCGCCTGGTGTGTGACGGGAAGGAGGACTGTGCCGACGGCTCCGATGAAGGTGGAACGTGCTCGCCGTCAGCATGCCGCCGGGCGCGGTGTCCCCACGCCTGCTACCAGTCCCCGCACGGGCCTGTGAGTTCATGCGGCCAGGCTCACCAGCAGCTGTCAACTTGGTTTAGTGACGGGGGCAACCTCGTCAGTCAGGCTGGCCCCCACTGCTCGTGAGGCCCTGAGTCTTACGTGGCTGAGCTGTCCTGATCGGTCCTCTCGTGTCCGCGGAGCCCTTCCTGGCTCCTTCTGAGTCCCGTCAGGTTCCTTCCCTGTGTCATGTCTCCTGGAGTTTTACCACCCAGCCTCCAGAAGCCCTGCTGCTGTGAGCTCCGGGCGACACTTGGGACTAAGCCACACGTTTTTGTGGATGTCTCTTCCGTATGTGTATTTGGAATGTGACCAGCCCTTAAATCGAGGACTGGCCCCGTGTTCTGGTCTAGCATTATTAGCTGGCTGAACATCGTGAACTTAGCTCTGATGGGCAAGTAGAAGGAAACAGTGTTCTCACGTCTGATCACGGTAACGTCTCTGTTGGCGGGCAGCCCGTTCAGTTCAGTCTCCTCGCCTCTTATCAATTCTGCTGGGGTTCTAGGTGTCCTGGGCTGAACTTGGATCCCTTCGTTAACTCAGGACCCACGGTGGTGGCCAGGGTGTGAGGTGTGCGGCAGCGTTGACAAGACCGAGAGAATGATGGTATTTTAAGTGAAATCGGTTCTAAGAACTTTTTTGTTTTGAGCTGCTGAAATCAAGCTCATCGCCATGTGCTTTTAATAGCAAGGTCAGGCCTTTTCATCAAGGTTATGTCTCAGTGTCTTCAGGAAGTCTTAATGTTTTTGAAACCCATTCAGGTATGTGCTTGTGAGCAAGGCTTCGAGCTGGGGAGCAGTGGCCAGGTCTGCCAAGATGTGGACGAGTGCGAGAAGCCGGGTAGTGAGCCTTGCAGTCAGACCTGTGTCAATACCCAGGGCTCCTACAGCTGCACCTGTCACCCTGGCTACTCACTGGAGCCCGATGGCCACACCTGTAAAGCGACAGGTAAGCTGGAACTGGGATATCTCCTAAGCCCTGGGTCAGGAACTTCGAAGTCCTGAATCTCCCAGGAATACAAATGCAACCCTTCTTTCTCAAGTCTTAAATGCTCCCGCCTGCTTTCTGTCTGCCGAGCAAGCCTAGCACATTCTCCAGATTCCCTTTTTAAAGGCAGCAGTTCAGATGGAATTAGATCTGAAGGTGTCGACAGATAAGCCATCATGATGACAGAACCACGACTCTGGTCCCTGTAGCCACAGGTCAGCCTTACCTCAAGTTAGAATAAATGTCAGAAGTCTTGATAAGCCCTTCTTTCCAGCCCGCCTACGCTTACATACTTAGTTAGAAATGGTTTTGTTTTTTTTTTTTCCAATTTATGCTACTCATGCCTTGATTCTAAGTATCTTTAAACTGTGGGTATTAGCACAAGCATCACATCGAGGGGAGAAGCACCAGCCGACTGGTGTCCCAGGTCTGGAAGTGAGAAGGCAAAGACTACTTTGTTCTCTTACTCCTTAGCCAGGGCTCAGTTCAACGTTCAGGCTCCGTAAGGCCACATGCTGAACACAGTTCTTATCTGGCAGGTACTGAACCAATCTTGCTGGTGGCACTTCAGTTCAACCTCCTCCTCTATGGCTTGAGGAGCTTGAAGGAAGACATTCTGGCAACTGTAGACAAGAACGTGATGATTTTCTCTATTGACTATGACTTAGTGGGGCAGAAAGTCTTCTGGACTGATCTCGGTGCAGAAAGCATTAAGTGGATAAGTATGGACACAAAGAAGAAAGGGACCGTGGTGAAGGGTATGTCCCCTGTGTGGGCTTCATCCTACCCTCATGAATGATGCATAACATGAAAAATGGCCGTTAACATTCTAAACATTGATTCAGTGAAATCTTCTTAACTGAAAGGGACCAAGTCCTGCTAGTGGGCTAGAAATGGAAAGCTGCATTGTTACCTCAGTAGACCACGCGAGCCAGCCAAACTGTCAGCCAGTGGCCGTTATTTCTAATGGTCATCTTCCTCTACAAATAGAACCTTGGAGGCACTTAAAGATTGCTCTGATGGAGATGCATATACCAGTTGTAAAATGAATTAACATGGTATTCAAGTCTGATGCCTATGAGCTGAAACCTAGTAAAAGCCATAATGTAACCTAGATCCACATGGTGAATGGTTTCCGCTCTCTCTTCAGGGATAAAGTCAGACTGTATAGCGGTCGACTGGATTGGGAGGAACCTCTACTGGGTGGATGGGACAGCTGGCCAGATTTTGGCAGTTCAGCTGACCGCTGTGTGGAGAGGAAAATCCGAGCACACGATTGTCCTAGATGATGACTTGACTCAACCACGGTCTTTGGCTTTAGATCCCCTAAATGGGTGAGTCTGGGGGTCAAAATGCCAGTCAAGTCTGGTGCTACTTTGGTTGTGTTCCCTCAACACAGAATGAGTAAAAAAAACCTATCTGACTTGACTTTAAAATCTTATGGTGATGTGGGTCAACCATATGTATAGTAATCTTAAAAGCTTCTGATAAAAGTTCTTTATTTCAGTGAGGTGAGATGTAGGTGTTCTCACTTGGTGGCCCACCTGTACTTTCTTCTGTGAAAATAATTCTCCATTCAGAGGTATAATTTTTTATGGCTTTAAATGGCAGGAGGAAGGAGAATGGAACTAGGGATAGGATTTATTTTTTTTTAAGATTTATTTATTTGAGAGAGAGAGAGAAAGTGCAAGCAGGGGGAGGGGCAAAGAGAGAATCCTCAAGCAGGCTCCCCACAGAGTGCAGAGCCCGACGCCTGGCTTGATCCCAGGACCCTGAGATCATGACCTGAGCTGAAATCAAGAGTCGGATGCTTAACTGACTGAACCACCCGGGCGCCCCAGGGTAGTGTTTAATTTACACTAATGTGCTTGGTAGTAGTGGTGGAAATAATTGTGTGTTGTGGTTGAATCTAGGTTCTTGATCCAGAGTCCTTTCTCTTTGGAAAAGGCCAGGAACTTAGAGACAACATTTCCTAGCTGTCAGAGCCAAGCCCTCATTGGCATGGCCATGTGTATATCAAATGTAAGAACAAGATGGAGCAAAACTTAAGACCGAAAGGTGACCCAGATTGGGTACGCTCTATCTGCTTTTCTCACCTTTTCAATACCTTCAACCAGGAATCTGTTACCATGGTCCTCAGAAAATTGACGGTAGTTTCTGAGGCATCTAATGGCCTTGGCTGTGACCAGTATTAAGGTCCGAGGTGCACATCTTCCCATAGAACCAGCCTGCTCTCTCTAGCCCAGGAGAGACTGGCAGGTTCCCTGGCTATTTTCCAGGCCCAGGAACTACTGTATTCCTTGGCTGCTTATAACTGTCATGATATTTTATCCCCAAGTGATGACTAAACAAGCATCATAAGATTTCAAGGGAAACTCTCTTTTACTTCACAATTTCACTTAAGGAATAGACCAAGTCTGAGGAAAAAATAATTGGGTTAGAAATCAGTGGTTTAAGGGATGAATCGATATTGTCTGTGAGGTAATACTTTAAAGCTGACTTTTATCCACACAGGTTAATGTACTGGTCTGAAATCGGAGGAGAACCTCAAATAGAACAAGCTGGGATGGATGGTAGCAGCAGAAAAATCCTCGTCAGTCAAGGTCTTGGCTGGCCAACCAGCATAGCTCTCGACCGGTTGAGCTGGAAGATATTCTGGTCTGATGACAAATTTCACTGTATTGGCTCTGCTAATCTAGATGGTACTGGTGTTCGTGTAAGTATTCCTTGGTATTAGGCTGTGTGTGATGTCTTATGCCTGTACAAAACTCATCCCAGAAACCTCATCATCCCCATTTTAGATGTTGCAGCTAACGCAAATCAAGCACCCCTTTTCAGTCGCTGTGTTCGAAGATGAAGTCTTCTGGTCTGAGATGAAGACGAGAACAGTACAGCGCATGAAGAAGACCACAGGCAAGAACAGAGCTGTCCTCATCAAGCGTTCCCAACAGCCTCATGGACTCAAGGTCTACTGTGTACTCTTCAAAATATCCCCCTAATTCTCCCTGAAAAGGCTACGTGTATGAGCTTCCCAAGTACAAACTGTAGTGACCTCCTCCCATCATGATTAAAAAGCAAGATTTATTCATTTGCTGTTTGTAAGGATTCAGGAATGCATAGTGACATCCAGCTACTCTCTTGCAGATAATGCACGAAGTGCTCCAGCCCAAGTCTCCTAATCCTTGTCTGGACACTGGCTGTTCTCACTTGTGCCTTCTGAGCCCGCGATCCAAGGGGAGCTGTCATTGCCCAGTGGGACTCCTGCTGGCGGATGATGGCATCACCTGTGTTCCGCTGGAGGAGTCTGCATTTCTGTTCCTCATGTTGCCCACAGTTATCATGCAGGTACTGTTCCGTAGCCTTACTCACATGTCTGTGCCTGGGCTGTGGTCTGTTTCAGAACTGAGTAATTAGAATTCTCCAGGCACAGTGATATATATAGTAAGGGCCCTGGCCCTTGGAGTAGTCTTTTTTTTTTTTTTAATTTTTAATTAATCCTTTTAATGTAATCACTACACCCAACGTCAGTCTCAAACTCACGACCCTAAGATCAAGAATTGCATGCTCTACTGATCAAGCCAGCCAGGCGCTCCCCCCCGGCCCCCCCCGGAATATTCTTCAAAAACAACTTAAATTTTAGTATTTGCTGTGTGCTGGGAGCTATCGTGACCAAAATAAAGGGGCTATGTGCTAAAGACTCCTTGAGAACTAGTATGCCAGAGCTAGGTTAGGGATATGAGATATGGTTCATCTAGTGTAGTTGTCCAAGCACCTCACTGATGATATAGAGTAGTTCTAAATCCAAGCAACTCAGCTGGGTTCCTAGCCTGGTGAGGGGGGAAGTACATTTTATGAGGGAACTTTTCTTAAGTCATAGGAGATACCAACAAACAAGTCACTTCTAACTTCTACTATATAGAGGATTTATCAACTTGGGCACTTTAAAATGACAAATGTTGGGGTTGGAGGATTGACTTCAGTTTCAGTAAGATACTACTAGTAGAGTTTCATTTAAAGGGGAGGGCCTTTCATATATAAATGTAGCCAAACAACACATTGTACACCTTAAACTTAGACAAATGTTATTATGTCAATTATAGCTTAAACACTTACAAAAGAAAGGGGAGGGCATTTAACAAAGGAGTCAATCTTTGAAACATGTGGATTCAAGGACTTTTGGGTGCTTAAAACTCCAGGAAGGGAGAGAAATAATGGCTATCTCTTTTTAGATGATAAATTCAGGTTTTCATATATTCTAAATATTGTCACATTAATGCAAAATCAAGATGAAGAATTACACTAGATTCAGCTGGTGCCACCCACCTAATTTTTTTCCCCATAGATTTATCTGAAAAATCTAGAAGCTTTACTAGGACAACCAACTTTACCAGAACATAGGATACTTCCCTTTACCAATGTGAAACAGCTTGCATCCCTGGACTACATAGTCCAGGAAAAGGCTCTCTACCTTTCAGAGTTGGATAATGGTGATATCAGGCTACTGAGGCTCAAAGAATCTGGAAAACTCTCTTGGAGGAAAATCATATCTGTGGAGGGAACAGTGATCGACCTTGCTGTGGACTGGTTGAGTGGAAACATATATTGGATTGACAGTGAGAATCCTCACATCAATGTAGCTTCCTCAAAAGGCCAGTATCCCACTGTCCTGGTCAGTGAAAATCTCTACCGCCCAACCTCTGTCGCGCTGCACCCACCCTCTGCAGTCATGTGCTTTGTGGACCTGGGTGCCCAGGATGATGGTAGGCGTGGGTCCAGCATTGAATGTGCCTCCATGGACGGCAGCAGGAGGAAGGTGCTGTGGCAGAACTCCCAGGTCCCTGAGGGCCTGACCTTTTCAGATTCGGGAACCCGAGTTTACTGGGCTGATACTGGTAAGCAATTATAACACACCCTAACCGTGAGTCTGAAGGACTTTGACCAGAGTGAAATAGTGACATTCTGCTTTCTGGTCTTCAGCCATGACTTTGAACAGCTTTTAGGTCTGAGTTTACATATTCTACACCACCTTCCAAACAAACCCAGTGATTCCCCATTCTGAGTAGAATGTAATAGCCCGAAGAATCATACAGGTGTCCCTTTGCGAAGGAATAAAATCGAGAACTTAACAAATGTGCATGAGCAAATCTTTGGTGTATCACTGTTAGAGTAGAGTGAATGAAGAACTGTCCTTCAGAAAACACATGGTAGACAATGTCCTCCTGGAGGGGAGGCAAGACAAGATGCAAAGAGCTGTAGGATAGAGTGGAGCTGTGCAGGCTAAGTGAAATTAACTGAGCCTCTCTTTCCAGGGAGAGGACTCATAGAGAGTATTCAACAAGATGGCTCTAGATACAGAGTGGACCGCAGAGGAATTGAGGGCCTTACCTTCTTTACATTTGGCCAAGGCATGATGTTCTGGATGACAATTGATGATGGTAGGTCTTATTCAACTTCTGATTGTCTTTGTGATCTGAATTTACTCTTGGGTCTCTAAAGCGAATCTGCTAATGCCTAGCACTGATCTTTGGCAAGGTCTTTCTTCTGGAAGAATAATTAAGCAACTTCCCTAATCTAACAAGTATGTGTAACAGGGATTCTATGACTTGGGGAAGCTTTGACTTATTTGGTCATTCTTTATCTATGAAGATGCTTAATCCTGTTCTGCCTGAGATTTCTGGCTTTCATCTGAGGCGCTCTTCTTTAGACATTGTGATGTGGTACCGAGAGAACTGGGCCAGGAATTGGAACCAGGTAGTGTAACTGCGCTGTCAGTTAGTAGCTATAACAGCTTACCTGTAAAATGAGGACAGTACCTGTCTCACTTGACTCAGTACATATACTAGGTGAACTACAGAATATTCTGTACTTGCAGGGTATTACTAGTATTTAAAGAGATTTGCCTAAACAACAGTGTTCTAGTATGTTGTTTCTGGCTAGAGTCTAGATTTGGTGAAACTGGAAAATGCTATTTAAAATCTATCTCTTTAATATTTCCAAATGCTGGTCCATTGACCAGTTGGGCACAATTGCAAAAACAAGTTGTCAGATCCTACCCCCAGAGGTGCTAATTTATTAGGTATGTGGTGAGACCTTTGCTAACTGTTTTAAAATCCACTGGTGACACTTATTGCAGAAAGCCATTTTCATATATGTTCTAGAACAATGTTTAAAATCATTACCCATCATTTGCATGGACTACATTTAGGTGTCTCATGTCCTAATTATCTATCTTTGTATATCTGGATGTATATGAATGCTCAACATAACTTACACTTGACTTTATTTTAGAGGAAAGCATAGAACTAGTTTTCTTTGTCTTGAAATTTCTTCCCAGAAAAAAAAATTTAGAAAAACACATTTCTCTTCTGTAAAACCCTTGTTATTCAACTGGAGTTTCTGCAGATGGGTGACGGTTTTCATAGTGAGCAATTTTCTTTGCACAGGAAGTTGTCTTAAAATTTGCTTTTCTTAAAAGTATTTAAAATTTGCTTTTCTTAATGATTGTTCACTGGCTTTTGTTTCAGCCCAGATCACTAAAGTTTGGTACAGCAAGGCAGAACTTTCAGAAAACCAGTGGTTCCAAATAGACCAGGAGATTGTGGATTTAAAAGTTTATAGTAAACTTCGTCAACAGGGTAAGCAACTTTGCAATGATTAAAACAACACTGAAGCCTGCTGAATTTCCCCGTGAAGGGGATCCTCTGTCTCCTGCAATATCTCCTTGAAATGGCTTTGTATTTCCCACTAAATTATTTCTCTGGCAAGTTCTTACAGATCTGCATAACTCTCTTGTCTTTATGCAGTTATATATAGTATAGTTCTGGTATGTAATGAGTCCTGTTACTTTTCTAGGAGACAAAACAGTGGTAAATATTTGGGGCTGGAGTTTGGTATAATTTTAAGTTCTATTGTAGATGGAATTCATCTGTGGTATAATTGAAATCGTCTCTCAGCTCTGCGGTGGAACTAGTCTTTATTCTACTTATTGTCACTTGTATCTACTTGTGATGTTAACTAATCCTTGAAATACCAACTTGGGGGTACTCAGATGTTTTTCTCCAATGTTTGAGTAGAGTGATGATGGGCTTAGTTAAAGTAACAATATACAGTCTTTTCCTAGTCGAGATGAACAGGAACAATGTGAGCTCAAATGTTAACCACATCTACCACTACCATGGATGTTGAGTATATTGGTCTTAACGGCCATGTAGAGTATATTGGTCTTAAGTGAATGCTGCTCCATTTCTTTGTTTTGGAAAGCTAAGCTTTGTAAACTAGTGCTAGTCATGCTTAAACTTCTGAAGTCTTGGCTTTTTGGAGAGAACCTTCTTCAGTGTGATTAATCATCCAAGTGATGATAATCTGTGGCTTAGTTCTGAGAGGCAGAAGGAGGGTCCTTGCCACTCTTGAGGTCTGTTTTATCTGCGCTGTATACATACCTATTCCACAATTTCTGGAATATCTCAAAATAAGACCTTACTAGAAGTTAAAGATCTGAGCCTTGCAGAGCCACGGTCAGCTATACATTTATGGCTGACTTACTACTCAGATTCTTCGGGATAATAGACACCACAGCCTTCATGTTTTCACCTAAAGAGAGCTTTATTTCTAAGACCCTTCTAGTTTTGATATTGGGTGCTTGGTATGAGGGGAAAGGAGAACTCACAATGGGGTCTTGGATGGGCCAGCGTTCAGCTTAATTGTTATTAAGCTGGTCCCTTGTTTGAACTCCCAGCCTTCTAAAGCCATCCTTACCCATGAAGAAGAATCACCGATCACTTGGTACCTTGTTGACCAAAAGGAGTTAAACTGAAAAGCTATCCACTCTGGAAAAAACATTTGGGTCCTGTAACTCTGATAGCGTATTTATAGAACATCTGCAAAAGACCCTTCTGAAACCATCTAAATCAATGGGTTTTTTTGGGGGTCGATCCACAGGTAGTAACGGCTGCTCAAAAGACAATGGAGGCTGCCGCCATATGTGTTTACCCAACCCTGAAGGAGTGACTTGTAAATGTCCCAGTGGGCACTACTTGGCTAACATAAGCAAATGTGTTGAAGCTGTCCCGTGCTCTGAGCCGTCCCAGTCCTGTAAGGATGGTCAGAAGTGCATTTCCATGGAGCAAGTTTGTGATGGTCATGCTGACTGTCTGGATGGATCTGATGAGCTGAGCTGTGAGTAATTCCTATCTAGGAGCCCACTGTTCATCACCATATATGACATACTTTGAATATTTAATGAAATAATTCTTAATATCTCAATCTAATTCTTAGTATCTAGTTATATAATATTCCTGAAGCTTTTATCCTCTTAATCATTGCCTTTTATTACTGGCATTTTTGAACTGAACAATATAAAACTTCTAACTATGGGCAATTGGCTGTAGATTACATGGACGCCTTCTGGAAAGCTAATGTGCTCTCTGATTCAGTTTTAGAATGGGCAATATGATAGCTCCAAAGGGCTCAACAGTTTGTATGTTGTCTGAAGTAGCACTTATTTAACTAGATTTGATTCTGTCCATTTAAATTGATCACATAGTGAGCATAGCCCAGGAGGAGGGGGTGGGGTAAATGATTTAACCTGTCTTGGTTCGGTTCCCCCTTTTTAATATGGAAATAGCACTTTCTAGGGGCGCCTCGGGTGGCTCAGTCGTTAAGCATCTGCCTTCGGCTCAGGTCATGATCCCAGGGTCCTGGGATCGAGCCCCACGTCGGGCTCCCTGCTCCGCGGGGAGCCTGCTTCTCCCTCTCCCAGTCCCTCTGCTTGTGTTCCTGCTCTCGCTATCTCTCTCTGTCAAATAAATAAATAAAATCTTAAAAAAAAAG
This sequence comes from Halichoerus grypus, assembly GCF_964656455.1. Classification (NCBI taxonomy): domain Eukaryota; kingdom Metazoa; phylum Chordata; class Mammalia; order Carnivora; family Phocidae; genus Halichoerus; species Halichoerus grypus. The sequence goes on from NC_135714.1 coordinate 182,655,050, forward strand.
AAATAGCACTTTCTAACTCAAAGAGTTACGGAATACAAGAGAGTGTGAATAAAACTGCCATATTAGCACATACCATTGTCAAGTGACTTCCTAAATGCTGGCTAGTAGATGGTTGTTACAGAAATGCTGCTGCCGAATACCGCCTTCATGGAGGGGTGTTGTCATGGCCAGTCAGCTGAGCAACTGTGATATCCAATTCTCTGGTAGTCACTATCCTCAAATTCTACACCACTCCAGCGGTAGCCAAGTCATGTAAGCCGTGGAATTGAAGAAACCGTGGGCTCAGCCCCGAGACTTCTCATAACTAGTAAGGAAACAAACTAGAAAAGGAATCTTACAGTGAAGAGTGCTTACCGACTTCTCAACTTAAATCCTCATCTTCCTCAAAGCTGAGGAGTTGGAATACAAGTTGTTCCCCCTAATGACTTCATCTTAAATAGAAAAATTAATAGATTTCGATTCCCAGAGTTGATTCTCGTGAATGAGGGTGGTTTTCTCAGAAGCCCCATGTTATAGTGACTCTAGGAGGCAGGTCAGTGAGTGAGAAATGGATCGCCATCCCCATCTGGTTTTAGTTTAGAACTAAACCGGAAGCCTAACCCACCCTCACATGCTCTCCCATCCTGATGACCAGGAGTTGGCTCTACTCCTCAATAAGTATTTCACGCTGACTTGGACATGAAACTTTTTCGGGGGGGATGGTACTGAGCATATAAAGCTAGACTGCCTTCCTCTGTATATACCCAACTGTCAAGGACCCCAAACTGCCCAGCAGTGGAAACGCTCCTGTAACACCAGCTTGAGGCAGAGGCAGCGGGTGGTTTTACTGGTAACACTGCTGCCTTCCCTCCCCGTAGTTTGGTCTTTGGTATTTCCGTATGGAACGATGCTTGTGCCAACAATGATGGGAGATAGGGTCTTACACGCAAACCTAACTTTCAGATTGTCGGTTAGAAGCATCCTGTTGCCTACTCCCTCCTGCCCATTACTGCCACCAAATCTGGTCCAAGATTTGCAGCTTATAGATCTTGTGAAACCAGCAGTTTACTTGGACTAAAAAAAAAAAAAAAAAAAAAAAAAATTATATTTACAGATAAACATACATCTTAAAAATCTTTCTAGATATTTACCACTTAGACCTACCATACTATGCTTTATAGAAGAGAATATTTTTGTAGCTGAGGGAATCTGCTATGGCTAAAACTGGACATACCATCATTTAAAAATAGAGTGGTATGATAGACTGGTCCCGACACCAAACATTTTAAGTGCCTTAGGATATGCAGTTTTTTCAAATATGTTTTTAATAGCTTTTTGGTTGGCCAAAAGGTAATGGTAATGATTTGATGATTTCATAAATTCAAACTTATCTGGTTAAGTCTTCTAGAGTTCTTGTTCTTCCGAAATCCTTTTTAACTGACAAATATGTGTATATACCCACACTCATACCTGTTTCTGTAGGTACCTATCCAGATAAAACCCATTCAACACCAACATCTAAAAATGCAGAGGCTGGAAAAAGGTCGACTCCAAAAGCTGCCCTACCTCTCCAAGCTACCAAGTCCACCAAGGCTAGATATCCGGGTCCAGAAGGGATGAGTTATCCTGTCAGAAAAACATTAATCCCTCCAATTCCTGCTAGAGAAAGCAAGACCCCAGAAACCAAGGAAAAAGGCGAGCTTGTGCAGCCCAAGGACTCACAGAGGGCAAAACATCTGCCCTGTAGCACGGATTTCTGTAACGGGAGGGGAATCTGCACAGTGGTAGGCGAGCTGAGGAAGTGCCGCTGTCTGATGGAATATGGCGGGGAGTTCTGTGAAGAGCCAGCTCATGGACCTGCCCCTGGCTACATCGCCCTCAGCTTAACCATTGTCTTACCAGTTGTGCTAGTCGCTCTGGGAGCATTTGTCTGTTTCAGAAGGGAACGCAAATTAAAAAGGTGAGCAGCTCTTAATGTCCTCATGGGAGAGTTCATTTCAAAGAAGGCTTATAGGATTAGTGGGGTTAGAGGTATGACTCTTCCCCTAAGAACCTGTCCTCTGAGGAAAGATTTAGGGGATGAAGCAGATGACCCGGAGAGACAACAGAGGCCACCTCTTTGAGCCCCGGGACAAATGCTATTGTAAGGGATAGGAGGCCTTCGTGCAGGTAAAATCTGCCCCAGCAGCAGTCAGTGGCTCAATCACAGATGAAGTGATGGGATTCTTTACCAACGAGGCAGAGTTCGTGCCAGTGACTGGAGAAAAAAATTCAGAGATGGGTTAGTTTGCCGGGGCTGCTATAACGAACACCACAGACTGGGTTTCTTAAACAACGGATTTATTTTCTTCGTTCTGGATGCTGGGAGTCTGAGATCGGTGTGTCTGTGGGATTGGTTTCTCCTTGAATTATAGATGCAGACTTCTCCCTGTGTCTTCACATGGTCTTCCCTCTGTACATGTCTGTGTCCTAATCTCTTCTTATAAGGACACCAGTCATATTGGATTAGGGCCCAAACTGATGAACTCATTTTAACATAATTACCTCTTTAAAGACTCTATCTCCAAAAAAGGGTTACACTCTGAGGTACTCGAGAGTAGGCCTTCAACATACTAATCTGGAGGGGATACAACTCAGCCCATAGCAGGAGGTGAAATGAACTCGGGAAAGATTTAAAGCAAACACATTAAGTTTTGCCCGAGAGCAAGAGAGATTAAAGAAACAAACAAGAATAACAAAATGCTGGCTTAGAGTAGGAATGATGACAAAAGTGGTTTTAGTATAAGAAATTATAGTAACGGAAGACACTGATTAGGTTACACATGCTGGTTAGGGTCCACTCATATGCTGAGAAGGGACATTAAGCAGCCTATGTATCAAGAAATAGAGAGATGTCTCTGTCCAGCACTCACAGACTGAAGAAAAAGGCGAGGAGAAATGGTGTATCTTTGCCCAAGGTAACCCTGGTTAATAGATTACTAATGTTAAGACTGACTGAAATGCTACCCGTGGGGTTTTGATGGTCACCTCAGGTCTCTCTACCACATTAATCTGCTTTCTTAGCTCACCTGCATCCAATCGCCACTAACTTGTCCTTGGATTCTGTTCTGCTTGACCCCAATTAGTAGAGTCCCCCAGTTGAGAAGATGTATTATTTTGGAAGTTAAGTGAATGCCTAGTAACAAATCATAATTGACTCAAGTATCACCCATTCTAGGTCATTTGATTCATTCAAAAGACAGAACATAATTCCCATAACAATAGCCTTTGATAGGGGTTGAGTTGGCCCTTTCCAACCATCCACCCATCCCAGCTTCAACCTCAAGGAACAACTCTTTTTTTTTTTTTTTTTTTTGGAACAACTCTTTTTGACTCTGTTTCTTTGATTCTTAGAAATCGTGCAGCAGCATCAAAAAATTCGACCCGCCATGAAGAAAATGGCCAAGAAGAGGAGAATCTAATGAATAGTGAGACTTTTGTCAACGAAGCCTATGATGAGCAGGTATGCCTGGGAAGTGTCTTTGAGGAAAACAGATTGTGAGATACAGCTAAAGAATGCCCCTTCTGAAAAATCCCAGCTGGTTGAAAGTAGGCAGTGTTAACTTACAGAGCTTTTTGTAATGGGTGAATGATGCTATTATGTGTATCAAATGAATGTTCAGTAACTTGTTTATCTTTAGACTCTGTTCAATCTCTAGTTCAAACCAAAGTGAAATGCACATGAAATAGTAATCAAGACATTCAGCTTTTGGTGAACTTCCACAAGGGGCTCAGTCCTATGGTGGGGTGGGATGTTATTAGGGTTAGTTGGAGTTACCCCTAAAATTATGTCCCCCTGTGATCTCTCCTAACCTCTCCGTCACTCAACCACCTCTGTGTTTTGCTTTGTTTTAATGTAGTGTGTATTCAGGGGCATCTGACTGGCTCAGTCAGTAGAGCATGTGACTCCTGATCTCAGGGTCATGAGTTCAAGCCCCACATTGGGCATAGAGCTTATTTTAAAAAAATAAATCAATAAATAAGAATTTTAAAAAATATATATATATTTATTATATATTATAATATATATTATATATTATATATATATTATATATTATAATACATATAATATATATATATTAAGGGGCACCTGGCTGGCTCAGTCAGTGGAGCATGTGACTCTTGATCTAGAGTTTGTGAGTTCATGCCCCATGTTGTGTATAGAAATTACTTAAAAATAAAATCTTTAAAAACAAAACAAAACCAAAAAAACTATCGTAGTGCATATTCTCTAACTTCAAGTCTCTTTTCCTACAGGAATTGTTAACTTTACAAAGTGACTAACCTGATAAAAAAGGAGCTGAAACATCTCAATAAAAATTGTTTAGACGTTGCACTGTGTACTGTTTTAATGTCTGTAACTATGTGCTGAAATGGTAACTTATTAAAATAACTGCGTTTTAAATGGGAGGAGGTCATCCGGGTGACGGAATAGTCACAGGCGGGGTCCGATTTCAGCCCAGGCTCCGTGTGATTTAGGTGAGGGTTCACCTGCGGAAACTGTCGAAGCCCAGCCTGCCTGGCCCAGTGCTAGTCAGAGGTGCTGGATTTGGATCTTGGCTCTGTCACTAACTTTGAGGTGTACTTAATTGCTCTGAACCGGCTTCTTCATCTTACAGAAGGGAATGATCTCTCTTAAATCTTTACCTCTCAGGTAAAGGTCAAGTTTCTGCATTGTAGCCAGTGTTCAAGTATTAGTTTTTTATCACTCCCTCTAGATACGTTTTATTACAAAGTTAGTACTCGCTTCTGTTGGAACTTTATAAAAAGTGTTTTTCTTACACTCTCATTTGATTCTAAAACTAAGTACAGTTGACCTTGAACAACACAGGTTTGAACTGCATGGGTCCACGTCTGTGCAGGTTGTTTCAGTCAGTACGTACAATACTGTGAGTGTATTTTCTCATGGTTTTCTTAGTAATATTTTCTTTTCTCTAGCTTACTTTATTGTCAGAATATAGCATATAATACATATACAAAATATGTGTTAACCGACTGTTATGGGTAAGGCTTCTGGTCAACAGTAGGCTGTTAAGTTTTGGGGGAGTCAAGTTATATGTGGATTTTCTACTGCAGTGGGTGGGTGCTCCAACCCCGTCTGCCCAAGGATCAACTGTGCAGGTGAATCCACTTTACTGATACAGAAACTCAGACAAGTGATTTGTTTAAGCCTTGAAGTAAAGTGGGTAGAGACTGGGAGCCTCAACATAGCGTTGCAGGTATGGACTGGGGTTCATCTTAATGAGCTCTTGCCTGCTGGGGAAACACGCAGATGCTACTTAGATCCCAGACTCCCTTTGACCCTCCAGATGACATCTTATTTCATACTCTTATGTAAGGAATCAAGGGCACTGAATTTGTGATGGGAGATGGGTGACAGGAGTGTTGTCTAAAATTCAATAGCAATCTTGGGCAAATCACTTAATCATGAAACTGTTTCCCCAATGATAACAAGGGGATCAACAGAACCTACATCAAGCCAATGGATCATTGCTTGAAAATACAAAAATGCCTGTGCACTGCTTAGTGCATGGGACCAGAGGCTGAGAACCTAAGTCCAAACTGTAAGCACGACTTGACTTGGAAGTCTTTTCTTGCTTGGATTTTTTTCTAGACTCTTCAAAGTTTCTTGCAGAATGCGTTTGTGTAGGCTACCAGGCGTAAAGAGAAATCCTAAGCTTATTACTGTAGGTATGGTACGTAAAATCGACTGTGCTTTGCAGTCAAGTATAAAAATTCCCAAGCACAGATCAACGTGACCGGAAAAACAAATGCTGGCGGCTCCGCCCTTCCTGAGGCTGGGAGACACACGACCGGGAGTTCAGCTTCCTCCCGCGCTTAGCTGTGTTTGAGAGAAACCCTTTCAGCACCGAAGCGCCCGAGACCCCTCTTCGCCACAGAGGGACTCTTTGGTTTCCCCTGCCACCTCTCCCAAGAACCATCTCCCGGCCAAGCTGGCCCTTGGAAAGGCTCTCCCTCCATCTGTGGAAAAGTGAGTAAAAAAGACATGCGAGTCTCGCTTGAAAACACGCACGAATGACAGTGCAGCAGCATTATCACTTTGTCCGGACACACTTTAGCTGTCGCCTTCACCTCCTTCACACCCTAAGCCTCCACCAGCCTTCCAAGGCTAGAGTTCCGGCTAGCTCCGACTTCCGACTTCCGGGCTCCCGCAGGCCCCGCCCCACCTTCTACTCCACAAGCCCCGCCTCCTGGTTAGACCCCAGACATAGTCACCATTTCCTCTTCCGGGGAACAGCCAAATCCGTGGGTCACGTAGGCACCCGTTCCCTCTACTTCCTGCCCTGGCTTAGTTATGTCTTTCCCTATCCTTGATGTCCTGTGAATGTGTGCCTAAGTATTATCCCACTTGAATGTAGTTTAATGCATCCTGTTATGCTTCCCCAATTCAAGAATTTATAAGACACCTCTGAACGTCCTTTTCACTGGAAAGTCTTAAGTATAAATGTGAAGTACCCATTCATAAGATTAACAATCCCTAGGCACCCCTGACCCCAAAATTGGCTTTCATATGTCAGTTACATAATCTTATCTGTTTGGAGCAAAGGCATGTTAACTGTAAGAACCTTCTTTTGTGATGATCTCAGTATCAGGTGTTAATTTCTTAATTTCTCTCCACCTAAATAGATGAAGCAGTAAACCCCATAGCAGATGTAAAATTTGAATTTCTTTATAGAAACTCAACATCTGTAACCTGGTGGTAGGTCTGGGTTTTCTTCTAGAGGGACAAGGAGCTTTAGAAAAGTTCATTGGTGGGGGCACCTGGGTGGCTCAGTTGGTTAAGCTGCTGCCTTTGGCTCAGGTCATGATCCCAGGGTCCTGGGATCAAGCCCCACATCGGGATCCCTGCTTAGGGGGGAGTCTGCTTCTCCCTCTGTCTCTGCTGCTCCCCCTGCTTGCACTCTCTCTCTCTCTGTCAAATAAATAACATCTTAAAAAAAAAAAAATAGAAAAGTTCATGGGTTCATGCTTTAGGTTCAAAGAGCCCTATGCAAAACTTGACCTTTTAGGTTTCTAGCTAGCAATTCAGTTAAACTCTTGATACTTACTCGTTTTAGGAAACAAATGGGGGAGAGATCATTGATGATGGGAGAGATGCACCACATTGCTACTATTTTAACTGCTGGAAGGCTTGTGAAATTCAGAGAAACCAGGATCTAGAACTCGGAGTTTGTTGCCATCAGATCAGTTACTATATTTACAGATCAGTCTGCTTCCTCAGCCTTCACTGTTCACATTTACTTCTCTCCTCTCAGCCTCATCTAATTCTTAAACTTCACTCTTAAGATATTAAATTTATTTTTTTTAAAGATTTTATTTATTTATTTGACAGAGAGAGACACAGCGAGAGAGGGAACACAAGCAGGGGGGAGTAGGAGAGGGAGAAGCAGGCTTCACGCTGAGCAGGGAGCCCGATGCAGGGCTCGATCCCAGGACCCTGGGATCATGACCTGAGCCAAAGGCAGACGCTTAATGACTGAGCCACCCAGGCGCCCAAGATATTAAATTTAGAAAGGCCCTGTGACCACATCTAACCCGTCTTCCCACTTGTACAGATGAGAAAACTGAAATCCCACAAGGGCAGGGCTTCCGCTATTAGAAAGCCTCTGTCCCCCAAATTCTGAAATTGCAGTGGCCCTCAGGCCTGTGATGAGTGGCAGCTCTTTGGGAGGCACCGGTGGTGGTTGGAGAGAGCCATGGCGGGGGCATTTGTCGCGTGAAGAGCAGAGGCGCTGGGTACCTGTGAGTGCACCTGCTGGTCCCTGCCTGGACCTCACGCTGGTTTATGCGCTTGGCTGCGCCCACCTGCCTGTCCGAGGAGGTGTTGGACAGGCCGGTGGGACCAGAGGGCGGTGGAGTTGTCTTTAACGTGGGTTTTAACCCTCCTCAACACACGCCAAACTGGAGAAGCAAGCCCCTCGTCAGCCTTGCCCCCCCGCCACACCCTCCACCCCAAAAGCCTTGTCTGTAGTTTCCTTGATTTGGACAAAGGTCCTTGTTTTCCTGGGTTCAGGCCTGTGTGATGGAGATTTGCTGGAGGGGGTCATTTAGCTGCGCGCAGTGAGGAAAGAGAGGAATGTACGCGGAGGCCATTGGGAAGATTGGATGAGAATTGCATACAAGTTTGGTTTTTTTTCCCCGTCCCTGGCCCCTCACACAAGTTTTTATTTGAAGTCGTGATGGTGTCTCTTATTTTGTTCCCCTCACATGGAGAAAACCTCTTCTGTGATGTGTTGGCACCAGTTGCGTTGGACTGGTCTTTGCCAGCCGATCATAGCCCAGTTCACAAAGCTGCTCCTGTGGCCCATTCCCCCCACACCCCGCGTCAGTGCACCTCCACCCCCGTAGGCCCGTGGCCTCAGGCCACGAATGACTTCCTGTACAAGTTGTGTATAAGGCGAGGAGACACTTAGGGTACAGAAACAGATTTTAGAGGTAATTTTAACTTAGAAAATTCTAACGGGCCCTGAACAAGTGTTAATACCCATTTTGGGACTACAAAGATACATAGAAACCATCACGCCCTTACCTTCAATCTAGAGGTAAAACAGGAAAGTACATCAAGAAAATGCCACACTTGAACACGGGAGTGATATGTTCCAATATGACCCCTCGAAGCTGATGGGAGAAAGTAGCCATTTAGGGTGTGTGGGGGTGATAACATAGGCCTTGGCCAAGCCATGAATGGCACTTGAGCTGAGAGTGGATGGCACGTAAGGAAGGTCCTGAGGCTTTTAAAGACATGATTGACAGGCCTTCATTTTCAGAAGGTGGGATTGAACGTATGGGGTGGGTATGGGGGCGAGATCCACAACTCTGGGGATGTGATGAGGCCTGGAGATTTGCATTTCTCTGCCTACCGCACCGTGGGCTGTCTATACGTTGACAGAATAGGATGTTCCTCATGAGGTAGTCACAAGTCAAATTGTTTATATTTGATTCCGAAAACATTCTATAAAAGGCTGAGTTTGTGCCAGACTTCATTCCCTCCTCAAGAAGCTCTTAGCCTGACAAAGGGTAGAGGGGAAGATTTTCCCAGCCACACTCAAAGACACGGCTAGCTTCTTCCAGTCCTTAGCAGCCAGTTCTAGAGCCCAGGAGAAGCAAAACATGCTGCTGGTGCCAGGCCTGCCACGCCATCACTGTTCTCTGGGCCTGGAACGTGCCCCTCTCCCTTCTTTCCATTCTCTGCTCAAGCATCTCCTCCTTCCTGACCACCTTTCCTAAAATACCAAGCTTTTTTCCTCCAGCCCTTGTCCCTGGTCTGTTACTCATCATTTTCCTTGTACATAGCTCTCAGGCTGTGCTTGGGGCGTGTAAGTTCCCCAAAGGCAGAGCTGGAATGGTGGCTTCCCAAGGTGTCCACAAATGTGCTGACAAAACGACAGGTGTCCCCATACCTACTGGTTGGATGATCTATGCAGTGAAGAGGAGAGGGGTCGGGAAGCATCTCTGGCAGCAGCTCCTACCAGCGTCTGCAAAGGTTCAACAGCTTGGGTGCTAAGAACGTCACCCCTCCTTAGTGAGGGCTTCTAGATCAGAGCCAGACTGGCCAACAGGCAGAGCAGGAACCCTGTGAATGCGGAGTCTGCCCTGCTTTCACACATTCCTCGGTCCCTGCAGGCACAATCTGAGTAATCTTGAGAAGACTTCGCCCATTAATTGGGGACACATACTTTGTATGTGATTGGGATCACTAACGACAGGTTGTGATGGTGCAAGGGGGCAGGGCTCTTCCCCATCAGTGTCTCCCCTGTGGGGAGGTTGCCCGGCTAGTCGGTATTCAGTTTAGGGTAAGTTCACGCCCACGAGAGAGGCTCCGGAGGCTCCCGCCTGGTCCAGCATCTTGCGTGTCAAAGTCATTGTGTCTCTGTGCTGCTGGGGCACAGAATGACCCGTGTGCCCAAAACAGACCCCAGCCAGACGCAGGAGTGCCTTGCCATGCTGTCTTGACTATTTTTATAGCAAAAACCAGTTTGCATTTTTTAAGGGAGTTTTGGTTTCGTTTCTGTTGCTAGGGCAAAAACAGAGCTCTCATTCTTGACAACAAATCCTTAATCAGCAGAGGCGGAGTGTTCTGAATATAAGCCACAAGAGGATAATTGGGCAGGGAGGAAAAGTAAGAACACACAAAACACTAGTTTTGTTTTTACCCAGGCCTCCTTGAGAAATATTTGGAACTATCACGCAGACAAGATTCAGTAGATTCAGTACTTGCTAGGAACTCAGTCTCTTTGTTTGTTGTTGGCTAGGTCCTGACTTCCCAGACCCCCTATCCCTGCCTTTGGAGGTGTTAACTGAGAAACCAGGGTTGCCTTTTCTCCATCTGGCTCTGTTCCCTGGAGCAAGTGCCCTAGCTCATCGAGGCGGCAAGCTCTCAAAGGTCTGATTCTCTGCCGCCAGTCGGGGTTGCAATTTGAGCGAAGCACGTCCCAAGGAAAGTCTTGCAGCCCCAAGTGGGGGCCAGGAACCATCTGCTCTGGCTCCCTCCTGGGAGTGGGCTAGGAAATCAGTTTCAGGCCTCACTGCAGACCTACTCAATGAGAATTTGCATTTGAAAGAGATCACCGGGTGATACGTCTGCACTTTAGGGTTTGGTCGCGAAAAGGTAGAAACAGGTGATTCCCGTGTAAAAATAATAGTGTATCTGTACTATTCCTTCCACTGCTAATGAGTAGAGTGTGCTCTTCAGTCAGTTCTGCTATAGGTCTCTGTTATCGGTGCTTACTGAACTGAACGTTCCTACCTCTGCATTGGCTGCCAATGGTAGGTTTTCAAAGATGAAATTCAACTCCGTGAAAGGCACGCGTAAATCAACCAACCCCTTGAAATTAGAGCGGGCCCTGCCTGAGATTTAGTCCCCTTCTGGAACACAGAGCTGCCTACCTGTGATTTTAGGCTCCACTGTTTACAAGAGGAAAAGATTTCCAGTCTCACTTCATGTTGGAAACTGGTGCTTCTAGTTTTTTCAACAATAGACTTGGCTTTGCCCAGAAAACAGCACGAACTTGAAAATAAAGCAATCAGGGATTTAAGTGGGGCCCGTTGGCTCCTTTTAGTAATCTTATGCTAAAGGGGGGCAAAGATCTGAGTGCCAGATTTCAGAAACAGTGCCCAGGCAGCCAGGGAAGTTAGTAATGATGAGTAAACTCCCAAAGTTTGTACTGGAGACAAAAAAGCTTTTGTGTGTGTACTGAAACTCTTGTGTTCAGCTTTTATTTATAAGAGATATATGCCCATGTTCTTTAACATAATGTGATTTACAGGTTCCATTCTGTACCAAATATTTAATTTATGGTCCTCTATGTCCAGTGTGAGGTAGCCAAGGAATAGAGCAGTATAGAGTTTAGTCTGTTCAATCCCACCTGGCTTCTAGGAGAGAAACGGCAGTGACCTCAACTTTCACACCAAAAATAAGTAATAAAGGTAAATCCTGTGTATACTTGAAGAAATGTAAATGAGAGTTAATCAAGTTATTCCACAAAAGCCACAGAAGCTGCTGGTGTGTGCATGGCTCTACGTTTATTTTAAGAGCTTCAATCAAACATGGCCAGTATATCGGTCTCTTGAGAGCCTGCAGGAGAATAAATTATACAACGGAAAAAACATGATATTGATGTAAGGTTCGCTGGCATTTCCGGATACTGTTTCAAGGTGTTAACATGGTTTCTGAGCCTCTTTTTGCTGATTTTGACTTTTCGTCCCGTGTCAACACGATGCAAAGGCGCCCTTTCTAGATCTCTTTCAGCTTCGAGTATGAAAAGCCCGTCACTCCGTAAGAGGATCCTCATCCCTCCGGGGAGGAAAACTAAATTCTACAGACAGAAAACCAAACCCAACCTGACCTAGTCGTCCAAGAAGTCTAGCTCAGCCACAAGAAAGGAAGATCACCCTCCAAGCCAGTTACAGGAACGCGTCCCGGGTTCGGGCTCCGAGTCAGGTGTTTCCAGCCGCAAGGTAACAGGCAAGTTCAAGGCTGGACACGGTAGGGCGAGTCCTTGGTCCGCGCATCACCGGCCCAGAGCAGGCCTGGGGGGTGGGGGCGGAGCGGGGAGGCGGGGGCGCCGTCTACAGGTCGGAGTCGCAGGGCAGCGAGGCGTGGCAGGACCCGGTGCTGCCCAAGGAGTCGCCGGGGCAGTGGGCGTCCTCCCCGCGGAGCACGTCTAGCTGGTTGCTGAAGGCGCGGGGCTGCGGCCGCGGCATGGGGAAGCCGGCCTTGGGCTTGCGGGCGGCGCCGAGCTCGGCGGGCCGCGGCCGGTGCTGGCCGTCGCTGTAGTACTTGATGGCGGGCGGGAGCGTGGGCTCGGGCCAGTCGACGTGCACCGTGCTGATGCTGCTGCGGCGCGGGCCGCCGGGGGGCTCCTTGCGGCGGCGGCGGCAGCGGCCCTCGCACCAGGGCGCGAAGCTGAGCGCCAGCGAGAAGCCGCCCAGCAGCAGCAAGCAGCTGCCCAGGTAGCCCAGCACCAGGCTGTAGCTGACGTGCACCGTGACCGGGCTGGCGTCGGCGGGCAGGACGGTGCGGTCGGCCAGGACGTGGTTGTACCAGGAGACCGGCACGAGGCCGAGGAGGCCGGCGGCGAGCAGCACCACGCCCGAGAGGCCGGCCAGCGGGAAGCGCGGCCGCTCCTGCCAGCAGCGCACGCCGAGCGACGCCAGCAGCAGCCCCAGGGCCGTGGTGGCCAGCGACGTGACCATGAGTGCCCGCGCCACGCGCACGGGCTCGGCCTCGAAGTAGCCCCACAGGTCGGGCTGCTTGCACTGGCGCTCGCGGCTGCTCTGCTCGCGGCACATGTCCCACAGGCCCTGGTACAGCTCCACGTCCACCGGCTGGTTGAGGAAGCCCTTCACCAGCCGCCAGCCGGGCGCCAGCGTGGCCGTCAGGTTGAGCAGCAGCCCGCAGGGCGCGAGCACCATGCCCAGCGTCATCACCACCGGCGTCCGCATCCCGGGCTCCGCGCCCCGCGCCCGCGCCTCACCGCGCACCTGCCGCCTTCGCCCAAGTCGCCGCGGGACCGTCCCCGCTCCGCCGCGCGTCCCCTGCCGCTCCGGCCTCCCGCCCGGCCCGCCGCCCCAGTCGAAACCAGCTCGCGGGCGGGTGTGACCGAAACCGCCGGCCGAGGCGCGAGCGCCCGGTCACCGCCGCCGCGGCCCGGCCCGCCCGGGTGGGAAGGGCGGGGGTGGGGGGGGGGTGGATGCGAGCGGAGAGGCGGCGGGGAAGCTCGCGCGCGGCGGGCTCCGGGCGGCGTCCACACCGCGCCGCGCCGCCGGGGCTCTCCGGGACCGAGCAAAGGTCGCCCCGCCCCTGCTCCTCGCGCGGCTCCGCGGCCCCGGCCGGCCCTGGGCGGGGACCGGGGGGGAGGGGGGGAGAGGGAAGAGGCGGCGCCGCCCGGACGGCCGCACCTGGCTCGGTGGCCGCGCAACTGCCCTGCTTCGCGGCGGATCTGAGTTTCTGCCGGAGTTTCTTCCGTCCCCGCCCGTCCGCCCGGCGCAGGCAGCCTCTCCCCGCTCCACTCCCAGCGGGTCCGACGTCCGCTCCAAGTTTTGCGCGGTTGACTTTGGGCCACTCGCGGCCGAGGGGGCGGCGCCAGCGCTGCTCCCTGCGCCGCGGGCGATGCGCCGGGCAGGTGTGCGCCCGGGGTCCCCGTCGAGTAGCGCGTCCCGGGATGCTGCGCTTAGGTTGCTTCGGAAACCTTGTTCAGCGTGCTTAGTGAAAGCTCCGTACTCCACTGCCAGTTCGACTCGAAAGAATCGAAGGGAGTGTTTTTCTGGGATGAGGCGTTCCAGAGGATTTATTATCATTATTATTATTATTATTATCATCATCATTAGCCCCATGGAAAATTTTGAAGAGGCCAAAAGAGGGAAGGGTGTTACTGGATGTCCTGTGTGGCACACTTTTCACTTGTATCTGACCATATAGGGTCCCAGTGTCTGGTCATCGCCTTTGAGCTACTTTATACCTCTGTAAATTGTAGAAAGCCTATAGTACGGCCAGTGACTTTTGTTCACAGAAATGCAGATGAGGGGCGCCTGGGTGGCTCAGTGGGTTGGGCCTCTGACTCTTGATTCCGGAACCCTGGGGTGGTGATCTCCAGGTGTGGGATCAAGCCCAGCCTGGGGCTCTGCACTCAGCAGGGTGTCTGCTGGGGACTTACTCTCTCTCCCTCTGCCCGTACCCCTTACATCCTCCCCTCTTTCTCTCTAAAATAAATAAATAAATCTTAAAAAAAAAAAAAGGAAATGCAAATGAACTTGAGTCAGTAGAACCTAAATGATGATTGCCCAATGGATACTGACCAATTTGACATTGATTTGTAAATTTTTTAGCTGTTTACCTGTAAATGTGTTCTTTGCATTCTTCTTTGAACTGGTTGTAACATCACACCTCTTCCCTTATTAATAATGAGTTAAATACAATCTTTGACACATGTTCATTTTATATTTGTGTGAGAGTCATCTTACATTTTTCTAAAAATTATTCTTAATATTTTTCTCATTTTCCCATATTTCTTACAATGGAAGTGTATTACCTTTATAATTGGTTAAACTGAAAACTATTTCTAAAAATCAAAGTTGTGTTGATTTGAAATAAAACATTCTAGAATGGATAATAACCAGGTATAGGAATCACTACCCTTGTCTTTAAAAACATTTTTAAAAAAAATTGTGGTAAAATAACATGGCATGGAATTTTCTGTCTTAACCATATTTAAGTATACAGCCCATTGGCATTAAGCACATTCATACTGTTGTGCTACCATCACCATCTCTCGAACTTTTATATCTTCCCAAACTGAAACTCTACCCATTGACCAATAACTCCCCATTCCACCACCACTCCTCATGCTTCCAGACCCTGGCAACTACCATCCCACTTTCTGTCTCTGTGAATTTGAGTCCGTGAGATACTTCATATGAGTGAAATCATACAGTATTTATGAGGCTTATTTCACTTAGAAAATGTCCTCAAGTTTCATCCATGTTGTAGCATGTGTCAGAATGTCCTTGCTTTCTTTATCCATTCATCCTTTGATGCACACTTTGCTCCCACCTTCTGAGTTGCTGTATGGGTGATTAGGTGACATTTCAGAGCCTTGAATCAAAAAGTCACACTCCAGAAGCCGAAACTACAGGCTTCAGCCATCTTTGTCTCCAATCAGTACCAAGTACTTTGATAATGAACACAATACCTGTTACTAATGCTCTTTCACTGGCGAAGTCATTCCTGTCTGAGATTTGTGGATTGGCTAGAAATACCAGCAAGGCATTCTTGGCCCTCCAGGAACAGGGTGTTAGAATCTAGACACCCAATACCTGCAAGAATACTGCCCTAGCCTTGATTTATAAGTTACCCTGTGTTTAGAGGCTGCTTCAGAGAAGTCTATCTCTCTTGACCCCAGCCCGAGGGTTAGCTAATCCTGCTGCTAGAATATTGCTTCCAGTGAATTTTCCTGAGAGATGCTCTTGGAGCACCTCAATGGACAGAGAGAACTGAGACTTCGCCAAATTTACGGAACAGATCCAAAGACTGTTTTTGCACCTGCTTGCTAATATGTTGTTGATGAATGTGTTCTGAAATTCGATCTAAGACACTCTCTGAGTATTTGAAGTTACTGACCTGTATATATTTTTAATGAGGTATAAATGACATACAATGTGGTGCACACATTAAATTTTCTAAGTTTTGATATATACATAACACCTGCGAACCGATCACCATAATCAAGACGGTAAGCACATCCATCACCTATAGAAGTTTCTTTCTGCCCTTGGTAATCCTCCCTCTCCTCTCTCCCTGCCTATCCCCAGGGTCCCCAGGCAACCACTATCCCCAGGCAGCCATTGATCTGCTTTCTGTCAGTATACATTGGTTTGCACTTTCTAGAATTTTCTATGAGCGCCCTCAGACAATGTAGACGGCATACAAGAGACCATCGGCGTCTCCTCGGGTCCGGCAGCCCCCTAATTTGTCTGAACTCAAGATCAGCTGGGGCTACCACTTAGGGAAAATACAGATTCCCACCCAATGGGATTCCCCAGGGCAGTGTGATGGTATTTGAGGGTTTGCAGGCCCCCAGGGGATTCTTAGGTTTAGAGAAGTATGGGACACAAAGCCAGTGTAGGCAAAAACAATTGAAATCCCCTTCAGTTCTGAAAGGACACTTGCCTTTGAATGCATTTCACAGCTTATCTCTAATTTACTGTTGTTTAGAACAGCAGAGAGACTTCGTAAAGACTTTATGGGATCTGAATCTTTTTCCCATGTAGAGTCCTGCGTGGAATGAATGAAGCCCAGGCAGTGTGACCTGGGAGGAGGACGGGAATCTGCTCTGTTCTGCCTCCTAAATCTGTCTCCTGCCCTTGCACATCTCCTCTTCCCTTTTGCCTCTACCTCAACCCATGACATTCTACCATCTTCCCCTTAAACAGGCTTCTAACTGGTTTCCTACACTCACGCTTTCTCTCTCTCCCTTTCTCTTAGCCACCCAGGCCCTCAGAACTGCCATTGTAAAACTGAAACTGAATCTTGTGCCTACATTAACCACCGCCTTCAAAAAAAAATTTTTTTGAGAGAGAGAGCACCTGCGGTGGGGGGGGGGGAGGGGGTGGCGCGAGGCAGAGGGAGAGAGAGAATCTTAAGCAGGCTCCACACCCAGTGTGGATCCTGACTTGGGACTGGATCTCAAGACCCTGAGATCATTACCTGAGCTGAAATCAAGAGGCTGATGCTTAACTGAGCCACCCAGGCGCTCTTACATTAACCCCTTTTAAGGCCATCTACATCCCAGCCCGAACTACCCACTCCTGCCCACCTCCCCCGCCCACCTCTTTTTCCACACCATTACCCCAAAAACCTGGATTTTTTTCTCATTTTTTTTTTCAAAGTGTTGTGCTCCCTTTCATCCTTAGATCTTTGCATATGCTGTTTCTTTTCCTGGAGTCCTGCCTACCCTTTCCGGACCCCAAGGCACCATTCAGATCTTTGCTTTAAATACTATTTTCTCTGGGAGGGCTTCTCAATCTCCTGGATTGAGTTAACTTTTCCTGTTGTGTCCTGCCATCCACTCTCTTCTACTATAGCACCTGCCACAATTTCTCGTTACTTGAACTACCTGGTTGTCTGGCTAGGTTGTAAATTCTTTGAGGGCAGGGGTAATGTTTGTCTTGTTCTGCTCTGCCCTGAAATCCATCTTAGGGCCTGGCCACAGTAGCCACTCAACAACCCAATTGTATCTCCTTCTGCCCTGCATTCTTCCCCACAGTATCCGCAGACTTCTCTTCCAGATGACTGCCTGGCCAAAATAGGTTGTTACTGCATCTCAGTAAACAAATTTGCTTGTTTGTTGTATGAGCGCTTAGTGTTCATCAGCATAGAAAACAATGAAAAATAGGCTAGCTCCAGATATTTCTGACAAAGAAGGGTAGCCCTGTGGGTTAACTTTCTATGGTAGTAAGAGAAAGAAAAGTTTGCACTCAAGTGCAGCATCTGATTGTAGACCTGCATCACTCTCTCTCTTTGTTCCATGGGCTTCCAAGTTCATTGTAAGGCTGAGTGAGAAACAAAGCACGAATCATAGTGCGGCAGGAATGAATTATTGCTAAGATTAGTACCTGTCAGTGTAAGCTGATCCCCAGGCCCTATAATAGCTTTCTTTTCTGAAGACGGGTCCTATTGTAAGACAAGAATCTATTTACAATGCCCTAGGTTTCCAGATGAAGAGTGAGCTCCCAGCCACTAATTCTAAAGGGACTAAGGCTAGGTCCCCTGTTAGCCTTCACAGGCTGGGTCACAGATAACACCGAGCACACAATTCCAGTCTTCTGCACTGACTTTATCTTGGAAGTCACACAACAAACTTCGGCAGGCCCCAAGGGGCCCACCTCATCAGTGTGCTCTTGTGAGGTGTCCTCAGAGTCGCTCTGCAAGGTCCTTACATTGGCCCTAAACACTGTCGTTAGTCTTTCAATGGCAAATTCAGTAGGTTATAGAATAAAAAATAAATTATAAAAAATTAAACTATAATCATTATTTTGTTTTTTATTCTCTATTTTAAAACAGCATTAAAACAGCTAGCATTGAACAAAGTCCCTTCAATATAACATTAGCTTTCCTTGTTGGCAAATAGCCCAACAGCTCTTTTGCTAGTCTTTGTGCCTCATATTATAAAAAAATAATAATAATAACTTTTGATATCTCATTTAAAGGAGCACCCAGTCAGCTCAGTATCACATCACCCTAATTTATTTTCTTTATGAAACTTACCACTACCAAAATTTTGTTTTATTAATTATGTATTGACCTATTTATAGTCTGTTTCTCCCACAGCTTTGTTAAGTTCCAAACACTAGGGACCTTGCTGGTCTTGTTTGTGACTGTAATTTCGGCACCTAGAAGAGTGCCTAGCTCATAGTGAGTACTCAGTCGTTGCAATATGTAAACATGTACTAAACTGATGAAAGGAGTTTTGTAAAATGTCCATACAATAACACATAAGGAAGTTACAGCATACAGAAGATTTATTTATTTATTTTAGAGGGGGGAGGGGCAGAGGGAGAGAAAGAGAGACTCCCCCTGTGCGCCGAGCTCGACGCGGGGCTCAATCCCACCACCCAGAGATCATGACCCGAGCCAAAATCAAGAGTCAGTTAACCAACTGAGCCACCCGGGCACCCCACAGCATACATCTTAAAAAAAAAAATCTATGAATTTGACTACTCTGTGCAACTTATATCCGTGGAATTATAAACTGTTTGTCTTTTCATGACTGACTTCTCTTAGCATAATGTCCTCAGGTTCATCCACGTTCTAGCATCTGTCAGAATTTTCTTTCTTTTTAAAGCTGACTAATATTTCATTGTATGTGTATACCACATTTTGCTTATCCGGTCATCTGTCGATGGGCACTGGGTTGTTTCCACCTTTTGGCTTTTGTGAAGAATGGTTCTATGATGGCATATCACTTCTAATTGATTCCATTTCATTCTGCATGGTGATTGCCTACCCAAAGCAAGAACCTATTTGCCATCCCTCTCATACATATCAGAAGGTATCATGCCACTTAAAAAAAAAAAAAAAAGCTTGCTTAAGTTTTATCTTCTAAAGACTTCAAACCCAGGCCCCTGGGTGGCTCAGTTGGTTAAGTGTGACTCAGGTCATGGTCCCAGGGTCCTGGGATCGAGCCCTGCATCGGGCCCCCTGCTCAGCAGAGAGCCTACTTCTTCCTCTCTCTCTCCCCCCGGCTCATTCTCTCTCTCTCTCTCTCTCTCAAATAAATAAATAAAATCTTTTTTAAAAAAATAAAGGCTTCAAACCCTTCTTGCCTTAGCATCAGGCTGCTGCTGGGCAAAAATGAGGCTGCATGGTGTGGGTAGGGAAAGGCAGCCCCGGCTGCCTTACGGAACTCGCTTCTCTCCAACCCTGTCCATCCCTGTCCACCGCAGATCAAAAATATTTGCCATGCCACGGATGAGGTTCCTGTAGGCCTTTGAGATAGTTTTCAGTTTAAGAATGGAATTTTTTTATTTACAAGTTTTTGTGTGGGTGTGCGTGAGTGCGCGTGTGTGTGCCAAAAACTTATCATCCATGGTAACCGTGGCAAACTGCTAAACGGAAAAACCAAGTACACTAATGATCGTGATGCTTTCCAAAGTAATGCGAAGATTCGATGCCATTCCAGTAAAAAGTCATGCTAGGATCAAATAGGTAATTTCGAAGTTCATTTGGAAAAATAAATGAGTGACATACACAAGAAATTTCTGGAGACAACAGAAATGGAAAGGGCATGCACACTCTGGCTGTTAAATGTGCTACGAAGCTGTAAGTAATAATTCAATAGTGTGAAAATAGCACTAGAATAGGAAGGTGGCTTAATAAAATATAGTCAAGACCAAAAAGTAGACCGCAGTTATGTACAAACTTATAAATGTGATAAAGTGGGATTTCGGCTTGTAGAAAAAGGCATGAAAATTCAGTAGTGTTGTGGCAACTGCTGAGCTTTGGGGGAAGAAAAAATGTAAGTCTCTGCATCACAAAATATGTAGAAAAACAAAGGGAAAAATGTCTAGGTGGGCTGCAGAGTTACATAGAAAAAGGAATCCTGAGAGAAGAGGAAGGAAGAAGAGGGGGAGGTGAATATATAGGCTGAGGAAAGACTTTCTAAGCAAAACATCAAAGATGACAATTATAGAGAAAAAATTTGATACACTTAACTATATGGAAACTTAACATTTTAAATTTAATAATTCCTCAAAATTTGGGCAAATCTTTTTAGTTTTCGTGGCAGAAAATCAGTTGCTATTTCATATCTATGTGACAAATCAATAGTAATACTTAAAAGTGAAAAACGGGCAAAGAAAATGCACAATCACAGAAGAAAATAAACATCTAATAAGCCTTGTTCAAAGGTGATCAATTAAGTGACTCTTTCATTCACATAAATCCAAAGCCAAACATGGGGGAACCAGTTTTCTTAAACCGGAAATGTTAAGGGGGGGAAAATGGTACCCAATTTTGGCTAGAGTTGGAGAAAAAGTCATTACTGGAGGGAAGGTAAATCGTGTATTTATTGTAGAGGTAATGTTACAGTTTGTTTTTTAAAGCCTTAGATATGTGCTGTCTCTTTGATTTATCAATTAACGTTCTAGGTATTTGCCCCAAGGAAATAAACTGAGGACTTTAGCTATAAGGATATTCACTGTAGTACCCTTTATAATAAACAGATTATAAAATAGCATTGCATCATGAAACCAATTATGTTAAAAAGATGTATGTGGGTATTGGAAGATACTAGAAGGAGATATACTAAAATGTTAGCTGTTCTTGAAGTGGTGTGATTTACAATTGCTTTTCATTTTCTTTGAGCTTTTCTAAATTTTCAAAATTTCCTTCCTGTAGACTTTTTTAAATTTGAAAAACAGAACTTTTGAAAGTTCACAGTCAGTTAAGTTCCCCCGTTTTTCTGACTTTGAAAGTCAAGTTCCATATTCTTACGACACAAATATCTCTTTCACAATTGTGAATGCATCATCTTTTCTGGCCGCAAGTAGGCCTAGTCTTAAGTGAAAAGTGAAAGAGCTGAATTCTATTGTGATGTGGCATTGACTTGTTCTCAGAAATGCATGCACAAGAAATGATATGCACTTATTTCAGGAAGAAAATTGGGTGCTGTTCTCTATATTTCCAGGTATCTTTGATGTTTATACATGATATAGAAACACTCTTTACACAGCAACAAATATATAATCTATAATATATTAATAAATATAGAAACACTGTTTACATAGCAACAAATCTATAATCTATAATAAAGATGGGAACCTGTAAGTCTCAAGGGCATAGCAGAGTAGTGTGTTCGTGTTGATGATGTGGTAGTGACTTGAAATAAAAGGCAATATCTTAAGCAATCAGGGTGTGCTGAGTCATGGCAAACCGGGCTTTGGTCATATATCTGTCTACGTATTAGGTTAATGTCAATGTGCAGATGGTTTTTTTTTTTTTTTTTTTTACATCTGGGGGCTTGTGTCTTAACTGCCCCTTGTCCGTGATATTGACAAATGCTTTGTGGTTCATTATCTTATTTTAGGACATTTTGCAGAAGTCATTTCTGCAAAGGCTGCAAGCAGAATGTTAGTGCGGGTCCTGTCTAAGCTGCAGAACAGGATGTCAGTGCTGTTTTATCTTAGCTGTCCTGACTCCATATTTTCTTGTTGGGGACCCTGGCCTGACTAACCATCCACCTCACAGTCCAACTCACTCCTAACCGAATGACCATACATCCCATTTTCTCATTTTTATGTTATTTCTTCTTTTGGAAAGGCATTTTTAATGATATGTTCGTAATTGTGGTGAATGCTTATACTTATGAATATTAAGAAACATATTTCTCTCCTTTTCTTCCTGGAACTCTGAATACACTTTCCTGTGGTTGCTAAGCACATAATACAATTCTATGAATGACTCAGTGTTGTATTTACCATATTATGCTACGTCTGAATACCTGTGGGAAATGCATTGAACCCAGTAACAGGCAGAAACTGTATACTGCTAGTCCATAGGCTTCAATTAGGAAGTTTAAATTAGACTAAAGGGGAAGTTTTAGTCTAAAGATATCAGAACTATAGTGCCTTTAAAGGGAACTATTGCCCTATCCCATAGGATGTAATTTATCGGGACAAAGTAAAAGGTAATAAATGTAGCAAGCAGGTGTTTTGCTTGATGGATCCTTTGGACTCGGTAATGAAAAAGGAATACAAGAAAATGTGTCTTCTTCCTTTTCAGAGCAAAGATAATCCCTCTTGTCTGGACAGTTGCACATTTTCAATCCCTGCCCCTCATCGCTAAGAGGAGACTGCAGTGTAGACTGCGCTGGAAAGTTCTTTGCCCTGTCTTGTTCCCGTTCACAATTACGTTTCACATTAACAGACAGAGACTGGGGGGAATTTCACTGAAACAACTTGAGTATGAGAAACAGAGGGGTTTTATATCCCTGATATCTGGATAGTGATTTCACTAGCACATCACCGAGAAACCTGCCGAAATGTGTTATTACTCCCTTTCCAGTTGGTGTGGGGTTTGGTTAGTCTAGTAGCTGGCAAATGAATGCCATACCAGAGTGCCATTTCTCAGCCAGAGCTTTTGAGAAAGACCCCTTTCTCGCCAGCCCAGCATTCTTCTCCACCTCCACGTTGTAGAAGCAATTCCAAACAGAACCTGTTAAACTCGTAAAACTCGTCAGTTGTTTGCGAAGCTGGATGCCATCAGCCAGGCATTTTATCAGTTTTCGGTTCCCCTGGATCAATAACCGCACATAATGTTAATGACTGACCAGACGCACTTCAGTTCCTGACCCTGTTCTACATCAGAAAGACCCCCCAGACAAAACTCAGCAACGGAGAAAGGGGCAAGCCTACCAGGGTGTGTCCAAGGAAACACATGTTGGGGCTGGCAGGACCTTCAGGGGGTTCCAGCCTCTTTATTTTCCTGATGTGGACTCAGAGGTGCGGAGAGAAGTGACTTTCAGGTCTATGGAGTGAAGGTATTTAGCTCCTGCTTTGACGCTGAACTGATGTGAGAGTTAAGTCCGGCGCTGCCACGCTTTGGTTGCCTTTGGGCAAGTTCGATTCCCAGAATCTTACCTTATAAAACGGAGCAGTTAGTCTCTGCTCAACCAGATTGTTATAAAGGTGAATGAGTTAACCTTTATAATGTTTCCAAAATATAACAAAGATGGGAATCTGTAAGTCTCAAGGGCATAGCAGAGAGTTGTGTGTTCATGTTGCTGATGTGGTAGTGACTTGAAATAAAAGGCAATATTTAGGTATATCTAGTTTTCTGTAGCTATGGGGTATAAGCTAAAGAGACAGCATGGGACGCCGTGGCATTAAAACCAGTGCGTCCAGTCTACAAACCAATGTAGCATTAACAACAACCTGAATCCTTAGCTCTTGTTCCATTTATCTTCAGATTTCAGTTATTCATTCCGTAAAGCAAATTCAAGTGTTGAAAACCTGCATACTTTAAAAATTCAGTTCATTTTGCAGAAGGGGATACATAAAAATCTTAGAAGTTGGTTCTGGCCAGTGTTGATACAGAACTCTAAAGCTGATTAAAAATATTTTCTCTCAGTCACTGAAAATGTAGTAGAACATTTCTGAAAGTAGAATGCTTATATATAATTGGACAATACACGTGTAAATTCTAAATTGGAATAACACTTCGTTGAGGATATACAAAATATCGTTGGTATAACGAGGAAGACAGTGAATCAAAAGAAAGTGACCACATCAGAATTGGAAACTTTCTGTCTGATACCTAGAAGGATGGCCAGTTGATACCCTATGCTATTATGCTATTATCAGACCCCAGCCACATGTTATTCGTGTTTTTGATTTAAATATGTTTTAAGGGGCGCCTGGGTAGCTCAGTTGGTTAAGCGTCTGCCTTTGGCTCAGGTCAAGGCCCCAGGGTCCTGGGATCGAGCCCCACGTCAGGCTCCCTGCTCAGCGGGGAGTCTGCTTCTCCCTCTCCCTTTGCCCCTTCCCCTGGCTTGTGCTCTCTCTCAAATAAATAAATAAAATCTTTAAATAAAATAAATATGTTTTAAATTTCTTGGGCAATTGATTTTACTAGAGTGCAATTCATAAACAATTCTAGTCATGATGTTACTTGGCTGCTGGCTCTGCTATAAATAACAGATTTGATTAATTGGAAGATGTGCTCCCTCTTTTGCTGGGGGAACCCCTGCCGATCCCATTGGGAGGAGGCTGGCTGTGGAGGATGAGTCAGCTGGAAGACTTCCAAGCGAAGTAATGACCTAGGATTCAGAAACCTGGCTGCGCTACTTGTTAGTCACATCACCTGGAAAAAGTTGCTTATTGTAGGGGCAATGAGAGTCACCTCCTGGAGGCAAGGGTGCTTATCTATAAATGGTTAGGAGAAGAGGAAGTTTCTTGAGAGAGAGATCTATAAAGTATGTGAGTTTTGAACTGCATGATAAGGCAGGTAAAAGTAAGGGAGGACATTGGTAAGAAATGACTAATGGCTAAGCAATGAAATTAGATAACAGCCTAAATTTGAGGGTAGATGTGTTGGAAGATGGAAGCAAAAAACAAAAAACAAAAAACCACAAAACTCCTGAAACTCCCTTTGTTTTGAGAAAATTCCCTGTCTTCTCCAGCCTGACATGGACTGCATATTTCCACTTTGGTGGAAAAAACCAAAGTGTCTGTTCAGTTGTCCAAGCTGATGAGGTTTAGAACTGGGAATGATTCTATCTAGGTTTGCTGAAGGTCAAATAAACTCACGTTAAAATGGCAGTTAATCTGGGTGTCTGGGTGGCTCAGTCAGTTAAGCGTCTGCCTTCGGCTCAGGGACCGAACCCGGCATCAGGCTCCCTGCTCGGAGGGGAGTCTCCTTCTCCCTCTCCCTCTGCCACTCCCCCTGCTTGTGCTCTCTCTCTCTCTCTCTGTCAAATAAATAAAATCTTGGGCACCTCGGTGGCTCATTTGGTTGAGCGACTGCCTTCGGCTCAGGTCATGATCCTGGAGTCCCGGGATTGAGTCTCACATTGGGCTCCCTGCTCAGCAGGGAGTCTACTTCTCCCTCTAACCCTCCCCCCTCTCATGTGCTCTCTCTCTCTTCCATTCTCTCTCTCAAATAAATAAATAAAATCTTTAAAATAAATAAATAAATAAATAAAAATCTTAAAAAAAAACTGCAGTTAATCTTGTTTATCTCAAAGTTTTCTTGGGTAATTGTTAAGAAAGTTTTGCTTGGATGATCAATGGGATTACATCTAGGTCTTTTGCAAATAGGATAAAGTGCTAAAGCATTGATTACCGGACATAGGTTTGCGCCTTTAAAGGATATTTGGGTCTGTTGGTAAAAAATGGTGGTTAATCTTGTCTGTCTCCAAGTTTTCATGGGCAATTGTTAAGAAAGCTTTCCAAGTCTCTGGTAAAGGATATTTGCGTCTGTTGGTAAACATGCTAACTGTCCACCCAAACTCAGGAAGAAAACGCCAATGGTTTTCTTAGAAAGATTGAGAGAGGCTCTCATTAAACACACAGCGATCGCCCCAGGTTCTCCCGAGGCCAAGATCATTCTCAAAGATGCAGTTGGCCCCAGATACTTGGAAAAAACTGCAAAAGTTTCCTGTTGGCCCCGAGGGGACCCAAGAAATGCTCTAACGAGCTGCCAGGAGATTTTTTACAGTTGGGACTGAGGGGAGAGTGAGGAAGAGAAGCTAAGGAGGAAGGCTGAGACTTTGGTTGCAGCCTTGCGTTGCCAGCTCAGCCTCCCAAGGCTCTGGCCTCCGTGGCCGCCCAGGACACTCGAAGTGCGAATGCCCCCAATGGCAAAAACCAAGGCGCAGTAACCCCTGTCCCGCTTGTGGAGGGGGACGCTGGACATCTGGATGCCCTCGGGGACCTCAAGCTGCGAGGCCTCAGGTGGCCGGCGCCCCTGATCGGGACTGATGGGGCCCGGGGCTCTATGTGGTGGTTCTTCCGGAACAGCTCACCATAGGGAGCCCAGAGCCTCAGGGACTTTTGGACATAGGAGGAAAACCAGTCGATCTTCTTCTTCATACT
The DNA here is from genome assembly GCF_964656455.1 of Halichoerus grypus. NCBI lineage: Eukaryota > Metazoa > Chordata > Mammalia > Carnivora > Phocidae > Halichoerus > Halichoerus grypus. The sequence continues at coordinate 182,681,180 of NC_135714.1, forward strand.
GGAGCCACCATTTCTGTGCTACTCTCCACCCCGGGCCAACTGTCCAACCGCAGTGTTGTCGTTAAGGGGGTCACTGGGCGACCCAATAGTCAAATTCTTTTTTTCTCGCCTTCTGGAGATAATCTGCATTTCTGAAATGAATGGATTGATTTCCTTCTGGGCAGAAGATGGAAGATGAGACCTTATGAATTCACCCTGATCTGTTCCAGCACACTCCCCTTTTTCATCAAAGCATGCCCTTGAACTTCCTGATGCAATGTATCTGAATATCATTTTTTGGAATGTGGCCCAGACTCAAATGTTTCTCATTGTCTCATTATGTAACTAAGGAAATGTGTTTCCTGGGAGTTTTAAAATTCCAGCCTGTAGTCTAGCTAATCTGTTTATCCCTGTAGATAAAAGGGAAAAAATATGTCAAATATTGTTTTTATCTTGACTCACCCCCATCCTCATTCACAAGTTGCGCTGTTGACACTATTAAGGAAATCAGAATCTTTTCTGAGCACCTGCCAAATTACTTGTTCCTGGTGAATGTGGAAATAAATGGCTCTTTTTTTTTTTAAAGGCTGCATTGTACTATTCCAGTGCTTAAAGTAAACTTGGACAAAATGTCACACCAAGCTACTTGAAAATAAAAAATCATGTCGTCTCATTTTGTGAGTTAAAAGTATGGACACATTGTCACACATGCTTCATTCTTCTCGTTTCAGTGACTCTTGCCTTTTCATTTAGTTTGCTTCCATATTTGTCACTTTAAAACGATGTCCTCTTGTTGCTTTGATTTTCTTGAGTGGCATCATCTACCCTCTGTCCCCACCATCCTAGGCGCACACGTTGATTCTGCCGGGTATTGGGCAGGATCCTCAGGAGGAACAATGCCCACCTATCACACAGGGCGGTGACCCCCTTCCTGGATGGGAGGGGGCAGGGGGTGGCTTGAGGAAAGCCAGCGGGAGGACACAGGGTGAACTGGTCCTTGGGAGATGAGACTTCACCAGGCTGATAAAGGGGAAAGGGGGTCAGGCAGAGGAACCTGTAGGAGCAAAACCACGGAGTGGTTCTTGATAATCAGCAAATGTGTGTTTGTATAAATGTGTGCGTGTGCAATCTCATGGCCGGCTGCTTCGGCAGCACCAGCTGGCGGCCACTGCGCGTGCTCTGAAAGAACTTGCCCTGCTCAGGGGCGCCCTCATTCCGCAGACAAGAGAAGTGCCGCGGTTGTAAAGCAAGGCACCGCCATGTTCTGACTTGGTTTTGAGCCATCTCTTGAGCAGGAGAGAGAGAAGTGGGAGGCAGGGAGACTGGCTAGGAGGCTGTTTATTGTAATGCTTCAGGTGACAGATGTCAGACTTGGACAGAAGCGATTGTACTGGAGAAGAGAAAAGCAAAATTAACGTGGTGAGGGAAAGGTGGGGGGTGGTGTTTAGCCTGGTGTCTGGATGAATGGTGAAAACCACGTCCAAGAGTTAAGATAAGGACTCGTAACTCTTAGGTGTTGGCGAAGGAGGAGGGCTAGGGCTTGTGGACGTGAGTGTGGGTGAATTTGCCTTTGGATACTTTGGAAGTTAAAAAAAAACCGAACAGATTCTATATGCTCAACATCACTCATCATCAGGGAAATGCAAACCAAAACCATAATGAGATATCACCTCACACTTGTCAGAATGGCTAAAATAAAAAAAAAAAACCCAAGAAACAACAACTTTTGGTGAGGATGTGGAGAAAAAAGAACCCTCTTGCACTGTTGGTGGGGACGCAAACTCGTGTGGCCACCCTGGAAAACAGTATGGAGGTTCCCCAGAAAGTTAAAAATGGAACCACCCTACAATCCAGTAATCACACTCCTGGGCATTTACCAAAGAATACAAAAACACTAACTCAAAGGGTTACATGTACCCCCATGTTTATAGCAGCATTATTTATATAAGCAAAATTATGGAAGTAGCCCAAGTGCCCACTGATAGATGAATATATACCATCGGCTGAAATGGACTGTTCTAATATTTAGAGTGAAATTGAATACAATACAGGTCAACCCACTTGGAAATAAAAGCGACTAACATAACAATACTTTTTTTTTTGAAGAGTATAGAGCTGTCAGCTCTCCTACCTTCCATACTCTGTTTTTACCTTTATACCCATAGCTCGTATTTATCCGCTTGTGTTTCCTCTCTCAATATTCTTTTCCCATCTTCCCATATAGCGGGAAGTAATAGACACTGGGACGTCTTTCCGGTCTGTGCCCTGCAGAGTTGGTCAACTACCGCCTACTCTGTCCTTCTCTAAATGTCTCCTTGAAGCATTGGGAAGCTCAGATTGATAGCATTTTCATCCCCATTCATTGAGCCTTGAAGCAGTGGGATACATGAAAACTTTATTATTCTGGAAGTGGAATTTCCGATTATGGGTACGGTTCAAGACTTTGGCGACCTTCAGCAACTGTTCTGCCGAGTATAAAATTGAGCTTATGTATCTTTCATGACGAAACAATAATGGCTTGCATTTTCTGGGCGACTTCAGTGTGCCAGCATGGTGCAAAATCCTGAGCTCACACCAACTCATTTTATGCTTTTGTAACGTGAGGTTAAATGTGACATTTCCGAATCCCCCATGTATTTGGCAGTCTTCGAAGCTGGAGAACAATAGATGCCAGACATCGCTGTAGAACCTGTTCTGCTACCATCACCCGTCCCCCGCCTCCAGGCTACACGAGACAAAGTGGAAAAAACAATCCACTGAGAGAAATCAGGACTTGAGTTTGTCATTCCGCATTTTTATGCTGGAATAGAAAGCTGTGTTCTAAAAGACAGCTTTAGAAGCATGTCAGACTCAATCTGTTGTATGGTTCAGGATAGCTCGAGTTTTTGTTTTGTTTTTTTCTTTTTTTTTAAAGATTTTATTTATTTATTTGTCAGAGAGAGAGAGCACAAGCAGGGGAAGGGGCAGGCAGAGGGAGAAGCAAACTCCCCTCTGAGCAAGGAGCCTGATGCGGGGCTCGATCCCAGGACCCTGGGATCATGACCTGAGCCAAAGGCAGATGCTTCACTGACTGAGCCACCCAGGCACCCCTCGAGTTTTATTTCTTATAAAAACCAAAGCCCCTTGGACTCCACATGTGTCCTTTTTGGTTCCCAGAGTTTGGAGCAAAGGCTCGGTATACCCCACAACCGCAAAAGTCCATTTTCCCATCTGAACTAGTAAATATTAAATAAGTAAACTAGTAAATAAGTGGAAAAGAAGTGTTATTATGAATATCTGCCTAGAATAAGGAATGCAAGGATATTGTGAAGCGAGCTTATGAACTCCCCCTCCCCTTTCCTTCTTGTATTGCTCTTGGGCGATGTTGGCATTTGGAGTTTGTTTAGTTTTCAGTTCACACCTCCATTAGTTTCCTAGGGCTGCCGTAGCAAAGTAATACAAATCGGTGCCTTAAAACAACAGGAAGGTATTCTCTGACAGTTCTGGAGGCCAGAAGTCGGAAAGCAAGGTGTTGGCAAGACTATGCTTTCTCTGAAGTTGAGCAAAGGCTTCTTCCTTGCATCTTCCAGCTTCTGGTGGCCCCAGCCCAGAGCTCCCTGGCTTGTGGCTGCATGACTTCATCATCATGTGGCCTTCTCCCTGTGTGTCTGTGTCCAGATTTCCCTCCTTTTAGAAGGATACCAGTCATATTGCATTCAGGGCCCATCCTACTCTGGTCTGACTTCATCTTCATGCAGTGAATTACATCTGCAAGGACACTATTTCTAAATAAGGTCACATTTTGAGATACCGGGGTCTAAGACTTCAACATATCTTCGGTGGTGGGGGTGAGGGGACACAACGCAACCCATAGCAACACTCAGTTACGTTTCCAGGCCACCCGGAAGCAGAATCCCCAAACAGGGCACTTTTGTGGAGAAATCTCAGGTTGTCTCTGAAGGCTGCCTTCTCCTGGGAGCCTGTGCCAGCTGCTGGCATCCAGCATTCTCAGATTCTCCACCAAGACACAAGGGATTTCTTCCCATTGCTGGCCCTGAATTATGTTGGTTATGCCTCCTAGAATCTTCACTGTATAAATGTGGACCATTTGACTTGAGCTGATAGAAAGAAAAAAAAAATTCAGGACAGAGCAGAGACAGAGAAAGGAGCAAGGGATGCCAGGGTGCCATGGGAATACATCAGAAAGGGGCGCCTGGGTGGCTCAGTGAGTGAGGTGTCTGCCTTCAGCTCAGGTCATGATCCCGGGGTCCTGGGATCGAGCCCCGCATCGGGCTCCCTGCTCAGCGCGGAGCCCGCTTCTCCCTCGCCCTCTGCCTGCCGGCCCCCGGGCTTGTGCCTTCTCTCTGACAAATACATAAATAAAATCTTAAAGAAAAGAAAAGAAAAGGAATATGTGAGATACATCAGAAACACGGTGCCAGCCCCGGCTCCCCCTATTCTGCTTCTTACAGAGCCTGCAAAATGGACGTTGGTCGGAATCGCTCTTCAAGTGCACGTTGCGCAGAGCGGCTCCCGTCGAGCGCACCCCCTCTCTGCGAGCGCTACCGAGACGCAAGGTCGCCAGTCGTACAGGGCAATGGGCGCTGCCCCCTGGCCAGAGGCCAGGAGCCCAGGGGGATCTCATTTGGCAGTCACGGTCAGGCGGAATTCCGCGCGGACAGTTTGGGGCATTTTCCCAAGAACGACTGATTAAGTTTGTGATCTAAAATTAAAACCATTTAATATAAATATACTTATATAATAGATGTAGATTGTATATTGTGTTATATATAATTATATGTATATAATATTTAATCTAAAACAGAAAAACTCTTAGAAAAAAAAAAACTAATTCTAAGACAATTCCAAACAAGTGAAAAAACTACTGCCTTCTGTGTGTAATGTATCTATTGTTTTGCATAGGAATTCAAGAATAGAGTCTGCTCAGTTCATACGGAACAGGTTATTATGTATTTCTGCCCTTTTCGACCTCGGCAGGGACTTTGCCTCATTCTTAATAGGCGCTCCCTTCGTGTCTTCCTCCAGCCGCATCTAACACCATACCTGGTACACAGTGGATGCTATACAAACAAACAAACAAATAAATATTAATCTCAGCAAAATAAGCAATTGATTTTATGCCTTATGAGGGAAATCTGTCATGGCTAAAGATAACATTTGACTTTGCAAGCCTTGGTAAGCCTTAAAATCTCAAGGATAACTAAGATTACTACTTTTAAGAATTAAAAGAGCAATATAACAAGAAACTTTTTGATGCCTTCAAAATTTGTGTCGTTTCCCACAAAAGATTTGAGAGGTGAAGCTAGAAGGAGGACTGCCGGCTTGGAAACCAAATTTAGGCTTGATCAAGGCAAACACGGGATAGTGATTAAAATGTGACCAAAACCTTTCTGTATTTAATGAATGATTCCAAGTAAACAAATAACAGGAAGATAAAAAATATAGCCATTTATACTGCTTGGCATTCAACCGGGTCATTGTGTTGAGCAGGAAAACAGAGGTTCTTAACCTTTGCTTTTTTCTGTTTTGATGGGAGGTGACAGGGTTTAGTGGAAATAATTCGGGTCTTATATAACGGTGGCATTTGCTGTGTGTTAATTTTAAACTTTTGGCGGGTGGGAAATTAACTTTTTTTTTCAGTTTTCTCATGCATGAAATCAAGACAATATCTGTACTATCATTTGATGAGAAGAACTGAGAAAGTATAGTGCACTGTGCTGTCTTTCATCCTCTGATTCCTATATCTCCTTTCAGAGACTGGCGCAGGACTTGGCTTCCTACGAGGGTAAATCTCAAAGGAGTTGCTGCTGCGCCTGCCCTCTCACCCTTGTCCCTCCCCACCCCACTCCAGTCAGTCCTCTGTCCCCAGAATTCTACGGGAATGGCTCCTGTGAAGTTCGCCAGTGACTTCCATCTGCTATCTCATGTTCAGTCTTCTGTCCTCCGAGCAGTGTCTCAGGGCTGAGCACTCTGTCCTTCTGACAACACGTTTCTCCAGGCTCCCGAGACTTCACAGCTGTCTGGAATTCCTCTCACGGCACAGTCCATTTTTCATGTCTCTGTAGTTCCCTTCTCGTTGTGGGTTTCTAAGTGTGAGGGTGCTCCAGGACCCCGCTCTGGGACAGATTTCTCTTCTTCTCCCCTCCCTGCTTAGGCCATCAGGCCATCTCATGCATATGCCAATGACTCTTGGTCTGTCATCTCAGGAATGACCTGTGGCGCTGTTGTCCACCGGGAAGTCTCATAGGCACCCCAACCTCAGCCCCACTGAACCTCCCCCGATCTTCATCGCCCTCCACCTCTTGACTAGTCTTCCTTTTCTGACTCCGTGACTCTACCTTCCATTTAATGGTTGGGGGAAAAAAACTAGAAGTCATCCTGGACCTCATTCTTTCCTTTTTCCCGTCCAACCCATCAAGGTTCTATTGGGGTTGCTTCCAAAATGTATCTTGAATCCAACCCTCATCATCTCCATGACTAAAACTGGAATGCAGACCACCCTGATTACTCACCTGGGTTTCTACCCGGTGTCTTGTCCACTGACGATCCCTTATCCATACAGAAACGAGAGTGATCGGGTAAATCAGATGACACCACCCTCCTGCTCGAAACCTCCCAATAGCCCCTGTTGCTACTAGAATAGAATACAAACTCCGTGGCCCAGCCTCTAGTTGCAACATGACCCTACGCCCGACATGTTCTCCACCTAAATCCTCAGCAGTTCCTCCTCGTCCATCCGGATCCAGCTTCAGTGATCACCTTTCTGTCTCTCTAACACGTCCTGCTTCCTCCTCCCTTGGCCCCTCTGCACCTTCTCTACCTGAGGTTGTCAGGGGCTCCCTCCTCATGATTTAGGTCTTAGATGCTTCCTTCTCAGAGGCTGTCCCTGACGTGCTGGGCAAAGGGAGGCTTCCACCCCATTCCAACACTTCCCTGTGACCCCATTTTCCTCTCTTCTCAGAATCCAGCTCCATCTGATGGTGTATTCGTTACTTATCTCCTTACGCATCAATGGTATGTCTCCTCTCCGTAAAATACACACTCTGTGAGGACAGAGAAATCCATCTTCCTCACGATACATCCCTGGGCCTGGCACAGAGGACATGCTCGTGACATTGGCGTGGAGTGAGTGAGACTTTTAAAATGCTAATAAACAGTAAGCGTTCAATAGATTTGGTTTCTCCTGTCCTTTTTTTTTTTTGGAATGAATTTAAAATCTATGATTTTTCTTTGTGTATTTTTACTCTGATGCCCATTATTGTCTCCGTGTGGCAGGGTCCAGGCTTGGGGTTGAGGATACCAACATGAGTAAAATCTGGTCCTTTGGAAAGTTGCAATCTGGTAGGTGAGGTAGGCATGTAAGTAAGGACATGTTTTAAAAAATTGTGTAAAAATACATACCTGTATATGATACATAATATGATATTTATCATTTTAACCATTTGTAAGTGTACCATTCAGTGGAATTAGATACTTTCACAATGTTGTGCAACCACTATCTATCTCCAAAGCTTTTCATCATCTCGACACAACTCTGTGCCCATTAAACAATAACTCCCCCCGCCCCTGATCCCAGGTCACCTCTATTCTACTCTCTGGCTCTATGAAGTTGCCGATTCTGGGCATCTCCTGTAAGTGAAATCATATAATATTTGTCCTCTGTGTGTAGCTTATTTCACCAAACATAATGTTTGCAAGGTTTATCCATGCATATCCATATATCCATATATGATATATGATATATGATATCCATATATCAAAATTTCATTCCTTATTTTTTATTTTTATTTTTATTTTATTTTTTTTTTTTTTTAAAGATTTTATTTATTTATTTGAGAGAGAGAATGAGAGACAGCACAAGAGGGAAGAGGGTCAGAGGGAGAAGCAGACCCCCCGCTGAGCAGGGAGCCCGATGCGGGACTCGATCCCGGGACTCCAGGATCATGACCTGAGCCGAAGGCAGTCGCTTAACCAACTGAGCCACCCAGGTGCCCCTTATTTTTTATTTTTAAATTACTTTTAATTTTAATTTTAATTTTTAAGATTTTATTTATTTATTTGACAGAGAGAGAAAGAGAGCACAAGCAGGGAGAGTGGCAGGCAGAGGGAGAGGGAGCAGCAGACTCCCCGCTGAGCAGGGAGCCTGATGCGGGGCTCCATCCAGGACCCTGGGGCCTTGACCCTAGCCAAAGGCGGACGCTTCACCGACGGAGCGACCCAGGCGCCCCTAAAATTTCATTCCTTTTTATGAATAGTATTCCATTATATGTATGTAGCTCATTTTGTTTATCCATTCGTCTGTGGATGGCATGTGGAAATGCTTGAAATACAGTAGGTACTCAATCAACAGTTTCTTTCCTTGTTTTTTGTTTGTTTGTTTTGGTCAGTACAGTTGAGGAAGAAGTAGCCTCTGCGAGGTGGAACATTTTGGTATTTTGATGGCATGATTTGCCAGTTTTAGGGCTGAGATTAGAGAGAGATGTACTGGGTGAGAGTACCCAGGAGGGAGGCAAGGCCTGGAGCTCAGAGCTCCCATCTATACACAGTGGGGTGGTTTTGGGTTTTGGCGGAAGAGTAAGTTATGCATAAAAGGATGGCTGATGTGGGGGACATATAAATGAGGATGGCTATGGGCTCCCTAAAACCTTGTTCACTGATCCCACCAAATTTAAAACTGCCAAGCGCTGGAAAATACTTGTCAAGACCCAGGATGAGCTTCGGCTGATCTTTTGGCTCCCCCTAGTGGAAAAAAGTGGTATTTTGTTGTCTTAAAAGCCCAGACGCGGTGGTTGTCTCTAGACCCAATTGGAAAGGGGATGGCGTTTGTATGTTTCTGTTCATGGTGGTTTTTATCTAAACATACCTGTGTCAGTAAGAGGCTAGTTAGGATATCTCCAGGATGTGTCTCATATGGTGCCACGGGACAGCAGAGGCAAGGAACTGCAGGGATCTGCTCACCGTGACTCCGTGAGTTCAATACTTGCCTTGCAAGAAATGAAACCCCTATTAATTACATGCAGACCAGGACACAGAAACTCTGAGACCATAGAGTGTTTATATGGCGCAACGGGAAGTCCTGTGGCTCTATCTGCTTGATCTGAGACCGGTGGGCAGGCTCAGAGCTCCTGGTGTCTTTTCTAGTGCTTTCTGCTCTTCTCTTATGGTCTCCTGCGGGCAAGTTTACATCGGCCTCTGCCCGGTGGCTTTGCGGGGCTGCGCTGGGGTCCTTTTACAAAAACGTCTTTATTCTGTGCTGTTCTTCCCTTTGTCAGCAGGTGGCAGTAAATCTCAGGGAGTAAAATACACGGTCCCAAGATGCAGTCTTTTGTCCCCAAATGGGGGCAGGGGGAGAGGGATGAAGCAAATGGGTAGTGACTTACCAGGAGGGCCTCTATCGGAGTTTGCTATGGCTTCCCTAAAGAGACAGAGTGTTGTCCTTGAGAAATGGCTTGCGATTGGGGGTAAATATCAGGGCAAATCTTTCAGGGGCTTTGTCACTTTGGGTACTTCCATGACTTAAACTCTGAGCCACTGCTAACTTATTTGTAAAGATGAGAACAAACCCTTACCGACCTTTCAGGATAAGGTGCCCCCAGAATGCCTTAGCCTTCTCTACTTCTCTACTTCCATAGTGCACTCTAGAAGTAGAGTACTAGGAAAAAATTTCGGTGAGAGACATGACCGAATGCCTCTCCTCATCGTTACTTCGTGAGCTGACAACAGCTCAATTTATATTAACAACTTGACTTCTAGCCCCTGCACAGGTAAGTAAAGGAAGGGTTTATTGGTTCCCTGTTGCCGCCCCAACAAGCTCCCACAGAGGTTGATTCTCTTGCGGTCTGAAAGCTGGAAGTCTGGCAGGGTTGTCCCCCATTCTGGGGCATTCTGGGGCCTGTGGCCACATCACTGCAGTCTCTGTCTCAGGGTCACATTGCCTTTTACTCCTTTGCGTGCAGAATCTGCCTCGGCCTCTCTCTAATAGGCAAACGTGAGTTTGTATGTAGGGCCCATGCAGATAATCCAGGGTCATCTCTCCTTCTCAAGATCCTTAATTTAACTGCATCTACAAAGACTTACCATATAAGGTAACCTTTTGCGGGCTCCAGAGATTAGAACCTGACATCTTTGGGCAACCAGCTTTCAGCCTCCTGCGGAGGGGATTCAAGAGGCCATTTGCTGCCCGACATGGCACCCAGGACGCGGGCGGTGTGGTTACCTGGGCTGAGATTCCTCAGTAATCTCTCTTTCCTCCATTCCACAATAGGTGTTCAGGGAGTTGCAAGAAACTTTCCGACCTGGCAAATGTGGGAAAGGCAGAAGTGTTAGGGGTATAGAAGAATTAGAAAACATTACATCGAGGCCTTCAATGTCTGCAATTTGGCGAGACGCATGGAGTGGAAGAAAGTTCACGGACATTGCCTCCAACTATTCAAATGTGCCATTCCAGGAGGAAGGCAGCTACAGACAATATGTGAAGAAATGGCCAGGGCTCTGCTCTGATTTTTGTAAAATAAGTTCAGACTTCCCCTCAAAGAATGGCTAAACGAAGTTTTCCAAACATGAAAGAAAAGGTAAAACGATAAAATTTAGAAAACCAGGAAGAAAGAGACAACAAAGCAAGAATGTTGGTTTTCAGGATTCAGATTCAACATAATGCTAGAAAGTCTAGCATAGAATATTCCCCCAAATCTACAAAGTACTAAAACTAATGAGTGATTTTGGCAAGGTTACAAGATATAAAATTACAATACAAAAAGCAATTGTATATCTGTGTACTAACCATGAACAGGTGGACACCTACATTAAAAAGACAATACTATTTATCATTTGCTAAAAAAAAAACAGAAAAATAGGTAGAAATCTAGCAAAACATGTATAAGACTTGTATGCTAAAAACAACAAGTGCTAATAAAAAGGCAAAGAAGGTAGGGGTGCCTGGCAGCTCGTTGGTTGAGCATGCAACTCTTGATCTCAGGGTCGTGAGTTCAAGCCCCGTGTTGGGCTCCGCACTGGGTGTGGAACCTACTTAAAAAAAAAAAAAAAGCAAAGAAGGCATAAATAAATGGAGAGATATACCGGATTCATAGATTGGAAGACTGAATATGGTAAAGATGTGAATATCTCCAAATTGATTTACAGGTTCAACACTGTTTCTAACAAAGCCCTAGCAAGATGAAACTTCTGTAGATGCCAAAATTCTTCTAAAATTCACATGCAAAGGCAAAGGGACGGAAGTATCTAAAACAACTTTGAAAGAGGATAAAGTGTAAGGAATCAGCCTACCCAAATTTGAGATGCCCTTTACAACGACAATCATCAAAACTAGTAATGGCAGAAGGATAGACACATAGGTCCATGTGATAGGAACGAGAACGCAGAAACAGACACACGTGAATACGCCCTACTGATTTTTGACAAAAGTGCAGATTTAACAGAGGATAGATAGCCTTTTGAAAAGATAATGCCGAGCAATTGGATTTCCATGGGCTGAAAAATAAATAAATACCCTCAGTGTTCAGTCTCACACTTCATACCAAAAAATTAACTAATGAGGGATCATGGACCTAATGTAAAAATGTAAAATCGTGAAGGTTTTAGAGAAAAATATGAGAAAACGTTTAGGATCTAGGTCTAAGTGCAGAATTCTTAGACATGACAAAAAAAGTAGGATCCATAAAAGGAAACACTGACAAACTGAACTTTAGCAGAATGTTGAGAAGATGAAAAGACAAGCTGCCGTCCAGGAGAAAATATCTGCAAATCAAACCTCTGGCAAAAAAGTAGCATCTAAAATATATTTTCAAACTCTCGAAACTCAACAGTGGAAAAGCGAACAAATAACCAGATTAAAAAATGGGCCAGAGACCTTAGAAGATGTACATATGGGGGGTGCGTGGGTGGCGCAGTAGGTTAAACATCTGACGCTTGGTTTCGGCTCAGGTTATGATTTTGGGGTCCTGAGATTGAGCCCCACGTCGGGCTCCATGCTCAGTGTGGAGTCTGCTTAAGACTCTCTCTCTCCCTCCCCATCTGCCCCCCACCCTGGGCACGCTCACTCTCTCTCTCAAATAAATAAATCTTTAAAAAAAGATGTACAGATGGTAACCAAGCACCCCCAAAAATGCTCCATACCATGTGTCATCAGGGAAATGCAAATGAAAACAACAGTGAGATACCGTTACACTATTAGAATGGCCAAAATCTGGAACCCTGACAATGCCCAGTGCTGGTGAAGATGCAGAGAAACTGGGTCACTTGTCCATTGCTGGTGGGAATATAAAATAGTACATCTATTTTGGATAACAGTTTGGCAGTTCCTTAAAAAGCTGCCATGTGGCTACCATATGACTGAGCAATTGTGCTCCTGGACATTTATCTCAGATAAATAAAGACTTATGTTCATAAAAGGTTGTAGATAAATGTTTATAGTAAGCTTTATTTGTGATTGCAAGAAACTGGAACTATCCAGATGTCCTCCAATGCATGAATGGTTAAGGAAATGGTGCCGCATTCATGCCATGGAATACTACTCACCAGTAAAAAGGAACAAAAGGTTGATACACATAACAACATAGGTGGATCTCCAGAGAAATTATGCTGAGTGGAAAAAAAAAAAAAACACCAATAATCCCTCAAAGCTCCATCATTTCATGCGTCCATTTACATAACATTCTTGAAGTGGAGGCAGGTGGGAAGGAAGTGTGGCTATAAAAGGGCCACATAGGTCCTTGTGGTGGAAATGTTCTATGTCTTGACTATATCAATGTCAATATCTTGGTTGTGATACTGTATGATGGGTTTGCAAGATGTTACCACTGGTGGAAATTAGGTAAAAGATGCACAAGAGCTCTCTGTATTATTTCTTGCAACTGTGTGAGAATCTATAATTTTTTTAAAATTAAAAATTTAATTTAGAAAATGCTAGAATAGGGGGTGCTTGGGCGGCTCAGTTGGTTAAGCATCTGCCTTCGGCTCAGGTCGTGATCCTGGGGTCCTGGGATTGAGCCCCGCATGGGGCTCCCTGCTCAGCAGGGAACCTGCTTTTCCCTCTCCCTCCCCCTGCTTGTGCTCGCTCTCTCTCTCTCATTCACTCTCTTTCTCAAATAAATAAATAAAATCTTTTAAAAAATGCTAGAATAACACTGGGTTCTGGAATCACAGCAATTTTTTCACTTTTTATCTTTTATTATCCCTCTCGACCTTTATTTTCCATAGCCTTTTATATTACTGTCTACCAATGGTTACGAAGGAAGAAATGTAGAGAGGAAAAACAGATTTCTTAATAAATTAGTGAAAAAAATCGGAAGAACCGAAAGGTAAGTTGAGGAACACAGATAAAATGGTCTGAGCTATTGCGAATAGCACACAATCATATTCATTTATGAAGTTTCCTTTTAAAAGGCAGTGTCTTCATTCAGGTCCTCTGAGAAGCAGGTGCCAAGGTGGAAATACACAAGCAAGAGAATTCTCGGAGGAAGATGTGCAGAGGGGGTTTATGAGGGAGGAAGCGGGAGCGGGCAGAGAAGACCTCCACACCTCATGCAGCTCTGACATGAGAGGAGCAGGTAGGACACTCGGTCCACATCGCCTCTCTGAGAAAGTCTTGGCCAGGCTGGTGGGGAGTCCCAGAGCGAGGACTGACCATCAGAAGATTCCTCCACCGGGCAGGAATGGCCTGGCTCTAGTACCCCGGCCTTGTTCTGTTGTTCTCTGGGATCAGACGGGAGGGGATGGGGCTTTGGCATAAAAGCTGTGGCAGGTGTAGGCTCTGCCCCAGCGACACTCAAAGATACATGTGAGTGCTATGCCTCAGGACTTCAAATAATACCTATGCTCTTTGGTGAAGTTAACATAATCATTCTGCTCTTTTCTTTGTAGCCATAACAGAAAGCTCTTCAAATCATGAACAACTATGCGGATTTTGCCAAGGAGTCGGGAGTAGAAGAAACAGCTGTTAAGTTAGATGCCAGGGTAACTGGGTGATAGCCCCCAACTGTGACAGTTTCATGCGTGGGTGACACTTGAACTTCCTGAGCCTGTTTTGTCTTGCACAAAAGGCCAACAATACTTGCTTTCCTGTTAGAACTTTCAAAGTATAGTCAGAAGCTTGAGGTTCTAATCCCAATTTGCTATTTACCAACAGGGCAATCTTGGACCCATTTTCCTCATCTCTACCCTGGGAGGACAGTAACACCCAACCTTCCCACTTCCAGCTCATGCTGCAACTCGCCAGGGATTGCTGTCAGACTCAAGGACATGATAAAGGGCTAAAACCCAATAAGAGTTATCAAAGAAAAAATACAAAATAATGGATGTAAATATTACTTGAAAAGATAAGGAGTCAGATGTCATTTTTGTCATTAGCTGGAGGATGGTGCACAGCCTGGAACCCACCATGCCGGTGGGATGGCTCACACTCAGCCGCACCCCCCAGGGCCTCCGAGCCTCCGTTCCCCTGCCAGGTTCAGATTTCTCTCTCAGATTTCCAGTTCCATTTTCCCTGTTCTGCGCCCTGCCGGTGCCCCTGCACTGAAGGAAATGTCTTTATTGTAATTTCTCACATGGCCCTGGAGTAAGGTTACTTGCCACATTTATTTTATTTGACAGAGAGAGAGAGAGCACAAGCAGGGGGAGAGGGAGAGGGAGAAACAGACTCCGCCCTGGGCAGGGAGCCCGATGCGGGGCTCGATCCCAGGACCCTGGGATCATGACCTGAGCCGAAGGCAGACGCTCACCCGACTGAGCCACCCAGGCGCCCCTCTATGCCACATTTAATTGAATCGAAAATGCCCTCCCTCCATTTTAAGTCATACCATTGTTTTATGTACCACAAAGAGAGGAAAGAAAAAAAAAAAACCCGCCAACGAGGCTGTGACAGTGTCTTAATGACATTCCTCCCTGTGCGTGAAATGGTCACACGTGCCTCTCCCTGTGTTGAAACTTCTGTCATCCATTCTGAAGGACTTGACAATCTCCCCGTCTTCGGCTGCACCGCTTGGCTTCTGACGAGCATTCCTTTGCATGTATCTCAATAATTCAATGTGACTGAGCTTCACATCATGTCCTTTAAAGCAGTACTCTTTAAACTTTTACGGGCAGTCACCTGGGGATTTTGCTGAAATGCAGATCCCGATTCGGTAGGTTTAAGGTAGAGATCGGGATCCGGCATCTCACCATGTCCCAGGTGATGCTGCCGGTCCGTGGACCACAGTTTGAGTAGCGCGGGTAAAACACTTGGTTTGCTTTGCAAGCAACAAAGGAATCGCAAGCATTTCTCCTCTAAGGAACATTCACTTCACAGATAACAGATGTATGCCCCACTGCTCTGTCCCCTCGCCTTCGTGAATACACGGAAGCTTTCCGTTCAGTCCTGAATCACGGTGGAATCTTTCTGAAGACACTTTACACGGCAGTGGGACCCTGGGCAGTGGGGTCCTGCATCAGGACCACAAGGTACTGATCCTTGTTGAAGTGATGACAACAGCAACGCCTATGAACGAGTTGGCACACCCAGGCGATGCCAACGGGGTCGCGCTGATGCCTGGAGGACAGCGATTGTAAGATGCTCTGCATCACAAGATGTACTCTGATTTCAGAGTTTAGAGTTGTTAAAATATGAAAAAAATGCACATCTTAGAATCAGCGCAAAATGGAAATTAACTCCTTCTTTCCTACTCTTTTTTTTCCTTCTCTCTCTCTTAATTTGAAGAAATTTCCTTCAGGGGTTGATTTAACCTAATGCTTGCTGGAAATTGGCTTTGCTTTTTGGGGGGGGGTGAGTTCCCTACCCCATCCGGTCCCATCCAAGACCCTGCTTGAGAGGTCACGGCAGCAGTCACCCCATCACCTTGTTGGAGGTTCTCTGTACTGGGGCTGAATGTCACTTTCCAGCCTGGCTGCTCATCCTCTTCCCCCCGGAGCCTCTGGGGGTTCCGTAAGTTAGGGCCACGCCCCTGTGAACCTGCAAAGCCAGGGTCCTGCTGGCATGCTAGGAATGCACTGAGCCTAGCCCAAAGTCGGTTCCTAGCAAACGTCTGGTGAATGCTTTGGTGTGATAGTTTTGAGTTCCAGAGGATGCCTTTTATCTCAGGAGCATCGGTGCTTTGCATCAGCTTGAAGTGAGGCTGGGGAGCAATTTCTATTTGAGAGTAGTTATGCTAGGGATTTTCCCCACCAATTCACATGCTATCAACACTTGGCCTGGAGTGGAGTATCATCGATAGGATAAGTAAACACACGATCAATTTAAATCTGTAGATCCACATTTCCCAAAATATTTTCCATGTAAAATGTTTGAGTGTCTAGGGGATAATAAGTGTGCCAAAGAAATGACTCTGCCTAGCATGTGAATTAAACCCACACCTCTGTTTGCCTCCCACTGAACTCAACTGTAAAACCTGGACAGAATACATAAATTTGAGAAATGCTGGCATAAACCAAGTTAAACAGGTCCTGGATTGTCTTTATTAAGTGTTGTGAATCTATTAGAGGGGCTGTTTGTATTCAGTGTTTTCCAAATATTTGATTAGAGATTTTTTTTTTCCTCAAGGAGTATCCCAAAAGATATGCTGTCTTGTTTCTATGTGTCCCATGTCCCCCCCATATGTGGATTAGATGGTATGACACTTCTCATCTCTCACCAGGAGATCATGCTTTCTTTTGACAGCTGTTAAATTTTGGGGAAAAAACTTGTCAGTTCATGGTGACCTTAATTTGGCATATCTGATGGGTGGCTATAAATGGCTACTTCTAGTTTACTAATTATAAAAGGTTTGCTATTTGTCCCTGTTGGGTGATTCATGTGGTAATAATTAATACAATAATTTAATAAGATTAGCTTTTCTTCCCTAAAACTCAGTGAGCCTCATGAGCCAAGAGGAGCGAAGGAAATGAAAGTAACAAAGCAGCTTATGATCACACGCAGATGAGTTGCTACATTGAACTCTGCCAGAAAGTTGATATGGAGCAGATCTGAAATGTTGAGCTATTTTCCTAATACTATACTGGGAATTCAGAGGAAGAAAAACCAACAAAGACCTTTGTTAAAAACATATTGAGAAATAATCAACACTTTTGGAATAACATTTGCTCATAGAGTGCCAGCACTTTGTTTCCAACACTGTTGCAGGTAAGAGAAAGTATATTAGATTTTTGTAGTGTAACACATTATCACCAACACAGAGGCTCAAAGCAACACTACTGATTGGGTCAGTTTCCCAGTTTCTTCTAAGTCAGAAGTCCAGGCAGGGCTCACCTGAGTCCTCTGCTCAGGATCTCACAAGATGGCAATTAGAGTGGCAGCTGGGATTGTGGTCTCATCTGAGGCTTGATGGCTTCTTTTCAATGCATATGCTACTGGCAGAATACATTTCCTCGCAGCTTTGCAGAATTCAGCTGCATTCTAGCTGTATCTTCAAGGTTAGCCAGAAAGCCTATCTGGCTTTGAACCTCTTTGACTGCTGTTAAGGGCTCATTTAATTAGATCAGGAACATCCTGATCTGATCATCTCTTTTGATTAATTCAAACTCAACTGATTAGGGACCTTAATTACATTTGCAAGATCCCTACTGCTATATAAACTAACATAATCTGGGAGCTTGGCTGGCTCAGTTGGTAGAGCATGCAACTCTTGACCTTGGGGTTGTGGGTTCAAGCCCCAAGTTGGGCCTAAAGCTTACTTAAAAAAATACAAAGAACTATAGGACTACATCAAAAAAAAAAAAAAAAAAAAAGTCACATAATCATGGGAGTGATATGCCATTATATTTATGAATTCTGCTCACACTCACGGGGAGGGGATTATGAAGGGCATCTACATGAGGGGCAGGAATTTTGGGACCTATCTTAGAAGTCTATGAATCATGTGAAATTAACACACATCTCCCTTTATTTCCTACTGAGCTCAACTTTAAAATCTGGACAGAATGCTAGAACAGCTGTTTGAGAACTCTGAAAAATAAACCAGCAGGCAGATTGGGGAGAAGCCCAGAATTCTAAGTCCTATCAAAGTAGCAGATATAAATAAGATTGATTGTCTCATAGCATAATACCAAAATGTCCAGGACACAAACCAAAATTACTTGACATATAAAGAACTGCAGAAACCGCCACGCATATGGGAAAAGACAATCAACAGACACCAATGATAAGATGATATAATATTGGAGTTTTCTGACAAGGACTTTAAAGCAGGGATCATAAAAAAATTCATAAGTGTTAAGCAAACTCAAAGACTCTTATAAGTAAAGTTTGCATTTAATTTGGTCTTCCTTTTTCTAGTTTCTTAAGGTAGAAGTTGAGGTAATTGCTTTAAGTATATAGCATTTAGTACTATAAATTTCCCCTAAGAACTGCTTTAAGAGCATTTCACAAATTTTGATATGTTCATTTCACTTCACTGAAAATATTTTCGAGTATCTTTTTTTATTTCTTCTTTAATTCACTTAGTATTTGTTAGTGTATTATTTAGTTTCCATTAGGCAAAAATTTGTGATTTTCCAGAGATTATTTCCACAGGTTATTTTTAATTTGATTCCACTGTGACTGGAGAATATACTTTGTATAACTTGAACATTTAAAAATTTATTGTAATTTGTTTCATAGTCCAGAATATGGTCTATTTTGGTAAATGATCTGTGTGTACTTAAAAATAATGTGGATCTTGCTATTGTTAGGTGGAATGTTTTATAAATGTCCATTATATCAAGTTGGTTAAGAGTGACTTTTTAAATCTTCTATATGCTTGCTGGTTTTCTTTTTACTTGTGCTATCAATTAGAGATAATTATTGAAATTTCTGACTATAATTTTGGGTTTATTTATTTGTCTTTGTAGTTCTGTCAGTTTTTGCTTCGTGTACTTTGAAGTTCTATTATTATGTGCTTCTGTTATTTATATTGCCACTCCAGATTTCGTTTGACTTGTGTTAGCATAGTGTATCATTTTCTATCCTTTCACTTTGACCTGTGTCTTTATACTTATACTTTATACTTTAAGCACATTTCTTATGGATAGCATTCATTTGCAACTTGTTTTTTTTATTCAATGTGTCAGTCTCTGTCTTTTAATCAGAGGTGTTTAGATAATTTATATTTAATGTGATTATTGATATAGTTAGTTTAGTTTATTATCTTGCTATTTGTTTTTGTCTGTCCCATGTCTTCTTCATCCACTTTGTCTTATTTTTGGCCTTCTTTTGGATTAACTGATTTTTTTTTTTTTGTGCTTCCATCAACCCTCCTTTTTGCCTTCTTAGCTATAAACATTTGTTTTGTTATTTTAATGGCTGCTAAAATATGGTGTGTACAGTGTATAAGGTAGTATACAGCTCTAAATTATCACTGTCTTTAGTAATTATCTACCACTTCATGCATGTATAGAATAGAATATTTCCATCTCCTCCTTCTGGTTATTATGCTATTGTTGTCATATATTTTATCTATACATATATTATAAACACCAAAATACATTGTTACAATTTTTGTTTAAATAATCAATTATCATATAAAGAGATTTAATCAGAATAAATAATATTTACCATTTCTGGTGCTTTTTACTCATTTAAGTAGATCTATATTTTCATCTGGTACTATTTTTCTTCTGCTCAAAAGACTTTCTTTAAAATTTCCTATAGTGTGGGTTTGCTGGTAAATTCTTACAGGTTTTGTCTGTCTAAAAACATCTTTGTGGCACCTAGGTGGTTCAGTGGGTTCAGCATCTGCCTTCGGCTCAGGTCATGATCCCAGGATCTGGGGATTGAGCCCCACATGGAGTTCCCTGTTCAATGGAGAGCCTGATTCTCCCTCTCCCTCTGTCCCTCCCCCGACTTATGCGCACTTGAGCCTGTGCGCTCTCTCTCTTGCTCTCTATCACAAATAAATAAATAAAATCTTTAAAAAAACAAAAACATCTTTATTTCACCTTTTTTTTTTTCACCTTTGTTTTTGAAAGATATTCTTGCTGGGCATAAACTTCTAGTTTGACAGTTTTGTCTTTCAGTATTTTATTTTATTTATTTTTTATTTTTTTAAAGATTTTATTTATTTATTTGACACAGAGAGAGAGATAGCGAGAGCAGGAACACAAGCAGGAGGAGTGGGAGAGGGAGAAGCAGGCTTCCCGCTGAGCAGGGAGCCCCATGCAGGGCTTGACCCCAGGGCCCTGGGATCATGACCTGATCCAAAGGCAGACGCTTAACAATTAAGCCACCCAGGCGCCCCTGTCTTTCAGTATTTTAAAGATATCTTCTTGCCTACGTTGTTTCTGATGAAAAATCTGCTCCCACCCTTATCTTTGTGTCTTTTTATGTAATATCTTATCCCTATCTCTAGATGCTTTCAAATTTTCCATTTATCACTGGTTTCTTTAGCAATTTGATTATGGCAGGTCTTGATGTAATTTTTTTCATGCTTATTTTGCTTGGGGGCTGGTTGAACTTGGATCTGTGGGTTCATAATTTTAATTAAATTAGGAATATTTTTGGCCTTATTTTTCTTCAAATATTTGTTCCATCATCTCTCTTCTCTCTCCTTTCCTTTGGCAACTCCAATTACACATATATTAGGCCACTTGATACTCTTCATTTTTTCAGATTTTTTTCTCTTTGGGTTTTATTTTGCTTAGTTTCTATTGCCATGTTTTCAAGTTTACAAATGTCTCCTTTTTTCCTTCCTTCCTTCCTTCCTCCCTTCCTCCCTCCCTCCCTCTCTCCTTCTTCTTTCTCTTCCTTCCTTCTTTCCTTTCTTCCCTACTTCCTTCCTTTTTATTTTTTTTTTTTTTATTTTTTTTTTAAAGATTTTATTTATTTATTTAAGACAGAGAGAATGAGAGAGAGAGAGAGAGCACATGAGAGGGGGGAGGGTCAGAGGGTGAAGCAGGCTCCCTGCCGAGCAGGGAGCCCGATGCGGGACTCGATCCAGGGACTCCAGGATCATGACCTGAGCCGAAGGCAGTCGCTTAACCAACTGAGCCACCCAGGCGCCCCTCCTTCCTTTTTAAAGTGGGCTCCACAATTCAGGGCTTGAATTCACGACCATGTGATCAAGACCTGAGCTGAGATCAAGAGTTGTTTGCTGGGGTGCCTGGGTGGCTCAGTCGTTAAGCATCTGCCTTCAGCTTAGGTCATGATCCCAGGGTCCTGGGATCGAGCCCTGCATCGAGCTCCCTGCTCTTCAGGAACCCTCTTTCTCCCTCTCCCACTCCCCCTGCTTGTGTTCCCTCTCTTGCTGTGTCTCTCTCTGTCAAATAAATAAATAAAATCTTAAAAAGAAAAAAAAAGAGCTTTTTGCTCAACTGACTGAGCCACTCAGGTTCCCCTCAAGTTTACAAATGTCTTCTTATGCAAAGTCTAATCTACTATTAATCCCATCGGTTTTTCATTTCAGATGTTGCAGTTTTCATCTGTCGAAGTTCAAGTTGGGTGTGCTTTTCTGGAAATATTCTTTATGTTTATACTTAACTCCTAATATCTGAAATACAGTTATAACTACTGTTTCAATATTCTTGCCTGATAGCTAATATTCTAATATCTATTTCAGTTCTGAGTCAGTTTTGATTGATTGATTATTCTCCTCATTATGGGTTATATTCTCCTTATACTTTCACTGTCTGGCAATCCTTGATTGGATGCCAGCCATTGTGTTATTACCTTCTTTGGATGTGAGATATTTTGTTTTCCTATAGCCATTCTTGAGCTTTGCTCTGGGAAGCCATTAAATTACTTGGAAATAGTTTGAGCTCTTCAGATCTATCTTCTGATTTATGAGGTGGATCTGGGTCAGTGTTTGGTCTGGGTCTAAATATTTCCCACTACTGAGGCACCGTCATAAGTATTCTGCCCAATGTCCTGAAAAGTCTGATTTTTTTTTTTCCAGGCTGACTGTAGGAACAGGCTATATTCTTGGCCCTGTGAGAGTGCCGGCTGGTTTTACCCGATCCTATCAGATTGTGTCTTCCTCGGGCATTGGGTAGTAGAAGAGTCCACCAGGCTCTGCTTGGACTCCCCCTTCTTACCCATAGCTTGGAGACTCTCTCAAGGTAGTAAGCTGGGACAATAGTAAAGCTCTCCAAATTTGCTTCCTGTCTTTCAGAGACCAATGTCCTCCATTGCCTGATAGCCAGTATCTTGAAAACTGTCGTGTCATATATTTTGCTTTTTGTTTGTGCATCTGTTTCTTTCAGGCAGCAGGCAAAATCTGTCCTTTTTACTCCATCTTGAATGGAATGCCTCTTTACCATGCTACTGAATGCATATTAAATGCATATTGAAACACAGTGTTTTGCTGATAGGAAAATGAGACACTGAGAGGTTAGAGGTCACAGGGACCAATCCATCCTTTAATCATGATGCTGCCTCCTGGTGGAAGAACATGTGCTTCTCACGTCTTTACAAGAGAAATTGCAATGGCATCTTTCCAACACAGCCCAATACTTGGCTCTAATTATATTTATAAATGCTAATAGGAGTTGCAATCACAATTATGCTAATCTCTCTGTTTAGAGCCAACTGTTGCAACCAATTATGGTCAGTGAGTTCAATTTATAAATTGGAATTTATTAAATCTAGCCACTTAAATATACCTCTGTTTTAGGCAGATTGCCTCTAACATTTATGACTAAAGGTATTTACTTTAAAAATGTCCTAATAAGACATAAGCACTTAGAAAAAGTCTTTTCATCTTTATTTTTCCTTTGATGGTACAGAAAAGGAAAACATGCCTGCAGTCAGATTTTTGGTCTATTTATTAGATAACAAGGGCTCTGTGAAGCTCTTAAAAAATATTTCAGAGGACGTTTTCTTTTCTTTTTTTTTAAGATTTTACGTATTTATTTGACAGGAAGATAGAGAACACAAGCAGGCAGAGCGGCAGGCAGGGGGAGAGGGAGAAGCAGGCGCTCCACTGAGCAGGGAGCCCAATGTGGGGTTCGATCCCAGGACCCTGGGATCGTGACCTGAGCCGAAGGCAGCCGCTCAACCAACTGAGCCACCCAGGCGCTCTGAGGATGTTTTCTGAAGAAACTACCTAGCTCTGGCTCAGAGCCTGATGGGAGCTGCAGAGGCATTGATTAGGAGAAAGCACATATTCTGGATCATGGCAAACAGGAGAGTTGGCAGCCCCGTTAGGCGGTGGAAGACAATGAGGACAGGAAATTAAACACACATAAGATTTCTTTACATTTGTAGGGTGCCTGGCTGGCCCAGTAGGTAGAGCACACGAGTAAAGCACACATCTCTTGATCTCAGGATTATAAATTCGAGCCCCATGTTGGGTATAGAGATTACTTGAAAATACAAAAAAAATAAACAAATTTCTTTATATTTTCTTTTCATACATTCATTTGGGAATCCATAAAATGTAGAAATGTTAAGTGGATTTAGAACTAGATTTAGGCAAGATTCTGAAGTGTAAATTATTCTCATTGGTAAACTGAGAACTATAACTGAGGTGGTCTTAAAAGCATTTGCTTTCTCTGAGAGTTTATGATTCTCTGATCCAGGCCTTTTGAGGCTCTAGGACCTCATGCTGGCTGGGGCTTGCTTGTGGTACCTGGCAAGACCCACCACAGGGGAGGTTGGCATTTACCACTGTTTGATCTTCTCTCCCAGGTGTCAACATTTACCTTTTCTGTGGCCCATTTCCTCAAGGCACCATCTTCCTTGGCTAATCCGATCACCCACCACAAGGAAGTTATCACTTATATTAGAGATGAACTGTGGGGTGCAAGCAGGAGGTGTGTCCGATATTAACCAGGGTAAGGGAAGAAAACAATAGAATTCTTATTTGTATTTATTTTTATTTCATCCTTTCTTATTTACATTTTGTTTCATAATGTGCATAATATATTAGTTACAGTACTACACGTATGCCATTTAATTATATACACCTACAATAGTACATATATCTAATATACATATATTTAATCCTAAACTTTCCCTAATTGTGTACATCTCTTCTCTCTATGTGGTGGGTCAATGAATCTTGAGGACATCACTGTACTGTGGTTCTCTAGGCTTGCTGCGTACCTGTCACCTTGGGCTCCCCCTTGGCTGCCATCTTGGGACTTCTCATTGCTTCTTTCTTCCATTAGTGCATCTATTTCCTGGGTCCCTTGTGTCCCTTTTCCTGAGTATATTTCTTCCAGTTGCTTGCCTGAAAAAAGGTAAAAGGAAGGTAAATCTTGAAAGACCTTGTATGTTTGAAAATATCGTTAGTGTAACTTCACAAGTAATTGATAATTTAGCAGGATATGGACATCACTTTCCTTCAGAAATTTGAAGCATCGCTTATTACCTTGTAGCTTCCAGTTGCAGTTGAGAAATTCAATATTACTCTGACTCCGATTCTTTGTATAAAACCTGTTTTATTTTTATTTTTGTATTGGAAACTGAAAAGATTTTCCCCACACATTCTCTCCAGAGTAACCATCATGCTGAATTTTAACATTGTAGCCTTTTTTTGGGTGAACATTATATAGGTGAAATCACAGAATACATACTTTTTTTGTGCCTGGCTTTTTAATTTCAACATCATGTTTGTGAGATTCATCACAATACACAGCAATAATTATTCAGTCTCAGTGCCTTTTCTAACTCTATCGTATGAATAGAATGCAATTTATGTATCCCAAATGTTCATTTTGTGCATCATCTATTCTTGCTTTATGGATCCGAATATATCTTATCTCTCCAAGAATATTAATTAAATACTTTTTTTCTTACCCCCATATAATCTTTGTTTCTTCCAACTACCTTTAAAATACAGGTTAAGTCTTTGTATTTCATTTTATATGATTTCCTCAAATGTCTGGTGATCCGTGACTTTCTGCTCATGTTTATGCATGAGGTACTAAACAGCTGATTGCTAGAACCCTGTGCTTGTGGGTGGTCTTCCTTGTAGGGTGATCTTGCTGCACTATTTTCTTGGAGGAGATTCCTGATGTTAGTACCCTTCTTTTTTTTCTCCCTCTCTTGAGCTGGTCATATTCCACAGAGAATGAACTTTTAAGCAGAAGTCCAATCCTGACTTCCAGTATTTTGGGAGCCAACTAGGGGAAAAGGCTAGAGAAGCTCTACATTGGTATGTGGGCCCATTTTCAACATGGCTCCCCACCCTCCATGGGCCTGGTCTTTCTTGTCCAGAGACCTTCTGTTTTACCCTGTAGAGAATATACTTCCAGTCTGCTCCTGGTGAAGGCAGGAGAATCTGCCTGGTGCTTGGATTTGGGGAGGTCACCTGAAGGCCTCACTATTTTTTTTTAACAAACTAAGTAGACCAATTTTCTGTCTTTAGCTCCATCTTTACCTCCAGTTTCAGAAGTATCTGGTGCTACTCTTGAGTTTCTGGAAGCTTCTACAAAGTAAGACAGGGTTTCCATGACATTGCTTTCCATTTTCCAAGTTTTGCTATTGTCCCCTCTCTTTCTCCTTTTGTCTTTCGCATTTATGTCATTCAAAATCCTTTTATTGTTATTATTTCATGAGGGCTTCAGGAAGGAGTGGCCACAGGTAGGTGCACTCATTGCTCTATTTTCACTCAGAAGTCTTGTTCAATAATTTTTCAACTCAACTGTCTACACCTTGACTCTGGTTTTTCTAGAATGGATAAGTTTCCAATACCCAAGGAAGAAGTGATAGTTGTGTCAGAGTTGACAAGCGTTTAATTTTTGTTAATATTTGTATGTTTATACACCTACTCTTTTAGATGAGCCTAATACATTTTGGTTCCTTTGCTTATGGCCTACAGTGAACATAATGCGGTCTTTTTGTTTCTCCAAAGTACATGTATCATGTGCTGAGTTATCTTCCAGATTACTTAGGAATCTACTGCTGTGGGAGGAGACGTGGGAAAAGAACATTTTGATGCTATTCCAAATCCACTCAATCATTGGATTCAACTACAAAGACGAGTTGATACCTTTCTCTTTAAGGAATCTGCCATTAAAGGAGGCGTTATTACTCATGTTGAAGGCTAGCACCACAGCCTTCTTAGCGCAGAGGGCAGCGCGTCAGTCTCATAATCTGAAGGTCCTGAGTTCGAGCCTCAGAGAGGGCACAGCTATTTTGCTGTGCTATAAAAGGGCGTTTGAAGAAAATAATAAAAACTTTCAGCAAAGGTGCTTAGAGGCTCCCTGTGGCCAGGCAGATACAGGGATGCCCCCCACAAAGGCATCGGTGGGTAAATGCCCAATCTGCACGCAGATCATTCAACCTCATTCAAAACAGAAGGGATGCAAGCCACAGCCCAAAGGAAGTTGTCTGCTCTCCCAAGAATTAAAAAAAAAAAAAAAAGTGGGAGTTTTGAACTTAAAAAAACAGCTCCAAATCTCAGGTCTGCCACGTCTTACCAGTGACCTGGAACAAAGTTTCCATTCTGTTTTGTTTAACTTTTAGAGGCTCATTCCTTATTTGTAAAATGGGAATAATAACACCTAACTGGCAAGGTGAGCTGAACACATGAAATGATACGGATATATTACAGTCAATGGAAGATACTTATCCCAGATTTTGGCAGGTAGTGAGTGGTCCTGTAACTGATGTTCTCAGTGTAAGAAGAGGGATGCAGAGAAGGGCACTGGGGTATTTTTCCTTGAGAAAAGGGTTACCTGCATTGCCCAGCGATGACAGGGTGTGGTATTGCTGTCCAGGAGCTGCACGTCTCTTCAAAGAGGATGACAATGCGGACACTGCAGAACCCCAGCAAAGCACCTGACGGCTGACACAGACACGCGGCATCAGAAAGGGTCACTGAACACAAGCGCACAAACACAAACGCACACCTTGCCGGGCGGTGTGCGCAGAGTCCCTCCACCGCACGGTGTTTTCAACACCAGAACCAAGAAGACAATGTCAAGATGAAATAAATGAAACGTTAAGGATTCTGAGTGGGTGATTCTCTAAGCAGGGCCCTAATCTCCCATTTCACTTTTCTCCTCAGGGCCTCTTAGGGTGCAATTTCTGGTAATGTCCCTACGCTCGCCTCAACCCTCTTCTTGACTTGTCCTACATTCCATATGTAACAAGAATGGTCACTTGGGTTTGACAGTGGATAAAAGCATGTGAGGGATAATCTTGATATATACCTTTTAAGGAGATAAAAATAGTGAGATAATAGATGAGCTATCTATCTCATTTTTTTTTAAATAAAAAAATTTTTACTTCAAAAACTAATTATGTACTATATGCTGGCTAATTGAACAAAATAATAAAAAAAAATAAAAACAAAATAAAAACAAAATCTACCAAAAAAAAAAAAAAGTTGTGCCATCATGGTGATGTGTATTCTCTCTCTCCCTCTTTTTTTTTCTTTTGTGGCCATATCATCATTAATTTCTGTCTGCAGAGTTCACCCAAGTTCAAATTTGACCACTTTCCCCTGACCTCACCATACGTTTTCTTAGTTGTTGCTATAATTTCATTAGCTATTCCAGAGTTTGGAAGGAAATGGTGCTCCAAGAATGACTTCTCATGATAGAACTTGCAAGGTACAATTACCCTTAACTTTGAGATTAGGATGGTATATATTCCATTGGAAGACACACAACGGAATATTATTCAGTTGTGACAAAGAAGGAAGTGTTGCCATTTGCCACAACATGGATGGACCTTGAGGGCATAATGCTAAGTAAGGTAAGTCAGATAGGCAAAGACAAATACTGTATGATATCACTTATATGTGGAATTTTAAAAAGGTAAACTTGGTAAAAACAAAGAGCAAAATGGTGGTTAGCAGGGGGTGGGGCTGGGGGGATCCGGGGGATGTCATTTAAGTGTACAAACTTTCAACTAATAGATAAATAATTACTGGAGATCTAACACGTGGCATGGAGAATACAGTCGTCAATTACTGTATTATAAACTTCAAAGTTGCTAAGACTCTAGATCTTAATTGTTCTCACCACAAAAAAGAATAATTATGTGATGTATAGAGGTGTAGTTAATGCTACCATGGTAATCACATTGCAATATACAAATATATAAAGTCAACACATTGTACACCTTAAATTTACACAATGTTATATGTCGTTTATGTCCCAATAATAATAATAATAATAAGATTAGGACGGAAAGAGAGAGGCTGGGCACGCGGGTGTTAGCTCCAGTCCTCTGACATCAAGAATGGTCAGTGATCTCATTGACCTGATTGAGCTGATTTTCTTTCCAACCTAGGTGGCCCAAACTGAGTACCACTGAAGAACTGCTACAGCTGGGAGCATTAAAGCAACCCATAATCAGAGATGCTCCATGAGAATGTCATAAGGAAATGGCAGGGTGAGCTGCGTCTGAATTCCCACGGTCACATTAACGCTTGCAGCAAATCAGGGTTCGCATTTCCAAGGTCTGGGCCATTTTTGCCTGGAATGTTGTCCTTTCAGATGTGGAATGCTGTGTACTATTTGCAGATGGAGCGGCATTTTAGAATTTGAAAGCTTCTGACACCTTTTAGGGTCAAGCAGACACTCCTGGCTGATGCACATACCAGAAGACTGAAGTAAAGTTGTCCTTTTGCCCGAGCACACAACCCAGAGACAATTCCTGGCAACCAAAGGCATAATGAATGGGACCCAGCTCTTCTCGTGTTGGGAAAAAAAAAAAGAGAGAGAGAGAAAAAGAAAAAGACAAAGAATTGAATCTGGGCCAGTTAATAATGCAGTCCACTGGTTTATGCCCGAGACCTTGAATCTGAGAGGAGTGGCCTTTTCCAAAAGGTAATCTGTGCCTGATGGACATGCTTAACCTGTCCCCCGTTTGTGTTTTAAGGCTCTGTTACCTTGGAACCACCTCTTTATACCAGCAGCAACACCCCAAATTAGTCTCCATTCACAAATTACCTCTGAAGCAGCCTCCCTGGGAAAACTTAAAAGCCTATTTAACCGAAGGAGCGTCTGCTGCCAAGAAGTTGGCTTGGGAGAATGGCAGTAATTAAATGATGATAATATTTAGGATCTTGCAGGTATAACAAAGGCTCCTTTCTTTGTCTCAGGTGGGGACACGTTAACACATTGCCTCTGTCTGGCAAGGGAGGCAGGCAAGGGAGGAATGCAGCCATCGTGGGGGTGTGAGAACGGGCAATTGGAGCACCGAGTGCCTGGGGATGGGGGCTGCCTTCTGAGGTCTGGAGGAGAGCTTGGTGCTGGGAAGGAGAGTGGTTTAATATTAATATTCATCAGAGATGGGCCCTGTGGCATTTCAGCCTAAGATGTCTTAGAACAGGTGAGGGACGAAACAAGGCCAAGCTCTTTGTTAAATGGTTTCTTGTCTGTGGGAGGAAGGACGGGGGGGTGGGGGGGGGTGAGGCTCTGTGTGGAGCCTCCAGCCCATGTCTCACAATGGCGGCAAGATGGAAAGTGGAGTCCCAGTGACCAGTCTTTCCTCTCTCCAGTTGTGGGATCTCGTGAGCGTTGCTAAATCCACCCTACATGCAGGAAGGGGAGTGGCCCAGCCCGCCAGCCCCCGACCCGTGTGCACAGATGGGGGCCACGCTGCCCACCCTGTCGGCCCCGAGGCATGAGCGCCTGGCCCTCATCTGTCTGCTCGAGTGTGTACTTGTCTCATGATTTGAGTTGATCCAAAGGTCGGTATGATGGATGCATCCTGTGAATCTAATACATGACTAAATTCATGCCACTTTCTTCAGCTAAAGCAATTTCATCTGTTCAGCCCACAAAGAGGATAAATGGAATGCTGGGCTCAGGGCTCGGGGTCAGGGTTCCAAACATGTGGGAAGGAACGGGCCTGTGTTCCTCATTCATCCTGTCCGAACTGGACAAATTCCATCCAAGATGGCCGAATGCCACATGAGTCAACTTCTGTCCCCCACCCCCTTTCTCTCTGTCTCTGTCTCTCCCTCCTTCCTTTGCTTGCTCTCTCTGGGGATTTCACTCTGGCTAGGACAAAGGGGAGCTTGCAGGGCCAAGGTGCAAAGACCAGGTTGCTGTTTGCCAAGTTTGGGAGGATTCTCTCTGTTGGAGTTGGGAGTGTCAAGGGCCTTGGGAGGAGAAATGAGGAGAGGAATTTAGGAGAGTGACTTGTTCTAGTGAAGAAAAGCAAGGTTGACCTGGGCTAGGTATCGGATCTGGATCCAGCACTGTTTACTTTTTAGGGGGCCACAGGAAGAAGTGGGGAAATTCCCCCACAGAAGGCCCAGGGTCCAGGTGGGAAGGTATCAGGGAAAGAACAAGACATGGGTTCTTTCTTATGCGTCCATTATTGTTGTTGTTTTTTTTCTGTTTATATATATCACACATATTCATTATAGAAAACTTAGAAAATACAGAAGAGCCTAAAGGAAAAAAAAGAAAAAGAAAAAAAAGACTAAAGAAGAAAACTAAAACACTTATATACTAAGACTTAAGGATAAATACCACTAGCCTTCTAGAGAATGTTATTTTAATACAGTCTCAGAGCCTCCTTTTTTCTTTTAATAATTATTTTGTGGGCATCTTCCAAAGACATTGCAAAATCTGCAAGAATTTGTTTTTAAATCAGCTGATTCATATTTCATTGTGTGGATAAAATATACGTTTTAAAATCATTTCCCAATGCTAGCACTTAGGTTTTTAACTTTTCCTATTATATAAGAAAAGCTCCAGTGAACACCTTTGTGTGTATGTGTGTGTGTGTGTGTGTGTGTGTGTGTGTGTTAGGAAGGGAGAAGAGGGTGCAGCTGAACTTCTGTATCCTTGTTTTGGGTGGTCCCTAGAGTGTCTCTGACCTCTGACCTGCCTGGATGCTGGAGCAGACCCCCCAAGCAGTTGTGCTCATCCTTAGGTACATGACTCACTGAGGTAGATTTGCTGAAAAGACCTTTGGATTACTGGGGGCTGGTGAAGGTGGGGAGAGAGGAAGCCTTCTTCATTTTCTCAGACACATAGAAAGAGGATCTCATTAGTCCCATGGAGACTACAAAGGGCCCCCATTCCCCCTTCCCTCCCTGGGCTCCTTTGGGGACATTTGGATGAGCCCTCACAAGACTTTAGTGCAGGCTCGGTAGAGAAAGACCATGTGAGCATCAGGAAGCGGCCAGCCCCGGGCGCAGAGAAAGGACAGCAGGGGCAGAGCTTGGCAGTATTCACCCAGAATGTCCAAGGGAGACAGGCACCCTCCCCTGGGTTCCCCACCAGAAAGGCCTTGACCGTGGTGGGTTAGGGGAGGAAAATGCACCAGGCTTCACCGGACTTCACTCCCAGCTCATTCAGCATCCTTCTAATTCATGTTAGGATGTTAAGCTTCTGGGCTCCTGATAGAAATGGGAGCATTTTTGTTACTGGAAAGAAATAACCTTCAGCAGAAATAAAAAGCTGGTATCTCAGTGTGCGGGCTTGAGTGTGAGGTGAGTCAGCCTCCGGGAATCTGTTTGAAGGGCACTGGTGGGGTGAGGGGCAGCCCCTGCACACGGCAAAGGCAGTGAGCTAGGGCCGTCTGCCTGAGGCCTCAGAAGCCTCATGCCACACTCTCACTGGGACCCTGCAAGCCTCTTGGGGTCACTCTCTGCCCCACCTTTGTTGTGGCCATCAGCCAACGAAGCCAGCTGTCTTGTAAGGCCCCACACCGGAATTTGGTCACCTCCCCTTGGCTACTTGGAATTGTCATGGCAGTTGTCGGAGTCCTACTTCAACACTGGCAGGCCCACAGCCATACAGTTTACGAGCAGGGGCAAGTTGTTTGTTTTTTCCTTCCCCTAATATAGCCCTTGAATGACTGAGACCCATTACTGATAACAGACATGGGCACGTCAACACAGGACTGTCCTCTCTGGGCAATGGTATTATCGCTTGCTGTCACGGGTTTCACTGTCCACCCCCCAAATTCATATGTTGAAGTCCTGATCTCCAGCACCTGATTTAGTGACCTTATTTGGAAATAGGGTCATTGTAGATGTAATCAGTTAAGATGAGGTCACACTGGAGTAGGGTGGGCTTCTAATCCAGTATGACAAGTGTGCTTATAAAAAGGGTGCCATTGGGCGCCTGAGTGGCTCAGTTGGTTAAGCGTCTACCTTCGGCTCGGGTCATGATCCCAGGGTCCTGGAATCGAGTCCCGCATTGGGCTCCCTGCTCCGCGGGGAGTCTGCTTCTCCCTCTGACCCTCCCCCCTTCTCATGCGCTCTCTCTCTCTCAAATAAATAAGTAAAATCTTTAAAAATAAATAAATAAAAAGGGTGCCATGTGACACACACACACAGAATACCATGTGAAGACTGGTATTATGTTGCCGCAAGCCAAGAAGCTACCAGAAGCCAGAAGAAAAGCCTGGAACGGATCCTTCCCTAGTGTCTTCAGAGGGAGCATGGTCTTGCTGATAACCTTGATCTCTAATTCTAGCCTCCAGAACTGTGAAACAATACATTTTGGTCGTTTAAGGCACTCAGTGCGTGGTCTTTGGTTAAGGCAAGCCTACGACACTGACGCACTCGCCATCACCAAGGAGCCCGGAAGCCTTCTGACCGCGGAAGAGCTCCTTGTCTTCCTTACGCCTCTGCTTTATACAGAAAGGTCAAGCAGGTCATGCCTATTTTATAGATGGAGAGACTCTATCCCAGAGAGATGAAACGATTTATTTGAAATTGCTTTCTTGTGAAACCCTTTTTAAAAGAACAAAGCTGGGAAAAGTTAGCTCTGGCAACATGCTAATTGTCTGCCAACTGCTAACCTCACATCCCATGCTCCTAACCACCTTGAGGTTTTGGCCTTTCAGATGCCCTGTTCTTGGAGAGGGAGAACAAATGAGGAGCAAATCAGGGAGCGCTGAAGAGGAATGCTGAGCCTGGTCTCACAAGAATGTTGAAGGACCCCTTTGTGGAAAATCCGCCAATAGACAAGGGGTGTACACTAAAGTATTTATTTTCATGCTATGCAATGCCAAAGAATGTTTTAAATAAAAAAAAAAAAAAAGGATTTTTCACTCTGATTGTGGAACTCCCTGGGTTCCCAAATTCTTGGGCAAATATCTGGATCAGAATCTCATTTTAAGTGCCCAGTCATGAGGGCTTAACATAGGAGATGCTAACAACAAGCTGTGAGGTGTGGGGGGCCCTGTAGTCAAGAGATGTGGTTGGAGTTCCAGCTCCTTCTCGCTGGGGGTACAACCTCAGGCAAGATGCATTCACGCCCTTGTGTCTCATCCTGAAATGGGATGACAAACCACACCAAGTTCCAGAGGGTTCCAATGGAATCACATATATGGCAGTGCTTTATAAAGGGCAAAGTCATGCCGCAGCACAGGCGGTTGGATCTGAGGCATGGAGAGAGGGCAGTTCAGATTTTGGAGGTGGCTCTGCCCCAGGGAACATCCTGGTGTCACCTGGCGGGGTCACACAAAGAAGGGGCTGGATGGGGCCTCCTCTGGGGAGCTCTGAGGTGGATTTCTGACTTGCAGAAGCAGACCATGGGAAGGATTGGGAGAGAACTAGTGCTGAAGTATTTTTACAAACATGTATGTATGTTCATTTTCTGGGGAGAGAACTCCTGGCTATAGGGTAGGTGACCACTGATCCTTCCTCCCAAAGGCTTCCTCCTTTCTTTAGGAAGGGTGCCTGGGGCGCCTGGTGGCTCAGTTGGTTAAACGCCTGCCTCTAGGTCAGGTCATGATCCTGGGGTCCTGGGATCGAGCCTTACATGGGCTCTCTGCTCTGTGGGAAGCCTGCTTCTCCCTCTGCCTGCCGCTCCTCCTGCTTGTGCTCTCTCTCTCTGTCAAATGAATGAATAAAATCTTTAAAAAAAAAAAAGAAAGGAAGGGCTTGTGTGCAGTGGTGGGGAGCTTAGTAGAGTGGTAGGGAGGAAAGGAGCTGGGGCAACTTGAAAGACGTGCAAATAACAAACCACAAGACCTATATTCTCAGATCAAATCGAATCGAATCAACCTGAATCAAAATTCCCTTTTCCAGTCTTGCTCACTTTACTGAACACCCCACCATGCCCTCCAGCAGGCTGTTGTGGGGAGGGGGGAAGGGGAGGTGACCCTAGAGTATGTGGTGTCATTTGCCTCCTTGGGACCCCCTTACTGGAGCTGGTGTTCTCTGCACACCCACAAGGGGCTCTGGTGGCAGAGTGGCAGTGTGAGGGAGTCAGCCCGCTCTCACCCCTGCCCCAGACCCTTCCCTCAGGAAGATGTGGGAGAAAGAGCAGGAACACAAAGGGCCGATCCTGCCAAGCTCCTAGGGTTTGTGAGAGCTAGAGGATGCGTGCTGGAGGTGGAGTGGGCAGCGGGAGGGAGGGGGGAAGGAAGGTGAGAAGGCTGTGACTCACTCTGAAAGAATTGGGTTGTCTGATTTTATAAATTCTCAGGGGCTGGGAAAGCAAACGCAAATGACCTCAAATTTAGCTAATAGAGAACATTGATTTCCTTTATGTGGCACAGCCAAATGTATTTAGCTTCTACTCAAATATTGCCAGCAAATTATTTTTCAGTTCTTATAATAAAACCCCCTTTTTTAGGTCACCTTTAAAATTTCCCGAGCTGTCCCTTTGAAGAGCTGCGTTCAGTGATGATGTCTCAATTCAGAAAGGAGGCTGACTATTAATTATGCTGCCAATATGCATTTCTTCTTTCCTTTTTTTTGGAGAGGAGAGAGAAAAAGACAGCCATTCACTCTTCTTGAGCTATTTCATTGTCCAGCGTTTATAGCACTACTGTACATATATGATCCCCTCTCTGGCAGTCAGCTTCTAGGCTTACCTGTTCACCACCCATTCAGCCAAACCCAATGAGGGCATTTATCAGTAGCAGGAAAGCAGGAGCTTAATAATAGCAACAGAATGGGCAAGAAGAAAGTGTATTCTTTCTTGTTAGCTTCCCTGGCTGCCCTACATCATAATTATCATTTCATATGTCTTCTAAACTCCTTTAATCTGACTTCAGGTGACAGTACAGAAAGCAAAGGATGCTTTTATTGTCATGTGCCTTAATGCAAAAATGTATCTAGAGTTTGTGAACTGACCATAATGAGGACTAAAGAACATTTTGTTATCTAAACTGGTGATATTGTCATATTTAGTTTCACAATAGGAAAATTTCAACATCCCTCCTCCGGGGAGACTGTTTAGGAAACACATCTCAGCAGTCTGAGAAATTCTCCTGCCCTGGGTGCTCCTGGCTTCCTGCTGTTTTTTCACTCCTGCTCCCCTCCACCCCCATCCTAATGAATATTCAGCCTGCATCCTTCAGCCAGGATTTTGAATAGGATGCTTCCTGTTTTCCTATTAGAGATTAACTGTTGTCCTGGGTAAAAGGGATTGTTTGGTAGGACCTTGCAGCTGGGAATTCCTGTTTATTTTTCATTCTGACCCTGGTTCTGGGGATAACATAGATCTCAGAGGTTCAAATAAAGTCTGGTATATTCCAATGCTTGTTAGGCCTGACTCTATGTTACAAATATGGAGATATTTTAAACCTGCCTACTTCTACCATCTCACCGTGAGCGATTCAAAGGCAGGGATTAGGTTCTATTAATTTCTCTTTTCTGGTGCCCAACACAGTGCCCAGAACAGAGCAGAAGCTTAATAAAATTTGTTGAATGGATGAATAGGCATAGTGATTATAAGTTCTAGAGAGAGATGGTCATAATCATCCATCACTGTCCTTAGGCTAGAAAGGGATAAAGAAAGATGAAGATTCATGTGTACCTATTGTGTGTCCCTGTTGGCAAAGTAGTGATTACCTAGGCATGTTGCGGCATGACCCACTGGGTCCTGGAATTGGGTTTTAATCTTCTGGCTTTTCTGACAGTGGATTTTTCCACTTTTCTCTAACGGGCTCAGTATCTGCTACAGTTTTCCCTGGATCAGGGCTGTGGTTACTCATTCGTTGCGGGCCTCCGAAATCCATCACTGAGGGTGGTTTGGGAATCTTTGGTGGTTGTTACCTGGGTAGACTTGAGGTGTTCGAGAAGAATTAGTTCACAGGCCGGTGATGGTTTTGCCACTTTACAGAGAATTATGAACAAAAGCATCTTTGGAAGTGTAATTCTCTCAGAGCTGTTTATAAATATGTGGAGATTTGCCCTTTAAGACATATGTGACTTGGGCTTCTTGGGATTTGGTGTGAGGAAATGTCTGGGATTGCTTTCACAATTAAAAGGAGATCCATGGGTTTCTTTCCTCAAGATCTTATGGATGATGTTTTGCATTTACCATCTCGGAGAAGAGCTATAAACACCTTGCCTTTCCTTCATACTCATGTTTAAAGGTTGCAGATGTACTTTACAAATATGATTTCATGAATCCTTTAAACCAGGCCTGGGAAAGAGTAGATTCACTTAACATTGACTGAAACCTTTCAATAGCTTCTTCTTGCCCTAGAGATAAAGTCCCCTGCAGCCACCCCTGCTTCCACTCTCCACATCCCTTCTCAGTCACTAACCTCCAGTTGTGCCCCATGCTTGAAGCTTCTAATCTCATGCACGCTCTTGCCTTCAGTTTCTTGTGTCATAGTTCCTTCCACCAGGAATCGTTCTGCCTCACAGAGGGACCTGCAGAGAGAAATTAAGAGCCCACAGGGCATACATTTTCAAAGAGTGATCACAACTTTTCAGTCATTTTAGATGTAAATAGGAAATGTCTGAGCTCAGGCCTGTCCTCTTTGTAATAATCCATGTCCTTCTATTTATGTATTTGAATTGATGTCCTGTCAAAAGTTGCTGCCAAAATTGTATTTTAGAGGAGCCAGGAAGAGCTTGTCAGACCTCTTGACTTGTAGTTTGGATGGTTTTGTTTTGTCAGATTACTTTGGCTGTCTAAGGAAAAAGTAAATCACACCTCAATCCTTGACTTCTTCCTCTGGATATTTTTACATATTATTAGTAGTTTGACCATCATTCAAATTCCTTTATTAGGAAATCTGAAGATGATCTGACTTTTCTGATTGTATTAGAGCATTCTTTTATTTAATATTACTTAATATAGTAGTATGAAGAGGCTTAGAAGCCCTTGGGTTATATAAGATGTTTTGTGATACTATTATTTTAATCATGTTAGGTATTCGTTATTCTTAATAATATGCAGAGCAGCAGGAGGGTCTAGAGAGCAGATGCTGAAGGAGACCCAGGCAGTTGTGATATATTAATTAACATCTCTGTGGCTCAGTTACCTCATCTCTGCAATGGAAATGACAATAGTACCTACCTTGTGGGATTACTATGGGGGTTAAATAAAAAATGCATATAAAGAATTTAAGATCATATACAGCACAAGGTAAGGTCTCCATAAGGGCTACTGTGAGAGTGCTGACTGCACAGCCTCCATCTTTGGCCTCCATCTTGTTCATGCCTGTGCATTAAAGACTCGCTTGGAGGTAAAGGCGAGAGAAGAAGCACTCACTGACACATGTGGGTTTTATTATTTTCTATCCCTTCTTCAAGAACACATATCCTGTAAAAAAACCAAAAAAAAGTAAGACGAGTATCTTTTTTTTTTTTCTACTTGCCCATCAAAAATGGCTTCTGATTTTGAATAGAAAACTGTTCGAAGTCCTTCTCAGGCCCAGGTTTAAAGCCTGCACACCCCCTCTTCATCTTCTGTCTCCTACCAGTTAGTGTGGTATCCCAGAGGGACATTGCTATGGGAGTAAGGGATTCTGATTCTCCTTTGTCAATAACTGTTTTGTGTAGAGAATCAAGAAGAAACAAAGCTGATCAGCCATTCACTCCATAGCAGCCTAACTCCTACGGTCCTAGGTCTCAGTTTCCTATCTGTCTGTCAAAATTGCAATTCTTTGGATAAGGCATAAGTACCCTTAGAGTTGTACTATTTTTTCATTTACCTGTAGGAAAAATCGGAGAAGGTCTCAACGGTTTATAATACCTTGAGAAGAAGGGAATTCTACTCTTTAAAAATTCCATGCTGCTTAGGACTATTAAACTTCATCCCATAGAAATACTTGACTTAGATACGTTATCTATTTAGGTGGCAAAGTTGTGGGTATTATGATTTATAATATGATAGCTGCTTCCTGTGCTAAATTCTGAGTTTGTTTATTCATCCTGGAAACCATTATAATCAAGTTAATAGGAAGAAGGAGATCCCTGAACTCTGTGTACCTGGCAGTTCCTAAAAACAGTCCAGAGTTAGTGACTGGATGACCTCCAGGTAAGATCCATGCAAACAGCAGTGGTGGGACCCCCTCTGGAATGCCCTCTACCTCCTTTTCCCTTATTTAAATAAATTCAAGTCACTTCCTTAGAACCATGTCATTTTAAGATAGATCATTGAAGAATATTTTTAGTACAGTGCATTTCGAGGCAGAATATTTTATAAGTATATAAAGATGCAATTAATTTGTCCTTAGCCTAAGGTATGTTATAGTTGCCATGTGTAAGTGCTTAACTAAGAGTTAGTGCATTCTGATAATTTGAGGAGAATCCATAGTATTTAAACAGAAGGTTGTAACCAGATCACTTCTTTAGAAACTGTTATAGTATGTCTGAATTTGTTTACTGCAGACAGCAAATGACTAATGAAAATAGTTAACATGAATGGAATTTTCACAAGTAGCCATTGTAAAATGAGGATTAGAAGACCTTTCTAAGGGGTTGTGGGGTTGTGGGGTTGGCACGATGGTTCAATGGAGGCAATTTGTCTAAAGAATTTTGAAGAGTGCCCGGCATTCAGATAGTTCTTTAAAATGTTAGGTAGTGTGGTTTCATCAC
Organism: Halichoerus grypus; assembly: GCF_964656455.1. NCBI lineage: Eukaryota > Metazoa > Chordata > Mammalia > Carnivora > Phocidae > Halichoerus > Halichoerus grypus. Next base: position 182,719,798 of record NC_135714.1, read on the forward strand.
TAACAAATGAGCTTGAGTCTATGATGAGTGCTAGACTTATTTTGTAGTCAGTATAAACTCAGGTCTCAAGAAGTTACGATGGTCCAGTGTTCAGGTCTAGTGTTTGACAGAATCTACAGAAACACTTGTCTTCTACCCTTTTCTCTCCTAGGCCCTTAATTCAAGGAAGCCATTTGGTTTAAATATCTAACAGGAACCTGTCAGCAAGATCTAAAGTCAAGATTTTCCATCATTATGGAAGCAAGTGTTTATGGGCTATTTTTATTCTCAAAAGGATCAGGTGTTTTATAGCCGTTTAAGAATATGCATTGAAGCTTAGAGGATTACTAGGAGAGAAGCAAGCATGTTCTTCGTAAAATGGCACGAAAATACGAAAACAGATACGCATTAGAACATGGAAAGATGTCTAGAATGTCTGCATTAGGGAACTTTGGGAACCTGGGGAAACCCGACCATCGGTTTCTGAAGAAGGAGCCAGGCCATTCCTCTTATAGCCTTGACCTGTGTCCCGGGCTTGCCTTCTCTCCCTCCAGCCTGGAGGCAACAGGGCCTTTGCTTTAATCCTACAGTTTCAGCTCAATCATCAGCCCTTCCGGTGACCCTCACCTGTGACCCGGATGTAATCACCCCTCCTTCGTGCCCCCGCAAATGTCTGTTAGCATACATAGTGCTGCTGTCCTTGAATAAGGTCAAATCTCCTTATAGTTTCCTTCATGGTAAAGACGCTTTGTTATTCATCTTTATATTCCTGTGTTTAAAACAGTGTCCTGGATTTAGCGGTGCTCAAAAAAATGTTTTAAATGAAGGGATAAAATAAAACTAAAATTAAATTAAATGGTGGTAGTATAAATGCCTGACATTAAACTTTTGATTGCCACAGCATCCATTTCCAAGACACCCGTCTGAGTAAACACATTGTCGGCTGTAGGCGCAGCTACCAGCCGCACGACCAGGTAATTAACCAGGCCCCCCCCACCCCCAGCCTCCATGAAGCTCCGCTGTTAGAAAGCCCTGGGTAACCTGCATAACTGATCACTTGAGTGACCCCCACTTACTCCCCGCTCCCTAATTCCTGCTTTTATGCTTTAAATTTGTAAATAAAGAGTGAACCCTAAAGCCCTAGGCACTTCACCCTTGACCCTAATAAAGGCAGAACCCTGGTCTGCGTTCCCTTCTACCTGTGACCTTGCTGTGTGGCCCTTAGGCGTGCCATGCACCCTCCAGGAGCTGTGTGTAATAGCTTGTTCTCCAGAGTTCCCGGACGGTGTTTGCTCAGGTGTCTGTGATCACGATAAGGACCACGAGAGCCAGTCCAGCCACCACATCGGCTCTGGTAGGAAATGGCTGTCGGGGCTGCTACACTGCAGGTAATAGGGGCCCAGGAGAGTGTCTCGGGTCCTCGGAGCTGACGGCCTCACTAGCGATAGGCTGAGACCCACACAACAGTGGTATACATGTTCTCTCGACACCCGATATAAATCAGGTACTCGATAAGCGGTAGTTTGATTATGATGATAAATAATAAATAAATGATGTCATGTCATGTATGACATTTCTCAACTAGTATCTGAAATACTACTTTAGATGGAAAAGTTATAGACCATATTTTTTAAAAGTTATTAGACAACGGGGGCGCCTGGGTGGCTCAGTCGTTAAGCGTCTGCCTTCGGCTCAGGTCATGATCCCAGGGTCCTGGGATCGAGCCCCGCATCGGGCTCCCTGCTCAGCGGGAAGCCTCCTTCTCCCTCCCCCACTCCCCCTGCTTGTGTTCCCTCTCTTGCTGTGTCTCTCTCTGTCAAATAAATAAATAAAATCTTTAAAAAAAAAGTTATTAGACAGTGAAAGCCTAAATATACAGTTGAATTTCTCTTGTGTGTTAAACTTTTCAGAAATGCTCCTGAACATATTTCTTTTACCAAATAAATTTTATTTTTTCTGTTATGAACCTACTAGGTGTTATCATAACTTCCAAAAAATTACAATAACTTTTAAAATACAGAAAACAAAAATCATGCCTAGCTCCATCATCTAGAGAAACCATTTCAAGGTATAAACATTGCTTCAGTCTCTTTTTCTATGCAAGAATCTTTTCTTTTTTAAGATTTTATTTGTTTATTTGACAGAGAGAGACACAGCGAGAGAGGGAACACAAGCAGGGGGAGTGGGAGAGGGAGAAGCAGGCTTTCCGCCGAGCAGGGAGCCTGATGCGGGGCTCAATCATAGGGCCCTGGGATCATGACCTGAGCCGAAGGCGACGCTGAATGACTGAGCCACCCAGGTGCCCTAAGAATCTTTTCTTTTTAACATAATTGTGATTCATTCCTTTATTCATTTCATAAATATTTATAAAATGCTATCTGTCAGGATTGTGCTTGCATTGTGAATACTATGATTATATAGAAAATACAATTTTGCATCCAGTTTTTGAGTTAATAGAATAACAGACATTTGCCAATATTATTAAAAACCCTTTGTAAATATGATTATGCCTTATTTAATTAGCACCCTCCTGTTGAACATTTGGGTACTTTTCAATGCTATAATACTGTAATAACGTTTTAGATGTGTTTAGGGTGCTTTGTTTAGGAAAGAGTCCCACACATGGATTTACGGGGAGGAAACCTATGAACAGTTTATGACTTTTGATACATTTACCAACTTGCTTCCCAAAATGCATGACAAATTAATTGAAGGGAGAGTTCATTAATATATACAACTATAGACAAATATGTATAAATACACAGAAAATGTTTTCTATATTTTTGTATTTCTATAAAACATAGAAAAATGGAGTGGGAAAGAAGTTACACTTCACAATTAAGGCTTGAGCACAAAACAGTGAAGAGGCGGTGATCAACTCAAATACTTGAAATTCATTTAGAGTAGCTGGCTTGTCTGGAGGCTGTGAACATGCTCAGAGGGACCGGGGAGAGTCTGGCTGAGGCGCCTTGTTCCTAATCCAGTGTCTCCTAAAAGCACAGAACCTTGGTAATTTAAGCAAGATGTCTCTTTGGTATGCCTAGAAGCACCTAAAACCACGACAAAGTGAGGACAAATATAGCCACTTGAGTGCACACAAGAGTTTCATGTAACCAGTGGAATCAAGATTTTTTTTTTAAGGCTTAGGATTTCTTTCATGTTAAATATGCTTATTTATTTTTAGATAGGAGGAACTTCAGGCAGAAGCAAGCAGTGTAATATCATCTTGTATTGTCTTGTCTTGAAGGAAATTAGCCAGGAATTTGATTCATTTTTAGCCATGACATTCCAGGAAGCCTTTAAGCTGACTACAGAGGACTCATATTTTCTGAAAGTAATTTTGGCCAAAAGAGACACAGACCTCTGAGGCAGAAGATGCAAACATTGCATGCATGCTTCGGTTTCATTACATTCTTCCCCTCCCACCCCCCCATCTGATATATGATATATACATATGATTAAGGAAATCAAGGTGATTGCAGTAGTATTACAAGATTTTCCTTACAACTGATAATGCGTATAAAGCTCAGAAATTTTGCTATAAGTAAAAAAGTTAGTGTATTTACCTGTCTAGCTCTGGGAGCCCCTTCCCAAGGCATGTCCCTTCAAGCTGAACTTTGTTTTTTCCACATGATTACCATTATTTTATTGGTGAAAACATTTCAGATCTAAAGTCTCAACAGCTTTCAAGTTTACAATAAGCATCGTTAGCTACAGTTATCCCTTTGTACATTAGATCTCCAGAAGTCATTCATCTTCGAACTGAAAGTTTTTACCTTTGACCAAAGCTCTCAATTTCCCCCACCCCAGTCCCTGGCAACCACCATTATTCTCCATTTCTATGAGTTTTGGCTTTTTAAATTTTTATTTTCTTTTTTTAAAAATTTTTATTTAAATTCCAGTTAGTTAACATACAGTGTAGTATTAGTTTCAGGTGTACAATATAGTGATTCAACCCTTCCATACGACACCTGGTGCTCATCACAGCAAGTGCCCTCCTTAATTCCCATCACCTATTTCACCCATCCCCCCACCCACCTCTGATAACCATCAGTTTGTTTATACATAGTTTGCTTCTCTCTCTTTTTTCCCCCCTTTGCTCTTTGTTTTATTTCTTAAATTCCACATATGAGTGAAATCACATGGTATTTGTCTTTCTCTGATTGACTTATTTCACTTAGCATAATACTTTCTAGCTCCATCCATGTCATTGCAAATGGTAAGATTTCATTCTTTTTATGGCTGAGTAAGATTCCTTTGTGTATATATGCTACATCTTCTTTATCCATTCATCAGTTGATAGACACTTGGGTTGTTTCCCTAATTTGTCTATTGCAGATAATGTAAAGCTGAACATTTAGCTAACTCTTACAAATGCAAAGATTTATCATCTCTTCACTGGCTACAAGCGTTATACACATGAGGTCCTGATTTCAGTCCTTATATGACACAGTTAATTTCATTCTGTTTCATAACCAGACTACCCTATCCCCCGCTGCACTGGTGTATGTAAGGAGAGCGGGAGTGAGAGGTATAAGGAGACCTTGGAAAGTAGGAAGCATGGAGGTAGAAGCTTCTATTATCGGGCCACTAGTACGTGCCATTCATTTTACAAGCAGGACCAGACAAAAGAGTAATGGTAGATCACTCACTACAAGTTCATCACCAGCATGGGAGGAAAGAACTGCCTTAATAGTGGAGCAGTGATATTCATGCGTATGAAGGACAGTTCATTGAAAATTATATTATATAAAAGTACTATCTACAAATAAAGACATGATCATTAACCATTTTCAGTCTACATCCCTTATTTCTTATCTAGCTCTTTCACTTGTCCAATAAATATTTATGAAAGGCCCATTGTGTGACAAAGTTCATACATGAAAGATTAATTCCTCTTATCTAAGAGAGGGCTATATGACACAACCTTTAGCAAATCATAAAACTGACCTAAACCCTGGTAGATCATCTGATCTAGGAGGGACTTGGGAAAGTCAATATATGGGTCTCTTGTTCTGGGGAGCAGCTACATTGGTATACTAGCAATCTATAAGGTAATTGTTTTCCTGGGAATAGATAAGGCCAACTAAAATGAGAAAGAGTGAAAAGAAAAGAGGGCTGGATATGAGAACTAAGGGAACCTAACATTAAAGGGATATTGGAGGAGAAACCATTGAAGATGGTTTTGGAAGGAATGATGGAGACATAACCACTTTTTCTCTTAAAAAAATTTTTTTTTAAAGATTTTATTTATTTATTTATTTGAGAGAGAAAGTGAGCAAGAAAGAGAGAGTGCGTGCACAAGCTGGGGGAGGAGCAGAGGGAGAGGGACAAGCAGACTCCCCACTGAGCAAGGAGCCCGACGTGGGGCTCGATCCTGGGACTCCAGGATCATGGTCTGAGCCAAAGGCAGATGCTTAACCGACTGAGCCACCCAGATGCCCCACACTTTTTCTCTTAGTCAAGATTTTGCCACATTAGAAATGTGAAAGGGCAACTTGAGCAAAGCAGAGATTCACCTTTCTCTGTCTCCAGAAATCAGTGCAGTGCTTCTACTGTCTGAGGGAAACTTTTCTCCTCCTGTAGAACTTTGGTTCGAATGGGGATATCTGACACATTAGTTCCCATAGCATGACTGAGGCAAGGCTACTCTATTTGCATATGACATAATCTCAAAAGCAGCTTCTCTCATCCTCTCCCTCCATCTATAGCAATCGACACGGTGGGTGATGTTCACTAGGGCCATGTGGATAAAATGCAATCACAAGTACACAGAATGAAAGAAATGGTAAAACCTGCATAACATGTTAAACTCTATCATATACATAAAGAAAAAAATTTCTTTTTAAAATAAATTAAGTTTATCTTTTCTGTTAGGAGAGCAAAACATGCTCATAACAAAGTTTAGGCAAATTTCAGGATTTCAGAGACAAAGATGGCATTCCAAACACACACTTGGCTCTTTCTCTCTCCGAAGTTCTTAGTGAAATGATGAAACAATGTAATTATAAACATTCTCTAGGTTACTGAAAACCAGAGAAGGGACCCACCCTGTTAGGAGACAATTCTCCATGAGATTCTTGCATTTTTGTACAGTTTCTGAGCAGAGGCACTGGCTGCATTTGTCCTGGAATATCTTTTCCAGACTGTATAGCAAACAGTTTCGAAAGATAGAGATAATGTCTTCCTACAGAACAAAGGGCAGGCATGCCTAGTGCTTATTATAAAAGATTTGGATTCCCTAAATTCAGGGTTCCTCTCTCGTAAGTCAATCCACTGCATTTGAGACTTGGAGAATCAGAGCAAGAAAATCAGAGCAAGAAAATGCTAATGCTCTAGCTATTGCTATTGCTGTAATAAAGTTCTTTGTCTCTGACCCACGAGTCTCCTGTCTTCTGCCAACATCCATGAAACTGTGATGGGTTAATTTGTTAGCTTCCAAGGAGAGCAAAATTTCAGACTCTCTACAGTTGTTGACATGGATGAGATGCCAACAGAGACATGACTTTCTAGAAGAGGAAGGATGAGGGCCTCCAGGGTTACTGAGTGGGATTTGAGGGAAGTCCATGAGAATCAATAGTGAACATATTGGCTACCTTTTTTTTGTTGTTTTTTTTTAACCAATGCCTATTTCCAGTCTGCTTTGAGTTTATTTTGTGGTCTCTGCTGTAGATTCTTGAGTGGAATTCACAGTTAGTTCTTTTCAATATTTTTAAATAATAAAAGCATTAAGAGTATATCTTCCCCCAAATCCAAAGAGCAGCATCTGCTCCACTGGGAATGGCCACGAAAGTTCCCACAGCTGGCCCATCAGGGAGGATGAAAGGGAAATGGTTGGAGGTTGCCTGAGAAGTGGTAGCCCTACCCTCTGCTGGCTGATGGGGGGGGTACCCCAGAAAAGTTTAAGGGATTCCAGACAGGAGGGACCAGTGCTTAGTGTACTGGGAATTAGCTGGGGACTCTAGAAGACTCATAGAGAAGTTCCACGTGTATATGCGTGCATTGGCTGGACAGTGGCTGGAGGCGTGGTGAGTAGGTGGGCCAGAGAGCAGCCCTTCAGCATGATATGTGGCAGATAAGCGCCCGCTGTCTGCAAGGATGTGGTTGAGCACGGACGTCCCAGTGAGGTCCTGTTGAGGAGAATGCAAAGATGGAAGGTGACAGCAGAAACTGTGGGAACATGGGAGAATGGACGTGAGCAGCATGTGTCAGGTCATGGTGATGCCCACGACCAGGCGCATCCCCCTACACTGCAGCGGAGGCCAAAGTGCCAGGATGTGGAAAGTCAGATCCCTCCTGGGGAAGAGAGAAGAAAGGGGAGGACAATCTTTAATATCCAATTACCTGAGTTTAAACCTTGAATTGACCCTACTTTAAACCCAAAGTGACAGAGATTCTGAGTTGAAATGGCTAATAAGCTAAATTAGTTTCTATGACAGACAAGGAGATAAAGTTGCACATGTAAACACCTGAAGGATAAGTTTTAAACCTGTTCTATCTTAAACACAGTCTGAATCCTCTCTCTCTTGCCTATTTTGGGACAGTATTTTTGCCCCCTTTCTCTCTGGTGCAGCTAATCTCTGTCTGCTAGCAGCTCTGGGTTAGTCACACTTCTGCAATTCATTACCCTGCTCACCAAAAACAATCCCTTCCTTGACCTCTCCTGCCCCTTAAGCTAAATCTGCATTTCTTATCTCTCCTACCTCAACTTCCTATAAACACACCCACTATCTTTACTCAATTCCTGCTCATTCCTAACGCAACTCTCATTTGGCTTCCATCACCATATTGAGCTTACCAAGTTCACAAAAAATCATTGCTTCTTTTGAGTTTCCCCGAGCTCCCATGTCCCCGAGATATTTGTCAATGTTGACCAAGCTCTCATCTCCTTTTTCAAATTCTTCCTTTTTAAAATTCTTTCTTATTCTACTTTATCTTAAGTTAAAATGTTCTAAATTTCTGCAGGCCTGCTGAATTCCAGACACTGAAGTCCCCTTTGTGGATTTACTTATTCAAGTTGTATGTTAGGCTGAATTGTGCCTGTTTATTCTTTGAAAGTAAAGAAACAAATTACTGTGGCAAAACCTAGTTGGTGACCCAGGTACGCTGCCACCAAACTAAAGAACGGGTGTCTGGAACTCTGTGCAGAGTGGGGAAGTCTGCGATTTGTGCTATCTGGCAGACATAGTCTGATTTATGTGGCATACATTTGCATAAATTAGTCTCATTTTCCTTCTTCCTGCTTCGCTTTCAAAAGAAAGACCTCCCAGCCTTTGGGAAGATGGGAGCCAGAAGGCTGAGCTGCAGTGACCATCTGACACTGGGGAGGGTTGGCCTGAAATTAACCATGGAAATGACTGCAGGACGACTCCTGACACAGAAAGGCTGGCCCCTTGTTTGCTTACAGAGAGGACATATTTCAGGATTCACACTCCCTTTTGCATTTGGGACTCAACTGTGGCCCTCTGCTCTCTGACCTGGAAAGGGCATTAGATACAATGTTATTTCTGCTTGCTTTTTGGTTTTGTTTTTAACATTTTATAGTCAAATAGAAACAAATGCATCTTGTTTCTGCAATGACCTCAGATGATGTTGGTGAAGCTTGAGGATATCATATACAAATGTGGCTCATCAAGTGCAAGCACATGGCGGTAGGGGACCAAACCCCTTCAAGGGATGCTTCCTTGGTGGACCCAACTACTTGTTTCTATCCATCTCTGAGAATTTTGAAATGAGACATTTTTTCCAGGCCCTTTTGTGGTTTGTGCAAATCCCCTCAAACTCAATTTGTAGTGTTTTCTTTCTGATGGTGAAAGGCAAAGTACCCGCTGAAGAATAAGATACTAAGAGAGGAGTGCCTGGGTGGCTCAGATGGTTAAGCATCTGCCTTCGGCTCAGGTCATGGTCCCAGGGTCCTGGGATCGAGCCCCGCATCGGGCTCCCTGCTCCACGGGAAGCCTGCTTCTCCCTCTCCCACTCTGCCTGCTTGTGTTCCCTCTCTCGCTGTGTATCTCTCTGTCAAATAAATAAATAAAATCTAAAAAAAAAGAAGGTACTAAGAGAAAGATTTAAGTTGTAGAGGATCCAAAAGGATCTCAGAACTGCTACCTCTTTTGTACCACCTTCTCTGTCACTTTGGGTTTTATTATAAGAAGTAGTTGTGATAACATCAGTTGGGTATCACCATGTAATAAACCCCCCAACATCTCAGTAACCCAGAAAAAGAAGCATTCGTCTTTACTCATGGGGCTATAGGCCAATTGGGCAATTCTATTGATCTGTATTGGGCTCCCTCAATATCTGGGGTCGGTGGGTAGGGTGGTTGGGGCTGGATTGGTTAGGATGGTTTTAGTGACATGTGTAGCTATTGGCTGGCTGTGAACTGGGGCAACAAAGTGATAGAACCACTTGTTTCTCATTATCAGACAGGCTAGGCCAGGCTTGTTTTCACTGTTTCTGGACAGGATTCTAAGAATGAGAGTAGAAATGAGGCTCAGAACTGGCCCAACACAGTCTCCACCTCTTTTTTGTTTGATCTATTGATCAAAACAAATGACAAGGCCAGCCCAGACAAAGGGAATGGAAAAACAGACTCTACTTCTTAATGGAGGGAGCTGCAAAGTCACATTGCAAGTGGGAGAAGGGTGGATATAGGGAAGGGAGAAAAAAAATTAAGGAAAATTTGCCATCCACGTACTATAGGGATATTTCTAGTAGCATATTATTTTTTAAGAACTTTGCAAACAGACTTACCAAGCAGTGTGCTCCAAAAGACATGGTGAGCATTCAGATTCACTACAATAATGGTAACACATGAATAAAACCTTCATAGAGTTTCATAAAAATATTGCATAAATCTGACCTACATGTTAAACTAAAGGGTCTTCCTGGAAGGAAGTGAACATCACAGCAAACCCTCTGAAAGTAAGTATTGGTGAAGGTTCCCTTACTTTAAATAGCTTCTCCTTTTATGCAAATTAAGCTTTGGCAGTTTTTCACATAAACACAGCCTGTTACCTGAGAGATAACCTAGAGGTTACCTAGTCTAGTGGTTTTCAAACCTTCTCAGTTCTGCCAGCACTGAGGTTTGCATGGAGGTGTCCCAGAGGCCACCTCCTGCTGGAGGGAGGCACAAGAGGGATAGAGGGGACAGAGTTGGGATGAGAATCCCTTGGGAAGGTCTGGGCCAGAGCTCTAGGCACTCCACATTAATACAAATCAACCAGAGTCGCACTGCCTTTTCCTGTTTTGTATATTGGGCTTAGACAAACAATTTCATTAAAGATAGTAGTTTCCACAGATTTTTAAAAGGTTGGAATTCAACAACAAAATAATCAATAACCCAATTAAAATATAGACAAAAGACCTGAACAGACATTTCACCAAAGAATATCTACAAACTGCTAATTAGCATATGAGAAAATGTTGAACATCACTAATCACTAGGGAAATGCAAATCAAAACCACAATAAAATATCCCTCACATCCATTAGAATGGCTGTGACAAAACAAAAAACAGAAAATAACAAGTGTTGGCAAGGACATGGAAAAATTGGAAGCCCCGTGCACTGCTGGTGGGAATGTAAACTGGTGCAGCCACTCTGGAAAACAGTATAATGGTTCCTCAAAAAGTTAAAAATAGAATTACTAAATGGTCCAGCAATTCCACTTCTGGGTGTATAACCAAAATAACTGGAGTAGGGACTTGAAGAGATATTTGTGTATCTGTGTTCACAACAGCTTTATTCACAATGGCCAAGAGGAAGAAGCAACCCAGACGACTAGATAACATGCGGTATGTGTGTACAATGGAATAGTATTCAGCCTTAAAAAGGAGTGAAATTCTGACACATGCTACAACCAACCTTGGATGAACTTTGAAGACATTATGTCGAGTGAAATAAGCCAGTCACAAGGGACACACACTGTATGTAAAGGAGTTACATTCAGAAAGACAGGGGATGCCTGGGTGGCTCAGCTGGTTGGGTATCGGACTCTAGGTTTCAGCTCAGGTCATGATCTCAGAGTCACGGGATCGAGCCCCAAGTTGGGCTCCGACTCAGCGGGGAGTCTGTTTGAGATTCTCCCCCTCTGCCTCTCCTCCTAGAATCTCTCTCTCTCAAATAAATAAATAAATAAAATCTTAAAAAAAAATTCACAGAGGCAGAAACTAGAAGGGTGGTTGCCAGGGGCTGCAATGAGGGGACGTGGGGTGTTAAAGTTTAGTGGGTACAGAGTTTCGGTTTGGCAATGAAAAAAGTTCTGGAGATGGAGAATGGTGATGGTTGCCCAATAATGTGAATATACTTAATACCACTGAATTGTATACTTAGAAATGGATCAAATAGTAAATTTTCTGCTATGTATATTTTACCATAATTTTTAAAAAGGCTCAGAAAACGACTGATAAAATCCAAACCCATCCAGGCACCTGGGTGGCTCAGCTGGTCAAGCGTCTGCCTTCGGCTGGGGTCATGATCTCAGGGTTGTGGGCTCGAGCCCCGTGTCAGGCTTTCTGCTCAGGGGGGAGTCAGCTTCTTTTTCTGCTTTTCCCTCCGTGATCTCTCTCACTCTCATTCTCTCTCAAATAAGTAAATAAAACTTTTTAAAAAAAATCCAAACCTATCATTTTACATTTGAAAAACACAGACTGCTTTTTTCACGCAGCCATGCAACTTGGAGATCTTTCCACATCGGTACTAAAGATCTGCCGAGGACTGTTTTCCCAACAGCCTATTATTCCATGGTATGGATGTACTGCAATTGACTGACCCAGTTCCCTGATAAGAGGCACTGAGGTTGTTCAACCTTTTTTTTTTTTTTTTTAAAGATTTTATTTATTTATTTGAGAGAGAATGAGAGACAGAGAGCATGAGAGGGAGGAGGGTCAGAGGGAGAAGCAGACTCCCTGCCGAGCAGGGAGCCCGATGTGGGACTCGATCCCGGGACTCCAGGATCATGACCTGAGCCGAAGGCAGTTGCTTAACCAACTGAGCCACCCAGGCGCCCTCAATCTTTTGCCATCATGTCTATCTCTTTATTTCTGCCTCCTCTTCTGGACTGTGTCTTTTGCAGACATAGGTTGTGTCTTATTCATTATTAGCTCTTCAGAACTCTGCACAGTGATCCAGCCTTAGTATTTTTACTTATTAAGGAAATGAATGCATATAGACAGTATGTGGCTCAGTAAATATAGATTCTGATTCACTATGAATGGGCTCCCTGGCCTTGGGCAAACCCCATCCCTTTTTCCAAGCTTCAGTTTTTCTGTGGCTGTAAGTAGATAAAATGAGATCTTGCTCCCAGCTCAGAAATCCCATGATTCCTAGTGTTAGACTGACCCAGGGTCTGACCTGCTTTTCAGCCTCAGGAATGGAGAGGGGGAAGATTCCCTTTCCTGCTGTGGGATAGAGCCTCCCCTTGGCTGGGCCACATTGAGAGCTCAGTCAGCTCAAAGCCTGATCCTTTCACCTGGGAGTGGAGACAAGCCGTGTCAACCCTTTCATGTGAGGGCTATGTGAGGTGACTTTGCACTGGGATGAAAATCCCTCCATAATGGGCATTTGCTTGGGGGACAGTGACTGACACAGAGCCGCTTCACAGAGTCTAACTGCTTTGCATAAAATGTTCCCATAATGCAGGGCATTGTGCCTTTTCTGCAAAGAAAAAAAAACCCCGCATCAACAAAAGCCTTCACAGCGATGGGAAAATGGATGTTAACATTTCTGCCTGACTGATAATCTCGGATGTTACCCTTGGGAAGCCCCAGCTTTCAGAATGATGTATTTGCCGGGGTTTGGAGGTTTTTACGCCTGTAATGGGTTATCTGGCAAACACAGCAATGGGCAGTGCAGGGAGCCCCCGTGCCGGAAGCAAACAGGGGAGAATTTTATGTTTTCTGGCCATTTTCTTTGTTCCTGATTTCCAAGGTGAAATTTTCATTTCAAACAAAGAGAGAACAAACAGGAACAAAGAATCAAGGGGCTGTTTTTGTTTGTTTTGTTTTTCTTACATGTTCTCTTTTTTTTTTTTTTAGTGCCAAACTCTCACATTGAATGTCTGGCCCCCAGGGGTGAAGCTGAGGGTGAGGTTTTTCTGACTTTTCCTGTGATATCTTTGGTTTTGTATTTCTTTGGTGTACAGAAACCTTGTAGAGACATTATTAGAGAATTCAGAGAGAAGAGATCTTGCCAAGGGGCCAGAGCAAAATCCGTTTTGTAGCACACAGCAGTCATTGTGAGTGGGAGAGATGTGGAAAGGCCAGAACCCCAGGGCTCCTTTCTGAGGGAGGACACAGGAGACTGTGTTAGTTATCTGCTTTCCTTTGGCTCTTGCATTTGAAAATCATCTAACCTTGGCTAAGGCTCCCATGTGCTTCTCTTTAATGTCCACGCATAGAATAGCTTTCCTTCCACTTGCTTCTCAAAATCCTCCATTATCGTGAGAAAACTGTCAAACTTTAATGCCTAGAATTTGAATCCAGGGTTCAAATCAATACCTTTTAGCAACAGTGCTAGCCTGAGGTCTATCCTGGGTTCCAGAGTTGCACGGCGTCCTGCTTGTGTAGACGAAGGCCCCCTTACTACTCAGCAGATACGTATTTATGGTCAGCACTGAAATGGGCACGCTGGGGTAGAGCACGTGGCTTCTTCTCTCACTGGACTCACAGCATAAGAGACATAAGAACAACTAACAACATAAGATACATCATAAGGCTGCTTTTAAGTATCAAGGGAGTGGAAGAAATAGTCATATGTGCTAGGTGTGATCTTCGAAAGAATCAGAGTCAAGAGGAATCGAAACTTTATCGTTATGTCAATGGAGTATCCTTCTATCTATAAACAAAAATGTGAAATAACCTGGTAGACAGCTCTTTTGCTTCAGGAATTCCACCGGCAGTACTCCCCGACCTTGAATTTGTCCCACATGTGAAAGGTTTTCACTCTAGTAGGAAAGAGAAATGACTCAGATGGCCTCCATCGGAGGGATATAGTGTCTAATTCATTAATTAAAGGAAAATTCTTCAGGGAGCTTTATGTGGTCCTTGTGATACCAATTGTTGCAGCCGCCCTTTTGATTTACCATGAAACAGCATTTGGGGACAAGGCTTTGGCACAGAAAATACAATCAGAATCTCTCTTGCAAGAAGTGTAATTACATGGGGCTTTAAATTGACAGTGGCTGACAAAATTTCCACCAGCACATTAGAAAATCAATGACAAGCCCACTTTTCAACATCAGGGCATTGCGATGGCTTCCCCTTAATTGATAGCCAGGGAGGAACGTGTAACTGCTCGTGGTTTACCTAATATTGGCATCTATATTTCTTTACCGGCTAACAACACGGTTTCCAGCCTCCCTCTGCCTTCCCTTCACCAACTCTCTGCAGAGGAGATTACATTTAATTTTATTCATTATCACATCCTGGAGAGAAATTCAAATGTATCACTCTGAGGCCTAAAATAAGGTCTCTACTCCGGAGTAGATAAATGAAAGAAGTAAAATATGGTTCAGAAAATTGTTCCCCTGTCATGGTTAAGTCCTTCTGCTGCATGAGAGAGGGATGTGCTTTTAGTTTCTCCCTCCACACTTTAGACAAATAATAGGAGCTGTCAGTTACCGTTGTGTGTATTTTTGAAGCGGGGAGGGGCACACATCTTAGCAGTTTTCCTAAATAAAAGCAAGAATTTTAAATTGGTCTTGTAATTTTTTTTTAAGTATTTTCTAGTCACCCAGTTGGTTCCTAGGAGTAAAACTCATGACACTCGTTTGTTTTTTGTTTGGACTCTATGAAATTGCTATTTTGTGGGATAAAAATGAATATCAGCAATTTCATAAGGGTCAACCTAATAAATCAGCTAAGAGCCTGTGTGTTGTGATTTCAGGAGCTCTGAAAAAAGACCCATAGCCTGTTTCATAACTAAATGAAATAATAATTATAAAATAATAAAGAGTAAACAGTGTACAGATTAAAAAATTAAGGAAAATGCCTACCCTGATTTGAAATAAAGTACAAATGACTAACATCATAGTCTTTCCTTTGAGCTAAAGGCAGGAAAACAGCAGGACCCCGATGGCTAAAAGGGGATGGTAGACAGAGGTGGATGGACACAGAGAAGGGGGGCAGAGTCTCTGTAACAATTTTGCCAACCGTATGGCGCTTACCTCTCTGAAAAGGCATTGTTCCACATTATAGTCTGTGTATTGGCTGAAGAGGGGTGTTCTCTGTTCTACCCAGGTCCACTGGATCTTCACTGATCTCTGCTGGGGAGAGGTGGATTACTCCTCATCCAAACTTGTGACCATAAGACATGACTGGTCCTATGTGGCCTTTATGTTTGAGGTTGAAAGACAGAACACACAATGGACAATGGCCAGGCCATAGAGAAAAATCGAGTTCTGACCCACCACATGCACTGAACCACCTGGGAAACCCCCAATATACAATAAGCGGCCCAGGAAGCCAGCCCACTCTAAGTCAGACTTGAAGGAGGTCAGACTGCTATCTCTAATAACAATCCAGGAAGCCAAAAAATAGCTTCCTAAAGAATCAGCCCCAAATGGCCAGGGCTTCATTAATAACTGACAGATTCTCTAATTTTTGTCTCTGCTTCCAACTCAGGACCAACCAGAGAAAGCCAATCACATATGATGCCTACCTTCTAGTTCGTCTGTTTACAGCTTCCCCATGCTCACAGCTTCCAATCACGGCATACCTGAAGCCTTCCCTTTTTTTTTTTTTTTTAATTTTATTGTTATGTTAATCACCATACATTACATCATTAGTTTCTGAGGTAGTGTTCCATGAGTGTTTGTGCATAACACCCAGTGCTCCATTCAGTACGTGCCCTCTTTAATACCCATCACCAGGCTAACCCATCCTCCCACCCCCCTCCCCTCTAGAACCCTCAGTTTGTTTTTCAGAGTCCATCGTCTCTCATAAGCCTTCCCTTTTTTCTCACTATAAAACGGCCCCATTCCTCTGTCTGTCTTCCAGGCTCTGCAAAAATGCAAGTGATGGTGGCTGACTTCTTGCAACAGCAAGCTCTGATAAATAGCCTCTGCTTGTTCTCTTTTGGGTGGTCTTCATCCATTTCCACAAGGAACTGCACCCACCACCATGGTTCTGAATATTTGCTCCACATCTTAAAAGATGCTGCCTTTATCAGCTTCTCTGTCTTCATGCCAGGCCTCTGTCAAGCCTCTAGCCCTGGAGTTTCTGGGTCCCCTCTGGGCAACTTTATACCATGGGAAGAGGCAGGATCAACCATCAGAACTATTCATCTACTTTTCTTCCCCACTGCCACCTTCTGAGCATCACTCCTGTACTGTTTTGGAGGTGCCAAGGCTAAGGCAGGGGAAGCAGAGAAAACCCCCTTTACTTTTGGGAGTCACTTTACTCAGACTGATGTTTTTAAATCTGCCCCCTCTCCCCCCAAGGTTAGGTGAAAAGAGTAAGGTGTGGATGAATATTCTAGCTCCTGCCTTCTTTGCTTTCTCGTTGTCTCCTGTTCCCCCTCAAACCCTTCTGGACTAGAGGGGTTGGGCTTCAGGCTCCTTTCCTCTCAACAGGTTTTATTGTCCTCCTACCCTAGGGGGACATCCTTCATAACCCAGATATTCTCTGCACTAGGAAACAAAGTCCCACTGAGTCCTGTGGACTTGGTTCTCCATATTTTTGAGGAAGACATTTAGAAAATCGTATCTCCCTCAACAGATTTTGGTTTTCAAGTCTATCTTCTTACTTCAAAATGCCATTTTGAATGTTAGAGGCTGAATATTTACTTTCTTTCTCTTAATTTTCTTTGCATTCTTCTCTAACTTTCCTAGTGCCCTCATATAAATGCCACATCCACATATAACCACATACGCCGGGTATGACTCTATCAGCTGGTAAATATTAAAATGCTTCCATAATGGTAGCCGACTAGCTGCTGCCCTAACTCCCTTCCTGGTACATGCACTACTACTTAGTGAATGAAATTTCATCCCCACCCCATTTCCCTATCTCACGCTGACTAGAGGGGAAGGTAAGACATACAGGGCTGTAAATGGGAAGGCAATTGGGTATTTTTTTTAAAGACTTATTTATTTATTAGAGAGGGAAAGGGAGAGAGAGAGGAAGGAGGGGCAGAGGGAGAAGGAGAAAAGCAGACTCCCCATTGAGTGAGGAACCGACAAAGGTTAGATCCCATGACCTTGAGATCATGACCTGAGCCAAAATCAAGAGTCGGAGGCTCAACCCACCAAGCCACCCAGGCGCCCCACAAGTGAATATTTTTAAAACAACTAACTGCTCTGCAAACAGAGCTCCATTTCAAGCTCCAAAGCAAACTTCCCGTGAGGCGATGTGAGCAGGGAGGGTGTGTAAATTACGCTGCACCGCAGTTTAAGGCCCACCTTCTCCCTCCGCCACTGACCAGCAGGGTGACCTTGTCCAAGTTATTGACCTGCCTAAACTCGAGGGTTCTGATCTGTAGAGCAGAGCTAATGACACGTACTTAGAGTAGTGTGGGGAGTGAACTAGCTAATGTGTAAAATACTTGGCGCACAGAGAGGGTATGTATTATTGGTATTTTTTTAAATACTAATTTCTTTCAAATTTTCAAATTTTAACAGAATCCTATAAAGCTCTAATGTAGGTTACACGGGAATAACATCAACTTTATGGATTTGGGTTTACCAGCAAGAGATGGGGCTCATGACTCTGGTCCACATAAGAAGGAGAAAGGACTCCATGCCTTCTCGGTGGGGGCAATCTCGAAAACAGGTGGCCACCAGAAAATAGGTGGCCACCAGAAAACAGGTGAACATTATTTTTGGCCAAACAAACAAAAGCCTAGATATTACAATGGTCTTTAGACACTCTACAAAGGGCCATAGAATGTAAACAGATATACTGAGTACCTGTGGTATTAAAATTTCATGGGGTCAGGGCAATGATCAGGACAAAAAAAGTCTAAAAATGCACCTTAGAGGTGAAGGGGTGCTGGCGAAAGGCTGAGGAAGCAGCCAGCTCCTAGAATCTGAGTCCATGAGCAGGCTGGATCCCCAGGTCAGATAAGATGACAGCTGGCTTCCAGAAGCTCCATTCAGGCCAAGCCAAAGAAGTAGGCTTGTTAGGACATGTTGTTATTGCCACCGGCCGCTGGACGTCCCTGCACTGGGGCAGGGAACAGATTCCTATTGCTTTGTTTCCCTTGTTCCAAACTCCAAATCCCAGGATCTCCCTTCCTACCAAGACTCACTGAATGGTGGATTCCTCAGAGGTATTCGGATGGCAGGCAGGAAAACATGACAGTGCCCATGCATGGGGGGCTGTCAACACTCTGATTTCCATCTGTGTTTGAGTCCCGGCATGGTACAAGCTTTTTAACATATGCCCTTTGGTTTGGGTTCCCATCTGCCCTAGCTCAATGTTACTCTGGCTACTATTTATCCATCTTATAGTTTCAGGCAAGCATATTTTTATTTTTATTAATTAATTAATTAATTTTTTTGAGAGAGTGTGCACTGGGAGGGGGAGGGGCAGAAGGAGAAGGAGAGAGAGAATCTTAAGCAGGTTCCACGCCCAGGGCGAAGCCCGATGTGGGGCTCCATCTCGAGACCCTGAGATCATGACCTGAGCCGAAATCAAGAGTCAGATGCTTAACCAACTGAGCCGCCCAGGCGCCCCTGGTCAAGTGTATTTTTAATCTTCTAATCTTTGACTCATCCTCCTTAGGCAAATGGAGGTGTCATCTGCCTTGCATGTTTTCCCTTGCTCTCCAGGGGGATGGGTCCTTGCATACTAAGACCTTTCTAACTTCTGACCAGTCTGTGAAGTTTGCTTGACTCATTCTTTCTTACTCAATTTTCTCATTATTCTCAGGGCCTCTCTTCATCAGCTGTGCCCAGTTCCCCTAGGTGGGAAGACTGATTTTTTTAGACTCAGATTTGGATGGGGTGGGGAATTGGGGGCAGGGAAGAGCAGAGGTCAGCTGGAAGGCTCTGGAAAAGCTATCATGGTCACCACGATCAGGACTGCCTGGCATGCTTCTTGGAGAGAGTACTCTGTCTTGCCTTGCATAATTAGTGCAGGCATGAATTTTGTACAGTGCTTTACTGTTTAGAATTTCACATGCATTTTCTGATTTGACAGTAATGACACGCTGATGAGACCCTTATTATGATATCTATTTTCTTACAGGATATGCATGTACAGGAAATATATACGATCAGGATATTCACAAGGAGACAGGAAGAATCAAATCTTATTGTACATTCTAAGGCGAATCAAGAGCCTCTCTGATTTCAGCCCCTCAGATAATTGGGTATCTCTGTCCTTCGTAAGTTGAATGTTCGACGGCTACAGAGCTACTCTAGATATATCCCCCTTCCGTTCTTGGCTAACTGACTTTAGCACAGTATTACTTATATCCATAAGGTCTTCATACAGAAGTGCCTCTGTCCACCCAGTCGGACCAATCTGTCCTCTTTGAGCTACCAGTGAGCTGTACGGGCCTCACATTCCTGGCTTGCTTAATCTATGTCTGGCGCTGGGCTAAGTGGCTTCACGTGGAAGACATCATTTACCCTTCACAACAACCCTCTGACATAGGTGCTATTATCCCGATTTTACAGATGTGGAAACTGAGGCTGTATATAACTTAAGAGCATACAGCTAAGAAAGAAAGTGGCAGGGCTGGGATTCAAATCTCCATCTGTCTGACTCCTGCATCTGAGTTCATCTTTGTATCATTTTGTTGCCTCTTTGTTTATAAGTTGACTTCTCCCAATGGCCTCTAAGTTCTTGAGGCCAAGGGCTATGACTTCCATATTTTGCACCTAAGAATAGTGCCTGGAACGTATTAGGCCCTCAGTAAATACCTGCTAAATGAATGTGTGGATGAATGCATGCTTATGTTCTGGGGCAATTCTGAAAACTTAATTTTCAGGTATCAAGTGAATGTCATTACTAGACATGTTCAATGGGCTGAACAATACATTGGCTCAGAACTGTGAACCTTCCTCTAATTTCCTGAGATGAGGCTATTTTATTCAGCCTGGGTGTGGCTGTTTCCCTGTCAATGTCTTACACTTTTTTCCTGTTGAGTGGGGACAAATGTACTAGCAACCTATATCATGAGGACATTATGAAAAAAATTGGAGGATCATAAGAATAAAAAATTTTAAATGAATTACAGGGATTTAAAATGATTATCTTCTCTGTTTCCAGAGAAGGTGACTTCTTTGCAAATAGGCTTCTGAGGGAATTATTTCCAGCCGACTTTCAGATTAACAAAGGCAAAGGAAAGGCCCAGACTTAAAAATGTCAGCAGCATAGCTTGGAGCCAGAGTTATGGGGATCTTCTCAGCCTTCCTCACTGTCCCAGGGAGAGGTTAAACATTCTGAGCACACCCGCAGAGATTCTGGTTTAGTTTTACTCACACGTGACCTGGGAATCAAGTTTTAAAAGGCCTCCCGGGTGATTAGAATATAGAGCCAAGATCAAGAATTGTATAAAGGAATGATATTCATGATAATACAGAGCGATTGCTGATGAAGAAGCACCGAAGTGAGTTGTCACTGACTTAGCTCCAGAATAGCAACCTGTGGAATGAGAATCAAGTGGAACCTCTGTCCCAACCCACTAGTTGGTGGTTTTCTAGATCCTGCTACTTAAAGTGTGGCTCGGATGAGCGGCATCAGCATCACCTAAGAGTTAGCTAGAAATGCAAAATCTCAGCCCCCGCCCCGCCCCAGACCTGCTGAACCAGTCTGTGTTTCGACCAAATCCCCAAATGATTCATCTGCATAACTACGGGTGGGAAATACGTCCTCGAGGCCTCAGACAGAGGCCAAGTTCAGCTTTTGCTTCTGACTCTTTTAGCGCATATCTTCATAATGACTTTTGATACTCAGTTCTGTCCTAGAAATTCTCCTGACCCCAGGGATGTGTCCCTAATGGTGCTTTTCCTGACACCTATCTTACTTTCCTGAGAAAGGTGGTTACAAACATGTTTGCTGGTGGTGGTAGCTGGTGTGACTGGGCTCACCCTCACCATGCTTTATGGCTAACTATATATTATATAATTCTTTTTTTTTTTTTTTAAGATTTTTAATTATTTATTTGACAGAGAGAGAGAGATAGCAAGAGCAGGAACACAAGCAGGGGGAGTGGGAGAGGGAGAAGCAGACCTCCCGCTGAGCAGGGAGCCCGATGCGCGGCTGGATCCCAGTACCCTGGGATCATGACCTGAGCCGAAGGCAGACGCTTAAAGACTGAGCCACCCAGGCGCCCCTATATGATATAATTCTATAACTATTCTCTACCCACTAACACTGCAACTAGGCGATCTGAGAACAAATAGGGAAGACTATATGTGAGCAATGCAGCTTCTCAAGAGGCAGTACACATCGGAAATAGAAATGCATTCCAAAGATGATGGGATGTATTTATGAATCACATCCCTGGAGGAGGCTGCTAATGGGAGAATAGGGAGGGGTAACGGTAAAGCTGGGAACTCTATCACTTGCCAGCCCTGCAACTTTCCAAGCCTCCGTCTTCCCATCTACAAAATGGAGATAATACGATGCGGCCAACCAACCTCAAAGGACTGCTTTGAGGATCCAGAGAGAAAATATATCTGAAAAATTCTGTAAACTGAAAGAGATTCACATGAATAGGAAGTTGTTTTGCTGTTGTCACAAACCTAAACTGTTTGGAAGACATCTGTCAGGGAGGACAATTCTGTCCTCCTGAAATGGGGCCTGGGGCCTCCTTGGACTTTTGAACTTGGATCTGACCCATTGTGAAGATTCCCGTGTCCCTAAAAAATATGGCCACAATGTTGGTCCTGGGCAAACTTCTACACATTTATTTGTTTAGTAAATTGGAAATAGTGTGTATATATAGTCGGTATCCCTGCTTTTTTCACACATCTCAGTACTCACTGATTATTAACATTTTCCCATGTCACAAAATAATAATTGAAAACATAATTTAAAATTAATTTGTAATATTTCACATACATATTCTATAATTTATTCTTCTATTGTGAGACGTGTCAAGCGTCCAATTTTGGTTCTTATGAATAATATTCTATGGATTATCTTTTTTTTTTAAAGATTTTATTTATTTTTTTGACAGATAGAGACATAGAGAGAGAGAGGGAACACAAGCAGGAGGAGTGGGAGAGGGAGAAGCAGGCCTCCCGCTGAGCAGGGAGCCCGATGCGGGGCTCGATCCCAGGACCCTGGGATCATGACCTGAGCCGAAGGCAGACGCTTAATGACTGAGCCACCCAGGCGCCCCGATGGATTATCTTTAAACCTAATATTAACATGCATCTCTCTCTCTCTCTTTTTTTTTCCTTTGGTGTACATTTCTAGGAATGGATTTCTGGGGTCAAAGGGATTAAACATTTTTAAGACTTTTAATATATATTGTAAAGTTTCCAATGAGAAGGGGCTAGAAAGTGTATGAGAATGTTTTTTTTTTACTATGATGAAAAAATATTTTCATCCCGTGAAAAATAGTTTTCTGCATTTGTGTTTGAAAGGCAAAAATGATACTTTTAAATGATAATTTTCATTGCATTTCTTTGATTACTAAGTTTACATTTTTCATATGTAAATTGACCACATGTATTTTTTCTGTTGACAATTCTTACCTTTACACATTTTTTGATTCAAGTATTTTGACATATCCATAATTTTATTATGCTTACCAGAGCTCTGTTCCTAAAAGGTGAAAATTTTAAGCCAAGTGGAGTAGGAAGGGTGTCTCCTTCCTATTCTAACAGAGACTTGTACTGCTTATAAAATTAGTCACTTGCTCTGCCGCTTATAAAGGTGACACTCAAGAATAAAAGCAATATTCTCAAACATCATAATATTCCTTATTTTAACACTAACTGATAATTTTAACTTGTTCCATTTTAAAAATTAAATGAATTCTAATTAATAAAAAATCTAAGGCAGACCCTCAATTAATCGATAAATGATAGAGGATGTGTATGGAGCTATATGATACCATCCAACATTCTATAGTT
Source organism: Halichoerus grypus (assembly GCF_964656455.1). Taxonomy (NCBI): domain Eukaryota; kingdom Metazoa; phylum Chordata; class Mammalia; order Carnivora; family Phocidae; genus Halichoerus; species Halichoerus grypus. Next base: position 182,742,814 of record NC_135714.1, read on the forward strand.
CTAACATGCATTTACCCATGTAATGTCTGCATTCTGGTGTAGAATTTGCTAATAACAGTATTATAAAAATAAGTATCTGGGATTATTATAATATTGGCGATATAAATCTATTATTGTTAGATATATAGAGTTGGTATATTTCATAGAATTTACATATACCTAATATTTATCAATATGTTTATATTGATAACACATTTCTTACCCATATGTATTACGTCACCTAAAGGCAAAAGTTGCTAATGCCAAAAGAAGGGAAAGGTAAATATTTCAAGCCAGAGGAATCTTGCTCTGTCTCTATATAGTGATCTTTATGGAAAACCATTCTCACTCTTCTCGGGGCTCAGAGAGAGGCAGTAGCAGAAACAGAGGGCCGGGAAGTGATCGGGTGTGAGGTTTTGCCTGCCAGGTGCCGGCATCACCAGCCGGCGGGGTCCCAGGGGGTCACCCGAGCTGCCACTGAGAACCATCGAGGGATTTCAAGGCTTCATCCCAGAGAGTTGTTTCCTCCTCAGTATCACTCCTACGATTCAAAGAGGTGCTGATGTCCCTCATCCACGTGAGCTTTCCACGGATTACTAAGAGCAAGATGGGCCCACGATGTAATCAATCAAGCTTTTCCATCAGAATCGACTCTGTATACCACAGTCATCATCATAAAGGCCAGTAACCCATGAATCATAACGAAAGAAATTGGGGTTTTTAAAGAAGTTATAAAACTTGTAAAAAGTTTTAGAAATAATATATATGCCCACGCTGCATTCAATTTTACATCAATATTGATTCTAAGACACACATCAATTCAAAAAGGGGAGTAGGGCAGGAGAGAAAAAACTCTCAATTACATGTAGAAATTGATTAAAGGCAAATTGATTAAAAGCAATATTGATTAAGGCAAACTGATTTATTAAATGCTAAAATGTTAAAAAAAAAAAAAGTACGCTTTAGAATTGAGTACCAAGTAAGATTTACCTGTGATGAATTGCTGCTTAACTTACATCTGGTTCTCTTGACCAGGATTTAGTAGAAAGCTCGCCCCGAGTCATTTGAGAAGGGCCAAAATCTTTTGGGAGCTCTGTTGCCCTTCAGCACTATGGGGCTTCAGAGCAGTTTTTTTTTTTTAATAAGTTTTTTTTTTTAAAGATTTTATTTATTTATCTGACAGATAGAGAGACAGCGAGAGAGGGAACACAAGCAGGGGGAGTGGGAGAGGGAGAAGCAGGCTTCCCGCTGAGCAGGGAGCCCGATGCGGGGCTCAATCCTAGGACCCTGGGATCATGACCTGAGCTGAAGGCAGACACTTAACGACTGAGCCACCCAGGCGCCCCTTCAGAGCAGTTTTGGAATAAAAGCCTGGGACCCTCTGTTTCAAGTGGGATGCTACCTAGGACTTGGGTCCCATTGTATGTGACACTGTGAGGTGGAGAGAGGGACTCTGTTCAGGGGCTTTCATTGTTCTGTCCTCATTTAAAAAAATTAATAGCTAATATTTACTGAGCACTTGCCACATGACCCACACAAGCACCCTCCTATTTAATACAGTCAGCCAATGAGTTAGGGCCTATTATTTTTTCATTTTATATCTGAATAAATGAAGCTCAGAGAGGTTAATTAAATCACCCAAATGTGTTCTACAAGGCCACAGGCAAAAGCATATAAATCAGCTCTTTCTTTTCCAAGTATTTTGGTAGTCTCTGTTATGTTCTTGTGTACCCCGGTTCTCTGCTGAGATTGCCAGTTTCTGAAGGCAACCAAGACTTGTTCTACTTTTCGGAACTAGGCAACCAATGCTTGTCTTTTCATAACGCTAGGTACTCTAAAGTCACTTTAATTAAAATTAATCCAGAAGTTCCAGCTTCAATAATGATAATGAGTCTTATTTCATAATTAAACTGAGGATGTTATTGAGACAATTAACTCTTCCCAGGTAGAAAGCAGCTACTCTTTTAAAACACTAACTTCTACACGGTTGGTCTCATTTCCCCCAGCAGATGGTAAGTCTGTTGGAGGGCTCTGGATCGAGCCTAACTTCTGGGAAGAGAAGATGCATTGCCTTAGATTTCTAGACATTGATTTTTTTTCCCCCTCACCTCATAGGTCAGTTGACAAGGAAATAGCTAGATCAATTATAGTTTAACACCAAGTTACCCTCATTATATTAAGAGAATAAAGCGATGGCATGAGTTCATGTTGATGAAAGAGCGGATGTAGTGTGAATAAATGCTTGTGGACCTTGTCTGGCCCCAGTGCTGGGAGGAAGGAGTGGATCACGTATCCACTCGACCCACACGAATGCGGAAAGGAGTCTGGTCCTCACAGGAGCGTGATAATCAGCACCAAACCACATGGGTGAGCACTAAACTTGGCTTCTCACTTGGGAGTAATAGCGCTATGGTGAGGAAGGCTGAGGACATAATTTAACAATAGAAGGGCATGTTATCGGGTATTTTCATCAAGATCCCAGGATTTCTTGCCTTTAAGACACTATGATCATGTTAGAGTGATTTTTCACTCATGATCATTTTTGTGTGCTGCTTATTTTACTTCAGTGAATAAATTAACTTTGGTAAATTACTTAAGGAAACTCTCTGTTTCCTTAGGAAATCACTAGAAGCCCCATTTCCTCTAAAAAGCAAACCCAGAGATTCAGATTTTATATCAAGATTTATAAACATAAAGGATTGACTTATTATCTACATTTTGAACTGAGTCTAATATTGTCAAGGTATGAGATTATGTATGGCTATTTAGGATAAAGTAACTCAGAACCATATAACACGTGGCATTCACAGACTTTGGAACACAAGGCAGTACAAGAGGACACTTCTTTCTCCCTTTGTTCTTCTTTTTTTTTTTTTTTTTTTGATGGTATTCAATTAATTGAACAGTTCTCTAAATAGAGGAAAGCGGCACCACTTTAGGACATACAATAGGGATGAATGTAGGAACTATAAGGGACAGGTGCCCGTCAGGGACACATTTGCCGTCCGGTGTGTCTTCTATCAAATATTCATGAAAGTCTGGGATCCCAAGTACACATCTAACAGTAATCGTCACATGGTTCAGGGGCAATGAGGAGCTGTCCTGGAGAAATAATCATCTGCAAGAAATTGCCAACACCTAAGTATAAATTAAATATAATCCTGACTAAGCGTTCCCTGTCATTAACCATTGCACAACGTCACACCCATGACCTCCAGGCTGCATTAAACTCCAGGAAACATTCCTGGCTCTGTTCTAAAGGCCTTGTGTCTGGGCCAGGAGTCTGTGGGAAAGCAGCAGCTTCTGCCCGGAGGACAGAGGCAGGTCTGGTATTCACCCCCTCAGCCCCTTCAAGCCCCAGGAAGTGAGAAGTTTACCTGCGCTCTGGATCTGAAGATGCCAAAGTCATTGCACTAGTTTGTCATATGGTCTTGCTCTCGCTTTACAAGGAGCCCACAAACACTTCAGAGGGAATTCTGTATGACAATGAGACTCCAGCGTCAGGTTGCTGTGAAGATTCAGTGAGATACTTTATGACAAGTCTTTATCACAGTGACAGCTATTATTTTGGATATTTCTTATCTCTATTCTTGGATTTCTTTCTTGGATTCACCCAGGCAATCTTTCCTCTTTTATATTAGTGAAATGATATATGTGGAATATATAAATGTCAGCAGTCATGATGATGATGATGATGATGATGAGTAATTATACAAGTGGCATGCTTTACACATTGAGTTAGGACAAAGCAGAGATTAGAAACCGGGTCTCTGAAATCCCAGTCTAAAGAAGGGTCCATTCAAAGATGGTATCAAAATACCATCTACATTTACTCCAAGAAGGTAATTTCTCTTCATATTAATTTTAGATAGTATTTAAAAGCAATTCTCAAGGAAACCCTTGTGCACTTTTGGTAGGATTGAAAACTGGTAAAACCACTGTAGAAAACACCATGGTCGTTCTTCAAAATTAAAAATAGGACTCTCATATGATCTAGGAATTCCACTTCTGGGAATGTATCTGAAGGAAACAAAATCACAATGTCAGAGAGCTATCTGCGCCCCCATGTTCATGGCAGCGTGATTTACAAGAGCCAAGACATGGAAACAGCCTAAAGGTCCACCGACATGAATGGATAATGAAGTTGTGAGGATACACACACACACACACATTATTTATATATAATATATATAATGGAATATAATTCAACTATGCGAAAGAACGAAATACTATCATTTGTAACAACACAGATGAAGCTTGAGGGCATTATGCTAAGTGAAATAAGCCAGACAGTTGAAAAAGACAAATACTGTATGATCTCACTTATATGTGGAATCTAAAACAAACAAACTCTTAGAAAAAGAGATCAGATTTCGGGCACCTGGGTGGCTCAGTCTTTAAGCGTCTGCCTTCAGCTCAGGTCATGATCCCAGGGTCCTGGGATCAAGTCCCACATCGGGCTCTCTGCTCAGCGGGGAGCCTGCTTCTCCCTCTCCTACTGCCTCTGCTTGTGTTCCCTCTCTTGCTGTGTTTCTGTCAAATAAATAAATAAAATCTTAAAAAAAAAAAAAAAGAGATCAGATTTGTGGCTACCAGAGGCAGGGCATGGTAGGTGGAGGAAATGGATGAAGGTAGTCAAAAGGACCAGTTATAAGATAAATAGGTATTGGGGATATATGTACAACATGATCACTATAGTTAACATGCTTATGTAGTGTACATAAAAGTTGTCGGGAGAGTAAATCCTAAGGGTCCTCATTAGAAGGAAAACAGTATTTTTCTTTTTCCTTTTTTGGGGGGGGTACGGTATCTATGTGAGATAATGGATGTTAACTACATTTATTGTAATCTTTCCACTATGTATGTAAGTCAAACCATTATGCTGTACCCCTGAAACTTATATGGTGTGTATGTCAATTACAGCTCAATAAAACTGGGGTGGGGGTGGGGGAAAGAAGCAATTCTCAAAGGCTTTGGCTTCACCTCTGAAGCCCCAAAAGACCACAGTAAGAACCCCCAAGAGACACTTTTGACTCCAGTTCTGGAGTATTCCTTCACATATGTATACAATATAATATAATATAATATTAATGTAATCATATAATGTACCTGATATTCTCTTAAATGTATATACAATAAGCGTATATATATAACTATGATTATTATATTTGTCAATGTATAGGGTGGGGGGCCATGGGCTAGAGATAAGGATAAGTACTAACTCTCTCTGATGGCCCACATTTTGTATTTTTTCTGTGGGCTTAAACACAACCCAGATGATTGCACTTGAAGATCTGGGTAAGGGTAGGATTTAGAATTCTACATATTTTAATATCTCATCAGGTAAGAAATTATTTAGATTTTCAAATTTCTAGCCTCCTTGCTAATATCAGGGAAGTCTCCAAACCTTTAGGCTCGCTGATAAAGCCTGGCATATTCACCGTGAAGAGCAGATTCATAAAGTCCTAAATTAACAAAAGCCTAGTAGTTAATGTAGAACTAACAGAAGAACCTAGAGAGAATAACCATATAATTTGTTGTAAAAAAATGGGACAACTTTTGAGAGTGAAAAGGGAAATTTTAATAAATATGCTTGTGATATAGCATTTGAAAATCATCAGTGTCATTTACCATCACAGAGAGAAATGCATCTCAATAAATGCAGAAGAAGCATTTGACAAAACTTAGCATCTATGTATGATTAAAACTCTCACAAATCAAGAATAGACAGGAACTTCCTCCATCTTTTAAAGGGTATAAGTATGCTAATAACATCATACTTAATGATGAAATATTGAATATTTTCTAAATCAAAAACAAGACAAGGATGTCTGCTATTACCATTTCTATTCAGTATTGATTTAGAGATCCTAACTAACGCAATGAAAGAAGAAAAGAAATAAAAGGCATAAAAATTGGGGGTGCCTGGGTGGCTCAGTCAATTAAGTGTCCGACTCTTGGTTTTGGCTCAGATCATGATCCCAGGGTCTTGAGATCCAGCCCCGTGTCGGGCTCTGCACTCAGCACGGAGTCTGCTTGTCCATCTCCCTCTGCTCCTCCCCACCCCCACCCCCCCGCCCGTTTCTCTCTCTCTCTCTAATAAATAAATAAAATCTTTTAAAAAAAGACATAAAAATTGGAAAATAAAAATAAAATAATTGTAATTGCAGATAATATAATTATGTATGTATAGAATTCTAAGGAATCAATAAACAACTACTTAGTGAATTTAGTCAGTGTGATGGTTAATATTAAGTGTCAACTGGACTGAACGATGGGGTGCCCAGATATTGGGTTAAACGTTATTCAGGGTGTATCTGTGAGGATGTTTCTAGATGAGATTAACATTTGAATTGGTAAACTGCATGAAGTAGATTGCCCTCCACAATGTGGGTAAACCTGATGCAATCCACTGAAGGCCTGAATAGAACAAAAAGGGAGAGTAAGACTATCTTGGAGCTAGGACATTCTTTTTTTTCTGCCTTTGGACTTGGACTCCGACTGAAACTTACGCCATTGACTCTCTTGGTGTTTAGACTTCCGGACTCATACTGAAATTGTGTCTCCAGCTTTCTCATTGCAGATCCTGGGATTTCTCAGCCTCCATAAGTACATAAACCAATTCCTTATAATAAATCTCTCTCTATATACCCCTGGTTCTGTTTCTTTGGAAAGCCTAGACTAATATAGTTAAGACTGAGGAATATAGATGAATATACAAAAAATTGTTTGTATTTCTAAGTACTAATAGCAACAACTGGAAAATAACATAAAAACAATTCCATTTACAGTAACACCAAAAGAACAACAAAAAATTCATAGGAATAAATTTAACAAAAGATACATTGCTACATTGAAAATTATAAAACATTGCTTAAAAAATTAAATAAGGCCTAATAAAAGAAGAAATGATGATGGTTTGGAATATTTTCGGGATGCCAATTCTTCCCAAGCTGATCTAAGATTGATCTCAAGTTCAACCAAAGTCCCAACAAGCTTTTTTTTTGGTAGAAATTGATAAGTTGATTTTATTTTATTTTATTTTATTTTATTTTATTTTATTTTATTTTTATTTGACAGAGAGAGACACAGCGAGAGAGGGAACAGAAGCAGGGGGAATGGGAGAGGGAGAAGCAGGCTTCCTGCAGAGCAGGGAGCCCGATGCGGGGCTCAATCCCAGGACCCTGGGATCATGACCTGAGCCAAAGGCAGACGCTTAACGACTGAGCCACCCAGGCGCCCCGATAAGTTGATTTTAAAATGCATATGGAGATGAAAAGGACCTAGAAGAGCCAAAGCTATCATGAACATAAAGGACAAGTTAGAAGATTCACACTATCTGACTTCAATACTTACTATAATACTTGTTTTATACAAATACTGGTTTTATACAGTAATCAAGAGAATGTTATATTGGCATAAGGATAGATAAATAAACAAGTGGAGCAGAATAGAAATCCAGAAGTATACCCACACTTTTTGGATGAATTGATTTTTTAAAACTGTGATTAAATATATATAACATCAAATTTACCCTTTTAACTATTTTTAAGTGCACAACTCTATAGCATTAAGTACATTTACATTGTGTCACCATCTCCACCATTCATCTCCAGAACTTTCTCATCTTCTAGACTGAAACCCTGTATCCATTAAACACTAACTCCCCATTACCCCCATTACATAACTCTTCCATCTTATATAAAAGTTAGCACAATATAGATCATAGATTTAAATGCAGAACATAAAACTATAAAGACTTTTAAAACGAAACAGAAGAAAATCATCAGGACCCAGGGCTACTTAAGAGTTCTTAGATGTGACACCAAAAGCAAGATCCATAAAAGAAAAAATGATAAACTGATATTCATCAAGATTAAAAATGTTTGCATGGTGAAAGACTCTGTTAAAAGGATGAAAATAAAAGCTACAAGCTGGGAGAAAAATGTTTGCAAATCATAAAGGATATACAAATGGCAAATAAGCACACGAAAAGAGGTTTAAGATCACTAGCCTCTAGGTATATCGGTCACTACATATCTATTAGAACAGCTAAAATAAAAAATAGTGGCAGTATCAAATGGTGGGGATGTGAAGAAACTGGATATCTCCCACATTGCTAGTGGGGATGTTAAATGGCTGCAATCACTTTGGAAATCAGTTTGGCTGTTTCCTTAAAAATTAAACGTATCATTTACCATTCAACCCAGCAATCACACTCTGGTTATTTATCCAGGAGCCATGAACACTTCTGTCCACACAAAAATCGGTACATGGATGTTGATAGCGGCTTTATCTGCACGGCCAACACCTAGAAACAACCCAAGGGTCCTTCTATAGGTTAAAGTGTGGTACAGCCATAGCATGTAATATTACTGAGGGCGACCTACTGATGCATGTAACAACCTGGATGGATTTCAAGGACGTTATGCTGAGTGAAAAAGCCAATTTCAAAAGGTCATATACTGTGTGATTTGATTTATACAATGTTCCAACATGAAAAATGTATCAAGCTGGAGAACAAATGGCTAAGGGTTAGGAATGGGGGCAGCGATGGGTATGACTATAAAAGGGTAGCATGAGGGGCATTTCTGCGGTGATGCAGTCATTCTCTATCTGGAATGTGATGGTGGCCTCAGCAATGTACACTTGTGGTAAAGTGATGTAAAACCCGACATGCACACTGTGGCAAAGTCCGTGTCCTGTTTTGATGTCATGCGATGGTTATACAAGATGCAAACTTTGGGAGAAATTGGGTGAAGAGTGCAGGGGATCTCTCTGTATTGTCTTTGCAACTTCTTGTGAGTTTCTAACTCAAGGAAAAAAAAAACCACTCTGCTTCTGGAAAGACAATAAGAAAATAAAAATTCAAGTCACAGATTGGAAGATAATATGTTCAATATGTTAATATTTCCTAAGGAACCAGAATCAAGAATATGTAAGACTTCTACATAGCCATAATAAAGACAAACAATTCAATTAAAAAATGGGCAAAAGCTTAAATACATATTGTTTTTTTTTTTTAAAGATTTATTTATTTATCTGGGGGGAGGGAAGAGGCAGAGGGAGAGAGAGTCCTAAGTGGACTCCTCACTGATCATGGAGCCTGATGCGGGGCTTGATCTCAGTACCCTGAGATCGTGACCTGAGCTGAAACCAAGAGTCGGACTCTCAACTGACTGCACCACCCAGATGCCCCAAATACATATTGTTTAAAGGAGATGGGTAAATGATCAATAAGCACATCATTAGTTATTAGGAAAATGCAAGTTAAAGCTGTAATGAGATGCTACTTCTCACACACGAGGGTGACTAAAATTTAAAAACTGATCATGCCAAATATTGGCTAAGATGTGGAGCAACTGTAAGTCCTATATTGCTGGTAAGTGTATAAAATGAGCCATTCATTTTGGAAAACTGACAGCTTCTAAAGAAGGTTAAACCTACATTTGCCCTGTGATCCAGTAATTCCACTCTAGGGTATATATCCCAGAGAAATAAAAGACATGCCTTCAAAAAGACTGTATAAGAATGTTTACAGCAGCTTTGTACATAATTTCCTCAAGCTGGAAACAACACACATGTCCATCCACAATGAAATATACTCAGTGATAAAAAAGAACGAACACCAACAATACGGCTAAATCTCAAAAACATTATGTTGGGTGAAATAAGCCAAACATAAAAGAGTACGAGCTGTATGACTCCATTTATACGAAGCTCATTTTTATTCTAAGATATGGAAAAAGTAATCTGTGGTGATAGAGATCAGGGCAGCTGTTGCCCGTGCATGTGTGTGGGGGAAGGTTCTGCCGGACCAGGGCATGAGGGAAATTTCTGGGATATAGAACTGTTCTGCATCTTGACTGGGTTGTGCTTACACAGATGGATACATTTGTCAAAACTTATCCAATTGGAACTTACAAGTTGTATTTTTACTGTATGCAAATTTTAACTTAAAAAAGATATGGGATCAACGCCTAGACCTGGGTGGTCCCAGAGAAACTGAGATATATGGTCCGTCCCTAAGTCTGGAAGCTTCTGGAAGAGATTGGCAAAGTGACAAGGGAATTCCTATTTTCTAGGAGAAGCAAGGAAAAAATCAGCTGGTTATTGAGCAGAAACTAGCCTCCTTTCCAGATCCCCAGGGATCAAAGAGGAACACTAATCGAAGGGCCATTCTGAAGCAGGACATGCTCATGACGCAGACCTGCATTTTGGGTCTGCCCTGGACGCTGTTTCCTCTGCTGTCATTGTAAAAACAAGAGCTCTGCGAATGCCTGGCCCTCTGGGACCCCGCTTGTCACTGAGAGTAGGAAAGGGCTCTGGGAGGACAGTTTTTCTCTGCAATATTGGCACCAGGGCTGATTTTCTGGATCAGAGACTTTAGAGAGGGAGCTCATCTATAATCTGAAGCATCCTGTACGCTACCCTTTTCTCTGCTGGGGCTCTTTCTTTAAGGACTCTATTTGCAAAGTTAGATCTCTGCCCCACAAATTTGTTTTCGTAAGAGCTTCTGAATCAATGACTTCTTTGACCTCCCTTGATTACCTAATCTCTAGGTTGCATTTCACCTCTGTCATCAATTAGATGATCCCTGGAGCCGGGCTGAGAGAATTGAGTCTCCCGAGAGCCTCAAACCTGATTCATAGGTGGACAGAGTGGAAACTACCATTTGCAAGTCCTCATTCCAGCTTCCATCCCTATAAAGAAGGGACTGGAACTGGGAAGTGACCCATGCTTGAACACTGCATGGAAGGAAAAAGACAAAAGCAGTATGATCCACCACCTCAGAACTTGGTTCCTTGTAAGAGGTCTTCCTTGGCTTGCTTCATCAAGTTGTTTTTTATACTTTTAATAATCCAAAGAGGTGCTCCCTCCTGATTTCCTTGTCAGGGCAACAGCAGCCTCCGAGCCTCTCAGGCTGGACACCTTGGGGTTATTTGGACCCTTCACTCCTCCTTGCCCTCCCTGCACAGTGATGGTCTCTAGGTCATGCAGATCAGATACTACCTCTCCTGGGCTCTGAGCCCCACCCTCTCCCAGCAACACCTCCCTTGCTCAGACCTTGATTTCTTTTCATCTAGATCCCTGCAGTTGACCTGGCTTCCTGCCTGTAGTCCCACTCTGGGCAACCTAGCCCTGTATTCATGTGCAGTTACTTTACCTAATGTACCACTCAGATCATGTGCCCATGCTCAAAAATCTTTAGCAGTTTACATTCACTTATGGAGTCAAGTTCAAAGTCTTGACTCAGAATCTGCTTTCCAGCTTCTCCTCTGATTAATCTCCCACATACTCAGTGGCCTGACTACTGTCAGGCTTTTCAACTCTGGGCCTTGCTTAATAATACTCCTCCTTTTGGGAGTGCCTTTCATTTCTGTTCACTTTATCCTTCAATACTCCTTCTTCTAAGAAGTAGCCGCCAGGGGCGCCTGGGTGGCTCATTTGGTTAAGTGTCTGACTCTTGGTTAAGGCTCAGGTCATGATCTCATGGACAATGATCTCATGGGTTGTGAGATCGAGCCCCGCCTCGGGCTCCACGCTCAGTGCGGAGTATGCTTGAAGATTATCTCTCTCTGCCCTTCCCCCCCACCCCACGCTCTCTCTCTCTCTTTCAAACAAATAAATCTTTAAAAAAAAAAAAAAAAGCAGCCTCCAACTGGATGTATTCTCTTTTTACCCTAAGCTGCCTCAGCACGTAAAAAAACAGAACAAAACAACAACAAAATTCTTGCAGTCCTGACCCTGTCTTATGTTACAGTGAAACAGTATTTGTCCTATTCCCGTCATTAGATTCTAAACTCCTTGAAGGACAAAGCCACGTTTTACTTATCTTTGTAAGCCTTTCTATATTTTATCCATTACTTAGCACATAGTGGTTATTAAATTAATATTTGTTGACCTGAATTCAATTCCCATTATTTTTTTAAAGATTTATTTATTTATTTGAGAGAGAGAGAGAGAGTGAGCATGGAGGGGCAAAGGGAGAGGGAGAGAGAATCCTCAAGCAGGCTCCCCGCTGAGCGAGGAGCTCGATGTAGGGCTCCAACCCAGGACGCTGAGATCATGACCTGAGCCGAAATCAAGAGTCTGCCGCCCGATGCACTAAGCCACCCAGGCGTCCCTCAATTCCCACTATTTAAAAACCGTTCATACTATTTGAGGTTAGAATTTGCTACTACAGTTTGGCCCAAGCCAAGATTTTAAAAAGCTTCAACTGTCATCTTTCAAAAAATTGAGCTGTCTCTTCAGCTTGCATAACACATTTAAAATAAGGAGAAGGGCCAGGAGGCAAGACGGGTGTTCTTGAATGCTCCTTGAACTATGACACGCTTGTCATGGCCTCAGTTAAAGAGATGCTGTACTTCCCTAGAGAACAGCATATGGAAACCAAGAGAACTGTGGGCTTTAGCAATTGTCACGGAAGCCGAATGAGGAATGCCCTGAGATGGCTGAAGACTGCTGCCAGGGAGCAGGAGGGACGAAGGTTCTGTAAGATTGGGCCTGTCATCTGTGCTTTCACGGCTGCATTAAGCCACTTTGCAATCACGACGATTGTTCTTTCTGGTGAACTTTTTATAAAATATTATTCTTGTTCTTTGTTAACACTTGGTAAGTTGTTCTTGCCAATGTCAGGCTGTCTAGGCTTTATTGAGGGAACCAAGGAAAGGGCATTTTTATCTAGGCTTTTACCAGGGGCTGAAAGGAAGAAGAGGTGAGTTTTATAATAGTAGGAGTAATTGACATTCTTACGGGAAAGATAAACTTACAGTGGGAGGGGTAGGGCAGAATGAGGCTGGTTTTCTACCTCCCTCTGTTTACTTGGAGATTTCCTTCTGGAACTCTTCTCTGATGCAACCGTGGAGTGTTTCATTACTGTTTTAAACAAGAGAGCCAGTCCCCGTCCAAGATGCTCAATAAATATTCACTGATTGATTGCTGATAAATGCCCTTGACTATTCCAAATGGATTAGCTCTGCTCAAAGTGAGAGCCATATGGAACTTCCATCCGAGATGACTACTGGCCCTTCTGCAGTCCAGGAATGACCTGAAATCATGTTAATTCTCTTTGTTTTGATAAACCGCAGCTTCCAACATCTTTGAAGCTCAAGCCCTGGTCTTCTTGACTACACATTAGACACTCTGACATGACAGGTCTCTAAATCTGAGGAGAAAGCCTGCATGACTTTTCATGTGTCCACAGGCCTCCAAGGACACATCCTTATTCTATCCACAATCTTCATCCAGTTTTCCTTCTTGGCAGGCTTCCTCTCCTTTCATTGTGAAGAACAGCTTCTGAAGGAAGAGGAGAGCACTTAAGCCAAGATGTTCATTGGAGATGCCAAAGACCCTGGAACTTAATGTGATCCTCAGTAAGGAACTCAGTCCCAGGAGAGAGCAGGAAGCAAAGAACTTGGGCCCGAGAGGCCACCTCTCCTCACTCTATTTGGACAGTGCTGTAGGCTGTAGCTTTTTGGCTTCAGGAATCAGGTCTGGGTTCTGATGGGGACAGTGGTGCTGGGGCAACTTGTTTTTAACACAAGGTTATCCGTGCCTCCTTGGGAAGAGACCAGTGAGGAGGCGTCACCTTCGACTGGGTTTCTAGTCCCTGATTTCAGATCGTAATGAACTTTCTGAACTAAAAAGAAACATAGTAAAAAGGCTAGACTATATTGACAAGTATTTCATTTACTTATTTATTAAATATATTTGATAAACTTTTTTAAAAAAAGATTTTTTTATTTGAGAGAGAGAGAGAGAGGGAGAGAGTGCATGGACAGCGGCGGGGGGGTGGGGTGGGGGTGGTGGTGCACAGAGGGAGAAGGAGAGAGAGAATCCCAAGCAGACTTTGCACCAAGTGCGGAGCCCGACTCGGGGCTTGATCCCACAGCCTGAGATCATGACCTGAGCTGAAACCAAGAGTTGGACGCTTAACCAACTGAGCCACCCAGGCGCCCCTATTTGATAAACATTTTAAAAAATAAAACTTGAAATCCTGTCATGTGGAGATAGACATTATGTGTATTACGCAAATCTGTCTCGGTATTTTCCCTCAAGCAAACATATACACACGTGTATTTGAAAAATAGATTTACGCGAACTGCTCTGCCATTTGGGTTTTGTTTTGGTTTGTTTTTCTTTTTGCAACATTACCTTGTGTAGTTCCTCTCTGTCACTAAATATAGGTACACACAAATGTCTGTAACGACTTCATGTATTTGATTTTAGGGATGTTTTATACTATGTATGTGTCATTGTTTCAGTACTGGATTTGAACAAAGTTGCAGTCATTAATAATAATTATTTTGCTTAATTTGATGTTTCAATTAGGACTCGAATTTCTGTAGGTGCAACATGTATTAATAGTTATTAATATTAACTGTTATATTACATTAAATATGAATATAAATTGAAATAATGATATTGTATGTAATAATATGAATATATTAAATATTATAATTCATATTAATAATGGGGCAAAGAGTTCTGGCCTTGGCCTAAACTATTTCTTCATTACATATCCCTTGGGGCCACCTTGCCACACATGAATTTAGGTAAAGTTGGACTCTAACGCTTACCCTGGGGGCGGAGCAATTCTGAGACTCTGCACAACTTCTCCCTCTCACTCTTGCTTTCCTCTTTCTATTTCTGAGCCCATGGAATCTTTGGTGTGCCACCTTGAGACAAGTGTGGACATCAAGCTGAACATAGCTTGCCCTGTCTCTAGTTTCCAGAAGCAATATACTCCCTCCTTGTGTTTTGTGATGTTTAATTGGAAATCTGAGGTGTTCCAGAAAAGCATCCCATCATGACCGCAGCGTCTTCCCACAAGCCTCGCTGCCAACACTTCCCAAGGCCCATTTGCCAGATGGACATCCTTCCCTGCTGCATGTTGACCCTGCCGCGGCCCAGCTCTCACACTTTCTCAACGTGGGGAGCAACTCCATGGTCAGTCCGTCCCAGGGAGCCCCAGGGTTACAGTGGACAAAAATACCACTGACCTATAAATACATATACCCATTTTGGTTGATCTGAATGGAATTGGCTACAACTTGATATACCCTTCAAATAGACTCATTCCCTTTACACAGAGTTACAGACTTCTGGAGCAAGACACAGCTGCAAAAGGTGGTCAGCTTCCTCATTTTGCAGTGTGAGAAACTGGAGCCTAAATGGCCAATATTTGCACCCACATTCATCTCCTCAGGGCCAGAACCTTGCCCAGATTCTTAGGTTCTTGGCTTCTGATCTCACTGCTTCACACTGCTAGGAAAAAAAAAAAAGTCAGGAGCCCCTTTTCCATTAGAGAGAGAGAGCAGGATGACCCCTCTATCCACTGCCCCAATCTGTCTGGGTCAGAAGGATCCAGGACTAGAAATGCAAATGGAAGAGAGATTTCAGGCTTTTTTAAAAGGCAGAAACAAAAGGACATGAGTTTTTAAATATCAGAGAAAAGAGTGAACTCTTAGCGTTCAAACTAAGAAGTCTAACATCGTTGCTGTGACTTTTCTTCTGATTGTCTCATAAATCTGCCTAAAGCTTTTGTGACCATAAGGATGACCTCAATCTGGGGGACCCTGGCCTGGGATCCAAGATTTTGAAGATTTGTTCCAGGAGTTGCCCTCTGACTTTGTTCAATCGTTGGGAATTACCTTAACCTTCTTGTGACCTGATCCCCTCTGGAAACGCAGATAGTATTACTTGCCTTAGTACAATGTCTTTTTTAAAAAAAATCTACGAGAGTCCCAGGCGGGAGTTGTGTTTTTGTCTAGAGGGAAAAATGATAGTTTGCCCCTTCAGCAACATCTAGATGATTATCTGAGATCAACCATGTAATTAAGTTTATTTTTGCGCGTGTTTAGTACTTTTCAGTTGAACAAAATGTAATTACCCCAAGAATGTTTTACCTTTAACCTCGTTTTATCTTAAGACATTATAGATTGTGTCTCACAGGAAAAATGGCCCTTGGAGAAGGAAATCTGAAATTATAGAGGAACTTAGCCATTCCCTCTGCATACAGTTCTGAGATGTTCTTGGAACATCTGTCTCCTCTGTGTGCCTATAACGGAAGGCACAACACGTCTTTCTGGCCACGGCTCTATAGTCCCTCAGCAAGTCAGGGTAACATCAGCTTACTTACAAGTCACTCCGCTGGTGCTGATGCCTCAGTTCTGGGTCTCACCAGTGAGAGTTTTGCTTGAATTCTAACTGCCTGCTGGTCTCCACTTGAATATTCCACAGCCAACGGCGTCTCAAAATGTCCTGAGCGGGGCTCATTATTCTCTTCCCTTTCGCCTATACCAAGTGGCCCTCTGCCCCAGTTGTTCATCTAAGCTTGACATTCATTCTAGATCATTCCCTTTCTCTCACTGCTATTTTCCGTCAGTCAGAAAGTCTGATCAATGTATCTGAAGTTTTTATTTCCTTCTTCCCATACCACTGTCTTCGCTCAGGCCCTAATCACCTCCCATTTGAACGACTGTTAATTATTGGTCCAACATATATTTGGTAAGGCTATACTGTAGGTCAGGCACTGTTCTAGGAACCGGGGATACAATTAACAAACAAAATATACAAAGATCCCTGGTCCTCAAGAGTTTACATGTTAGTGGAGGGAGAGAGAAGGCTGACAATAAGAACACAATAAATAGGTAAATTACATAGCCAATAAAAAAAAAATAATAATTCCAATGGAAAAAAAGTAGAGTTGGGAGGGAGAGAGTGGGGGAGGCTGTAGTTTGCCATTTTGAACAGGGTGATTGGAGTAAGACTCTTTGAGAAGATAACATTTGAGCAAAGACATGAAGGGGGCAAACCATGCAGTTACCTGGGGGGAAGCATCCCAAGACAAAGGGAAAGAGCCTAACATGGGACAGTGGCTGGCAAGTTCAAGAGGGAGCCAGAAAGTCAGCACAACCGGAGTTGAGGAAGGGAGGGGAGGCGTTCAGAAATTAGGTCAGAGTCCATGACACGAACTTCAGCTTCTTTAGAGAGGGATCAGTTGTCAGAGAGGAATCAGCTGTCATCGCTAGGATTTGAGCAGAGGAATGATGGCATCAGATATATGTTTTAGAAGGATCATTTTGGCTGCCACATGGAGAGCAGACTTAGGGAAATCCGGAGAGAGATGGAGACCGGGCAGGAGGCTATAGCAATGATGCAGGTGGGAGATGCTGGTGGCCAGGACAGGGTCGTAGCGGGGGAGGTGGTGAGAAAAGGCAGATTCTGGAAATATTTTGAAAGTCAAGCCAGTGGGAATTTCTGGAAGGACTACAAGGACTGCTTGGTTGTGGTGAGAGGAGTAGTGGGGTCAGGGATAGGGAGATAGTAGTGGACCTGCCCCTGGTTCTCCCTGCCCAGAACCCCTCCTCGAAATCCCTCCTCCCGCCAGAGCAAGCTTTCCAGACTGCAAACCTGATCCTGTCCCTCCTCCCTGAAAACCTCTGGCAGATCCCTTGACCTACAGCCCCTTCATTTAGTACGGGAGGCCTTTTGTGATATGGCCCTGCCTTTATTCTCCAACCTCATTTCCTGTGGCCCTACCTTGTAACAATTCCAAACCTCCCACAGGAACCTGCACGCAGCATGCTAAATCGTGATTCTGGGTCTTGGATAAGGTCTTCCATGTTTTCTTGCTTTGCTCCTGAAACCCCCTTCTCCACTAATTTGCCTGATTGGTGGGAATTCTGTTTCTAGTCCTACCTCAGACATCATCTCTTCTAGAAGGTGGGATGAGTATACCCGTGGTTTCCTGTGTACGCCTCCCCATCACAATCATCACGTCATGCCGAACCGTCGGTCTCTTGTAACGGAACATAAGCTCCTCTCTCCTCCTCCGCAAATACTTAGCACATTACCAGGCACATGAAGTCATACCGGTCCCAGAAGCCTTTGCAGTTCTGATGGCAAAGATCAGAGACTAGGTTCGCATAAATCTAAATTAAGCCAAATTTCTCCCCAGTCCCTCGGTCACCACTGGAAGCCAAGAGGTCAGATGAAGTGAGGACATCATGTAGCCAATGACTCCTGCCTCGTTTCAGGTTCTGTCTACATCACCTCAGCCAACATAGGCTCCAAGCACCCTGGATATTCCGCAGTGAGTCACACACAGTTTACAGTATCCTCTCCTGAACGTGAGAAAGCAAAACCACAAAGGGCATCTTCTCTCGGCGGTCCTGGAGACTGGCCTGAGCCGGGTATGGCGGTGGCGATCCCAGCCCAGGGGGGCAGCAAAGGGACACCCCATCCCGGCTGACGTAGGTCCAGGTTGCCTTTGTGGACAAAGCCTGGGCGAGGCAGATGGGGCCATTTCGAAGACAATTGGGAACAGAATAAAAAGAGGTTTTGGACACAAATGCTAAATGGAGCAGAGCAGATGTAGGAAGCCTCAAGCTGGGCCTTTCGGGAGGGGGACAAAAATGAAATGAGAACCCAAACAAGGCATCCCCCCACGGTGAAAACAAGACGCCAATGCAGCATCGCACTGTGCGGCTCTCACGACAGGAGCTCTGGGATTCCAGCCAGGTGCACGGGGCCACGGCCTGGGCAGCTGAACGGTGCCAAGACCATTTGCCGGAAGACAATGGTGCCTCCGCCTGTTACCCAGACAGCCCAGCAACGGTGCCTGGGAGAGCGGAGCCCCACAGTGGCTACATCAGCCGCAGCCTGGCAACCTCACGTTCTTCTTCGGAAGGAAAGGGGGCAGGGGGGAGAGGGAGGGCGGTGTTGGCAAGGGCAGTGGGTTTGGGGCTTTCAAGAATCTCAAATGCCCCGTGACTCTCTAAGTCTTTGGTAAATTACCTTTTATTAGCTTTGTTAAGCCTCAGCAGCCTGGAATTGTCTCCTCAAAACTCAGCCATCTGTTCACCTCCTGTCTATAATTCTGACCACACGCACACACACACACAAAAAAAGAGTTTAATTTCGGCAAAGGATCCTTCTTTCCTTAAAAAAAGAAAAAAATGGGACGGGAACTGGAGAGGGGGAAATGAATGATGAGGACTGGCCGATTTCAGACAGGGTGACAGGAAAAGGTGGGTATTTCTGAAACAGTACCCCACAACGCGGCTTTCCGTTCTTGGTGACTGGAGTCAGGACAATTAGCACCTTAGTTAGAACTCTGTGGAACAATAAATAAGCACGTATTAAGCCACATTTAAATGCAAGGAGCTGAGCTAGGCGCTGTGAAAGGGGAAAAACAAAAGAGTCCCTGCAGTAAAAAAAAGACAGGAGGGAAAATTTAAATCACAACTGAAGGGAAAAACTCAGCTCAGGGAACATTGGGAGACAGACGGATGGTACAGGCTAAAAGTTCCATAGTCCTTGGGGACAGGGTTCAAGTGCTGTGAGCTGAAACGTCTCAGCGAAGAGAAGAGGAAGGTGGAAAATTCCAACAGAAGTATCAAGTTTATCTTCCTTCCTAAACAGACATCCTTTCCACAGCATACAACTTCTTTTCAAATCTTTTCCATAGCAAGTACCCATTACCTCACAAATTGACCCCTTGTATTTATTTATTTTCCTCTCCAACAGAGAGCTGAGATCTGGCTTTCTTTAACTTCCTTTTTGTTTTCCTTTCCAGACAAAAGAAAATGTCATCCACCCCCTCTCCAGACTTGAAGACAACAGCCCTGGGACCCTCCCCTCTGCAGACCAACCATCCATCCCTCTTCCCCACACCATCCGCTGGCCATTCTCATCAGGGAATGCTCCTGCCCAAAGGCGGTGCCCAGCCCCCAGCCCAGCAGCCTGGGTGTATTCCAGTCAACGATCCTGTGACCTTACGTTATCATTCTCTGAACATGATTCACTACTGATACAGCCTAATGATGCTTCAGGTTTCAGCCACCACACTGCATTGTAAGTAAGGAGCAAATGTGTGATCAACCAAAAACTCCTTTGTCTTTTCCACCTAAACTTGCTGCTAAGCCAGGCGTCCCCCGTCGAAGATGGGTGATTTGGAGAGGAGGTGCAGGATTCTGATGAGGGGAGAAGGTCGGGCCATAAGGCTGTTCTCGGGACACTGAAAAGCTACCCGCTATCAAAATGGACTTTGATGCTGTAGTAATTAAAACAGATTTATACCAGCACGAATACAGCCAAACAGAACAGAGATACAGAGCCATGGAAATTAAGTATTTGTTAAAGATTTCCTTTCAAATAAGTGGGGCAGGTATGGACTTTTCAATATGTGGTATTAGGAAACCATTTGTCGGAAACGATGATTCAATGCATTCTTGTCTGTCATTATATATCCAAATTAATTTCAGATATATTAAATACCAAGATGTCATATTATATAAATATAAATACTATATGATAGTAATATTTTATATATATATATATATATATATATAAAAGATAGCTTTTTAATTAAGGGTAAAATCTCCCTAAAAAAAAAAAAAGAAAGACTTAAAATCCCAAAATGTCATTTACAGTGTTCCATACAGCAGACGGCATTAGTTCACCTAGGTGTTCAATGATCCAGCCTCCCTGGTCCTCACCAAGACGGGTAACCGGTCTGGGGCCTGTGAGCGGGTTGGGATCTAAAAAGTCAGGATGACTTTCTTAGGAGATAAAACTAGGTAGCCTTCTTAAAGTAATATAAAGATACACAGTATTATTTTTATTGAAACTTTCCACAGATTGCAAGTCTGTTTCTAAATGTGCTACTAAGAATATCTATACATACATGTAAATATAAATATATGCTGTGCATTTATATACATATATTAAAAAATATATACATATGATGTTCTCTCTAGGACAGAAAAGAGTCAGATGCCTCCATGGCCCCTGTGTGGTATCCCATTACATATACCACCCACTTTCTCAAAACCCTACCCAAATGTTTCTTACAGGAAGGCTGCCACCTGGCTCAGAGCAGCTGATGGACTCGGGAGACGTCTCGGAGGTAGAGAAATGAACTGGACGCGGAAGATGGTGAGCCAGGGTTCCTGAGGAGTGGGAGGATGCTAGCCGGTGGTAGGAGCTCCGAGAAAGGTGAAATGAAGAGATGATGGAATAAAGCTCGAAGCAGGTAAGGGCCCACCACCAGGCCTTGAGAAACCACGGACATCACGGCCTCAATCCTACAGGCATGTGACAAGTGGACATCGGGCTCCGTGTATTGTCTTAGTTCACTTTTCTCTCTGTTAAGCTGTCCCTTATGACAATACGGTCTGTGCTAGCTGCAACTCACCTAGTGAGAAGTCAGGAGCCTCATATTTAAAATGATCCTAATTTCAAACACAGAGGCAATTGGAAGTGAAACTTGTGAACTGAACAAGAAAAACATCATGGGATATAATTACATAAATAACTCTATGTTATCTCCTACTGTCCCATTATCACCGTGCATCTGGAAGAAAAACTTGACTACCCCTCTGACTTGTTTCGTCAGAGGAAGACACTGGAAGACACACAGCATAACAGTAATTTGATGTGTCTAGTCTAGGTAATAAACATTAAATTTGACTTAACATTAAACTCCCCAGCCGGGACCTACTGTGAGCTGCCTGGCCGTTGGAGCCTGGCATGCAGGGGTCTCCTCTTGTTTTCCTGCCTGCAGATGGTCTTCCCACCGGCCCCCTGCTCCAGCATGCCAAACAGGACCCGAGCAGGAAGAGGGTAAGGGGTACTGGAAAGTTCTTGCTCAAGTGGTGCTGCTCTTAGAGGGCTCACCCTCTCTGCACCTGCAGGTACTTGAAACTGACTCTCTCATGAGCCATTTTGCTCTCTGGCCACGGAGAACACATTTCACGCTCTCAAAACAACCCTATCGGAGTGACTCTCACTCATCTCCTTTAGATGGGACTCATAGCAATAAATTACTCTCTCCAGCAAACCCTCCTTACACGTTCCTTCTGATGTCCCTCTTGACCTTTAAATACCCCTGATCTGTGGGAATAGCTCTTGGGTGAGAAGCTCCAGACTTGTATAACCAGTTTTCAGATATTTCCTTTAAAAACAGATGCTTCTCTGTCTCACAACTAATTTTGGTATTGGATATTTTTCTCAGAGCCTTGCCTAAATATTTCAAATTAATGTATTTCTATACTAGTTGGTCTAATGTAACTTTTTGTCTCAAATTGATGACTCCGATTCTATGGCTAACTGGAGTCCCCACTGGGAAAATTGGTTTATTAATCTTAATAAGAACGTATAAAAAGTCACAGGGCAAGGATTTTGGAAAGAATCATCTGTTTAACTTGTTTTCGGTGACGGGCCTCCAACATGGCCCCGAGTGATCCCTGCGTCCTGGTATGCACACCTTCTGTGTTGTGCCCCTGGATCCGCACATTATCAGGGTCGGTCTCTATGACCAGAAGAACATAGAGAGTGATGGAACGTTACATCCGAGATTAGGTTATAAGATACTCTGCCTTCTGTCTTTCTTGTTTTCTTCCTCATGCAGATATTCCCTCTGGGGGAAGCCATGTTGTGAGCAGCCCCATGCGGTCCCACATAGGAAGGGAACTGAAGCCTCTTGCCAACAGCTGTGGGGATGAACTTGGACGTGGATCTTCCAGCCCCTATTAAGCCGTCAAAGACTGTAGCTCTAGTGTATAGCTTGACTGAAACTTAGTAAGAGATCCCAACCAGAACCACCCAGCTAAGAATCTTGACCTTCAGAAACTATGAAATATAATGTTTGTTGTTTTACACTGCTGATTTTTAAAAATAACTTCTCCTTTTACCCTCCCTGAGATGTTAGGCTGCTAGGTTTTTGGGGTAATTTGTTAGGCAGCAAATATTTAGATATTTTGATAACTAAATACTGTCTAAACAGTTGGATGAACAGTTTTTTACACTTGCAAAACATTTTCACACAGATATTACATTACAACATAACTAAATTCCTCTTTGTATTCTCAGTCATAAAAATAAAATGCAACTTGGAGAATTCATTTTGTCAAAATATTTATTTTGGGATTTTGTTTTTAAAATAAGCAGGCTAATTAGGTATAACTAAAATATTATTTAATCTATAAAGTTCAATTTCCAAATTTCCAGGAATATTTGTATTGTATAAAAAAGATACAGCTAAAAAATCAGAACTTAGAGTTTCAGATAGGACTTGGAGAGGTTGTCTGAATTATCATGCTTGTTCTGGACAACTCTGCACCCTAACAGTCCCACACGCATCACAGTATTTATTGTTTAACAATCTCTAGAAAAGGAAATGGGGACAGGGTGAGGAGCTATAGGGAAAAGAAGCAACATTTTGCCATCTTTGCAGTAGTGAAGTCCTTCATAAGTAACAAAATTGTTTCATGTTCAAAATGCTCTTTGCTCTTCTTATTTTCATTATGTTCTGCAGGTAAGTGAGGTGAACAACCATTTAACACCTGGAGAACCGAGGCAGGGACCAGAGGAAGGGGCTTTCAGGAGATGGTGTAATGAATATGGGAAGGGGGAAAGATGGCTGACCTAGGTCTCACCCAGTGGACAATGGGTTGGTTTCGTTCCGGGCACAGGGCCCTGAGAACTCGATAATGTATTTGACTCTCAATAGTTATAAACAAGTTTCATACTTTATCAATACTAAAGCGGATGGAAATATCAGCCCTAAAAAAATGTGTGAGGGGGTGGGGGCTGAATTTAGAATATACCATTTCATCAGTAGCAAAGAGTTAAATACTAGGTACTATGCAGGAAACCTAACATGGCTCATTAGACCAAAAATATGTTCCAGAAGCAATCCTTGGGGTAGATAGAAGGAAATATACAAGAGCTCCCCTTCCACTTTCTACCTCTGAGACTCTGCTCATTCTGTTCCTTCTACCTAGAACACTCTTCCATACCCCATGCTGCTTATCTGCTCTTCTGGTCTCAGTATGAAGATCCTTCCTCCAGGAAGTGTTCTCCCACTGTTCTAGACTGGGTTATATGCTCCTCCCAGGTGCTCTGGCATGTGGACATGTCCACTGTCAGGGAAATTATTACACTAAATTAGACACTGATTATTTTTCTTTTTGTGGAACTCTAATTACTAGGTCAGGGATCAAGTCTGCATTGCTCATTACTGCACAGCAGGGGCCTAAGCCTGTGCCTGGCACATAGTGGGTCTTTAATAAATATTTGTTCAAAAGTAACTAGTTTCCAGGAAATACCACCAGGGAAATTGAGCCCCCTGTGTGGTATGGGAAATTACCTTGTTGCCTCCATATATATCCATATATATCCGGCAAGCTGTTCCAGAATTCACGGAACAGAAAGGCTCATGACCAAATTATAATGCTAAAATACATGGTATATGGAATCCATTTAAAATGCAGTGGGAAGCAAGGGGAAAGAGGAGAGTTGGTTAACAGCTGGTTAAAGCCCAAGACTGGGCCACACTACCTGAACCCTGGGCCACACTACCTGAACCCTGGGTCACACAATAGTTGAAGGTTCTCTCTCTTTCCCTCCCTCCCTCCCTCCCTCCCTCCCTCCTCCTTTCCCCTCCCCGTCCATTCCCCACCTCCTCCTTTTCTGCCATAGAAGCTTTCCCTGCTGACCAGAGGTGAGGTTTGAGCCAAAGGGACGCACAGGTAGAAGGTACGTGGGGCCACCCCACACTTGTTATATCAGACAGTTGCAGGACAATTACTCCTGGCCGCCGCTGGAACTCACCAAGATCTCCTGAGCAGTCTCAGCTTTTGCCTGAATATTTGAGTATCCGACAGATGGAGCCAGAATGGGTGTCTCTGATGCCTGGGCACTTTGAGACCTCATGAGTTTTGATTGCTTACCGTGCTTCCTGTATATTCAGAGGTTTATGAATATTGGTGCCCCTTGGGCCTTCCATCCCTTACCATCCATGTGCAGCATGCACATGCTCAACTCTGTCTAACCTGTCTCACAGAAATTTATTCTCTCACATTTCTGAAGGCCAGAAGTCTGAAATCAAGGTCTCAGCAGGGTTGGTTCCTTTTGTCGTCTCTGGTCCATGCCTGTCTCCTAGCTTCTGGTGGTTGCTGGCAATCCTGGGTGATCCTTGGCTTGTAGGCACATTAATCTCTTCCTCCCGTCTTCACATGGCCTTCTTATCTGGACACCAGCCATTGGATTTAGGGCCCACCCTGATCTAGTGTGACCTTATCTTGACTAATTATATCTGCAGATACCCTATTTCCAAGAAAGGTCACATACTTAGGTACCGGGTGAACATGAATTTTGGGGGTGGGCCCTTTTCAATGCAGTCTAATATCTAACAGATCTTATGGGTTTCATCCATCCTATGTGTATGCTTACCTTCCACAGCAGAATTGATTGTCCTCGAATACTATAAAAAATACACCTCCTACCTGGAAACAAATCTATTATACATGGTGGTTCTGCTTCCTTCACTTGAAGGCACTCCTGGCTGCAGCCAAACAGCTGCTGATTGCTGACAGCAAAGGAACAACCTCAGGGCTTTCTCCTTTCCATCTCTGAGGGCCAGCGCCCAGAGCAGGGTGCTGATGGGAGGCTGCGGGCTCATTTTCATGCATGGAAGCCTGTGCTATCCCCGGGAGCTGCCCCTGGGCAGGGCCTGTGCCTATAGATCTCACTGCAGTGAGGGGCACGGGCTGCTGCTGGGGAGCGCAACTGCGTCTCAGCTTCCCAGAGCTCACGGCACCTCTTCAACAGGGCCGGTCCTCCAGGGCTGAGCTGCTCCTGGTCAAGACCTGTCTAGGGGCTGCAGATCTCTCAAGGGCAGCAGAGAAAATTTTCTCCATGTGGTATCTTGCCTGTGGAAAATAAATACTGCCCAACACTTGTCAGAGTCTGCTAAAATTAGAAAAGGGAAAAGAACTTATTTCTAGATGTCTAAAAATAGGGCTATTTAACTATATATACAGAAGTAGATGTGAAATTACATAAGATAATCATAATTTTTAGAAGCTTCTCGTAGGATGTCACCCCTTCCTATGACCCCCCCATACTAGGTATATACCTCCAGAGTAGCATTTACTATGTTCACAGCAGAGACTATGTACTCCTTGGGGTTGGGTGTGCTTTTTACTTCTCTTTACTTGGCACATTGCCTGGTATTTGCAGACTGTCAGTAGATGTTTGTTGAATAACTGACCAACTGAATTAATTGGCCAATTTTTCATACTTATAAATGAAGCTATCTGATCATCCACATGATTTACCCAAATGAGGGACTTCTGTTCTCATTTAGGTTCAGTTATGTTAAGCATTCGTTTTTGTTTTCTCCCATCTAGTGATGGATGTAGTCTTGCTTCACTGATTTTCTACATAACCTTTGGGTGACCCTAAATGAGACCTTACCTATCTGGTACTTTATCTGGTCAAAATTCCTTGCATAGTTATCATTCTTATCTCTCTTGACTCACAGGTGGGTTAACTGACAGAGTAGGTATTTAATCCCTGAAATCAATCTCTCCAGATTCTTAATCATTTGACTCTCCTGGGTCTGACTTCCTTCCAGTTCCAAGGTACAAGCCTTTGTAACAATACCTTGACCTCAGCAGCCCAGGGGAGAGTTTCACTGACTCCCCTGCGAGGTACAGGAGTCTTCAGCTCTAATGAGGACCTGTATATATTGATGGACGTGCTGTCACTTGAAGCCCAGCAAAGGAGGGCTGTAAGCTAATGTAACCTCTGCTTCCACCTCAATGTATGGCCATAGTCTTTTCATCTGTACACAGCACCTACTCTTTCAGTCATGTTGAGGGATCATTATAGGGAGAAATGCAAAGCCCATTAATTCCCATTTGGCTGCCAGCATGTAATTTAAAACTGGGCCCAGCATATCAGCGAGAGGGTAATACCTGAATGGCAGAAATATCAAAAGAAAGGCAGGCCAACGATGGCATCATCTCCTAAGTATGAAATGTAGGCCATTGGCTTCAAAAGCCCTGCAGGCCCCCTGAATGCGGGGGCAAATGGGGTCAGGTTCTTCCTCCAGTGAAATTTCTACCTGGCCAAAATGAGATCCGCTGGGAAGGGAATTTACACTTTTGGTCAGTGGTGTCCCTGCTGTCCTGGGTACTGCCAGAGGTAAGGAGAGGGGTGCTACAGCCAGCACTGCTCAGTCATCTGGGCCAAGTTCATGAGGCGTGTCCCCAGGTGTACGTGCTTGATGTGCCTCTCTCGCTCAGTTCCTCCAGTGATGCTGCGATGTAGATTATTACAATTCTTCTGATGAAGACTGAGACTTCCAGGAGATCTTCTCAAGATCAGACAGCTACTAAGCAGCAGAGTAGAGATGTACAGCCAGCCCGAGAACCAGGAAGGGGGCTGCAGGAGGTGGTTCGTCCCCGCTCCAACCTATGTGGCCTCAGCGACAGTGACTGATCTGGCTTTACGTCCAGAACTTCTGAAGCAACTCTTCAACCTTACCTCTGGCTCTTCCAAGGGGGGAAACTGGCATCCTCCCATCCCGTCTTTGCCTCCTCATAAATATTTATTATCGAATATGTGCAAGTATATTTTCAAAGAGTTAAAGGCATGACATTCATAGAAATATAGAATGAACGTGTGCCAAAAATGCATTCAATGACTGAGAGAGCTAGCATGAAAGTAAAGTTGGTTCCAAAAGTATTGTGAAGAACTAGATATTTGTAGGCATTTTGGAGGGAAAAAAAGGAATTAAAATTCCTGGATTAGATATAAAACGGGTTAATGCCCCATGGAACCATAAAATCATGACCCCGAGTTTATCTTCTCTACCTATCTGTAAAGTAGATATTTACTAGGATCTATTTTCTATATATCATAGAACCTCACAGTAGTGGCTGGTTCCGATCAAACAGTTAATGGCAAAGCCAAATGCAAATAAATTTCATTAGATCGGTGGGTGTCCAAAGTTTGCTGCACATTAGAATCACTTGGGGAGATTTTGTACATCTTGACCCCCAAGGTCGTACCTGCATCAGTTCCTTATTGTAGTTGATTACCACAAACACAGTGGCTTAAGGCAACACGACTTTATTCTTTTACAATTCTGGAGGTCAGGAGTCTCATATAGGTTTCCAGGGCTGTGCTCCTTCTGGGGGCTCGAGGCAGAGTCCACTCTTTGCCTGCTCCAGGTTCTAGAGGCCACTTGTACTGCTTGTCTTGTGGCTCCTTCCTCCATCTTCAAAGCCAACAGCAGAGGATCTTCCATTTTCTCCAGTCTGATCCTCCTGCCTCCCCTTTGTCAGGGCATTGTGATGACATTGAGCTCACCTGGATAACACAGGATCCTCTCCCCATCTCAAGACCCTTAACTTAACCACACTTACAAAATCTCTTTTACCACGTAAGGTAACATATTCACAGGGTCTGAGGATTGGGTTGTGGACATCTTTGGGTGTGGGGCATTATTCAGCTCATCCCATCAGCCCCTATCATTAAATCAGAATGCCTGGGAGTAGGAGCCAGGCAACTACAGTTTTGAAGATCCACAGGTATCTCCAATGTGAAGCCAAGTTTAAAAACCACTGCCCTAAATAATTATATAATCTCTGGGTGACCCCGTTAAACAGTGCTCTGATACGACACCCAGAGGACATGGTCTCAGTGTTGCTTTATTCCTAAGTTTGTGATCATTTTTTTTAGCAAACGAACAAACATATCAAGTAATTCTCAAATGGAAAAGCTTCACTTTGATTAACATCTGCAATCACTTTGTTTGGCTCGACTTTGGACTAGATACGGCTCTCACTGGCTGTGTAAACTTGGCAAGCCCCTGTTGCCTTTCATTCTTCTGCAAAATGGAGCCAATGTAACTCATTTCTGTCAGAAGGGTGGTGACAGTGGAGGAAGGTGTAAGCTAAGTGATTGAAATGCCATCTGTAAATACGGCTGCACACATGCCCGTGGTTGGCTGCTGCAGGACGAGCTGGTGTCAGGTTTCCACAGCCAAGAATCATGCTCGGTGGACCACAAAAGACTGAGGCTTGTAAATGCTGTTCAAATAACTACAATGAAAATAACACACATGCTCCCACACCCACCTTCTATCCTTCAATTACGTCTAATGGCTGAGAGCAAACAGAGGGGAGCTGTGAAATCAGTTAGCGGCCGCATACCTGGGAACCTTGGTGAGGCTCCAGAAACATAGAATGTCTTGCAGTAAACCTATCATCGGTATGAGTTTACTGCACTTCGCCCAGTGCTGATCCCGGAGCCTCAGGGTAAACTTTTCACAAGAAGAAGGATCTGGTGCCGATTTTCAACGCAAACACCGAAGTTCATTACAGTAGCTCTTGTCTTTTAACTGAAATGAGGATATACCTGAGGTTTGCAACAATCTGCAGGATACACCCGGAGGCCCTGGAAAGTCTGAAGAATGCTCCTCGAGCTTGCAGAATGGGAAGAAAAGACTCTCGAGGGCTGCCACATAGGCGTCTTGGAAAAAAGGAATTCTAAAATAAGATTCCTAGATTAGATACAAAACTGGTTAGTGTCCTACAGACGATGAAATCATGACCTTGAGGGCATCTTCTCTACCAAACAGAAATCTATAGAATACCATGGGGACATCCCCACTTCGTGTAACATTCCCAGGTGCCATCCCTATTTCTGGACTCTGTTCCGTTCGTGTGGGCAAACCTTGCTCTCTTTCGATATGACTGAACCTAGCTGGCAAGCTTCACCCGTTCCCTGCCCCTAGGCCAGACTGATAATCACCACTTGAATGAGCCACGGATCAAGTTTCCTAAGGCAGGCACTGGATTTTAGATCTCTTTCAGACAGTAGAACCAATTTTTCAAATGAAATCATACGCCAATAAATATGCGACACAGTGGAGAAGTTATTACATTAACAGTTGCCACCACTGTGCTTCTTAGAAAAGGATACACAGTTGATCCCAATTATCGGCCCACTGCATATTTTTCAGTCCATCTGCTTGCTAAACTAGGTGTGTAACTAGAACATCAAGACTTGCAGTGCCTTTGCTGTCATCCACAAACATCTGCAGAGCAGTGAAAAAAAATTAAGTTATTGGACGAACTTGTGCCCAGCTGAGCTGAACAAGGCGACGCTCTGCCTTTTTCTTTGGGCTCTCAAACTGTCAACAAGTTGTCTTTTTAGAGATCTATTTAGTGCCACTTTTTTTTTTTTTTCATTTTTGTGCTTTTGTTGGTGATTTTGCTTTACAGTAGCCCCCAAGCATAGTGCCAAAGTGCTGTCTATTGTCCTAAGCCCAAGAAGCCTGTGGTATGTCTCGCAGAGAAAATGCGTGTGTTACATACATTTCATTCAGGCTCCAGTTATGGGGCTATTGGCCATGGGTTCATCAGTTCATGAATCACTAATGAATCAGTGAAATCTCTGAAATAAGGTGTCTTTAAAGAAAACCGCACGTGAAACAAAGTTACGCATTGACTGGTTGAAAAATGTGACCAGAGGCCTGTAAGACCTAACCCTGTATTTCTCCGGGGAGGAGCGGCTCAGCGCTCCCTAATGCAGAACGCGCGGTGATTTTATAGAACATAACCAACTACTGCGGATAGCAAGAATCAGCTGTGTCTTTGGAAAAATATCTGGGTGACGGCTTCAGTTAGGCTGTGACACTCCAGGGGCCTCGGCAGAAATGTGCTCATTCCCATGAGGACGGAGTAGATGAAGGAAAGAAGAGAGGAAGGGAGAGGAACTGTCAGGAAGGACATTTTGCAGCCCTGTTTCAGTAAAGGGCCAAGAGAGCAGAGCCCAGTGACAGGGAGCCTGCAAGGAGGTTAGAGAATAGGAGGAGCACATACTGTAGACTTCTCGGATGTCTTGTGACATCTTGTCTGTAACTCTCTCCTTGTGACATCCAACTCTTTCTTAAAGTCTACCGTGCTCACATGTGCCTCTCATGGCTCGGGTTTTTGGGTTTTGTTT
The DNA here is from genome assembly GCF_964656455.1 of Halichoerus grypus. Taxonomy (NCBI): domain Eukaryota; kingdom Metazoa; phylum Chordata; class Mammalia; order Carnivora; family Phocidae; genus Halichoerus; species Halichoerus grypus. Next base: position 182,773,609 of record NC_135714.1, read on the forward strand.
TATTCTTTTCCTCCAAAGAAATAGTTTCCTGTCTTCTGCAAAGTGATGCAGAACCTGGTAAGGAGGCAGGATGTCACTCAGCAGAGAAGACCGTGACACTGGAAGCCCTCCACGGGTCTGAAGACATCTTGGGGAGGACGTTGCAGAAGTGAAGTCTTGGCAATTGAATTGGCATTTTTAGCGGGGAGGGCCCGAGGGACCCCCGGGGACACCCATGGAACTGCTGTATTGGGGGCAGGACAGGATGCAGAGCCTTGTCCAAATGCATTCGCCCCTGCCACCCACATCAATTCTGCAGCACAAGCATGCAAAGGCGGGACCTGAAATCGAACAAATAAGCACAATTCTTTCTTGGACATGTGCCGGGTACATTCCCTGACTGTGCCCCTAGGAAAGCATCACCCGGGATTGAGCTTAACCTGTCTGTTCCTAGTCGGTTTTTCATCGGGATCACAGGATTGTGGCCAGAGCACGGCCTGGGGCTGGAAAGGTTCAGAGCTCCCTCTGGATAAACGCGGCGGTGTTTGATCGCATCAGAGCCCAAACCCTCACTTGTCTTCATGCTTCCCCCTGGAATTCTGTTCGTAATCAGGCTCCCCGCTGACCTGGCTTCTTTCCTGGGGGATGGAGCTTTTAATCAAATGAAACCAACCTCTTGAACATTCCGGCAAACTCGAGCAGGCAGTGATCTCCCCTGACTCCATGCACGTGCCAGAAATGCTCTTGCCACTTAAACCCTTGAATTTCTCAGCGGTGGGCTGAGGGGAGGAAGCACTGAGGAAGAGAACGTGCCCCAGTAGACAGAGGGAGGACTCCTCTGGACCCTCCACAGCCGGGGGGCGGGGGGAGAGAAACAGGAAGAGGTGGCTGCTTCTGTGGTACCTGCTTGTCCAAAGCTAAGGATTTGCTGAGCAGACCTGAGTCTTCCCTCCTGGCTCACCTGGTCTCACTGCTTATGCTCTGGCCTCTGGGATCCAATGACCCGGGACCTTCTTGTTCCAATTCTTGAGCCCAGAGCCTACGCCGGCTGTATATGCCTGCATCCCAAGCGTTTTTGTACTCCTCTCATCTCATTTTTTCCCTTACCGATTTTGTCAAGGCTGAGACCTAGTTTCCCCTTTTGGGCTTATGGGTAGACAAATCAGAGATTATAAAGCTCCGCGACAAGGAAAACTTGCTACACCTAAATGTGTTGGATGTAGGCAGCAACAGAACAGAGGATTATTATTCTAAATGTGGTGGTAAGATGCCAGGGTCTGCGAGAAAGTCTTCCTACAGATTTTTAGGGAAGTGGATGGAGCATCTGTGTCTTTTGATAATAGGAACTGCACGGACAGTATGGTCCATGATTAGGTCAGTTCTGTACAAAGCCATTAGGCCACTTGTTCGAGTCAGAGGCCTGTGTAATTCAGGCAAAATCATCTGACCAGTAGACCTGAATAAACATGGACTAGAAGTGACCCAGATTCTTTTTTTTTAATTTAATTTTATTATGTTATGTTAATCACCATACATTACATCATTAGTTTTTGATATAGTGTTCCATGATTCATTGTTTGCATATAACACCCAGTGCTCCATTCAATACGTGCCCTCTTTAATACCCATCACCAGGCTAACCCATGCCCCCAGCCCCTTCCCCTCTAGAACCCTCAGTTTGTTTCTCAGAGTCCATAGTCTCTCATGGTTTGTCTCCCCCTCTGATTCCCCCCTTCATTTTTCCCTTCCTACTATCTTTTTTTTTTTTTAAACATATAATGTATTATTTGTTTCAGAGGTACATGTCTGTAATTCATCAGTCTTACACAATTCACAGCACTCACCATAGCACATACCCTCCCCAATGTCTATCACCCAGCCACCCTATCCCTCTCACCCCCCACCACTCCAGCAACCCTCAGTTTGTTTCCTGAGATTAAGAATTCCTCATATCAGTGAGATCATATGATACATGTCTTTCTCTGATTGACTTATTTCGCTTAGCATAATACCCTCTAGTTCCATCCACATCATTGCAAATGGCAAGATTTCATTTTTTTTTTATGGCTGCATAATATTCCATTGTATATATATACCATATCTTCTTTAGCCAATCATCTGTTGATGGACATCTTAGCTCTTTCCATAGTTTGGCTATTGTGGACATTGCTGCTATAAACATCGGGGTGCACGTACCCCTTCGGATCCCTACATTTGTATCTTTGGGGTAAATACCCAGTAGTGCAATTGCTGGGTCGTATGGTAGCTCTACTTTCAACTTTCTGAGGAACCTCCATACTGTTTTCCAGAGTGGCTGCACCAGCTTGCATTCCCACCAACAGCGTAGGAGGGTTCCCCTTTCTCCGCATCCTCGCAAACATCTATCGTTTCCTGACTTGTTAATTTTAGCCATTCTGACTGGTGTGAGGTGGTATCTCATTGAGGTTTTGATTTGGATTTCCCTGATGCCGAGCGATGTTGAGCACTTTTTCATGTGTCTGTAGGCCGTTTGGATGTCTTCTTTGGAAAAATGTCTGTTCATGTCTTCTGCCCGTTTCTTGATTGGATCATTTGTTCTTTGGGTGTTGAGTTTCATAAGTTCTTTATAGATTTTGGATACTAGCCCTTTATCTGATATGTCATTTGCAAATATCTTTTCCCATTCTGTCGGTTGTCTTTTGGTTTTGTTGACTGTTTCCTTTGCTGTGCAAAAGCTTTTTATCTTGATGAAGTCCCAACAGTTCATTTTTGCCCTTGCTTCCCTTGCCTTTGGCGATGTTTCTAGGAAGAAGTTGCTGCGGCTGAGGTCAAAAAGGTTGCTGTGTTCTCCTCTAGGATTTTGATGGACTCCTGTCTCACGTTTAGGTCTTTCAACCATTTTGAGTCTATTTTTGTGTGTGGTGTAAGGAAATGGTCCAGTTTTATTCTTCTGCATGTGGCTGTCCAATTTTGCCAACACCATTTGTTGAAGAGACTGTCTTTTTTCCATTGGACATTCTTTCCTGCTTTGTCAAAGACTAGTTGACCATAGAGTTGAGAGCCATTTCTGGGCTCTCTATTCTGTTCCATTGATCTATGTGTCTGTTTTTGTGCCAGTACCATACTGTCTTGATGATTATAGCTTTGTAATAGAGCTTGAAGTCCAGAATTGTGATGCCACCAGCTTTGCTTTTCTTTTTCAACATTCCTCTGGCTATTCGGGGCCTTTTCTGGTTCCATACAAATTTTAGGATTATTTGTTCCAAGTGACCCACATTCTTAAGATTGATATGCAGTCTAGTTAAAAGATTGTACAATCAAATGTCAATGTCTCTCTCACATCTCTCCCTTTCTACCCTAGCCCCATCTGATGAGGTGAGTGTGTGGGGGGTGGAAGTAGGGTCTCCTGCAGCCCTGGTTGCGCAGTGACTGGTGCAATCACCTCCTCATCTGGAGGGAAACAGTGGGTTGGGAGGCCGGGCTCAGTGGGGCTAGGGGCAGGGAGCCCATCCCCTTGCTGCAAAGGAGACTCAGTTTTCATGGATGTCAGATCCTATCTGGTTGAGTGGGTCCTGGACAAGGTAGATGAAGGCACCCGTGGGATTCTTCACTGTTTTCTGTCAAACACACTGTTTTTCATCAAAGCCTCTCATCTAACAAAGACTCATTAAGTACAAACCATGGCCAAGCACCGTGTGGTCCAGAGTGGCCTGTGTGCTCCTGGATCAGGCTCGCTCGCTCGCTCAGCCGCCTGTCCGTGTGGACAGCGCCAGGTTCACTGAACAGAGCAGTGGTCTTTGATATCTTGATCTGAGGCAACCGCACATCTTCTGGGACTTGGTCAGGACGCCCAGAACTGCTTCCTGACAGAGAAAAGTAACTTCTTCTCCTTCTCTGTCCATGCCGGTCAGGGAGGCAGACCTTCCTTTGACATTAGGTCACTTTTCATCACTTTTGCTTGAACTAATGCAATTTCTAGTCTCCCTGCTGCCCATTTCCAGTGCAGCCTACACACCACTGTCAGATTCCTCTTCCTTAAATATGGCGGGGATCATCATTCCTCCCCGCTCAAAAAGCTCCAAATAGTTCCCACTGCCTACAGAGAGAACAGCGCACTGCTTAGCCTGTCACTAGAGTTCCCTACGATATAGCCGTAGCCTACTGCTTTTCCAAACCCATCTCCTTCTCTCCTAAATGCACCTTCCTTGTCAGTCGGTTTTCTGTAGGATGCCTCACACACCCTTTTTCCTGTGCCTTGGCTTATAAATGGTTCCTCCAATACTGGGATGCCTCCCACACTCCTCTCTCTCCATAAAAATCCTCCTCACTCTTCGAGAACCTGTTCTTTCTCCAAGTAATTCTTAATTAGTTCAGCCCAGAATGACATCTGTCATTGCTTTGAATTTACTAAGTCAATTACATGCATTCATTTGGTGTTCCTGGTTCTTTCCAAACTTATCCCACCAATAAGAGACTGGTGAGTGGGTGCTGGCAACTGTGGGGCCATGGCAATGGAATATTCTCTGAACCGTCCCCCTTCTCCCTTTTAAAGGGCAGGCATGGGCTGGAGTAGGAAGCAGAAGAGGAATAGAAATGTTCTCAAGTAAAAGAATACCTAACATTTACCCTGAAATAGTGGGGGTTTCCTAAATGGGCTAGGCTGTTACATTTAGCAATGGAATTCTTCACTGTTGTCTGTCAAATACACTTTGTTTTTTTGAAGCAAAGGTTTAGTATTCTACCCTTTATCTGTAAAGTTGATGCATGTCTTTGTCTCAGCCCCCCTGGGAGCATGCTTCTGCCCTGTGTTCTGGTAATAAACTGAGCCATTCACACACACTTACCCAGGTGCCCCCAGCAAGGTCTCATTTTTGTAGCATGGCTAGCCAACATCTGGACACCGTGCTGTGGAACACGAGCCAAACTGGCTTCTCACTCCAGACTCAAGCCTATGGCCTTGGCTTCATCAATACATTAGCCAACATAAATGAGCAAGGCAGCCACAGAGCACTGTGTAATTGATACAGGATAAAGCCTTTATAGGTTGTGAAGGGAGATTCTGTCCTTCCTAGCACCACGGCGTGAGACTTTTTTTTTTTTTTTTAAGATTTTGACAGAGACAGACACAGCGGGAGAGGGAACACAAGCAGGGGGAGTGGGAGAGGGAGAAGCAGGCTTCCCGCTGAGCAGGGAGCCCAATGAGGGGCTCCATCCCAGGACCCTGGGACCATGACCTGAGCCGAAGGCAGACGCTTAACCACTGAGCCACCCAGGCACCCCAAGAAAGACTCCTGAATTGAGTTCAGAGAATCTGCAAGAGTCCCTCGTACAAGTCTTAATGCCTGCTGTCTGATCTTTCATTAACTCTTGATATGACTGGGAAAAGCACTTTGTTCTTGGTGATGGTTTCTTCATCATTAAATGAAAGGTTTTTTTTTTTTTTTTTTTTTGCTTTAATACTCTTTCGGGTCTCCTTCAGCTCTAGAATTCAATGAACCTGAATCAACTTTGTGTCCAAGGCTGAACTAAATGATCTCTTAAGACATCTTCCAACATTGTGACCCATGAGACTTGTTATAATTGCTCCTGCAGATAGAACATGCATTTGTGGAAATCATTTTTCCACAGTTTTTCTGTGCTTAAAGTTTTATGCTTGTTTGACTGTTTAATCTGAAATTGCATGTAATAGTTTTTCAAAATTTCCAGCTCTGTTGGTATCAGTGAAGATCCTTGATTGTAAGCAACAGAAATTAAGTCTGGTTAACTTAATATGAAAAAGGATCCATTGGAAGATTCTTTGCGATTTCATAGATTCAGCTCTATGAATGGAGAATCAGGATGACAAAAAGGGCATGTAATGAAGAAGGTGACTCCATTTTTGATATTTGGCCACTGCCAGCTTTTAGGTCCCCCCCTTCCTTCCCTACATCTGGGCAACCCACTTAAGACCTATGGATGTTCCATGTTGCTGTTGGCAGCCAAAAATCTCAATCAGTGCAGCCTCAGCCTCTGGCCCAGTGCATAGCCCCAGTCCAGCTTCACCCCCTTCCCACCATCAAAGCCCCAAGCTCCATCCCCACCCCAGTCCTCCTGGTCACCTTCTCATCAAACCCAGAGTAAGCTTTCCCTTCCTGGGAATCCCAGCTTATTGTAAATACTACATACATTTTATTCATATTCATTGGTGGGTGTGTTGTGTCATCTCTCTTGACATACAAAGAAATTCCTGGGTGGGAGATTATGCTCACCTCCCTGGAGATTGATTGAAACAGGGAAGCTGGACAAATTGACCAGAATCCGGGATAAGCCACAGGACTCCAGCTGAGCACAGGTGGCTGCCTCTGCCAACTCTTGATACTGCCATAGCTTCCGGGATTAATTTACAAAGTGACCCTGAATCTTTGTGTCATGTCCCTTACGTTCAAAATTCTGGGTGAGAGAATTCTATTGTCTGAACCTAGGCACATGCCATCCTGGTTGCAAGGGGCAGGAGGGCTCTTTTCCTTTCCTAGTTATGGGCAAACAGATTTAGAGCTTCTGGGTGGGAGGCATGGTGAGATGAAATGAAATAACTTCCCAATTCAAAAATCAAAGATGGAAATTCTTTGGTTTTGAGACTGAACAGGTCTTTATAAATAAATTTTAAAAACTTGCAGCATTCATGTTCTTATAAACCTTTTTTTTTTAAAAATTGAGATAAAATTTACATAACATAAAATTCACCGTTTTAACTATTTGAAAACAGATAATTCAATGTTTTTTTCGTTTTGTTTTGTTTTGTTTTGTTTTTGTACATTCACAATGTTGTGCAACCATTGCCATTATCTAATTCCAGAACATTTTTTATCACTTGAAAAATAAATCCTTTACTCATGAAGCAGTCACTCCCCTTTCCCCCCTCCTCCCATCCCTTGGAAACCACTCATCTGCTTTCTGTCTGCAGGTCTGTCGGGATACTTCATATAAATGGGATCATGTAGTATGTGTTTTTTTTGTGTCTGTCTTCTTTCACTTAGCACAGTATTTTCCAAGGTTCATCCCTCATGCAGCATGCACCAGTATTTCATTCTTTTTATGGCTGAATAATATTCCATTGTATGAATGTGTCACACCTTGTTTATCCATTCATCTGTTGACGGGCATTTGGGTGGTTTCCATTTTTTGGCTATTATAAATAATGTTGCTATGACTATTTCTGTGCAAGTTGTTATGTGAATATATGTCTTCAGTTCTCTTGAGTATATATACCTAGGAGGGGAATTTCTTGGTTTTATGGTCACTTCATGTTTAATTTTTTGAGGAGCTGCCAAACTTATCCGCAGTGGCTGCACCATTTTACCTTTCTACCAACATTGTGGGAGGTTTCTGATTTCTCCACATCCTCACCACCACCTGTTATTGTCCATGGTTTGATTATAGCCATCCTAGTGGGTATAAAGTGATACCTCATTGTGGCTTTGATTTGAGTTTCCCTTATGACGAATGCTGTTGAGCATCTTTTCATGTGCTTATTGGCCATTTGTATATCTTCTTTGGAGAAATGACTATTCAAGTCCTTTGCCCATTTTTAAATTCTGTTGTTTTTGTTGTTGAGTGGTAGTAATTCTTTATATATTCTTATAAATATCCTTGTCAGACAAATGACTTGCAAATATAGTCTCCCTTTTTGTAATGAAGAAGGTGACTCCATTCTTGATATCCTTTGAAGCACAACAGTTTTTAATTTTGATGAAGCTCGATGTATCTATTGTTTCTTTTGCCATTTGTGCTTTCAGTGTCATATCTAACTGTCTAATCTTGATCATGAACATTTACTCCTATGTTTTCCTCAGAATACAGATGCTAACAGGTTCTAACAGACCAGCCTACCCGATCTAGAATGCAAATAAAGAGGTGATTGCCCTGTTCCTGTCCCACATTGTCTACTATATTTTGAATAACTTCACGTTGTTGAAGTTGTTTATTAGAGCACTTTACCAAAAGAAATTTCCTTTATGAAATAAAATGTTAAACTTTTATTTTGAAAATTTCACCCATAATCATGATTCAAACAAAATTATTTTAATTTCTTTGTGTTTCCTTATAATCTTTTGCCAAAAGTATACATATTTTTATAAATTATAATCATCTCATATGTGTATTTTCCTTCTGTTTTTTAAACTTGGTGTTATGAGGGGTGCCTGGGTGGCTCAGTCAGTTAAGTTTCTGAGTTTAAACATTTTCCATGCTTAACAACCTTTAGTTTTCTTATATGCTTTATTAAAAACAGAGAGTATTTAAAAATGTTTTCCTAACCATTAAAGCAATATTTGTTGAATGTAGGAAAAGTCATCCATAATCCCACCAGTGAGACAGAACTAAGTTAAATATCTCAGGAAGTTGGAGTCCTGTTCCATCTATACTTTGAATCCTTTTTCTCCCTACAACATGATTTGCCTATATCTTAAATAAGGTATGTTAATTTCACAGTGGTTTTTAAAATTTGTCTCCAAAATTACTATGGCAAAATGAGAGTAGGGTGGGTACCCAAATCTGAATGTCCAGCAAGGACTGGGCCAGAGTTCACGGTACCATCCACAGCTTCTGAGTAGAGGTGTAAAGGTCTCTGAATTGTGACAGTGGATTGTCCTGACTGTGGGAAAGCTGAAACTGCTGAGAACCTTGATAATGACATGCTTCCATGCTTTTCATATCTGTATTCTGAGCCTCTTAAGACAAACAAGAAAGAGTGCTATCTGTAGTTTAGCAGAATGTCCAGTTTTTCTGTTGATCATTTACATTTTTTTAACATTAACTTATCCTTTCATCATCTGCAATTGTTAAGATTAAAAGTAGGTTAACAAGTGACTTAACAGTTGGAGTTTGCCGTTAAATGTTTTTCGTTTGATGACTAAATATTTCCATAGATAACAGTTGCATTGAATTCAAAAGATGATTAATACTTTAAAGATTTAATTAGTATTAACAGGGACTTGACTTATCGCTGGTGCATATGGCTGTGTTAAAATTTATAAACCCATGCCAGTCTTCATTTCATAATTGTTGAATCTAATTACATTTTTTTCCCCCAAATAATTTACAAGGGTCAGAGTTGCCTTGACATTTGAAGAAGTGTTTACCTTAAGGAACTATCCACGAACATCCCCTCTATCTCTTGGTGGAAGTGTCCCTCTTTCAGTGGCCACGGCATAAATTCAAGGTCTAAAGTCATATTCTATGAAATACTTCTCTAGTGTTTTGGGAAGTCCTTGCATTTGTGGATGCCTGTGTATTTTAGGGTTTTCTTTCACAATTATACTCATGCTCCTTTTTCTATTTATCCACAGCATTTTGGCTCTAGTTGAAGACAAAACTCACCTTGGAGTCAGCATTTCTCACCTCTGGAGGTAAATTAGGTAGGTATCCATAATAGCCTTTTATAACCATAGAGCTAGTATTTCTTAGGCAATGCCCTGAAAAGCTGCATAGAGATTTCAAGTTGCTTATTTAGCTTCCCAGTCATCTAAAGCTTTGAAATAATCAAAGATACTTAACAAGTACCATGTGCTGAAAACTCCCACAATCTTCTGCAGTGCAGAAGGGTCATTTTTAATTGGTGTCTTTACCAGCTATGTTTCTATTTTGCAAACCCTGAAATAGTTTGGGCTGATTTCATATCACCACTTAATACTTCTAATGGTAGAGGAGTTCACAGGTTTACCATTACATATCCACCAGCTTGGGCGAGGCTCCCCCTACTCCATGCTAATGCTTAGTTTAGATAACCTCTGAAGTCCCATCATCCCTGGGAGGCTATGAATCAGTGTTGACTTCTAGTAATACAGAGGAAACTGCATGCCAATAACCTTTAGATATTATCTCAATCTTCATGATACTGACTCATAAATTTAATAACTGTTTTCATTTATAAGAGCAAAAATGTACACTGAAAAGATAATCATGCCAACCTAGTGAAGCCTAGCTTAGCCATCTCCAAGACCCAGCTTCCTCATCAGAAAATAGAGGCATCACTAACCTCTTCCCACGGTTGTTGGGAACATCAAATGAGACAAAGCATGTAAAGCTCTTGGGGTAGTGTTGGTCTCCCCTTTTTCCTCTCTCTAGCTGCAGAAGTATTTGTTTTAGGAGAATTCAGTCACCAAAAGAATCCATTCACTTCTCCTTTGCCTAGCTGCATCTGACCTTGCTGTACTCCTCTGAGAGTTGGCAACCCTGCATTTCTCTTCTCACCCAGAGCTATAAGAAGAGGGCAGATACTATTTCACTTAGGGTACATTCTGAATGTGTGGCAGGGGGGCAGCCAAACTGTCACACAATGAAAGGAACAAGCCAAATTATTCTCAGTTGGGCTCATAGCAAATATGGTTGGAGTGGGAGTCTGCAAATAGAGACAGGAAATGGTAATGTAATGGAAAACACATTTCCATAGATCCTTGTGATTTCCCAAATCTCTATGTGAGTGGAGAAAATACACGTATTCTGTTGAGAAGATCCCTGGTGCTATCTAGAACCCTGTTCCCCTTCCCCTGTTCTTGAACAAACATAAAAAGTCTCATTATGCCCTTGTCTCCAAAGGCCTCTGGAGAGAACTGGAAAGAGACACTGGTGCTTTTAGTCACATGCAGGAAAGAGCCTGGCTAAGCTTAGAAAATCCTATGGCGCCAATTGTGTGGGCAAGGCCTTGGAAGAACTCTGGGCCTCCTGAGAAGAGAGAAAATCGCCAACGCCTTTGCTTGGCATGGGGTTTCCTTTCTGAGTTTCAGCAAGGACTACTAAGGCTATTTAGCCTTTGGCTTCATAAGGGCAGCTGAGGCCTTAACTGCTTCTCCTTTCCCACAAATCCAACCTCCTTGACCTGGTGAAGGAGTCCCACCACAACAGGCCCTTGACCTTAAAATCACCACGCTTGCTCTGCCCTTCACGCAACTGATGCTCTTCTCCAGGGACCAGCGAACTACGGCCCCTGGGCCAAATATCACCAGCCGCCTGGTTTGGAAATAAAACTTTATTGGAACACTGCCACACCCAACTGTGTACGGCTGCTTTCAGCTTACAGCAATAGTTGAGGACTCTCGGGCTACAAAGCCTGAGGTAATTACTATCTGGTCCTTTAAAAAAATGTACTGACCGGAGCTCTGCTCACACAAACCTGCTTGCCCTTTCCTTTAGAGATGGAGCTTTCCAGACTCTGCCCATTTCTAGGTGTCTTTTGGAACGGTTTCCCGGAGTCTGTCCATGTGGCTCTCCCTTCTGTTTTCAGGCTCCCTGAAGGCATTAGTTGCTCCAGGAAGGTTTCTGTGAAACTCAGATTGAGCTAAATGCTCTCACAGGATGAGGATTGCGAATAATTAACTCAATGTTCTCAGGACCGCACACGGCCTGAGGCAGACCAGGCACTCAAGAATGTTTGCTGGATTCGTGCACCTGGATGTGCACTGTTACGTCAGGCTGCCATCAAGAGCATGAGAGCAACTGCCAAGAGGGTAGCGACAGTTTGCTGAGAATCTTGACAGCAAATGCACGGGGGCTTTACTATTGCATAACCCGCTGCGAAGCAAAACTAACTGCCAGGCCTGCCTCACGTGCACGCAAGGGAACTGAGTCAGCTGCCTCACATAAGCCACATTCTGATCCTCATTCTAATTGTCACGACCTCTCAATAAGAACCTCATGGGCTCCATGATAGAAAAGCTCCAGGGCCAACTAACAGAAGTGTGCCATATTCCCTCTGCCTGACGCCAAAGGCAAGTCCTCTCCTGGACTTCTCCAGAACAGCTTCTGATTCTGAGATCCTATTAGATGCCACCTGCCCTAACCTCTGTCTTCAGATTCTGCAAAGGGGTCTTTTATTTTGGGTTGGATTGACAGGAATACAGCTAATGGGGAAAACTGACTTCATCAGGTAAATGTCGAGGTACGGATTTCTCAGTGTAAATGACTGAGCATTTGTATATAAATATGCATAAACACAATTTCCCAGAGCACTAAATGGTTAGAAAAATTGCCCTTAGCTGAATCGTACCTCACACTACAGTGTGCAATTGCAAAAGGTTAGTTTCATCTTTGTTTTAAAAGCTAGTTAAATGTCTAAAAAGGGACAATAAAAAGGGATAAAAATTCCTGGGTTAATATAGAAAACGATCTTGTTTTCTATATCTTTCTAATATAGAAAACGATCAATCACTTTGTGATTGAATTGTGATCCAATCCTGATTATACCTTGGAATTCTTGCATTATGACTAATTCAAAGTTCGCTTTTGAAGGAACTGTATTATTTGATATGAAATAAGATCTTGTCCTAGCAAGAAGGCGAATGCTGTCACTCCAGGTTAAAATGACTCCAGCAGGCAGGGCTTGCTTTCTCTGGTGCTGCTAAATGCCAACTAAATAGGCATTAAAGATCTGTAACATGGTTTAGCCCAGCCCTTTTGTTCCCTTCTGCTCTTTTTTTTTTTTTTTAAAGATTTTATTTATTTATTTGACAGAGAGAGACAAAGCGAGAGAGGGAACACAAGCAGGGGGAGTGGGGGAGGGAGAAGCAGGCTTCCCACTGAGCAGGGAGCCCGATGCGGGGCTCGATCCCAGGACCCTGGGATCATGACCTGAGCCGAAGGCAGACGCTTAACGACTGAGCCACCCAGGCGCCCCCCCCCCTTCTGCTCTTTCTTTTTCATTTTTTTCTTTCTTTCTTTTCTTGCCATTTCAGACACAGTGAGTGCTAAAACTAGAAGAAAATGTACATTTTGTTGGATCCAATGCTATCATTTCACAGATGAAGGAAACAAGGTAGAGAGGTAAAGTGACTTGTCAGAGGTGCCCAGTATATTTCAGGGTTCAGACTTGGACCCGAATGCCCTGACTCCTAAAATGGTATCCTCTTTATGTCATCATGGCCCTGCCAAAAGGCGGACAGGGGAGCTTACGAACATGAAACAACATCAGTCAGAGAACTGATCTGAAGCCATGGGAAAATACGTGATCGGCTCGGAGATAAATTAATTACGTGATCGGCTCGGAGATAAATTAATTCCGTGACGGTACCTCCCGATCACCTTGAAGATGAAAGAGAGTTGGAAAAAATGTGTATTTCAATTATCCATGAAGACCAGCGTATGGTGGGTTAGTGTAAACGTGTCCCTTAACATTTGCTAATGCTGAGTAAGCAGCCACCATCTCTGGAAATGAAAGGCATTCCATGAAAAAGCATGACCACTGATAATTAAGATAATGGAACTTTTTTTATGTACTGACTTTAAGTTCAAGGATTTCTGAACCATTTCAAAAAACGAAAGAAGCCCAGCCTAATTCGCCCTATTGTATTTCTTAATACAGCACAGGATCAGAGGAATCCACAGACTTTCATCACTGCTCATGCTTTTATTTGTTTTTTCTTTTTATTAGTAGAATCCTTTAATTTTAAAAATTGTTAGCAATAAACATTCTCATTAGGATTTCACAGAAAGAAGCACTACTAACAGGATTCTCCTCCAACATCTTGCATCTCTGCAAAATTACATGTCATTTTCTAAAAACTCTGATAGCCTGCTTCTTAATATATCCTATTTGAGCTTGACTAGTCATTGTCATTGGTGGAAAATCCATTGAACCCAGCATGGCAGGAGGTAACGGGAACACACTAGCAGGAATACATGTGGCTTGGGGGTTGAATTTTTATCCATTGTTGAATAACCCTTTGGCTTATTCAACTAGCAAAACTCTATATATTCCACTGATAGTGGTCCTTTTTTCTTCTTGCAATGCTGTGGAGCATTTTCAGTGTAATTTATAACAAAGAGAGGTGCAGGTAATGGCTCACACAAGCTTCATAATGTTTAAATCATGGCAATAAAACTTGACAGACTGAAAGGTCAGAAGTTTGTCTTGACTATTACAACAGCTATCTAGGTGCTTTTGCCCCAGAATAAAGCTCCCTTAATTAATATTCCATTGGGTTTCAGCAGACTTAATGTTTTAGAGTGTACTTGAGCCTGGGGCAAATCTTCTCTTTTTCATCTCTGTTCTCTTCATTTCTAATTATTAGAGAGTTCTAACACCTTTTTTCAAAGTCACATCAGTTATTGGTCATTGATTGGCTGCAAGGGCCATGACTTACAGACAGTCCTACACAAAGCATTTGTACTAATTTCTAGTTTGGTTCCTAATTTTATGATTTGTGTGATTTTGGGTAGGTCATTTTACCCATCTGAGTCTCTTAATCAAAAAGTGAGAGGCTTGGATTAGGTTATCTCTAAATTTCCAACTAGTTGTCACAATCTCAAGGAGTACTCACTAATGTGCTCTATGTTTCTATTATAATTCTAGAATATGGGTAAATTATTAAGAGGATTTTTTGTGTGTGTATAGATGTAGAGGGGAGATGTGGGGAGAATAAAATTCATTGCATAAATATAAAGCAAAATGATACAATCCATGTTGGAGATCTGAACTTGGGAGGGAATAAGATAGAATTTTCTGTGTGGGTCAGTGGTTGGAGAAGGTATTTGGAGATGCCCGAGAAAGGCTTGAAGTTATAAGCAGCTGTCCTCAGCTGAAGGCTGGTCCCAGACTCCATTTCCTCTTTTCCCTTTCTCTGTTTTTCTCCCAAGTTTGGACAGATGAAAGGGTGTGAGAGGAAGTAAAGGGGTGGTAACAAGTTGGGGGCCAGAGAGGCCACAGTGAAGCATGATGGGAGGTCACCCTCCTTTCCCCTGTTGTATGCAACACAGAAAGGCAAAATACCATAGTGGAAAGGTCCTGGCCCTCAGAGCTATTTCAGGACATTGGCAGCAGACCCATAGGAAGGGTGGTCTGGTTTCCACAAATTCCACACAACAGACAATCTTGTATAAATATTCCATGTGGTTCCTGTCTGTATAAGAGTCACAGACTTGATGACAGAGTTGGGTGCTTTTCCCAATACAGGCAGGTGAGGAAGAGAGAGCTTTAAAGATTCTTTGTCCTTTATCACACAGAAGCCTCACCTAATCCCTCTCACATCCCCACCTCAAACATCCAAACCAGCTGAACAAATACATCCTCTCTCCCACACAACCTACCCAAACAACACAAAACAGCACACCCAAGACCCTGTCCTAGAAGAGACTGTCCCATGACACCTCTTTGTCCCCACTTTGGGAATTCAACATACTTTCACAGCAAGATGTGAACTCTCTTTTCCCTTCTAGGTCCCATTGACTTTGAGTGGGATTCCTGGTAACATGCTCATTTTAATAAATGTCATTAAGTAAACAATCTATTTTTTATCCATGTATTTTTACCCATAACCAGTTACGAAATGCAGGATGACGCCCGCCTCTGATCTATCTCAAAAAAGAAGAAAACTAGAAAAATTTGGCTTAATTTGTGGCAGAATGATTTTGATTGGACAGGAAAAAGAACTTCCTGTATGAAAGATTAATTAGAAACTGAAATAGCTCACTGAAACTTGTCAGTCCTTTTTCTTTCCCTGGTGATGATTAAGCAAAGACTCATCCACCCACTTCTTTGCCTGGAAACAAGTCATTCTGCCGGAATTTATGGGTTAGCAGCCATGTTGCCGTGCCCACAGCCTTCCTCACAGTAGGAGCTGTGGTTGACCATCGCAGAACCACATAACCACACACTGGGGGCTGTCTTTCATAAAAAAGTAGAGAATAAAAGAGTGGGATATGAGAGATAGTTTTTTTTTTTCTTCTGGAGTCTTGTTTAGCTTGGAAAGAACTGAATCCACTGAGCAACACCATATTTATTTGTATTAATTGATCAGTTGACAAAATATTCTGCAATAGATAAGGCACGGGAAACAAAGGCAACACAAAATATGACATGGTTCCTACCTGCCTTCAAGGATCTTGTAAAATGAAACCAATAGTAAAAAGCAGCATATGTATGTGTGGAGCAAAGGATTAGATCCAAACGGAAGGAAAGGGCTTTACAGATGCAAGGGGGAGAGGGGAGGGAGGTGGTGAGGAGGAAACACTCGGTCACACCTCTTAGGGCATGCTTCAGGAGTACCATACCATAGACAGGGTATGCCCCCCCCACATCTTTCTACGCTTGCTTTTGGCTCTAGTGGGAGGAAAATGTTTAGTTTTCCATATAGGAAAAATATAGCTAAATTGTTTGCATCTTTGGATCCAAAATATATGGTCAACTCTTTGTCTCTCTGTCTGTCTCCGTCTGTCTCTCTTTGTCCAAATCAGAAAAATTGCAGATGACAGTTTTGTGAATTTCCTGGGCTCTTAAAGGGCCATGGGCTAGCAAGAACTCCAGTGGAGGTGATGGTCAGAGTAGTAATAGTTGGTAGATGAGCCTCAACCAATCAGAACACTTTGGCCAGGGCACTGTCTTTTTTTTTTTTTTTTTTTTAAGATTTCATTTATTTATTTGACAGAGAGAGACACAGTGAGAGAGGGAACACAAGCAGGGGGAGTGGGAGAGGGAGAAGCAGGCTTCCCGTGGAGCAGGGAGTCCGATGCGGGGCTCGATCCCAGGACCCTGGGATCATGACCTGAGCCGAAGGCAGACGCTTAATGACTGAACCACCCAGGCACCCCAAGGGTACTGTCTAATCAGGATGGAAGCCAGTCATGAACACACTTGGTTGTGAATAAACCTTGAACGTCTGCTCCTGGGTCTTCACTGTGATGAGGATGCAACAGGTCCTGCTTTTCTCAAATACCTAGGTCTGCACTGCATATGTTATTGAACTAAAGGCTGATTTTTTCCCCCATTAGAGAGATGCACGCCAATCAGAAAGTTGGTTGTGAATTTCCATTACCTTGATGCCCTCCCCCTAACCCTACCCCATCGTTGCAAGCTTCCAGACTTCAGGAAAGTTGACTGAAGGGTTTCTTTAATAAGGCCTTCCATCTTATTTACCGTGAACAAAAGAACCTGACTCCATCCAAGCCCATTTTGACAAACGCCCCCCACGGGAGAGTATAACCGAAGAACTCCAAGATGCTGTGGTCATTTGGTACATTCAGATTCTCTCTTGCAAAGAAGGCCTCATACCTTTGAACTATCCCCTTCTCAGTGTAAGGCCCCTGAATGAACTACACAGAAGGGTAGAACTGGTCTGCCAAAGGATTTCCATGGTGCCAGACAGGCTGTGTGAACACGGAGTATAGTGGTCTGTTCTGTTCTGCGGTGATTCTCTGTCTGGACCTGGCTGACTGCTTGAAGGAGAGCCAAGAAGGTAGCTTGTCTTTTTAATAATTACAACCAATGGGGAAAGTTTGAGGCAGCCCTTGTCATTTGGTTGTCTTGAACAATGAACATCACACCATTGACTGATGGTCTTTGTCTCTCTCTTTCTGTAGAATAATTTCCAAGTGCAAGCTTAGCAGTAACCATGATGCATCTCTTCTCTTTATAGTACACTTGCCGAAAGAGAAAGGCAATTTGTGCCTTACACATCACAGACATAAACAGCCTACAACTGATTTCATTTATGATCTGGGTTAAGTGGACCGTCTTACTATATTGTTTATTTAATAACCTTGCTGTACTTTGCAAACTCAGTCAACCACAGCTAATTCCTACCCAAGAGAAGAGTTTCCCTAAAGTACCCATTGATATGCATACACTATATACATAATTTCACTCTATTCAATTGAATATAATACATGCATACATTCATTTGTGCCAATCTAATCTCCATGTGGCTTTTAAAGTCTGACCTTGCCATTCACTCTTTGTGTTAAGTTATAGTCATATTTATTCTATTGGGTATTGGAGCTAAGGACTGTGACTTTTCTATTATGAGGCTGCAAGAAGGAGGTATTTGATAATAGAAAACAGAATCATACCCTTAAAGTTCACTGTGATAACGAAATCCAAAACAATACCCTAAAGGTCAAAGCAATTTTTATTTTGCAGACTTAAAATAACAACCATTTAAGCTTCAGAAACATTTAGCTAACATACAAAGGCAGCCTTAAAACAACATAAAAGAAGTTACGTAAAATTTCCATTATATTTTACATATTGTCTTTAACTTTAAATGAAGTTAAAAGGGTCCACTTCTTTAATATTAGATACCTGGTAACAAGATGCAATTGTACTTACAAAAATGTTTATTATAATTTGTTTATAAATGCGTTGATGAGAACTTTAAAATGTATCAGATTATTCCTGGTTTTAACAGCTGAAACACTTGCTTCCTCCAGGATGTGTCCTTTCTTGTATCTCACTAGGACAAGGGGTCACAAAGAATGTTGTAACAATATCTGTGGCAAATATGGCCTGTGTCTAATCTTCCATTGAGAAGGTAAATTAGTTACTTATCCAAAGGTACTTGGAATGTCAGAGCTAGAAGGTATAAGATTTTTCACTACACAGTTTAAGTGCCTGGATGGGCTGACTGATTTCCAAACAGATTTGTTTCTATTGTTATGACAACTTTAGTACTATTTTTCATAAAAAAAAAAAAAAAACATTTTAAAAAGAACAAAACCAAAGAAGCTCATTTCTATTTTGTGTCATCCACTCAATTCTATCGCCATGTCTTTTTCTGACAAATGCTTAGCATGATGTGAAGAGAAGGAGTAAGAAGCTTCTACTTTTTTCCATGTGTATGTAGGGTGGCCTCATTTGTCTCCAACACTTCATTCTATGTTCTTCCAAATCTGCTACTTAACTTGTAAAGCTAAAACAGATTTTACAAAGAAGATGCTACCTTACAGTCTGAACTTATGATCTTTATATCATTTATGATAAATATTGCCAGACTCCAAGCAAGAATATGGTCATTTGGTTATGATGGACAATAGCAGCCTTTAACTGCAAACACATGTGTGAAGATACAAGTCTAGATCATGTGGAGAAACAGTGATGACCGGCAATCATCCTCGCTTCCCACCTCCTCTTATGGCTCAGTTTGCTCAGGAAGACTGGCTGGGGTGATGAAGGGGATTTTTGAATGGGAGAAACTGGCCTTCCTAAATGTTTTATAATTTTCTTAAAATTTGTATAAATTGTTATTCCAACAATAGAATAGGACTGTATATGGCACTTCACAATACAATGGAGAGAATAGTTTTATGCCACTTTTTGGTTCAAATTTTGTAAAAAAATTACCATAATGACTATAGGCTATAGTATGAATTTATAGAATTTTGCTAGTAAGTAGGTGTAAATGTTTATGCATTAAATAAAAAATCTTTTACTAAAAAATAAGGCTAACTTAGAGCAGCCCAGTGTGAGACAATGAGCATCTGAACTAAGGAACAAGCAGGAGATAATGAAGAGATGTTGTAAAGGAATCTCCTGGACCTGGCAACTGAGAGGCCTTGGCAGGGAAGGAGGAATAAGGAGGGAATAATATAAAGTGAGTACTGAGTTTTTAAGCCTGTGTGACTCAAAGAAAACCCCAGAGTTCGTGTAGTTTTGTGAGGAAAATCTATGAGTATGGTTTAGACATATTTAATTTGACATAATGGGATGAAAGGAAAACCCTGACAGGCAGGGAGAACTGCACACCAAATCTGGCACCAGATATTTACTAGATATGAAGAACTGATAGGTCATTTCTTGATGGAACTGAACTCTGAGGACATCAGGGCATGGAGTGTACCTACATCAAACCCTCCATGGAGAGCAGACAGCACAAGGCACCCCCTCCACACACACATAGACACAGACACACATACACACACTTCTGTTCCAAAGACTAAAGAGCTATTATATTCACTCTGCTTGGTTCTGCCTGTCCTCATTCATGAACAGCATGGTACAGTACTTGATGACATTCCTGGCAATTTAAGAATTCCTGATGGCTTCCATGAGGCCATTGGAAGTCATTCCACTGCCCTCTGTAACCTCTAGTTCCTTCCACCTTCTAGAAAGTCTTTGAAGCTTCCTCTGCCTGGTTTATTTTTAGGCTCCCATACTGGTATCCATTGATGCCTGGACTCGACCAAATTCAATTTTCAAAGGCCCTGCATTGTAGACATTGACCTGGTCATAGTGGGGAGTTGTGCATCTGTCTGCTCCAGGCCAGTCTCTCTGAATTCAGCATTGAGATGGAAGGCCTGGGGAAGGGGCTCTGGGGGAAGGGGTGGTGCTTGTAGCCCTTGATGGGGATGACACATCTGCATGCGTAGCACTTAGAGTGATCTGTAATTAGCCTGACACATGCAAGAATGTCTTCCCCTGACCAGACTGTGTCTGTGAAATAATAGAGCTCTCTACTAAGGTCAAAGAGAGCCCAGGAAGCACATTCTAGCTGGTGCAGCCTTGGAAGGCAGAAGGCAGTGCCAGACGTCTGTGACCAGCAGATCTGAGGTGGAAAAGGGCCTTCAGAATAGCTCTGGGAGGGGCGCCTGGGTGGCTCAGTCGTTAAGCGTCTGCCTTCGGCTCAGGTCATGATCCCAGCATCCTGGGATCAAGCCCCACATCGGGCTCTCTGCTCCGCGGGAAGCCTGTTTCTCCCTCTCCCATTCCCCCTGCTTGTGGTCCCTCTCTCGCTGTGTCTCTCTCTGTCAAATAAATAAATAAAATCTTTAAAAAAAAAAAAAAAAAAAAAAAAGAATAGCTCTGGGAACCCTTTAAAGCCCACAAAGAGGCTGTTTCTTCTTCTTTTTTTAAATCTAGTCAAATCGCAAAGATTCTAAACAATGAGTCTTCTTTTGTAACATCGCAATAGTCAAATGAATATATCAGATATGCTATCCTTAAGGCTGGAGGACATTTGCCTCATGTTTTTAAAAATGCCATGTAGGCTGAACATTTCCTCTTCTTTGCTGTTATCAGCACATGGGAATTTAAACTCTCTCCCTGTCCCTCATTTAACAAATGATATTGTATATCAGGAGTAATGGAGATAAAATAAGTACAGAGTTTCAAAGAGTAGTTTTAAGGACTCTTATTGTATTTATCAGCAAAGAAGGGCTTTTTTTTAATACCTTGATGTGGGTAGTACATTTCCAGTGGGGTCCAAAGGAACAGGGATTTTTTTAAAATATAAAATACAACTGGAGATATTCCTCTTCCCTTCCCCTTTCCTTCCATTCTCGAATGATTCGGTCCCAAAGCCGTTAAGTTAGGTGTCAATGCAGAGGGACAAGAGGGGCAAGTAGCTCAGAATGCTGTGTCAAAGTTCATATAGAGAACAGGGTCACCTGATATTGTGATGGAGACTAAGCAGGGTGAGGAGGGCAGTCAGGTGGGGATGGACAGCCCGGCATCAGAAGTTAAAGTATAAGGCGCCCGGTTAAGTGACTGCCTTCGGCTCAGGTCATGATCCTGGAGTCCCAGGATTGAGTCCTGCATCAGGCTCCCTGCTCAGTGGGGAGCCTGCTTCTTCCTCTGACCCTACCTCCCGCAATGTTCTCTCTCTCTCAGATAAATAAATAAATAAATAAATAAATAAATAAATAAATAAATAAAATCTTTTTTAAAAAAAGAAGTTAAAGCATAAGCAGGGTGAGAAAGGAGTCCCCCAAGGGCAAGGAGAACCTGGGATAGTGAGTCAGAGCCCAAGTAGGGAGAGGAAGCCGTCTGCAGTGATGGGAGAGGATTTGGCAGCAATGATGGAAATCGTGTACATATAGGGAGGTTGATCATATTTACAAATGTTAAGAATAATGGGAGCCCATTTTCTCACTGCTGGAGAAGGGCATTACAAATATAGAAAAAAAGAAAAACAAAATGAACCTTGGGGTATTGGATTTGAATGAGGGTCATCAGGATGAACTTACAGTTTTGTGTATATATGTCCACAGGGAGGACCTGAGAACATGACACCCCAATAGCAACAAACACCCCTAGTACCCAAAACTTGGCTTCTAGATACCGTTTTTCACTAAAATAAGCAAGGGCTGATTCCAAGACTAAGACAGGTCAAATACAAATTTAGTCTGAAATATCTTGTGCCAGAAAACAAGGAGATGTTCAAACAATGATTGGGCATTAGAAAGATACAGAAGCCAGCTTGAATTGACTCCAACAGGCCACATCAGAAACAATTTGAGCATTAAAATAAATAGTGATATAACAGGTTATAACAAATTGAATAAAGTAAGAAACAACGAGTTCCTACTGATATAAACAATTGAATGAATACTTTGAGAATCTGAGGAGGAACAGAATATTTACATAGTTTCAAAGTATTACAAAGGGGAAGAGAGTTACTTTACAGTGGAGACACCTGGCAGACCCAACAGAACGAATGTCATTAGTAGTAGGACAAATAGAAATTGTGATAGGATGAAAGGAGAAAGACATTGGATTACTTCTGTGCAATATTCCTGTCAATGAGGCATAACTGGAATCTAATCATGAGGAAATCTCACACAAACCCAAACTGAAGGAGATTCTAAATAACTGGTATGTAATCAAAGTGTCAAGGTCACGAAAATCAAGGAGAGACTGAAGGAAACAAAGAAGCAGGACAACTAAATGCCTGGTGTGATTCAGTACTGGATCCTTTCGCTATAAAGGGCACTACTGGGGCAACTGGAGAAACTTAGGGAGAGTCTGAAGATGAGATGGTAGTTTTGTATCAAGGTTAATTTCCTGAATTTGGTTATTGTATTTTAGTTACACAGGAGGATGTCTTTGTCTGCAGAGACACTAATCTACCTAGCAATGATTTAGCACTAAGTCAGCAATTTTCCCTCAAATGGTTTAGGAAAAAAGGTCTTTGTGCTATATTTCTAACTTTTATATAAACAAGTTTTTCAAATAGCAACAAGAAGAGAGTGGAGAGTTAACTCAGCCAGAGAAAGTTGTCTTATGTTTATTTGTATCTCTCTCTCTCACACACACACACACAGAGACACACACGGGGAGCGGGGAGGGAGTGAGGGAGGGAGAGAGATAGAGAGATTCATTAATTAGAATCACTTCGATTGTTGTGTTACTGGGAACACTTAAAAGCCATTTAATTACAAAATTCAGCCTTGGATCTTAAGGGAGCCAGTGATTTCTATGCACCTGCTTTGTTAGATGTCTTTAGAGAAATCAAAGTCCATGTTAACATCTTTATTTTCATTCCTTTTTTCTTTGACTTTAACTCATTGAAATAAAGAACTAAGAAACTTTTATATAGTGAAAATTAACAACAGATGTCCAATAATAAGAGATTACTTAACTAAGTGGATATATCGATACAATGAAATACTATGCAGCCATTAAAAATCATGTGTGGAACAAAATTTATTTCCACAGGCAACTGTACACCATACCACTAATGCAATGCAGCTGTTTAAGAACAGTAGTTCAGCATGGTCCTTTACTTGACAGGTACGTACTAAAATATTTAAGTAGCTATCTGGACTGGTAGATTCTGGGTGAGTTTTAATTCCTTCTTTTTGCTTATTTGAGTTTTAATAAACATGCATTAAAGTCAGTTATAATGAAGCATTTTGTAGGGTAATTTTGATCAATTATCAGTTGGATAAAGTGTGTATGTCCAAAGAAGTCATTTGTTGAACAAGCATTAAATGCCTATGGGGATCGGAGTATGTATACAAGATATGGAAAATAAGGCTTTTTTCTTTTCTCATAAAACATGGCTTTTTTTTTTTTTTTTTAAGATTTTATTTATTTATTTGAGAGAGAGAGAGCACATGAGAGGGGGGAGGGTCAGAGGGAGAAGCAGACTCCCTGCCAAGCAGGGAGCCCCATGCGGGACTCAATCCAGGGACTCCAGGATCATGACCTGAGCTGAAGGCAGTCGCCCAACCAACTGAGCCACCCAGGCGCCCAAAACATGGCTTTTTGATTTGGGGATAGAATACATGTTACTTGCTCAAAAATGCTCAAAGTCTCCCACTGCCTGCAGCAGGATGTTCAAACTCCCTCTCTTAAAATTCATAGTACTCTAATTGCTAGAGCAGCACTAACTGAATTACAATATGAGCCACCTATGTAATACTGAATTTTTAAGTCAGATTGAAAGAGTGAATTAATTTTACTTAACTCAATATATTCTAAGTATCATTTCAAAATTTAACAAGCATAAAAGTTATTGAGACAGATTAGATTATTTTTTCACACGAAGGCTTTAAAATAAAATATGCTGTATATTTTACATTTACAGCACATTGCAGTTGTTCAGTGACCACACACAGCTACTGCATTGGGCAATCATCTCTAGACCCAAACTCTGTCTCTAGCCTAACTCATAATCCACTTTTCCTCAAATACAGCAATATATTTTTTGCCATTATGCATGCTGTGTTGCTCAAATTGAAATGCTTTCCTTTACTTATTTACTTCTAAAAATATCAGTTATACTTCAAAGAAAACTCTCCTGTCAACTCCTCCGGAAGACTTTCTTGATCCACTGGGGCAAATGTATCATTTTCTCTTTTGAGCCATAATTTTCACCTCTCTTTGATACATGTTTAATTCTGCCTGTATTAGAGTTAATTGCTTATATATCTTTCTCTTCAACCAGATCAGAGCTCTCAGTAGCAAGCACTATCTTATTCATATTTACTTATCACTTATTCAATAAATACTTTGCACTAACTAGTGCTCAATAAAAGTTCAACAAACAGAACATGAGCTAAATCACCACCACCACCATCACCAACAAAAAGCAGATTAGGAGAAGGAGAAGATGCTTATAATTGAGGAACCAATTAAACTAAGCCCCAGGGCTGAGGAGTTGGAGGTGAGAGTGCACTTGCTGGCCAGGAGGATTCACCTCAGGGAAGGCTTCCTGAGCTCTAGGTTCACACAACTCCCTCATTTCTTAGTCTTGTGTAAGTTTACAGGGAGTCTTGCACCAGTGTTTCTTTCTTCATGTACCAACTTCTTTCCTTAGGGCAGAAGTTTAACACATTTAAACACTGTTTTTCTCTATTGTCTAACAGAACAATTGAGCCAAGTCTAATCCTAACAGAATGAATGTGCCAGATGGAGCAACCTTGGCTTATAAACAAGCACTACCTACAAAGTATAATTTGGGAAACAGGTGATTTCCATGTCTCTCTGACTGACTTTAGGGCTCCAGGAAGAACAACCCCGGATTACCCACTGATGCCTGAGACATCTTTAACAAGACCAATGAATGCCCTTTTATTCTACAGCTAAAATGCATCTACCAGGTGGGGAAATACATTCGTAGAGTGAAATTCACACTAAAATAGCTTCAAGGGAGAATCCATGTCATTGTATAGAAAAGAATGCTGGGCTTGAATTCTGAAGAGTTTTTTTTTTTTTTTTTAAGCTTTTATTTATTTATTTGTCAGAGAGAGAGAGGGAGAGAGAAAGAGAGAGAGAGAGAGAGAGCACAGCAGGCAGAGGCAGAGGGAGAAGCAGACTCCCTGCCAAGCAAGGAGCCCGACGTGGGGCTCGATCCCAGGACCCTCGGATCATGACCTGAGCTGAAGGCAGATACTTAACGACCGAGCCACCCAGGCATCCAGAAGTCTGAAGAGTTGTAAAAATGATGTAAGAACACGTTTTTCCTCATAGACAGGTCAACACACCATACTTTAGAACATCAGAATCTTGAAAACAACTACCCCAACCATCCAACAATAGGAGAATGGCTAATATGGACATCATGGAGAATGGAGAATAATATATTTTGAGGCCAAGCTCCCAGGGTGAAGATATGAGCAGAAGGGAGCCGTAGAGCAAGCTGCCTGGGACAGGAGCTGAGGGGTACAGGAGTAGCCATCTGAAAGAAAGCCCAGCCCAGAGCCAGGGAGCTGCAGAGGGAAGGGCCCAGCAGTGCAAGAAACCCTCTTCAGAACTTCTGGGGCCAGTGAGCGTGAAGCTTCAGGCCTCTGACAGTCAAGTGGGAACTCTAGCTCCTTTCACCGCCCTGCCTCCCGTTCCAATCCCAAAGGAGTCACACAGGGCAGTGAGCTAACTTACCACCAGGGGAAGGAGGGCGAGGTTTTGAAATAAAGATTGAAGTGTTAAATAATATATTGTACTAGATACTGTAATGTCTGAATCTTGCTTAAATTGATTATAGGATTTTTTTCTTTTCTTTTCTGTTTTCCCCTTTTCTTTCTTTCTTTCTTTCTCTTTCTTCCTTCCTTTCTTTCTTTCTTTCTCTTTCTTCCTTTCTTTCTTTCTTTCTTTTTCTTTCTTTCTTTCTTTCTTTCTTTCTTTCTTTCTTTCTTTCTTTCTCTCTCTCTCTCTCTCTCTCTCTTTCTTTCTTTCTTTCCTTTTTACTTAGGAGTGACTAGAAGAGTCATAGAACTGCCCATGTGTGCCTCAGAGTCAGGAGAGGGACCCACAATAAATAGAATCCATGTTAAGATATGAGGAAAAAACATAATGAAGCTGTTTTTGTAATCACACTTTATGAATCCTACTTGTTCAACTATGGATTGACCATTAAAAAACAGAAGCAGTCAAAAACCCTGGCATACTGGTGTTAATAATACATGTTTGAATAATTTAATGAATGAATCAATGATTTATGCTTCTTGACTCATCGAAACTCATTGAAAAATTCATTACTGGGGAAGGAAAATAAACTAAAAGAATCCAAGGATGAGCTATGAATGCATGAGAAAACTGGTTTATGATTCAGAGAAGGTTGAGCTGATTTTAAACTCTTTCCGGTAATTTTATACCCACAGGTCCTCTATTGGGTGAGTAATTGCAAAGGAATATAGTTCTTGAAAGAAAAAAAAAATGCCCAGGGAATTCTTGATGTTAAGCACCCTACTTTTTGCAAGGCCAGGATTGGAAGATGCAAGACAGAGGCGCAGGGAGTAAACTTTCAGGAGGCTTCATTCTCAAGGCGACCTTGCACTTGCACAACCCTGAGTGACAGAGAATCAGAGTCCTGAACAAGGAGGCTGACTGTGGGGGGCTCAGGAGTCATGGAGACAGGATGAAGAGAGGCTTACCCCAGGTCATGAGAAGCAGAATCAGTAAAAACCAAAGGTCTGAAAGAAACCAAAACAACAAAACAAAATGAAGGTTGAGGCAAAGTGTAGAAGGTTCGGCCAGAGGAACCCAATCTGCCGTCACTTGTAAGAGGTGAGCAAGCGTTTGGGGAATGCAAGACACAGCCAGAAAGAGCAGAGCCCTGTGGAAACAGGAGGAAGGCAGAAAGAGAGAAGCAGAGGGAGTGAGATGTTCTGCGCAGGCCCAGGGCCCTGCCATGAGCAGGACTGAGACACCAGGCACTTCTCTCTATGGGAGGTGGTGATATTGCAATGGGACAAAGGGAAGCAAACAGACTCTTTAAGCCTTAATTTCCTCATCTGTAGACTACAAATATCTTCCTCACAGGGCTGTTAGAATTACAAAGGGTTATTGTTTCCAGCTTCTCTTTTTCTGAGGATCCTATCCTGGGGAGGATGTGGGTCACGCAGAGGTGGGAGCTGTTTCTGTCCTTCTAATACCCTCATCTAGTATAGTTGCAGGAGGTCTCAGATCTCAGACATAGAAATGAGCTGGGTGTGTGGGTGTGAGCGCATGCACACGCGCACACACACAGTCAGCCATTTTAAACTCACCTCTGATGTTAGTGTTTCTTTGCCTCCAGAATGTCCTCTCTTCTGTCTCTCTCTCTCCTCTCTAAAAACTGTGGCTGTCCTCTCTTCCGTCTCTCTCTCTCCCCTCTAAAAACTGTGGGCTGCTTCAGCACAGGAACCGTCTCTGCTCCCAGCACCTACCACAAAGCAGGACACAAAGGAAATGTTTACTAAACACCCACAGAGTAAGTGTCTAGAAAGAAACCCAATTGAAGGCCTAACAGTCAAAACCTGAGGATTTCCCTTGAAGCACACATTTTGGTGTTTTCGGAAGTCATTGTGCTTTCTCCCCCACACTCTTTTTGGAAAATCGTCATCTCATTTCCCTAAGTAGGTTTAGAACTCAAAAGCTGGGTCACTGACTTCGAAATGTTACTGTAGTGTCTGAGGCCTGTTAAGACCTGTGAGAATCACGTGCCGGTGGAGACAGCCGGGCTTCAGACCTTGAATCCTAGATCATCATTTACTCACTATGGGACATGGAACACCTCACTCAATCCAGCTGCACCTCTATCTGCTCTTCTTTAAAATGGGAACAATATTTGCCTCATCAGATGATTGAGGCAAAATTGAGGTCTGAGGTTTGTTTTTTTTTTTTTTCCATTGACTTCCTCATACCGTCCATTGTGCCGCTAATACGTAAATTCTGTGAGGACAGAAAAGGTTATAAATTTGACAAGAGGAGGTATCTTAGGACCAAGCCCGATGGGAATTCTGCTTCTATCCTGAGTTCTTGCTTCAGCCTGCACACAGATGACTGGCTCATATTGGATTCGAGGCACTGAGGGAGAGGAAACCCTTGATAGACTCTGAGGGCTCATCCAGTTCTTCCAGGACGGGGGTTCTTGAGGTACAGTCCATAGACCCCCTTGTGGTACTGAAGACCCTTCCATGGGTTCACAACATCGAATCTGTTTTAATAATAATGCTCAGGCCCTATTTGCCTTTTTACCATATTAGCATTTGTACTGATAGGGCAAAAGCAATGGTGGGCAAAAAAACTCCTAGTGCCTTAATATAAATCAAGACAGCAGAACAAACTGTACTCGTTTTCTTGACAGCCGTACCTTCACAGCAAAAATTCAAGAAATGAAATAAATTAGAAGTCCAGTGTCACTGAAGAATGCCCTTTTTAATAAAGCCATAAAAATCATTAATTTCAGAGTTCTTGACTCTGAAGTATATATATTTTAAATATTCTGTGTGACACAACAGGAAGTACCCAGAAGGCAGTGCTGCGGCACCCCTGAGGATAGTGGCTGTCCTGAGGGAAAGCACCTCTCTGATGGAGTAGTGAGCTGAACTGGCTGCTTTTTGGTGGAACACCATTTTTTGCTTGGGAAAAAAAAAATGACTGATAGGCGAACTATGGTTATTCAGACTTGGATATCTGGTAGACATGTTCTCAAAAATGAAAGAAGTGAAACGGTCACTTTAAGAAAAACTGATAGTGTTTGTTGTCAGTGAGAAAATTTGACCTTTCTGGTGAAAATGGAATTTTGGAAAACTTGCGTCTGCCACCTTGAGCTTAACAGCATCCCAATTCTTAACACATTTTCTGAAGAGAGCAGAGTTGATATTGATAATTGTGACCTTTAGGTAGTGAGTAATAAAATGTGCTACTATTAGGAATGCTACCATTGGCATAAGTCAGTAAACCAAGATTTTCAAAAGACCAAAGCATTACAAAATCATGCATAAGAGATCCACTCAAAGTGTAAGAAAGACTTTTAAAAAGAGATTTATTTTTTTTAAAGATTTTATTTATTTGAGAGAGAGAGAGCATGCATGAGTGGGGTTGGGGGACAGAGGGAGAGAGAGAGAAGCAGGCTCTCCGCTGAGCAGGGAGCCTGAGGAGGGTCTCAATTTCCAGGACCCTGGGATCATGAACAGAGCGGAAGGCAGACACTTAACCGACTGAGCCGCCCAGGTGCCCTTAAAAAGAGATTTAAAATAAATGTAAAAGAGATTAAAAAGAGATTTTAATGCAACAGAGTATGGAAACTTCATCTATATAGTTTCAGAGTCCACACTGCAATATTCTTCAAAGAATAGGACACAAAATTACCTGAAAAGGTTATTTAAATACTCCTCCCTTTTTAAACTACAGATCTGTGTGAGGCTGGATTTTCTTCATATACTTCAACCTCAACAACATACCATAACAGATTGAATGCAGAAGAAGATATGAGAATCCAGCTGTCTTCCCTTAAACCAAACATTAAAAAGACCTGCAAAAATGCATGATGCTTTTTTTTTTTTGCTTAGAAAATATACTCATTTTTCATAAAATGTTAACATGTAATGGGTTGATTATTTTAACTGAATACATATTTTTAAAATTCTCTGTTTTAATTTCCAATGTGACAAACACTGATATATATAACCCACATAAACAAAATGATTTTTGGGTCCTCAATAATTTTTAAGAATGTACAGGGGTACTGAGAACATAATGTTCACAAACTGCTGTTCCAGAAGATGGGGTGATATGGTGAGGAAGAAAGAGCGTGATCTTTGGAACATATTGCTGTTTTTTCTCTCTCTCTCTCTCTCTTTTTCAAGATTTTATTTATTTAGAAAGAGCTCCCGCATGAGCTGGGGCAGGGGCAGAAGGAGAGGGAGAGAATCTCAAGCAGGCTCTGCATTCAGTGTGTAGCCAGACTTGGGACTTGATCTCAGGATCCTGAGATCATGACCTGAGCCGAATTCAAGAGTCAGACGCTCAACCAACGGAGCCACCCAGGCGCCCCATATGTTTTTGTTTTTCAATTCTGGATTTTCCATTTAATAGCTGTTGGTTTTAGGCTAGTTATTGAACTTTTCTAACCCTTAGTTTCATCATGTGTTGAAATGGGGATAATTATACTTACTTTCCATTTTCTTGAGATAAAGATTTATGGAAAAATGCTTGAGAAGAAACCTAAAATTTACAAAGGCGAATTTCCTTTCTCCTTTTTCCTCCTTAGACCTAAAGGTCAAAATTCCTTTGACCTCAAGGTCAAAGTCCCTCAGTGAGTCCTTACTGCATATTGCAACAGACCTGGATCTTTAAAAACAGTCGACTCCACTAAGAGTGAGCCAAAGGCAAAGAAAACAAAAACCTCCATGGAGGAGCCCAAACCATGGAAGCATCTGCTCCCCAGAGCACTCACTAATGGTCTCTGAAGTCAGTTTAGTAAATTGACCCCACCAGTCTTACCAGCCTCAGCCTGCCTTCTGATTGGGATGAATTATTGCCCTCGAATCTCTGTCCCATTTTGATCTGGTCCCTGACTTGCCCCCACTTGCCTTCTGGAAATGATGTGATCACTCCCACCTGCAGCAGCTTTGCCCACCCGTCCCACAATATGCCTGACCTATCAGTAATGAACATCCCATCCCTGCTGGAACCAGGGCTAGCCTACTCCAAACAGCACCCTCTGCTGAAAGTCATCCAGGTTGAGAGCTCTCTCTCTTCCTGTCTTTTGTTTCAAAATTGTATTTTAGTGCTGAGGAAGCAGGGCTTGTGCTGAATCTTTGCAGCTGTTCATTCATAGGAACAAAAGCAAAAGGCTTCCAGGCAAGGCTTCAGTCTCCATTCAGAAAATCCAACAAGATCCTATTAATGATGGGCTCATGTGCGTAATTGTGAGTGTATCTTGCGGAAAGCTTGATGATTTTGTGAAGATGTTTTGAATGCTCTTTGATTCCTGGGGAATAGGATTATTTTAATTTTCATAGTCCAGAGAAACACTCAGATGCATTAACTTTTAAACTTTGGGTCAGAGTTTCCTGGAAATTGCTTTCCATAGCTGCAAAACTAATCCGGATTCCAGACATTTTACATCTGATCAAATGAAGTGAATAGCTGTCTTGGGAATATTTTAATGTGTCTGCTTAATCACCATGGAAGTAAATGAGCTTTTGATCTGTAAACTGTGGAGGGCATGAGCATAGGAAGAGAAGCAGTGACGGAGAAGAATGGGAAGTTGTGGAAGAGGGAGGGAGGGACGAGTCCAGAGGGAGGGAGAGACGAGTCCAGAGGGAGGGAGAGACGAGTCCAGAGGGATGACTATCAAAGAAGCATAAAAGAATATAGTTAAGACTGTATCAGGCTTTTAAAATTTCACTCTGTTGGTGAAGTTCTGGCTAGCTCACATTTGCTACTATATTAGAAGTTCTTAGTAATACAAATACACATGACCATGGTAGCCTGTGATGTGACAGGTGCCAGGGCAAAGTTGTCTAAAAGGGTGTCTCTGAAACGCAAACTCTCTAGTCACAGGCTCTTACCATAGTCTGCCATCACCCTCCATGACCGTCTGACTTCTCATGCTTTGGTTGTCTCATCTATGAAACTGAAGTAAAGTTTAATCTCCCCTCTGCAGTCAACATTGATAGTCATGGTCATCAACAATCAGCAGTCGCCACTTGGGGAGTGAGAGCTTCCAGCGTGATAGTTCAAAAAACTTTGTTGTTCAGTCCCAGCACAAGGAATTGTCAGGGCCAGTCAGGACGCTGAGTCCCATCCCTGCCTCCTGAGTGCCTTCCTCTGCCTCCTGCACTGGCTGGTAGCTTAGGTTAGTAGCTGTCAAATCTCAGAGAATTTCCTCACTTTAAAAAAATGTACGTTCTTTACTCTTGGCCGCTGAAGAATCACCCCCACATTTCCTCTTAACTAGAGCTGCCTCTGGGAACTGCTTCCCAAGACTGCCCAATGTAATGGATGACATTTTAATCCAAACCCTTTGCCATATCAGAAACCTGGGCATCATTGTGGACTCACCAAACTCTCTCATTTCCCAGCACCTAGCATTGTGCCTTGTTCTCTCTCTCTCTCTTTCTTCATACATACACACAACTTAAATTCTATCTTCCTTAAGACTTTTTGCTGAACCTTACTGTCTTCCTCCACACTTTGTTTCATGTTTCCACTCTTTTTATAGAATATAAAAGAATATATTTCTTTTTATATCAAGAATATATTCTTTTTAACTGCAAAATAAAACTGTATTTTCATATCCAATCCCATTTTTCTCTGAATGTGTTGTTCTTTTTCCAAAGCCGCCTATCTCCTGAGCCATGGTTCTGGCTTCAGGAGTGGTCGCTGAAGATGTTTTAGCCACGGAAAACAGACGCTTCTGCTTTTGAGCAAACCTAATTCTCAGAAACGTGGTGTCCCATGGATATGATTTTTAAAAACTCCTTGTTAGCTCTTGGAATTTCGTTAACTCCATGAATTTTTCCTTAATGTCCACCTAAGAAAATGCTTAATTCCCTATTTAAAAGAAGACACTCATTTTAAGTATCTGTTCATTCATGAAATGCTTCAAGTTTTCTATGGTAAATACTCTGATTCCACCGCTTTGAGCAGGACTGACTTAAGTTTCACAGAGAATCCTAAACCAGGAGGAACCTTTCCCTGAGGGAGAAGAAGGCGCATCTGACCATCTAACACTAGCAGTGAAGACCACGATGGATCACTTTTGCGTATTTGCCCAGGATATTTCTACCCTTTCAGTTCAGTATAAGAAATCGGCTTATCTCGGGGTGCCTGGGTGGCTAAGTTGGTTAAGTGTCTGCCTTCAGCTCAGGTCATGACCCTGGGGTCCTGGGATCGAGCCCCGTGTCTGGCTCCCTCCTCAGTGGGGAGACTGCTTCTCTCCCTCTCTGCTCTCCCCCTCTGCTTGTGATCTCTCACTCTTTCGCTCTCTGTCAAAAAAATAAGTAAAATCTTTTTTAAAAAAAAGAAATTGCCTTATCTCAGGTTCTCAATATGTAAAGCTCATGGTCAGGTGCCTTTAACAAACTGTGGATAAACCTCAGGGATTCTAAAAACCCACTCTTGTTGGCTTCTCCCTTGTTGATTCCAGACGTAGCTAACTTACCAGCTTGCCCTTAACAGGAAGAGTGGGAGTAAGTTCCTTAAATAGCACATTGATCCCTCCGTACTAGCTAAGAAATATCGAAATAGGAAAAGAGAACCACGGTGGTGACTTCAAATAATTTGGATTAAAAAGCTGGTTCTGATACTTACTTGCTGTGTGACTTTGGGCAAAATGCTTAATTTCTGTGTCTCAGTTTTTCCAGATGTACAGTGGCATAAGAATATTTTTCTCATAGAAAAAGTAAGCATGTAATAAGTACATAATAAATCATGCCTCTTGTTAATATTAGTATCAATAGTAAGAACAGTAATAATAGCAGCAACACCTTGAAGTAGCTAATATAACTGTATGCTATTAGCAATCCCAAACCTGCCTTAAGTTAGAATTAAATCTACACCAAAATCAAGAGCCTCTGCTAATGCAGCGGCATCGCTCTCTCCATATAGTACAAAGTCCAAGGAAAATGTAACTCCTCTTGCCTTTATCATTGGAGGCTCTCTAGCAAAACTGCACACCACCTCCAGCCCTGAGTACTACCTACCCAGATGTTATCAAGCATGCCAGATGGCAGGATTTGCAATTAATGTGCCCATATTCAATCAGTATTAGATCCCTGAGAGATATAATGCAGGGCACAGTCAATCAAATATCTGCATTTTATTCCTGGCTAAGGTTTTGTCCTCAAACTTTGCCAGTTTTCCTAAACTGCTGAGTTGGCCTGGACATGATGAAACCTCTAGGTCCTTTTCCCCCTCCTCCCCTGTGGTCTAGGCCCAAACTCTAGGAGGAAACTTGCTTCCTCAACTGGAAATAGAGTTTGGTAAGAGTCTGTGACCAGAAAGTTTCTTTCCCTTCTCCATTTTGATGACATAAATGTATTTTCTTTTTTGCAGTTTGCAGGGTATGTTGGAGTACTATGAAAATTTAAAGAGGTCATAAACAGCATTTATTTAAAAAAAAAAAACTGTTACAAAAAAATGAATCCAGACATGGACCTTATACCAACCCTTCATAAAAATTAACTTGAAATGGATTACAGATCAAAATGTAAAACACAAAACTATTAAACTCCTAGAAGATGACATAGGAGAAAACCTAGAGGACCTTAGGTTTGGCAATGAATTTTTAAATATGACACTCAAGGCACAATTTATGAAAGAAATAATTGATAAATTCAATTATTTATCAATAAACTCAAACTTTATTAAAATTAAAAACCTGCTCTGTAACAGACAATGTCAGGAGAATAAGACAAACCACTGACCAGGAGAAAAAAGCTGCAAAAGACACATCTGCTTTTAGACTGCTGTTCAAAATATTCAAAGGAACTCTTGAAATTCAATGATGTGAAAACCTGATTAAAAAATGGGCCAAAGACTTTAGTGGACACCCCACCAAAGAAGATATACAAATGGCAAATAAGCATATGAAAAGCTACTCTACAACATATATCATCAAGGAAATGCAAATTAAAACAATAGTGATAGACTGTTCGAATGGCCAAAACCTGAAACACTGTCACTGGAACACTGACGATATTAAATGATGGTGAGGAGCAACAGGACCTCTCATTCATTGCTGGTGGGCATGCAAGATGGTACAGCCACACTGGAAGATAGTTTGACAATTTCTTACAAAACTAAACACTTTCTGGTTTTTGTTTTGTTTTGTTTTGTTTTGTTTTTTTGAGAGAGAGAGCGTGGGGGGAGAGGGAAGGGGAGAGGCAGAGGGAGAGAGAATGTTAAGCAGACTCCATGCCCAGCACAGAGCCCGACACAGGGCTCCATCTCACAACGCTGAGATCATGACCTGAGCCGAAAACAAGAGTCAGACCTTAACCAACTGAGCCACCCAGGTACCCCAAAACTAAACTCTTACCATATAATTCAACAATGACGCTCTTTGGTTTTTCCTAAAGGTTGAAAATATATGTTCACACAAAAACCTGCACATGGATGTTTGTAACAACTTCACTCATAACTCCCCAAACTCGGAAGCAACCAAAACGTCCTTCAGTAGGTGAATGGATAAACTGTGGTACGACCAGACAGTGGCGTATTATCCAGTACAAAAAAAGAAATGAGCTATCAAGTCATGAAAAAACATGAAGAAATCTTAAATGCATATCACTAAGTTAAAGAAACCAATCTGAAAAGGCTACGCATTGTGTGTTTCCAACTATATAATATTCTGGAAAAGGCAATAAAAAGATCAGTGGCTGTCAAGGATTGGTAGGGGAAGGGAGCAGGGGGTGAGAGATGAATAGGCAGAGCACAGAAGATTTTTAGGGCAGTGCAAATACTCTGTATGATATCATAATGATGTATGCATATCATCATACATTTGCCCAAACCCACAGAATACACAATACCAAGAATGAACCATAATGTAAACTATAGACTTTGGGTGATCATGATGTGTCAATGTAGGTTCATCAGTTGTAACAAATGTACCACTCTGACAGAAATGTTCATAATCAGAGGGGCTGTGCAAGTGCAGGGCAGGGGCTATAAGGGACATATCTGTATCTTCCTCTCTATTTTGTTGTGAATCTTAAACTGCTGTAGAAAAAAAAAAAAGTCTTAAAAAAATTTAGGTTAATAAGGAATAAATAAGTAAAATAGCTGCATGGACTTACTTTCCCATTATAGGAATGCTAAATATTTGTTAAGCTTTTTCAAATATTTCAGTATAAAAAATAGTAAAAATGCATTGAAATCTTACAGATATGAACACTATCAATTCATGTTTTCCTATTGAAAAGGAACAAAGGCAGCTGAGTTGTCAAGTCATTCTTCTTTTCCAAGCTTAGCTTCTGGATCTCATAGAATTGGGGGAGGAAGAGATGCTTGTAACATGCAATGAAAATGATTTGATGTCCAGTTATTCTAGAATAGTCTGGAAAAGTATACATTAGCCTTCTTCAATGGCAGTTTTATTTGGTTGTAGTTTTCCATAGGAGGATATTTTTGTTTTATTTTGTTTTGTTGGGAGGGAAGAGTTGACATTTCATTCACTCAAGAGAAAAAAAGGGGAGAAACACTACTATATTTATCTATCAATCTGAATAAAAACCAGGGCACTGTACATAAGTCATAGTTATGAGAAGAGGCATAAGCATTTGGCATCTGAAAAGTCCAACCTCAAAAATCTCCTGAAATGCTCAGAAAAGTTTAGCACAAGTAAGGTACCGACATCAGGAGTCTGTTACGTTAAGCCCTGAGATTTAGTAAATGTTTAATTAGTTACTGAAGAGCCTCAAATTTCTTCCTAACCTGTAACACAAAAGTGAGGACTAGTTCAAGGAAAACAGAGATTTCAATTATTATCACATTACAAAACCCTGGGTAAATTAACCTATTTAATTTCATGTTCTTTACGTGAGTAGAAACAAAGACTACTTTGATTAGAGGATGGAATGGCTTTTGATGGGGTACAGAGAGACATATGCTAGGAGCATATTGACTTCTTATCATCTGTCTTCCCTGTTTTAAAATTTGATTACTGATCACTTTGCCTATAAAATAAGCCCACTATCCTTCGTACTTTCCACTAAAGCAAAATAGAGGACTGAGGTTTTTGCTCTTCCCTTTTCTTCATTCTTTTCCCATTCCCCCCCACCCCCACCTCCTTTGACCCAATGGCTTAGTCCTTTCTTGATAATTAGATAACAGAATATTTTTATTAAGGAATTTGGGCGCCTGGGTGGCTCAGTCGTTAAGCGTCTGCCTTCAGCTCAGGTCATGATCCCAGGGTCCTGGGATCGAGTCCCACATCGGGCTCCCTGCTCGGCAGGAAGCCCGCTTCTCCCTCTCCCACTCCCCCTGCTTGTGTTCCTGCTCTCGCTCTCTCTCTCTGTCAAATAAATAAATAAAATCTTTAAAAAAAAAAAAAAAAAAAAAGAATATTTTTATTAAGGAATTTTAAAGCATACTTCCTATCCATGTTAGGGAGATATTTATGTATCTTCCCGACCCCCCCCCCCAATTTGAGCTAGCTAGACACAGGCTCTGAACCTCTACCTTAATAAGAATTGTTAGAAAAAATTCAGAAAAAATTATCTGAACTTGAAAATAGATAAAAGAATAGTGGGTAGGGTTTTGGGTTTTGTTTGTTTTTCCAGTGCAATGATAGGCTTTGCTTTCTATTTACTGATCTAATTTATATCTTTGTAGGGACAGAGATCAAGTTGTAAATTTTTGTCTAGTAGAGATGTAAATAATTTCTTTCTGGTGGAATAGATAACCCCAAAGTTTACACTTTAAGCTGAATTGGACATTAACCAGCTTTATATCTAATGCAACAGTGTAGTAAATTGCCTGTGTATATGCAACTTTCCAAATGCCCTTTGGACCAGTTTTAACATCTTACTGGTTCCCTCACTAGTTAATAAGTTGAATAAAATCTTTTGCATAGGGCGCCTGGGTGGCTCAGATGGTTAAGCGTCTGCCTTCGGCTCAGGTCATGATCCCAGGGTCCTGGGATCGAGTCCCGCATCGGGCTCTCTGCTCCTTGGGAGCCTGCTTCTCCCTCTGCATCTCTCTCTCTCTCTGTCTCTCATGAATAAATAAATAAAATCTTTAAAAAAAAAAAAAATCTTTTGCATATCTTCATTTTGTAGCTCTATGAGAATCATGTTTTTTTAACCCTTTGAAAACTATACTTTGACAGGATGATTGTGTTCTCCAAACAAGAGTTTGACTCTCAAACAACACTTTGAAAACTATACTTTGACAGGATTGTGTTCTCCAAACAAAAGTTTGGCAACTGTTTTACCTTATTTTTCCCCCTCTCAAAATTTAACATCGATTTTCGATGACCATCCAAAAGCATTCAAAATGTTCTTCAAATACGCCACCAGTTGACATTTTGTTTCTTACATGTTAGTATGTCACATTCAGTCCTGGCATCTAGGTGAGAGTGATAATTCCTAGGTAGTCTACTAGTAACTGCAGTATTTTTACCTAGTTATGTTACCCTTCAAATACACATACAGGAGGATAATAATATTTGCTATTATGATCATTGCAAATAATATGGTACAGTGATTAAGAGCATAGGTTCCATAGTCCAGGCCAGCTATAACATTTTTTTTGCCATAGGCCCCTAAACGAAAATTACTTCACTTCTCTGGACCTCATTTACCTCATCAATAAAATGCAGCCAGTAATAGTACCATCTACAATAACCAGGGTCATTGCAAATAATAGGGGAGGTCATCATGTAAAATGCCAAGAACAGTGCTTAGCTTGTAATAAGCACTCAATAAATGTTAGCTATTATTATTATTATACCCGCTAGTAGAGTTGTCTTAAAGGTAGCTTCTAGTTACTAGAAATTATTTTGACTTACACTGGGCTCTGTGGGAGAACTCCGTCACCACCCAGAAAGAAGACGCTTATTGTTCACATTGCCTGGAGAAAGAGCCTCCGCCGTCACAGACTTTGGCCAGAAACAGGCCTCCTGTCTGTTTCATTGGTTGGCTTTGAATCATTGCCAAGACTTTCAGGAAAACGGAAAACAGATTTGTAGCATTTATGAAGCTAAGGCCTTATCTGAGTTCCCAGGGCTGGTTTGTCGCATGGAAATGAGCTGTTCCATTGCTTTATTCGCTTGATTTAGCCTCCAAGGATCTGGTTCAGTGCATTGCTGTCTCCACATGTTAAAACTTGGTGAGGATTCTCTGGTGTCTTTGTTTTTTTTGTAACTTGGGATGACATACTTGTTTTTGTCGGCCTTTCCAAACACTGCATTGTCATTCCATCTTAATGCAAAGAACAGTGAACTTGGCAAAATATTTTGAAAGCTAAACTTCGAAAATCATTTGTTTGTCAGGTAAATGAGTGGTTTTTCTGGGTTTTTGTTGTTGTTTTGTTGTTTTTTAGGCTTGTTTTTTTGTTTTGCTTGCTTTGGTAGCCAGATAAGCTCTAAGATGGGAACAAAAAATCAGAAATATTCTACATTTGTTAGGATTGTGGGATTCAGGAGTGAGAATAAAAAGCAACTCCCCCAAAAAAGTATTTCTGTGATTCATACCGTGACCAGAAAAGAGAAATCTCACTGTTCCTCAATGTTTACTGCTCTTTAAATTGATGTTTATCACTCTTCCCATCATGGCTCCCCCAGCAATGTCTCTAAGGAAGGAATAAGACACCTTGAGCTCCTCCTCAGGAACACATGTGGATTGTAAATATGAGATAATCAGACTGTAAAAAACATAAGAGCAAGGTACTCCCCAGGGCACCTGGGTGGTTGAGTTGGTTAAGTGTCCAACTTCTTGATTTCGGTTCAGGTCATGACCTCAGGGTCCTGGGATCAAGCCCCGAGTTAGGCTCTACACTCAGCGGGAAGTCAGCTTGAGGATTCTCTCTCTCTCTCTCTCCCTCTGTCTCTCCCCTTGCTCTCTCTCTCTCTCAAACAAATAAATCTTAAAAAAAAAAGAAGAAGAAGAAGGTACCCCCTGCCCCACCTCATATCTGAAGTATCACTTTGAGGAAGAAACAAGTTCACCAAATGAGTTGAGAGCCTGCTGTGTGAAAGTCTGATTTCTCCTGTGAGGACAACATCCCCAGCAATGCCAAGCATCCCCGCATGCTCAGTAAAGCCAAGCCAGAGTAGTTTAGCTTATACTGTTGCAAACTTTGGTTCTGTAGCTATTGCATTTACAGATTCTACCCTTGGTTTCCAGTCACCCCCACCCAAGCAGCATCAGTAGCTTCTCTCCGGGGCAGAATGATCAACGTACTTTCCATCTGGACAATTAGAAAGGCTTTGTAATTTTTTTCAACCTATTTTCATTTCAAAGTAATATCTAGAGTTACCTGGTTCTTATCAGACCTGAAATAATTCATTTCAACAGCATTTATTTCACACCTAAATAATCACAGAATTTTAAAATTGTTATGCATTAGTCATCCAGGTGATTTTTTTTTATGCCAGTCTCACCTTGGGAGCTAAACTCACGATTTTATTATTCTATCCCTGTTGAAATATGTGACAATCTGAGCAAAAAGGAGAGGCAGTTTTTACTTGGTTTGTGTTATGAAGGACACATCGATATAACTAAAATTCATGGCAATTTCTCTGAATACAGTCTAGAATGGAAGTCAAGAAAACCAGTGCTGGGGTAGTGGATCAACCTCCAAATTGTGAAACGATATGCCTTTTTTTAAAAAAAGGGGTAAAATATTTTGAAATATGAACGGGTTTTTGCTCCCTTGGCATCTCCTTCTTCCTCTTGGCCCGCCTCTGTCCTGTCGGCTTGGCATTTCTGCACATGCTGCCTCGGCGCAGGTGTGACATAGCAGAGAGCAGAGCAAAGAGGAGTCCATTCAGGCCTTTTGAATCACAGAAGCCACGGCCTGCAGGGCAGCCAGAAAGGACAGATGTGCACAAGCCATGAATTTGGAAGACTCTTTGTTGATGGAGCTCCTTAGCCTGGAAACTTGGCAGGCACTCCCGAGGCTGCAGCAGGGAGGAAAGGTGAGGTGGAGGCAATGGGAGCTTAGGTGCTGGTGGCATCTACACCCCTTGTGCCTGTCTCTGTGAAGTGGGGCCTCCCACAGGTGGGGGGTGAGGGGTGAAGGTGAAAACCCCAGATAGCTTTGGGGGGATACTGAGAATTAGACAAGACCTGTGCCCTCACCTGGGTAGAATCGCAGAAAGGAGGCAAGACCAAGAGAATGGGGTGTACCTAGGCCTATGGGGCTAGAGCGTCTCACCAAGTCCCCAGCATGGAGGTAGAGTAAACCTGCAGGGCCTGGCAGGGTGGCTCGGTGTTGATCTGCATGACCAAGCCCAGATGAGATGAGAGATGACACTGAAAACCGGTCACAGCATGACCCACCATCACCCATGCCCTGACTCTACAAGGAACTCATGCCCAGTTCTGGGAAATGGACAGACCCTGAATTGGTCATGATTTTTTTTGGGGGGGGAGGGTACCTCAGCAGAATGAAATCTTTAAAAAGTTAAATAGAGTTCTAGAAAATAAATATATTTCTTAACATTGAGACTGTAGATGGAACTCTGTAATTCGCCCCATCATATTTTTGACCTTTCCTTTGGTATACCCCCTTCCCCAAGTGTGCCCTCTTCCTGCCCTCACGTACCAAATACCCTCATAGTCTCTTCTTCTCCTAGTTAAACTGATGTTAGGAAAGGAATTGATAGATCCTTATGCCAAGATATAAGTGGATGATAAAATTAAAAGTATTACCTCATTCAGAGATAGTCACACTTTGGCAAGGATTCAAAATTTAGGTCACAAGAAAAAATCCATAATTGTGGAATGCCAGGTTTCCATTAAATGACACAGTGATGGGTCCCTGGGAAGACCTGTTTCTTACCAGGCTTCTGTGATCCCCCTAAGCTTGCTTCCCATGTAATGGAGAAACTGCCTTTCTAGTATCAGTTAAACTTTTCTTAGAAAGCAAGAGCAGTGTTTCTCAACCTTTTTCTTCATTTTTCACTCCCCTAAGGAGACTTCTTAGATATTTATTTCCGAATTTTCTTCCCCTATGAATTTTAATACCACAGAAACATTATTAAGAGCTATTTTTAATGTACTATATGAATACCTGTGCATGTTACATATAAAAAAGCTAAGAATTTTTTGCTCTATGAAATCAGTTTTTGCCTACTTGGAGGACATATTGGCTTTATTGAAAATTCATGTTGAGTCAATGAAAGATGGGTCCATAGATGTATAAGAAATGAGAAGGGTCTGTTTCCCCCCCGCCATGTTCCCACTGCCCCCACCTCCAGCCCCCATTCCGCAGCTTTGAATGACTCAGGCTACCCACAACTATGGAGAGCTTTCTCATGCTGTGAGTGCTCACTGCCTTAGGAGGTGCAATGAATATTCTCCTGGGAAGTTTAGGAGGAGCTGTGTTTTACTCTTTGAACGTATTAAAAATTAATTAATGTTCAAGGCTGGGCCAGTGGAATTTGAAGCTCCTGAATCACACCAAAGTGTTCCCATAAGCAGTGAGCCAACACAACTCCTTTAAAAATGGGATCCTCTGGCCTAGCTGAACCCTTCCAACCACTGCCTTTTGTAGCAGCAGCTTCATGGGGTACTTTGTTTGATGGGTGCTCACAATGAACTGTTGTATACACATACTGTAATTATAAGAAACATAATAATATCCCACATTTAAATTGCTCACTTTCATCTTCGTGAATCCCAAGGCATTTTACACATTGTATCATTAATAATAAAATAGATATGTTAATTAAAGTATTCCTCCTTTTAAATGTATACACTACATAATAGGCTATAGAAGTCTATTACTATGCAAAAATGGGAGCATGCTAGTTAGCCCTTGTAGAAAGTTGTGCTTTCTCATAGTCAATATAGTACCACACGGGAGCAATCCAACTTGCTTTTGACAGACTACATTTTCATCTGTTTCCATCTGGTGGTGGCCAAGCCCAGCAGCAGTGAGTTCATTAATTTGTTTGTTCATTCATTCATTCACCCATTCAGCAAACATCTGTCACAGGTCTGCTTCT
Source organism: Halichoerus grypus (assembly GCF_964656455.1). NCBI lineage: Eukaryota > Metazoa > Chordata > Mammalia > Carnivora > Phocidae > Halichoerus > Halichoerus grypus. The sequence goes on from NC_135714.1 coordinate 182,816,421, forward strand.
GTCATGTACCAACAACTATGGAAGGTGCTGGCTTTCCTTGGCAAGTACAGAGACGGCGAGTAGGGGATGATCTTGAGGCAAAGGAGCTGCAGGGCATGGAAAATGTGAAGTTTCTTTCCTGGCATTCACATTTGGGTGTGACAGTAACTTTAAACACATACCCACACATGCCTGAAGCAGAAAGCTCGTATGCCTCTGTTAAATTAAGCCGAAGCCACAGCATATGCCCTCATCCTGCTTGACACCCCAAAGAAACCTGCAGCCTCGCACAACAACATGCATCTGACTGCTCTGAGTCATGGCAGCCATGTTAGTGGCTGCTTTCGTTTTTGTTTTTGTTTTGGAGAGACTTATGTTGTTCCCAAAGAGGAAAGGGTGCCTAACTTACCTAGCAGAACCTTGTCAAGCTCTAGCCCAGCATGTGCTCTGGCTTGTTGTGTTCACACCAGCTGGTCTTATTCAGCCGACACGGGGCATGTTCACAAGTCCCAGGCCAGTCTTCCAAGGAGATGGACTGGTGTCCTCTCTGCAGGCAGGGTACACCTACGAACATAGGCCGTGCGTGGCTGCCTCTGCAGCAGGACTGGGCACTGGCAGGCTTCCGGCGCCATGGACGTGTCTCCCACCACCAACCTGCAGATACCGGAAGTCCACCATGAAGGACTCCTTTGATATTTAAAAGACTCAGAGCCAGAGAGGATCAATGCAAGGGAGAGAGGACATTAAGTGAGCAAAAGCGAATGCTGCTGACACTTTTGTTGGAGGCAAATTCGGCCAGTCTCACTAGTCCCTGGGAAATCCTCCTGGCTGCTACCACTTCTGCAGTGCCTAGCTAGAGGCTCATCTGGACGGCCCCTACAGAAGACGTCAGGCTGCTTCGGCACGCACCGGCTTAGCTTCACTTCCTCCCCTACTTGCCCAGTTCACCCAAGAAACAGAGAGAAAGAATACCACTTGTCCTTTCCTTGAGAACTGTTTTTGCCCTGGTGGAAACATGGCTCTAATACCCTAATGCTACTGACTTTTTCTGAGATGGGGGGAATTTCACTCCTCTGAGCCTCAGAAAACTCCTTTAAAGAGAGAAGATAATATATTACCTCTTTCAAACAAGACGCTGGACAAATGAGGGTCTTTCTCATTTTCAAATCTTAGGTTGTGTTGATAAGAATCATGCTTATCCACACTCTCTTATCCAAGTCCTAAGGGACTCTGACGGCAGGCCCGCCTTCACAGGCATTTGAAACATGCAGTCACACAGGGTCCTGTGCTCAGAAGGTCCTCCTACTTGGTTTAATATTTTGCTGTCACCGTCTTGAAATTCTTAATAATTTCTGAACAAGGGGACACAAATTTTTATTTGCCCTGGGCCCTGCAAAATCTGTAACCGATCCTGCCTGACAGCATGCATCTTGGATAGCCCTTCCTCTGGGAAGCCTCTTCTTGAGCCCCCTGCTGTTGGTAGGGGTGTGTATGTGGAGGGGGCACCAGAGAATGTGGCATTTGCAGAGTCCCCACGGGTAGCTGGCTTTCTGAGAAGGCCAAGAGCTGAAGGGCATGTTCAACAATGTGGTTGAAGATATTGTGGGGTTTCTGGAAATTTAGGGGACACATGGAAGGGTTTGGAGGGTCAGGTCTGGGTGGAGTTTGGTTCAGAATGGGGAAATGTGTGGGGATGAGATGAGCTGATGATCGCAGGGATGCCATACTTGAACTTACAGCAGTGATTTCATTAAACAGGAATGAGAAGTGAGACGTCCTTGAGGAGATGGATGAGCAATCAGTGCCAACGCTGTGGCCCAAACACGTCACCGAGTGGTATGGAGACTACAGAACCTCTACTCCTTCAGGAACTGGCAGAGCTGGAACACAGAACTAACAATCCTGTGTTGGGCTGATCTCAAATTGTGGACTTAAGCCCGTGTGAACTTACTTAAGGGAGTTTGGACGCATCTGGATGTCTATTTCTAATGTCAGGAAACCATGGAAGGAATGGTATTCTGGGATTAGCTGGGCTCGTGGTGTGATGTTTTATTTATGTCACTTGATAACCTCTGCCCCCAGTCTCCCATATAAACTAGAAACTCATGGCAATGCCTTGGATGAGAGCTATAGTCTCCATCCTGGGTGGACACCACGGCTGTCTATCTTGTGTTCTTATAAGCTGTTGTTGGCAGGAGAGTGATCCTACTACTGTGCATCTTTTTAAATGACTTTTCTGTAGTGAAGGCTGTGTGGTGAATAGTGTGCAGTGCAGCCTTACAAAGTTATAACTTCTGCTTAGCGCTTGGGATTATAAAGAGAAGAGAATGTATTTTAATCTTCACTTCCAGGTAGATGAAAATGCTTCCTCCTTTGCTACTTTTCTTTTTCTTTCTTTTATTCCTTCCAATGGCCAAATGTCCTCTGATGAGATTTGGTGGTCTGGATGAGAGATTCATTCACATATCCCCAATTTTATATCTTGATCATACAATTTAATCTCCTGGGATTGTGCATTGGGTAATATGGAAACTGTGAATTCTCTTGTTCTTCTTATGAAACTATAAAAGATGGGGAGGAGGGGACTAAACATCAAAAGAGGACCCACTTTTATTGTTTAACAACGGAATGGTTTCCACTTACATTTGATGTATCTATTAAATACCAGGCACTGGAATTACAATGATAAGCCAGACAAACCTGCCCTCCGAGGGTTTACAGCACACTAGGGTAAACAGGGAGTTTCCGTGCATTATGATTGCTCCTTATGGTGGGAAGCATTGGTGGCTCTGAGAACACATGGGGAGGCCTCCTGGCCCAATCTTTGGGGTCCAAGCCAATAATATCTAAACTGAGCTCTAAAGGTTGCACAGAAATTAACCAAGTTAGGTTGGAAAGAAGAGAACGTCCCAGGAAAAGGAACAGTGTGGGTAAAGACCTGGGAAAGACCACCTACACAGGGGTCTGGGGTGCAGGATTGGTCCCAAATGGCTGGACTGTGGAGTAGAGTGAGGCTGCTGGAGAGCAGAGAGGCTGGAGGGAGGGGCGCATGCTCCACGAGCAGCTCTGCTGGGCAGGAGCTCCAGGTGACAAAAAGTTCATCATGACTTTTGCTCTTTGGGGGAAGTTATTTGAAGATTTTTTTTCTTCCCCGACCAAATTCCCAAGCTAATAAATGTATATATATAAGTAAATGTAACTAGGGCTTCTGTGAGGGCACATTCCCAAACCTAAATATTTATTGGGACAGAGGGGAGGGGCAGAAGGAGCAGAGTGAGAGGAGGAGTTACAAATTTCAGGAATTTTATAATTTTCAAAAACTATAAAATTATATAAAAATCATCAACTTTCAGGTCTTATAGATCCAGATTTTTACATAGCCATGTGGGAATGTCTCCATGTTTGGTATGCACACACTGGAAACTGTAGGAAGACACAGGTGGTCTTGCCCATGGTATGGGGACACTAAAGTCATCATCTACAGAGAGCAACAGGAGATTAAACTACATAAAATCTCAGCAAACAAAGCTGAGGAAATAAAATAATGAGAAGGCTCTAAAACCTAGTCATAAAGTAAAAATATCTTGAAAATAAAATAGTGGTTTCTCTGGGTGAATACTGCATTGCTTTCATCTACTTCAGTCTGGCATATTTCTATTCTATTTACTCAGAAAAATATATTTCAAAAGTGCTTTCGCCAGACCATATACTCCCTCTTTTTTACTATTTGTTTTTTTTCTTCTTAAAAAAATTAGAAACAATAGCAGATACTAGAAATCAAAGTTTGTCTGCCTATCTATCTATCTATCTATCTATCTATCTATCTATCTAGGCCAGAGAGATAAAGGAGAAATTGAAGGGGCTCCTCATCACTAGGGGAGATGAGGGGAGGGTGGGGATGAAGGAGAGAGATGTGGTCCAGCAGGAGGTTCCAGAGGGAGTTATGCTCCCCACTGGTATCTAGGTAAGTCTGGGCAAGACTGATGCACTGGTGGGGAATGCCTTGCACAGAATGAATCTATTTAATAGGGACTGAGAAATCACCTCGGAAACTCATTTTAAGAGAAGAGAAGGTCAGACACTCGTGATTAGTCCACTTCATTCTCTCACACATCCATTCATTTGACAAAGATTTATCCAGCACCTGTAGGATGCCAGGTACTCTTCTTGGAGCTGGGGATACAACAGACAAAACAAAGTCCCTGTCTCACGGAGCTCAGGCCCTAGGGGGACAAGATAGACAACAGACAGGTAAATAGGTAGAATGTCAGAGAGGGGGAAGGGGAAAAATGAAGTCGGTGGGAGGGAAAGGGAGAGAGGCCTGCAGGAAGTAAGGGAGAATCCTCCCACTCGTGGAGGAGCCCAGCAGCACTCACAGCTCCTGAGGCAAAGGACCCTGATCCTGGCAGGAGGCTGTAGTCTGACACTGCCCCACGGAGGAGCGAGACACCCTCTTATTGCTTCTCCCTTAAATACGACCGCGATGGAAGGTAGAGGCTGAGCGAGACCCTGAGAAGCTATAGGTCATGGCGTTTCAAAGTGAAATAGTCTTTTTCATTAGCTTGCTAAGTCTGAATGCACAAGGCATTTTCACTTGTTTGTTTGCTTATTTATTCACTAAATATAAATATTTACTCAACCACTACCATGTGCCAGTGTAAGAAATGAATTCTTTTCTAAATGAACTAAGCATGGACATAAAAATTTTATATTTACAAACTGATTGCCATTAGAGCAAATGCTAAAGAAATACAAGCACCTAGACACAATTTCTTACCCTTAGCAACAATTCTTAACCTGCTAAAAATCATCATTTAATCCAATCATGGTCACACTCAGGCCCAAGGTAAAACTGGCTTACTAATTGTCTTCGACTTCTCTTCAGCTCAAAAATCTTCCTTGGGAGGAATCTAAATTTTGGCATTCTTGTCAGAGAACTTTGCTTTCAGTGACAATATCATCATCAGGGAACTTGTTAGGAATGCAGACTCTCAGGCCTGCCCCAGAGCTACGGAATCGGGATGCACATTTTCACAAGATCCCGGAGTGACTCCTGCACACCTTAAAGCTTAAGAAGCACCGCTGTGGACCATAGCTGGTCCTTTTCTTTCTTTGTTTTTATTTATTTATTTATTTATTTGACAGACAGAGACACAGCGAGAGAGGGAACGCAAGCAGGAGGAGTGGGAGAGGGAGAGGGAGAAGCAGGCTTCCGGCAGAGCAGGGAGCCCGATGCGGGGCTCAATTCCAGGACCCTGGGATCATGACCTGAGCCGAAGGTAGACGCTTAACGACTGAGCCACCCAGGTGCCCCAGCTGGTCCTTTTCTAACAGGAAAGCCTCTCTTCGAATCTTGCACAGAAGGCCGCTTTGTCCTTTTGAACTCGACCACACCCTCTGGATTACCTGCAGGCCCAAGCTCTGCTACAGTCCATCTCTCTGCTCTGTGCCATGGCTCCGAGGTCTTCACAGGAAGCCTGGCCTCTCTGTGAGTGTCATCACACACCTGCTCCCTCTCGATTCCCCACACCCGGCCAGTAGCGGCTAACCTCCACACTCAGATGGTGATGGTGGCCCTGTTGTGACAATGGAGTGAACTCCTTACGTCATAGAGTCCCACCTCCTGCCTCTTCCTTCCCATTTGATTCAAATCCCTCAAAGCTCATTTATTCCATGCATCTCTCCCCGTGCCTGGTGGGGGCTCCTTGGCACACCCATTTGGACGTCACTCCTGATCTGCCTCCCTGAGTTGCTGTAGAATGAAAGCCTACGGCCTTTGGCCCAGTTACAGATGCAATCATGGCAGAGAAACTGGCAGGAGGGAGGCTGTCAGGCTGACCGGACTGTTACTGCAGATCCCTTCCGGAAATTTGCTAATCTCCTGATCTCAAGTCCTTGCCAGGCAGCTCCTGGCCAGCTCCCTCCTCCAAGCACCTAGCCTTGCTACACACAGCTACCTTATGCTCCGCACTGACTGTCCCTTGCATGGACAAACTAGCAAAGCACTTAAGAAGAGTATAGACCTAGGATCACACACCTTATTTGGCACATGCCAACTCCCTTTGCCTGGTCAGCTGAGATCATTTTTTCCTCTCAGGTGTTCCACCTCACTATTTCTGCACATTAATTATCTTTTTGTGCACTGAAATTGCTTTTCTACCTAACAACCTGATTAGGCTTCTAAAAATTGTTCATATGCTTTAAAGTGGAGAGAAAAAAAGAAACTAAGCTCTCCAATCCAAAACCGAAGATTAAAAAAAAAAAAATTAAAGGAACTACATCCCCTCTGCCACTAAAGATTATAAAGGACTTAAACAGATACAAAATTATTTCCTCAGTGTCTCTGATAGGACCCTAGCTGAGGTACGGGATGTAGCTTGAGTAGTGAACCCACCACACTGACAGTGATTCTACTGGGCACGGCTCCATGAGAAAAGATAATCATGGGTCTTTCAGACTGGTTATCTCAACATGGCTATGTACTTAGGTGGTATAAACTCAGCATGGGAACTAGTCCTTCACCTGAGGAAGCCATGTTGGTTGGAAGCCATGTCGGTTTGCAGCCTTGGAGTTGAAGTTCCTGCCACATGGCGTTTAAAGAATGAGTAGTGAATGGCAAGGGCATCTGGGGTCTGGTTGGTTGTTTCTGTGCAAACGTAAATATAAATTCTATAGTATGTTTTTCAGATCATGTTACTCATGAAAAATGGCAACATCTGTGTGGTACACTGATGTCCCCTGGAGGTAACTTGGAAACCAGACAAGACAACTTTCAATGAAGATGACCATCCATGGGTCTCTAGTCACCCAGGCAGAGCCTGGTGCCCTGACGATGGGGGGGATCACCATCCCAAGGCACACGGCTGGGAAGCATTTGTATCTACGGCCCAAATTCTCCCAAGTTCCACCTGAGGGCAATTTCTGACAGTCTGCCACAACTGAACCCTATTCAATGCTTCCTCTCTGCCCAGCTTTCTCATACTGTGCGATTGTTCTACCTGTCTTCCTTCTTCCTCTCCCCATGACTATTAATTATGCCCAGTTACGGGAAGATCTTGGAGGAACAAGCTTGTTTCTGCCCTTGAAGGCCAGTACACACATAGAGATGATGACCAGGCATGTGCTTGGAAGGCAGCCAGTGGTAATGCTGCTGTCCAAGGGGCAGGACACATTTCTTTAAGTGAGCTCTGCCGCAGTACCCTTGTCTGAGGCTACACGCAAGTCAGGGCCCATTGCAGTCACCAGCACTTGGCCCAACATTTTTGAGTCATGAGGCCATTTCCCCGTCCTGCCATTCCAGCTCAGTAGATAGTTCCAACACAAACATATTGTATAAAACTAAGAGCAGTCTTGGAATTTCCTCTGTCATATGTTAGAGGTGTGTGCAGCTATCTGGTTGCATAGTCTGGAAGTTTTGCCACCCACCTACACAGTGAAAATTCTAAAAAAAAAAAAATAAAAAGCACTTATCCATTTTAACTTCAAAGAAAAAGAGTTCCAATAGCCTTAAAATCCTGGAAGCGTTTCTGTTGCATTTGTATATATTTAACGATAAAGTGGCATTCGGGATTTCTCAAATTTGAAAATTATATACACTTATTTCAAAGAAAATACAATTCTCAGGAATCCCAAAGAATGCTTGGACTTTGGTTTAATAAATGCTGATGTGAGAAACTAGTCTATTTCATGAAATATCTTTTAGTTGCAATTGTTGCTGGAAAAGGGGTCTAATTTTTGTTCATATTATGTAAATTTTCAAATAGACTTTTGTGTCTACTTTTGTGTACAGGGATAGAGGTGGTATAAGGAGCCCAGATGTATCCACCACCCAGCTTCATGGCCAGTCTTCTTTTCTTTTTTTTTTTAAAGATTTATTTATTTATTTGAGAGAGAAAGAGAACACGAGCACACGGAGGGGAGAGGCAGAAAAAAAAAGAGAAGATAGCAAGAGGGAGAATCTTAAGCAGACTCTGTGCTGAGCGCCGCTGAGCACGGAGCCTGACGCAGGGCTCTATCTTACAACCGTGAGATTGGGACCTGAGCCAAAACCAAGAGTCGGATGCTCAACCGACTGTGCCACCCAGACGCCCCGGTCAGTCTTATTTCTATTCTTCATTTATCTCATAATGTATTATTTTGAAGCCAACCCCAGACATCATATCATTTGTAAATACTTCAACATGCATTTCTAAAAGATAAGGACTATTTTTCACCAAAAACTAAGTCACAGTTCCTTCATTACATTTAATTTCTCAATGTAATTAAGTATCTAGTCTGTGTTCAAATTTTCCAGAATGTCTTACAAATGTTTTATTATAATGGGCCTATTCAAATCAGGATTCCACTTCTTATCTGTTTAACAAGTAAGTTAGCAAGGGTTTAAGACTGTCATTAACTTAAAAAAAAATTAGTTTGGGGATTATTTCCTAATCCCTGGACCCATGATATCAGTGAACCAAGGCTTGAGAAAGAAACATTTACGTGGAGGTTAAGGGTGGGCTTAGGAAATGAACTGGTCTGGGTTTGAATCCTGACTCCACCGTTCATGTTAGGTAACTTCTGGCAACTCACAAGTGATGAGCCTCTTTTGCAAAATGAGATAAAGATGGTACTTCACTCCCACGTAGAGTCACCAGATGAAACACAGGATGTCCAGTTAAATTGCAATTTCGGAAAAAGAAATTTCCGGTATAAGTGTATCCCATGCAAAAATCCAAATTTAATGGCATCTTGTGTTTTTATGTGCTATATCTTGCAATCCCACTTTCATGGATCTTGTCAGGATTCCGTGCGATAACACATGTAAAGGGCTTGCTGCAGGGCCTGACACACTATAACTGGTGTTAGGTCCGCGAGTCAGTCCTGAGAGAGAAAGGGAGGGGGGCATCCAGGCCTCCTGTGGGACTCCCATCTGCTCTCTGCTTTATTTGAGCACCACTCCCCAGGTGGGAGATCGCAATCTTCAACAAGCTATAAGTTTGAGCTACAGCCAGTCATTCCCTCCCACAGGTTTCCAGGACTAGCTAAAGAACTGTATAGTGTTTGGGCCCTGAGATGTTTCTGATAACAAAGACATTTCTGGCTTCTTCAAAACTGAGCATTCTGGCAGCTCCAGGCCCGTGCGCCCACCTGGCACTAATCAGGGAAGCCGAGTAGCAGCTGTTCCCTCTCGTTGGGCATGCGCCTGCCAGTGTGCCATCTGGCCCATTCACAAACCAGGATCACCTGCCTGGACCCTGGGGGGGACTTGAGTTTGCAACCCCAGTGCCTCCCGTCCAGGCCTCTCCCTGTGCTGACTCTTTGGCCTCAGAAAATGCTGAGCCTGAAGCGGGGCAGGAGGCTGGAGAGAAGGCTTAGTGGGGAGGAAAGCAGAATGGATGAGCCAAAGACAACATCTTTATTGGCTCCAACTCAAGAATCTGTGAATTGAGTTAGACCACAATGCAGGAAAAAGAGAGGGGGTGGGGTAGGGTAAGTACAAATAAAAATGAACACAAACAAAACCCAGGAAGGGCAGTGTGGGTGTAAGACTGGCAGAAGCAGCTCAGGAAGTGGGAAGCAGGTAAGAAATAGGAAGAACTGAAAAGTTGGAGGAACGAGGGTCGGTTAGTGGGGGAGGAAAGGGAAAAGGGCAGACGCATAATGACTATGATAGTGACTACTAGTGAGTAGTACAAGCTTTTCCCCCAGTGGATTACAGTCTCCGTAAAGTATAACCCCCAGCCCATTTATGACTTCTGAGGAATTCGTATCTAAATGCAGACAGACTGTGGCTCCTCTTCTTCCAGCTCCAGGTAACATCCCTCTCACTGACGGGCAGGCCAGTGCCAGAATGGGGTTTGGGACCTGAAGGCTAGCAAATGGGACACCAGGCCAAGAGGATAGCTGGTGTTTGTTGCCTTTGCAACTAGGTGGGCCCTTCCACTGAGTGTGCTTGGCACCTGTTGGTGGGGGGCTGGTGACGGAGAGGCCCAGAAGCAACCTTGACCACCTCAGAGTTCCACAGAGTAACTGAGTTCCTCAGCCCTCCTCCCACCCCTACTCTTCACTGATCTGCAGAAATAGCTGAAGGACGAAGGGGTGACAAGGGAACAGAGTGGAGAATCATTTTGTCCCTGAAAGCAGCTTCTGAAACTGGCAAAACTTGTTGGAAAGCCGAAAATCTGAGAATGAGAAATGGGTCATAGAAAACCTGCCCTTGAGAAAAGGAAAAGAACAGGGCACCCCAGGACCCGGGGGGGTGGGGACGGGGCGGCGTTGCTTTCCAGGGGAGAACAAAGCAACTTGATGTGGAGAAGATATAACATACTTAAGGAGAACTTGCCAGAAGAACCTGTCCCAACGGTCTTACACAGAGTCCCCAGGAAGCAGGCCCCCCAGTCCTCGAATTATGTGGGCTGAGACCATCCCTCTGGGTGAGGAGGTGTCTTCCTCATCTGCAGGCAGCCAGTTTTAGAAGCACAGAAGTTAAAGCGGGAGCTGATGAGCCTTCCTCTTCTTGTACAGGAACTTGGACGATCTCTGTTTACTCAGTTCTCAGTACATGCCTTTCTGGAAATGTTATAGATTTTTCCATTTGGGTCTTGCATATTTCTTATTATTTCTCATTCTTAGGACATTCCTAAGCATTTTATTTTTTGTTTCTATTGAAAACATGAGTCCTTCATTGGAACTTTCAATTGGTTATTAGCAGTGAATACAATGTTAGCTCCATTTACATGTGTATCTTGAATCTGTGTATCTTGCTGAGCTTTCTTATTAGTTGCAGGAGTCAATTTGTAGATATTTTATATAGAATTTTTTGCACCTTTGTTCATATGTGACATTTGCATATCATCTCTCATGCTGTCTTTGCCTGGTCTTGCCATCAGACTCATGCCAAAATTATGAAATGAACTAAGAGGGCTCTTATACTTTTCTAAGCTCTGGAACAATTTATGCATTATTGGTGGTATACGTTTGTGTTGGGTAGGATGTACTTGTCAAAATTCCAAATGTAGTGGCACTTACTAGGTATATATCTTTGCTCTTTTTAGGATGTATGTGTGCATTATCTGTGTGTTTTCATGTCAGGTCTTAGCAACTTTTGACTAATTTTTTATCTTCACCGAAGATCATCTCTTTCACTTGTAGTTTTGTTTTTATTTAAAACAAAGTCCCCAAAAATATTCTTTTATAATCCATTTCTTGAGTTCTGTTCTTTCTTGACCCTAATTTTGCTCATGTATTGTGTTTTTACCCTTGTCCTTGATCAGACTTGCCAAGGATCCATGTTGTAAAGCTTTCAGTAAGTTTTGGTTTTGCTCATCAATCCTGCTACTTTTTCATATTTCATAACATTTTGCTTAATTAGTTGACTTTTTTCTTTTACTTCTTAGGGTTTGTTTTGTTATCTTTTTTATTCTTTAAGTAAAAGTTTAGTTTATTTTCAGTCTTTTCTATTGCATTAGGTGTTTTTCATACCCACCCCTACTTAGTATTTGTTTTGAGTGGGACAGACCCACTCCTCATTCAAAATGGTCACACTGTAGTTAGTCCCAGGAGTGCTGAGCTAAGAATGGACATGCCACGCACTGCAGGTGACCATGGTTTTGCGGTCTCACTGGGGGGAGTTTACCTGAGAATGACGGCAACCCAAATAAAACAGAAACTGATGATACTCATTGAGCACCTGGATCTTCCCCAGTCTGAAGTCTACCCTGGATTCTTTAATTACATAAGCAAATAAGTTTTTCCATTTGCTTAAGCCAGTTTGAGTTGGGTTTCAGACCCTCATAAAGGAATCTTGCCTTGTCTTCCAATAAGGCCACTGGGGTCTATATATTTTCCTCTGAGAGCTGCCTACATGCTGCAGGTTTGGATGTGTTTTTCTTACTGTAGTTCATTTCTAAATAGCTAGTAATTTCTATTTTGATTTCTCCTTTAACTTGAAAGGTTTTAGAGCTTTTAAGATTCCAGGTGGATTGTTCCGGGATTGTTTTTTTTGTTGTTGTTGTTCCTATTTCTTTGATGTTGATTTTATTGCATTATAGTCGAGTATGGTCTAATTTTTGCTTGATTAGAAATTTCAAAATCTGTTAAGATTTTCTTTTTGTTAATACATAGACGGTTTGGGGAATGTTCCATGTTCTGTATGTTTACAAAGTCTGTGTATATGTTTTATATCCACACACATAATGTTTGTGTGTGTAAATATTTTGTAATAAGTAATATATGCATCTAGATTAAGTTTATTAATTATCCCATTTGAATCCTCTGCATCTGTGACTGTTCATCTATTTTAGTGGAAAATATTTTAAAATCTCCCTTTAGGGTTGTGAATTTTATTATTATTATTATTGTTTTTTTATACTTGTACCAGTTCTTGCCTTATGTAGCTCAGGCAATTTGCTGGTTACATTAGGATTCATGTTATAATTTCCTGGATAATTATACCTTTTCAGACTCTGAAATATATCCTCTTTGTTTCTTTTGATGCCTTTTTCTTTTCGCTTTGAATTCTATTTTGTCTGAAATAATGTTGTCACACTTGAGGTTTTTTGTTACCATCTGTTTTGTAAATCTTTTCAAAGATTTTTTTTCCCAAAGATTTCTTTCTGTGTCACGTTTGTATCTCTTCTAAGCAGCATGTCGTCAAATTATCTTGTTTTTATTTTTTGCCTAGTCTGACAGGATTTAGCAGGTGAATGTTATCCACTTACTTTATGGTAATTGCAGATATAGTTAATTTCTGAGAGTAGAAAAAAAAAATCTAACCAACTGGTATTATAGTTCCACTCTAGGAAGTAGTCCCATACCATTTTTTAGGTTATTTTTTTCTCTTTGTTCTATTCTCTTCCTTGGGATAGATGTTACAGTTTTTGGAATGCTCTCTAATAGTTTTAATTTCATTTTTTTCATTTTCCCTCTTTTTGTTTTTTTGAACTGTCTTCTCAAACAATTTCTTAGCTCCATACTCTGGCATGTTGTTTTTAAGCTTTGTCTCTGTTACCATTAGTCTATCTATTGAAATTATTATTTCAATCATCATGGTTCTCATTTTTAGTTTATTTGATAATTATTCATATAACCTGACTTTGTTTTAGGGCTGTATGATCTCCTTTGCCCCTATAAAGATATCATAATAACATTTCTTTTTTTTTTTTTAGTGCCTTCATCTTTTTCCTCTATCAACTCTGTTTTATTTTAGTTATTTTGTTTATAAGTTTTGGTGTCTCCCTCAGAGTGTTTAATTTACCCACTGTTTTAGGTAATTCCCATGTGGGTTCACATTTGTAGTGAGACTGTCTCTTGCCTATTTGTGAATAGGATGCCTTTTTGACAAGGCTTCTCTAGCAATGTAGGGGAGGGGCAGAGTGTGCTCTCAAGGTGCCGTACTGGTATTCTGGGCCTGGGCATCCCATGTTCCCCCTTGCTGTGAACTGCTTTTTAGAGCCAAAGTGCCCATGTTCACTGCTCCTTTATTGGACTGAAGGAAAGTAATCCCACCAGCCATTCTGTGGTACCCCAACTTCTCATTCTGTTGTATCTTGCACTCCCGGGAGCCAGGAACACTCCAGAGCCACACAAGCCATGAACAATATAGACCTCTTCTCTCTGGACATGGGCTGCTTTTATTTTATTTTATTATAAATATCAAAATTTTACTTTGCTGCATCAGAACCATGCACAACCTTCTATTCATTCCTAGAATCATCTAACAGAATCAAGTCCCCTCATAACCAAAGCTTCAGAAAGCGTCAAATTTTTATTGCATACATTAAAATATTTAAACCCTGTTTTTGCCTAAGACGGTCCCCTTAAAAGGCAAGGAAACATTTCCAATTTAAAATGAGATGTTTCTCAGAATTACACTGTATATTTCAATGTGTTCCACAGGGTTTATAATTAATAGTCAGAGCAGCACCTGCTCTAAATCTTAATTGCTTTCTTCCCCATGAAAACTGATGCTGGAGGTGTGGGTGAATTGATTTGTACTACATAATAAGGCTGCAGACTCAGTTTTGGCACACACAATACAGAAAAGTGAACACCTTATTGAAATTTTTTCCCAAGAAAAAGCTTAATTATCATAGTTTCAGGTATTCCAGTCAAGTACCTGCTAATGAACATGATGGTGATGGTCCTGCTATTTACCATTTGATGTCATACATGTCTGAATAGCCAAAGACACCAAAGATAATCTATAGAAACATTCTAGAACCCAGTAACTCCATTTAGCATTAACTGTCTTTTACATTCAGCCTCACTGTCCCTTTCATTTAAGTGTGTCAACTCTTGGTGAATGAGTCCGAGGTTCTGAGTCTACCTGTTCTCATTGTGGCTGGACCTGTGGATCTATTGCTCACCTGCCCTGGACTTCGGCTTTCCCATCCCACAAACAGACCACCCAGCTGGGCATGGACAAGGCCCAGCTGCTCCACAAGTGAAGTTGGCTCCAGCTCTAAGGCTCTATGAATAAAATTTACTTCACAAAATGAATGTGGAAATGCCACTTTGGTAAATTAAATTGTTTTTCTGAAACTACTTCTATTGTTTTTCCTTTCCAACAAGTAATATGTGTTTATTTCCAGGAAAAAGATATGAAAAACACAGGGAAGCAAAGGAAGAAACTTTCCTGTACTACTTGATCAGTGGCATTTTAAATGTCCTGAGAGGGTCATAAAACCTTAAAAAAGCACACAATGAACCTTTTTGTGATATGGAGGTTTGAGTTGTTAGCTTGATTTTCCATGCAGTAAATGTACTTTACAACAGGATTTAGGGGTGTTGCCGGACGTGTCCTCATCCATTCAAGTGGCCAGTAATTCTGGGGTGCTCTACTCTCAGGCCACGCTTCACCCCTGCAGCCGTCGTGCTGCACTCTGCATCAGATCTACACCTTCCCGTGCCTGCCTGCAGACGTTTTTGCTTCAGTTTCACATCGTGGGGCAGGAGGCGCACGTCCCGTGGCTGACTCACCATCCACCTGGACTACGGAATGACTCAGGGCGGGCCACGAGATGCCACTGAAATGCCAAACCGAGCTGTACTGCTCTCGCAGTTATACCTCCTCCACTCTCCACAAGAAACATTTAAAAACACAGTTGACTTTTGGAAGTGACTCCATCACTCTTCCTGCCAGTCCCGGGGGTGGTGGTGGGAGGGAAGGCGGGCAAGGGTGCAGGACCAGTAGCTCTCCTGCAGAAGTGGCAAGGCTCCCTCGGACCATGGATTCCATGAAATGCTTTGGTTGAGTAACCAGATTCAAACATACACCAAAGAGCTTACTGTAAAACTTAAAAGTCCATAGGCCACTTCACATCTTAGGTCTTATTATAACTGTTGTTCTGACATTCCCTATCTGAAGTAGAACAAGGAGGCCCATTATTAGCATGCCCTAAAGGAACACTCATCATAAAAGGAAGCCAGGCTTATTAATTCAGTCACAGGCTTGCGGATTCCCAGCTCAGCTTCTTGTGTTAATGAAACATGCACAGCAGTTGACAGTAGCTGTTGAAATTAGCTGTCATATTTACGGTTTATCAGAGCCTTATCTTCAGAGATTTCTAACAAAGTGACAGGGATTTCCCAGTAGTCTAGTACTTTATTTCTCTGGGTTTATTTGAGATGTCACTAAGTGTAAGATGGGAATAAAAAATGTGTATTTTTACAAAGAACATTTATTTGATGTTCCAAAAGTGTCTTTTCTTGCATAAAAAAGTAGTTATTCATTGCATTGTCTTCTTGTTATTCAGAAGTAGATCATTTCAACACATACTGATTGGAGCAAATGAATAGTGCTCAAACACAAATTACCCTCACAAGTTATGCAATATAGTCACAGTAACATGTAGGCACATGTATCACAAATATATACATATTTTATACATATATATACATATAAAATTATACATAATTATTTTAGGATTGCACAGAGATACAGTTGAGAAGCGATTTTACTTGTTTTGTGCATATTTACAAAATATATATGGAAGAAAATAAGTTATCTGCATTTATAATTCCCAACATATTTTTGACAACATTAGCTGTGGAGTAGTGATTTACTATGGAAGTAATTTTATAAAACATTAGAAACTCTGTGGCCATTTGAATTCAGCTATGGTGAGTTTGTAAGGGCTTAATCAATTATTTATTAAGGGCCTACTAGGCACTGTGTTAGTAAAATAAGACACAATCTCTGGGTCTTGAGATCAGGCTTCAGTGGAGGGTCAGGGAGAGGCAATAAACAGCCTTGTGGATAATAGACATCTGAGCCAAACACCATGGGGCCACAAAGGTGAGAGTGGCCTAGTCTATGTGAAGGTGAAAGAGGGGGGTTAATTCTCCTGCTGTGTCCATGGTGGAATCTCCCATTTGGTCTCACAAGGTGACATTCTGACCCACAGTTGTAGGGGTGACACACAGATGTGTCCCCAGGAGTCAAGTGAGCAAAGTGGGTTCTGGCTACTACCTTCTCTTCATGGAATTGTGTGTCTCCCTAAAAATTACCAGCTGTGACTGACTCGTGTTCACTTATTCCACACCAAAAGGCACAAATACGGTTTACCGTATTTCTTACAGAGCTAAGCTCTGCCTTGTTATCATTCTGGGATTTGAATGGAAGGAATTATCTATTTCTGGTTAGAAATTAAAGGCAATTTTCCTTCCTTGGGTGGGTAAAAAAAAAAAAAAAAAAAAGGATAGCAATGATTTTTATCTGCCTGTTAGGATTTCTCAGCAATTTATGTTTTGCTCAGCAGTTTGTGGTCCAATGTATTAGAGCAGTGGTTCTGAACCAGGGTTATTCTGTCTCTTAAAGGGTACTTAGTAATGTCTGGAGACATTTTTGGTTGTCATTGTGTGTGTGTGTGTGTTGGGGGGGTGGATGGAGAGGGTGCTCCTTGTGTGAGAGAGGCCAGGGATGCTGATGAGCACCCCGCAATGCACAGCACAGTCCCCCTCCCCAAAGAGTTATCCAGCCCCAAATGTCAAGAGTGTCAAGGTTGAGGAATTCTGGGTTGGAGGATAACATGACCTTTTTAAAGCAGTCGCTGGAGGGAAAAGTTGAAACAGTGGTCTGAGTGTGAGGGGTTAGTATTCTTCTGGAAGCTGGTCTCTTGGTTGAGAAAGCTTAAGGGCACATCCACTTCTAGACACCTATAGCAACATCTTCAGCTTGCTGAACTGTCTGCAACGGGAATCACTGAATTGCTGCTCTGTGGGCAATTCCTCTCCCTTTCCACCCTGCCTGCCATCTACACCCTCTCCTCTCCCAGTGCAGCATGCCTTCTACTCTTCACTGTCTGCATTTTTGCCAACCTGAGTTGCATATTAGTTCTTACATGCTGTTTTATCTCACCAAGAAATACCACCCACAAGATACTCAACCCTACAGTCTGCAACCTAATTTCAGACAGCTGAATATTTCTTTAAATTAAAGAATTTTGATGGCAGGAGTGATAACAACTGTGCACATTTTTTTCCCCTGGCATTTACAAAGAGATGTGCATTTCAAAAAGCTGCCTCTTCTTTCCAGGATACCACTACAGGAAAAATAAAACAATTTACCCTTTGAAGTCTTTTTATTTAAAAAAAAGGGGGGGTGAGAAAAAAAAGTTTTTAAAGGGAACTTTCCTCAAAGGAAATATTCTAGACAGATGACTTGATTTAGGGCTCTTACATGCACTTAGCTTTTTAACAGTCTGAATAACTCAGCAAATCTGAAACAAAGAAGGTTCTAAAAAAGCAACTCATGGCTAGGACTGTGGGTAATGAAATTTGCTTTGAACAATATGATCACTGTGTGTGAGTATTTCAGATGATGACCAGAACATACACACAAAAATCTTTGTTCTGTTAGTACTGTTCTAATCTTAGAACCAGATTAGACCTCGTGTTCTTGCCACTGTGGAATTTTGCTTCCCATGGAAATAGCCACTCCTTCCCTAGGAGTGGGCAGAAGACAGTACTCCAAACAGTTAGAGATGTCCCAAGGCAGAAGTGGCAAAGATGCGGCATGTGCATGGCACAACTGCTGGGCCCCATTCCCCCTTCCTTCCTCATGACCAGCACTGTTGAATAACCAATGCCTCTTTCTGGTTGAGCCCAAACAAGGTCCTGGAGCCCTCGCATGGCCTTCCCTTCTGTCTACCACACCTGAAGGGGGTCTCCCTGTAGAACAGAAGATCTTCTGGTCAGAGGTTTCAGTGTCCTCTTTCACCTATGACGCACAGCCCAACATCCTGCTGCTTGTGAAACGCAACAGGAAAACACACTACTCTCACACATCAAAAGTACCTATAAATCCTCAATTATCACATGGTCTTCTCGGTTTTAATAACTGTAGTAGATCAACAGCTCTGTTAGCTCCCTATATCCACACTCTCTGCAATGTGACTTTGCAGCCACTCATATCATGAGATGAAGAAGCCATTTTGCTCCTTGAATTTGACTTGGTCTAGTGACTATTGGTTTAGCCAGTAGAATGCACTGGAAGGGACAATGTGACAGTTGCTAACCTGAGACTCAAAGGACTTTGAACTCTTCTCCTCTGTCTCTAGTTCCTCTACCCTCACCATGATCCTGTGAGAACATATCCTATTGGCCTGCTGGAGATTGAGACAATGGAACAGAGCATAGTCAGCCCAGTGGGCCAAGCCAAGGCCCCAGATTGGGGAGAGAGCCCAACAAAGATCACCCAAACCACCTACACTGCCACAGCTGGCCACAGATTCATAAATGAGCCCTGCTGAGCCTGCTCACATCAGATCCAGAATAGTGAGCAAAATGAAGTGTTTATTATATTATATAACCAAGATCTGGGAGTGGTTTATGACTAGTAATAGCTGACTGATATAATAACAAATCACAGTCCAATTTCCACCTCTCCCACAAAGCCTTCTTAACCACTTCAGCCAACATCACTTCTCACTTTCCTGTGCACCACTAAGCATTTACCAAGCCAATGGTTCCCAGACTTTGTCCCGCAAAAATTCTATGTACACCTTAGTCATGTACCTTTAATGTCTGTTATTTGAGAAAATGAATCATCACAATCACCTAAATTTAGTAACTTTTAAATGAATATTTATTTTCATAATCATATATTTTGCATACATTTAAAAAAAGTACATATATGATTGAGACATTATTTATTCAGTCAAGGGACAATGATTGGTACAGCTAAAGATTCAAAACCCCCTTATGAAACTTTAGCAGTGTTTTGGAATCCTGGACTACAAGGTTGGAAATCTTTGGTCCATGCTTTTTGGCATTTAATCATACAACGTCTAAGGGTGTGACTTAAATGTTCTCTCAGATATCCACGGCATTGTTCATGTTTTGAGAAGAGGGACTATGTCTGGTCCTCCCCTTGCCCTGCTTAGTGCCCCTCCTACCAGCACTTATAACCATGCTGTGTACACAACTATGGCAGTGTGGGTAAGACTGGGGTCAACTACAAAGGCCTTATGTTGTCTGTAGGAAAGCAGATTCTGGAGTCAGGGTGCCTAAGTTCAAAGCCTGGCTCTGACACTCACTAGCTCTGTGACCTTGAGCAAGTCAATTAACCCCGCTGGACCTCAATTTCCTCATCTATAAAATAGATATATTAATAGTACCTACCTTATAAGATTGTTATGAGGGCTAAATATATTCATACATGTAAAATATTCAGATCACTGGATGGCACTTACTATCTTATGTTAACTTATATTATTATTATTAATATAACATAAATATTAATTTATAGTATTATTAATAATGAAGTCCTTACAAAGAGTATCTGGCACAGTGCTTATTAAAAGTTAGATATTATTGTTGCTAATGTTGTTATTTCTATTGTTGTTATTATTATTACTAGATTCTCAACATCCCTGAACAGTGTTGATTTGTTAAAAGAGGAGTTTGCTAATATCATTGCTGAATATATGATTCATGATATAACTAAGCTTGGCTCCTTGATTAGGCTAATTTTGAGGGTAATTTGGGCTAATTTTGGTACTGGATTTCATGATGGCAGATGAGAGTTCTGAGGAAATAGCCTGTTCCCTTTCTGTTCAAAGGAATATACGTGACAGGTCCTTGCTGAATGTCTTCCTGTTAATCATTCTCTTCTGATTCATGGAGATGGCTAAGCTCAGCTTCTATACCGTGAGCCCCTTCACATTCAGGAGAAAGAGCAGTAAAAGCTGGGAGACCTAACTTTTATTACTTTTTCTTCCACAGCATTTACTTCTACAAAATATACTCAATCTTTCCATTTATTTTTAAATGTCCTCTGTGTTGCCATAATGTAATTACTCCAGCTATGGGGAAGCTAATTGTGCCCATAGTTTGAATGATTATATCTAAAAACCTTTTTGGCATGTTCATATGTTTGTCAACTATAACCAAGGATGTCCGGGCAAAGTGTCACTTAGGTTGTACCCCTCTGAGTCCATTCACCTTTCTCAATGTGGCCACCCTTGTTCCTGTACCCATGGCTGTTGACCTGCAAGGACCTGCTGCACCATCCCAAGAAGGAACACAGGTCCTATAAGAGAAGAGGTTCTGCCTTTCAGAGTGCTTGTCTGGATTATTTGTGACAAGTGTTTTCATATTTGGGACATTTGGGGCAGGTGTCTATGTAGGCAGTTACACATGGGTATTACATTTGGGAGATGCTCAGAAAACTTGTTTGGCTTATTAAAAATGGCTCTGCAAGAGGAAAGCTTAAAACAGTTAAAAACTAAATGATTCTGGCAATGTCAATGTGTAAATTCTTACTGTCACTTATTCTCCTATCTTTCCATGGCCAGTTGAGTCTATTCTTCATCAGGAATTCCACAGCAATGAGAGAAGGGCCCAGACCCCTCATTTATCCATTCCAGGAATGTTTATTGAGCTATTACTATGGTCACTGAAGAAGGCAGAGAGTGGCCCTCTTCTCTCACAGGGTTGATATTTTACTGGGCAAAATAGAGTGCAAACACATAAGAAACTAAGAAAAAGAATACGTGATGCACATGCTGAGAATTTTTGTAAAGGGGACTTGATAAAGAGTACCAGAGGGGTTACATCAAATTTGCTGGTCAGAAGGGATTTCCCAGAGGAGATAACATCTAAGCTGAGATCTAAAAAAAAAGCAGCCAGCCATCAAAGGTTAACAGGAAGAACATTCCAGGCAGAGGGACCACGCAGTACAAAGGCCCTATGGCAGAGCAAACACAGTGGTATTTGTAAACCAGAAAGACGACTGTTATGATGGCATATGGTGGGCAAAGGAGACTGAGGTTCAAGATGAGAGAGAGAGAGAGAGAGAGAGAGAGAGAGAGAGAGAAAGGCAGATGTGAATTCAAGGCAGACTTTGAAATTCAGGGTAGGATGCTTGACTTTTATACCACGTGTGTTAGGAAAGCATTAGGAGAGTTTACAGCAGGAAAGTGACATGACCTGGCTCAAGATTTGAAAAGAACACTCTGCTGCCATGGGATAATGATTATGCGCAGGAGTAAAGGCAGACAGACCAGTTTGGGAGCTGCTGTGGAAGTCCTGTCCAGAGAAGGTGGAGATTTAGGCCAGGGCTGCTAGCCTAGATGGGGGTGAGGGACTGGCAAGGAAAGGAGAACAACTTTTGGGTTTGGAACTTGAACAGCAGGGTGGATGGAGATGCTGTTTTCAGAAATGGGGAAGACTGAAAGAAAACCAGGCTTTTTTGGCATTTGTGTGGGCCGAGGGGGTGGGAGTGGGAATCATCTGGGTGCTCTAAGCGGTTAATGCCAAGTAACTAAACACAGTCTTGTCATAAACGTGGGTGGCAGCTTCTTTCATTGACATTATATTTAGATATGTAAAGAAAACAATCACCTTTGTAACTGCCTTTTTGAACGTGACCAAGACTAAAACTGCTTCTTAAATAAGTTAGTAGAACCAAACATTTGATTGGGTTTTCTTTTCTTTGTACATCTTTATGTGCAACAAGGCCCTAAATGAATGTTTTCCCATGATAGCCATGAGGATAACTCACAGGTAAGCTGACCTTTATCTTCCAGGCCACATCAGAATAATTGTGTAGTTACTGGTTTAATGGCTGTCTCCATCACTAGAATGTATGCTCCACAGAGGCAGGGGCCTCGTCTGTCTTGTTCAGTGCTTGGGACATCATGGATGGTCAATGTGTTTGTTAAGTAAACAAATGAATAAAAGCTTACAGTTTAGAGAATCTTTGGAAGGTTATTCAGGCTTTGACTATTAAAAAAAGTTTGTTTTTTTAAATATGGTAGGTCAGAGAATTCCACTTCCTGGAATATGAAATAGATGTCTATGAAATAGATTTATTCCTCCTGCTAAGTACAACTAAAATAAACCTAAGAGGACTCTGATGGTAGAGAAAGGAAGGCAGAGAAGCTAGGGAGCTAGGGAGCTAGGGACCTGAGGAATACCACAGAATTCTCTGGGTTTTCTTTTGGTCTCATATATCCCAGACTAGGAGCTGAAAAGCCAGAAAAGGCTTCTTCACCCAGTGGTGCAGACAAAAGAAATCCCCAACAAAAGCTTGCTCTCTTTAGCCAGAGGAACCAAAGAAGGGATAACCTTGCAAGTCAGAAAACTTGCAAACAATAACCTCTGTACTCCAAACACCTCAGAAAAAACACCGCAGCCTCGTGCCCATCCATGCCAATGCAGCTGAGTGGGGAGACTGGACTTCCACCCACACAGGCTATCACAAGGTGGAGGTAGTGTCAGAAAAAGTCAAACAGAGAACCAATAATAAGGCTCCCTTGTTGCAACATGGGGAGCCTGGCCCTTCTTTCTCACCATCAGAACGAGGTATGCATCCTCTATTGTCTGCAGTGGTGTCAGGGGAAGCCTAGTGGGGATCAGGACTTCCAAGATCTACCAGCAGTAACGAGGCCTCCCCTCCCCCAGTGTCAGTGAAGACCCACAATCCCAACCAGTACCAAAGATTCTCCCACCACCACCTCCTCAGACATCAACAGAGGATGTGGGAAACCTGGACTTCCACCTACAACTCTCAGTAAAGATGTTCCTGTTCCCCTACTGGGGTGAGTGGTGTCAGCAAAAAAATGCTAAAGCAGAAAGTTCAAATAAGATTTACGGTTACATAACAAAATGCAAAAATGTTCAGCTTTCAATAGCAAGTCATTCATCAATATGATCAATACAAAATCATAGAACCAGGAAGATCCTAAAAAGAAGGAAAAATAAATAGATGCCAACACTGAGGTGACAGAGATGTTAGAATTATTTGACAAAGATTTTATTGCAGCCATCATAAAAATGTTTCAAAAAGAAATTAGAACACACTTGAAGCAAATGGAAAAAAAGGAAGCCTCGGGGAAGAAATAGCAAGTCTTGGGAAAGACGTAGAAAATATAAAAAAGGACCAAATGGAAGTTTTAGAACTGAAATATAATAACTGAAATAAAAAAGCTCACCAGCAGCACAGAGAGGGTAGAGGGATACAGGCAGAGAACCAGAAGAGAGAACAACAGAAATCACTCTATCTGAACGGGAGAGAGAACATAAGCTAAAATTAAGTTAACAGAGCTTCAGGAACTTATGGGCTCTAACAAAAGATCTAACATTCATGTCATTATTGTCCAGAAAGGAGAAAAGAAAGAGGGCAGGGCTAAAAATGTACTTGAAGAAATGATGGCAAAAATCTAAATTTGGCAGGAGATATAAACCTATAGATTGAAGAACCTGAGTGCAACTCAAACACAATAAACCCAAATAAATGCATGCAATGACACATCATGATTAAATTTCCAAAAACTAAATAAATGGAAAAAACCTTGAAAGCAGCAAGAGAGAGGTGACACTTTATCCATAGAAAAACAATTAGAATGACAGTACACTTCTCATCAGAAACCATAGACCCAGAAATGTCCCAATGTATTTCAATCCCTGAAAGAAAAGAACTGCCAATCTAGAATCCTATATCCAGCAAATATATCCTTGAGGAATGAAGAGGAAATGAATACATTCTCAGAAAAAGGAAAACTAATAGAACTTGTTGTCAGCAGCCTACCCTAAAAAAATGGCTAAAGGAAGTTCCCTAAACAGATAAGATATAATAAAAGAAGAAACTTTAGGAACTTGGCTCAAAGAGGAAATCTCATGGGAAATTGCAAAATACATTAAACTGAATAAAAATGAAAATACAGAATGTCCGAACTTGGGGCATACAGTTAAAGCAGCACTGGAAGGGAAATTTATAGCACTAAAATGTATACATCAGAAAAGAGGAAACCCATCTAAAGAATCTAGAAAGAGAGGAGCAAAATGGACTCAAGACAAGCAGAAAAATGAAATAATGAAGAGTGTAAATCCATTAAACTAAAAACAAAACAAAAAAAACTAGAGATAATCAATAAAACAAAGATGTGGTTCTTTGAAAAGATCAATAAAATTGGCAAAACTCTAACAAGTCTGACAATGAAGAAATAAGAGACAACACAGATTACCAATAGCAGGAACGAAGCAGGGGATATCACTATAGACTTTGCAGATATCAAAAGGACAGGATGGGAACACTGCAGACAACTGTACACACATAAATTTAATAACTTAGAAGAAATGAACCGATTCTTAAAAAACCCCACAAACTACCACAATTTACCCATCATAAAATATATAATTTGAACAGCCCTATAACTATTAAGTAAACTGAATTTTTTTTTTAAATTTTATTTATTTGAGAGAGAGGGAGAGAGAGAGAGTGTGAGGGCATTAGGGGTGAGGGGTGGGGTGGGGGGAGGGGCAGAAGGAGAAGGAGAAGCAGACACCCCTATAAGCAGGGAGCCTGAAGTGGGGCTCGATCTCAGGACCCTGAGATCATGACCTGAGCCAAAGGCAGATGCTTAACTGAGCCACCCAGGTGCCCCAGTAAATTGAATTTTTAAAAAAACTTCCAAAAAAGAAATGTCAAGGCTCTGAAATCTTCACTTGGAAAAAACTTCAAATGTTTAAAGAATTAACATCAATTCTATACAATCTCTTCCAGAAAACAGATGAGGAATGAATATGTCCCAATTCATTGTATGAAGTTAATATTACCCTGATACCAAAATCATACAAAGACAGTATAATTAAAAAAAAAAAAAAAACAACTATAGGTCAATATCCCTAGTAATTAAAGATACAGAAATTCTTAACAAAACATCAAGAATAAAATTCAGCAACACATAAGAAGAAATATGCACTCTGACCAAGTGAGATTTATTCCAAGGATGCAAGGCTGGTTCAATATTTGAAAATCAACCAATATGATATACTATATTAAAAGGCTAAAGAAAAATTACATTATATTAATCAATGTAAAAAAGCATTTCACATAATTCAATATCCATTTATGATTTAAAAAACTCAGAAAAATAACAATAGAAGAGAACTTTTCCAACTTGGTAAAGATTATCTACAAAGAGGCTATAGCTAACATACTTAATGATGAAAGATGAATGTTTTCCTCCTAAGATCAGAAACAAGGCAAAGATGTCTGCTCACCACTCTAGTTCAACATAGTGCTAGAAGAAATAAAAGTATTCCTTTTTGCAAATAACATGATTGTCTTTGTAGAAAATCCCAAAGAATCTCCAAAATCTCCTAGATTAAATGAGTTCGGTAAGGACACAGGATACAAAATAAACATACACAAACTAATTGTATTTCCATATACTAGCAATGAACACATGGACACTGAAATTAGAAATATAATAACATTTGTATTCTCTCATAAAAGAATTAAATGCTAGTGTACATCTAACAAAACTTATTCAAGACTGGTATTCTGAACAGTACACCACACTGGTAAAAGAAATCAAAGATAAGTAAATATAGAAATATACTATGTTTATGGATTGGAAGTCTCAGCAAATTGATTTGCTTCAAATTGATCGAAATCCTGGCAAGATTTTCTTTGTAGATATAAACAAAATTATATGAATTCATATGAATTTATATGGAAAGACAAAGGAACTAGATAGAATATCTAAAACACTTTGGAAAAAGAAAAACAAGGTGGGACGAAACAATCTACCAAGTTTCAAGACTTATTATATAGCTATAGTAGTCAAGTCTATGTGGTACTGGCAGAAAGATAGATACAAGATCAAAGCAATGGATTAAATGTTATGGGCAGAACTGAATCCCTCCCAAAGTTCAGATGTTAAGGTTTTGTATTAGTCAGGGTTCTTCAGAGAAACAAAAACAAGAGGCTGCAAATATATATATTTATATTAGGAAATGGCTCACATGATTACAGAAGCTGAGAAATCCCACAATCTGCTGTCTGCAAGCTAGAGAATTAAAGCCAGTGGCATAATTCAGCATGAGTTCAAAGGCCTGGATATGTAGTATTTATATATATATGCATATATATAAATATAAATATTCTCTCTCTATAGAGAGAGCCAGAGCCAGAGAGAGAGACAGAGACAGAAATTATAAGCAATTGACTCACGGGGTTATGAAGTTTGAGAAGGCTCCAGATCTTCATTTAGCAACCTGGATGCCCATGAGAGCTGAGGGTGTACTCTGAGTCCTAAGGCCTAAGAACCAGGACAGCCGATGGTATATTTCTAGTCCAAATGCCCGCAGACCCAAGAACTAGAAGGAGCCAAAGAGCTGATGTCTTGGTTGTAGGCATTCAGGCAGGAAGTGTTCCCTTCTACTCACAGGAGGAGGGTGAGCCTTTTTTTCTATTCAGACCTTCAACTGATTGGATGGAACCTGCCCATATCAGGGAGAGCAATCTGCTTTACTTAGTCTACCCATTCCAATATGAATCTCATCCAAAAAACACTTGCAGACCCACCCAGAGTAATGCTTGATTCTGCAGATGTCTGGGCCCAGTAGCCTGGTCACACTGACACCTAAAATTAACCATCTGGAAGTCCTCACCCCAGTAGCTCAGAATGTGACTGTATTTGGTGAACTTTAAAGAGGTAATTAAGTTAAAATGAGATCATTAGGGTGGGTCCTAATTCAATATAACTGGTGTCCTCATAAGAAAGGAAATTTGGGCACAAACACATCCAGAGGGAAGACCATGTGAAGACACATGTCAAGTCAAGGAGAGGGCCCTCAGAAGAAACCAACCCTGCTGACATCTTGATCTCAGACTTCTTGCCTCCAGGACTGTGAAACAATAGATTTCTGTTGTGGTGCTCTCAAAGTCTGTGATACTTTGTTACGGCAGTCCAAGCAAATGAATACCATAGAGAATCCAGAAATAGACATATGTAATTAAGTCCAACTGATATTTGACACAGAGGTGCAAAAGCAATTCACACAGTGCTAAAGCAATCGGACATCCACAGGCAAAATGTAGGCCTCGATGTCTGACACCTTATGTAAAAATGAACTCAGATCATGGACTCACATGTGAGACATAAAAGCATAAATCTTTTAGGGAAAAAAATAGGAAAAAATCATTGGTTTCTAGGGCTAAGTAAAAGATTCTTAGACTTGACACCAAAACACAATTTCTACAAAGAAAAATTGATAAACTGGGCCTTATCAAAATTAAAAACTTCGTTCTGTGAAAGGCCCTGGTAAGAGGATGTAAAGATAAACTACAGACTGGGAGAAAATATTTGCAAGCCACATATCTGACAAAGGACTAGTGTCTAGACTATATAAAATACTCTTAAAACTCATCATAAAAACAACAACAATAAATCTAATTTCCCAATTAGAAAATGGGCAGAAGACACGAACAGATATTTCACCAAAGAGAATATACAGAGAGTCAATAACCACATGAAAAGATATTTAACAGCATTAGCCAATAGGGAAATGCAAATGATAACCACAATGAGCTATCACTTCACATCTATCAGAATGGGTAAGATAAAAAATAGTCACAACATCAAATACTGGCAAGGCAGTGAAGACACTGGATCACTCAGATGTTGCTGATGGGAGTGGAAAATGGTCCAGCTACTCTGGAAAACAGCCTGGCAGTTTCTCAAAAAGCTGACTGTGCAGTTACCATCGATGACCCAGCAATTACACTCCCAGAGAAATAAAGATTTATGTCCACATAAAGGTCTATCCATGGATTTTTTTTTTTTTTAATAAAAAACTGTCCTTCAACAGGTGAATGGCTAAATACACCATGGTACATCCATACTGTACCGTACTATGGAATTCTGTTCTATGGAATATGCCACAACAGTGAAAAGGATTGAAATACTGATAACACACAACAACCTGGGTGAAGCTCCAGAGAATAACGCTGAGTGAAAAGTAACCAAAATGTTACTTACTGTATGATTCCACTTACATAATTCTTGAAGGAACAGAATTATAAAAGTGAAAAACAGATTAGTGGTTACCAGGGATCAAACAGGTGATGGGTGGGAGGAAAGTGGGGATGGCCATGAGGGAGCCTTATGAGGATGGAAGTGTTCTGTATCTTGACTATATCAATATCAATATCTGGGTTGTGACATTGTACCAGTTTGCAAGATGTTATCACTGCAGGAAACTGGGTAAAGGGTATATGGGATTTCTCTGTATTATTTATTACAACTTCCCATGAATCTATAATTAGCCCCAAATAACAAGTTTAATTTAAAAAATGGGTTATAAATATATTTAAAATAACAACACACAGGATGGAATTATAGAACCTGAAGGATAGAAGGGCTTTTGGTGATTTTCTTCCAATCCAAAATACCCTATACCAGACAAAATTCATTTTATTGTTTTGGTTTAAATTAATAATTTCACTTATAAATATGTTAGGATATGTGATTACATAAAGAAACTTTTTTTAAAACAAGATTTATTTATTTAATGTAATAGAGGGGGGAGGAGCAGTGGGAGAGGAAGAGAGAGAATCTCAAGCAGACTCCCTGCTAAGTGTGGAGCCCAATGCAGGGCTTGATCTCACGACCCTGAGATCATGACCTGAGCCGAAACCAAGAGTTGGACGCTTAATCAGCTGAGCCAGCAAGGCACCTCTATACAAAGAAACTTTATTCAGACGCTGTTTAGTCTAGGCTTAATTTATTAATGACTTGCAAAATATAATCATCATTGAACATCTTGTCCTTAAGGGAATGGGTTAAAATAATCCTCTATGGCTATGAAGGAACTCTCAGTATGAGCTGAGGTCCAGCTGCATTTAACAAAGAAGTGCTCTGGCCCCTTCTTTCATGAAGCCTTCCTATATTTCATGAGAAATTTACCTTGACAAGAATCCTAGTTTACTTCTTTGGGAACGTGGACAAATATCCTTCTAGTTTCTAGCTCAAGGACTGACACATGGTAGATCTTTAATAAATTTTTGTTGATTTGGCACTGACATTTCTTGCTTTACCTACTCTGCTTGTCTGTTGCTTTTTCAAGTGCAGAAATTTGTGGCAGATCACTGAAGTGGAGAGATGAAGGACAAGAGACATATCAAACAAATATTGGTGACAAAATTCCTTAGTACCCAATCAAAAGGGTTAAGAGACACCTTACAACTCCTTCCTGGATTCCTTTGCCTATTGGTGCAAACGTGAAAAAATCTACCAGGTGTTTAATTATGGAGTTTTATTTTTTTTCTAACATAATGTGCTAGATTCTGCTACCAGGCACTGTCCTCCTCTGATGCAATGGATGGCTTTGATGCCAGTGACTTAACCATCTCATAGAATGTTCTTTGTTCACATTTCTCCTGAATTCTGTTGCCAGCAGAGGAAATCAGAGGCAAAAGAATCAGAGTGCCAGAAGCTGCAAGGGAAATTCAGAGGGCACGTCATTACCCTCCTCACTCTCTAGGTAGATCACTGACATGTAGAGCTCTCTGGTACCGTAACAGTGACAGGATGCAAATCTCCACATTGCAAACCTCTGTTTCCCTCACTGACATTTCCCCCCTCAACATGTGATGTCTAATCTCAGGAGAAGAAGGACTGTACTATATTTTCATCTTTTGCTTGGATGAGAAATACTAGATTCTAAGTCCTAGGAGGGTAAAAATTTTGCTCTTTTTATACATTGTGTATAGGATCTAGCTTTGGTACTGTGTGAAGTCATATAATATGCTCAGTTTTTGAATTGATAATTTGAGCATTTGTCCCTTCTTTCTTAAAGTGAATGCTGCTAATTTTTCTTAAGGCTGAGGACTCGCATGGCATTTGCATTGCTCAGAAGGGAGTGGTTACCCGGAGAGAATTCTGTGTCAGGACTGCCAAGTCTTGTCAGACGAGCCCTGGCCTGTGTTCTCTGCAGCTTTGCTTTCTCACAGGCTGCTAATCCAGCGGCCATTTGATCTCTCTGGCATGGTCCTGAAAACTGAGGAGTGGCCCCAAACTGCAGCAGAAAGGCAGTCTTCTTCTTGCTGCCTACTTGTTCTTAACAGACTGATTTAGGGCCCAACCAACTTGCAATGCTACCAGTAACAAGCAAGAAAAAAAAAATTAAAAATATAGTCAAACACACATCCATATTTTACAAATGTGCTAAGGAAATAATTTAGTAATTTGTATCAGATTTCTACTTGGGCATCCAAAGCCAACTGAGAACCTTTCAGGTATTTTGACATCTACTAGTATAATTGCTAATTATCTACTTGTATTTGAGTCCTTTTAATTCCCTCAAAGCTATCAGATCATGCAACTTCTCTGATCATCTAAAACTGATTGTACAGGTGTACAGAGCACCTGAGTTCAAAAGGAGGTCATCAAACGCATGAAAATGAGCATGTGAATAGTTCCTGAGGCAAAATCTTGTACTGCTTTCCAGGTATCAGGAACGAAAGGATAAGAAACCTTAAGGTTATTCATAAGTAATTAGTGTTAGATGCTGAAAGGCTGGCCATGTCCATGACTATCAGAGGGCTGAGCCTCTTAACCCTCTCTAACTGGGAGCATAAACTGACAGAAATATGGGGTAACACAAATTCAAAATGATAATCTTGCTTATGATTTCCATATTGCAATCCTGGTTATGCCACGTAGCCAAGAGTCCCAGGGAACAAATCCCTTAGCTGGAGAAAAGCATTGTAATCAGGGACAGTTCATTGCTTGGGGAGTTTGCTCCTCCATCACAAAACCCACAGTGCTGTTCTATCTCTGAACCCCGGTCGGTGACCCAACTATGTGTGCTTCTTCCTTGGGAAGCAGATCAAGGAGGAAAAGGTCAGCATCAATTATTCTGTTGCCTCATGAGCAAGCCAGGGTCAGTGGCCTTCCTTTTGTACAGGAAAAGCAACCTGTCCCATTTTCTAATCTCTAAACCTATGTTGCTAAAAAGACAAGTGTCTGAAAAATAGCTCCATCCAGGCCCATCGTTCAGAGCCCTCACGTTCAGTTCGTGATCACAGATGACTACATAGTACTCCTTCACCCATTCATCTTACAAGCTCCCGGATGATAGAAGAGCTGCTGTAGCAGGAAAAGATGACGTTAACAGATTGCTGCCCAGACAGAAAGTCTCACCAGTTGCCAAGGCTCTGCAACCATTGAGATGCCTGGAACCTTGATGCCTGGAACCTTGGATGGGAACTGGTTTTACAGTTAGGTCCTTTGATGCGGTACCTAACTGTTTCTTTGAAAAATTCACAGTGCATTCCATTCTTAAAGAGGAACACAGCAGAAGACATGGCAAGTCCATACCCATCCCTTCTTCCCAGAGGTAACATTAAGCTGGTGAATATTTCTGCAGCTTCTCTAGCCTATGACTCCTTTGACTTCTGCACAGGACTAAACAAGTGAGAACAAAATCGGAGAATAAGCGGGTGCACACACGGATCTTGGCTTCTATGATAAGTCAGAAAAATCAAAGAGACTTTATGTAAAAGCACTAATTTTGTTGTGTATTTTTATTGAAGTATAATTTCTTAACAGTATAGTATACAAATCACAAGAATATAGTGGATTTTGACAAGTGCACATGTTGGTGTCACAGTCATTCAGTCGGTCATTATTTTTAAGTGCTCAGATTTCTAAAAGCACATTAACAGGCTAATCTAGTGTCTCCATTATTTTTAGGTAAAGCTGTAATATTTTTTTTCTTTTAAAGGCCAGATCAGATTTTGGAAAAGTTGATAAATAGAGAAGGGATAACAACTTGCTTCTTTCCAGGCCAAAGCGTCTTATGAGTTTGAGCTAGATCTGGACCCACTCTTCAGAAAGAAATAGATCTTGGGGTAAACCAAATTTCCTTTAACTTTTGGTATCTTGAAGCAACTCATTTTTAAAAAATACTTTATAATTTTCAATTGAGTTTCTAATAATCTTTATTGGACCCACTCCCCCCCCGCCCCACTATCCTATTAAGAAAAAAAAAAAGCTGTGGCCTTTTGATAAAAGGTCTGAAGAACTCTGAATGTTACAAATTTCATGAATGTTATTTCTGATGTACAATTTTTATTCAAGAGGGTACTAAATTTTATTTTATTTTATTTTAAGATTTTATTTATTTATTTGACAGAGAGAGAGAGAGAGGGCACAAGCAAGGAAAACAGGTGAGGCTAGAAGCAGACTCCCTGCTGAGCAGGGAGCCTGATGTGGGACTCGATCCCAGGACCCTGAGATCATGACCTGAGCTGAAGGCAGATGCCTAACCAACTGAGCCATCCAGGTGCCCCGGTACTGAATATTAGATAGTACTTTCAAAATCCTAAAACCTCAGACTAATTTGAGGTACTTGCTAAAAATGTAGTCTCCACCCCACTCCATCTAGTTAAATTAGATCTCAGAGTATCTGCATTACACCAAATGGCTCTGAAGCTGGGAGAGCTGGAAGACTCTTTGACAAACCCAGACTTAAGGGGACCCAGGCAACAGCCCTAATGAATATCCAATAATGCCAACAACCACGCAAAATTATTCATTTTTTTCCTTTTTAATTCTATTGGCATCCTTCTGATGGACAGGCTCTGAAGTCCACAGAGATAAGCCTGTGAGCTTGCAATCTGGCAGCATAGTTGTGTGGTTGCTGTGGAGTCAAATGGGCTTAAAGCTGGACTTTGCCACTTACCAGCTATGTTCCTTGCCCTCTCTGTGACTTGGTTTTTCATCTGTTAAGATGGGAGTGACATTTTTGAATTTTGCTAATAAATTTTTCTAAAGGTTATCAGGATCGAGGAGGGGCAATGACAGTGCCTACTTCATACTGTGGGGAGGATTAAACAAGTTAATACAGGCCACGAGTTTATTTGTAACCCCCAAATCAATACTTATGGTACTTTCATGGTCAGTCTCAGACACATGCAATGCTGGAGAATGTGTGCTGTGATGTGCATAGTCTCAGTTGAGATTGAACAAGACTGACACTCTGCCTTCTTGTTTCCGCTTTCAGACTGTAAACAGTGTCAGTTTTGAAGTCTATTTAGTGCCACGTTTTTGCATTTTTGTGTCTTTTGTTAGGGATTCTGCTGTTTAAAATGGCCCCCAAGCATAGCCCTAAAGTGCTGTGTAGTGTTTGTAAGCACAGAATGCTCTGATGGACCGTATAGGGAAAATACATGCATTAGATAAGCTTTGTTCAGGCACAAGTTTTAGTGCTGTTGGCCATGAGCTCAATGTTAATGAGTCAACAATAACTACTAAAAAAGGTGTCTTTAAACAGAGACACACATAAAGCAAGTTATGTGTTCATTGGATGAGTACGTTGTGACTGTAGGCTTGCAGGAACCTACCCTTGAATCTCCTCTAGGAGCAATGGTTCAGTATTCGCTGATTCAGTATTCACTGCGACTTTATAGAACATAATTACCACAAATTAAGAGAACTGGTTGCCTACTAAGTAAAGCACTTAAAGTGTTGCCAGGCTACTGCTACAGAAGTGTTTGTTAAATGAAGAAATCCCTGACTGTGAGTTTATGGAGTTCAGATACCATCTTTAAGAGGGCTGTAAAACGGATCCAGTAGGAAGCAGGAGACTAGGTGTCTCTGTGGTCCTTCTAAGGAAAGTCAGGGATCCAGGGAAAGAGAATTGTAACGGGCTACGGCAGATTTGGCAGATGGAATTCCCTCAGGTTTTAAGGCCCTCTATAAGCACTAGGGCTGCTTTAAGCAGCAATCAGAGATGCTGCTGGGAAGGCAGTGTGGTTCAGAGGTCTGGTGTCTGATCATCAGAATCTGATGCTGAGCATCCAAATCACCAAGTGGGCTTTAGAAACATCTGCTAGGCAAATTTCCCCAGCCTCACCTCAGAAGTTCTGATTCAGAGTTTCTAGAGGTGGGTCTACACATAGGTAGCCTTGAGCAGCTCCCCACCACCAGTCCAAAAACAGCATTGGGAGCCACTTGGGTGAGAAAAAGAACTCCTTTGGAGTAGGGCAGGCTTGGTTTGAATCCAGCTATATGGCCTTGGGCAGGTGACTGAAATCAGTGAGCCTGGGTTTCAAGTGAAAATGATAACCCCAACCTTGAAGCATCATTGCTGAGAAAAACCAGAGAACGTATGTAAATTTCTAGATCTGATGTCTGGGGTATTGTAGATATCCAGTGTTAATCTTCCTTCCTATTATTTCATCCCTAACTGCTGTTCCCACGTCTCACTTTATATATGGAAGTGACACTCCCCCAGGAAGCACAGGGTTATTTCCCAGCAGGGTGGAGAATTTGCAGCACCCCTTCCCTCTGGCAGGGCTCACACATCTGGCTTGGAACAAATGGATATGAGGGCACCTGGGCAGGAACTGGGGACGCAGCCCAGTCTCATTTTCCTTGCAATTTTGGCAACCCAGGGAAGCCTGCCACAGGCTGCATTGTTGGTTTGAGTGTGAACCGGAAAGAAAGCACTCCTTCCTTGGGTCTGATGTCAGCCTTCCTTAGGAACTTGATCTGGAGCCCCAGGGGCTTTGCAGATGTAATTGGTGGATTGAGTACATGCAGACGGGCCAGGTGGGTAGCGTGGGCGCTGGAGCACAGGTGGCCACCGGCCTGAGCTGCATCTGGCACCAGCTGAAGCTTCCCCAGCGTCATCTGCAGGCCCTCCGGGCCCCATCTGTTTGCCACTGTCCAGGATGCAGGCCCCGAGGCCGTGAGCAACAGCTCTGTGCTACAGGATGAGCTGTCCTTACTGAGAAGACCTATGTAGCCTCCTCTGTTTCCTCCCCTTCCACCGCTAACATCTTGTCCAAGCCTGTCTCCCTCCCTGTTTCCTCCACCTTCCCCCGCCCCCCAACTCCTACCCAATCTCCCAAGTCTCACATTTCTTCACGTCACTCCCAGCCTTTGTCATTCATGTTTTTGCTGGATCTTGGCTAAGGGCTCTGCAAGTTTTCTTCCTCCTCTCTAGTGGCAAAGCCATAACTGCCAATAAAAGCAATTTCCTTCTGACGCTTTGGCAGAGTGAGATTAGGCCCCACATGGTTTCCTTTACATTCCCCTTGACTGGGTTTTGTTCCAACCAGTGTCCAGGGTTTGCTGAAGTTCAGCTCTGCCCAGTAGAAGGCAGGAATTATATGATCATTCATCAAAGTGCTTTAAGTGGAGTGGAATTTTCCTAAACTTTCAAGTATGTTCTGTTGACATCTTTCACACTGACTGAAGAATAAGGACAGCTATAGAGGACAGTGGAGGGTTGAAAATTCACAAACGCATACATTATATTACCTGACCTTTCTTCAGGGCTAACTCTGTGTCAGGCCTGGTGTGAATAAACTAACTCATTTAATCATTTCAACACCCAAGGAATTAGGAACTATTAGGTACTTTCTTGATTTTACTGATGAAGATATTGACACATAGAGAGATTAAGTAACTTGAACAAGAGCCCAAAGCGTGGAAGCAGCAGTGTCAGGATTCGAAACAGAGCAGAATGTCTCCAGAGTCAGGACTTGTGACCCCTTCACTAAGTGGGGCTCTGAAATAGCACTTTTCAACCTAAAAGACCACTGAACCTCAGGGTTCCTAGATACCCTGGGGACTGTCAGGGGCAGGAAGTACCAAATTTGGGGGGCACCTAGTTACTCAGTCTCCTCTCTTCCCAGCCCATCTCCCCTGGTGTCTGCTGCAACCACAACCCTTCTGCTTTTCTCTCTTATATACGGTGGACTTCCATGTAAGTCTTAGCTTGAAAGGGGGATCTGAGGGAAGTGTGTAGCTCATCTGACGGAGTACCATTAGTCCAGGACAGTTTGGTTGGTATTGATAACTCTGGCACCTAGCAGGAGATCTGGTATTTGGTGGCTGCCTAACAACTGTTTGTTGCATGAGCAAATGATGCTGCCCACCCCTGCCTTGCCTTCCTCCATAGCAACAAGGAAATGAGGACAGGAAGGGGAAGAGTGTGACAGAGCGGCAGAATGCAGCAAGTATGGCCCTGGGAGTGCCCTTTCAGGACTCTGCCACTCCTCCAGTGAACTCAGCAGGCCTCGAGGGCCTCACCTGTGAACTCTGGGTGTTGGACTAAAAACCTCGAGTTCTAGTAGAATCTTACATTTCTGTGAGTCAACAGCAAGGACACCAGAACTGGGAGCCAGTTGAGCATCAAAGGTGTCAATCACATCTCTTATCTCTAGCAAGCGAATCCTCCTTCCTCCAGTGAGTGCACAGGGCACACTGTTTGATGTTATCTCTCAGAGCTCCCCTGGGGGAAAATTCATGTTAAACCTCCCAAGGGAGGAAACAGACCTGTATATACAGTTATTTTTAAGTATAACTGGCTCAAGGATGCTACACGAGAATGACACCATTAAGAAGGTTCTGTCTACAGAGACGACACTGAAGAAAGAATGACACAGGCTGAAAAGTGATGAAGCGCCTTCAGGAAGGCCGCACTGTCACTTCGTCAGAAGCAGTAACAAATACAGAGACGCTGCCAGTCAAATCACGTCCCCCAGACTCCTCGATACACACTAAAAGTCAAATAGATCAACACTGACCTGAGAGAGGGAGAAGTAGTCCTTGTCAGAAGCATTAAGACAATTTTTAAAATCATTTCGTTTACAACAGATTTAGAACGGGACTCTTTCTGCTTTACTTTTAGGTGAGGCACCCGTATTAGTTTCCCGTGGCCACTGTAACAAATGAGCCCAAACCAGGCGGCTTAAAACAACAGAAATGCATTTTCTCACGGCCCTGGATGCCAGAAGTCCCAAGTAAGTATCACGGAGCCGAAGTCAAGGCATCAGCAGGGCTGTGCTCCCTCAGAAGGCTCTAGGGCAGGGCAGGTGTGTTCTTGCCTCCTTTAGCTTCTGGTGTCTGCTGGCATCCCTTGCCTTGTGGCCACAGCTCTCTCAACTCTATCTTCCTGGTTACATTACCTCCTCATCTTC
Source organism: Halichoerus grypus (assembly GCF_964656455.1). Taxonomy (NCBI): domain Eukaryota; kingdom Metazoa; phylum Chordata; class Mammalia; order Carnivora; family Phocidae; genus Halichoerus; species Halichoerus grypus. The sequence continues at coordinate 182,853,613 of NC_135714.1, forward strand.
TCTGTGTCAAGACTCTTTCTGCCTTCCTCTTATAAAGATACTTATGATTGCATGAAGAGCTCACCTGGATAATCCAGGATAATCTCGAGATCCTCAATTTAACCACGTCTTTTGGTATATAAGGTAATATTCATCTGATATCTTTGGGGGACATTTTTCAGCTGACTACAGCTCCTGAAGGCCACTGCAGGACTCAAAAACCATCCAAAGAGGGAAAAAGAAGAGTCAAACACCAAACACCATCACCCACCTGGAATCACCCACCTATGTAAACAGAAGTGGATGCTGAAGAGGCCAGAGAGGGTCATCAGGATGCTGCTCATTTCCCACCCCCCCAACCCCCATGGAGAAAGACAGAGAACTGTCCCCTTCTCTAGGCCATGGAAAGTGCTGCCAGGAATAGAGTGGAGCTCGGTGACAGAGTTTTAGCTTGACTGCATCCCCCTTGAGTGTGCAGCTGCACTGGCCTGAGCAGGAGGAGCCAATGGATGGAACAGAGGGATTGCGGGAAGTGTAAAGTGCTGCTCATGGCCCCCTCAGGCCCTGGAAGACCCATGTGGCCTCCAAAAGGGGCACTGTGATCCAACAGAGGGACTTACATACAGAGGCCCCAAGACGGAGGGAGGAATTATCATAAGGACCTGCCCGGAGGAACAGCACTGCCCCTACCATTAGGTTTACAACCCAAAAGTGCCCCACACAGAGAGAAGCAAAACCTGTCATCTGCCATGCCCCATGTGTGATCCATTGTCTGAGTACATCTGTGCCCCTCCAGAAAGACTTCTAGCCCCTTCTCACACTTCCTTGCCCCAGCTTCAGCCTCAGAGAACCCAGAAGCAGTTTTGTGCGGCAGGAATAGGAGGGAGAATCCTAATGTCAGACCTTAAACCCAAGGCAGGCACAAAATAGGAGGAGAAAAGTTTTAGCTTTGGATGAAGTTTTCAGTTTTGAGGTCTATGCTGGCCTGGCCATTTTAGTTATTGAAATGCTTCATTTTCAAACTGAGACTCATTTTGGAACTTAGAGAACCCAGAGGACCCTTTATTACTAACAGGCACAAAGTCATTGGACCTGCCTGAGTTTCCCCCCAGCAATGTGGAATAAGCCAGCCCACAGAATTACCAAATGGATTTGAACACACCAGGGAGAAAATACAGTGGTTTTCTGCATGTGCCTCACTAAGTCTAGCCCATTCACTGTGATGTTTGGATTTCTTTTTATCCTTTGGTCTCTTTTTATTATTTAGGGCAAAGAGCTAGATTTTGCCCATATTCCTAAGCCTCAAGGGAAGGCCACAAAGGACATGTGTACCAACCAGAGCTGCCCAGGTCTTTCTATTTTCAAAAATGAACCGCACGAATCACCTTCACAATGTACGTCCTTAAGCCATGAATTGCAAGGATTTCTGGGTCAGTGGGGAGTCCCTGTGTTTCCACAATTAGACGAACCACTAATCTCACTAACTTAAAGAGCTGCAGTTCATTTGGCCTCCAAATGCCATCCTGTGGGCCCTCAGGTTTCAATATAGCATCTTTCTCCAGCCTGGGGACAAAGTTCCCTGTTTTACTCATTCTTCCAGTGCTTGGGAATCCCCGTGGCTTTCATCACCCTTTGTACCACAAATGTGGTCATCTCTGCATTTATCTGCTCCTAATGTTAAGCAGCCTTAACAGGTGGAGCAGATAAAGAAGGGCCAGGATGGAATAAAAGCGTTTTAAACCAGGCTTCCCTCTTCCATTTCTCTTCTTTGTAGACTCAGGCAGTGAACTTGAAATTTGAATCAAGGTGATAAACAGAATCGTGGTTTCCCATAACCTCTGGTAGACCCGAGAGCATCCTCCTTCCTAGTGGCAGATGGTGTCCTGAGCACAGGCCAAGACACAATATGGAAACATGCAAATGGCACCAGGTTAGAAGTCGGGAGACCTGTGATGTGCTCCTGGACCATAAACTCACTGTTTTCATGCCATTCTTCATCTGTGCTATGGGCATATGACCCAGCCTCATGATCTGTCTAACCAGGCTGAGAAAAGCCAATGGATCAAGGACTTGGAAAGTGCTGATACTGACATTCAGTAGTGTGAAAGGAGCTGATTGTCCTTCTGATGGAGGTGGTGATGAAGAGCTCCAACTTCTCTGTGAGGATGATGATTGATCACACTTATTTAACTCCAATCATATCTGTATCCTCGGGAGAATGAGGTGAGGGCATTAAGTTACTAGGACAAAGAAACTGGACAGAAGATAATCTAACAAATACATGCACACACATATGGGAATGGATATGTGCACGTATGTGTAATATTTTTAAAAAGCAGAAGCACAAATGATAACCCACTCGGCATATTGTAGCAGGTGCACTCTAAGCCAGCAGTAGGGGAAGCTGGGAGACAACTCAGTTTGCATCCAGAACCTTGAGAAGCCTCAGGAATTGGCAGCACAGTTACCCTTGGGAAGTGAGGGTGAATGCGGGGCCAAAAAGGGAGGAGTTTGTTAAAAGTCTATTTACCAAGCAGTGAGGTGCACAGTCCTCTTCCCAACACAGGATTCCCTGTGCCCACCCCTGCCCCCAGGAGATTAAAGTCTTATTCTCCAGGGAGGACAAAACAGAATCTATAGACCAGTGACCACCACCAGCTGCGGGCAAGAATACTTGGTTGAAAACAGGAGGATTAACTGAAATATGCCCAACCTTCCTCCCTACTTCAGAAGTGCTGGAATCCTGGGTAACCCTCTTCAGAGAGAAGACTGGAAGATCCTTCTCTGGGGAATACAATCAGCCTGAGAGAAAAGACCCAAAGACACTGAGCTTGGTTTCCCACGGAGATGCACCCCGAAGCCAGCTAGCCGCCCCCAGGTACACGGTTCCCAGTACGATGCTTAGGCTTCCTCTAACACCCAGGAGCAGGCATCCAAGGGCCACAGGACATCTGAGGCAGGTCTCAGATATGAAAAGCAGATTCCAGGAAAGATAAACAGAAAAAAGCAACTTGGAGTAAACAGAGACTATGCAAGGACGTGAGAATTACTCCCCCACCCTTGTCAAAAACAAACAACAAAGAAATTGATTGTTATCATTCCCAGAGAGATAACAACAGATATTACAACTTAGAAACAAGCATGGAGTTGTTTAAGAAAGGAAAGCATAACCATGTAGTGAGCGTACTACACAGCTCAGCCGAAAACAGTGTTTACATAATCTACATAATGTAATCTGGTATGATATAATAAAAAGCATGGTGCAACTATATAGAAATGAGCAGGCATGGGCGGTAAAATCTCTGCCGTCATCTTCCGTGTGGGAAGAGCTGAGCTAATGCTTAAAACTGAAAAAAGCAAAAGCAAAAGTCCCATTATAAACAATCATGGTGAGAGACATACACATACATATGAAAAGAAAAAGTAAAACCACTGAAAGTGACAGCCTTGAGAAGAGGAAACAGGACAGCTGGGGCTGGCACTGGGGGACTGACAGAATGGCATTTTTGGTAATGAGCTCAGAGAACTATATGATTCTCGAAACCATGTGTATTTTATTTTATTTTTTATAAAAAATGAAAACCAAATTCCAAGAGCTTGGGCTCTGGCATCAGGCTGCCTGGATTAGTCACTGGTCCTCATCCCTGAATCCTGTAGGACGCTGGGCAATCTACTTAACTTCTGTGGGCCTGAACTGCCCCCCTCACATGTCTAGGTGCCATCACAATGGCACTGCCTTATGGAATTGTTGGGGGATAAAATGGGATCATGTGTGTAAGGCATGTAGCATGAGCACATAGTATGGGCTCAATAAATGCTGCCTAGTGTTCTCCCACCCCCCGGGGATCTGATTTCATTGGGCTGTGGTGAGGCTTAGATATAGGGGTTTGAAAAACTACCCAGGGGATTCTGACACATGAAGGAAAACCAGTGGTCTCCAGCCTAGAGAAAGTGACGGGGGAATATAACTACTGCTAAAAAGTGATTACTGGATGTTTCATTGTCTGTCCTCCCACTTGGGCCCTACAGCATCCAGATGATAAAGAAATGGAATGCTAGCATCCCAGTGATTCTCATTTTTCGAAACAGTAAAAGTTGACAGAAATATTGACTATACATAGAAGTTTTCTAAATTAAATCCCACTGGCTCACTGAATGAGGTTTGATTTCAGCCATAAATTTTCAAAGGAAAATGCTGACCCTAAGACATACTAAGACAGGTTTCAGAATACAGCAAAAATTTTAACGGTACATAATTTAAGCATAAAAAACTATTATGAAAAATATTAATAAGCTCTAAGCTTTTGGGGGGCTCAACTATTGGCGTCTTTACAACACTCAGATTGAACCAACACCAAAAGCTTGGGAAAAAAATCAGTTTATCTTTAGAGATGTACGGGCCCGCCTCAAATTTCCAGGTTTAAAAATGGCATCACTCCAACACAACTCAAAGCAGTTTAAGCAGAAGAGGGAATGTGTAGGCTCAGGTAGCTGGGGAGGCTTCTAGGATAGTCAACAGAATGAGGGGAAGAGCAGAGGGAGCAGCACCCTAGAGGCCAGCACTGGAATTCACTGTGCTCTCCACGTTCCGGGGTCCCCTGGATGTGTGGGGTACAGCAGTGAAAACAGCAATACAAAACTGAGAGATAAATACATGCAAAAATAAAAAGATATCCACCTCAGAGGATAAAGATTTGTTCAAGAGCAGGGAGGAGGCCAGTGAGCTCCAAAGAGGAGGGGACAGCAGATTGCAGGGTAAACCACTCTAAGACTTTGGCTTTACTCTGAGTGAGATGAGAATCCTTTGAAGGATTCAGAGTGACAGGTTGTAATTAATGTTTCAAAACTTTGTGCAAGCAAACAACCAAATGACCTCTTTGCTGTATGCAAAACTGAATGTGGAGGGGCAAAGCAGCAGCAGGGGGACACGTAAGAGGTTACTATTTTCCAGGGGAGACACTGTGCTGGTTGGACTTAGGTTGTCATGGAGGAAATGTTGAGATGTTATCACGTCATCCAGGTCTAGTTCTACTTCAAAGGTGGGGATGAAAGGACCCGCTGATGGATTCCGCTGGGCTGCAAGGAGAGCGAGACGTGGTTGATTCCCTGCTACCAGGACTCTGTCCCTCCCCATGCATCCTCTGAATGCATCAATCCATCTTTCATCTCTGCCTGTCTTTGGCTTCATTCTAATTCTCCACGTGGCAGGAAATAACACAGTGCCCAAGAGCTCCAAGTTCATACCCTCCCATTTACAACCATGGGAGTGTATCTGTACGTCAGACCTTAATAAGGTCCTGTTTTGGTCATGGACCCAACCCTTGGATCAGTCACTGTTGTCAGCAAGATGCATTTCATGACTGTCCGGACCTAGAATACACACTTATCCCCGTGAGTGCTTACTCCCCCAAGGCAGTATGGCATGTTTCTGGGATTTCACAGTTAGGAGAAGCTTTCCAGGTATGCAAACAGTCTAACCCATGCCCCCCACCCCAACAAAAACCAACTTGCTTCCCCTTTGAGTTTTCGCCTCTTCCTCAGACCCTGAAAGCTCTTCCTTTCCCTGAAACTCAGAATAGCTTCCAACATGGGGCACTCACCTCAAAAGGGATATTGTTCTTTCATTACCTAACAGTACAGAATCAAATTAAAAGTCACAGTAATTTTAAATCTGGCCTCAGGATCCAGCTTAGTCTGTCATTCAAAAGCAGGTGGAATAGGAAAGGGGGCAGAGAGAGAATTTCAAATTCCCCCTCCCCAGCTTAATTGTTGAAAGAGTCTCTCTCAACTGCTTTCACAAAAAGCTGCATAGAGAAGCATTTCCAGTCAGTTTTCTGAGAGTCCTGATATATTTTAGAGCAAGATGTGCCTGGTTTTTTGTTTTTGTTTTCTTGTTTTTTTGTTTTTATCTTACCTAGGGCTTTCTGCACTCTTTGTCAGTTAAGAATTCTTGGCCCCAAACCAGCTCTACCAGTAGCATTGGTGAGTTTTGGGAAAACTCTGCTGAAGAATTGAGGACATAGGCCACAGTGTGAAAGTATGTAAATGTGGCAATTTAGGATCTTGGAATGTTTGTTTAAAAAGTGGCAGGGGGCCCGGTGTGGCACTGGCTGTTCGTCCACATGAACGTTTAGTAACTGCTGCCATCAGTCTGATCATTGGTCCCACCAAGGCTGCCCTCTTTATCCTTCCTTCTGGAACACCTGCTCCCACAGTCACTGAGAGAGAACTGATCTCTGTTGACGATTTTCCCTACCCCAAACAACCCTGGGCTGTTTATGGTAAATATTACACACTAGTGAGGTTTTATTGATCCCTTTTTCCCAGACATCCCTCCGTCTCCTCCCACCCCAGCCTCATTTTTGTTCGTCTGCCACCTGGAAGCAGCAAACGCTGCTCCTCTTGCTTTTCTGCATACCAGAGGCAGTGATAATATTTACAGTGGCAGCGAAAGGCCCTTCCTGCTGTCTTCACAGCCCTGGCACTCAACGGTGCTGGGACCCAGGGAGAGCCGAATGCAGAGCAAGGGCTCCTTCCCTCTGCATGCCCAGAGAGGTGTTCAGCTCTGACCCAAATGCCAGGTGTGATCCTGTAGAGAAGGCCCTCCTTTGGCCATCTGGGACATGGTAACCAGGGAACTCCCAGAAGTTTCCAAAAATGGAATGGTGTCCCTCTAGGTGTTCAAGGAAAGGTTAGATTTCCTCTTGGAAGAGAGTTATAGAGGAGATAAACACATCTGGTGGAATTTGATGAGTTGCCTTCAAAATAGATTTCATGTACCCCAGAGGGAACAAAGACAATCCATTAGGGTATAGAAAGAAAATATTATAAATTTATTTGTTTATTTTTAAATATAATTTTTGTATCTATTTCTAAATAAATATACCAGTATAGAAATATAAATACAGCATTTAAAAATGAATAAGCATACATGAATTGAGGCTATATGCTGAAATTATTATTGTTTTGGGTAAATGATCAAAACAATTTGAAAACCATTAAATTAGGAGATACTCATGTTCTTTCCTTACACTAAAATTCTGTGGTTCTGTGATTTTATGTCCTAGGACAAAGTCAGCCACGATTGACCTGATAAAGGGAAGGTGAAAACAGACAACTGGTCTCTGGGTGGCACCCAGATTCTAGTAGGGTTTCTGCCACCTGGGACTTTTGGCCCCCTCCCCACTCCTCTCCTCTATCCCCAGAGAAGAAGGTGAGGGAGGTTACAGGCACAGGGCAGAGGATGGCCCTCATTACTGCCCATCCAGGGCCCCCTCCCTCATGGGGTTACAGCTCTACCAGGAATTGGGACCAGGTTGCACATGACAAAAAGAAAATTATGGCTTCTGGTCTTTTCGAGACTGCACCACCTAGGTAGTACCATCTTATTCTAGTTCTGTTTAGGTTTTTGGCAGGATGCGGGCCACATCATGTCTAGCTTGAAACTGGAAAGTCCTGTCTATTGATCTTCTGGCTCAACTCTGACCACTTTGTAGTTCTTCATTTGGGGTTTCAGATAGGCTTTTTCTCAACCTTCCACTTGTCTTTACTCTTTTGCCATTCAACTTTTCTCATTTACTTTTTCTTTTTATCATTTTTCTTCTTCCATTATTTAATTTCACCTTCCTCCTTCCTTCGGATGATCTGAGGTCTGCCAGCTCCCTTCCAGCAGTACAAACCCCATTCCATCTGACAATCCTCTTGTAAAGATCATGTAGGGAGTCTGAACCTTCACTTCAGTTGCTCCACATTCCCTTTGGTGCGTCTAACCTGGCCTCCCAAACACTTCCAGCCTCAAAAACTATGATTTTTCTTTTAAGATTATATTTATTTATCTGACAGAGAGAGATACAGCGAGAGAGGAAACACAAGCAGGGGGAGTGGGAGAGGGAGAAGCAGGCTTCCCGCTGAGCAGGGAGCCCGATGAGGGGCTTGATCCCAGGACCCTGGGATCATGACCCGAGCCGAAGGCAGACACCTAACGACTGAGCCACCCAGGTGCCCCCAGCTATGATTTATGTATTTTTTTTTTAAAAAAACCACAACTTAGATGTTATCTCTTCCAAGAGCCCTCCCTTGTTCCTTGTACACCATGCACGCAAGCTAATCAAACCCGTCCTTGTACTTTCTGCACACTCTTTGCTTTTTTTATTGATATAACTGACCTATAACATTATATTAGTTTCAGGTGTACAGATGTGATTCGATATTTGTACGTATTACAGAATGACCACCACAATACGTCTATTTAACATCTGTTACCATGCAAAGTTAGAAAATTTTTTTCTTGAAATGAGACCTTTTAAGATCTACTCTCTTAGCAACTTTCAAATGCACAATACATATTACTAACGGTAGTCACCATGCTGTATATTGTATCCCCAAGACTTACTTGTTTTATAACTGGAAAGTTGTACCTTTTGACCTCTTCTTCACACTCTTCTTTCACAACACCAATGGCACTTGGTTGCAACAATATAGTTACATGTCTGTCTCACCCTGCTGGATTGTAAACTCATCCAAGCCCAAGGCTGAAACCCTATGCACAGCTCCCAGCACAGTGCCTGGTACAAAGCAGATTCTGAATAAATGCAGTGAAGGAAAGAAGGATATCTGAAGACAACTACTCTTGGCCTCCCCATTGATCCACTAGAATGTGGCCAACTGCAAAAGTCACAATAAGAAAGCTAATATTTATTGTGTGCTTTCAGTGAGAAACCAATTCAATATATAAGTAGTTAAGTGGAGACCACCAGACCAATTAATTATACACTCTGTGAACTCAGAAGCAGACTCCTCCCTACAAACTTTGAAAGAGTATGTTCCAGGCTAAATGACAGTATCCTTCTTGTTTGGCTCTAATTGCCAGGTTGTTTCTTGGGTTCGTTTCTGTCTTTTTTTTTTTTTTTTTTTAATACTTTTTTTTCTTTTTTAAAGATTTTATTTATTTATTTGACGTAGAGAGAGACAGCGAGAGAGGGAATACAAGCAGGGGAAGTGGGAGAGGGAGAAGCAGGCTTCCCGCTGAGCTGGGAGCCCGATGCGGGGCTCGATCCCAGGACCTTGAGATCATGACCTGAGCCGAAGGCAGTCGCTTAACCAACTGAGCCACCCAGGCGCCCCCGTTTCTGTCTTTTAATCACAGTTTACACATGATTGTTCCTGGACTGTATAGATTTAAAGTTTGCACCTGGAACAGTGACATTTTCTTGTTCCTGGAAATTCACTGGAAATTTTCCAGTCACCAAAAGGCGGAATCTAACTGAAACACAACTTTACATGAATACAGTTTTTTTCTTTTTCCTTCTCCAACAGGGACTATCATTTTTTTTTTAATAAAAGAATCAGCAAACTGAAAAAAAAAAATGCGAGGCACTAATTTTGATTATTAACTTCTCCATCTGATCCCGCATCCACAGCCAGGACAAATCACATACTTTCTCTCGTATACTTTTTACATCTGGCGCTTGTTCACGTTCTCTCTTTCTTGCTCACTCACACACACACACAAACACACACACACACGCATGCACGCACAACCTGAAGCCATGCAGCTTTAATGCCCAGACCATGAAAACTTTTGCACACGTGAATGCTCCTCTCTTGGCCTTATAACCAAGTCAGCCCTTACTACCCAAAGCTCACTGTTAGCAGCTGCTCAGAGACCAACAGACCCTGAAAGAGTAATGCACTCCCCAGGGCTTCTGCCAAAGCATGCCTGTCCCCCAGTCCCCACTCCCAGACTGACACACCCATCCCAGCAATGTGCTGTGAAGAAAATCCTCTCACAAGGGATGGCAACGCCACACTGTCCTGTAACTTCAAAAATATATCCTTCCCTCTCTGGTCAATGCTACAATCACAGTCTCAGGAAACTAAAAATTGAACTGATACTTGATCTGAGTTCTAAGATTGTCAGCTACCTGAAAACTGAGACCCTGGGTGATTCAGAGCCTCTTTGGATCATGGTGAAATGGAGCAAAACTGCATTTCCCCCTCTTTTTCGTTTTCTCTCTGATCTGCCCACTCTCCTATTCTCTCTGCTTCTATATAAGGTCATTGTGAGGACAGACGTGATAATGTTTGTGAAATGCCTTGAATTCCTACAAAGGAGGTTTATAAACTCAAAACACTATTGCTTTTTGAGACACTATTTTTAGTGCTCTGCAAACACTGTTAACATATCTTTAGAGATAAAAAGAGTCCTGTGGCTGGATGGTGGTGATGGTCACTAGCAATGTGAATGTACTTAATCCACTGTCCTGTTCACCTCACAGCTGTTTGGATGGTCAATTTCATGTTATGGGTATTTTACCAGAATTTTAAAAATATGTAAATAAAGAGTCAACAACAAAAACAGAGAACCTTTATATTACCTGACTGCTTAGAAAGCAGGTTTCCTGGCATCCATCCCCTCGGCACCCGTGTTTTGTCTATTGGCGTCTGCTTGCCCTCTGATCTGTTCTCAAAACCTCACAGAGGCTGAGAGAGGACTAAAGCTAATGGCCCTCTTCACCCCTTCCTCCCACATTACAGATGAGGAATGAGGCTCATTTGGAACAAAATGGTCCACTACCACTTAAGGTTCCTAATTTCAGGTCTAAGTTCGTTTTCTTGGGGGAAAGTGGTACCTCATTCTGTGTATCATTTGTAGTAATAACCCACACTACTGATAACTATCACAATATAAATCTATAACCTCCTTCACCACACCACTCCTGGCTGGCCCTGGGAGAAGGGTGACAGAGACCAGTGCCCGGCATGCTGGCCTCCCTCAGGGAGCACACCTCCGAGGCTGGTGTTCTAGGGCTGACGGCCAGAGGGGCCACACACTGGAGGGTGCCTGATTTCTGGCCATCTGTCCCTTGGGTATTTTTGTTTTTGTTTTTTAATTTTTTATTTGACAGAGAGAGACACAGCGGGAGAGGGAACGCAAGCAGGGGGAGTGGGAGAGGGAGAGAAGCAGGCTTCCCGCTGAGCAGGGAGCCTGATGCAGGGCTCAACCCCAGGACCCTGGGATCACAACCTGAGCCGAAGGCAGATGCTTAACGACTGAGCCACCCAGGCGCCCCTGTCCCTTGGGTTTTAGGTGACCAGCTTTCAATCCTGTACCGTCCCAGATAACTGAATACCAGGTGTCACCAGAAAATGGACATTTTACACCTGGGCTATAAACTGTCATCAAGGGGCTTTCAGAGAGGTTGACATAACCTCCAGCTACCTTGGCTGAGGGATGCCACGGTAACTCCACCTGGACCTTTGGGAAGAGCTCTCCCAGGAAACGGGTCTGCTGCACACATGATGTGATCCCCAGGCAGGGCAGAGTCCCGAGAGAGGGTGTAACACGGCTGCACTAGCGGCAGAGAGACTTTTAGAAGTACGAGTGGGAAGGGACCTTAGCGATCCGCTCCAACCCCCTCATTTCACAGATAAGGAGCTGCGGACCGCGGCAGGCAGGGTGCAGCCAGCAAGCTGTCCCAGGCTGCCGGCCAGTCGGCTGCGGCTGGGACTTCCCAGCCAGGCATTGAGCAGCCCGGGGCCGGCGCTCCTCCCGCCACACTCTTCCCCCCGGGGTGAGGGAGCCAGAAAGGTATGCTGGGGAGGCCTGGGCTTTGGAGCCAGGCCAGCCACACATCCCCCCTCCCCTCTCTCCCTCAACCGTTAAGGTTCGGGCAAGCCACCCCGCTTGAGCCCCAGTTTCCTCTATAAAATGGGCATGCGTAATAGTTCTCGTCTTTCAAGAAGGACCTAAGTGTTAAAATTAAATGATGTGAGTGAAGTGCCGCCATAGGTTCCGACAGAGTAAATGCCCCACAATGTAGCTAGGATTTATTCCGTGACGGTCATCCCCCGATCCACGGGGGATACGCCCCAAGACCCCCAGTGGATGCCTGAAACCAGGCATAATAAAAAAAAAAACAAACCCTCTAGATACGATTTTTCCCCATACATACACACCCAGGCAAAAGTTCAATTTATAAACTAGACACAGTAAGAAATTAACAACAACAAATAAAATTGTACAACAAATTCTTGTACTGTACTCACCCCTCTTCTTGAGATGCCCGGAGGCGAAGATGCCGAGGTGAAGACAGGAAGCGAGGTGACGCACGTAGGCGTCGTGACGTAACCTTAGCGGCTCCTGACGTTATGACGCTGCAGCGTCAGAAGGAGGCGAATCTGCTTCTAGCCCGCCGTTGACTGCGGGTGGCTGAGACCGACCAGGAAAGCGAAGCCGGAGACCGCGGGCTACAGGACTTGGGCCACCCGGCTGTCTGAGCATCATGGGCCTTATCCGGGGCAGGATTCCAAATGCACTGCGGGCCCAGCTTGTTGGACTGGGGCCCCTGACACCCGCGATGGTAATTAGATCATTTCCAAAAAATCGACGAGAGCAGCGAAGAATAAAGCCCTCACACTACCAGGTTGGAAAAAGAGAGGCTAAAAATAAAAGAATAAAGATGGGACAATAGAATAGTATATCTAAGATGTCATCAGGTGGCTTGAGGGACCCGGGCATATTAATGTGGGATGTGCCCTCCCCAAGCACATGTCGAGGAAGATCCACAGAACTCTGTTTCTTGGCTCTGGGGGGCACGCAAGGAATGCTGAATGGTTTAGCTGTCTCAGGACATAGTAACATAGGATCCACCCAGGCCAGTGGTCCTCCAGGTGTGGTCCTCCAACTAGCAGTACCTGGGAGCTTGTTAGATGCAGATTCTCCAGCCCCATCTTGAATCCAGTGAATCAGAAAAGTCTGAGGATGGGCTCCTGCAAACTATTTACCAAACCTTCTAGGTGATTCTTAGACATATACAGTTTGAAGACCTCTGACCTCGGCCATTTATCCTGATTTCCTGATTGAGAGCACTGTGGCTCTCCATCTTAGCTTACAGAAGTAGTCTGGTGCCAAGTCTGCAACTCAGATCAATTAAATCAGAATCTCTGGGATTGGACCCAGGCGCCAGCTTTTTAGAGACTCCTCCGGTAATTTCAGTGTGCAGCCAAGCTTGAGACCCACTGATTTGGAGCAAGAATTTTGAATGAAGCAGTAAGTCATTCATACCATTTGTGTGAATGCGATAGTGTGTGAGAGAATCAATTCAGAGTGCTAGGAGTCGCCACCATTTCCTTTGCTCAGAGTTTTCATGTTTGTTTTTCCCACCACTACTTCCTCAGTTGTTCACTGAGGGTTCCGTATCCCCAAGAGAAGTTCTGAGTACGCTTGATCCTCCTACCCATTCACCCACCTCTACTACCATCGAATTGTTCATGTTCCTGAATTCACTGAGTAGTGTTAAGGAAGTGTTAAGGAAGATCCAGGAGGAGGCTCTATTTATTCTCTTGGAATCCACTGTGAATTTCTAAATTAAAGACAATTATGTTTCCATCATATATGTGTCTCTTCTCTGTCAGATTTCATCTACAGTGCTTGTTATGTTGATACATTTTATTCAGCTTTTGGTTCAGATCAGCACCAAAGTAGGCTAATAAAGCCCTATCTGGTTTATGTTTTGTTTGGCCTTATGAAACACCCAAGTGTTTCATCTGGTAGAAGACTTAACATTCGAGGCAATAGTTGGTCCTCAGCACGGTTTCCTTAGCTGGGGGAGGGTGGACAGGAAAAGAGAATCAGTTATTTCTCCCAGTATTCTGTAGACTGGACCGCAAGAAAGTTGGTGAATAGACTCGGGGCCAACACCTTCAGGTTCTAATAGAAACACTGTTTAAAGATGGGGCAATAGGGGGCGCCTGGGTGGCTCAGTCCATTAAGTGTCTGCCTTCCCCTCAGGTCAGGATCCCAGGGTCCTGGGATTGAGCCCTTCATCAGGCTCCCTGCTCAGTGGGAAGCCTGTTTCTCCCTCTCCCTCTGCCCCTCCCCACCCCTGCTTATGCTCTATCTCTCTCAAATAAATAAATCTTTTTTAAAAAATAAAAGAATAAAGATGGGACAATAGAATAGTATATCTAAGATATCATCATAAATGCTAGCTTTACAGTTTTAGCTTCAGATCAATTATTTGGAAGTTTTGGAAATCTTCCAAGAAGCTCAATTTAGAAATGTATATACTTTGTAGAGTTAACAATTTTTAATCTGCCGATAAAAATCAAATATTCCTTCTCAGAAGATTTCCTAGGGTACCAACTTCCACAAAGTCTCCAGGAGTTCTGAAACTCCCTAAATTCTATTTAGGGAGAAATGGATATTAAATATACTTGTCCATGTTTCTCTGCACAGGTTAGAATAACCAATCACCCTGATCTCTCTGGAACTTTCCCAACTGAGCACTGAAAGTCCCATGTCCACTGTCCATCCTGAGCAAACTGGGACAGTTGGTCACACTACAGAGTACCCAGAGATGCTTGTTTACCATCTATCTCTTTAAAAATCCTCCCTTCTGTTTGACTCAAGCACTGCTTCATCTCAAACCATCAGCACTGTGCCTAGAACACACACACACGCACGTACACACACGCGTGCCAAACGCCCCCAGTTCCTTCTTCATAATGCTACTGCAAATACATTCTTCTCTTTTTCTTGAATTTCTACTTCACATTTTTCCCACTGCCGTCACCACCCTATCTCTCCACAGGGATGATTCCAAAAACATCTTGTTTTTTTTAATCGAACTGCCAGAACAAATGTAAGGAAGAAAAGAAAGTGATTCCTGTGTTTCAGAGCTGAAACTAGATGAAAGGGTACATCATAAAAGTTAGAGTGCCTTTTTATTCAATGAGATAAATCTTTACTGCTTATCCCTAAAGTGCCAGCTACTGTGTTACACTGTCTTCGCAGGAAGACAAGTCCCTGATATCAAGCTAATACATGAGACAAATGTGTCCCCTTAGTTCAATAAGACTCACTGGCATCCTTGATGTCCTTCCTCGTTCCTTGATTTTCCACTAGAGTGGGCACACACGGCTTTGGTTTTTGCCATCCTTTATCTCGGGCTGCTCATAGCAATGGACTGAATCCACTGCCAATTTGTTCTTTCTAATCTCAGTGCTGCTCCAGAATTATTATAATAAATCCAATTAATTTCTCAGAATGATTCCAAATTCTGTCCACACTGACACTCTTTCACGCATCCATCATGTAGTGCAGGCCTTTGTCCTCTGTCTTGCTGAGATCAACAGCATTTGGTGGACTTCCAGCTAGTGTTCACTTTCCTACATTAAATTTTCCCAGTCTCATCAGGGTCATTTTCCCTCACCCTGTGGCCTTATGTAAGGAAACATACTTTCTCCTCTCTGAGGCTCCTCCTTTATCCTCCATCACTTCTTTAGCTTCTTTCCTCACTCATTACCCATCTGATATATTTTTTTCTGCCCTTTGCCTTCTCTTCAACATGCAAATATGCTTATATCACAATTACTCTTAAGAAGATTAAAAAAAAAGAGGGGATCTGATTCCACTGCAACTATGGAATTACCACACCTTTCCTGCTTTTCATTAACCCCCACCCTCCTCCCGCCCTCACCTTTCTCACCCATTGCTCCTGTCCATGTCAACCCCGTGCAGCCTGGGATTGGCTCAAACTACACTGAAATTTTCTCTCCAGGTGTCCCAACAAACAACTTGGAAAATGCGATGCCTCTTCTAGGCTCTCATCCAGCCCAGCCTCTTGGCCTCATTTGAGAGTGTTGTTAATGTTGACCTCTCTCAAGTTCTAGATCCTGACTCTCCTTGTCCTTCTCTCCCTGGGCAAATCACTCCTGTTGCCTGTTTCTCCTCCACGCCTCCTGCCTCCTCCCAGTCTCAGTCTTGACCTCAACTGGTGCCATGGGCTGTAGCTCCAGCTCCGTTCTCTTGACTCCCATCTGCATCCCCCTCTCTAAACTCTCCCCTTCACTTTCTGTGCATGTTTCCAAACACGTAAAAGGCAGTTCCACATGGAAAAAATCCCAAGATCCCAAGATCCTCAAACTCAATGTGCCAAAAATTAAGTTTGTTACTATCATGTCTAAAACCTGTCTCCCGGGCTTTTCTGTCTTGGTCCCGGCATCCACTCTACTAACTCAGACTCCTGCCTTATTCTTTACTTTTTCTATTCCTAACTCCTAGGCGTATTGCAAATAACATCATGTTACTTTTATTGGTGGAATTTCTCATTACAAATGGCAGAATGTCAACTCAGATTAACCAAGAACAGGGGAAGTACCCCAGGCCATAGAAAGGAGAGTTTCACGTGAATGCTACCAGACTTCTGTCTTCACCTCTCATCTGAGCTTTTGTTTGCTTTTGCCCCCTTCATTCAGGCTCCTTCATGGGAGGGGGGCCATGGTCACCGGCAGCTCTGAAGGCACATCCTGTTAACAAGAATAGGAAGAGGCACTTTATACATGCCAGGCACCATTTCTAGGCACTTCAGAGCCTGCAAGGCAAGAAGAAAGAGAAAAACTATTTTCCACTTCAAATTTAGAAAATCCATACGCAAAGCCTAAAGTGGGCCAATGTAGGTTATGTCCCCACCACTGGAGCAATCACCAGGTCAAGGATCATGAAGTAGAGTAACTGGCCAGATGTGGACATCCGCCTACCTGTCAGCTTGGTGTTTCACGTAGGAAGGGTCTAATTAATGAGAGCAGGTAGAAAACATGCAGGGTTAGGGGCGCCTGGGTGGCTCAGTCGTTAAGCGTCTGCCTTCGGCTCAGGTCATGATCCCAGGGTCCTGGGACTGAGCCCCGCATCGGGCTCCCTGCTCCGCGGGAAGCCTCTTCTCCCTCTCCCTCTGCCCCTGCTTGTGTTCCCTCTCTCACTGTGTCTCTCTCTGTCAAATAAATAAAATCTTTTAAAAAAAAATAAAACATGCAGGGTTAGATTTGCGGGTAAGAAACTGAAATGCAGAAACTTGACCGTGCTTATGAAGGTCCACAGGGCTTTGCAAGATCTTACGAAAATTAAGGGACAACAAGGAACTGTATCTGAATAGGTGCCCCATCCACCAAGAAAAAAAAGAAAATCCATACAGAAGAGAACCAAGACTTTCCTCAGAACACAGTTTTGGGAATACACTAAAACACAAATAAATGGGTCACCGAAGCTCCAAATTTTATGCCAATAGTTCCTAGCCTCTCGAGTATAGAATACCTTTTTAAAATTTTTAAAATTAAAAAACTTTCAAATGTATAAATAATAGTGATTATAATGATAAAATGCACAGTGATGTGACAAGATGGCACACCTTTGTACAACATTATTGTTCGGCCTGTAGGTGATAGGTCATCTTCTGCACAGAGTCCAAGGGCCTGCGGAGTCTACAGTCATGAGCTCTCCTTTCTTGTAGAATTTTGGAAGGATTTCTGCCTGGAAAACTTTGGGAGAAGGTATTGAAATTGCCCACTGAAGCCATAAAAATTTCAGTAATGCACCTATGGGATGTCTGTTTTTAAGCAATTTAAATTCCGGTGTCCCTTTTCAAGGTAAATTCCGGTGTCCCTTTTCAAGGTAAATAGTTGCCAATTTCACCCATAGGTTAACTTGATGCTGGTCATTATCTGAGACTCCATAATGCCGCATACATGGGCTGGTATTTATTGTCATGCACCGTGTCCTCTATTTTTCATCTGTTTCTGCATCTATAGTTCTTCTGATTATTGACTTCTCATTCGTTAGAAGATTTGTAAACATAATGAAGCCTAAATGGAGCGCACATGAATATGAATTCCATGGTATGTCAATTAAGCCTCCGGCTGTAACATTTGGGGGAGGTATTTCTCCTAGGAGTGAACACTGCCACCTGACAGGTGTGTTATGAGAGGCTGTTTTCATCTTCCATGGTCTAAGGTTTAAGATGTACCTGGAAAGGGGCGCCTGGGTGGCTCAGTCGTTAAGCGTCTGCCTTCGGCTCAGGTCATGATCCCAGGGTCCTGGGATCGAGCCCCGCATCGGGCTCCCTGCTCAGTGGGAAGCCTGCTTCTCCCTCTCCCTCTCCCTCTCCCACTCCCCCTGCTTGTATTCCCTCTCTCGCTGTGTCTCTCTCTGTCAAATAAATAAATAAAATCTTAAAAAAAAAAGATGTACCTGGAAACATTCTGGGGGGGGGTTACCCCACATCACTGTTGTGAAAAGCATTATTCTATACCTTGCTCAGTTGGATTTAAACATGAATGAAACAAATGTTTCCATGCTAAGCTATTTCATCTGTTATCTTTTCCTTTTGCCCTCAAAGGTGACCAAAAGAGCTTCCAGAATGGAATGCAGCCTTGTATGAAATCAAATTAATATCTTATTTATAATTTATCACAGGATAATTGTCCTGAGTCTTATTAGGCTGCAAAGCTATTCTATTTATTTTGTAAAAAATATTTTTAAAGGAAAAGGAAAAGCCATTTGAAGTTTGACATTAAAAAGAGAAAGCTATACAGTGTGTTCTACATTTGAGATTCCACACACTGTCAATAATCTGGGTTTTTCCTATAAAGAAAGATGTGCATCCCTTTGCCTGATTTCTCCACTTTAGAGTTCACTTTTACCACCCCCAGGTCCCCTTGTTCAGTCAAATGTGTATGAAGTCTGAAGCTTTCTAAGAAATGCCCTGCCCCAGCCAGGATCAAAGGGAATGCTTCTGGAACGGGATATCAGCAGTACGGCTCTCTTGGTTCACTTTTTTCACTCCGCATTTTTTTATCATCAGCCACGAATACCTTTCAGAAACAAAGCCACCTGCCCTCAAATACAAGGGAAGCAATGCTGACTCTCTGTGTACCGGGGTGTGTGGTTGTGTGGTGGGCTGGGGGACACTCACTGTGTGTGGTGCTCTGTAGGGGGGATTTACACGTCTGACCTCTCTTTGCGCTATTGCAAAATGTTCAGCAAGCTGGAGTTAACCTCCCTGGAGGGCGTGAAGCTCCAAATGGCCATGTTAGGGCGTGACCACTCAGTCCCCTCTTCATGGGAAGGGTCAGAAGTCCTGCCTGAAGGCACTCATACTGAGAGGCATGTAGTTTAGCAGAGTGAGCCCTGGCCTGGGGGATCAGGAGACCCTTGCCTTTCTTAGCTGTCAAAATAGGGGCATGCAACAGTATCTCTGGGAGCCTCAGTTTTCTTCTGGGTAAAATGAAAAGTTTGGACTAAATCTGGGGTCTCCACGTTGGGGGCACGGTAAACTCACTTCATTTTCTTTTTCTAATAGTGATGCAAGGATCTGACCCCACACCAGTTAAATTAAACCTCGGGGGGGGGGGAGTAGAACCTGGATGTGGGCATTTCCCCCCCCGCCGCCCCCACCAAGCTCCCAGGTGAGTCTGGCTCAGGTGCAGCCAGGGTGCAGGACTCCTGGGCTTGCTGCTGTCACCTCAGGGCCCCTCCTGGGTCAGCTGAGTCTCCTCAGCGGTGCACCCTGCCCAGCCCACCCTTCCATGTGCAGAAGTCAGTAGGGCCACAGTTCTAACAGGATCTGCTGAAACTGTCAATGTAATTAACTGGAACACACAATCTAAGGAGTGAGGAGTTTGATGGAGGGGAGCGGAGGATCTGTTGTTTAAAGAGAATCATCATGGCTCCTAAGAAAACTGCAGGCCAGCAGCAAAGCCCCCTCTTGCCTCTCTCAGAAGCCTGCACGGCGAGCTCATCTGACTGTTCCTACCCAGCTCCGACTTCTGTTTTGCCGCACAGTGCTGTGCTGCTGAGATAAACGAATTTAATCGAGAGCAAGCACTGCAGTTTGATCTTGCAATCATGTCACATAATTCCCTTTTCCAGGGCAGCGCCACACTTCTCTCTGCCCTGTTCTCTTGTCTCTCGGAGCCTTTTTTCCTCCTCTTATTCCTTCTTAACCTATCTATCCCCGCGTCCCATCGTCCACAGATAGGCCCCACTGCCGTGTGCCCCCAAGCCCCTTGGCCAGGTCTTCCTCCGTAATGTCCCATTTCCCACACTTCTTCCCACTCCCTTCTTTCCAGCCAATATTGCTGGGCCACCGGTGGCTGTGAGGATGTGAAAATCTGAGACACAGGCATGAATAATGAATTGGGAGAGCCAGACTGAAGTCAGTCAGAACTGAGAACAATATTTCAGAAACGCAGCCAAATGACTTAGCGAGAGGTCGTATCAAGTTACTGCAACCCCCAGAAGCCCCAGACACACTGTTAATTATGAGAATGCAGTTCTGAGTAAGTAAGGATCTGCAATCGTCCAAAAGCAGGCTACAGCTTCATACTCTGCTTTGGGGCTACAGCTGGGAGTTCTAGAAGGTGCCGAGATGCTTGCCCCACCTACTGCACTGGCCGGCCAGTGCAATGACTGGCTAGATGGCCAGCTTGCTCATTCCAAGAATATCACTGCCCCACCGGGCCGGACACAGCTGGACAGGGATGGTTAGAGCGGATGGAACTCCACATAGCAGCCAGGCCAGGAAGCTGGGGAGTGGGGGGAATCTAGATCTGGTTGCCAGAGGGGAGACAGGTTGGAGAGTTGTCTGCTGCTCTTCTCAGTCATTAGAAGCCAGCCTAAGTCCCTGCCCTCAGCTCAGATGTGCTTGATCCTTTTTAGTTGGAATAGGATTCCCATTTAGTCGGAAACCTCCTCTGGGCCTCCTTTTACAAGCAAGACTTGGTGGATGGGTCTGCGAAGCCCATGGTCCAACCTGGGGACTTGCTCCAGCTGGCTGGTGAGCAAGAGGCCTGCAGGGCAATCCTAAGTGGCATTCTTGCTGTCCCTCACATCCCCTCCCGTCTGTCCCCCAAATGCAGCCAGACGTGTCACTGTAAAGTATAAACCTGGCTATCCCACTCTGTTGCCAGAAACCCGTCAGTAGCCTGTCAGCTCCAGAATAGAGGCTAAATTCCTAATCATAGCGTTCAAGGCGTCTATGACTTGGCCCAAGCTCCCATCTCTAACTCCACCTTTCCAATCAGTGACTTGACCCGGCAGCTCAGAGACTCTGGCTGCTTTGTTCTCTGTGTGCTCTTTGCTGCCGCTGTCCTGCATGCCTTTGCCCAGGCTGTGTCGTCTGCAGAAACTTCTGTCCCACCCATCTCTGTCTGCTGTATGAACACCCATTTATCCTCCAAGACCCAGCTTAGGAGCCCTCTTTTTTTTCCAGAGCCCCGAAACTGGATGAACTCTCCTCCTCTTGGACTCCCATTGCACCTACTGCCCACTTGACATTGAAGGATCTCTTTGTGAGACTAGAGTGGACCCTCTGGGGCAGGGACCTTGTCCTATTCACCCAGGAATGTTCCTAGCATCCAACACAACGCCTGGAATACAGCAGAAATTAATATTTGTCTAGAGAATCCTGATTGGAAAAGAGTTGGAATGTAGGTAACCTCCATGTTACCATGTTCCAATCTGACAGGCATGGATATTCCCTAGGTCCTGCCTTGCACAGAGGTCCAGAGGTCTGCGCCGCGCTCCTCTTCCTCACCCCTCATGATGGCGAGCTCCCCAGCACATGCTTACAATCCCCTCTTCCCCAGCCTCATGAGCTGCAACTGTGATCTCATGCTATCAGCTGCTCCCAAGTTCCCAGGCTCTTCTCATCTTTGTGTGGCCTTCACAGGCAGTGGAGACATGCCCTGGTGACTCACACCTTGCCAGTGGTGAGTTAAATCTTCCCAGCCAAAACTTACTTCATTTTCCCAATGTCTGAGTCATGGAGGAAACAGGTAGAGCAGGTAGGAATCTCTGTCTGCAAATCTGAATGGGAAAAAAAAAAAAAAGTGTCTTGATTTTTTTCATAATTCAATTTAATTTCTATTTCAAGTCTCATTTTTTTTCCGTTAGGGTGGCAGAGTCTGTTTTCTGTCCTTTCCCTTTTCCCCAGTGCAGCATCATAAGCACCTGGGGCTTATGCAGTGTCTGAGTGAGGGCGTACCTGGTCTTCATCCTCAGTGTCATCTGTTCATTCTGGTTCCCACTGAGAAGCCCCACCTCATCTAACATTACTGCCTGCCCACGTGGTTGCTGAGGTGGCCTCATTGACATCCTCCGTGCTGCTCTTGGGGGCCAAAAAACCGTGTTGGGGCCAGGATGGGGCCCGGGGACTCTAGGCTGGCTGAGGCCACATCTGCCAAATTACACTCCATGGTCATTGCCAATTCCCTGGAACCTGAAAGAGATAGGACACGGGTCCGCTCTATTCTCAGATTCTATGAACTTACGTGTGAAGGTTTTTTTGTTGGTTGGTTGGTTTTTGTTTTTGTTTGGTTTTAGGTTCCAGCATCCCTAGCATTTGACATGGGGACCAGGGCTCATGGCCTCCTTCCTCAGAGACCTACCAGCTCTGTGCTTTCATGACTCCCCTGGTCCAGCCGGTTCTCCTCTCAGTCTCCGACACCCTTTCACAACCAGTGTGTATGTGGGGGTAAATGGGGGCGCCTTCCTACTTCTCATCCGATATCTGCCTATTTACCTCTGTCTTGTTTCTGTTTCCTCAGAATTTCCTGAGGAAATTCATAGGCCACAGAGACTTTTTGTCCTCTGATCTTTCCCGTCACATCCCTTCCCTTGGTCAGTGATCACCCACTGCAGTCTAATTACTGAATGAAGAGAAAGGGTAAGCTATAAGAGGGAACTGGTGGGGAAAGTATGTTAAGAATGTTAGCAAACACAAAAGTAGGGGTGCCGCGTGGCTCAGTCCGTTAAGGGTCCGACTCTTGATTTTGGCTCAGGTCATGAACTCAGGGTTGTGGGAACGAGCCCCGTGATGGGCACCTCACTCAGTGGGGAGTCTGCTGGAGATTCTCTCTCTCTCTCCGCCCCTCCCCCTGCCTGTGCTCTCTCTCTCTCAAATAAATAAATACATCTTAAAAAAAAAAAAAGAATGTTAGCAAACACGAATGTAGCATTTTGCAATGAACCAGGCACTGCTCTAAGGACTGTACATACATTAGCTCATTAAATCACAGCAACCCAATGAGGCAGACACAATTTCGATTCCCATTTTACAGATGAGGAAACCGAGGTGAAGTAGTGTCAGATCGTAGGAGCCGGGGCTTGAACCCGGGCCGTCGGGCTCCAGAGTCTGTGCCCTTAACCGCTACAATGACAGGCTCTCACAGATCGGTGCCCTGCCACACATGTTATCCTTAGCGTGGAGTTGTCTTCCTTGAAGACGTGTAGGAGAAGAAAAGTTTTAAAATATTATGATAGAGGCTTCTCTCTCTATTCGAAGTGCTTACGCTGGGATTTAACAAATTTAGATTTTCATGAGAAATCTATCAGTCATCCAAGTGAATGTCAAAAAGAAAAAGCTTAAAAGTCTTTAAAAGTAGAATCTCCCAATACCAATGATGCCATCGCCCTCATCTGCCCGGAGCTTTTGAGCAGTGGGGTGAGAGAGGGCTTGGCCTCTAAAAATGTGCGCCAATTCCTTCTGTTTCGCTCTGCATGTCTTGGACCATTCTATCTAAGAACTAACACCCTTTTTGAATGAAAAGGTACCCCAAAAAAGCACGTGTGGGCTTCTAATTCCTCTAGGACAAGCATCCTTAACATTTTGGGGGATCACAGACCTTTTGGCAAGTAAGAAATACCTCCCCAGGAAAACCAAGTGCATATATCCAAATGCATATATAATTTAGGGTCCTGGGATCGGATCGAACCCCGCATTGGGTTCCCTGCTCAGTGGGGAGTCTGCTTCTTCCTCCCCCTCTGCCACTCCCCCTACTTGTTCTCTCTCTCTCTCAAATAAATAAATCTAAAAAAAAAAAAAGAAAGAAAGAAAACTGTAGGGAAATTACTGAGTCTTTTACTGTGTGTGAATTTTTCCTAGAAGTGACGTTGCTTTACTCATTTCTGTACCTTCAACACCTACCAGAGAATAAAATAATTGATTTAGGCTCATCCTGCTCCCATCCAGCCCCCGTATCCATGATGTCTCTCTATGGTACCATAAGAGACGGAAAATCTTCCCCTCCCTTCAATACACCCCAGATTCTCTGCAAATGTTGGTGCTAACAAGGACTTTGTTCCTTGTGCATTGTGTCTCTGTGCATTTGCCTCTGAGAGACAAGCCCTGACCATTTGCAGGGACGGATTAGAAGTGGCCATTTTGATTTTTGGACAATTTGGAGGCTACCCATAAAACTCTACATGCCTCATGGGGGCCAGTTAGGGAAGGACTGAGGCTCTTGGCCTCTTTATAAACCCATAGAGGACTCCTTCCCAGCCCATTACTGCAGGGTAGCCAATCCCCTGACTGGTTTTTCCCTTTTCAGAAGGGAATTCAACACATTAAGTTTTAAAATGCCTTCTCAAAAAAATAGTTAATGGGTTTTCCAGGACCTCAAGAGTATCATGGAGGTGCAGTTAACTCTGCTTCTCAATCCTCTAATCAAGCAACAGAAAGAATGTTTGAGTCAAGGCCAAACATTATTCTTTCATTGAACGAAACACATAGATGACTCAAGATAAGCTCTGTGAGCAACTCAGAGCCCTCTGCAAAAAATTATTGTACCCTACAAGTGCAAACACTTACAGGATTATCATTTGTGGTTAGTTGGAGTCATGCCACCAGGGTGATTATTAAGAATATGTTGGGCACACAAAGCAGACAGCTAAAAGATAGTGGGACATAAAAATAGTATTTTCTTCATTCTCATTTCCCATTTTCTTTCCTCTAGTGCTAGGGTGGCATAGTGTACCCTTTTCATTCCTTCCTATCAAACTTCCCTATTTCTTTGATGATTCTTTTTTCTTGTGACCTATTCTCAAGTTTTAATATCTTCACTGTGCCCATGGGTGCTTACACCATGAAAAAAGCTATCTTGTTTCTCTGAGCCTTTGTGATGAGTACCACCTGTAACTCTTCTAGACATGTTCCTTGTCATAAGTATGCTTATGATTATGTAAATTGCATGCAAGTAAAACGGTACCAATATATTCCATGTATTATGAAACATGCTGGGATTTAACAAATTTAGATTTTCATGAGAAATCTATCAGTCATCCAAGTGAATGTCAAAAAGAAAAAGCTTACAAAATAAATTATAAAAGGATGAGATGAAATAATTATAAATAGAGCGCTAACATTTTAGTCTCTCTCCTGATAGATTATCCATTTCCATATCCACACACAGATGTAGTGTATCAAAACAATTACACATAGAGCGAAGCCGTCCAAAAGATCTTAAATTGGCTGTCACTGCCTCAAATTATAACCTGTAATACTCCCTTAAACCTCTCCATTCATACAAGTGAATTCAGAAGAGACTCTGTGTTGTAAATTGAATGTTTGTGTCCCCCCAAATTCATATGTTATAACTCTAACCCCCAGTGTGGCTCTATTTGGAGATGGGGCCTCTAAGGAAGAAATTAAGGTTGAGTTAAGGTGGTGCTCTGATCCAACTGGATTAGGTAGGTTTAGTGTCCTTACAAGAGGAAACACAAGAGAGATCATGATCTCTCTTTCTGTGTGTATGTGTGTGTGCGTGTGTGTGTGTGTGCTCACACTGAAGAAAGACCATATGAGCACAAGCAAGATGGTAGCCATCTGCAAGCCCAAGAGAGTACTCACCAGAAACCAACCCTGTCAGGCCTTGATCTGGGACTTTCAGCCTCCAGAGCTGTGAGAAAATAAATTTGCATTGTTTAAGCCACCCAGTCTGTGGTACTGTGTTATGGCAGCCCCAGCTGACTAAGACACTCTCAGAACACTCACCAGATTATTCCTGTACCCTGAACTCTATAAACACACACACACACACACACACACACACACACACACACACAGAGTCATTCAACATAAAGTTAATACTTTCTTCAAAGCTGGTCACAAAGTTAGTATTAGGTAACAAATTTCAGTAGTGTCAGAGATATTTGGTGGTAGGAGAAACTCACACAACATCCCCCTAACTTGGGCAAGCGGGAAACGCAGGGCCCGTGTAGGCCGGCTGCTGCGGCAGGAGTATAGACCCTTCCTTCTCCCTCAGACAGGCACCGGCTTCCCCAGTATGCTGTAGTGTAACTGCCCCCACGATCGTGGTTTTAGGATGTGCTGCGGAGAGGCAAGAATTGAAGTGTCTGTGGGAAGTAATTAGAAACGGAAGCTCAGCTCTTGAGAATTTTATAGCCTGCTGTTTCTTGACATAATTTTGAAGAGACAGCATAATCTTCTTTTCCACTGAACACAACAAAGATAGATGCTATTTTTGTTTATTTATTTTTTAAAGATAAACCTCTTTCTAAATGCATTCAAGAGCAAGTTAGAAAGGAAAAAAAAATCAATGGCGGGTAAAAGTTAATTAACAGGAGAAATACATAGAGGTAACTAAACACTGAATCTGGCTTTTGCTCTGGGGTAATGTATTAAACCCTGATTACTTTGAACTCCTGTTTTTAACAAATATGCAATGTGTAAGACATGAGACAAATCCTTGAGCCCAACTGAAGGCAAGAGTCTGAAAGGAAAACTTATAAGCAATCTAGGAACATCAGACAAATCAGAAACCACAGAAAGGACTGCTAAAATGTACTTGTTTCTTTCAGCCTTGAAGCTGGGCTGAAGGAAAAAATATTTCTCCTGAGAATTCATAATGATAATCCAGTTTTCACGAGAATTTTCAGCCCAAAATCACAGTACTTCAAATCTACAATTAATTTTAAAGTAGCCCTTAGTTGGGAATGCCCAGGTAGAAGTAAATGCATATTCTTTTTGAAGGAACTTACCTTCAACCAAGGCCTCAAAAATTACTACAGGTAAAATTCTAGGGAACATAAGTCCATAGTTAATATAATAAGAAACACATAAATGAAAAGATCATGAATGACAGATTGTAAAATCAATCAAGAAGATTCAAAGACTCCAAAAGAATGTCTAAAAAAAAAAAAAATAGAGCAATTTAAAGTCAAACCCAATATTCATAGTAGACACAGTTTAAGACTAATTTAGTGAAATGGAAAATAGTTTAGCAGAAATTACCCAGAATGCAGCACAGAAAGAAATGAGGTGGAAAAAATTAAAAAGTCATTAAGAACCTTATAATATAGAGTGAGTTGTAGAATCATAAAATCACAGTTGGAATTTTGGAGGGACATAATAAAGAAAATGGAGATGAGGCAATATTCAAATTGAAAATGGCTCGTAATTTTCTGTTACTGTTGAAAGATTCCAATACTCATACTAAAAAGATGAATACATGTGTATATACAATGGGATATTACTCAGCCATAAAAAAGAATGAGATCTTGCCATTTGCAACAACATGGATTAACCTAGAGGGTATTATGCTAAGTGAAATAAGTTGGTCCGAGAAAGACAACTACCATATGATATCACTCATATGTGGAATTTAAGAAACAAAACAACAAAACAAAGGGGAAAAAAGAGAAACAAACAAAAAACAGTTTCTTAAATACAGAGAACAAACTGGTCATTGCCAGAGGTGAGGTTGGGGGAGGTGGTGAATAGATAAAGGGGATCAAGAGTACACTTATCTTGATGAGTAATGTATAGAATTGTTGAATCATTATAGTACACCTGAAACTAATATAACACTGGATGTAAATTATACTTCAATAAAAAAAGAAAAGAAAAATTTAAAAAGAAAGACATTTTCAAAGAAAGTTAAGTTTTTAAAAATCTACAACTATACCCATCATAATCAAACTGCAGAAGTGAAATAATGAGATAATCTTAAAGCAGCCAGAAAGAAAAGCTGAGCAAAGAAGTATTCTCCAACAGCTACGTTGGCAACTGACTTCTTAACAGCAACAATGAAAATCAGAAGATGGTGGAATAATATTTTCAATATTCCCAGAAAAAGTTAACTCAAAAACTAAAATTTTATATCTACATACTATCAGTCAAATATGAGGATGAAATAAAGCTGTTTTAAGACAAATAAAACCTAATAGAGTTTCCAAGAAACAGACCTTTGCTACAACTTATAAATAAGCATTTTGTATAGAAAGAAACTAATCCCAGATAAGAGGTCTAGGATGAAAGAAAAAATGGTAAAGAAATTAGTAAAAATGTCCGTATATGCAAACTTATAATGTGGGAAACAATCATAATAATATATTCTTTCAGAGTTAAAAAAAGACAGAACTAAAATACAACAATGGTATAGAAGTAAGGAGGAGTTGAAGTGCTTATAGATTGGATAGTTTGTGAGGATGGTAAAGATGCTGACTGATTTTAGACTTTAAGTTTACATTCATTTAAAAAACTCGCAAGGTAACCATTAAAGGAATACAATGCATATACTCAATTCTACTTCTAGGAATTTACAAGAATAGCAACAAATTGGAAACATTATAAATGGCTATCAATAGAGAATTGGTTAAAACAATTATGGAGAGTAAAATACTATGAATAAAATTCAGATAATTGAATGCTATGCAGCCATTTAAAAATGCAGTAGCTATGTATGTATTTCTTTGAAATAATCTCCAAGGTAAAAGCAAAAATGGTGTGTATCATGTGTACTATTTATTGTTTTTTAAAAAAAAGAAGGGACAAAAAAATATGTGCATACATTATGCTTGTATTTTCATAGGATATCTCTGAAAGATACACCAGAAATTCACAACAGTAATTGCTTCTGGGTTAGCTTTAAAATTTTCTAGTGCATATACATTCAAAAGCAAGATTTCTTTTAAAGACTATAAAAGCAGGAGAAAAACTATATACAGAACCAAATACCCAGAGAAAGATGCATGTGCACGTGCATGCAAAAGCATACACACACACACACACAAATACAGCAAGGAACCCATGGCAAAATGTACCATCTTTAAACTGTGTACTTCATCTTTGTGGGAGTAAAACATCTAAAAAAGCACTCAGACTTTCCCTTTTCTCATATGTAATAACGGAGCTCTCTAATCCTTGCATTTGCTGCAGAGTGTAGTATGAGCATTTCCTCCTTTACTCTTACATCCTGTTTGATTATACACTTCTTAAAGGCCTGACTGAAGTATATTATTTCCTTTGTAGTCCTTGAAATATTTTTAGTATAAGCTTTGTATATAGTAGGTGCTTAATAAATCAATATGTGATATATTATGTATCATAGTTTATGGGTTTGAAGTTTTTATGCTACCCAATTGACCTGAATCACATTAATGAGTTTTTATAACATACGAAACTCATTGGAATGTTAGATGAATTTTGGATGATTTTAAAATTTGGAAGTCCACTAGTTCCTTTCACCATCTAGATTGCTTGCTAAATTTGACACAGTAGGAAAGACTTACTTCAGGCATTTAGGAAAGCAAAAACCACAATACAAAATTGTCTTGGAAGCAGCCATATTAACATGTTCTTAATGTCTTCATTCTGTGTGACCTAAAAACCAGCATGTGGAAGGCATTCCAAAATCACGTTTGCATATGGCACATTCTGAAACTTTGTCTGAATTGAGGAACTCTTGAGCTGGAGGCCAGATTTGAGGACTGGAAGGGGGTGGGTATAGTCCTGGGTGTGCAACTGAGGGTAAAGCATTAATCTCAGCTACCCAAGCTAACATTCACGGGGGTCTTCAGGAACTCCTGAGTTGTACAAATCCGTTGCTAGAGATACAGAGCTGTGTCCTTGCAGTAGACGAAGTTAAGTGGCTTTCTCTGTCCTGAAGTTATCTGGACAAAATCACTTTCTTATGCATTCACTTGCATTTTCACCAGAAAGAAATCATCGGTGAAGATAAGCACAAGAAGGTGTCTTTCAGGTATTTGTCTATGCCGGAGTAATCATTTCTAAAGATTTTTAGGGTTTTGTTTTGGTTTTGGTTTTGGTCATGGGAGTGCTTCTTCAAATGAAAGCATAGAGGAGATTCCAGTGTGTAAAATAGATGAGTTCAAAATGGGGGTGGGGACAGCCCAGAACCCAATTTCCAACTCCTAGATCTATGGACCCGAGTCAGCAGTGTTCCTCAAGCTTTATTTAGTGTGTGTAAGAATCACCTGGGAGTGGATAAAACATGGGCTGATCAGAACATCTGGGAGTCGAAGGCTTAATGAGCACCCCAGGGAATTGTGTAGGCTGTGCCCCACCCCCCTGCCCCCCACAGTCATGCCTCACAGTGCAGCTCAGCCGAGCCCAGCGTGAAAACCACCCTGCAAGAGGATCCAAAGTGAGGCTCACTCTCTGACTCACTCCTAAAGCGATAGCCGTACAAGATTCTCCAGCACTTTGGTTGATTTTCCCGTAATTTCCTAAGGCCCCCCCAAACCTGAGGCAACAACTACATTTTATCATGCCGGTAGAAAGAAGTCTAAGAACTTGTTTATTTTAAAGCAGCTATAGTGCTCTAAAAAAAGACTAAAATTCCATCTAATACCCGTTGCCCAAATTATCTCAATAGAAGGAAGGAGAGCAACGTCTAGATCCTATGGAACTGGTTAGGACAGCAGCTGAAACCCTAAAAAGAGCTGAATCAAGTTCCGAGCCCCATCGGGGAATTCCTTTGCAACATTTGACTTCAGTGGATCGCCATGAATGCACAGCTGCCTGGCGACACAAATGTGCCACACAGTGCCGAAACAAAGGGTCTTAGATTTAGAGACAGTGGTCTGTGGAGACCCTGCACTGGACTGGCTACTTTCTTGTCTAAGAAAATGGACAGTGGGAAAACCTGTATGTCCAGAACAGGGGACTTGTGTGGGGCAGGAAATACATTTCTGTCTCCATTTTGGAGGTAGTAAGGCATCACGTTTGACGCCCACCCCGCCTCTCTGATTAGACAGAGCAGAAGCAGCTTAACACAGTGTTGGTTTGTTGTTTTTTTTTAATGGTGCTTGGTAATTCCAGGTGATTCTGTCTGGGCAGGAAAAAGCCTGGGGGTGCTAGTTAAGATTTGCAAGAGCCATTTTCCTTCAGAAGAAAGCACGAGCGCTCTTAGGTATGTCAACCGAAGTTGCAGGAGCTCAGTTTTACAAACATAACACCTGGGACTAAGTTTGGCCCCAAACACCACCAACCAAAAATAAAAAATAAAAAAAAAAAAACACCCAAACTATGGTAAATTACAATTGGTATTTCTCTAGGACCTGAAATTTTCAGAGAACCTGAGAACCCTTATGAAGAGATACTACATGACTTGCTCTTTTCTCATAAAGATTGTGGAAATTTTATTTTAAAGTCTGCAAAGCCTTAATAAAAAAATAAAAAAATAAAAATAAAGTCTGCAAAGCCCTTCAATTCTTGGAGGAAGCATCTGGATAAGCAAGATGATTATCAAGTATTAATCTAATTTTTAAGCAAGAATACTAGAACTTTAATATTAAAATGAGGGGAGCATGGGTGGCTCAGTCGGTTAAGTGTCTGACTCCTACTCAGGTCATGATCTCAGGGTCCTGGGATTGAGCCCGAGTCCCGAAGTCTGGGTCCACATTCATCAGGGAGTCTTCTCGCTCTCCTTTTCCCTCTGCCCCCCGCCCCCCACTCCTGCTCTGTTTCTCTCTCCAATAAATAAATAAAAAATCTTTAAAAAAATATTAAAATGAGCATTAACCTTCAAAACAGTTACTCCAGAAGACTATAGCTGTATTTCAATGAAGTTGCCATTTCTCAAAATATTTCTGGACTCCTATTTTGTGAATTGTCTTTAAAGTCAGGATAGGGGCCACACAAGAAACACAATCTTATTACAATATTTTTTTAACCTTTTTAAATGTATACATCTTTGGAAATGTGAAAAAAAGACCATCAACTATTCTCTATCCTAAAGCCCATATCATTGATATATCACCCAAGAAAGTTTAAACTTAAAGTTGAAATTTATTTTTTGTTGTTTATTTAATGCAATCAGGATTTTCTTTTCCTATTTTCCAACTGTGAATGCGTTTTCAAAATACATCACCAACACGGCATCCCCAGAATTTTTATTTCCCACTGAGAATCACTGCATTATATTTTAGAAAGCTTATTTCTAACCAAAGCTCAGCTTGATTATTCCCTTTACTCAACAGCTTGCCTCTGAATGAGGCTTTTTTCAAAAATCAAATCCATTTTGAAAGGAGAGAGTTTGCCACCCTAAAATTTCAGTTTGGATTCTTAGTTTCAGATGGATTCTTAGAGACTTTTCATATTGATATTCAGAAAAGGACAATATCTGTGTGCTCAAAATCTAATAGGTTAAGGAATTAATCTTAATAGTCATTATTGATTAGCTATGGTTTTTAAGCATAGGGATAGTTTTATATTACAGGTCATTATAGGTGAAAAGCTACTATGAAGAGAGCCAGGCTGATCACTGGTTTATTAGACATACAGTATATTAATCGTGAACCTTGAAAACCAGGCATTGAGAGAGACATTTGTGTGTGTGTAACATAAATCCATAAGCAAGAGCTAAATGTTACTATAGAAACAAGTGTGTGTGTATATGCTTTGAGCAGTGAGAAGGGGATGAGTCGGGAAAAAGATAGATTCAAACTTACTTCAAAGACATTTTTGAAGCTGACCACTTCCAAATAAACAATGAGAAGAATGTGATCAAAGAGAGAAATTTTTAAACTACCTCTGCCATTAATGTGGCTTGGATATTTGCTTTTATTTACTAAAAGTCTGTGCCCTGTCTAAGTCATGTTTAAAATATCTGAAGTTTGAAAGGCACGGGTAATTATGGGATACAACTTTTTAGTGAAAGGAAAATCATAGATGTGATATTCACTTACGGAGGAGAAAGCTACCACATCCGTCTTCGTCTAAGAGAACCGGATGGGGGTGGTGATGTCACCGATGATGCTGGGGGTGGTTGTGGTGGTGGAAGTTTTGTTAGTGGAAGTGATCCTTCAACTCTTTCTCATACCTTTCTCCCAACTGGTCCCAGTGGAGCAAACAATGTGATCTCCAGAAGCTTCCTGTTATCTCAGAAGCAAACACACAGATAATGAGTTGCTTATGTTTTGAGAGGGTAGAAGAAAATGAGCCAAAGTGCGAGACCATGTATGTTGTGAGAAGTAATATTGTTAGTCCGTAGGGAACTCGGGATCAGGCCTTAACTTCCAGATACAGCGCTCCAGTCATGTAAACTCAATGTGACATCAGGGGTGTCTTGAGGCTGGTTTTGCTCTGGTAAAGGTTACAAAAATGTAACCATTTTGAGGTGCTACTCTGGGGGTTTCTTGCAAAATATGTGTTTTGTCAGCACTAGCGTTAATATGAATGCTGCAGTAGTTAAACAGATAAAACAGGGGACATCATGGTATTTGGTTCAAATCCCAGCTCTCTCACTCTCAGGTCGTGTGCAGTTAAATAAGCTAACCCCTCTGAGCCTCTATAAGCCATTTTTACTCATAACACATATGACGCTAAATGTGGGTTTTCCACACCAAGCAATTCTCCAACTTCCCAGACACCAAGTGAGTGTCCTACAATTCCATTCATTTCTGACACTAGCTACCCAGACACAGTGGCAAACCCCACAGATTAAGGGTTCAGTCCCACAAATCTGCCCCCTGCTTTAGATGCAAGTACAGGTCCTGGGGGCCTCCCATACTTCTAACTAATTAGCTATAAATTGGGGATTTCCACAACCCCCGCCGTGGGTTCTATAATTTGCTAGAGTGGCTCACAGAACTTCGGAAGGCACATTACTTGCCACTACTGTTTTGCTATGAAGAATACGACTCGGGAATAGCCAAATTGAAGAGATGCAGAGGGCAAGATATGTGAGTAAGAGGTCTGGAGCTTCTATGCCCTTTCCGGGTTCACCACCCTCCCAGCACTTTGAGGTGTTTGCCAACCAGGAGGCTCTCTGACTATCCCCCATCCCCCAAAACATAGTTTCAGGATCTTTTTTTTTTTTTAATTTTATTTATTTATTTAAGACACAGAGAGAGCATGAACAGGGGAGAGGGGCAGAAGCAGGCTCCCCCGCTGAGCAAGGAGCCCAAGGAGTCCGATGCAGGACTCGATTCCCGCACCCTGGGATCGTGACCCGAACCAAAGGCAGATGCTTAACTGACTGAGCCACCCAGGCACCGCCTAGCTTCAGGGTCTTTATGGAGGCTTCTTTACTTAGGCATGATTGATTAAAGCATAGCCCCTGGGGATTACCTCCATCTCCAGCTTCTGCCCTCCCCCGGAAGTCAAGGAGTATGGATGAAAGTTCCAACCCTCTGATCCTGTCTTGGTCTTTCTGGTGACCCACCCCCCTCCTGGAGCTATCTAGGGATCCCCTACCACCGGGCATCTTATTAGCATACAAAACACATTTCCTATCACTCCAGAGATCCCAACAGCTTAAAACTCTTGTGTCAGGAGTCAGGGACTAAGACCAAATGTTGTAACAAAAGATGCCCTTATCACCCCTCTGGCTCAGGAAATTGCAAGAGTTTTAGAGTTCTGTGCCAGGAACTGAGGACAAAGACCAAATGTGTATTTCTCAGTATATCACAGCCTCAGTTTCTCCAGGTGTGAGTAGGGTGATGATTAATACCTCGCTTAGTAGTTAAGAGGATTCAATCTGTCACTTGTTAGCAAACACCTGGGACTGACAGGGTTCCCCTTTGGCGACAATTACCTTATTTTTCCCTGTTCAGCAAAGACACAGTAACCACTCCCTTTGTGCCGATCTCTGAGCTGGGCACTCTGAGGGACACCGAAAAAGGAGGAGACAGGTTGCAGGCCGCCAAACACCTCGACAGAGCTGTGTGGGCCCCTTAAAGGGATGACTCTTCGCCACAGGAGAAACTCAAGTTTGTAGAGTGGCTGGACATTTATTGTGAAAGTGTGTCAAGTAGCAGAGTGTCTCGAATGTCAGTGATTAGCTTACTTCCACTCAGAGTTTAGAGACCCACTTCATGTATTTGTTTAGAGATCGAGTCCTGTGATACCAAAAAAGGAAATTGAACATAGTTCTCCTTGTGTGCTAAATCCAGAATGCTGGTCAGAGCTAACATCTGCCTCGTCTTTTTAAATGAGCTGTTGTACATACCTTAGGTTAAAAACAAAATAAAAAAGAGAGAAACCTCTCCCGGTACAGTGGCAGAAAAGTATTATTCAAATGAGATCAAATATTTTTAAAGCGCTTGATGAACGATACGGTATTCTGTAAATGTTTGGTAAGCTTCCACCTACACATTTTACTACCTTTGTTACTGTAGCGTGAGTTATCATTGAACGTTTTAAGACTGTAAGAACATAAATCCTCCACCTGCACGGGGGATGTTTGAGAGAGAACAGGGACTGTGTGTGCCCATGAATACAGATACACGAGGGGCTCTGTGGAGACTGCCATCATCTTAAAATATTTAATATATTGGTCTATTTTTTTAAAGATTTTATTTATTTATTTGACAGAGAGAGAGTGAGCACAAGCAGGAGGAGTGGAAGAGGGAGAAGCAGACTTCTTGCTGAGCAGGGAGCCCAACGCGGGACTTGATCCCAGGACCCCGGGATCATGACCTGAGCCGAAGGCAGATGCTTTACCGACAGAGCCACCCAGGCGCCCCTATATTGTTTTATTTTTAAATGCTAGTGTTTTCAAATTAAGTATGGAAGTTGTTTCTGATGAGCAATAGCATACCTTCCACGGCAGAAATTTTATAGGAAAGTGTTAAGAAGCTGATGAAAATGAAGTGTGACCTCTATGTCCCTGGCATCCCAAACTATGACCTTGAACTGAACTATGACCTTGAACTGAAAACAGATTACTCTTTGCACTCCCAAGATGTTAATGCATGAGCCCCTCCAGGTTTAGTTACTTGAATGCTGTCCCCACTCCCTGGCACCCACATACATCCTCGTCCCATGCCTCCCAGCTAGTGTGAGGCTTCTCAAGGTGCCAAAATGTAGTTTCTCAGGAACAAGTTTTGGGTTTTGCTGATTTCTTGTTTCTTGGCCTGCAGTCTTTACTGCTGCTGCCCCTTGTAAGAGTGCAGCTCTGATAGAGCCTTCATGAAGTGCACCATGGAAAAGGGGAGCATCTACCCCGTGAAGACTGAACCCTTCTCTCAGTGACCTATGAGGATGTGGTGGGGGGCCAGAGCGCTGCCTGCAGAGGTCTTGCTCAGAAAAGCAATGAGGAGGGCTACAAAGAGAAGGGCCCGGAGACGGAAGAGTTCTGGGAGAAGGTGGAGACTGGGAGAAGGTGTGCAACACTGCTGGACACCACCTCATCGAGGACACCGGTGACGCTAAAAGCTGGGTCTTCCACCTGAAATTGAAGGGTGACTACACCACTACCTGGCTGAGGTGGCCACCAGTGAGGACCAAAAGCATATCATCAACCCTGCCCAGTCGGCCTACCGGGAAGCCATAGACATCAGCAAGGAAATGGCTGCCCACCAACCCCACCTGCCTGGGCCTGGCCCTGAGGAGCTTTTTGGTCTTCTTCTGTGAGATCACCAACAGCCCAGAGGAGGCTGTCTCACTGGCCAACACCACCTTCGACGAGGCCATGGCTGACCTGCACACCCTCACCAAGACTCCTACAAAGACTGCACCTTCATCATGCAGCGACTGCAAGACAACCTGTTGCTGGGGATGGCCAACAACACCGGGGAAGAGGGGGTGCGGCTCCTGAGGAGCCCCAGAACAGAGCGTCCCCTGCCACCTGCCCCGCCCTGCCCCCACCCCCCGCAGAGAGGACTAGTATGGGGTGGGAGTTCCCACCACTGCTCTCTGCACCCTGTTCCCCGAAACCCCCTCCTATGAACCAGGTCACTGCTCACCCCCTTGACCCTCTCCTGCCCCTACTGCCTCTGGGTCTTAGGAATTGAGGAGAGTCCCACCCTTATCGCTGAGAACTGGACTATGAGTGTGTGTGTGTGTGTGTGCGTGTGTGTGTAAGACCAAGAATGAGAGGGAAAGTGTGCCTGCCATGTGTGGCCATGTTTCCTCCCGATAAAATTCCCCTGTGACCAAAAAAAAAAAAAAAAAAGTAGAGCCCTTCTGGGCCAGTCATCTCTGTCATCCTAAGCATCTCTTTCTGCAGGCTACAGGAAGGCATGGTTCTCCCTAATGCCCTATAGTACACCTGCCCATGGTGCATGGTACACTGGAGACCAGAAGACTTGGTCACAAGCTAAGTGAAATTCACAACTGCTTCTAGAACTGTATACTGTTGGTATTTTAGGCTCAGACCCAAAGTCTGCACCCTGGCTTCGGTTCCATAAGCCTTCCCACACCTCAGAGTCCAAGCCCGACTCAGTTCCCAGAAAAAAAAGAACCTTACCTTGCCAGTCCAAAACTCACCCTTCCCCTCTGCCGGGAGGAGTGATCGTTGTTTCTTCTCTTTGGGGGAAATCCCACCCTTCTTCTAAGCAGGCGTCTCCCGCCCCTCAGAGTGTGGGCACAGCAATCCCTGGAGCCATGGGACCTCTCCCAGTGGCTGGTACAGGTCACCTCAAATCATGGCTCTTACGGGTGATGACACGACCAGGCTGCAAGGTCCCTGCCCAGTCACCCCTTGTCTTACTCCTTCCTTCCAGCCCCAAGTGGACAGAAGTTCAAGTGAGCTCGATTTTACTGACAAAGCTGGTTCTCGCTCCTAATTTTTTAAAAGCAAATGTGTGTGGGGGCGCCTGGGTGGCTCAGTCGTTAAGCGTCTGCCTTCGGCTCAGGTCATGATCCCAGGGTTCTGGGATCGAGCCCCGCATCGGGCTCTCTGCTCCGCGGGGAGCCTGCTTCTCCCTCTTCCATTCCCCCCTGCTTGTGTTCCCTCTCTCGCTGTCTCTCTCTCTGTCAAAATAAATAAATAAAATCTTTAAAAAAAAAAAAAGCAAATGTGTGGACAACAAAGTCAACGACAGTAATATTCTGGAAAGTTTGGGGGGAAGCCATTTTCTATCTCTTCATAATAGAGTTCTGTTGTTACATCTCCTCAGCATTGCTAAGCACCTGGTAGCATCTCAAGCTGAAGCATCTACTCCGGGACTCCTTCCTTCTCTGGGTTCCAGTTTCCCTTTGCACAGAGGCAGTCATCTGGTCTGCCACTAATGTGCTGAAAGATCCTGCCAAAGAGTCCTCCTGCTACAGGGGAGGCTCCACCCCCAAAGAGTGGTAGAGTTTTGCACATCAAAGAGCTAGCCCAGTGTCTTAGTAGGTAAATGTTAAGCTTGTCATCGTTCCTACTTTTTCACTCAATCATACAACGCCCCCGGGGCGTTGTTCCTACCAAGTCCTCAAGCCGTTGTGGCAGTGGTAGAAATAAGCCTTCCCCACTGGGGACAAGCCATGAGGTGGAGGGTCACCCTAGGAGTTAGGCAAGGTGACGTTGGAAAGCTTCACAAAACATTAATGTTCTCAAGAAAGCTAATCCATTGGTGAATTTGCTAATGCGAGCAAGTCCTCTTCCCCATCCCCAAAGATAAGAGCCACAAACAATGATTGCCTTTCCTTCCTTTATTGGCATAATTTTACACTCGCAATTTCATTAGCTGTTTAGATAATGTGGCGGGTGCAACAAATAAAGCCCATAAAACAATATAGTAGATCACTTGCAAGTGTAGAGCAACTTAATTGTTGTTTTCAGCACACCCAGAATGACAAAGGGGATTATCACTGAAGTTGTGTGGCTGGTATTTGTGTTAGACAAAAGCCAGTGGTTGACTTCGGTAGTTATTATTCTCCCCTGCCGTTTAAATTACTTTCTTACTAAGAGTGAAGGAGCAGTAAGAAAAACAACAAAAAACAAAAAACAAAGCAAAACAAAACAAAAACAATTCTAACCTTATGTAAATGCAATTCTCCAAATAGATTATTTTTGCAGATTCTGGAACCACTGAGGGAGATAGGGTTCCACGAATCTAAAGAATCCTAGAATTTTAGAGATGTGGCCATGAATAGCACAATCTAGTTTCCTTGGTCCGTGCTTCTGCCTACGCCCTGGTTACGCAGGGATACACCAGGGGTGCTCCAAGGGAACCATAAGGTAAAGCCCCGCAGAGAGACACTGTTACAAGGCCTAACATAAGGGAGGCACTTGGAAAATATTTGTTGGATTAATACATCTCTGTGGTTTGTCAGTTTCACTGGTTGTTACATAATTTAAAACATTTTTATTTTATTTTATTTTTATTTCTTATTTTATTTTATCTTTTTAAGTAGGCTCCACACTCACTGTGGAGCCCAGTGAGGGGCTTGAACTCACAACCCTGAGGTCAAGACCGGAGCTAAGATTAAGAGTCGGCTGTTTAACCGACTGAGCCACCCAGGCGCCCCAAACATTATTTTAATATTAAAATAAATGTGTGCTAAGCATGAACCTGAATATATGCAAATTTAAAAAAAAGTCATCTGGGAGATCAGGGATCCCAGGGATGGGATGCAGAATGTAAATGCATGAAACGACTTCATCGAGGGGATGTGTGCTGGGGGTGGGGTGGGGAGGATGGGGGGTGGTCCTGAGCTTAGTAACTTCCAAAATGAGCGGAGTCTCTAAGACCAAAGGCAAAAGAAACTGTACATAAGCTTTGTGCTTAGAAAACGTTGTTTTCCCCAGGGGTAGAGATTAACAATAGTTCCTGCTACACGTGTACACCGGGAATGAACAGATCAGTAAAAGGATAACCAGTGATGGGAATCAGCTTTCTCATTGTTGGAATGAGAGTTGACAGATAAGCAAAGGGAGAAGGCTAGAATGATCCGTGTGTTAATGGATTCACATTGGAAACACTGTATGAGCTTACATTTAGCTGAATACGGGCATAGATGTATCTGTATGTACTTCGGATACAGATAGATGTGCAGATATTTATAGACGTGTATATAGGAGTTAGTACACACACATCTATTTCCTTGCTCTGTCAGCTGAGAGGAAGTTGACAGAGAAGCCAGCACACCTGGAATCTTGGTCTCTTAGAGCATCCTCCAGTGAAAGGAACCAGGCAGGACTCCTTGGAGAAATGGCTGATCCTAGGAGCAGGGCAGGAAACACACATGGTGAGCCTGGAGTATCTTCAAGTGCCAGAAAGGAAAAAAAAAAAAAAAAGCTGGAGGAAAAAGAAACCCCAAAACAAAACCCCACAATGATAAGGGTAGGAACCAATTGAAAGAGCTCCTAATGAGAGCCAAAATGGGAACAATTTGAGCACCGAAATTAAGTAGAATTGGATTATAATCTAAAGGAAAAAATAATCATAAGCCTATTGCTACTATAAATACATGACTAAATAAATAAATTGCAAAAAAGAGACAAATCTCAATAATTCCAAGGAATTTCTGTACTCTGCCTTCCAGGAGGTGGAGCTTGACAGTCCACTTCTTAAATACGGGTTGTGCTTAGTAACTTCCTAACTTCCTTGCAGAGAGGACAGTATGCAAAGGAGGGGAGAAAAATAACTTTGAAGTGGAGAAAACTGATAAACACCACCTCAGCTAGGAGATCAAGGTCAACAGCAACAATGATGTCATATTGATTAGTATGTTCTCTCGATATGATGTGATGGGAGGTGCCCTTTACCTGTGGTCTTCTGCTAAAAACCCATAACCCCTGTCTAACCCAGAGGAAAACATCAGACAGACCCCAATTGAGGGAAGATCTGAGTCAAAATCATCCAAAGAAGATCTGAGGAACTGTTATAGCCAATGGGAGTCTAAGAAAATTTGACAACGGAATGTCATGTGATATCCTGGACAGATGCTGAAACAGAAAACAATATTAGATAAAACTTAAGGAAATCTGAGTAAGCTAGGACTTTAGTTAATCATAATGTATCCATATTGGTTCATTAATTATAACAGATGAACTTACTAATATAATGTAAGGTGCTCATAATAGGGGAAACTGGGCACAGGGTGTATGGAAACTCTCTGTACCATAGCTTTAAGTGTTCTAATCTAAACTGTTCTGAAATAGAAAATACATATATATTTAAAAAATCTAGATAGGTCATGGGGTAAAGGGCCAAGATGACGAATCTTTAAAGAAATAGGTTGAAGGCAGGCTGAGTAAAGAATATTCCAGAATGTCAAGGTGTCCTTTGACTCCTTGCCGTTAGGGGTACTTTGGTAGCATGGTTTATGGTGTAGAACACTACCTTAAACTTTGGACTTTACCTAAGATAACGCCAAGGAAACTTCAAGGATTTACAATCTCCTTGTTTAAGGAGTGGAACAAAGATGAAGACTGGAGCGTCTCTAATGATTAACTAACATATTTACATTATCCATGTTGAAAAAAAAAGACCTCATTGACAAAGAATTGAATCAACCACTCA
The DNA here is from genome assembly GCF_964656455.1 of Halichoerus grypus. Lineage (NCBI taxonomy): Eukaryota > Metazoa > Chordata > Mammalia > Carnivora > Phocidae > Halichoerus > Halichoerus grypus. The sequence continues at coordinate 182,894,648 of NC_135714.1, forward strand.
TCGGTAAGACTTACTAAAATAGTTTGTTTTCATAATATATAAGGATGATAAAAAAAAAGTTGATTTATTTTAGAAATATTTCTTTGTTCACTTTTAAAATCCTTTGGAAGTTTGTAGTGACTAATATTTATGCAAATAGTCCACTTGGCCTCATTTCAGCAATCTCCCTCTTTTTACCTTTTACTCTTTGCAAAGCTCATATCCCAGGTAATTCTTGAGGATGAAAAATCTCATCAGTTTAGTTTATATTTAGTACTCGAAAGCCTTTCAAAATGTATTGCGTTTATTTCTCATTACATAAAGCCCATAGTACCTGTTAAATTATAACTTGTGTTTTAATTCTGAGCAAATCATAACTGGTTCTTAATAAAATGGCTCCTCAAACTAAACACATGTTCTACTTTGTCCAATACCTTTCTAGACATTATAAGTGAACTTTTTTCTCTTTCTTCCTCCCTCCCTTCATTCCCTCCCTCATTTCCCTCCTTTCCTTCCTTCCTTCCTTCCTTCCCTCCTCCAAAATGTTTACTGAGCATCTACTCCGGCTAGGATTTGGGAAAACATTTTATTTTATTTACTTAATTTTTTAAAGATTTTATTTATTTCTTTGAGAGAGAGGGAGAGAGCACAAGCACGGGGAGGGGTAGAGGGAGAGGGAGAAGCAGACTCCCCACTGAGCAGGGAGCCTGACATGGGGAACAAGGGGCTCGATCCCAGGATGCCGAGATCATGACATGAGCCGAAGTCAGACGCTTAACTGACTGAGCTGCCTAGGTGCCCTGGGGAAAACATTTTATTTTATTTATTTTTATTATTTTTTAGAGATTTTATTTATTTCTTTGAGAGAGAGAGAGCACGAGTGGTGGAGAGGGGCAGAGGGAGAGGGAGAAGCAGACTCCTCACTGAGTAGGGAGCCCGAAGTGGGGCTCGATCCCAGGACCCCAGGATCATGACTGAGCCGAAGGCAGGTGCTTAACTGACTGAGCCACCCAGACGCCCCTGGGGAAAACATTTTAAATAACATATGGTTGGTATCAAGGAGCTCACAGTCCAGTAAGAGAAGCAGATGATGGGTAGATAATTAATCCTCATTAAATGAGTATTAGACTAGAGGTGTGCAAAGGATGCTTATGAGGGCAACACAGGACAGAAGCCTATTCCTCAGGGTGGGGGAAGTCCTGTTACTGTTAACTCAGTTACTGTTGCTCAGGATCGGGGATGGGGGGGGAAGCCATCCCCTCCCTCACCTGACACTTGGCTAAATCACTTTCAGGGGATTGCGTCCTTTGCCCTGAGGTACATCTGAAATCCGATCATTTCAATCAATTGACAAAATGCATCAGATGTAATGGAATCAGCCAAACCTTCCCTCTTATCCTGTCCCGACTTTTCTTTGTAAAACCTCCTAGAAGTAAAAAACAACAACACAACAATAACAACAACAAGGTGTTTGTGATAAATCCTGGAAGGAACAGTGACATTCTTTCTGTCCTCTGGCCCTCCCCAAATTAAATACATAAAACATAAGGCGTTTAGAAAAGTGATCACATTTTAAGGAAGATGTGGTATATATATACAATGGAATATATGCAGCCATCAAAAGGAATGAAATCTTGCCACTTGCAACGACGTGGATGGAACTGGAGGGTATTATGCTGAGCGAAATAAGTCAATCAGAGAAAGACATGTATCATATGACCTCACTGATATGAGGAATTCTTAATCTCAGGAAACAAACTGAGGGTTGCTGGAGTGGTGGGGGGGTGAGAGGGATGGGGTGGCTGGGTGATAGACATTGGGGAGAGTATGTGCTATGGTGAGTGCTGTGAATTGTGTAAGACTGTTGAATCACAGACCCGTACCTCTGAAACAAATAATACATTATATGTTTAAAAAAGAAGAAGAAGAAGAAGAAGAAAGCAGGAAGGGAAAAATGAAGGGGGGAATCGGAGGGGGAGACAAACCATGAGAGACTATGGACTCTGAGAAGCAAACTGAGGGTTCTAGAGGGGAGGGGGTGGAGGGATGGGTTAGCCCGGTGATGGGTATTAAAGAGGGCACGTACTGCATGGAGCACTGGGTGTTATATGCAAACAATGAATCATGGAACACTACATCAAAAACTAATGATGTAATGTATGCTGATTAACATAACACAATAAAATAAAAAGTGGCAATGGAAAAAAAAGTGATCACATTTAACTGCTTCGTGTATTAGTTAGCCAAATATTTGAGTGGGAAGCCAGATTTCTTTAAGGGTTTAAAAAGTTTGTGAAATAATTTTTTCAATATTCCTTTTAAAACGTTCTTCTCTGATAGCGTTGTGGCCTTTCTAAGCTGTGAGTGATTAGAAATGCCTGGTTTTTACATCAACCCAAAGTGATAAATAGTTATCAAGCCATAATCTGATAGTGCTGGTCTCATGACTGTCTTGGAGAAACAATGTCCCCATTGTAATGCCACAAGGGGCAAAATGGGAGACTGTCAGAAGGGTCTTAGTGTCATGCTTCTGCTCCAAAATGTGCTGAATATCATGGACCCGTGTCACACTGCTGTGTAAGGCCGTGCCCATGTCACCACACAAAACCATATTATGTAGGCTTGACAAGGGCCACCAGCAAATCTGAACACGGACACGTGAGCTCTGAGACTCTGAATCAGCCCCCTCTTCCAAAGATCAAAGTTAAAAGTCGACTTTCTGAAGTTTTTCTTCAGGAGGTGTTTTATTAAAATTCTTGTCTATTATTTAATTCAGCAAAGGGAAATTTCGAAGTGTGTGAACACAAGAGGGAAAAAGTATTTACACGTGAATCATACATGCCCCACTGGGCGCTGTCTCACGTTTAAATCAGATCCCACAGAAACTCTGCCCACATGAATCTTGATCCAAGATGTTTATGAAACAACCAGGCCGACATCTGAACTCTCTCTTCCGGAGCCAACGATTTCTGGAAAGAAAGACGCTGTTACTTACACAACGTGCTTAGTATATTCCCCGGCTTGGATAAACGGTGGCGTCGAGTCTGCGCGCAGTTTCGGTTTGTCAACAGTAGTTTCACTAAGTAGGAAAGTCCCGAGGGCAGTTCGTTGATTCAGGGCTGATCTTGCTCCTCATCCAGTCCAGAAAAAGGGAATTCGGCATCACGCAGGGTGAGTGCACCCCGCATGTGGAGGGAGAGGCTGACCGCAGGTCTCCCACCATAAGGCACGGCTAGCGGAAGAAGACGCAGAGAGCAGGGCGAACTGAACAGAGGTCAGAGGCCCTGGCTTCCAAAGTCAGAAGGCCCTTTCTCAGTCTCAGGGATGGCTTCCTTGATCTTCCCATGCCAGCGTCCGCACCTGTAGCCGGGGGCGGCGGGGCGAGCCAGGCATCAATCAGAGGTAAGGCTCTCTGCAACACGTGACGCCGCGCATCCCTCTGTCCGGACTCTTCCCTGCCCTTCGGTATGGTTCCTCTTCCCTTCCTTGGGAACAGCTATTACTCATTCTTGAAGATCCTAATCAGATACCATGACTGCCAGGAAATATCCCTTGTGCCAGGTATAACTAGCTCTTCCCATCCCCACCCCTCCTCCCCAAGTTCCTGTCAGGTCTTTACAGCACCTCCTGAAGCTTCCTTATGGTGTCATTACTCGAGCGGTGCGTGACTGTCCTAGTCACTGCCTGGACGTTTGTCCAGGAAACCAATCTAAAGAGCCGTGAGCATGGGGATGAGGAGGGGTGATGGGAAATTGTTGGGGAGGAGAATGAGTTGCAAGACTGAATGCAACACGCTCTGAGATCATCAGTGTGGATTCAGCACAAGAGGAAAAGGCCAAGGCAAATATAGTCAGTCTCGGAGTGGAACAGAAAAACCATAGAATGAAGACGGGGCTAACTCTGGTCTCTTGGAAGCAATGGAGGAATTAAAAAAAAAAGAACCCAAAAAACAAAAAAACTCAACTGGTGTGCCTGAAATGTGTGTGTGTGTGTGTGTGTGTGTGTGTGTGTGTGTGTTTACATATGTGTGGAGACGTATCTCTGCATATGGCATAAACACTGTTTTGTAAAAGAGGGTAACAGACACCCTAGACACGTTTCCTTTGCTTTTGAGAGTAATTTTCTTGGCACGCCATGACTTGTGCAAATTCAAAAGAGATAATCCCAGTAGAATCACTCACTTTGTCGCTCCCAAACCCAGATAATGTTCCAAGTTTTAAAGTAATTATTTTTGTCCTTCTCTCAAAGGTGGTTGGGCCATATTACTAATTCCCAAACTAATAAAAAATGAGATCCTTGAGAAGTCTGTCACTCATGATATTGGCACTCATAATAGATCCAGAAGGATACTACACAGGAAGACTAACTTCTGCTCAAATATGGTAAGCTGGGTTACAGAGACCTAGCAAGATTGTCTGATGCCCCTCAAATCCTTTAAATCTAGTACAAGGAGACCAACTTCAAGATAGATGTGGAAGGTAGGGCTTCCTGATTAAAGAGAACATGACCTGGTCAAATTACATGGGATATTACCGTCATATTTCTCTGTATCATAGGTCAGCAAACGTTTTCTAGAATGAGCCAGATGGTAAATATTTTCAGGACCAAAGGCTATCCTGACTCTTGCACAACTACTCAACTCTGCCACTGTAGCATGAAAGTAGCCATAGGACATGTGTAAACAAATGGGCATACGTTCATGCTCATGGCTGTATTTCAATAAAACTTTATTTACAAAAACAGGTGCAGGGTTTGCTGATTCCTATTAGAGCTGATGATACGGCTGAAATATAAAAAATATTTTTAACTCTTTGGCTTTTAAAATGCCTGTTATGCATTTTTTTAAGGTGCAGTAATATATAGTAGGTTAATGATTTTGTTCTGGATCAGACCCGGATTTGAATTTTTGCCCTGCCCCTAATTACCTGTGTGACACTAGGCATGTTACTTTACCTTCTAAGCCTTTATTTCCTTATCAATAATACCAGTTATGATATTATGATACTTATTTCATTGTTTGCTGTGAGGATTAAATCAAATAATATGTGTCAAGCCCCGAGTACCACTGCTCAATAATGGTACCTATCTCATGCATTTACATTGTCCTGGAAAAGGCCACAGTCATCAGCAAGAAAGCCCAGCGCTACCTTGCCTGCCGGCCTATGAACTATGAGGAGAGTTACACTCCACAGGGTGATTCTGACCATTATAAAGTTCAGCTCCTCAGAATTTCTACCCCTGACTGACTTTTTCAGGGTCTCACAAGCTTCAAGAGATAGATTCAGTAGCACCTTGGTTACCTAATAGTCACTTTTAAGGATAAAAATTCAGCTAATTGCTTTAAGCAGGTCTGCAGAGGAAGGGAAACAGACCTTCTTACATGTTTTTAAACCAATGTAATATTGTCATTCAGTTATGCTTGCTCACAGTTTAGTTTTCCTCCTGGTAACAAGGGCTCCCTTGTCTTTGATTTTCCAATGATTAGCACATTGGCTAGCATGCACCAAGCACTTAACTAAATGCTTTTTGAAGGAATATTGGCAACTGGAAAGAATGAGTTGAGGAACCAATAGAAGATAAAAGTACATGCCTGTGACTCTCGGGGTATTTCCTTGGGACCATGATTTCCCACCCTTATATCCAGACCCTTCCAGGGATAGGACTAGTCTCAAAACAAAGAATCATTTTCTCTAGTTTCTTTTCAGCGCTGGATAAAAGCCGATGTAGATCTCATTCTATACACTCAGTTGAGCAAGGAATGTCACAAGATTTTTCTATAACCCAACTAAAATTCTGTTTCATACCTTTACCAGTGGTAGGAACTTTAACGCAGTCAACAGCAGTTGCCCTTTTGTGCCCAATCATCGTGTCTAGGGCATAGTGGAGTCTGGGATTCATCTAGCCCATCTGGGGAGGCATCCCGGAGAGGCCCGTCATTGTCCTGCCTGGCCCTGGTCATCAGGAACGCCGGTGTCCCATTCCTTCTTGCCACAGGGGCCGTTCTTCCAACACAGTGCTCTTTCTGCCGTGTTCCAGAATTGACTCTGTCCTCGGTGTTCTGTTGTTTTCCTTCCTCAAGGCAGTAGGCAGGAATGTCCTAGGTGATTTATGAAGGAAGGACAAGGCAGGTATATAGAAATGTGCTGGAAGCAAACACACTAACAAAACTAGTTAATATTGCAAAAGTGCTCTGCCACATAGATCGTTCAAATTAAGATGAATTGGACAAGGGAAATACATACCTGTGTGCAAATAGCCTGCCTGGCTCCCAGCTACAGGATTGAACCAAAGGGGAGAAGACATTGGTAAATAGATTGGGCTTGTATAGGAAACAAACAAAGCAACGGAACATGATGCATTTAGAGCTGTCCATAAATATAAAGAGTTGTCTCAGTAGCCATTGGGTTCCTGGGCAGAAAATATTCAGCGGAGGCTCAGTGCTTGTTTAAGTGGATGCTAGATAAGAGATTTACGGCTTGGGGGAGGGTTGGAATAAATTGTCTTTAATATTTTCCCAGCTGTGCAAGTTTTGTGATTCTTTTGGAGTTTATGTGTATGTGTGTGCATGTGTGTGTGTGTGTGTGTGTGTATGTGTGTCTGCTTTTGGTTTGATGTTGTGGCTACAAGTTCCCTAAGAGCTGCGCTATTATCTTGTTGTGTGACCTCAGATAAGGTTCTTCACCAACCTGCTTGTTTCCTCACCAATAAAATTGGGATAACAATGCTTATTGTGTATTTGGAGGATTACATTAGGTAAAACTCTTTGCACGGTGATTGATGCATTTTGAATACTCGATAACAAGTAGATAAATCTTGATAGCAATGCTTAACTAGATGTAACTCTTCGGTCCTCCCAAAACTTTTGAACACTGCTATTTTCAGGGTTTCTAGAAGCAATACACTTCTTTGATAATGTGGGCCAATTTTGAGAGAAGTGCCACTCGGACTCAGATATTAATTATAATGATAATTGCAGCTAGGTTCCCAGAGCCCTTGCTCCTTCACGTTTCCATAAGGTAGGTAGAATTGTCACCCAGATAAGGAGACTGAGCGCACAGCTGATGATTGGCAGAGTTTTCATTTGAAGACAGATAATTGGCTCTGTCATCAGCCACTGCACTCCATCTGCTACTGACTTGTGGTGTATATTAGTCAAGGTTCTCCAGAGAACCAAGAGGATACATATACATGTGTGTATGTGTGTGTGACGGGTTGGGGGGAGAGAGAGATTTTAAGGAATTGGCTCATGTAATTGTGGAGGGGTGATAAATTCAACATCTGCAGGGCCAGCTGGAAACCCAGGGGAAAGTTGCAGTTCAAGTCCAAAGGCAGTCGGCTGGCAGAATTTCTTCTTGTTCCTGAGGTCAAGGTTTTAGTCTCTTCAGGGCTTCAACTGACTGGACGAGGCCCACCCACATTATGGAAGTAACCCACTTTATTTGAAGTTCACAGATTTAAATGTTAATCTCATCCCAAAAATATTTTCACAGAAACATCCAGAATAATGTGTGACCAAATATCTGGGCAACCCATGGCCCAGCCAAGTTGACACATAAAATTAACCACCATGTTGTGGTTCTCCACAAAAATCCACTCTAGTTCCTCCCTAGCTCTCCATGTCCAGGCAATCAGGTAACACAGCAAGTGAGTTGATTCTGAAAAGAATTTTTGAGATTCTAAGATAAAAAATGATATATAATTACTCAAGTTTCCTACTTCCTTCTCCAATCCCTACCCCCTTTTCTCTGCTTCCCTGCCCCACTTCTTCTGGAAAAAAAAGGAGGTTGGAGAGAGAGAGAAGTTTCAACAGGGATAGTTTTGCAACCCGATAGCACAGCATGTTGCAACACTATGATGCTTGAGGCAAATGTATCTAAAAGACAAATTCCATTTTAAGTGCATACACTACATAATAATTCAGCACTTAACATATCTTGGTACTTTGATGTCTTTATGGGTGCTTTTCTCCTTGCTTCTCAGGTTTGCACTTTCTAATATATAGCAGATTTTGAAGAATTAAAGTTGAGTCCCTAGTTTTCTCTGGGTGAAGTTGCAAACCTGTTCACATATGATTATTCACATCATAGCTTTGTTGTGACAGGGACTAGGGGATCTGTGGCAACTGCAGCCACCACCCTCTCAGTCCTTTCGGTCAGCAGTACGTTTGCCTGTTCAGATACAGAGAAGAAGCCATGTTTTGCTGTCCCCGTGGAGTCGTGGGCCTGGAGTGACAAGTCCAGAAAGAGGGCTGCCTATTGGAACGTCTGGGACAGGTTCCCATGGCCAGCCTGCCATGGTTCTGATCATATTTCAGAACGCGTGCTTCTGCTGAAAAGGCAAAAGATGATTTCTTAATATCACATCACACTAGAAGGACAGTTGCTAATTGCTATATGAGTAAGTTATGGTAAGTTACTAATAAACAATATTGACTTAACTTGCAAAAAAAAAACTCTTTTGAAATCAATTTTTATTCAAAACCATGAAAACGTGCAAATAAATCAAATATCCATCCACTAGCGAATGGATAAACAAATTGCAGTATATCCATGTAACAGAATACTGCTGAGAAGTGAAAAAAGAACAAATCGCAACTTCGTGGGGCAACACGGATAAATCTCAAAAGCCTTATACTAAGTGAAAGGAGCCAGGTACAAAATACTACATAAGGTATGATTCTCCTAATACGATATTCTGGAAAAGGCAAAACTCTAGGGACAGAAATCAGATGAGCGACTGCCAGGGGCCAGAAATGGTAGGAAGGGGCTGACCCCAAAGGGGCATGAATGACCTTTTTGGGGGGATGAAACCATTCTATATCTTGATTTTAGCAGTGGTCACAGGACTGTGTATGTTTGTCAACATTCGTGGAATTGCAACGCCTCAAAAGCATGAATTTACTATATATAAATTATGCCTCAATAAATGTGACGTCAAAGAAAAAGATGTAGGATGATGCAAACATCTGGAGAGAGCCAAAGACAAGGATTCCCAGCAAATACAGAGTGGCAATTGTGAAAGAATGGCAATTGCTAAGCTCTCATGCTCTCCCAGACCTTGGGGCGGGGGGCGGGGGGGCAGTGAAGGAAGAAGGAGGAGGAAGGGAGCAGCGAGGGCCAACCCTATTCTCCACCCGGTTCTAAATGCTTCTGCCAAGATTCGCCAGTGCATTGGTTTATTTATCAAACACTCTCACTATCTCTTTGAAGGTGGAAAACATCAAGTCGGTGTTAACCTTCTCAGTGCACGAAGAGACTGTAGGCATGATCCCCCCAGGAAGATGAGCCTCCTTCCCGCTCCGGCTTCATAAGGGCACTAAAAGGACACTAGCCCAGTGAGTTTGGTTTCCCCCTTTCTGTGTCTGGACTGCAGCTCAGGAACGTATAGCAGGGAGGCAAAAAAAAAAAAAAAAAAAAAAAGACCTGTTTTTCATTTGCCTTGAAGGGTTACAAAAGCGGGGTGGGTGGGGTGCCAGCTAAGTTAGCAGAGGGGCTTCAGGGACAGGGAGGTGTCACTTTAAGTGCCAGCCAAAGTTGCAATCGGATGAAAAGGCAGGCATGTTAGCAGAAACAGTATGATTAAATCCCAGTCGCTGTCAGACAGTGAGGGGAACTAAAATCAGAGGCTTGATAGGGGCGGGAAGGGGGTGTTGGAGGAAAGATAGGAGCGGCTAGGTCTTTGGAGGTGGAAGGGAACGCCTCCCACTGAGTGAGCAGTGGCTCCAGCCACTGAGCAACCTCTGAAATATAATTTAAAGATTTCCTTTCCTGGTGCCAAGCATAGCCCTCATTTGCTGGGGTTTTGTTTCTGTTTTCTTCTCCGCAAAATGGGGTCTTCCCACGGGGGGAATGTGTCTAAGTCCTTTGCTCCTGCTGCGGTGCATCGGGATTGCAGTCTGCACCTTGCTCTGAGGTCCTCGGAACAATACAAGATCACCAAGACTCCTGGTGACTCAGATCGCTGCCTTTCTAAGCTGTGTGCTCTTTTCTTCCCCCAGATGAGACCATTCACCTGGGCAAGTCAGGCGGTGATGCACGTGAGAGCACGGTGGCCGGCACTGAGGGAGAGTTGGGAAGACTCTCTCAGAACCATCGACAGAAGATTACTTTTTACAAAGGGAATCCATTAGAGCCAATAAGAGCGCTACGGTTATCAGTAAGTCTAACTTCTAAGGAACAATCTGCCTGTCCTGTCTCTCTCTCCTCTGGTGTTTCCCTATAACCTAGTTCTTCACTGATGTCTTTTGACCCCTGCCCGCTCCCTTCCAAGTAGAGAGATATAAGGTGAAAAGAATATATATTCTTCACAATGTCTGGAACTTACTTTCTGTATTCACACTGTGCTCGGTGCTTTCTGTGTATTATTTCATTGACTATTAAAAACAGCCCTGTGAGCACTCCCATTTTTCAAACAAGGATATAGAGACCTAGAGAAATTAATGAACTTGCGGAAGGGCACTCAGCTATTTAGAGGGTAGAGCTGAGAGTCACGTCCACACCAATGCCAAAGCCAGAGATCCCCCCCGCCCACCTCCAAGCAGAGGCTGCTGTATCCTTGTAAAGCCAAGCCATTCCTTTCAGAAGGAATGGGCATCTCTAAACATTGCCTTCTATCTTTCAAAAATATGCAGGATATATGACTGGGGCTGGCTGAGATTCAAATACTAGCTCCACAACTTAATGGTTGTGTGAACTTGTGTAAATTGCTTGCTTTCCCCAACGCGGTCAACTGTAAAATTGGAATGATGATGCTTATCTTATAGAATTATTTTAGAGAATGAATGTGATAGTATGTATGAAAATAACTCAACAAATGATACTTTTTCTCCAAAGAATAATCCCCCCAAAGTTTAATTATTTGCTACTCCTACCCATGGCAAATTGACGTGGAAAGAAGGTGGGACACATTTAAAGCAACTGATCTGTGTTTTTCAAACTTTTAGAGGTTTTAGGATGCCTAAAATCTGGTGAATGTATTGAGTGGTATATTGGATGTGAAGGAGGGAACAGAATTAGTATTGCCTTCTGCATAACCACCATGTTCTCAAGAAAGACCTACTCCAAGGAAGATATCACGACTGATATTGGACAAACCTTCCCATACACCCCCCTTTCCAAATCCAGCCCTTGCATGAAATCTTGATTCATCTATACATCTGAAGTTGCAATCTTGTTTGTTTATAGGTGCTATATCCCATGAAAGACATCAGTGAACTGAAAACCATAATAGACTCAAAGAAGCTTGGAATTAGAGTAATTTGTATATAGCATTAGGGAACGCCTACTTTTTAGTTCCATACAATGCAGGAATCTCTTCCATAATATCTTGATTAATTATCTGAACTCAAGTCCTTACATCCTACCCATGTGGGGAGCTTACTCTCGGTGTCTGTAAACTTACTGAGCCTCCCTATGATTTACCCTCACTAGTCCTAGCTTTCATATAAACAAAGGCCCACTTCCATATTACCTTCTGTCATGTACAGATGAAATATAATCCTGCTGCTCCCTCTTGGCATCAAATTCTCTTTTCTGGGGATTACAGCTTCCAGACTCTTACTGTTTCTTATCAACAGTGTCCAGACTCTTGGCTCTGCTAGGCCTTAGCTCTGCCCAGTACCCCATCGCCCATCATTGCAATGGGGCTAAGATTGTCTTGACTTTTTGGCAACCCACCACTTTGTGGCTGGCTTAACACCGAGCCTGTAATATGAGAGACTGCACAAGGAAAAGGTGGGGCCCCTGGCTCAGAAAAGTGGTGATGAGAACCAGGTGTCGTGGACTTGACCAAGGCAGAGAACCAGGCTCTTCTCAGCACCCTGAATGTCGGCCCTGCTGTATGTGGCAGGACAAGCCTATGAAACTGATACACTGTATAAAATCCAGAAGACCAGTGGATTAACTTAGAATGAGTGATAACTGCTTCCGGATCCAGCAATGACTTGGATTCAACACAATTTATTTTTCCTTCTTTCACACAGAGATATCATGGAATTCTTTGTCAAATGCCTCCATGAAGTCTGTAGATGCTCTATAGACTGCGTGGTCTTCACCTACCAGCACGATAATCCACTGAATTCCTTTTCTGCTTCTTTATATAGAAATAATGAGCTTCTGCCTTTCTCTCAGGTATCCTGTTTGCATAGACAGCAAGAGAACGATCCTGGTGGAGAACAAACTTGGAAAGAGGACAGACTTGGACTAAATATTTTCTTGACAAAGATTGGCAAGTAAACCATCAAAGACTCTTAGACACACATATGGCTCTTCTTCTTTGCCAAGCTCACTCTTACAGGTGAAGAGGGATGTGAAATGAGTGTAAATCAAGGTTTCTGACCTTTGGGCTGTGGCTGCCAAGGCAAGGGCAAGAAAGAAACTTGTAAAATGGTTAAGAACAATGGAAGGAGGCATTGGAAGTGATGAAAGGGGACCAACGTAAATGGTACCGGAGGTCACAGTAGATTGTGCTAAGAGCCAAAGGACATGGTGGAGGTGTGGGGGGCAATGACCCCAAGATGAACTTTGCAAGATGAATGGAATTTAGATGGGCCAGCAGGGTGAGAAAAGAGCTTTATAGATAGAACTGATTAAAATAAAAAATACAGAAGGAAAAACTCATCAGTAGGGTGAATGCATCTATCACTGAGGACAGATTTAAGGAGGCACGTCGACGGTGAACTAGGTACGGAAGCTGAGGGGAAGACCCAGAGAGATTTGAGGGAATCAGTGGGGTGAGAGAGTATGAACTGCTTCCCTGGAGCCCAAAGGGGGAGTCGAATTACCCTTTGGAGGTAGAAACTGACAACATTTGGAGGAAGTACAATAAGTATTACTTCACAAAGTAGTTGGAAACCTTATAGAACTTGTTAAATTTAAAAGATACAGACTAAATATATATAATATATATATATATATTATATATATTATATATATATTTCAAACGTGTAAATACGACCTCGCAGTTTATACACAGTCGATAGGTTGTTAAGAGAAACTAGGGATGTGTCAGTATCCTGATATGGTGTTAGCATCACAAAGGGCAACAATATCTTTTCTTTTCTGAAGTCCATGAGATTACTCTCTAATGATAAAACCCAACGCAGCCCGTCTTGACTTAGATCTTAGACTGGGGAATCCCATGACACACAGATGACATTTCTAAATACAAATGTTTTCTAACGGCCTCATCCCCCAGATAGGGTCATTTGCTGCTTACAAAGGGTCTGGTTTTCTTTGAAATAACAAGAACTGGCCTTATATTCTCTCTTCATGGTCTTGGGAAGCCGTTGCACTTTCTGGCCTGTACATTTCTAGATACTCCTCGTGAAAAGTCTTGGATGATGGAATTTGGGATAAATGTTGAGAAGATCTTTCTGCTTTACTGTAACATTGGTTAAAAATAAGTGTACTATTAATATGCTGTTTTCATAGATGATTTATTTTTGTATGGAGCGTCACCTTAGAGTATCTCAATTTTAGTTACTTTCTCCTTCTACACCACAGAGAGCCCAGGAGCTGTTGCTACATAATACTAATAACAAGTTTCAAAGTCACTCCTGAGTCCCTATTCCATAAAAAAAAAAAAAAAAAAAGCAAATTCTGCTTTTTAATTTTTTTAAAGTTTATTTATTTATATATTTATTTATTTAATCTCTACACCCAATGTGAGGCTCGAACTCACAACTCTGAGATCAAGAATCCTATCTGCTACCGACCAAGCCAGCGAGCGCCCCAGATTCTACTTTTTTAAACATTCGTTTTACCAAATTAAGGTTTTTTTGTGTGTGTGTGTGAGCAGGAGATACGCGTCTCTTACTAATATCTTATTTTTGAAATATTTAAATGCCATGAGAACCACAAAGCACAATTTTTATCACGCTTCCTTTCTTTTAATAGAGAAACAAAATAAACACCTTGGAGGCTTTGATATTATGCTTAAAGGACAACACATTTACATTTTTCACAAAAGTGTAAACAGGAAAACAGTGTGCCTGGCAGGGGAGGGCGGCTGAAGCAGACACGGGCACGAAGAACAGCGTCTTCAGTCACTGTGGCTAAGGAAATAAGGAAATGCCAAAAAGGCCTTTGGGAGAAGTGTATTTGCCCTACGCTTGGAGCAGCCAAAAGAAGGTTTGTTGCAAGCAATGGAAGGACGAGGAATTGCCTAGACTCCAGAAGCTAATGTCAACTTGGTGATTGAACTTGCTGTCTACCCTGGGGGCAAAGGAAACCGTTTCTTTGCCGTGTGTGCTGTCTTCAATTTCTTAACCTCTAGGCTCAGAGTAAGAGCAGGGAAGAGGTTAAGGGAATGAGGTTCAGCAGAGACCTCCAGCTTGGCTGCTTTGGGAGCTGCAAGTTTATTGGAGCTAATGACTCAGAACGGTTTTGAACTCTCTGCGGGGTTCATGTCTCCACGGCTTGCCCTGCATTTGGCACAGATACCCAAGCATTGGCTGGAATAACCATTATGATAATACGGTGGAGGAGTCCGTTTCTTTCCTAGTGATTGCCCTTAGGATGAGATGGAGACAAAACCCTCAATTGGTGATCACTCTCATGTGCATTTTAATGGTTCTATAAATGATTAAACTGGACATATTCCAAAGTGGAAAAGTCATAAATAAAATTTAAGATTTTTTTCCTTTCTTTTCTTTTATCCTTTCTTTCTCTCTGCCTCTCTTTTTTTCCCTCTTGCCTCTCCTTGCTTACCTTACCTTACCCTTCCTCCTCCTCCTTCTTCTTCTTTTTTGTTACACTGTTAGGGAAATACCATGGGGATCTCTCATAATATTGAGCTTTATTAAGGAAAGACCTGGAATAAAAAGGCTTGGATTGTAGTCTAAGTGTTCCACCACCTACTAGGTGTATATTCTGGGTGACTACAGTCTTCTTGAATCCCAGTTTTCTCATCTGTAAACTAGAACTCCTAGGCAGGAACAGCATTCAGCTCTCCTGACTCAGCCCAGTGCTCTGTGAGTTTACCCCAGGATCCTACTGGTGCTTTCCTACTTGCCTCCATAATCCTCCTCCAGGTGTCTTTCCTGCAGACCCCTTAACCTCCATCCTTTGCTTTGTCTGCATTCCCTGTGATGCCGGAGGGAACAGCTCACATGCCACAAAAAGGGCTGGAACTTAGTTCTTCCAAATCCATACCAATAAAAATCCTGATCCTGCAAGAGTATGACATTAAACCACAACAGAACAGATACCCTTACCCACATCCTGCTTCCGCGCCCCGCTTCACCCTTGCAACCTCAGCCACAATATCAATCATAGGGAAGACCTCGTTAACTCCCTGGGCAGTGGAGTTCCCCTGCTCTGTGATCTTACAGAGTATTGTTCCTTCCAACAGCTGTCACAATCTGCCATCAAAAATGCACGCTCTTTACACCTGAAACTAATATAATTATTATATGGTAATGATACTACAATAAGAAAAATTGTAAAGAAGGGAATATAATTAAAAAGAACGCATGGTCCTGTTTGGCCGTGTCATTGCCCATACCCCTATGCCCCCCACTCCCCACTATACTGTCCAATTCAGAAAGTCAGGAAACCTATCTGTTTAGCTCATCACTGTGTCATCAGGGCCTTGCTTAGAGCCTGGCACAGGGGATGTCCTCAATAAGAATGTTCTGAATGAGTGAGTGAATGGATTTAACTTTCTGATGCATGCTCTAACAACACCCACCATTTATGGAGTGTAGTACATCCAGGTCCTGTAGATTAATTGTTTAGTTCACCCCAAAATTCATATATTGAAACCTAACCCGCAAGGGGATGGTATTAGGAGGTGGGGTCTTTGGGAGGTGATTAGGTCATGAGAGTGGAACCCTCCTGAATGGGATTATTGTCCTTATAAAGTAGACCCCAGAGGATTTCTTCACTCCTTCCACCATATGAGGACACAGCAAAAAGACAGCCTTCTGTGAATCAGAAAGGGGGCTCTCACCAGACATTGAAGCTGTCTTGATCTTAGACTTCCCAGCCTCCAGAACTGTGAGAAATAAATGTTTGTTGTTTATGGCACTTTGTTATACTAGACCAAGTATACTCAGACACCAGGTTCTGAGCTAGGCATTTGACATAGCTTGCTTAATTCTCCAAACAACCTCTTGAGGAAGGTACCACTTACTGTGCTTACAGACAAGGAAATTGAGGCCAGGGAAAGCACCGAGAGGGAACATCCAATCCTGCTTCCAGAGTCAGCAAAGGCTTTCCAAAGGTGGCAACGATAATGCTTATGATAATTTCATTCCTTCCAAGTCTGGCTGAAACCAAATTTAAGTGGCTGACCTTCTCTGGCAAGTTAGCATCTCAATAGGGAGAGATAGATAGATAGACAATAGATAGATAGATAGGTATCTCATGTATATGATCACACAATTGATATTTATCAAGGAAGGCTCTATTAAGTGTAGGAAATCTCAGTTAATATGAGACATAACCATCTGGTATAGATCTGGGCTAAGCTGGTTAACTGTGGAAGGTATGGGGTTTTTTTCCTTTTGTTCCCCCACCCCCACCTGCCACCACACTCAGGATAACCCCTTGGAGATCAGGAACTGTCCCCTTCTGGCTTTCTCGAGATACTGATGCCAATCGGTCAAGCAGAGGTCTGGCTGTATTACAGCCCAAAAGATGTGGATCTCTGTATTATCTCCTCTGTCATACAATAACATTGTAATGCCTGTTCTTTCATTGAATTACAAACAAAGCAACACTATGGCCAGTTTTGAAAAGTCACATTTATTTTCTTTCTGGACACTGGCTCTGTGGGATCATGCAAGGGAATGCTGCGGTCATCCCCACTAGGACTCAGTCAGCTGAGTTGGAAGAGATTGTGTGTTTGTGGTTTTCTTTTTCTTTTATTTTCTTTCAAGAAAAGAGATTAGTGAATGCATGTCTGTTTGAAAGCAAATTCCTTTTGGAGCAAAACACCAGAAACGTGCCCTGGTGATGAGTCCTCATCTTGTGAGCCTTGACCTACGGATGAGAATATTAGATAATAAAAGGTTTCTTTTGAGAAGAATCAGAGGTAAAAACTCTACAATTCCCTCATCTCACAAATGCACATTTTTCTTTTTCCCTTTTATGCTCTCGTGCTACATCTTTTTGGAAGCTGTTTTCTCATTCAAACAACTCCTACTGGGCCAGCAAGTCTGGAAGAGCTGCAGGTGTCCCCTGGCCACTGCTTAAAAAGCCTACTTGTTAATCAGCCCCATCACGTGTCTTTTGACCCCTTTCCTGCCCCTCTCTCCACATGTCTCTCCCTGCCAGCCACCACTGCCACTTCTAAAAGGGGAAAAAATACTGAACAGTCAGTCAAAAGAGCTATTATCCTAAAGCCTCCTTAACAAAGCGTGGGGCTTTCCAGTAAATTAGTTGAAGGTTTTGCTCCCCTCCCCCTTTCTAGATCTGGTGGTCCCCTCCCCCCATTCATTGGTCACTGACAAAGCTTGGTGGCTCTGCTACCTTCTGTGACCCCTGGACTTTCCGCCAAGCATCCCTCCCGGAGCCTCTCTGCCACCCTCTCGATGGGTCAGAACCAGTTAGGGATGTAAATCCACAAGCAGATCAGCCTAACTCCACACAAAGTACAGCAAGGGCAATATTGTGGGCAATGTTGTCTGGGAGTTTAAACAAATAAATAAACCACTTTTTCCCCCCTCCAGTCTTCTATACTTGATTATTGACTGTCTGACCATGCAAGTCCTCCCCGCATGAGAATGCTAATTCTAGGACATTCTGACTTGGGGAGAAGTAATTTGCTAGTAAGGGCCAATGTTTGGAGAAGGCTCTGGGGGTGGACAGATAGGTTCTAGACAATCTATGTCAATTACATAGTGTGGGCCTGAAATTGAAGGAAGCTTGCATGAATCTACAGGTCCTAGAAAGGAAGGTTTATTTGCTTCCCCCATGTCACCCTACCCCACCCAGCACAGAAACCAGGTACCATCTGTCCCTTCACTCAGGTCATGCTCTCAGAAACATGAAAGGAGGAAGCGGGTAAAAGTATTTTTGGTTTCACCATGTGGTGGACCATGGAGAGAAGTAAGATGTCCCCAGAGTCACTTGTGCTGTATCAAAATGGGATTTTACTCCTAGAAAGGGCCAAAGCTGGTTATTAGTAAAATGCTCTAAGTGTCCAAAAGATTGTCTTTCAATCCTTTTGTGGTATATTTCGTATGGGAACCATAAGGAAAAAAGAAGGGAAAGAGAAAAGACCACCTCACTTTAAGGGTGAATAAGCAAACAGTTTGCTTTTCAACAGGCTTATAAAACTTTACGACAGATGGCAAAAGCTGTGTTCTTTTTTAGATAAAAAAATAGGAAGGTGTCTTTTCTTCTACCATTGAACATTCCTCGGGAAAACTTGATTCAGAACATTGGCTTACCTTTGTAAGTAAAAACCCCTTAGATACAGTCCATATAATGACATTCACATGGCTGGGTTTTGGCAAATGATGACTAGGTCTCGGAGGTAATGTTACACAGAAGCCTTCCGGTAGAAGTCAACAAAAACAACGCAGGGGTCAAGACATTCAGAAGCCTACTGACCTAGCAAAATGCAAAACCGAAGCTGCCTTGGGGGAGACAAGGGGAGAAGGACGTTCAGTGGTGGGATGGTTGAACGGTAAAGCATGTGATGTTTTCTCATCCATGATTTATCAGGCGGCAAATAGGCCTGGAGTTTCTGTGACTTTATAGAATTATGGATCGATGTGTTTCCTACAGGAGTTTAAAAACTGATGGTCTTTTGAATGACTAAGGCTCATTGACTTGGAGATAACATGAGATTTGGGGCACCTGGGTGACTCAGTCAGTTGGGTATCTGACTCTTGATCTCAGTTCAGGTCTTGATCTCGGGCTTGTGAATTTGAGCCCCGTGTTGCGCTCCATGCTGGGTGTGGGAGCCTACTTAAAAAAAAAAAAAAGAAAAAGAAAACACAAGATTTCTCAGACCTGTTTCATCTTTCAGACATAGGCAGTTCACTTACAGAAATAGAGGTGTTTCTCTCAATCTCTCTCTCAATTATATGAAATATACACAACATAAAATATGCCATTTTTACCTTTTAAAATGTACAGTTCTATGGCATTAAGCACATTGACATTGCTATCTATCATCACTATCTGTCTCCAGAACTTTCTCGTCTTCCCAAAAGAAACTGCACCCATTAAGCAGTAATTCCCCACTCACGCTCCTCCCACCCCCAGCAACCACCATTCTGTTTGCTCTCTCCATGAACTTGACTACTCTAGGGACCTCACATAAAATGGAATCATACAGCAATTTTCCTTTTGTGACTGGCTTATCCCACTTGGCGTAACGTCCTCAAGGTTCATCCATGGTGTAGCAGGTGTCCGTTTCCATCGTTTTTAAGGTTGAATCATATTCCATTCTTTCTCTTTTCATAAACAACTTCATTGAGGTATAATTTACATCCCATAAAGTTCGACCCTTTTAAGTGTACAGTTCAACAATTTTAGTCAATTTTTCAAGTTGTGCAATCATGATTCACAATCCAGTTGTAGAACACTTTCATCATCGGAGTAAGATCCCCCATGCCACTGACACTTAGTTTCCGCTCCCAGACCCCCTTCCCACTCCCTGCCCCAGGCAGCCGCACATCAACTTTCTGTCTCTATCAAGTTATTTCTCCTGGATATTTCCTATAAATGGAGTCACACGTGGGCGCCTGGGTGGCTCAGTTGATTAAGCAACTGCCTTCGGCTCAGGTGATGATCCCAGGGTCCTGGGATCGAGCCCCGCATCGGGCTCCCTGCTCTGCGGGAAGGCTGCTTCTCTCTCTCCTACTCCCCCTGCTTGTGTTCCCTCTCTCGCTGTCTCCCTCTCTCTGTCAATTAAATAAATAAATAAAATCTTGAAAAATAAAATAAATAAATAAATAAATGGAATCACACATTAAGTAATCTTCTGTGCCTGGCTTCTCTCAGTTAGCATAACCTTCTTGAGGTTCATCAGTGTTGTCACGGGTCTCAAGGTTTTATTGTTTTATAACTGAATAGTATTTCACTGTATGGACAGACCATGTACTTATTCATTCACCAGTTGATGGACATTTGGGTTGTTTGTACTCTTTAGCTCTTACGAATAATGCCGTGTGAACATTTGAGTGCCAGTTTTTGTGTGTACCTAGTTTCATTTCTTTAGGTAGATGTCTAGGAGGGGAATTGCTGGGCCATAAGACAAAGTTCTGGTTAACTTCTTAGGAAACTGTTAAACTGTTTTCTGAAGTGGCTGTACCATTAAGAGGTTTTCTTTAGGGTAACGAAGCAGATCTTTCAAATGGGTTTGTTTTTTCTTTGTGACTCTTCCTAAAGTCAAATATTCTGCTTCTTTCCAACCCTGGCTCCGGCTCAGTCAGAAAGCCAAGCAGTGGGAGTCATGAATTAATTCCTCAAATAGTTCTTATTTTCACACCCTTAACTCACAGTGAGTCCACATTAAAATGAAACAACCTTGAAAGCTCAGAAGAACAAGGTTATGAAATGGCTCAGAAGACCCTGGGCAAGTCATGTCAGTCATTGAGGACCTCAGTGTCTCCATTTGTCCCTGAAGGATTAGACCTGGATGATCTCTCCTGTCCATTAACGACATCTCTTAAATGTATGTGCGCCCAGAACAATCCTTTGATGGGCTTTGAGGTACATCTTAATTCATACTGTCTGGGTGTGGAGGTAAGGAGTTTCTCAACTATGCAAATGCTAGCACAGGCAAGGAACCAGGAATTCTAACCATGAGGCCTGAAACCAGAGAAAGAGGGAGCTAACAATGAAAGAATGACCATTGTCTTCCTAGGGCAGGTTGAACAAAGGGACATGCTGACCTTATTACAGAAAACTGGCCTTATATTCTTAGCGGACATTAATGAACATGTCTCCTGTATGTCATGCTCTTTGGAGCTGATTTCTGAAAAATCTTTATCTTCCATCTAGAAGCAATAGTGTATATCACTCATTGGCACATTTTCGTTTTAGTAACCGTATTATTTTCCTAGGGCTGCTGTAACAAAGTACCAAAAACTGGGTGGCTTAAGACAACAGAAATGTATTGTCTCAAGGTTCTGGAAGCTAGAAGTCTGAGATCAAGGTGGAGGCAAGAGCCAGGCTCTCTCTGACAGCTCTGGGGTAAAACCTTCTCTTGTCTCTTCTAGCTTCCGGTATATGCTGGCAATTCTTGGCCTTGCTGGGCTTCTAGAAGCATCAATTTAGTCACATGGCCTCTTCTCCCATTGTGTTTTCAAGCAGCCTTCCTTTTTTGGGTGTCTGTCTCTTTCCTCCTTTTTATAAGGACACCAGTCACATTGGGTTAGGGACCACCCTAACGACCTTATTTTAACTTGATTACCTCTTTATAGACCCTACTTCCAAATAAGGTCACATTCTGAGAAACTGGGGTTAGGACGTCCATCTATTTTTCGGGGGGAGTGGGAGAACACAATTCAACCTATAACAGTAACATTTTTTTAAAAAAATGAGGTTTGCAATAAGGTATCTATCACCAAATGCATATCTAACTGTGTTTATGCTATAAAAGGAAAAGAAGAGAGTGTTTTCCTTCTTTAATGCTTGACATCTGAGCTCTGTGGCACTTGGGCACAAAGGAAGATCATAACAGTCTTGAACCCTTGGCTCTCAGTCCCATGTGGTTTGAGATTCTGACATCCAGCAGTTATTTAAATAATAGCTTTCAGTTTGGGGGAAAAATCTATTCAGTGCTTGGAATATGATACTGTAAATTATTTAGAATATTTTATCCGTGGAGAATTGCCTAGGACTAAAGTCGGGGGGAGGATGGGACATTGGAAAAGGTTTTTTAAGAAGCTTGGACACAAGGATGTGATGCCATAATCACAGGACAGGGGTTAACCGATAAGATTACTTGAATTTCCACAGCTCAGAGAAGAAAGAGATAAGTTGGGTTGGCAACCAAAAGAGCTGATTATCACTTAGGGAGAAAGAAGGAGGGGAGTGGGGCTGTGCATGCTTGCCAGACCAACCTCTGGCTGGCTCGCTGAGAAGACCAACCTCCGGCAGCACAGAGAGAACTCAGATGAGCTCCTCACAGCAAATTTTCAGAAGACCTTTTTCCTTCCCTTCTTCCCTGTCCAATCCCCTCTGGGGTGATTTTGGGCACCTGCCCGTGGCTTCCAGAGATTCCATCCTATCTCATCTGCGGCCCGTCCTCCTCCCCCTGTTAAATGCCCTTTTCTGGACTGACAGCTCTATGGAGGAGCCCACCTTTCCCGTCCCATGTTCCTCCCCCCTGATTTCCTTCTTCCATGGGGTCCATTGGAACTTCCTGCCGTTGTACGCAGAGTAACTAAGAGTTTAAGCTGGTCTCAGACGCTCTCCGCCTCACACAATGCACTGCAGCCTGAATCCCCTTCACGTCACCTGCTCCCTAGCTCTTCTCCCTCGTCACACGGCTCTGGGTTTCAGAAAGTCTCACAGAGAGGGGCCACGCTCCTTTTCTCCATGGCCTCTTCTAGATTACCGTGTTTGCCAATGCTTCACCTCTTCATATCATCTCTTCTCCAACGTCCTTCATTTTTTTCTCTGGCTCCACATGCCACGGCTGGCAGGGTACCTTCCTTCCCTGGTTGGCTGCCATACACACCAGACTCAAGAGACCACAGAGTGAAGTGCCTTGACTTCCTTAGTTGCACTAGCGAAACCAGTAGTTTACAAGTCTCTGGAGGCTGAAATTCTGCTGGTTATCTTTGATTCCTTCCCCTCCCCCATAGCAGCACCTACCTGGGAATTTCTGTGAGTCTCATATGAGAAAAGGCATGCAAACCCTTTAGCACACGGGGCCTGATACAGAGCGAGGGCTCTGCAATGTAAGCTATTATTTGTAAACATCTTATTGCCCTCAGTGAATTCCTAAGTAGCCAGTCCCCAGATCTCCCTCTTCATGTCTTTCCAAACCATCCATCCCACATCCCTGTTTTCCATTCCCACTGCCGCCTCCTTTATCACAGCCCCCTTACCTCCCATCTGGACCATAGATAGAAACTCCACGCCAGTCTCCTTGTCTCTGACCTCCTCTCCCACTTCCTAATCTATCTGGGATAGAAGATCCAGGTAGGGCTGATGAAAAGCTAACTTCGATGATGTCATTCAGTTGCTCAGAAAAGTCAGTGCTCCCCCGTGGGTAGGTTCCCTCCTTCCTGCCAGTCCCACACTGCAGTTTCAGCCTTGTCTCCTATAGCCGCGCTCCAGCCAGACCAGATGGGAAATCTCTGCAAAGTCTCCCGCCTCTCCCACGACCATTCCTTTGTGGATACCATTCTCTCAGTCTGGAAAGTCCCCATTGTCCACAAATCGAAATCCTTCTCATCCTCCCAAGCCCCCTGGCTCCGTGAAACCACTTTTTGGGTTTCTGGCTTTTCCTTTTTTGAGCCCCCACTGCCCCTGCATCATCTCCGTCTAACAGACCTTCTATTTTCCTTGTAGGACCTCATCCAGTGCTTCATAAGTAGAAAGCGCTCAATAAATGTTTGTTGACTAAAACTGAACCCCTTTCTCCCTTTAAGGGGAGAGACACCTCTCTGTTGTTTGGGGTCTATTCTCCGACCGGAGAGAGATCAGGCATGGGATTACTTTGGCCCAATCTTCCCACTGTCCAACCCCTCCAATACCCCATCTAGCCTCTTCTCAGTATATTTTAATGTGGACACTTCCTCCTTCTGCCTTTTTGCCTTTCTAATTTCAAACAACTCTAGCTTACCTACCCCCAAAGCACTACCTGTCCCGGCCTTTGTCCTAATTCCCCCCAGTTTCACTGCTCTCTTAAACAGACTGGTGCTCATGGACTAAAACCCTGAAGCGACTCGCTCTTCTACAAGGTCTGATCTGTATTGGGGAACGCGAGCCCCGCAGTTAAAAGTGTCATGAAATGGACTGATAAGTAGCTAGAAGCAGAACGCTGTGTACACACAAATGACGTTGCATTGCAGGATGCAGTTTGGGAGTTCGAGCAAGAATTGTTTATTAAAATGCATAAGCTTACCGCAGCTTTACTGAGGAGATAACATACTTAACAGTCACTGGTGGAGCACTGCATAAGAGAATGGCTATTTTATGTGGATCTACGTGGGTCTTTTGAAGTATTTTTTGATTCTTTTCATTAGGCAAGATGAAGCCACCTTTAAGGCCATGTCGCTGGCATAAAAAGATGCACATGACATGTCAGCAACTACAGTATATGCATTTATTTTGTGTGAGCACAGCAAAACACTTGGGAGCATGGTTTATTTCGCAGAAAGACTAAATTAACCCTTCAATTGCCATCCCATGCCACAGAACTGCCAATCTTGTCACACTGTTGCCTTTGCTTCTGATCATTACTTCTTCAGCCTGTCTGTGCCTTAAGGATACATTCAGTAAAGAGAGGAAGATCAAGTGGGAACAAGAATGCCTTCTATATGCTCAATCCTGTGAGGTGGGTGTCCCCATCCAGGCCTCAGAGAGGAAGAACAGTCGCGTCTAGCCTGAATCATGGGAACCAGGAACTTCTCGAATCCCAGGCGTGCACCATCTCCCACTGTAACTAAACCGCACTCACATCCTTATGCCATTTTTGTATTTCTCCAGTGCAGACCACTTTGTACCCATCTGCTTATCAACACCCTCCTCCCCACCGGGTCTTAGTAAAGAGAGGCCTGGCCCCTTCTGTTTTGTTGGATGCTGATGGAGGCTAGCAAGAGTTTTCCTTCCATGTTTGTTCACGTGGTTTCCTCTCACTTTGAGAAGAAAGAAAAATAGGGCTGGACTGCCAGGACTCGGAGAGGGCAGCACGGCAGACTGGGATTGTCCACCGGTGGAGCAGTGCGGTTGTTGCTTCTGATCCCAGTGTTGCCACTGTTCAGCTGATGGGCCCTGGCAAATTATGTGGCCCTCTGCATGTCAGCTTTCTTCCCTATAAAATGGGCATGATGTCCCTCTCATGGGGTGGCTTGGCACAGGGTAGGCACTTAACCAGTGTTAGCCCCCCTCCCCCAAATTCTATTCATAGTAAGGAGAAATCCAGACATTGGAGCATGAGGAAGTATTCCTTATATCCCTCTACCTTTCCCCTTTTCTCACACCCAAGCCAAACCTCAAAAACAGGTCTTCTCCCTGTCTCCCCTCCACCTACCTCCTCATCCCCTCAGTCCCGCTGTCACTGCCAGAGCTCATGGAAAGCACAGGAATCTCAAGGGAAACCAATCTTCCTCCTCTCAGCTGGGTGGAGGCTCAGGGGACTGTGGCAGAGGACCTAATTGGAGTTACCTCTCTGGGGAGCAGGAGGGGCAGAGAGGAGGTGCTTTTCCAGGGTCTTCTTCCCATTCCCTTTCACTACATTGGACTGTAGTGGACTGAGTCCTGTGGACTGAAAGGCAGTGGACCTAATTGGAGTTACCTCTCTGGGGAGCAGGAGGGGCAGAGAGGAGGTGTTTTTCCAGGGTCTTCTTCCCATTCCCTTTCACTACATTGCCCCCACCCAGGGAGGCTCAAGGTGGTGACTCTGGCGCTCGCTAACTCTGAGGAAACACCCAGGTCAAGGTGCGAGCCTGTCATAAGGCAGCTGGAGGAAGGGAGGCGACTGACTAGGTAGTATGCCGTCATACTCTCCGTGACAAGAGGTTTAGCCCAGGGACTATCTCGAACTCAGTCTATCTCTGTGAGTGAGATAGGGGAAACTGTAAACACAGGTGTAAATTGGCCCGCGGAGGACCGGGATGTCGGTCCGAGCGAGGTGGAAGACCAGCTCTCTCCAGTCCAACCCTTCATTCTATATCCAGAAAACTAAAGTTCCTGGGGGTGAAGCAGTTTGCCTGACGCTCCGTCCCAGGACTGAGCGGGACCTGGAATCCGCCGTCGGGATTCCCAGTCCGGCTCCCTCGCGCCCCACGCTCCTCCCCCGCCACCGTAATGGACAATATCGGTGCCCACGCAGCTTTGGCGACCCGGCTCGGCTCCCGACCTCATTATTCCACTCCCGACCTCTCGCTTTCTCGTTCCCCCGCCCCAGCTCTCGGGCTTTAACCGTCCCGGGGTCTCGCAGAGCCGGCTGGACGAAGGGAGGCAGGACACCTATGATACCTCTACAGGCATTGTGGTCAGAGGAAGGCTGCGAACACCGATCGCCGCCTCTGGGGCGGGCGCAGGTGCGGGCTCGGCTCGCGGGTCGGAAGGCGCCCAGTCCCGGGCCAGGGGCGGGGCCTCCCCGCCGAGAGAGGCCGGGCGGGTGGGCGAGGGAGGGGAGGGGCGGGGCGGGGCGGGGAGAGTTTGGAGCGCTCGGGGCGGGAGAGCAGCAGCCCGCCGGCAGGGAGCCGGAGGCGCGCGGGCCCGGTCGGGGGGGCGCGGGGGGCGCGGGGCGGCGGCGGGGACTGCGGAGGTGCGGCGGGGGCCTGGGCGCGCGGCGTAACCGGAGGCGGAGGGGGCGGAGCCGCGCTCGCAGCTGCCACCCGGCCTCCCGGCCCCGGCAGAGGACACCCGCCCGCCGCCGGGCACGCACCGCGCGCACTCACTCTCCAAACAATGCTCCGAGGCGCCCGGCGGGGCGGCTGGCGGCTCGGCGACCGACGGCGAGGCCGGGGGAGCGCGGCCCCGAGGTGAGCCAGCGCGACGCTTTCTCCAAACCCAGTCTCTTTTTGTCTTGGCGAACGTGGCCGCGGAGGGGAGCTCCGGCGGAGCGCCGCGGTCGCCGAGAGGGCGACCCCCCTGTCGGCGTCCCCCGGGGTGACAGGCGGCCGCTGGCGGAGGGTGGAGCGTCCGGACCGCGTGCGCCCGGGGTTGTGCTCCAGGTTGGAGGCGCTGAGCCTGGAGCACGCGGGAGCCGGAGGGGTGTTTTCGATTCATTTGAGAATCGCGCTTTTTTAAAACGGGGGAAACTTTCCTTCGAGTTCGGGGAGGGGAAGCCGACTGTTCAGCTGGGCTTGCTGGGCTTGCTGTTCTGTTTGGGGCAAGAGACTGAAGCGCTTTGCGAGTTGCTAATGGGGAAGACTTCATTTCTGCGGCAGGAGTACTGTCAAAGGAGCAGAGAGGGAGAGGCCGCCGGGGCTGCGAGGACCGGGATCCCGGGGGCGAGATGGTTTGGGGCCCCAGGGTAGCCGCCTCCTGTGTTGCCCCGAGTTAGATGGCAGCCTCTGAGCCCCCAGAGGGAACAAGATGATGCCTTTCTCCCGAGCCCCGGCTGAGCCCTCTGAAAGGCGTACTGTGGGCACGTTCTTAACCTTTGCGTGTGCTGCTTGTGTCCCCAGCCGGACACACACACACACACACACACACACACACACACACTCAGAAAATAGAACCTCTCCACCTCTCCACTTTCAGGTCCTGTAAATGGGAATGGAGGCAGGGCCGGCTAAATGTGTTTATTTTTCTCAGGTAGAGCTCAGCCAGCGAGGGCATGGCTTTGCAGAGCTGTAAAGGGAAGCCCAAAGGTCTACGGGCCAGGAGTTTTGCAATGAGATCAGGGCAGAGTCAGGTTCCATGGACCTTATTGATCACTGGCCTAAACAATGGTAGCAGCCTTTTCCCCTTTTTCAGAGGGAAATTTGACAGGAAGCCCTGGGGAATTCTGCAGCTACTTTGTTATCAGGGGATCCTGTGGAATTCGGCTATCCTCCTTACTGGTTTAGGCTGTAGGAGGTCTAACCCATGAAAATCACATTCCTACTGCTGAGATTAGATTACATTGCATTGGAGAAGGAAAAAATAAAATAAAAAGTTGGGCGAATATCATGATACCCTCTGGGTGTGTGTGTGTTGGGCGGGTGTTGGGGAGGTGTGTTAAGGTTGTCACTTTGTTCTTTCTGCCTGGGCAACCCCTACCAGTCGAGTATTGAAATCCAGACATTTTCCATATGTACTTTTCTTTTTCAGTGTTGCATTAATTTAATTGTTATATATATATATATATATATATATATATATATATATAAAACAATGCATACATATATATTTATTTATTAGATGAGTCTTTTCTGGAATTCCGTCCCTTCAGGGTAAGGCATTAACAACCTTTGATGCAAGTGTAAGGGGCATTTTGAGCCAAAAGGTTTAGTTTTATGGATCTGGCCACCATTCTTCAGATTCTTTTTAAATGGGATGGGAGTGAGTCTGACAACTTCAGTCTTGCAAATTGTAGCCACAAATCTAGTGCAGAAGTTTGCAGAGGCAAAGCTATTTTTCATGACTTGGATCAGAAAGAATGCTGGGACCTTTTTCTAATCTTACACTGCTGCCTCCCACTGAAATGGGGGAATTTGCATAATTCTGGGGGCTGCCTCCCCTCTGAGGTAAGGGATGTGGGCTGGAAGGTACCATTCCCAGGCTGTGGAGAGTTGGCACTGGTAGGCAAAGTACTGCTGCTGTTTGTGTGTGCCACTTGAGTTTTTCACCATCTCTCACTGAAAACAAATAGGAGATAATTCCAGGCATAGAGCTCTCTAGACAGAACTGGAAAAGCATCTTTTCTGGCTTGATGTGGTGGTAAATTCTGTTTGCTGTGACTGAGAAACCAGTTTTAACAGGATGCAGTGAGTCAATGATGGTGGAAGGCTAGCGCTTCATTCTGTTCTCTTATTCAAAGCCTTCCCCTAAAACCCTTTGCCTGTCTGAGCCGTCGTGTGGAGAGCTGTGCCCACGTCAGAGAATTTCAGAGCTGGGCATGGGAGCAGAGAGAGTGTGCGTAAGCTGGGGAAGGTTCTGAAGGAGGCTTCCCATACCTCAGTCATCCAGAGCCGACCCAAAGTCCCAGGGCTTTTGTGGGCCATCGGGGACAAAGAATGGGGTGCTCTGGCACCAAGCAGACATGACAAGTGTGTGCTCTCGGTTGCCCGTGGGGGGAGGCAGTGAAGGGTGGGTGGCCACCCCAGACTGCCTCTCTGTGTGTCTGGTAGCGCGAGGAAGTGGTTGGACACCCAGCTCCACGGAGAGCTCAGCCTTACAAGGAGCTGCAGGAACGTGAAAGGCCCACACGGAGCGGGTTTCTGAGTTTCCTTTCCCCGTCCCATCAAGGGGGCTCGGAGCCTCTGCCTGCAGGAAAGGGGAGCCTCTCTTTCCCTGTGGTCAGGAAGCCAACAGCTCTCTAGGAAAGGACCAACTCCCCACCTTGGGGCAGGGATATGGACCCCTGCTCTCTGAATACCAGTGTGCTTCTTCCACTCCCCCTCCCCCCGAAATTTAGCAGCAGAGCCTAAAGCTCTCCGTGGCTCGAGACTGTGGGAGGAAGAAAAATCCTTGCTATCCTCCTCTGCTTGTTGAAGCTTAGTGACCTCTTCTGGGGAACTTGGTGAGGCATGAACCTGCTACTTGGCTGTATTTAGGGGAGGAGAAGAACCTAACCCACAATCATCTTGAAGAGAGGGATGCATAAGCCCCTACTGACAGTTGCGGAAAGACAAACACTTGTCTTTTTCTCAGAGTGTTTATTTAGCTTCAGGATGCAGTGGCTTCACGGTGACCTTTGGAGGGAGAGGAGGTAAATTTAGCTCCGGTGCTTGTGGAATAAGCACCCCTGTCTGCGAGTGTGGGACACTGGAAAGAGAGCACTCTCCACAAAGATGCTGGAATGGGCTCCTGGCTCACTCCACCCGGTTAGCCCTGTTGATCGTTCAGAGGGCATCTGCCCCAAAGCAAGTTCTCACTGGAGGAGAGTGGAGAGCAAACCCCAGGGCAAAGCTCCCTTTTTGATGAGAATCTGATCGCCTGACGTCTGTAGAGATGACTTTCTCATGGACATTTTCCTTATGAGGAGGTCAGTTCATTTAAATGAGGAAAGAAGAACGACGAGCAGCAAACAGGTGATGGGCAGCCACTCTGTAGAATGAATGACGTGATGAGTTGAGGGGCTGCGAGCACAGCTGGCCTTGCCTTCTACAGCCACCGAACTCCCTGTGTCTGCTGGACAGGTCTTAGTTATGTCATTGCCATTGTTTCTCCATCTCTAAAATGGGGATAACAGCTACCTGCCGGGGTGTTATTCAGGCTAATTGGTTCATATGTGCAACCCTTTGAGTTCATCTTCAACAGGTGAATTTACTAGGTTCTCTGGGCAAACTCTCTGCTCCCTATTGGACGGTCAGAGACAACTCTTTCAACAAGCAGACTGCCTTACCCCCAGGGCTATCGTAGGGGAAAATAATTGTGTGATAATCTCTTCCTTCTGTTATATTTTACCCGGCCACCCTTAGACCAGAGGGCTGTGGTAATAAGGCATTTCTCTTTCTGTTTCCCTCCTTGGCCTACAGCCCTGGCTCTGTTGACCTCACTGAGCACTGGGTTGAATAACGTCTATGAAGTAAGGGGAGGAGGGCGGATTCTCAAGATGCTGGACCTCCTGACACGGTTCCCCTGAGGGGCAGGCTGGCCCCACCCCTCTCCCCTTTCTCATCCATCGAGTGTCCCCCTGGCCAGAAGTATGGCTTCTAGCACTGGGCTCAGGGCCCAGGCCTACCTGCCCCCTCACACAGTCCTTGGTGAAAAGCTGTGGCTTGTCCTCTGGAAACCACCATTTTTATTTGCTGTACTACGTTGTAGTTCTTGTCCCAAGCTCTAGACCCCTTCAGCCCTGGGGACTGAAATGCCCACTCTGCTCGGTACTCCCGTCACAGAGTTGTGTTTAGTTTTCACAGCTTCTGATAAGGCCGCACCACCGGAGGGTGACTAAGAGCCTTATGACAAATAGGTGAGGGCCTCCGAATACATGGAATGCTAATCTCTACCTTTTTCTTCTCCTTCTTTCCCCCTTCCCCCACGTACTACTCCCCCTTGGAAGACTCAGCCTCTCGCTGGTAGTGCGGCCATCCTCAGGTCGGGCAGCTCTCTGACAGGCCCAGTGTTCTGCTGTCCCGGGAAGCCGCCCTGCGACCCGCATCTGCCTCCCAGGAGACCACGCCGGAGAGCCGAGCGCAAGATGAGCCAGCGCGCCGTGGGCTCAAGATGCACCGGACCGTCCGACTGAGCCCCGAGAGCCCGAAGATGTCTGCGTGCGGTGACTTTGTGGAACACATCTGGAAGCCCGGGTCCTGCAAGAACTGCTTCTGCTTGAGGAGTGACCACCAGCTGGCGCCCGGCCACCTGCCCCCTCCGCCTCGCCTGCCCCCCAGGCCCGACAACTGCCGCCTGGAAGATGAAGGCGTGAACGGCTCGCCCTACTCCAAGCCCACCATCGCCGTGAAGCCCACCATGATGAGCCCCGACACCTCCGATGTGTGGACAGAGGCGAACCTGAGCGCCGACGTCTCGCAGGTGAGGCTGACTAACCCCGGTGGTATTTTTACAGGGGCTGCTCTTGTTGTAACACTGGGTGGCTGGCCAGCAGCCAGGGAGGGCTGTTAGAGCACGGCTCCCGCGGGACGGTCTCCCATCAGCCTGCCCCACGACTGCTCCTTCCTGACTCCTGCCCTCCTTTCCTATCTGCCCTCCCTTCCATCTGTCCCTTCAGGCTGAGAACCATCAGTCCAGTCCCTCCAGTGGCATCGGAGATTGTCTTAATTATATATCTGGAGGCACGCAAACATGCAGCTTTTTTTTTTTTTTTTAAAAAAAGGTTTTTAAAGTTTTTTCATCGATCGTTTAAAATGCATACACGAGTAGCAATGATTGCATAACAAATGCTCTGTGTCCACGGCCCATTACCATGAGTGTCCACAGATCAACACGTGACCCCGTCTTGCTTCCTCTCTGCCCCCAGCCCCACCCTCCCCTCCCTGTGATTTTAAAGCAAACCCCAGACGTCGTGTCATTTCCATCCATGTCTTTAAAAAAATAAAGTCTTCCTAAAAAAGAGAACCACAGTGTCATGATCCCACTTAACGTGTTAGCAATAATTTCTTCATATCCAGTTCCCAGCCGGGGTTCATGTTTCCAGTTGTGAAGCTTGGATTTTAGCAGCTTTGAACTGGGATCACCAGAGACAGTTATATCCCTAGAGATTAGACCGTTCTGCTCATCTCCCACAGGTCCTCCTTACAAAGGTATAATTATTTAGAGGGCATGTGGAGCCTGCTGCCTCTAGACAGGGTCTAGGAAGCTGGAAGTCTAGGACATCTAAGAACTACTTGGGACTTGTTTGACCCTTTTGCCTATTCTAGTTTTCCTAAACCATCATGATGAGTGGATCAGGAAGGCTGTTTGAGCCTATGTGAAATCAGAGGTCAGTTTTAAATTAGAGGAGGCTTAACTGAGGAGAGGCATTTCCTGTGGTTCTGCTTAGCTCCATGTTCCTCCAGAACCGCTCCATTGGTCATAAGCTGGTTACACCCATTCACCAGGCTGTGCTCAGCACCTTCGGTCTTTACAGACGTAAGCTAGGGACTCCCTCAGCTCAGAATCATCTTGGAAAGGAGGCGAATGCCGGCCCAACTTTGAGGCTGCTTCTAAAAGTTTCGGGGTAGGGGGAGACTTTAGAAGGGAAGGACAAGGGGACCATGACTTCAGTGATGGGAATGACCAGTCCACATCTTAAGATTTTACTTATTTTAGAGAGAGAGAGAGTGTGTGCACGAGTGGGGGAAGGGGCAGAGGGAGAAAGAGAATCTCAAGTAGACTCTGTGCTTAGCATAGAGCCCGATATGGGGCTTGATCTCAAGAAATCAAGAGTTGGATGCTTAACCAACTGAGCCACCCAGGCGTCCCATGACCAACCCATATCTTTGTCTCAGGGCTCAACTAGTCCAGCCACTTCTGCAGGCTCCGGCTGAGGTCACTGCCTGTAACTTGGAGAGGGAGCAGCTCTTTGGCACGGCCCAGGGAGCAGCAAGGGAGCTGGGGACCCAGCTCAGAAACCACCCCTCACTCTCCTGCCCCAGCGCCCACCCGAGCTGTTTTAAAAAGCCCCATGACTTTGGTTTCTTCAGGATTGTACTGTGACACGGTTATCAAGACAACTAACAAACATAAAACAAAAATGCAACCAAACTCAACACTCTGTTTTCGAAGCTCTTAGGAGAATTTATCTCATCGGGCCATTTTGAGGGAGAAGGCAGAATGTTCTTTTTGAGAGGTTTGTTGTTTTTTCTCCCCCCCCACCTCACAGACTTAAGCCAGCCAGACCTTGGGTGGGAAACGCAGCTCAGTGTCTGGGAAGACCGCTGGCTCCGGGGGGGTGGGGGGGGTCCCCAGCAATGAAGAGAGTCTGTGGGGAGATCAGAAGGTAGGCGTGCTGCAGGGCTCCCTCCCTGCAGCATGGAAGACCGTTGACAATGTCGTGGCACTCTCCTCTCACGGTTTCTCTCTTCCTTTTTTCTCTGACAAGGTCTAATGTAAGTCTTTTAACCTTGGGGCTGTGTAGGTCATCTGGAGACGAGCCCCCGGCAAGCTCCCCCTCCCGAAGCAGGACGACGTGCCGCTAGTTTACCTGGGCAGCTTCCGTGGTGCCCAGAAGCCGGCCGGGCCCTCTGCCTCCACAGATGGCCTCGCTCGCTGCCCCCCGGCCTATGCCGTGGTGGGCCTGCACAGCCTAGAGGCCCGGGGGCAGCGGAACACTGCCTTCCACCCAGTGAGTTTCTCCAGTGAGAAGGTTGGGCGAGAAGATAAACCCATGTTTCCCTACCAAGAGCTGACCTCCGCTCAGGAGAGCTTCCGCCAGAAGGTAGCTGCCTTTGCTGGCATGACGTCTGGCTGTCACAAGGGCCCCGGGCCCTGCCCCTCTCCACAGCCCCTGCGGGAGTCCCTGCCCTCGGAGGACGACAGCGATCAGAGGTGCTCACCTTCGGGGGACAGCGAAGGGGGAGAGTATTGCTCCATCCTGGACTGTTGCCCCGGGAGCCCCGTTGGCACGGCCACCTCACAGGCTGAGAGTTCTCGGGGCAGACCTGGCAGAGGGGACCGCTCACCACTGTGCTGGGAGCAGGGGGTGTGTGGGGGCCCCCCTGAGGAGGAGAAGCAGGTTCTGAGCTTCCCGAGGGAGTGCTGTAGCCAGGGCCCAGCCGAGACCCCGCCCCGCCTGGGTCCCAAGAAGCTGTCCCTTACCTCAGAGGCCGCCAGTTCTTCGGATGGCCTCTCCTGTGGGAGTGCCAGCAGTGGGGCCAGCAGCCCCTTCACCCCCCATCTTGAGAGTGATTACTGCTCCCTCGTGAAGGAGCCTGTGCCGGGGAAGCAGCAGGACTCGGGCTGCCACGTGCTGACCTCTAACAGGTGCCTTGGACTGACGGGGGAGCCCCAGCCTCCAGCCCACCCCAGGGAGGCCGTACAGCCTGAACCCATCTATGCCGAGAGCACCAAGAGGAAGAAGGCGGTCCCAGCACCTTCCAAGCCACAGGCCACAGCGGAACAGGCAGCCGCTGCTCGGGGCCAGGGCCAGGTACGGACAGCTAATGCCTGGGCTCAGAAAGCAGCGTCTGGCTGGGGCCGGGACAGGGAAGGCCCAGATATGGCTCCCCAGGTGGCAGCCACCATCACAGTCATGGCAGCCCATCCAGAAGAGGACCACCGGACAATCTACCTGAGCAGCCCCGACTCCGCCGTGGGGGTCCAGTGGCCACGCGGGCCTGTGAGCCAGGACTCTGAGGCGGGTGAAGAGGAGGCTGCAGCTGGGCAGGGGCTGAGCTCCAGAGAAAGCCACCGTCCCGACGCGAGTGAGAACATGCCCAAGGGGAAGCCTGCCATTCCCCCCAAGCTGTCCAAGAGTAGCCCCGGAGGGTCCCCGGTGTCCCCCTCTGCATCCCCACTGTCTGACCTCAGCGACGGGAGCTCTGCTGGTGGTACGGGGCCCCAGACTTCCTCCAGGGGCCCCCCTGACTCTGCTTCTTCCTGCCGGGCCAATGGCGTCGCCGCCGGTGACTCTGTCCGGTGCCACCCCCCAGCTGCCACCGCCTCAGCCTTGGACCAGAGGAGGCCCCGGTACCAGACGGGGGCCTGGAGCCGTCAGTGCCGGATAGAGGAAGAGGAGGAGGTGGAACAGGAGTTGTTGAGTCAAAGCTGGGGAAGGGAGATGGAAAACGGCGCCGCAGACCGCTCCAGCTCCTCCGCGTGGCACTGTCTCCGCCCCGCAGACGGCTGCTCCGGGCAAAGCAGCAAAGTGGGCACCGGGATGAGCAAATCGGCCTCTTTTGCCTTTGAGTTCCCCAAGGACAGAAGTGGGATTGAGGTATTCTCACCTCCGCCGCCGCCTCCGAAGTCGCGGTGAGTATGATGGTCTGTGTGTAACTCGGGGCCCTTCCAGAAACCTTTGCTGTTGCCCTCTACCGAAAGCCCTCAGGCCCAAGCCCTGAGTCCTGCGCTCTGGGCACCAGCGTCTGCCCAAAGGCCCTTGTGCCTTTATGTAAGTTCTGGGTTGTTCGTGTTCATGCTCAGCAAACAAGCCCCCAAGCGGTGCCCTGCCCGGGATTGGCTTTTTGAAATGACTCTTTCCAAGAAGCACTGCCAAGCTGTTCCTCTCTCCTGGTGCTCAGAGTTGTCCAAGCTGGTACTCTTTTCCTCCCCGTCTCTCTGAAGTCTCCCTAGCAGGCTTTTTCGGGGAAACGCTGAGATTCACCATTTATTTAGACACGCAAAAGAAGGCCAGGGAAGGTTGTCCTGCGGCATTTGGAGAGGCAAGGAGACGGGGAGGCCCACGGGCTGCCAAATGTTTGCTCCAGAAACAGTGAGGCCTTGGAGCCAAGAGCAGGGTAGTGGGAGGCCCTGCACGGGGTTAGTAACCTTCAGATGTGGGTTTTTACCGGGGTGGCGGGGGGAGAAGGAGTTCGTTTTCGCATATGCTGAAATCAACAGCTTTCTCCACTGCTTCACTGCTGTCTCCTGCCAGTTTAAAGTACCTTCCAAAGGCCCAAGAAAAATAAGTGCGTTTTTAAAGGTATTGCGTTGTGCATGGAATTTAAATGGGGGGGGGATTTCCCTCTCATCCCAGCAAAATGGATTGCTATCAGGGAAAGGAGAAACCTGCTGTGTGTTTTGTTTTTGTTTTTGTTTTTTAAGTGACAGCCTTTCCAACAGACTTTTTCTAGTTGTGCCGTTTCCAGTGATTCTGTTTCAGCTCCCGTGCCTCGGGGCTGTTGCCGGAAGCAGGGAGCTGACCACAGAGACATGCAGCTGTGACACTTGACTTTGAACATCAAGGCGTCTCAGGCTGTGATGCTCTCTAACGTGGGCTTTTTCTGTGACCACTGCTTTGTTCTGGTATTGCACTGGCCACCTGCCATGCGGCGTAGACACCCTCCAGATCCTCAGGTGATTTGCAGACTCCTTTTGGCTACAGTTTTAACTTCCCGAGTGAATGAGGGATCCAGCAGCTAAGAATAGGTCCCATTTATATGGCGCTCACTGTGGGCCCGTTGTGGATCTAAGGGAATTAGACCTATTAACTCCTTTGATCCTCAGAACAGCCCCAGGAGGTAGGAATTACCATCCCCAATTTACAGAAGACAAAACAGAGATAGGAGGAGCTGAAGTCACCTGCCAAGGTCACACCGTTGTATCTGGCCGGCTCTGCTCCTGAACACATAGGGCACTTCAGCAGGTGGTGTAGGAAGTGAACAAGGCATGAGAGTAAAACATGGGCATTGGCTCTGTCTGCCTCAGGCCTGGGTAGGTTAGTGGGAAGCATGGGCTTTGAACTTGACCAGAAAATCAAGTTCATGCTGCATCTGTCTTATCTATGGGCTGAGTGATCTTGAGCAAAGCCACTTATCTTGACCGGGCCTCCCTGAAACCGCATGGGAATAACAATGCTTTTATAACACCCTGTTGTTGAAAGACTCAAGTGAGAGGAACAGACTCCAGTAGAGGGGTTCATTATGCAGGCAAGGGCCCCCCCCCGCACCCTATGGGAACCTCCTGGCCCACTCCTAGGCCTACCACCTGAACACCACCTACTTCCTCCGGGAAGAAACTAAACCTTTCTCATGGGAGAATTAAGGGCTTGGAGGAACCCCAGTCACCACAGCAACCTGACTCAGGTAGGGTTTGCATTAGCGTCTGGGTTGAGATCAGAGTTTTTTGGCCCGGTTTGTTATGATAAAACCATTGGATTATATATGTAGCTCAAACCAGGTGGGAATCTCAGAGGTTGTGGATTCCAACTCTTAAAAACAAACAAACAAACAAACAAAAACCAAGCAAACCAAAAAAGTTCTTATTTTCAGGACTTTTGGGGAAAAAAATCTGGGAAATAAAATTAGCTTAAGGGAACCCAGAAAAGAGCAAAGAGCACCTGGCACTATTTAAAATAAAACAAACGCATATATATTTTCATTTGGGGAAGATGTTTTAAGCATTATTGACATCTCTTGAATCATCACATCTGCCTCGTGAGGAGATGAGGGCGGGCTTGGGACCATAAGTTGACTTTTAATTCTGGAACTCAGTACTTACTGAATCCCTCTGAGGAAGGTGCCAGAAACCCACAGTCTTCGAATCTAGCAGGTCAGGGTGATGGCAAATTGGACTGTTCATGGGAACACAGCCCACAGTTGACCCAGGACCAATACCAGTACCACACTGGTAACTATGGCAGGCTGATGTCAATTTTCCAAGATGGAAAATGTTAGAAGGTCTTTGAATGACATTGAAGATTAACTCAGTTTCTTTGCACGGCCCATCTGTGTGTCCTATTTCGAAGACTCAGCCTCACCCGCAAACAAAAATAGCGACTCTCATGACGCGTGTTAAGTACATTCAACGCTCTGGAGAAAGGGGTTGTTACATGCAGGACAGTGTTACTTTTCACTTACATGCACTTAGATCCTTCTGCTTTCTTGGGCTATTATGGAAGAACAAAGAATCATTTTCTGGTTTGCCTAATGGTCCTGCTTTACAAAACTGACTGTGGCTCGGAGTTAAAAAAAAAAAAAATGATGTTGAGAATGACGTGACTTTCCTATGGTGTTGTTTTGGATGTTTGGCAGTAGTTTCTCTGTCTGAGATACTGTCCTCTGTAAGCTCCCATTAGGGGTCTGGAGAAGATTCTTGCTGTAATGCCATGAAGGACAGAGGCTCTCAATGCCCATGTCATACCCTTCAGAGGTATTTAAGCGCACTCAGTGTACCTCCTAGCAGGTGAGGCATGGTCTGGGGCCACCACGGATCCACCTACACGTTCGGGCTCACCAGCTTAGACTGACGGACATCACCGAGTCTCTGGGTCAATTTAGTGCCCCAACTTAGGGCAGAGTTCGGAGGTGAGGGTTGACAAGTCCTGCTGGCTAGGAGGCTAAAACCTACGGGGAAACAAGCGTGGACTTCTTAGTTTCAATGTCACATTCAAGACTTAAAGGCAGTTTCTTGAGAGCGGCAGCACCTGGGGAGATAATTAAGATGCAGAAGAATCAAATTTATCTCTGCCTTTTATTTCTTCGCAGATGCAAACCTGGTTTTAAAAGACTTCGGCTTTTGAGTGACAAGGTCAGTTGAGGGAGACTCCTCTGATTAGTGCGGACAGGAATTTCACAGAAAAACCCCAAATTAGGATGAGAGGCCTGAACTCAGAGGAGGAGTGAGAGCATGGCAGGTGAATAAGAACTAAGACCGGTTTCTATGGTTTCAGAGGCCAAAGGTCTGGCCTCAGGTGAGGCTAACCAAAAGAGAAGAGTTTCCCCAAGAAAGTGAGAGAGGTTTACTTTTGAAGTCGTCACTCATGCTCATCGTAATTTTAACCCACTACTTAGTTACATTCTCCCGATCCTCTGCGGGGATTCTGGGGAGCAGAGACCGAGTCTATCTCTGGTCTCTTGCTCGTTCTTGATGCCCCGCTCACCCTCCCCCGTCACTTCTCGGCAGACAGGTGCTGACAGGGTCACAGATGGAGCTGTTCTGTCCACAGAAGTGGCCCCTGGGCCATTGGAATCAAGATCAAAATGACTTCTTTGTGTGGTCTCTTGGTAACATGGTCTCTCAGCATGAGCCCCAAGGATGGGAGTAGAATGATAGAGATTGCTATTTATCTCCAGACTCCATATCTGATCTGAGTTAAGCTCCGGATGCTTTATTCTTGAGGCATTTTCTGCTACAGTGGATTCTGGTAGAATGGTAACAGTTTACTAGGAAATCCTATAGTCTTGATGTGTAATGGGGCTTTTCTGTGTGGCATTTTGAAAATCACAGTTTGTATTAGAAAGCACTCTATGTGCTTTGAGAATCTTCTCTATGTTTAGCCTCTTTGACAAAGCTGAAATAAGTTGGCTGGTGGTCGGATCGATCCAGGGAAGACTGAATCCTGGGGATACTTCAGGGAGAGAGATTGCTCCCGCATGTACACACAGAGTTTGGCAAACAGAACAAAGCACGTCAGCAATGCACGTTTATATTCTGCTCCCTGCCAGGGGCAAATTAATAGTTGGCCTCTTCCCCTGAGTTTGTGGATAGAACCTGAAAACACTGGACATCGAATGATGCTGTCTGGACCAGGGAGAATCAAAATTGATTTCTATATTTCTAGTCTGTAATTAAAAAAAGAAAAATCACTGAGTTGAACAGTAGTCTATATCAAATATGTTGGAACTTCTCTCCGTTTTGGAGCATACATCCACGGCTAAGGGTAGGGATTCGATTTTCTTTCTGTAATTCATCAGGTGTCTCCTAAGTGCCTACTTTCCATGATGCTCTGTATAAGGTGGTAAAACGTCAGTGACTGGGTTCTGCCCCTTAAGGCCCCTGAGGGTTGAGTGGGTATAAATTAAATCAGCAGATGTGTCGTATGACCACCATGGGCTCTCGCCCTGTTTTGATTCCCTTTGATTAGATTGGTTATCATAGCAACTGGATTCTCAGCACATTCTCATTCTGTTGGGTAACACAGAGGTAAGTTCAGCTCAGTGTCCAGGAGGAACGCAAGAATAGTCCTTCCTTGAAGTGTCTTGTGACCTGATTCAAGGCCAAGGTTAGTATAGGTATATAGATAACCATTTATTTTTGGAAAGGCAGGATGGGGTGGGGAGGCAGATGCTCCCTGAAGGTCAAGAGCACGCTTAGCCGTCTATAATAACACAGTATCCTGTTTGGTGCCTGGTACATAATAGATGCTCAAGAAAGACTTGTTGAATTGTAGGCAGAGACCATGCTCGTCTTATCTCACTTTCTCCAAAAGCACTATGCTTCGCACATCAGGAAATGTTGAGAAAGGAACAAGTAGCTTTAAATTCTTGTATCCAAGTATCTTTCTGAAACCCAGGTTTCTGGATTGCCCCAGTGCTCTGTTTTGGCAGTTACCACAGTATGTCTTGCACCCTGTTAAATTGGATCCATATTTGTATCTCCTCAAGAAATTGTAAATTCCTAGGAGAACAGGAACCATGTTTCATGTATTTTTCTTTGACTTTCCCATAGGATATCTTAGCATAGTACCTGGGACACAGTAGGTATTCACTAAAGGCTTATTGAACTAGGGGGGGACAAAAGGCCAGAGAGAACTACAGATCTTGGCCTGATTTTTCACTGGACATCCCATTACAATTCTGTGCCTAGCCTTGCTCAATAGAACATTATCACCTTGAGTAAAAGAAGCCGAAGTTAATAATTATTAATGTTTCAGGGTGGGCAAACACCCCGATAGGCACAATGTATCCTTTCATGGATTAATTTCTCTCCAATGATTATACATTTCAGTTTTGCAACTGGGCTCATACTCTGCTCTTTTTTTTTTTTTTCCCAAGTGTGGGCCATATGCTCGAGCCCCCATTGTCGATTAAGTGATCAAAGGGACTTTTTCCTAAAATAGCCAGCCTACTTTTTGGGTGTAGAACTCACCAGTTGGTGAGAAATTATCTATGTGTGGTGTGAGTCATTTGTTACTGTGTTAGGACCCTCGATGTGCTCACAAAAGGACTTCCTTTTATCAGGGTTGATAGACCAACTGCAGAGAACACTCGGCGGCCCTTTCTGCAGCTGATAACCTTCAGAGTTTAAGATGGGTCTTCATCCCCTGTACTAGAATTGCTCAGTTTCTTTATATCGACTCTTGGGCACATCCCTAGAACTGTCAGTCGTTAAAGGGTGTTTATGCTATTTCTGTACAAGTTGGTAGAACCCCTAGCTTCGATGAGCTTTTGTCTAATGCCTTGGATGGCTTACTCTCTGTGCTTCTCTAACGGGCTGACTCACGGAAGCAACTGTTCTTCACTGGGGGGGGAAAGGGGAACTTCCAGATTGAAGACAGCTTTAAGAAATCCTTCCCTTTTTACTCATCTTACTGTCCAGGACCTATCACTGTCAGATGATCCCCTGACTTGCTGGTAGTTTGGGTTTTGGCCACTTCGTGCTCATTCATGCTTGTGCTATGAAAACTTATCTGAAGTCTAAAACCTAGGCAAATAATGGGCAGTGTTACCATGTACATTCCTGGGTTGTAGAACACCCTTCAGAATGGCTCCTGCTCTTCAGAGAGCTCCATATAGCCGTCAAAATGAATGCAAAAATATACCGACACTAGATAAACACAAGAATAGTTGGGATAACTTGATATATTAGTAAGTAATATGACCTTGAAGATCAGGAAAAAAGGGAGGAAGTCTTTGGAATTTTAAAACTAGTCATAGTGGGGATGTCACTTAAAATAATGCTTATTGATACGTATAGCTCAAAAGGAAGATTTTGTGACAACATGTTCTTGAACCATGAGGGCAATTCGGTTGCATTCTCCACACCAGTTCCAATCAATGGGAGTAGCAGCCTGAAGCGCCACATGGAAAACAGGGAGACCATGTGCCCTCCCTGCAGGAAGGTTCACCGCGATCAATTAGTACTGTCTGCAGGTCATGCCCGTGGAGAGTGTAGACACGTGGGCCAGATATTTATCAATCTAGGTTTCGAATCTAAAATTTACCGTCTATAATGCAAAATCATTGATCGTCAGTAACTATTCCCTATACTAATCCAAGGGTTTTATTTTTGTTTTTTTTGTTTATTTATTTGTTTGTTTTTTTAAGATTTTATTTATTTATTTGAGAGAGAGCATGAGTGGGGAGGAGAGGGAGAAGCAGATTCTTCGCTGAGCAGGGAGCCCGATGTGGGACTCGATCCCGGGACTCCAGGATCATGACCTGAGCTGAAGGCAAAAGCTCAGTCAACTGAGCCACCCAGGCGTCCAGTTCAAGGGTTTTATACCCGTGAGAGGATCTGTGTTCTGTCCAGCCCAGGCCATCCTAAGCAAACTTTGGCAGACTGTGGTCCTCTCTTTGATTATAACCTCAAAGTTCAGACTACAAGGCCAAAGGTTTTGTTTTCTCTTAATGAGTGATTATGAATATCCCATGAATTGTAACCTTTTTGGAGATCTGTATTTGAGTAAGGAAGAGTTAACCGTTACGTCTGTTACCCATTAAATGATGTATGTTCACTTAGCCTTACCCTCTTTGGTTTGTAGCACCAGCTTTCTATGCTTCCCGATGGCAGAGACAGGGAGTGGGGGCAGGAAGTATGTCTCATCTTTTAGAGGGATAGTTTGAAAATGAAAATTCCATATTATAAATATATAAATATTGTAATATAAATTTATCATATAAATTTAATATAAATATATGTTTTCATAATACATAGTACATATAATTTTTCTGCATCTTCTGGACTGGTGATGAGCTAGGTTGTCTGTTTCAGAGATGTTCAACTTGGGGACAGAGCGTGTCTCCCGAGGGGCAAGTACAAGAAACCCAGGACAAGAGTACTCACTGATCTGTCACATTTACTTTGTGACCTCCCTTCAGATCTCTCAAAGTGCCTTCTATATCTTCATGTCCTCTCTAAAACTTGAAACAGAAATTGTCTCTACCAATGAATCCTAAATCCAGCCCCTTGATCCTACTTCTTATCCTACTTTCAATGCTTGTCCCGTGCCTCTTCTAAAAGCAGAGAAACATAATGAAAGAGACTCTTCTTCTTACAGTTCAGAGTCTGAAGTTTTCTTGGTCTTAACAGTCGTTTAATCACTAAATATTGAGGATTCGGTGTAGGTGGAGCTAATATGAGTTACTGAGTAAGATTCAGTGTAAGAATACATTATGCCCCTACAATCTCCATTCCTCAGTGTTTGCCTCGGAGAAACACTTGGGTCAATAAGGGAACGCATACGATGAAGATCATCACAACATTGTTCACAGTAGAGGGTAGTTGGTGCAATCACGGGTATTCGTGTCTAGGAAAACAGAAAACTAAAATGTCATGAGTATGAAATGAAATACTTAATAGCAGTCAGACATTATGGACTGGATATATATACAGAAACATGGATGAACCTTAAACTGGCTTTGAGTGAACTAACTAAGAAACAGAACACGATCTGTAACACAATGTAATGCTGTAAATTGAAAACACATAAAGTGACAGCATTTTTTAAAAGATAAATCCAAGGATATATATCCAAGGAAATACAGTGAGTACCCGCAAGTGGGAAATCGGGAAATGGAGAGTTAGTGTAGAGATGGGGATGAAGGGAAAAGCTAAAACAATGCAGATCAGTGTGAAGGTGTATCATTAATCGAGGCAGAAGGTGATTTCACCTCTCTGCACTTGAAGTAAATAAGAACATAAAGAAAGACCGAATCATGGAGAAAGAGGACTTACTTGCAAGAAATAAGAATGGCAACTAAGAATATCAAGAAAAATGGTGAATGTTTGAAATAGCTGC
This sequence comes from Halichoerus grypus, assembly GCF_964656455.1. NCBI lineage: Eukaryota > Metazoa > Chordata > Mammalia > Carnivora > Phocidae > Halichoerus > Halichoerus grypus. The sequence goes on from NC_135714.1 coordinate 182,938,205, forward strand.
TTTGGAGAGTGGGAGGTCAAGTGCAAGGATTGCAAGGGAGCCCCAAGGGCTAGCTGAAGGCCGGAATCATGTATTAATTGTGGCCCCAGGCTGCATGGTTATGCACTTTCCTAGAGAAGCAGTAGGCTGCCTGGTGCAGGAGTGAAGATAGAAAATGTTTGAACTTACCTAGTATGCTATTGTGATTTATAATAAATAAACCTTTGGTCTCCATCCCTGTTTCTGGCACAGAGCTCCTAAAAGCCCGGGAGTTTGCTAAGTGATGAATTTCCTAGGAGCCATAAAGGCGTGTTTTATTATGTTAATGAGGTGACTTTTGAACCCACCTGAGGATGGGGGCTGGTTGCCAGGAAATCAGCCCTGTGGTTAGAAGGTTGGAACTTTCAGCCCCACCCCCCAGCCTCTGGGGGAGGAGTGAGGGGCTGGAGGTTGAATCAGTCTTCTGTGGCCAATGCTTTAATCAGCTGTGCCTCTGTAATGAAGCGTCCATAAAACCCCCAAAGGATGGCGTTTGGAGAGCTAAGAGGTTGGTGAACCTGTGGAGATGTGTGTGGAGTGGTGTGGTGCACCTGCCAAGGTCATGGAGTTTCCGCGCCCTTTCCCCACACCTTGCCCTGTGCGTCTCTTCCATCTCGCTGCTCCTGGGTTATATTCTGTAAGTGCAATGTTTCTGTGAGTTCCGTGAGCTGCTCTAGCAAATGAATCGGACCCAAGGAAGAGGTCATTGGAACCTTCGATCTGATGCTGTCTCCGGGTCCTTAGTGTCAGAATTGAGTTGTATGGTAGGACACCCAGCTGGTGAGAATTAGTGGTGTAGGGACCTCCCCTGCCCCCTGCCCACCGCCACGTTGGAATTGGGTGACCAGAACCCTTACCCAGGTTGGGGGAGGTTTCAGCCAGGACTAAAGGAGATGGGAGAGAACAGCTAACAGAGGGCTGAAGAAGTGACCTGGGAGTGGGAAAGAAACCTCATCCTTTCTGGGCAACAGACTGGGCCAGAGAGGGGAGTAGAGAAGATCATCTAGTGGCTTTGTTACAAATAGCCTGACTCTCCCAAGCCAGGAGGGTAGGAACAACATCTAATATAAATACACACAGATTTCTTAAGCCAATAGTTGGGCTCAGAAACTGGGTCAACAAAGTGGACTTGGAGCATTTGCTGAATCAAGAGAAAGAGGGAAAGATAATTCTGAAAACGTCGTTGCCAAAACCAGTAGTCTAGAAACAGAAAGATTCTGGTCAGGCACAGATTGTATTGGTGGATGGGTTCCAAGAGGGATAGGTCAGGAGTAGAAGAGCAGTAATTCCCAAGTTGGTGAGTAAGAATTTGCTACTGCTTTGGTTTACTCAATCACCAGAGCCCTCCGTTGGGGGTGGAGAGGTGGTGTGAAGGGGGTAGGAATCATGGGAGGTTCTTTTTTGCAGAGGAGAGGCAAGCTAATACTGTAAAAGAGGTTCTTCTGTTTCTTAATTTGTATATAATGGAGCTAATCAATCTGGTCAGCTGTGGAGTACGTCAGCCCTGAGCCTGGGGCTACCCTACAAATTAGCAATGTCTTGAATCCTAGATCACACTGAGGTCTGGTTGATGGACAGATCAGTGCTTCCTAGTTACTTTAGAATAATGCGTATCTTCAAAGCATCATCCTGATGAACTTTCTTCTTTGATCTCTTTATTTTTTTATTAAAGATTGTATTTATTTATTAGAGCGAGAGAAAGTGCACATGCACGTGAGAGAGCACAAACAGGGAGGGGCAAAGGGGGGGGGAGAAGCAGACTCCCTGCTGAGCACAGAGCCCAAGTCTGGGGCTCCATGCCAGGACCCCAAGATCCTGACCTGAGTCGAAGTCAAACACCCAATCGGCTGAACCACCCAGGCGCCCACTTTGAGTCTCCATCCAGTATCATAAGAAAAGTAGAAATATCAGAGTGAAATCTGGAACCCCTGTGCTCTTTTCTGCTTCTATCCAGGTAGCAGAATTAGTTTACTGGAGGCTGCTGAAGTCCTCCCTCTGTCTCTGTCTGTCCGTCCGTCCATCCGTCCATCCATCCATCCATCCATCCATCCATCTTTCTGTGCACCTGGTGCTGTTTCCAGCACGTAGCAAACATTAACTCATTGCATCTTGCCCACAGCCCCATGAGATAAGTGTGATTGTTATCGGCATTAGGAGAAATGGGCTGGATGGGCAGCTGAAGCACAGATCGCTGAAGTGCCTTTTATCAGGCACCCGGCCAGAGACCAGTGGAGCCAGGACCCAAGCCAGGCAGCAGAGCTCCCGGGTTCATGGTCTTAACCACCCCATCAAGAAGCCTTCCTAGAGGACTCGGAAATCCGTCTGGGAAGTTCTGGAAATGCTTGCACGGCTCTTCTTCCCAGCGGCTCCTGCAGGTCCTCCCACACTGTGCTGGGCTGGAGGCGGGCCGGCAGTCAGGGTACCCCTCTGTGGATTGCAACTGCTTGGTCGTCCATTTGTTCCTCATCTCCTTTCCATCTTCTCTTCCTTTCCACCTGCATGTGAACACCTGTAAGAGCTTCTTCCTTGACTTTCCAGGCCAGGACTCGGGGCCTCTTTACCTCTATTGGAGATAAAGTGTAGTACGTTGGTGATGGGGTCTCCCTTACCTGCTCCCTGACCCTCCTGGCCTGTCGTCAGCCTCAGCTCAAAGCTCCCCAGGCCAGGTACCTCCAAACCTCTGCCTGCCTTCCTCCGGCACCAGGCAGCCCAGAACTTCTCTAGGAATGTACACAAAAGAGTACCATGCTGCCTGGGGCCACAGATTAAGGAACTTTAATTTTCTGAGACCTAAAAGGTGATCTTTAAAAAACATTCATAATCTCTCAATGCCAAAGTAGATCTGTATATAGTCAGGGCAAATGCCTTCAGATTTCCATTTGACCAATTCAAGCACTTATCCTTCCCTAAAAGTAACGACCGACCTAAATGTTTGCGTGTGCACATCCCTGTCTTTAAAAATAAGTATGGCTTTATTCCTATTTTTAAGTGGTTTCCACTGAATGCAAAGTGCATTCATTGTCAGGTTGAACCAAAGGGTTTTTCAGCTTGTAGAGCTATGGAAGTTACTAGCGCATTAACTGCAAATGCAAATTAATAGGCCTGCATCGTGGGGAACATTGAGGTCATCTGACCGAAAATGAAACTGATTTCCTATCTTTATACATGCTAAGAAATCAGGGGGGAAATATGCCCCCAGAGTAGACTGGACTTATTAGCCCTTTCAGGTGACACTAAGATACTTGGAAAATAACTCCCTTAGCATTTTCATCAAAGAGAATCAAAGATAAAAACAATAAAAACCTTTCAGCATAGTTATCTGCCTTTCTCATCCCATCTCTTGAAAAAAAATTTTTAACTACAAGATTTGTAGAAATTCAGGATATTTTGGAACTGCTGTATTTTGTAAATATGAAAAAGGCTCAGCTATTGAATCCAGCTTTTTTGAGGGGTGTTTGCTCAATGTTCCTGCCTTTTGCAAGTTTTGCTGGACAAGTGTAATTCTTTACTGAAAGGAAACATTTATGCTCCCAGATGCCACCGAGTTATTGAAACAGAGGCAGATAAACTTAGTCAAGAAGTATTTAGTAATTACTGTGTGTTCCAGTATATTCTGAGTGTGACACAGCTCCTCAGTTTATAATTTGGGCGTGGTAACAAGCCTATTTCACATGAAACAATTAGAATAATCTAACCAAGATTATAACCTAATGCTCAGTGATGTGAATCAGACTCAATTTGGTGTGCGTTCCAGAGAAGACGGATCAGTCAGAAAAGACTGCAATGGTTTGGGAGGGATTTGTAGGTAAGTGATATTGACCCTGGGTTTTGAGGGTGTAAAGGTTTGAAAGGGAGAGACAGTTGTTTCTTCAGAGCTAGGATGGGGAGGGGACAGTAATGCAGAGTGCTTTGCAGACAATGAGAAATTAGCCCAATTGGAGCAAAGGATTTATGAGGAGAAGTAGTAGTATAAAAACAAAATGGTGATCATTTTTCTTCCCAAATGAGAAGTCTAGCTATATGTTGTAATATATAAACAGTGGGGGAAAATGTTTGAAATTGAGATTGGCAAAGAATATTTCAGTCACCACGGAGAACCCAAGATCCAGTATGGTGGCCGAGGTTAAGAATACTTACAAGAGCTCTGCATAGGGCTCATCAGGGTCAACCATCATTATGAGAGCAATGTTTTAGAAAGATTTGGAGTCAGGATGCTCAACCCCCAAGGCTGCAAATCTATCCTGAAGGTATAGATTGAACCCTCCATATACTTTTTTAGGGGAGCTTGACAAGTATTTATCTTCTGGGTCGTAGGTTTGTTGAAGCAAGGATGGCATCATCTCTATGCACTCTTGTATCCCCAACACCTAACACGGTGCTCACCACAGAGCAGGCAGTCAAAATTTATTTCTTAAAAAACCTGGGAATGCGGGGCGCTTGGGTGGCTCAGTCGTTAAGCGTCTGCCTTCGGCTCAGGTCATGATCCCAGGGTCCTGGGATCGAGCCCCGCATCGGGCTCTCTGCTCGGCGGGAAGCCTGCTTCTCCCTCTTCCATTCCCCCCTGCTTGTGTTCCCTCTCTCGCTGTCTCTCTCTCTCTCTGTCAAAATAAATAAATAAAATCTTAAAAAAAAAAACAAAAACCTGGGAATGCTCTTCAGGACAGACAGGATGGGGGACACACTGCAGGTAATAGAGGCATAAGATAAGTAAAAAATGAGGTGCTTTTATTCACCAGCAAGCTCAGTGTTTCAACTTGAATCATTTAATGATTTTGACCTTAGGATGTGGCTACCTAGTAGAGAATGAGTGGGGTGCGGCTGACTGTGTTTCAGAGTATATTTGAATTGCTGGTAACACTGGAGCCCAACAAGACAATCGGAGATTGAAAGCTGCAGGTCAGAGGCAGAGCCGTCCCTATTTTCCTGTGCTTTGGGAGGAAGTGCATTTTATAGAAAAGTCAGAGAGGAACTTAGGCGAAAGGAGAGCTCTGAGCAGTGAATTCACAGCTGGCTGACAAGGCATTCCGCCACCATCACCGAAGCTGGCCCTCCTCCTCAGGGCTGCTCCATGGGACCCCACAGTCACTGGCCCAGCCCGTCTCCAGGCTCTGGGGGGCCCTGCCAATGAGGATGGCGTGACGGGCCACGTCTAGGATGGTAAGGGGTTCTCATTCTTTGATTTAGGCATGACTTGACTTATTTGCATCTACAGCTGGTCTGTTTTCACTTCTTCTTGGCAACTTAAAAAATGGGTGTAGCATCTTCTAACCTGTGTGTGCTTTCCGAGCTAGCTCAGAGGTCTTCTCCGAGTCATCATCAAACTCAGCAGTGAATTTGATCAATGCGAAGGCTTGGTGTGCAGCTGTACCGGGGTCTAGAGTCCCGAGACTGAATTTCAGCACTAGTGTTCTTTGGGTTTTCATAAGCTTCTGCTCCGGAGGCAAAAGGCTCTCAACCGAATGCGTGTGAACTGAACAAAAGTCAGGGCAGTGAGAAAGAACCCTGGCCTCCGTCACACTTTACAAACTGTGCCATCTGATGAGGATCCTGGCGGCCATGGGAAGCTTGAGATGCAGTCCTGCTGGGGCAGGGCATCTGTTAAGAATTTCGGACATTCTAAAAGCTTGGGGGTATTTTTAGATGAGGCTTGTTCCTATGAATGAGGAAGTCTGGCAGATGGCTCTTCCGCCTGGATTTTTTTTTTTTTTTCCAGCTTTCTACCAATACAGTACGGAGAAAACTCTGGCAGGGCTTCTTTCTCTAAGGACAATGGGGGGAAAAGCCATTCTGAAAACACCGGGCGGCAGCTGCAGGGCTCAGTCTCTAAGGACACCGGGCCTCTGGCCGCGTATTTCATCCTACTCTCCTGTGACTCTGGCTAATCAACGGGAGGCAGGGAAGGAAGTCTGAGTAAGAACAAGTCGTTTATCACGCTGTGTGAGCAAAGACATCTGTGCAGACCATGCTGTCCGTGCAGCTGATAAGAATGTTATTCACCACCCAGAGAGGAAAGACCGGAGTATGTGGTTTCAGCCCGTTGAAGCCACTTCCTTAAATGACGTGACATCAGATTGCATCTTTTAGATGGTTGGCACCAGTTTTATGAACAGCGGATCAAACTATCATTAATGAGGGGAAAGCGCCTTTAGAAGCAATCAGTAGAGTCTTGCTGTGCATCGTTGGGTGCCCTTGGATTGTCATCTGGCCTTAGGTCTGATAGAACAATCCAGTAGGGCTCAGAAAAGTCACCTTTTTCCGGGGATTCTTAAGAAATCCATTGCATGCATAGATGGAACACACGAGAGCAACTTGATTGTCAGTCTCTGCTCTGATGATAAGCTTCCCCTTTCATTATGAAATCTGAGGTAGTTTTGCTCATTGCCTACTTAAAATGGCAATTCTCTAAGAGTGCAGATTACACGGGCTTCCAAGAAAGATTTTTAATGCAATTCATATAAAAGAGTCATCACTCCCAAGATTTCGCTATTATGAGCAAGGGTTACTCCTTTCTTCCCCATTTACACCAGAGAATTCCAAATGCTTACTGGGCTTTTGTTACCTGGTGGGAGCCTGGGCTTCTTGAGCCCTTTTAGTAGAGAAAGAGTAATATTCCCAGAGCCATGAAAACATGAAAATTCCCCCTGTGCTTAAATACTGAGATTTACCAAGGTCTACTTTTGGAGGCTTCCTACTTCCCTACACATACACACATGTGCAAGCTGCCGAAGATTTATGCTGCAACCCCAAGAATAAGCTAATTTTGTCTGCATTCACTTGGTGAGTTCAAAACTGTGACTTCTCCCTCATAGTGACTAGATTCGGAAGAACTAATTTCTGAAGTCTCAGAAGAGTGGTTAGGTCTGAGAAATAACTTTTTCCAGCTATAAGGCTCTTCTGTGGTTATTACTAACCTTCACTGAATCTGCCTGTCCCACGGTGCGGCCTGGTGGAAATCCTGCTGGGTCATCCTTTCTGTCCCTCGCCTTTCAGCGGCTCTGTAGCAGGTCAAGAAGAGTGGCCATCCCTGGGCTCTTGCAGGCCCTAGTGACTTTCTGTCCTTCTAGAAATGTGCGTTTTCGATTTATCAAATATTTCGAGCCTACAGTGAAGTTCAAAGAATAATTTAACTGTCATGTGTCCTCCAAAGATTTTTCAAGTATTATTAACCTTTTGCCATTTTAGATTTTGAAAAATAAAACATTACAGGTCCAGTGGAAGATCACTTCGTATTTAGTTTCTGTTTCCTTTTCCCATTGTTACCCAGAGTATTCAGTATCTTGAAGGTGATGGGTATTATTTCCATTTTACTACATATATATGATAAACAAAAAAATTATAGCATCGTTATGTATTTTTAAAAGATATTTAAACGGCATCACAGTGTACTTGAGACCTTTTCCAACTTACTTTTTTTTTTTTAAATTGAAGTATAGTTGGCATACAATATTATATTAGTTTCAGGTGCACAACGTAGTGATTCGACAATTATGTACATTATGAAATGCTCACCACGATGTGTAGTTACCATCTGTCACCATACAGAGTGATTATAATACGATTGACTGTATTCCCTATGCTGTACTTTTCATCCCCGTGATTTATTTATTTATTTCATAACTGGAGGTTTGTACCTCTTAATCCTCTTCACGTATTTCAACTCTCCCCCCACTTTCTTGCCCTCCGGCAACCACTAGTTTATTCCTTGTTTTTATGTGTCTCTTTTTCTGTTTTTTGTTTCTTTGCTCATTTTGTTTTTTAGATTCCACATGTAAGTGGGATCATTGGGTATTTTTGTCTTTCTCTGTCTGACGAATTTCACTTAGCCTGATGCCCTCTAGGTGCATCCATGTTGTTACAAATGGCAAGTTCTCATTCTTTTTTATGACAGAGTAATATTTCATTGTATATATGTACCACCTCTTCTTTATCTGTTCATCTATCAGTGGACACTTTGGTTGCTTCCATATCTTGGCCATTGTAAATAATGCTGCAATAAACATAGGGGTGCATATATCTTTTCAAATTAGTGGTTTTTTTTTTTTTTTTTTTTCAAGTAAATACCCAGAAGTAAAATTACTGGATCATATGGTATTTCTATTTTTAATTTTTTGAGGACCCTCCATACTGTTTTCCACAGTGGCTGCACTAGTTGGCATTCCCATCAACAATGCATGAGGGTTCCTTTTTCTCCACATCCTCGCTAACATTTGTTATTTCATATCTTTTTGATATTAGCTATTCTGACTGGTGTGAGGTGATTATCTCATTGCGGTTTTGATTTGCAGCAAGCTGCTTTTAACATCAACATTTAAGAGTCATTTCAATATTAGTATATTAAAATCAAGTTCATTTATTTTTGAATTCTATATCATATTCCATTATAATACTATACCACAATGTATCCATTATTTTATTGATGGACACTGGACTGTTTATGATTCTGTTTTTGCTGTTAGTAACACCATGAAGAGCCTTGTCCATGTATGAGAGTTTCTTTAGATCTACACTGAATAGTACAATAGCCAGTAGCTTAAAATGTGGCTAGTCTAAATTACGTTGTGCTGTCAGTACACAATACACACCAGACTTTGAAGACTTAGAATGAAAAAAAATGTAAAATATCTCATTAATGATTTTATACTCATTGCCTATTAAGATGACAATATTTTTATATATTTTATTAAATAAAAGATATTATTAAAATAATTTCACCTATAATTTGGCTACTAAAATGTTTAAAATTATATACATGACTTGCACTATAATTTTGTTGGACAAGGCTGGTCTAGATCAGGGATCAGTAATCTACCATCTACAGTGTGGTCATCTGTGTTTGTAAATAAAGTTTTATCGGAAAACATGTCCATTCATTTGCGTAGAGTCTACGACTGCTTTCCTGCTCCAGCAGCAGAATTGAGTAGTCGTAACAGAGACCATATGATCCATAAGCCTAAAATATCACCCATCTGGCCCTTTAAGGAAATGTTTGTTGACCACCGATTCTAAAGCAATGATTTTTAGCCTTTTTTTAACAATGACCCACAATAAGAAATATATTTACTATCATGATCTGACAAGCACACACCTGAAACAAGTGTCACAAAACAATGTTTCAAAAATCCTTACTATAATATTTCATGTTTTCTGGCCCCATAGCAGCATATTTTGTTAAAATAAACTGCTGGTAAACTGCCATGACTCACTAAATTGACTTAGCCATTCATTCACTACTAGTGATTTGAATAACATTGCTCAAGGAATATATCCAAGGCGTGTGTGTGTGTGTGTGTGTGTGTATTCACACATACACTTATTTACGTGTTTTTTAGCTTTATCTGTTTATATACATTTCATTCAGTGTTTCTCTAGGTTTACGGAATGGGGAGCTTTGTCCGCTCAGCAACTCTGGTGCTGGAACTCTGGTGCTGGCAGTTTTCTGGACCTGAGGAGCGAGAGACTCCAGAGGCCACTTTGGAGGGGGCTGGGTCGTTGCATTGCCACAGAGCTGGCTTCTCTCCTAGACTGGGGAGTTGTCATTACAACTGCATATCTAGGCTGTATCTGCAAAAGCCGTGATTGATGGATCTGATGAGAATAAAAATATTTTACAAAACTTTCTATGATTTTATTTTGCCAGAGGGTAAAATAAAGATAATCGACTGCCACAGCACTTCTTAAGGATCTGATATTTCCCAGAGCCCTCCAGTGACATTAAAATGTAAGAAATGGTATTAGTCAGAACCTTGCCATCACTATCACAACTTATATTTGACAGCTGTAAAATATTTTTCAATGTGGTTCTAAGAATTGGGGGTGAGGAGAAGGATGTGTTCCTAAAGAGTATTTCATGGTAGCTAACAAACTTTCTCTAAACTTTTCTGGTAATCAGCACAGGATCCCCTGGACTGCAAAGACCAATGCAGGGCCTGGCAATGTTGAACACAAAGAACAATCGATAAATTCTTGACTGTAAGGTCATGTGCATTAAATAAGGCAGTTCTGATGCCAAATCAATACTGCATTGTATATTTCCTACAGCAGATATTGAGATATAGATCTGCTCTAGTGGGAACAGGAATGTCATCAGGAAATATCAGTTCAGACAAATCTGGGTTACCACCAACAGGGAGAGAGCTAGATTGATTGTGGTCTGCCTCATTTTGTGGTGAAAATGTCAGGTCAGAGTGAATATTCATGTAGTCCTTGGAGAAAGGGAAGGAGAAATCAATAAGCTAACCGCTCTACCTGATAATGGCAGTGTTTCCTCCAAGGCAAGTTATTTTTCTCTTGAACTTGGTATTCCAGTCCTTGATATATTGGTAATGATGTCTTAGAGATGCAACGAAAGATTTCATAGAAAGCCTACGGGCAGATTCTGTACTTCAGGAAGAAGGGTTATGTTAACATGTTTCTGAGCATTGCACTAGAAGTCTGGTTAAATTGATATAAAGTTTTCCTTAATTCCAAGGAACGACCTAGACCCTTTGAAGCTCTGTCAAGAGAATGCCAGGCAAAAAGAAATCCCACCTTTTTAGTCCTAATTTGCAATTCACTTGCCCTGTGATCTTGCAAAAGCTACCCAATCTCTGTATATCTCTATACATTGACTCTTACGATAATGTTTGTGTTTTTCTTCATAGAGATGTTATATAGTAGGTAACGTAAATGTTATGGCCAACAGGGTCAGCATACGAAGGCATATTTCCTCCCAAACCATGATTTTGGCATTTGTCTAAATTTTGTAGACTCACTCCTCCTAACCACACTTGAGAAATCTCCTACCATTCACGTGCACAAGGTTTCAAAAGAGTGCCCGTTCTCTCTTCCCAAAATCATTTTTTCAAAACTTGCTGGTACTGTTCAGGCTCCGGGAGCATAGTAGGTTCATGACCCATCACCTGGTTTTTTAAGAGAAACCAAGCTAATTGCTTTTATTGTTTGTTCTCACATTTTCCAGGCACCTTTTAAAGATGAACAAGAGCAGCTCTGATTTGGAGAAAGTGAGCCAGGGCTCTGCAGAGAGCCTCAGCCCTCCCTGCAGGGCTGTCCCCGTCAGCTTCACCACGGGTTCCACAGACAGCCTGGCCTCGGACTCCAGGACCTGCAGCGATGGAGGTAACAGACTTCACCTTGACGGGGAGGTTTAGATTCTCCCGGGTCTGGAAGGCCAGCCCTGGGCTCACTGCCACGACTGGGAATGGCTGAGCTGGACCTACCGTCTTGGTCCCGCTTTGCCCATGAGGTAGACTCCACCCAGGAACAGTTGGCACTAATGCCCTGTTGGATACATGATGAGGCGCCTCATTCTGCGCCCTTTCCACTGACACACAGTGCGTCCACTGATTCCTGGGGTGATGAGCCATTTATGTATAGGTCTGTCCTCCATTTCTGTCCTTGGGATTGGTTCTCAGGGGATTAGGTACTGCCAGCCACAAGTTTTCACCCTCCATGTTTCTCTCTCTCTCTCGCTCTCCGCCATCTTGTTCGCCCCTTCATGTGTATGAGTGCACACCCACGTGCATACACGCACACACACACTTGGACACAGCAGGTGCTTATATAAATGTTTGTTGAATTAAAGCATGGAGGCTTCGTGAGGCTACCATCCGTCCCACTCCCTGGAGAAAGCTCTAAGGTATACTATGTGGGTATGTCCTGACTGGGCACATTCCTGAGAAGGAACTCTTGTGTTTCTGTAGTTGTGCTAGGTAGTATTAAAACCTCTCACCGTTTCAACATTCTTCGTGTGCGTGTGTGTCTTCTGCATTTCTCTTAAACTCGCTTTAACACGTTAGTTTTCGACATGTGCTAACATGACGACCTTTTCTCACTCCTATGGAAATATTTCTTCCCAGTAGGCAATTTTGGAGTCGAGGCTTCCATTGTAAAATCACAATCACCAGCATATTTCGATAGGAAAGATGAGTACTGCTAAGTCTAGAGCATATGTTGTGTCAGTCTGCGGTGTGTTCTTACGGGAAACTTCTGATAGCTCAGACTTCAAAACAGGAAATCTCTTAGTCTTGATTGGGGTGGGATGTAGCAAAAGAGGGCTTGCTTTCTCTGCAGATTTTCCTGGGCTTCCATTTTTTTTCCTTTTCCCATCAAATTGTGCAAAAATTCTGTGAGGTGGATTATTCCACAGTGAGGTGGGCTGGGCTCGTAGACGGTTGGACCCTGTGCCCTGATGTGCTCTCTCGGGGATTGTGACCAATTCTGAGGGAGCAGTGTACAGTGGAGCCCCACTGGCCACCAGCCAGCTCATGTTGATGAGAACTCTACCTAACTGTCTGTGCACTGGGCTAGTCAGAACCGGCAAATCATGTTTGCTCTCAGGACTCTTCAGGTCTAGCTAGGAAGACAAGCCTAAAACACGTGACACACAGGTGGCTGGTCTAAGCTAGGAGATCGGGCTTCCCAGAACATGAATGTTTATCAAGGCTTCCAGAAGAGAGAGGAATCAATGAGGGCTGTGGAAGGGTTCAGGGAAGGCGTTTGGAAAAGATGGCACTTCAACTCATGTCTCAAGTGTGGTTACAATTGAGGAGGTAGAGGGAGGAAAGGGCTCTGCAGGTTACGGAAACAACAAAGGAGGCGCCAAGGCACAGGGTTAGCAGGGCATGCTGGGAAAAGGGCAGGACCACCTGACACACTTCAGTGGAAGCAGGCAAGGGGAAAATGGGACCAGAGGTTGGTGGGAAGGTAGAGGCTGGATTGTACAAAGCTCTCAAAACCAATGTGCAGAAGTGGGAAATAATGGAGCCATTGGGGATTTAGGAGTACGATGGTGACACCTAACTCAGACATTTTCTAATTAAAATGAGTATATTTTCATGGTTCTGCCTTTATCATGAGCCAGTTATTCAATGGGAATGCACTTCAAAATTTGAATTCCTAGATCAACAAAAAGTGTATACTTTGTTACTAGACTTTGGGTCCTTAGAGTGAACAATTTCTACCTGCTGTTCCTGCTTATGGCTCTGTACCCCAGACCATGCTTTCTTTCTCCACCCTCCCTTTGTCACGTCTATTAGACATTAGTCTGGAGACTATCTAGAACCACACTGGTCATGAAATGTGAGGAACCCTTCAGTCCGCTTCTCTTCACTAACCGAGGTGGCTTGCTTTCGATCTGTTCCTAAACAGTTATCTTTCAATCCCATGAATTCTTGCTCACTTTTACCTCATAAAAATAATGTTGAAGTATTTATCCATCACACCTTTTGTGACTATTTGTATCTAGTACTGAAGCTGAGACAGTGGATCTGAATAAGAGAGGTAGAGTTAGTTCAAGCTAAAGTTCCTGGAGACCAGAATGTCGTGTCTACTTCTCTAATATTAAATGTAAAGATATCATTAGACTATTTGTTTGGTCAGGAGGAATTCACTAATGAAAAGAGATGCCTTTTGTGGACTTTTCCTATCTGCAGTAAAGGCTGATCTGAGTGAGTTGAGGACAAAGTCATTCCAGTGTCATAATAGTAGTTTGTGTAAATTTCTTGGAAGCTTATCACGGTTAGTGGTTAAAGTTAGTTTTCTACTATTTGGGTTTTGTGGCCAAAAGAAAAAAAAAGTTTCACATTTTATAAGAAAAGGGGCGCCTGGGTGGCGCAGTCCATTAGGCGTCCAACTCTTGGTTTCGGCTCCGGTCCTGATCTCAGGGTCCTGAGGGGGAGCCCCACGTCAGGCTCGGCGCTCAGTGCAGAGTCTGCTAAAGTTTCTTTCTCCCTCTTCCTCTCCCTCTCTCCCCCATGGATATGTGCACCCTCGTTCTCTTTCTCTCTCTCAAATAAATAAATAAATCTTTAAAAAAAAATTTATAAGAAAAACAAACATAATTGAAATGTATAACTTTGTTGCATTTTAAAAACCAGTGTGTCTAAATTTTATGTTTACAAAGTATCATTTTTATATCAATATTAACTTCACTTCTTTATGCTTGTATTGCATGTCATACCCCTCAAAGCACATCTGTTATCCCATTTGTCCATGTGGGCAATTCAATTGAACAGTGAGTCAACTCAGTGGAAGGAAAAATCCATGTAAGCAGTTGTTTGGTTTATGCTTGGTTTGGGAGGGACAAACTGCATGTGTCAGGACAGATCCATGAATGCTGCCAAGAGGTGATCTGTAGTGAATAGCTATGAGGCACAGTGGTCAGCTAAATGACCCCCACAGATGGGCAGCAGAAGACTCTCATGCTTTAAATGGTTCCTTTTATTTTTTTTTTAAGATTTTATTTATTTATTTGACAGAGAGACAGCGAGATAGGGAATACAAGCAGGGGGAGCGGGAGAGGGAGAAGCAGGCTTCCCGCCAAGCAGGGAGCCCGATGCGGGGCTTGATCCCAGGGCTCTGGGATCATGACCCGAGCCGAAGGCAGACGCTTAAGGACTGAGCCACCCAGGCGCCCCTAAATGGTTCCTTTTAAATAGGTGAACCTAATGTCACATGAAAATCATTTTCCTCTTTGATTTAGGATAACGTTAAAATTCAGTGCCACACTTTAACATACATCCTGGATGCCAGGTTCCCACAGTAGAGGAGATTAGAAAGAGCTCTGTCGAACTGAAGCTGTTGGCACCAGCAATAGATAAGAGGTCTGGCCACACAGTGAATGTAGGTATGAATTCACATGAAGGTATGTACCAGGTAAGTGTTCGTATTTTTATGGTTAGCAGACCAGAGATATGGCCAAGTTAATGAAATATCTTGATAGTAGTCAGCTTCTTTTCCTCAGTAATTATGCCAAGAGGATTTTTTTTAATATTTTAGTTATTTGAGAGAGAGAGAGAACGTGCACAGGAGAGAGCACTAGTGGGGGAGGGGCAGAGGGAGAGGGAGAAGCAGACTCTCTGCTGAGCAGAGAGCCCGATGCCATGCGATGCGGGGCTCCATCCCAGGACCCTGAGATCATGACCTGAGCTGAAGGCAGCCGCTTAACCCACTGAGCCACCCAGGTGCCCTCCCTACAAGAGGATTTTTAAAATATATACATTAGTTCAGTCATTGACTTGATAGGTATTTGTTGAATCCAAACCTTGTGCTGGGTACAATTTTAGATGTTGAACATACAGCAATGACAAGAAAAATGCCCAGTTCCTTCTTTCACATTCCAGTGGGGAGAGATGGAGAAGGAGAAAGATATAAAGGGCTAAAGTAGCCAGTGCGTCAGATGGCAGTAAGTGCTATGGGGAAAAATCAAGCCAGGAAGTGGGCGGGGGGGGGGGGGGTGGATCTGTCAAGAGAGACGGTAAGTCCACAAAGATCAGAGGTCAGTCAGGAGTGACAGCCTAACCTTCACTGAGCATTTGCTCCCCTACTCAGGCTGTTAACTGAGACTCTGTAAGAAGAAAAGGTGGCCCTTAAAAAGGCATCTAAAACTCCCTAGCTGAAAATAGTGTGTTCTGACTATCGAACAGGCTGTCAGAGCACTTGATCCTAAACTGGCCGGGTTGGTCTAATATATTCCATTTGGTGTTTTGCAGTTAGGCCTGCCTCATCCCCTGCCCCGATGGAGACAGACTGAGTCATGGGTTCTGTTCTGGGAGATGGATTAGTGAAGGATGAAGGAGCTATCCCAAAGGAAAAGATACTCATTTTTCAGAATGTCTGTGGCCTGAGCCCTTACAATATCACAAAAGTGAAGCTTTACCTTAGTTTAAACTATTCCCTTTAAGCTGAATTTTAAAATATATATTACTACTTCAATAAAGTCAGTACATGTCTCTGGTAACAATTCACATGATGGGGAAAGATATGAAATGAAAAGACAAAGTCATCAGATACCCTCTAAACAAGCTCCTGCCTTTGACACATTTTGAGCATATTTTTCTATATCTTCCTAGAAATTTTTATCCGTATTTATTTTTTTTAAGATTTTATTTATTTATTTCACAGAGAGAGAGAGAGTGAGCACAAGCAGGGGCAGTGGCAGGCAGAGGGAGAGGGAGAAGCAGGCTCCCCACTGAGTGGAGAGCCTGACGTGGGGCTGGATCCCAGGACCCTGGGATCGTGACCTGATCTGTGGGCAGATGCTTAACCAACTGCGCCACCCAGGCGCCCCTTTTATCCATATTTAAAATGTCATAAACCTCAATTCGACACATTTTTATGCTTAATATATCTTGAAGTCTTTCAAATCAGAACCTCTGAATTGATCTCATTTTTGTTAATGCTGTGTATTTTGTCATTGTGCAAAGTGGTTAAACCCCTCTCTTAACAATGCATGGTTAGGTGATTTTCATTACCAGTCTCCAGTAAGATCCCGTGACACACTTGAAGATAATTTGGTGAACATATCTGTAAGATAAATTCTTAGGAGTGGAATTGATATGTCAAAACATATACATCTTAAATAGACGTTCCCAAATTATCCTGTAAAATGTCAATTTACGCTTCCATCAACAGCATGAGAAAGTGCTTTGAACTAACTGTTAATTTTACTGTTAATTTGGAAGAAAACCCCTAAATGATCCTGTGTTCTTACAGGACATGGAGAGTGCAGGATTCCGCAGCCACACTGGGGTGGTGGGCATGGAATGTTCGCCATGAGCCAGTTTCCAAACTGAGACAGGGCTTCTCCTCTTTTGCATGTAAATTGCATTCACATCTCGATTATTGTTTCTTGGGATGATTAAGTATTCCGGGGAGACTCCTCACAAATGCCACATTTTCCTGCCAGTTGTAAAATGTTAATAATATGCTTCCATTTTCAGACCACGTTTACCTTCTTGAGAAAGCAAGGGTTCTTTTTGAAGGGATACTTGCCTGCTTTTTTTTTTTAAAAAACACTTCGAGTTGAGCCTTTCTGATTGTGTGACCAAACAAGAGTTTGCACAGTTTTTCCTTGGAGGAAAAAGCTACACGTGAGGCTAGACCATCCCCTCCGCCACCCACTTCACTGGGTCTCACGGGGTGGGAAGAGGGGGTTTGGCAGAAACCTGCCAGAGTGCCATTTCTGTGTGCCATTGGCAAGGTGCCCACATAGATGGCTTTCTTTGAATGAGGCCGCAGGCTGTAGGAGAGGTTTGATCCATCTGCTTTGTTCCCTATGCCTTGCATTTAGTAGGTGCTCAGGAAACATTAACTGAGTGAATGGATAAATCTATACAGCCATTTCCAGCTCTATAGTCTATATCCTCATTAAAAAAAAGAAAATGATCCATGGAACACTCCCAAGTTTTTCAAACCAAAAAAAATCCAGTTTGCTTTACCTTACCTGCAGCTGGAGAATAGCCAGACCCAAAAGCTGGGAATTTGGAGCTTGGGTACTCCTGGCCCTGACTCTGCCCTTGGCCTCCACATCTGTTCTGGCCGTCTGCTGTCAGAAGGCAGAGCTGTGTGCCGAGGGAGCCAGACGGGCTCATTCACAGAGCTCAAAACTGGACTGACCACTTCCTCCTTAAGCCTACCTCTCATCTTGGCCGAAGAGAACAATGAAGGTACCTATTAAAACCCCACAAGAAGAGAGGACTCTATGATAAAGAAAACATCACAGTACTACGTCTGAACTTCTGGCCTGCATTTTTGCCTTGGCTTTAAGCTGCTTATCCCAACCACTGAAATCCTGATTTCTTCTCTGCTTTCTAAATATAATGGCACCAGGGCACCTGGGTGGCTCAGTTGGGTAAGCGACTGCCTTCGGCTCAGGTCATGATCCTGGAGTCCCGGGATCGAGTCCCGCATCGGGCTCCCTGGTTGGCGGGGAGTCTGCTTCTCCTTCTGGCCCTCCCCCCTCTCATGCTCTCTCTCTCATTCTCTCTCTCTCAAATGAATAAAATCTTAAAACAAAGAAAATTTAAAAAATAAATAAATAAATATAATGGCACCAAGCTAGTATACCTTCCCCTTGGTCTTTTTAAGATCCCACCCAGTGCCCCATATGTGATATGTGGCTTTTCCACCAGAAACACTTTCTCTTCCCTGAAACGGACACACTAAAGTGATGCAGAGGTGTTCTACTCTGTAGTTGGCTACTGGCTTTATATGCCAAATTGGAAATTGGAAGAAAAACTTAGGAACAGGGGTTTGGAGCTCTCTGGACCAATTAGTATGAAAAGTCATTTAAAAACCTACTGATGATGTAACTACGATGGAGGCAAACTTCCCAGAAAACTATTTTCCATTCTCACCTTTTTTTTACACTCTTAGCTGTAAGCCAGAATTTGGAAACGGGGTGATCTAACACCAACATAAAACCAGGATATATTTGAATTCTTCTCATTGCTGTTGAATCTGAGTCCCGAGAAGATGGGCTGTTGGCCAGAGTTTTTTCAGGACTTTTTTTTTTAGGCATATTTTCCTGAACCAGTGGTTTGCCTGTGATTTCTGCAACTATTTTAGGTGTCAAGGCATATTTGTCCCCTCTCCTTTCTGGCTGTTCTAAATGCAGAGTGTGGTAGTTCTTGCAAATACAGTGACCCGGGCGCCCGGGTGGCTCAGTTGGTTAAGCAACTGCCTTCGGCTCAGGTCATGATCCTGGAGTCCCGGGATCGAGTCCCGCATCGGGCTCCCTGCTCGGCGGGGAGTCTGCTTCTCCCTCTGACCCTCCTCCCTCTCATGCTCTCTGTCTCTCATTCTCTCTCTCTCAAATAAATAAATAAAATCTTAAAAAAAAAAAAAATACAGTTGACCCTGGCAAAACATAGGGGTTGCAGCACCAACCCCCCGCACAGTCAAAAATCCACATATAATTTTTGACTCCCCAGAAACGTTAACTACTAATAGTGTACTCTTGACCAGAAGCCTGATAACATTAAGAGTCAACTAACACATACCTTGTATGTTGTAGGTATTATATACTGCATTCTTACAATAAAATAAGCTAGAGAAAGGAAAATCATAAAATACATTTACAGTACTGTACTGTATTTATTTAAAAAAAAATACATATAAGTGGACCCATTCATTCTGACCCCATGTTGTTCAAGGGTCAACTGTAGTAAGAATCTAGCTGCTCTGTTGCCTACAGCCACATTCATGAGGCGGTTCCCCCATGAAAAAGTGAAGAAACTGGTGGAATCAGAGTGGGTCTTCAGGGGTGCACTCTGGTCCCAAGCAAATAGGTACTGCTTGTTTCATGGTAGAGGAAGCACAGTTTCATTGAGAAGGGCTACACATTGACATCTCTTTCGGAGTAGCCCCGGGAATGCTACCAGCTGAGCTGTTATGTGGTCCTGAGGTGCCCAGGGGCTCTCAGGGTGAAGTATGGTCTTCTCACTAGCTGTGGTTCCAAATCTGGAGAAAAACTTTAAGAAACTGTAAGGAAAGAAATTAGTAAAGAAATTAAGAAATTGAAAGAAAGAGAGAGAGAAAGAAAGAGAAAGGAAGGAAGGAAGAAAGAAAGAGAAAGAGAAAGAGAAAAAGGAAGGAGGGAAGAAAGAAAAAGAAAGAAAAAGAAAGAAAGGAAGGAAGAAACCTTAAGAAGGATGCCTCAGGTTGTGCCTGTTACAGAATTAGGCATTTTTTTTTTTACCTCAAAATCACCATCTGTGTACATAATACCCAATTATATGGGTAAGGTGCACATTTCGGGTGAGCCTCATTCCCTGGATGAGGTTTGGGGAGCTACAGCCCTGCCCTGCTGCAGACGAGTGTGGTCGGGGAGCACTCGGAGGCAGTGCCGTCCTCTGGTTAGGACATGCTTTGTTGGGTGACAGACCCATAGCATCTCGGAAACAAAGAAAAATGAACCATTTTCCACTGAATACCTGGTACTCCTTGCCAGATTTACCTATAGATCTGATCAAAGCCGCTGACTAACACACTTCCCACAGGAGAGCAAGGGAACACCCGGAGGGTAAGGGAGAAAATCACTTCCTTCCAACTGCCTGAACACACAAGCTATTTTTGGTGTGAAAGCAGAACCTTTTGATTCTCCGGGGTAATCTAGGGAATAAGAAGTGTTACAGGATTTCTTTTTTTTTTTTTTTTTAAGATTCCTGCTGTCCTTACAGATTGAAAAGTTAAGGAAACTAGAGGTAGAGGAACCGTGGAAGGAAGAGAGCCTTCTGTCTAGAGGTATTTTATTTCGGCGGCAGCTTTGAGACAAAATGCATATTGGGAGGGGTTGAAAATGGAGTGAGTGGTCAAAATTATAGACTATTCCTGCCGGAAGGGACCTTCACCATGATGCCATCCGGTCAGTTTTTTATTTTATTTTATTTTATTTATTTATTTGAGAGAGAGAATGAGAGAGAGCATGAGAGGGGGAGGGTCAGAGGGGGAAGCAGACTCCCTGCCGAGCAGGGAGCCCGATGCGGGACTCGATCCCAGGATTCCAGGATCATGACCTGAGCCGAAGGCAGTCGCTTAACCAACTGAGCCACCCAGGCGCCCCCCATCCGGTCAGTTTTTAAAGGAGGGAACTCAGCCGGGTGAGGGCAACGGCGAGCTCGGGGCTGGTCCTGCTGTCCGCCCTCAGACCACCGTCGAGGCAGAAAAGGCCGTCATGGGGGTGTCACCGTGACGGAGAGCAAGGAAGGCAAACCCCTAAGGATGGGGAACTAGCACAAGGCTTAAAGCAGCAGCTAGCCCAGAAGCTGATTTGTCAGACACACCCCAGCCAGCGGGCCTGGGGACCAGAAGGATCCTCACCATAGGCCGGCTGTCCCTGTCACTGGAGACAATGCTTAAAGCATTGACCAGAGACTCTGATCACACTCCCCTGCCCCCCCCCGCCCCCACTTCTGTCTGTTGATAACAAATGGAGAATCAGACCCTTTGACACATTCCGCCGTGCCGAATGCAGAAAGGCCAGGAGATGGACCTGTTTCCCCCTGGCTGCCCTCTTGCTCATCACCTGGGTACTTGGTGGCTGAGGCTTAGTGTCCTTTGAGAGCCCCAGGTATAAGGGGTCTTGCTCCTCCGTTTTTCAGCCCAGGAGCTGGTGAGGGATGCTCCCCCTGCTCTCTCAGCCTCTGCTAGAGGGAGGCACAGAGAGGAAGTGAATGTACAGCCCTAGACTTCAGCTGCCCCCATTGCTGACTATACACTTGAGAGGAGAAAAGGTTCCTCCTGGAGAGTATGGGATGGGGGACCCAGGACCCCAGGGTTCCAGAACCTGCTGAGATCAGCTGCGATCAGGATCTCCCGTCTTCTGGCTGCCTGGCTCTCGCTTGCCACCCTTCTGACTGAGAGGGGAGAATACACGGGTGTGTAGAGTTGGCTGGCCTGACCGTGCCACTGTGGCTTGGTTTATAATCAGCCTGGCCTCCTGGAAGGGTATAAATCACTCATTCAGCCTTGCTGGCAGGCGCCCCACCTGTCATTAGCAACGCAGGGTGAGGGGAAGGAAAACTGTGATCTTGTGAAGCCACTGGGCAGCAAGAGTGCTTGCCTAGTGCAGATGTGGGAACGTGAGGAGCACTGTGCTTTCTCCGGGGTCTGGGAAGAGAGGGAGTAGAGCCAGGGAAGGTGTTGGTGTGGGGCCCGACTGCCTCCCTGTGCCGCGCAGGCTTCTCCCTGCACGAGCCTGTTGGTCCCCGGCTCGTGCGTTCATCAAGCTGCATGCATCTACCTTACCGTGCTGTGAGCTTTGCGTTTGGGGTTGTCCTGGACGGGAGGCCTCTGCTGTCAGCTCCCTGACTCTGCTCTCATCAGTGAAGCTGAGGCACAGACATCCGTGCCCGCTCTGCCCAGGGCAAGGGGAGCCCTGATGACGTGCGCATGCCCCTTACTCCCCGAGAGGGACCCTCCTCCCTATGGGGTATCCCAAGTAAGGAGACCCAGTGTTGATCCGAGGGGCCTGGTACCCATGCTTGTTCCTCGGGGGCCCCTTCTGTCCCCACTTTGGTTGAAGAAAGCAGAGGGGGCCTCAGTGTGGGCAGAGAAAGTTGTTAACTCTGCGGGAGCAGCCCTAGAAAGATCCTGTGCATTGAGACAGAACTCACAGTTTGCTTCCTTGGGGGTCTTTCGCTGCGTGCCTGGGACCCATGTTTGCTGTAGCTCTTGCCTTCCGGTCATTCTGCTGAGGTGGGGAGAGGTGTAGAGAGGTGTAGAGAGACACCGCATGCCCCGCCCTGTGTTAGGATGACACAGCTTGGGGAACTCCATGAGGGGCGCATGTCCCCGTGCCTCTGTCCTTGAATGTAAGACCCATATTTCTCTCACTTTTTAACCTTCGGGATACTGGGAGGCATTTTACGACCTATGAATACTTCAGTTATTGCCCTCAAAGCTGCTATCAAAAGAGTGGGGACATCCTCCAGTCAGTTCTGAGAGTGAAGGACATGAGGACTATTTCAGTTTGCCCTTTCCCGTGCCCAGTGGCTCTGCCTTTTTTCCTGCCTATTTTTACCTGAACTCCTGTTTCATTGTGAAACCTCCATTTTCTATGCTGATATAAAGCGTGAAGTCCAGTCTTCATCCTGTCTAGACTGGCCCTCCAGCTCACCGTCTGTGATGCTTCTGAACATCCCCATGCTCTGGGGGTGGGGAAGGGGGCTGAGGCCGTGATGGAGTCTCCCCCACCCTGCCCCCCATCAAGGTCAGCATCCATGTGCCCCACTCTGGGAACTGGGGGTCTAGGAAAGACTCGCTTTCCCTAGAGATCTGTTTCTTCATTTATAAAGTCACGTACCTCCGCCTTCTAAGATATTTCTGGGTCTGCCCTGCCCCCCAAGGCACCAGGGTGTTTGTCAAAACTCATGGCAGTACACACTGAAAAGGGGGAATTTTGCTGTCGGTAAATTGTACCCTCTATTAACCTGACTTTTAAAAAATCCATTCAAAGCCCACAGTCAGGTTTGCCGTGGCTGTTGCATGCATTGCTTGCAAAATGTTGGAAACAACCGAAGTGCCCATCACGAGAGGATCGGTTAAATAAATTATACTTGCACGGATGATATATTATGGGATCGCTGTTAAAAAGAATTGGATAGATCTGTACATCTGATGTGAAATATCTTCTTTGTGTAAATGTGTGCTGTGCATTTGTTTGGGTTGTTTGGTAAATCTCCAGAAGGATCCCTGGAAATTACCAGCCGCAGTTTCCTCCGATGAGGGGGACAGGGTGCTAAGGGACAGGGGAGGAGGAAGACTTCATTGGCACCGTATACCTTTCTTGCATTGTGAATTTTGTTCGTTGTGCATCTGTTGTCTCTAGAAAATGGATACAAATAAAATGAATTGCTTTGACCTCGGGGCCCCGGAACTGATTGGCTTTGGCCTCTAGCCTGATTGTTGCTATTTCTCAATTTCAGGCCCTCCATCTGAGCCAGCGCACTCACCCACCAGCAGTGGGAAGAAGCTCTTTGCTCCTGTTCCGTTCCCTTCGGGCTCCACTGAGGATGTGTCCCCCAGCGGCTCCCTACAGCCCCCGCCTCTCCCCCAGAAGAAGTTAGTGAGCCGGGCAGCCTCTTCACCTGACGGCTTCTTCTGGACCCAGGGCTCCCCCAAGCCAAGAACAGCAAGTCCCAAGCTGAACCTCAGCCACTCAGAAACCAACGTCTGTGCCCACGAAGAGCCCCATTTCAGCTACTCCTCGAGCCCCGGGAGCCGCCATCATCATACCATCTCCTCTTCTGAACCCCTGGAGAAAACTTTCAAAGGCAACGGCCACTGGGTGCCAGTGCCAGGGCTGGCGGGCAGCAAGAGCGGGTGCGGGAGCCCCAGCCTCCAGTGCAAAGGGGTCCCCTCGGCCTCGTCCTCCCAGCTGAGCGTGTCCAGCCAGGCATCCACCAGCAGCACCCAACTCCAGCTCCACAGCCTGCTGAGCAGCATCAGCAGCAAGGAGGGCACCTATGCCAAGCTCGGGGGGCTCTATGCCCAGTCCCTGGTCCGCCTCGCGGCCAAGTGCGAGGACCTCTTCATGGGCGGCCAGAAAAAGGAGCTGCACTTCAACGAGAATAACTGGTCACTCTTCAAACTGACCTGTAACAAGCCCTGTTGTGACTCGGGGGATGCCATCTATTACTGCGCCACCTGCTCCGAGGACCCCGGCAGCACCTACGCTGTGAAAGTAGGTACCTCCCCGCCCTCCCCCCACCCTGCTTCCATTCTGCACTGCAGCCAGCTGGCCCCAGCTGTGACCGGGCTGTCGGCACAGGCTAGAAGCCTGAGCTTCCTGCTAACACTTAGTGCTCACCGATTTCTCCCTCAGCCCGGCCTGGGACCCAGTGTGGTGAGATTTGTAGTGTGAATGTGACATTCGTCCTCTGCATTCAGGAATGAACCTGTGTCATCTAGTTGGAAAACAAGTTGACTTAAATTTAAGGCAGCAGAGAGTTCATTCATTTATTCATCACATTTTTACGGAGGGCCTACTGCATGCCAGGTATTTTGTAAAGATATGAGTCGATAGAGGTGAACGTAAGGTTCCTATGGAGCTTATAATCTAGGAAGGGAGATAGCCAATGAAGATACTGTTCTGCACATGTTAGAGCTGGAGAGAGCTAGGCCTAAGCATCATCGTGAGCAATGAGAGTAATTGCATCGATTACGCATTTGCTATGCAACAGGCCTCTCGGGTGTATTCCCTCCATGACCTCACGGTGTCACAGCGCAGATAGGTTTTACAGGTGGGGAATCAGAAGCGCAAAATGATTAAGTGATCTGCCCACGGCTAGCTGGTGGCTGAGATGGCTGCGAATGCTGCTTTGTTTTGCCCGCAACACCTCTGCTGCCATCCTGTCAGTTAAGAAAAAGGAAGTTCCGAGAAGTTAAGTGACTAGCCCAAGGTAACACAGCTCCTGAATCTTTGCCACCAGATCAGGGCTGTTGCTACCCGCCCCCCCCCCCCCCCCATATTGCTCTCTCAAGACGTGCCTCTCAGCAAGCTGGCCAAGCTGTCTGCACCCATCCGGCCACTCTGGTCTCCGACACACACTCTGGTCCTTCCAGGCGGCCCCTTCTCTCATGTTCTTTGGCATCCCTTGAATACCTGGTGGTTCTGCAGCTCTTCTATAAATGCAAGCTTTTGTGGTGAGCAAGGAAGGAAATGCTGAGCTCTTTTCTTCTATCACCTGTCCCCAGATATTCTTTTATTTCCAGTTAGAAAGAAATGCAAATAGTGAACTAACATGAAATGGTCTGGGGAGGAAGGGTAGCTTCCTGCTTACCAGTGGAGGTTTTTTTTTTTTTAATATTACGATTATTGGCCAAGGAAAATGGCAGTGACTTTTACTTTGAGCTTTTTCTCTGAAGAACTTGGTGACACAACCATAAAAGATAGATGGGTAACCCCTGATTTATATGTTCAGGGGCTATATATAGTTATTTGCTGCCTTCCTAGGAAAAAACAGGGTGGTGGGGGCTGTACGGCTACAAGGAGGGTCCAGCCGATGGTCCAGAAATCAAGGCCCCCAAAGATGAGGCGGGAATGGCTAAGATGGCAGGCGCTAGATGGAGGCAAACGCCAACGTCCTGTGGGAGAGTCTGTGCATTTCTTGAATCTCATCATCTCTTTCTATCTAAACCCAGCAGCTACATTCTTTTTTTTAAGATTTATTTATTTATCTATTTATTTATTTGACAGAGAGAGAGAGGGAACACAAGCAGGGGGAGTGGGAGAGGGAGAAGCACGCTTCCTGCTGAGCAGAGAGCCCGACGTGGGACTCGATCCCAGGACTCTGGGATCATGACCTGAGCTGAAGGCAGATGCTTAACCAACTGAGCCACCCAGCCACCCCATGGTTTTTATATTTCTAAGTACTTGTCATGGGCAGCTCGGATCTAGGACCTCCTATAATAATGCAGAGTTAGCCATGTTCTCTGCAGAACAAAGCAGAACATCCAGCTTTCCCAGAGGAGGTAAAAAAACAAGCGTCCCTCCTCATTTCATTAGAAATGTGAACCAGAAGGAGACAGGAACATAGCCCTGGCCCTCTAAGGAAGAAGTCCCCGGGTGTCCTATTTGACTTTGCCGGAGACTTGGCAGCTCAAGGACTATCTCTGTCATGTACGGAAAGGAAATTCGGAGAAGAGCTTCAAATATTCAGAGTCTAGAGAACAAGGGTATCGATCTGCAAGCGCGCCTGGCCTGGTAATTGTGGGGCGGGGGCTTTTGGAGCATCCTTTCCCACGTGCAGCTGGTCCACTTCATTAGCGCTGCAGTCTAGACGGAATACAGTCATCTGGAAGCCGAGGGACGGAGCGGTCCCCCCCCCGCGCCGCCACCCTGTCGCGGGCCTCGCTTCATCTGTGCCTGGGAAGCAGGAGCCTTGCTGGCGAGTCCCCGTTAGCCAAAGCAGGCTCGCACCTGCTCCCACTAAACACCGGGCCCTCCTGTTTATGGGCTCAGCGCCCTGCAGCCGCCAGGAGATTAAAGCCAGCTCTTGAAGCCCTGCTCCGGGCATACGTGGTAGGGGAAAAAGAAAAAAATCATCAGCTGTGTGTGCCTTTTCAGAGCTGCTTTATTCCTCAGTCAGCTCCAACCCCAGTTGGGTAATTAGGGACCTGCGTTAAGCCAGCTGGGCCTTCTTTATTTAACAAACGTGACTTCGCCCAGATTTTTAACCATGAATGAGGCTGTGGCTCCAAAGTTTAAAGTGAGACTTGGCTCAGCAAAACGTTTGAAAGTTGAGCTGAACCAAAGGTTTGTGTGGTCTTGCACCAAAACCCGAGCACACACTCCCTGAAAATGAGGTAGAGGGGGTGAGGGTGGAGAAGAAGCCTCCCCGCGCCTGCGCCCCTTCCTCTACCCACCCCCACCATGCAGCACCCTAAAAACGATCTCAGGGGGAGCCCGCCCAGGCCCCCCCCCCAGCTTTGCTGACTCTCAGATGCAGGGCACGAGGAAGCTGCGACTGCTAGCAGAGGACCAGCTCACTGATTTTGAAATGCATCCAGCCCAGTTGCCATTTACTCTGCTCCTTCATTTACATGTCTGTGCAAACTGTCAGTGGTGTTTGCTGGGCCCAGGTTTTTGACAGCCTTGAGAAAAGGGATCCTTGGAAACACTTCCCAGGCCCTGGCCAGCTGTACCATCCAGGTTGGTACAATAACCTGCAAGCCGGCTCTGGATGGCCTCACCACAGGGCTCCAGCCAGACCTGCAGAACAATCACCATAGCAACCTTGTCCAGTGAGTGCTCACCGTGGGCTGGTCACTGGGCTGAGAGCCACGCCTGCCTTGTGTCATGGACTGCTCACGGTGGCCCCAGGGGGAGAGGGCACCTATCACTGCCCCGATTGCAGAGGAGAAACCAGACTGAGACACGTCAGGTCGATCCTCATTCTTGTGGACTCTGTATTTTGGAATTCACTCACTAAAATTTATTTGTAACCCCAAATCATTTTCTGTGGTCGCTGCCCGCACAGAGTAGGGGGAGATTTGAGTCACCCGAGGTACGAATTCCCAGCCCAGGTGCGACAAGGCAAGTCTCTGGCTTCCTGTCTCAGCACTCATCTGTGAACAAGTGTCCTTGTTGTGGTATCTTGATTGCCTCGTTCTTCCCACGTTTGTGTTTGTGTTGATGATTTCACCGTTGAAAATGACCAGGCTGAGCGCTCCCTGGTATTCCTGAGTGCCAGAAGGTTGCAATGTGCTTCTGGGCGGGTGTTAGGTAAGCTTCATTCGGGCCTGAGTTACAGTGCCGTCGGCCGTGAGTTCTGGGTTAGCGAATCAACAATATCTGCTGCTAAGGCGTCTTTAAACAGAAACACCCACAAAACGAGGTTCTGTACTGGCCCCGTTGGTAAAAATGTTGTGACCAGACGCTTGTAGAACTCTGCCTTCTATTTCCCTTCGGAGCAGTGGGTCAGTATTCACTCATAACGTGTTCGTGGCTGCTTAATAGAACATAACTACTGCAAATCACAAGAATCGATTGCAACTTGCCAGTGTTTGCAGAGTTCGGAGTTAAGCCAAAGTCTTTTTCACTCCCAAGCCCATACTTTTGGCCCCTGGAACACATCTCACTGGTACAGTCTTGCACAAATAATTTAACCCCTCGGAGCCTCTGTTTCCTCTTCTGTAGCAGCCTGTACTTCCTCCTTCCTCATCGGGTTATCTGAGATGTACCGAGACACTGTGAAAAATGCTTGGTAGGCACAGTGCCTCACATGCAAGTTAGGCGGGTGTCTGTGATGGCCGAGCAGCTCTCACGGGAGGAGAGTGACCTCGACCTCAGCAGCGCTTTGCCCACATCGCCCCAGGTGGCACGGCAGACAGGTCTGTACACAGTGGCTGGGATCGAGATGCAAGACCACTTTTCGAGGACTGTAAATTCCCTTTCGTTTTTTTTTTTTTTAAGATTTTTAAAATTTATTTGAGAGAGAGAGAGAAAAGGTGCAGGTGCCCCTCCCTTCCTTTAATAGCGTTTCAGAAGACTGCCATTTAAAAACCAAATACAGGGGCGCCTGGGTGGCTCAGTTGGTTAAGCGTCTGCCTTCAGCTCAGGTCATGATCCCAGGGTCCTGGGCTCGAGCCCCGCATCAGGCTCCTGGCTCCGCGGGGAGCCTGCTTCTCCCTCTCCCTCTGCCTCTGCCTCTCCCCCTACTCATGTTCTCTCTCTCTGTATCTCTGTGTCTCAAATGAATAAATAAAATCTTTAAAAAAAATTAAAAAAACAAATACAGTTGGGTGGACTAGAACGAGGAGTCTGCAACAATGCCCCTCAGATATGTGTTCCAGAGTCATTTCTGTTAGTGTAATAGGGAGCAGTGTCTGGGAGAAAATGTGCTGCCATTTTATTTCTGTTTTACTTCTGTAATAGAGAGATGACTACATTGATGTGTTACCTCCTTCCTTCCCCCCCTCCCCATGATCGTTTTTTAAAAGTTTCCTCAGAGGCTGGACTCTCTTATGCTGAGAAGGCTTGTGTGGCGGCAATCTAAATAAATCTCCGTGAAAAGATGCTTGCGACAGAACTCCTGAAAACGTCCCCTGTTAGCAGGTGGCCCCTCACAAACACTGCTGTAGTCCGTCGCGTGTGGCAACGCAGCAGTCCGAAGGCTTATTCCGGGTTGTCTGCAGGATGACATGTTATAGAGGCGAGGGGCCCTTCTCTGCAGGATCGCACACCGACCCTTACCTTTCTGTAAAGCGCGGCCGAGGCTGCACTGTATCCTTTGGAGAGAGGAGACCACAGACCATCTTCTGTCCCTTTCATGTAATTACAGGGAAATCGAGGCCTGACCGAGGGCCATTATGTCTGGCTCAAGACTCTCCAGTTGTGGCAGCCAGAGGAGGGTTAGCGTTGCTCGAGATGCTTGGGGGCGGTGGGGGGGGGGGAGGGGGGCTGGCACTGTCATTAGTACAAGACGATGTTGGAGAGGCAGGAAGGAGGTGGTCGTGGGGATTCCCCAGAGGAGTTTGAGATCATCTGCTTGTTTATTCCTACCTTCAGTTTCGAGGGTGCCTTGGGCTCTTTGGCATCCCTAACCCTGGAGACCTTTCTGTTTTCTTTCGGCTCTGTGACTCACCCTCGGAGGATATTGCATGTGGCTTCCCTCTAGCAGTGCCAATGAAATTGGCTGGCCCTGCAGGCCATGGCATCTAGAAACTGGGGCAGCCTGAGGGAACTTGGCCACATCCTCGAGGGGCCTGCCTCTGTCTCTCAGATTCCCTAAGAAGGGAGCACCCCCGTGGTCAGCCATCTCCACTGTCAGGTAGCTGCCTTCGAGCGCAAGGGATGGGGAGTCAGGCTGACAGCCTGTGTAAACTCCTGTCTGGCTTCCTGAGAATTTGTCCAGTCCACACCGTGGGCAGACGGATGTCTTCCTACTGATACCCAGGTGCCACCCTGCATGTCGTTCTGCAGGAACCCCACTCCTGCTGGGTTATGTAGTAATTTTATGTTTAACTTTTTAAAAAAAGATTCATTTAATAATTTTAGAGAGTGAGCAAGCGGGGGGGAGAGGTAGGGGGAGGGTGGGCAGAGGGAGAGAAAGAATTGCAAGCAGACTCCCTGCTGAGCATGGAGCCCAACCTGGGGCTCGATCCCGGGACCCTGAGATCACGTCCTGAGCTGAAATCAAGAGTCAGCCGCTTAACCAATTGAGCCACCCAGGCACTCCCTATGTTTAACTTTTAAAGAAATTGCCAAACTGTGTTCCAAAGTGATGGCACCATTTTCCACTCCACCAGCAATGTATGAGGGTTCCCATTTCTCTACATTCTTCCAGACACTTGTTATTGTCTGTCATTCTTATTATAGATGTTCTAGTGGGCGTCAACTAGAACCTCACTGTGGTTTTGATTTGCATCTCCCTAATGGCTACTGATATTGAGCATCTCTTCAGGTGCCTATGGCCATTTATATATGTCTTTGGTAAAATGCCTATTAATATCTTTTGCTCACTTTTGATCGGGTAGCTTATCACCTAATTATTGAGTTGTAAGAGTTTTCTGTTCAATTTTATTAAAAAAATCATTTATCAGCTATGTACTTTGTGTTTTCTCCAGCCTATGACTTGTCTTTTCCTTTTCTTAATGGTATCTTTAGAAGCACAAAAGCAGAATTTTGACCATTATCTACTTTTTTCTTCTGCGGACCGTGCTTCTGGTATGGTATCTGGCAACTCTTTGCCCAACCCAGAGTCTCAAAGATTCCTGTGTTTTCTTGGAAAATGTGCATTTTTGGCTCATACACCGAAGTCAGTGTGATCCATTTTGAGGTAATTTGTGTGTACGGTGTAAGGGTTTCAGTTCACCTTTTTGCAAATGGATACCCAAATGTCCCAACACCGTTTGTTGAACAGGATGATGGAGTCCACTCTTGACCTGACTTTGCCTTTTCCCCACAGATCTGCAAAACCCCTGAGCCCAAGACAGCCTCCTACTGCAGCCCTTCTGTGCCCGTGCATTTCAACATCCAGCAGGACTGTGGCCACTTTGTTGCCTCGGTGCCCTCCAGCATGCTCACCTCTCCGGACGCACCCAAGGACCCTCTGCCTGCGCTGCCCTCACACCCCCCTGCCCAGGAACAGGACTGCGTGGTGGTCATCACCCCGGAGGTGCCCCACCAGACCGCCTCTGACTTTGTGCGGGACTCAGCCACCAGCCATCAGTCCGAACCGGAGGCTTACGAGCGGCGCGTGTGCTTCCTGCTTCTGCAGCTCTGCAACGGGCTAGAGCATCTGAAGGAGCACGGGATCATCCACCGGGACCTGTGCCTGGAGAACCTGCTGCTGGTGCATTGCTCCCCGCAGGCCTCCCCTGGCCCCGCCTCTGCCACCCCCACGCCCCCTGTCTCCTCTGCCACCTCCAGTGCCCCGGCCCCTGCCGCATCCCCTTCCCCTGCTGCCGCTCCCTCGCCTTGCCCCGCTGCCGCTCCCCCCGCCAGTGTCACTCCCAGTCCCTCGGCTGCCCCCGCCTGCCAGGAAGGGCCCAGGGAGAAGTACCTGCCCCGGCTCATCATCAGCAACTTCCTGAAGGCCAAGCAGAAGCCAGGCGGCACCGCCAACCTGCAGCAGAAAAAGAGCCAGGCCCGGCTGGCCCCCGAGATCGTGTCTGCCTCCCAGTACCGCAAGTTCGATGAGTTCCAAACGGGCATCCTCATTTACGAGCTGCTCCACCAGCCCAACCCCTTCGAGGTGCGCGCGCAGCTGCGGGAACGGGACTACCGGCAGGAAGACCTGCCCCCGCTGCCCACCCTGTCCCTCTACTCGCCAGGCCTGCAGCAGCTCGCGCACCTGCTGCTGGAGGCCGACCCCATCAAGCGCATCCGCATCGGCGAGGCCAAGCGGGTGCTGCAGTGCCTGCTGTGGGGGCCGCGGCGGGAGCTGGTGGAGCCGCCGGGCACGTCGGAGGAGGTGCTGTGCGGCACACTGCACAACTGGATCGACATGAAGCGCGCGCTGATGATGATGAAGTTTGCCGAGAGGGCGGTGGACCGCAGGCGCGGGGTGGAGCTGGAGGACTGGCTGTGCTGCCAGTATCTGGCGTCCGCGGAGCCGGGGGCCCTCTTACAGTCGCTGAAGCTCCTGCAGCTTCTGTGAGCGCAGCCCCGGGCCCCGTCCTGGAGCGGCCCGCTTCCCTGCCTCACCCCAGAGCACCCCCCCCCCCCCCCCGCGCCCGACCTTGCCCTGGACACGCCCACCTCCCCCTGGGAAATGGTACAAACGACTGTCATATTTGGATGTAATATATATAAAAAATATCTAAATATGAAAGACTGCGGCTGTCATTGCCCACTCTGGCCTCCCCTCGTCCCCAGGTCCCCCCGGTTTCCTCCTGCAATCATGTCCACTTCTGGCTCGGCGCCAGGGCCTGGGGACAGTTCTGCCAACAGAGCGAAGCCTGCATTCTGGCTTCGCTGCCTCCTCATGGGGTCACTTCACCATCTGGTCAAATGGCTATTTAAAAAAAAAACCAAAAAACCTGAATTTAAAAAAAAATTGGGGGTTGAGTCATTAGCAAAACTCTTTTATCGCCAAGTGCCCGGGTGTGTTAATATCTTGGTGGGTTAAATTGCATCTAAGCTTCTGAGCCGTGGCTTCAAGACCACTTGAGGGGTCCGTATCTCACACTTCTGAGATAGAGCAGCAGGCCACTCAGCCCCGGGCGTGTGGCCACCACTTAACCTTCCCTGCTCCCCTCCCCACCCAGCAGCCTCTTAGAAAGAACCCGGACCCAACTGTGAGCCCAGCAGAGGTTCCGTTTCCAGTGTGCTAAAGCTGGTTGCCATTTGTATGGGTCAGAGTCCTGGCCGAAGCAGAATCCACCCCAGATGGTTCAAATGAAGAAAATTTAACCGGGCCACTTAGAAAGGTGTGGGCAGGGTTAAGAGCAAAAAGGAAAGATGATGAGGCAAAAGCATGGAGCTGACGTGGAAGAACTAGCTATATTCACCCTCCATCTCCCACCTGTCATCCCCAGGCCAAGCCCAAGAGGGGCCAGGGGATGGAGTCCGCAGGAATGGCCTCCTCCTTGGGGCAGGGAATGGGGAAAGATGGGGTGGGCTGGGGCGAGGCGGGGGGGCAGCATGCTGCCTCTTGCCTGGACTGTGCTAGAGAACAGCAGTACCAGAATAAAACAGAGGTGTTCCCGCTCCCAGACCAGTAGTTTCCCTGCTGTCCTAAGCTCCTTCCTGTTTCCATTTGTAAAACACGTATTCAACACGCTTACTGGCACCTACTACCTACCGCGGTCAGTATTTGTCACTATGCCTTTAAAGCACGTGGAGAGACTTAGGAAGCACCGGATCTTTTCTCTTCAAACTAGACACACAAAATGTTACTAATTACTCATTTGAAGGGAGACAGCCCCAAGACCCTCGGATTTCTACCTAAATGGTAATCTTCCACCTTGCGAGCTAATTAATTTCTAAAACCTTGTTAATAACTATGGACAATTGTAAAATAAATGCAAAGATCTTAACGGATGTCCTAGAAATCTGGGAATGTGGTTAGCAACCAGGACAGGGAAATCTCGCGGGTCCCCTTCTGCATATTAATTTCACTCCTTTCGGACTACAGGTAAATACGCCCCCATTTCCCTGCGACAGCTGTGAAGAGAGCGCCTGCGCAGCACACTTGCCTTGTCAATTGCTGCTTGAGCACTGAGGAAAGAACTGAATAAGCCAGCTTCCAACTCTATTTGGACAAGAGAAAAGAGCCTTCGAACATGGAAATCATAATTCTTCATAGGACCTGTCTGTTTCGGGGGCGATATTTTGTCAGTGGTTTATTCCTGGGAATTTTCCGGGCACACCCTCCGCCCTCGATTTGCTGTCGTTTGCTTTCTGGTCTTTTCTCACTTCAAGTAAATAAGCAAACAATGGGGAGGGAGGAAATAAACATTCTGCCAAGGGAATGCAGTGCCACTTGGAAACGCATGTCTCGAGGCACATTTTAAATCTCTGAATGAATGACACCTTTTATATATGCCACCCACTTCAGGGGAAAAAAAATAATTGAGATTGTAGAGAAGGTTTTAAAACCAAAATGATTCCAAAAGTAAAGGTGAGACGAAATGATCGCAAAATAGTCCAGTTGAGAAGAAGAATAACAAACACCAAACTTACTTCTGAGTTGTCTACCAACGTAGAAAAAGCAGAAAACAGGGGCTTGCAGAATTCTTTGTGGAATTTCAGGGGACAGTTCAGTTCGTCATGAGGAACAGGCCTTTTTCCAGTGTGTGCTTCTGAAGGGAATTTGTCAAGGATTTCCTTGTTTAAAGACACTGGATAATGTCCCCAATAGCAGTGTTTGTTTTTTGGTTGTTGTTTTTTTTTAAAGACATTTTCCTAGATAGGGCAATTTCTTATATTCACTATTGGTGAAATCCAAGTGGGTAACATTCAAGCCTATTTCCATCGAGGTGATTATAGAGGATACTTGCCACCCATTCATCTCCATGGGTTGTTGGCCTTTTCCATAAATGGTAAGTCATGTGAATACATATTTTCGGTTGGGCAAATAGCTTTAGCCACTCTAAATTCAGGGGCTCAATATAATTGGGTGGTTTTTGTGTTTTTTTGTGTGTGTGTGTGTTTTTTTTTTTTTTGCCTCAAAATACACCTGCAATGCACATCTTTATCTCCCAGAAAGTTCAAGCACTAAGTAGATAACATCCAGAAACATTATTTTGTTCCACAGGGCTGAGGTTCAGAACAAGCAGGGACTTTGGTATAATGCCGGGCTCCTAACCCTTGGCTATTCAATACTCCTGGCATCTGTGGACTCATCATCTCCTTTTTGCTTGGCTTGAGACCCAACTACTGGTATTTAAATCTCCAAATTTTTTTTTCCAGCTCTGAGTTAGGTCGCCCCCATATCCTTTTCACATTTGTAATCTTTGTTAACGGGGCCTTTCCCGTTTTCATGCCAAGATGTGGAATCTTTTTTCTTCTCCTCAGTTCTTTCCTGTAGGCGTTATGAAGTCGTACTTCTGAATTGTTATATCCTTACCAGAAGCAAGATATGCACTTCAGGGGATTATTTATTTATCATAACACATGGCTCAGATCTAAAAAGACAGGGCTCCGGGGAGCTGTAGTTACCAGTCTGTGTAACACTTCCTGGTTTTCAAGAGCTCGGGGCTGGAGAAAATTCTTTTGTGATATGCACTTGCACACAAACAATTATAACTATTTTGAAGAGGGAAGACACATGTTACTTTAATGACTTCTCTCAAATCCATTCTTTAAATATACAGCTAATAAATGAGGCAGGCCTTTCCCACTCTGCTGACTATCTATAAATCTTTGAAGATCTCAGGATAAGCTTATTAATCTCATTAAAAGTAGTAGATTTGTCATGTAAAATCTGCTTGGCATATTTAATAGAGGGCAATGTGAATGGAATTGATTCATTAGAAACCAAAATTTAACCCGACTGATGTCATTGCTAAAAATAGAAGACAAGAATAAAATGATTGGGGCAAGTTCCATGGGGCGAATATCTTAAATTACTCTTCTCTTTTCCAGTGCTAATTAATGCGGGTTAAGGGACAGCCAAGGAGACCTACTCCAGACTAAGGATGTTCTGGAAGGACTTGCACTCTGGAAGGTTATTTAGGAGGTAGCCAGATGGGTTCCAGAGCCTCAGGAAAGGAGTCCAAATTAACCCCAAAATGATGTCATTTATTTACAGAGAACTGGGGTCCAGCCAGAACTTCCATGATCCATTTGGAACCTTCCTGAGTCCTGGATGCTCAGTCTTCTCTGATCCATATCTTTCCTCCCAGAGCTTGACGACACCGGTTCCAGCTTTCTGGAGTAGGGAAGGCAAAGTCAAGCTTACTCAGGAGCTTTCGGCAGGCCAACAAACTAGCTTGGTACTGAATTATACCAGTGGGAATTTGAACATACAGTTTTATCATACGTTATAAAGTGCTGGGTTCAAATCTTTATAGATCCTTTACCAGAAACGAGTATAGCTATTTCAAAAACAAACAAAAAACAACAAAAACCACTGTCCTGAACACTGGATGTGCTTAGACCATGAAAACATTTATGTTTCATATT
Organism: Halichoerus grypus; assembly: GCF_964656455.1. Taxonomy (NCBI): domain Eukaryota; kingdom Metazoa; phylum Chordata; class Mammalia; order Carnivora; family Phocidae; genus Halichoerus; species Halichoerus grypus. The sequence continues at coordinate 182,974,077 of NC_135714.1, forward strand.
AGGACTTCTTAAAGCTTATTCTTCAGACTTCTGACTTACTGCCTTATCAGGGATAATTAGGTATGAAAACAGATTGACAGAACGAAGCATGGAGATGTAAGGAGGGAAGAGAAGACAGGAAATGAGAAAGCAAGGTTCAGAGACAAACCACCTGCTTTACTACTTTCCTGGCACGATCCCCGATAATTTCCCACAACCCCAGAAGGGGATTCATGAGCCTTGGCCTGCTCAAGCTGCTACAAAAAAGTACCATAGACTGGTGGCTTATAAACAACAGAAATTTATTTGTCACAGTTCTGGAAGCTGGGAAGATCAAGATCAAGGTGCCAATAGATCTGGTTCTGGTGAGGATCCACTTCCCAGTCATAGATGGCCATATTCTTGCTGTGTCCTCGCTTGGTGGAAAGGGCAAATGAGCTCACAGGGGTCTCTTTTTTAAGGGCACTAATCGCACTGACGGGGAGGTTTTCACCCTCATGACCTAAGCACCTCCCAAAGGCCCCAGCACCTAATCCATCACCTTGAGAATTAGATTTCAATGTATGAATTTTGGGGGAATGAACATTCAGTCTAGGGTATCACTCTTATCAGCCCTTTCCTGGAATCATCCAACATGATCTATTCTATTCTATTCCTAAAGATCTCCAGGGATGTGGAGGCTCTATAGAACTCTAGGTGGTATAGAGTTCAGTTTCAGTTTGTAACAGATTCCTTAAGAAGTCAGAAAGACTTTAAGAACTGTACCTTTTATTTATGTCCTTTCTTTACTGACCATTCCCATCACCATGATGATGGAGACAATTTTCTATTTTCCTAAAGAAGTAACAGAGGTTTCCTCTCCCCTACCCCTCCCTCTTACTGGTTTCATTTCTTTTGAGTACCTAAAACATCACAGGCACTAAAATCCAAACTACTCAAAAAAATATACTCAGAGAAATATCCCTCCCCCAAACCCAGTCCCCTTCTCCCACCCTTTTCCCTGGCTTCCGCCTATCAGCTGTAGTAACCAAACGCCCTAATTTCTTCTTTATCTTTCTTGTGTTTCTTTTGCACAAATGAGTAGATATAAGACTATTTCTTCTTTCTTACACAAATGTTGGTACACCAGAGAGAAGAGCACTTAGCTTTTCTCTCTTAGCAGTGTGTCAACAAAAACTTTCATCTTTTTAAAAAAATTTATTAATTTATTTTAGAGGGTGGGGGCAGGGGCAGAGGGAGTTGGAGAGAGATATGGCGCATCCTCAAGCAGACTCCGTGCTGAGCGTGGAGCCCAACGTAGGGCTCCATCCCAGGACTCTGAGATCATGACCTGAGCCGAAATCAAGAGCCGGTGGCTTCACCAACTGAGCCACCCAGGCACCCCTCAACAAAAATTTTCTTAAAGCAAGGAGGTGACTTGATCGATCTCTTGCTTGACTCAGAGAATTAACACAGTTTTATCACACCCCGAGGTGGTAAAAGCGTCATTTGCACTGCTTGGAGAGCATTAATTCGCCAACCTTTTAATGATCCCTTACTGGTATTGCCCCTTGTCTTAGGACAACCCATTTTATTTTCCTTGGGAGATACGGACTACTTTTCCTCCCAGATGGAAACCCTGAGACTTGTCCCAAACTGCAGTCAGCTTATGCCTCTGTGGAGTGACTCTGCTAGTCCTTGCCCTTGGAACCTAACGCTTCTTTGATAACTCTGCGTTGATCCCTTAGGCCAAACCCAACCTAGAGACGATGGCCAGGTCTTTGAGGAAAATACTTCCGGGATAATCTCCCAGAAAGTGTTTAAAAAAGAAAGAGATAATGTGACTCTCCGAGGCTTGGCTTTTCGGGGACTCCAGTGTGGTCCTCCCTTTCCCTGACTTCAGAGCGCTGCAATGTAAGCAACAAGGACTCCACTCATAGAAATCGGTTCTGGAACTTGGAGTTAACTCTTACACAAAAGAAGCCTGATGCTGTTGGTCTTGGCAGAGGCCAACATGAGTCATGCGCTGTTTCAAGTACCTGATTAAATATGGGTGGAATGAAGGAACTTGCTGGGCGTTTTGTCCCGTGGAAAGGTTTCTTGGGACGTCAAGGGTTGGGGGAGGGGCGTGGGGTGCGGAAGGCACACAAGGGTGCAGAGCAGAGAGGGCCTTCCTCGGTCAGTGCCGACTGCACCCTGCAGCTGGGTTTGGCAGCCTCCTCCAGCCATGAATCACACGTTTGATAGCAGCCCTCATGCCGCAGACAGGCTGGGCATGCGCCTGCTGCTGCGCCCTGGCTCATCACCCGACAGCCCCCTTTGTTTTAACTCTGAAAAGGCAACGGCCTACTGGAGAAAGCACTGGAATGAAGACAACCAAGGGCGTTGTTACATGGGGACTGCAGCTCTGGTAGGATAACCATTTCTAAACAACACCCAGCCCACGAGTGTTCCTGAAAAGGACTTTTACAAGGGTGCATGCAAGCCTCCAGGATCAGGTTGCCAGGCGGCTGGGATTATCACCTTCCAGGGGACAAGCTTTGTAAGGTCTGGAATGTCTCCTTGGTGGTACCTCTAAAGTTACCTTGAAGGGAAAGAAAGGATGTAGGAGGGAGACACTTGATATTCCTGGAGTGATGTTATTAAGAGCATGCCACAAGCCCTGAGAACCCTATGGCTTGGCTCTGCTGTGTGTCTGTAAATGGACACCACGTTGTTTAGCGAACAAAAATTGGCGTGTAATCCAGGTGCTTTGTCTAGTTTTGACTCTCTACCTGTGAGGTCTGAGCACCAAGAAAGGAAAGCCTTAATGGGCAAACTATTTTTTTTTTTTTTGTAGTTTCAGGTGTAGAATTTAGTGATTAATCACTCAAATATAACACCCAATGCTCATCACAACGAGTACCCTCTTTAATACCCATCCCCCATCCAGTCCCTCTCCCCTCCCCCAGCCCACCTCCCCTCCAGCAATCCTCAATTTGTTCTCTATCCTTAAGAGTCTGTTTTCTGGTTTGCCTCTCTTTTTTTCCCCCATGTTCATCTGTTTTGTTTCTTAAATTCCACATATGCGTGAAATCATATAGTATTTGTGTTTTGCTACCTGACTTATTTCACTTAGCATAATACTCTCTAACTCCATCCATGTCATTGCAAATGGCAAGATTTCCTTCTTTTTTATGGCTGAGTATTTTTCCATTATACACACACAAATATATATATATATGTATACCACATCTTCTTTATCCATTCATCAGTCAATGGACGTTTGGGCTCTTTCCATAATTTGGCTATTGTTGATAATGCTGCTGTAAACATCCGGGTGCATGTATCCCTTCAAATCAGTGTTTTTGTATCCCTGGGGTAAATACATAGTGGTGCAATTGCTGGATCATAGGGTAGTTCTATTTTTAACTTTTTGAAGACCCTCCATACTGTTTTCCAGAGTGGCTGCACCAGTTTGCATTCCCACCAACAGTCCTCGCCAACACCTGTTGTTTCCTGTGTTGTTGATTTTAGCCCTTCTGATAGGTGTGAGGTGATGTCTCATTGTAGTTTTGATTTGCATTTCTGGGATGATGAATGATGTTGAGCATCTTTTCATGTGTCTGTTAGCCATCTGTATGTGTTCTTTGGAAAAATGTCTATTTGTGTCTTCTGCCCATTTCTTAACTGGATTATTTGATTTTTGGGTATTGAGTTTTATAAGTTCTCTATATATTTTGGATACTAACCCTTTATCAGATATGTCATTTGAAAATATCTTTTCCCATTCCATTGGTTGCCTTTTAGTTTTGTTGATTGTTTCCTTCACTGTGCAGAAGGTTTTTATCTTGATGAAGTCCCAATAGTTTATTTTTGTTTCTGTTTCCCTCGCCTCAGGAGACCTTTCCAGTAAGAAGTTGCTATGGTAGATGTCAGAGGTTTCTGCCTGTGTTCTCCTTTAGGATTTTGATGGTTTTCTGTCTCACCTTTAGGTCTTTCATCCATTTTGAATTTATTTTTGTGTGTGGTGTAAGAAAGTGGTCCAGTTTGATTCTTTTGCATGTTACTGTCCAGTTTTCCCAACAACATTTGTTGAAGAGGCTGTCTTTTTTCCATTGGATATTCTTTCCTGCTTTCTTGAAGATTAGTTGACCATATGGTTGTGGGTTCGTTTCTAGGTTTTCCATTCTGTTCCATTGATCTATGTATATATTTTTGTGCCAGTACCATACTGTTTTGATCATTACAGCTTTGTAATATAACTTGAAGTCTGGAATTGTGATGCCTTCAGCTTTGCTTTTCTTTTTCAAGATTGCTTTGGCTACTTGGTGTCTTTTGTGGTTCTAAACAAATTTTAAGATTGTTTGTTCTAGCTCTGTGAAAATTGCTGGTGGCATTTTGATAGGGATTGCATTAAATTTGTAGATTGCTTTGGGTAGTATAGACATTTTAACAATATTTGTTCTTCTAATCCATGAACATGGAATGTTTTTCCATTTCTTTGTGTCATCTTCGATTTCTTTCATCAGTGTTTTATAGTTTTCAGAGTACAGGTCCTTTACCTCTTTGGTTAGGTATATTCCTAAGTATCTTATGGTTTTTGGTGCAATTGTAAATGGGATCGATTCCTTGATTTCTCTTTCTGCTGCTTCAATATGGATATATAGAAATGCAACAGATTTCTGTATGTTGATTTTGTATCCTGTGAATTTACTGAATTCACGTATCAGTTCCAGCAATTTCGTGGTGGAGTCTGTTGGAGTAAATAGAGTATACTAGAGTGTACTAGAGTACAGAGTATCATGTCATCTGCAAAGAGTGAAAGTTTGACTTCTTTCTTGCCAATTTGGATGTCTTTTATTTCTTTCCGTTGTCTGATTGCTGTGGCTAGGACTTCCAGTACTGTGTTAAATAATAGTGCTGAGAGTGACATTCCTGTCTTGTTCCTGACCGTAGAGGAAAAGCTCTCAGTTTTTCCCTATTGGGGATGATATTAGCTGTGGATCTTTCATATATGGCCTTTGTGATGTTGAGGTAGTTTCCCTCGATCCCTACTTTGTTGAAGGTTTTCATCAAGAATGGAGGTTGTACTTTGTTAAATACTTTTTTTTTCGTTGATTGAGAGGATCATATGGTTCTTATCCTTTCTTTTATTAATGTGATGTATCACATTGATTGATTTGTGAATATTGAAGCACCCTTGCAGCTCAGGAATAAATCCCACTTGATCGTGGTAAATGATTCTTTTAATGTGCTATTGGATTTGGTTTGTTAGTATTTTGTTGAGAATTTTTGCATCCATGTTCATCAGGGATATTGGCCTGTAGTTCTCTTTTTTAAGTGGAGTCTTTGTCTGCTTTTGGAATCAGGGTAATGCTGGGCTCATAGAATGAGTTTGGAAGTTTTCTTTCCATTTATATTTTTGAATAGTTTGAGAAGAATAGATATTAACATTTCTTTAAATGTTTGGTAGAATTCCCCTGGGAAGCCATCTGGCCCTGGACTTTTGTTTGTTGGGAGATTTTTGATTACTGATTCAATTTCTTTGCTGGTTATTGGTCTGTTCAAGTTTTCTATTTCTTCCTGTTTTAGTTTTGGTAGGTTATATGTTTCTAGGAATTTATCCATTTCTTCCAGATTGTCCAGTTTGTTGGCATATAGTTTTTCACAATATTGTCTTATAATTGTTTGTATTTCTGTGGTGTTCGTTGTTATTTCTCCTCTCTCATTTGTGATTTTATTTATTTGGGTCCTTTCTCTTTTCTTTTTGGTAAGTCTGGTGATGGGGTTTATCAATTTCATTAATTTTTTTCAAAGAACCAGCTTCTGTTTTCATTGATCTGTTCTACTGTTGTTGTTTTTTTAATTTCTATATCATTTATTTCTGCTCTAATCTTTATTATTTCCCCTTTTCAGCTGTCTTTAGGCTTCATTTGTTGTTCTTTTTCTAACTCCTTTAGGTGTAAGGTTGGGTTGTGTATTTGAGATTTTTCTTGCTTCCTGAGCTAGGCCTGTGTTGCTATATACTCCCCTCTTAGGACCGCTTTTGCTGCATCCCAAAGGTTTTAGACCATTGTGTTTTCATTTTCATTTATTTACTTGTATTTTTTAATTTCTTCTTTAATTTCCTGGTTGACCCATTCATTTTTTATAGGATGTTCCTTAACCTCCATGTATTTGTGGTCTTTCCAAATTTTTTCTTGTGGTCAACTTTTAAGTTTCACAGCATTGTGGTCAGAAAAGATGCGTGGTGTGATCTCAATCTTTTTGTACTTGTTGAGGTCTGATTTGTGACCTAGTGTGTGATCTATTCTGGAGAATGTTTCATGTGCACTTGAAAAGAATGTGTATTCTGCTCCTTTAGGGTGGAATGTTCTGAATATATCTGTTAAGTCCTGGTCCCATGTGTCATTCAAAGCCATTGGTTCCTTGTATATTTTCTGCTTAGAAGATCTGTCCATTGATGTGAGTGGGGTGTTAAAGTACCCTACTATTATTGCACTACTATTGATTAGTTCCTTTAAGTTTGTTATTAATTGTTTTATATATTTGGGTGCTCCCAAGTAGGGGGCATAAATATTTACAATTGTTAGATCTTCTTCTTGGACAGTCCCCTTTATAACAATACAGTACCCTTTATTTCTTGTTACAGTCTTTGGTTTAAAATCTAGTTTGATACAAGAATTGCTATTCTGGCTTTCTTTTGACATAATGGGCAAACTTTCTTTTATATACTCCCTGGTTTGGCATCTAATGAAAATATCAGAAAACAACAAATGACATAATAATAGTCTTTTTGTTTGCCTGACTTCTCTGTTCCAAAGGACTTAAAGTCCTGGTATTTGAAATAGTACTTTACCTTCTTACAACATTTCTCTGATATATGTAGGAATCCAGAGAGGTGACCAATATTTTAAGAGAATATTGAGGTCTGGAAAGATGAATTAATAGGTGAAGTGTAAACCCAGGACTAGCGTCTAGGCTGCATGCCTTCCATTCTCCACCAAGTACCACTCTACCATGTGTGTGGTCAGCTGTCCCCTGGGGACCCATCAATATCCTGGCTGTCCTTCAGTGTTCAACTCAAGTCTTACCCTGCCCATGAAAGTTAGGGTCCCTTTCTCCTCTGTGCTCACTCACTTCTAGGTCATTCTTGACCCAGTACTCTGGGTCTTGACCCACTACTGATCAGTTTTGGGGAGATGAGTACTGTATATTTATCTTGTTATAATAAGAGTGGCAGTGTAGTGTATTCTTCCTCACTAAGTAGACTATGAGCCCCCTGAGGGCAGTGACCATGTCTGAAACCACTTTGTTTCCCCATTCCTTATCCCCTTATGTTGTATACATTAGGTCCTTAATAACTGTGTCAATAACATTTATGATGATGCATGGTTTACAATTGATGACTCTGATCACCACTTTGGAAAGATGGCGCCTCACAAATCACACAGGGCTCTACAGTTAGTAAAGCACTTTAACACAGCTTACCTTACACCACCCCTCCAGGGTCATAAATATCCCCAAGCACAGAGCATGACCATGAGCTTCAGAGAGACTAAGTGATTTGCCAGAGAGTCCTTATAACTGGTGAGTGACGGGACTCAGACTGGAACCAGCTCATCTGTCTTCAAGCCCAGCGATCTCCCCCCCCACAACACAGCCACCCCATGGTTTCTGAAGGACCGTGCTCTTGCCTTTGCACTGGGACCCCCACAGTCTCTGTCTTCCACATCAAAGCTGCTCTGTTTGTCCTATGTTGGGCAGCTTCCACTGCAATAATGACTGCGTAGTGCTCCGTTATTAATTTCAAAAGTTAAATTCAAAGGAACATTTTATATGTTTTAGGCATGTCATGCAAACACCATCCATCTCTCTGAAATGTGTGGTGATGAGGTGGGTAGTAACAGATGCACACAAGTTTTATTAGAACCATTTTCCACTGAATTACCCTAGATGCACTCCCAGAGTAATGATGCCTCCTGCAGAACCCCCCACCCCCACCCCAAGGGAGCACATTCTCTCTTTGACCGTCTGCTCTTCCCCAGGCCACTGGCTCTGCCAAACTGCCGGCTCCCAGTTCGCGGAAGCTTCATGGGGCCTGTCAGTTGGGCACACGGGGGATGTCCAAAGTGACCGCCCAGTTGAGCCCCTCTCAGGCCCTGCACCAGGCCCTGCTTCTGGGCCCCCAGGCAGCATGCCTGCATTGAAATAGCTGTGACTCCGTGGTCACCCTCCTGAGCTGTCTCCCTCCCTCAGTCTTGTCAGCCTGGTGCCCAACCTCAAGCAGGACAGCTGGACAAAGGAAGTAGTATAAATTTTTTGTTTGTTTGTTTGGTTTGGTTTTTTGTTTATTTTTTGTTTTGTTTTGTTTTGTTTTGTTTGCCAGGCCATTATAAGACACGAAATTTCATTTTCTGCACCAAACTGAGGCTACAGGGGCAGAAAAGGAGCAAGAATCTTCAAATTTCCCAAGCTGCTGATTTTTCACTCTGTACTGTGAGTTTGGTTTTTTCTTTTTTTTTTTTTTTGGTCTTAAGGCTAAGTCTGAATATTAGTATGATACCAGCTGGGTGGGACATCTCTGGTTTGTAATGAGGCTGTCCCAACATTCCCAGCAATTGAACCTCTTCAATGGGGCTCTGGATAGTGGGGCTCGGTGCTGAAAGGCATGGTGAACACACTGTGATCTTAGGTCTCTGTGCGGCACATTTACTAAGTGACTTGCAGTAGAGAACTCCCTACACCAGAAGTCGCTGTACATGGGACTCCCTCTATGAGAAGCACATTTTCCTTTAATGGTTAGGCAAAAATTAGGATGAAATTTCATGAGAACCACCTAAATCCATAAGTGGACATAAGTTTACGAATTACTGAAATGTTTGTCAGTGATTTTACAGGAATGTTGTTGAGAGAAAAATTTTGTTATACGGGGCCCTGCACTCTAGGTTTCCCCAGATTTGGATGAGCTTTAAGACACACTCTTCGTTCTCGGCAATGGCCTGAGGGTGCCTTGTTTTTGAGCTGCTTCTCAGTGTTCTGTTTTTATGACAGGAATTCAGTTTTCCAAAATAATGTACCTTTATCCTGGGATAAAGGGATCCACAAACCCCATGAACCTATCCCAGGGTCCCTGACAGTTACCCCAGGTGGAGTTCAGACCTCTGTCTGGTTTCTCTCCATTCCGGGTCAGAAGGGTCTGTGAAAGTGAGCTAAATCCTCAGCAGATTATTTCATCAGCCCTAATAAAGGCATGTCAGGACGCTGCCAAGAAGAATCTGGTTTCAGAAGCAACTTTCCTTTTAAAGTGCCAGGGTAATCACTTCCACCCAAACTCATGAGGATCGCATTGCAGGAAGCAAAAATATGCTAGCAGGACATCTTAGCAGACAAACATCTTCCCTCCCCCACCCCTGCCTCCAAACAAATAGCTCTCGGGGGGCGGGGTGGGGGGGTGGGGGGGTGGGGGGGGAGTGATGTCTACATCAAAGCTGCATGTCACTCAGTGGGCCTCCCAGATGGGGAAGTGTTTACTTTGGCTGCGAACAACTATATTCCTTGCATCCTGAGCCAGGGGCTGACTGCAGTGGACTCAGTGGTGAGAAGTTTCTCTCTGTTAATTACTGAGCTGTAATGTGATCACTGTTTGATGTCCGGAGCCCTAAGCAATTTCCTTAATCACTGATTGATTGATAGACATTTGTAGCAATGTTCACTTACTAAGAGCTATGAAAATCTTAGGTTTCCCTAAGTCACTTTTACACCCAGGTAAGACTTACTAACTCTCATTTGTGAACCGCCTGTCCAGCAACCTTATATAAGGAACAGGGTGGCCCTATGGGAAAAAACTGGAGATCAAAGGCATGCCCACATCCTGTGACTTTTATACATGAGATTGATCGAAGCAAGGAAAAGATTGTTGGCTTAAGATAGTGATAGTCAGGAAACAATGGCCAAAATAAGTCAGTACTGAGTCAGGGCTTGAAAGAAGTAATGGTCATTTTCTTAGAGTCCTAACCACTGGAACTCGGACAAGCCTCACAAAATTGTATAGCACTTGTGTTATGGAACCTGGGCTGGATCGCCTGACGGAAGAACCAAGCGGCACCCGGAGATCTTGGAGGACAGGAGGTTTATTTAATGCCGGCAGACTCAGAGGAGAGTGATCTCCAAAGGTCTGAGCCCCGAGCACAAACCAAGGGGACAATTTATACACTTCTACTTCCGCATACTTGGCACTTTGGGCATGTGCGCGAAGCGGGGCAGGGAGAAGGACCCGGACTGGTGCGCGTGGGAAACAGAGCCGGGAGAAGAACCCAGGGGCAAGGACTGGGACTCTCTCACTGGCTCCATCAGCCACCTTAGGTCACAGATTTTCCTTATCATTCCCCCCTTTGATGCTCCTTTAAACACCTAGTTTAGAGGCTTCATTTTCATCTTTTAAGGGGCAATAGTGAGTAAGGAGTGCTGGAGTCTGATTTTAGCAATTTGAGTAGTGATAAACCTAGAAAGGGCATTAAGAATATAAGGACCAAATGCTACTATGAGGAGGAGCATTAGGAGGGGTCGACAAGGGGGCGGAACCAAGGGAACCATTGTGAGAGGGTATCCCACCAAGTTGTCCGCTGGAGTGATTCCCACGGGCGATGTACTCGTTCCTGTAATTGGGTCAGAGTTTCTTGGACCACCCTCAACTCATTAGCATAGAAACAACATTTCTCCTGTAAGAAGAGGCAGAGCCCCCCTTGCTCGGCCGTAAGTCGGGCCCGCACCTGCTTTGGAGGACCACTGAGGCCAGTGAATTGAGTTGGCGCGGCAGGGCCAGGGCCGACTGAGTGAGGGTGGAAAAATCCACCATGAGTTGTTAACCCCTGGTACTGAACCTGAGACCTCCCGGGGAGGATTGAAAGATCAGGTAAGAGACTGACAAGTGTGCATGATCGATTGTGCGGGTGATGCAGATGTATACACCTTGATCACAAGCCAGAAAAGTGTTGTTAGGCGCACAGACCCGGCTGTGGCCCGTGATGGGAGAGGAAGATTGCCATATAGAGGTACCGGAGCCAGAAAGGGATAATCTGAGGTCCCCGGTGCCAAGGTGGGAGGTGACACGGTAGATTGGTTAAGGATGACACCTAGGTATTGGACGGGACCGGGATTTATACAGATCCAGCAGTCAGACGCTAGGGATGGATTTGAGTGGTTAAGCGCTTGGTGGGAGGCGTTAATCATACCTAACAGTTGCGCTATAGATGCTTGCTACGTGTGAATGGGGGACCCAGGGATGCTCCAGGGCGAGTTATTTTCTGTCTGACTCTGGGGGTTGACTCTAAGGCTTGGAGTGACCATAGACTTAATCATAAATTTGGCCATGGGGTTGGTTCCCATAGGGTGATATTGGCCCAACAGGAGAATGATTCCTGTAGTCCATGATGAGGCATTGGGTTCTAAGACTGAAAGGGTGAGTGGTATGCAGTGATTGTTAGAGCAAGAGGATGGGGTGGCATTGTGTGACAAGGAAATCCGGATGTCACTGTGCTGTTTGAGGTGCCACCATCTGGTGGACCATCGTTCCATTCCTGGCCAAGTCGCCACCCATAACTCACATCCCCAGGCTTGCAAGCAGAACTGAGGGCAGGTGTTTGGCTGTTGAGGTGTAGGACCCCCACAGATGTAGATATCTACCAGCCAGTTACCTGAGTGAGGGCCATGGTAGGAACACCATCTATGAGGTGCCCAGGAGGTACCAAGAAGCAGGCATCCATCAAAATGGAGGTTAAACTTTTGTATGTGCCCATCCCAGGTGGAAGAAGTCAGTGGGGGTGCTGGCGCAGGATTGAGGGGATAAGCTGGAAAGTCCATTTGCCAGTAACGGTGATATGAGAGTTTGCCCCTCTTGCCTGGCCGGGCAAGCTAGAGGCAGTGCGGAGGAACCACACACCAGGTAGCAGAAGACCAGGACTGACTGGGGCCAGGAAAACCATGGTGAAATGCCCTCTGGAGTACACAGCAGAGGGCCAGTAAAAGTGGGGTCTATGACCTTAGGTAGAGGAAGCCATCATGGCTAACCCGTCAGCAGATGAAACCCGTGGACAAGTGAGTGCAGTAATACACCCTAGGGACACCCAATAAGCAATGACAATAGTAAGCCTCTGGGAGAAAGTCCAGTCAGGAGGGGCAACAGTGTAGAGTCTGACTCCCAAGATGAGGGAAATCACACCAATGAGAGCCAGGGACCACGGTGAGCAGGTGTCCATCAGTCGGTAGGGTCTCATCGAAGGTGAAGCCGGAATGGGTTCATGAGGTCTGGCTGGACTCTCCACTGGCACGGCTCCTTGTCCGAATGATGAACTTTCTTCACTCTGGAGTGGTGGACCCACGGGGTGACACCTGAGACCTTGAGGCAGTAGGGGCAGTTAGAACAACAGTGTGAGGCCCTGTCCACTGTGGTTTGAGGGGGTCTTTTTTTCAATCTTTGACTCAAACTGAGTCCGCTGTCTGGAAGGAGTGTACCTGAGACCCTAAGGAGATCGAGGCCCTCTCAATGGTGTACTTTTGTAATTTATTTAGGGTGGCCCCCGGAGTCTGAAGCTGCTCCTTTATCCCTTTATCTCCAACCTGATGCAAGTTTTCTGGAAGGCTTCCCAAGCACGGGGGAGGCCATCCATATATTAATTCAAATGGGGGAAACCTGATGTCCTGGGCATGCAGCGAGCACGCAGGAGAGCTAGGGGTAGCAGATCTGGCCATGGGAGGTTAGTCTCCTGACAAAACTTTGCTAAGGTTCCCTTGAGGGTGCGATTCATTCGCTCTACTTTCCCTGAACTTCGGGGCTGGTAAGCGGTGTGGAGTCTGCAGGTGATGTTGAGAGATTTGGTCAAGACCTGTACAATGTCTGCCACAAATGCGGGTCCATTGTCACTATGGATTGTTAATGGCAGGCCGAACTGGGGCACGATCTCCCACAAGAGGACTTTACCTACTTCCCAGCTTTGCTCCGTCCTGGTTGGGAAGGCTTCAACCCACCCAGAGTATGTGCATACTGTTACTAGGAGATATCTGAACCCCCTGCTCAGCTGCACATCTGTGAAGTCTACCTCTAGATCTTCGAAGGGGGTTGCTCCCATCCTCTGGACACCTGGCGGGGGCTGTGGTGCAGACCGAGCATTATTTTTAGCACACGTTGCTCGGCATAGTGCCGGCAGCTGACTGATGTAGTAGTGCTTCTTGAGAAGGGCCTCTAATGCAGTTTTCCCAGATGAGTGAGTCAGTGATGTTCCTTGACTAGATGCCCTCCAGTTGCTGTTGGAACGAAGATGCACCCATCTGGCATCATCCACCATCCCTTTTCAGTCAGGGTGGCTCCCTCAGCCACGGCCCATTCCTTTTCCTTTTTAGTGTTACTGGGCGGAGGGACTTCTTCCGGGGGTGTCAGGGCCATGGTGAGGGAAGGGGCTCTGTCCATGTCCTCACTGGCTGCGGTCTTGGCTGCCTCATCTGCCAGATGATTTCCCCACACTATGGGGTCGTCTCCTTTCTGGTGTCCCTTACAGTGCAGGATTGCTACTTCCTTTGGAAGCCAGACGGCTTCAAGGAGTCTCAGGATCTCCTCTTTGTTCTTGATAGCTTTTCCTGCTGCAGTTAGGAGGCCCCTTTCCTTGTAGATGGCTCCATGTATATGTACAATAGCAAAGACGTACTGAGAGTTAATATAGATGTTGACTTGCTTGCCTTCACCAAGGGTGAGGGCTCGGACTAAAGCATATAATTCAGCCCATTGAGCTGATCATCCAGCTGGTAATGCCTCAGCTTCTAGGACTTCAGTGGTTGTGGTTACTGCATAACCTGCCTTCCGGGCACCCTCTTGTAGGTAACTGCTGCCATCGCTGAACAGCGTGAGCTCTGGATTCTTTATGGCTCGATCCCGCAGATCTGGACGGCTCGCATAGACTTCATCAGTCACCTCAGAGCAGTCATGGTGTGGTTCCCCCTCTTCTGTGGGGAGAAGGGTTGCGGGATTTAATGTCCTTACTGTTTCGAGGGTGACCCACAGGTTTTCGCAGAGGAGCCCTTGGTATTGTGCTAGCCGAGAGTTGGAAAGGAAGCGATGTCCCTGTGCGTTCATGAGGGACACAACTGCATGAGGGACATTGACATTAGGTTTTTGCCCCAGGATAAGTTTGTCCACCTCCTTGATGAGTAGGACTGTGGCTGCCAGCACCCTGAGGCATGGTGGCCATCCCGCTGCCATGGGGTCCAGCTTCTTTGACAGGTAAGCAACTGGCCGTTGCCAGGGTCCAACAGTCTGGGTGAGTACCCCGAGTGCTATTTTTTTCTTTTCATGCACAAAGAGTTTGAAGGGTTTTTCTACATCTGGTAGGCCCAGGGCTGGAGCCTGCCCCAGGGCAGTCTTTATCTCTGTGAAAGCGGCTTCTGCTTCCTCAGTCCAGATAGGGGATTCTTGATCTGGTCCCCCTAAGAGATCATAAAGGGGTCTTGCTATTGCCGAGAACCCAGGGATCCAGGTGTGGCAGAATCCTGTAGCCTGCAGGAATTCTCATAGGCCCCTTTTCATCTGGATTAGTGGCAGGGAGATGATGACCCTTTTCCTCTCTGGTTCTGGTTCTCTCTTCCCCTGGGTGAGGAGGAAACCAAGGTATTGGACCTGTTGTCGGCAGATGTGTGCCTTCTTCCATGAGGCTCGGTATCCCGAGTCTGACAGGAGCTGTATGAGGGCCTTTGTGCCTTTTGTGCAGTCTTGTGTGTCACTGGTGAGGAGGAGGTCATCCACATACCAGAGGAGGGTGCATCATGTGGCCTCTCTCGGGAAGCTGGCGAGGTCCATGGCCAGTGCTTCCCCAAAGAGGGTTGGTGAGTTTTTAAACCCCTGCGGGAGGCGCGTCCAAGTCAATTGCACCTGGCGGCCTGTATCAGGTTCAGACCATTCAAAGGCAAAGAGTGGCTGGCTCTGGGGAGCTAAGCGGAGGCAGAAGAAGGCATCCTTCAAATCTAGGCAAGTGAACCATCTGGCCGACCCTGGGATTTGGCCGAGGAGGGTGTATGGATTCGGGACCACTGGGTGTAGAAAGATGCTCACCTTGTTGATGGCCCACAGGTCTTGAACTGGTTGGTATCCCCCTCCTGGCTTCTTGACTGGCAGCAGTGGGGTATTCCAGGCTGACTGGCACTTGACTAGAATTCCTGCTTCTTCGAGTTTGGTCAGATGTTCTTGGATGCCGATCTTAGCTTCTTCTGGAAGGGGGTATTGCCTTTGCCTCTGAGGTTGGGCTCCTGGGATTAGTTCAACAATGATAGGGGCCCGATTCCAGGCCAGTCCAAGTGGGTTGTTTTCAGCCCATACTGAAGGGAAGGCGGGTCTGAACTCCGGCGGGCTGCTTGGTTGGGCCTGGGCACAGAATAGCCTCCATTTTTCTTCCCTTGGCATGGTAATTGCTAGTATTAGAGACCGCATCTCCTCTTGCCTTGGGTTCAGTTGGGGGTTAATGTGTCCAGTGGGCTCAAAGATTATCTGAGCCCCAAGCTTAGACAGTACGTCTTGGCCCAGGAGAGGGATGGGGCAATCAGGCAGATAAAGGAATTCATGTTGGACTTTGTGGTCCCCGAGTTTGCACTAGCAAGCCTGGCAAAAGGGCTGTTGTATCACCCGCATCGCGGTGGCCCCGAGGATGGTTGCAGTCCTTTTGCTGAAAGATGTCACTGGGGAGGTAACAGCAGAGTGCTCTGCCCCAGTATCAACCATAAAAGTCACTGGTTGGCCCTCTACCTTCATTTTGACCGTGGGCTCATGGGGGCCAAGGAGGAAAGAGCCCAGTCCGCCTCAGTCTGAGTCCATTCCCGCAAGGCCTATGATGTCCTCCTCTCATGGTTCTTCCTTCTAGTGGCTAAGCTTTTGAGCCTTTCCCCAGCTGGGACATTTGTTTTTCCAATGCCCTTTTTCTTTACAGTAGGCACATTATCCCTTGCCAAGGGGGTTTTGGGCTTCCCACCTTTTGGTGGTTGGGGTCTCCCCATCTTTGTGTTGTCCTTTTCTTTCAGGGCAGCAGCGAGGAGGCTGACTTTCTTTTTCGTCTTTTTGTGGGCTTCCTGTTTGGCTGCTACCTCCCTGTTCATGTAGACCTTATTGGCAATCTCTATTAGTTGGGTGATGTTCATCCCGGCAAAACCCTCTAGTTTCTGAAGGTTTTTTCTGATGTCTGGGGCAACCTGAGCCATGGAGGAGGTGTTTACCATCTGTTGGCTTTCCTGTGCCTCGGGGTCAAATGGAGTGTATATCCTGTAGGCTTCACATATTCTTTTGTAGTAGTCCCCGGGGGACCTCCCTGGTTGTTGAGTGACTGAGGATACCTTAGTCATGTTCATGGGTTTCTTAGCTCCTGCCCAGATTCCCCAGAGGAGGGCCTCTTGGTACCAGCGGATGTGCACTTGTCCCTCGGTTGTGGTGAAGTCCCATGCTGGGCGCTCTTCGGGTTCGGCTGTATTAGCCCAGGCAGCAGGGTTCATGACTCCCACTGGTGCGTGCTCTTCCAGGTACTGCCGTGTACCTTTCATTTTTCTCCTCCTTTCCTCTGTGTTAAACAGGGTGTGGAGTAACTGTTGGCAGTCTCCCCAGGTTGGCCGATGAGTCTGGAAGAGGGTTTCTATGAAGTCTACCATAGCCTGTGGTTTCTCAGAGTAGGATGGGGTGTTATGTTTCCAGTTGAGGAAGTCGGTGGTGGAGAAGGGCTGATAATACATCATGGAATGGCTGGGTTGCACCGTCCCATCTTCATCGTGGCTCTCGGGTTCCTGTGTCTTTCGTACTGGCATTTGGAGGGCGCTTGCACCCGGCCTGGGGCATAGCCTGGCTGCTAGTCCTGGAGAAAGTGGATCTTTTGGGCCTGGGGGCACCGGTGGATCCTCTGGGCCTGGTGGCACTGGTGAAACCTTTGGCGGCGGAGTGTCTGGAGCTGAAGGGACAGGTGTAGGCGGTCTTGGGGGTACGCATGGTGGGGGCAGGGCCGGTTCATCCTTGGGATCTCTAGCTAGGATTTGTGGAGACTGGGGCTTTTGCTGATTTTCTTTAGGTCGCTTGGATGAGGTGATTAAGACCCTGGCCTGTCCCTGCCCATTGCAAAGCGAATCGCACCCAGGGGGGAAGGGTCTGAGCAATTCCTAGCCAGGAGCCAATGTATGGAAACTGGTCAGGGTGTCCCGGTTCTCCTGTTAAGACTCGCCATACTCGACGAATCGTTGGGACAGCCAATGTCCCTTCTGAAGGCCACCCAACATCAAAGGTGGGCCATTCCAATTCACATAGGGTTCTCAACTAGCCGGGGTTCATCCTGACTCCATAGTCTCCTGAAAACCCCTTCTTGAAATTTTTGATCATGGTCTCTAGAACCATAGGTTTACTCTGCCCTGACCCCATGGTGATGTCCCCATGTGCAGTGGTGCAGAGATAGACAAAGGGGGGGTGCCTCCTGAGATGAGGAGACCAATCAGATGCCCGTCTGGCCGTGTCCTGAAGGAGCTTAGGTGAGGCTTAGCTATAGCAGTCTCAACGTTGTGACTTATGATTGGAAACTATTCCAATGCCGCCATAGGCTGTATGCCGTTCACCATGGGATTGCAGACAGGCCCCCTCAGACTCTGTAGGCTTCTGGGGACCTTAAGGGTGCCCGCCCGGGGAGTCACAGAATCAGTCCGCTTGAGCAAGCCAGGTCGGACGGCATATTCACTCACACATTCACACTCCAGAAGTTATTACATTCCCTTCCTGGGAATCCCTACCTGTGAGACCTCTAAGAAATCTCTGGGAGGTGATCAGGCTCCTCTTCCACCCCAATAGGGGTGGGCCTTTCTGGGTCCTGGGGCCCCAGGCCTTACTGGAATCCAACATTGGGACCAGGTCCTCACCTGCCAAGTCTCCTCGAGTCTGGCAGGAACAGCGGAGCGGGGCCAGCCCAAGGCGAGCAGGGTGGGAGACTGCCGAAAATCAGGCAGGGCGCACCTTCTCCGTTAGGATCCCTCATTCCGTCACCGCCCCGCCGTTGCCCCAAACCAGTGGCAACAATGGGCCAGCGTGGTTGGGTTTCCCGGTCAGGGAACCAAATGTTATGGAAACTGGACTGGATGCCCAGTGGAAGAACCAAGCAGCACCTGGAGATCTTGGAGGATAGGAGGTTTATTTAACGCTGGCGGGCTCAGAGGAGAGTGGTCTCCAAAAGTCTGAGCCCCGAGCACAAACAAAGGGGGCCATTTATACACTTCTACTTCTGCATACTTGGCACTTTGGGCGCATGCATGAAGTGGGGCAGGGAGAAGAACCCAAATTGGTGCTTGAGGGAAGCAGAGCAGGGAGAAGAACCCAGAAGAGCCCCGGGGCAAGGACTGGGACTCTCTCCCTGGCTCGGTCGGCCATCCTAGGACACAGATTTTCCTTATCACTTGAAGTTTACACACACACACCTCTCAAACATATCTTCTTTTTTTTTTTTAAGATTTCATTTATTCATTGGAGAGAGAGAGAGACAGAGAGAGAGAGCACGAGCGGGGGCGGGGGAGAGAGACAGAGGGAGAAGCAAACTCCCCACTGAGCTGGGAGACTGGATGTAGGGCTCGATCCCAGGACCTGGAGATCACGACCTGAGCCAAAGGCAGACGCTTAACTATGCCTTCCTTTTAAAAAACTTTACTGAGATATGATTCACATGCCATACAATCACCCATTTATAGTTTGCAATTCAATGGCTTTTAGTTGATTCAGAGTTTTACACCCATCACCACAATTTATTTTATTTTATTTTATTTTATTTTATTTTATTTTATTTTTTATTTTATTTTATTATTTTATTTTATTTTTCATCTTATTATTTATTTTATTATTTTATCTTATTTTATTTCTTTACCACAATCGATTTTAGAACATTTGTATTACTCCCAAAGAACCCCCCCCCCCGTGTTAGCTACCATGACCCAAGCTCCCATCTACCCCAGGCCTGCATGACTCCTAATCTACTTTCAGTCTTCATAGTTTTGCCTATTCTGGATTTCCCATAAATGTGACCATACAATATAAGCTCTTTTGTGACTGTCTTCTTTCACTCAGCATAATATTCTTGGGTTTTATCCATGCCGTCACATGTATCAGTACTTCATTTCTTTTTATTGCAAATAATATTCCGTTGTGTGGCTATACCACACTTGATTTGTCTGGGGGCATTGTGGATGGATGTTTGGATTGTTTCCACTCTTTGGCCATCAGGAATAAAGCTTCCGTGGACATCATGTACAAGTGTTTGTGTGAACAGATGTCTTCATCTCTTTGGGGTATATACCTAGGGGCGGAATTGCTGGGTCATACTTTGTGTTATTAAGTGTTTTCACGTTGTGATTCAGAGAGTACAAGTTCTGCTGTTCCCATGTAAAAGATGAGGAAACGGAAGTCCAAGACCTTGTCTTGCTTGTGGAGGGGGACGTTTTATTGAATTCTGTCTTGTGACTTTCAGGTCAGTGGGTTGGTAAATGGTCTAATTAAAGAAGAGTAGGTTAATTGGTTTTTCCAAGCTCACCCAAAAGATTTAATTTCATAAAGAAAATTGTGATCTTGAATTTATAATTTTACTTCTCCAAGTCCTAGATAGTAACTGGGAGCCTGATAGTGTCTCTAGTTTTTAGACTGTACTCAGATTTTATTTTTTATTTTATTTTATTTTTTAAAAAGATTTTATGTATTTGGCAGAGAGAGAGAGAGCACAAGCAGGGGGAGCAGCAGAGGGAGAGGGAGAAGCAGGCTCCCCACAGAGCAGGGAGCCTGATGCGGGGCTCGATCCCAGGACCCTGGGATTATGTCCTGAGCTGAAGGTAGATGCTTAACCGACTGAGCCACCCAAGTGCCCCATACTCAGATTTTTAAAAATACAGTGTTTTATAACTTTTAAAGGAATTAATCAGTGAATGAAAACATTGATTAGAAATTGAAGGCAGTCTAAAGGGGAGACATTTTTAAAGCTAATGATGCAAAACCCAAGTCCAAGACAGGTTCTCTATCTCCAACTTTTCCTTCACTATTATGTTAAGTAACCTGCATTGTTCCCTCTGCTTCCACCAGGCATTATGAATTTATGTCCTGAGGAGTTGCTTGTCTTTACTTAAACAACAGCTTGATGCATTTATTTATGATTTATTTGTTAGGTTTCTGTAGTACCTTTCCACTTAAGAGCCCATGGCACAGGTCATGTAATCTCTAGGATGTTATTTTTATCATAAACATTTCTAAGTATCCTTATGTTGACTAGACAATCAACAGGCATGGTTCCCAGGATAGCTAAAGAGAAGAGGCAATAAAGAAATTACTAGAGTGACATAAATATGAACTATAAACATAAAAATGAACTATCATGGAGATGTGAGCTAAGATACAAGGGGGCTACAGAGGAGGAAAAGCTAATTTTGCCTTCTGAGGTGAGGGATGGGAGGAACTGGAAAAGATCCCAAAGGAAGACATACAGAGGTGAATTTTGAAGGATAATTAAAACAATGTGAGATAAACAAGGGTGAAAAGGACATATTTTTTAACAGCTATTTTGTATATTTATTTGATATACAATTAAGCTGTGCATACTTAAATTTCAGATTTAGTAATTTTTAAAAATATTTTATTTATTTATTTATTTAGAGAGCAACACAAGCAGAGGGAAAGGGAGAGAATCTCAAGCAGACTCTGCACTGAGGAGGGAGCCTGATGCAGGGCTCAATCCCACGACCCTGAGATTATGACCTGAGCCGAAATCAAGAGTCGGATGTTCAACCAACTGAGCATCCCCAGATTTGGTAAGTTTTGACATGTATATACACCCATGAAACCATGCCACAACCAAGATAGTGAACATAATTATCACTCCCAAAAGTTTCCTTGTGGCCCATGTAATCCTTCCCTCCTGCCTTGCCCCACCCAGCCCACACTCAAAGTAGCCGTTTATAGGCTTTTTCTCATTCTACATTAACTTGCATTTTGCTAGAATTGTGTATACATAGAATCATAAAACGTGTACCCTTTTCATTCAGTATTAATCGTTTTGAGACTAACCTATGTTGTTATGTGTATCAGTAGTTCATTCCTTTTTATTGTTGAACAGCTTTCTATTGTATGGATTTACCACATGGTGTTCATCACCTTTTGATGAATATTTGAGTTTGCTTCTAGTTTTATCAAATTGCTGCTGAGAACACACTATGTGCAAGTCTTTGTTTCTTTTCTCTTGGGTAAATACCTAGTTGTGGAATGACTGCATCATAGGGCACATGTTCGTT
Source organism: Halichoerus grypus (assembly GCF_964656455.1). Lineage (NCBI taxonomy): Eukaryota > Metazoa > Chordata > Mammalia > Carnivora > Phocidae > Halichoerus > Halichoerus grypus. The sequence goes on from NC_135714.1 coordinate 182,995,329, forward strand.
TAACATTTTAGAACCTGCCAGTTTTCCAGAGTGGGTATACCATTCTATATACTCACCTGCAATGCATGAGAGGTCCAGTTCCTCCACATGACTTGGCCTGGCCAGCCTTTTTAATTTTAATTTTAAAATTAAAATGTTGTTTTGTGGTGGGAGGGAACATTTCTGATGATTCTCTTGGGAGAGAATCAGTGAAGCAATATGAGCATTTTAAATCTCTTGCTTCACATGGGAAATTGTTTTGCATAAAATTCTTCATTCATTTACCCTCCTAACAAAGACTTCATCTTATTGGCCTTCACTTTTTTTTTGAGAGAGAGAGTGAGCAGGGGGAGGGGCAGAGGGAGAGGGAGAGAACTCCAGGCGGCCTCCGTGCTGAGCACAGAGGCCGATTAGGGGCTTGATCTCACAACTCTGAGATCATGACCTGAGCTGAAATCAAGAGCCAGATACCTAAACCGACTGAGCCACCCAGGCACCCTGGCCTTCACATTTTAAAATCCTTCCTCATCTCCCTGAGTATTCCTGTACTGAAAGTCCCCGTATACCATCCTTCCTGGGACATATGTGTAAAGGGTTCCTAATATTTGAGGGTTTCCTAATATTATCATTGGCGTTCCTTATAGCCTGATTAAAACTGTAGCTTTTATTCTTCTGTCTCTCAAGCACCGCCTCATTATTAGTAACACTTACAAATATGTTTATCTTGTTATAATCAGTCCATCTAAAATCTTTTGGGGAACAATTTAGCCCAGGGTTTATATTAGAAGAAAATCTGTAATGTCTTCCAGTTTTGAGGCTCTCCCGACGCTATTTGCCTTAAAAAAACAAATGACTGCTGCTTCTATCTGTTCATCAATGAACGTGTCTGCCTTTTGCAGACGTTAGGGAACTTCATCGTTAATGCCACCCCAGTACCTTGCCTTGACCTTTAGCTTGAGAATTCAGGGATTTCTCTTGCCAGCCAAGTTTTAACCCACTATGTATCTTCATAAGGACAGTCTGGCAGTATTTTGAGGTTTATATCCTTAGACAAATGGCTCATCCCAGCCTAAAAAGGGAGTAGACGCGACGGTTCTTTTTAACCACTAGCAGTCCCAGCCGAGGGCTGTGTGCAAGGGATGAGGCCTTCCTGGCTCACAGGGGGACCCTAACCAGAGGGACACTGATTAGAATTAGATTAGAATTAGAATCAGAATCTGCCCCTTTGCTGTGGCTCGAGCCCTCTGGTCGCTGGTCCTGGGGTGACATCTGAGTCATAGGTGTTCTGAGGGCCTTGTCCTGGGCAAATGGGCTGGATACAGCCATTCTTTAAACTTATGGCTAAAGTTATTTAAATATCAGAATAATTAAGATCCTCTACAGCCACTATTGCAATTAAGGGCCCTAAAGAAGAGTCTCGATCCTGTTCTCGCTCACCACCATTCCTCTCCAGATGGCTGAATGGCATACTGTAGGAGAGACTGCCTCAAATGCTGACGTTAGTTTCTCCTGACAAGTCCCCCTACATGGGACACTGGCTTTTTCTTCTCTCCTCTTCTCACATGATCTTTCTCTCTCACCCTCTTTGGCTTGCTCCTGATTTCCACTTTCCATTCGTGGGGAATCATTTCTACCTGTTAAAATACTGCCCTGGACGTTCCCCGACCCATAGGAATTTGCCAGCTGACCCATCCGCCCTGTCTAGGGGGCCAGGCCTCGGGGGATGCGGCGCATTCTTTTCGGAATCTGCCCACCTTCCCAGGCAGCGCTGCAGACCTGAAATCCTAACCCAGCCGTGAAAACCGCCACGGAGCTTCTCCACCACACCTCTTCCTTCCTGGTCATCTATCAGGTCAACGCAGCTCCCACTTTGGCATAACCAAACTCTAGTGGTTTTTTACTATAACACCAGCACCATCTAAGTGCTTATGTTCCTTCTGTCTCCTTTTGCGTGATGGCAGATGTCACCAGCTCCATTTAAATAAAGAAGGAAACAGGAGGACATCAAAGTCACTGCATCATCTGGTTACGCAAGGACTCAGGAGCCAAGTGAGGCCTACGTTTTCAGCTTTCTTTCAACATTTCATCGGAGTCAGTAGACCTATTATGTCCTTTGAACCAATCTAACCTTTTCCACTTCCCCTCAGAGGGCTCTGTTTTCATACCTATACTGAGATTCTGCACATGGACTCACGGAGATGGGGAAGGATCCCCCCAGATCCACCCCTCTCCCTGGGCCCCACTTTGCCTTCCTGGTGCTCCCCCCAGCCTGGCTGAAGGGGAGGGTCCCTCAGCAGCCTCTTTTACCACACAGGTGCCTGTGACCAAGAACATGTCCCACTGTTCCACAAGTGACCCCAACTGTGGAACAGAACCCCCAAGGCACTGCTCCGGTGAGCTCCCCATCCTTGTCTGCTCTGCACGGGTCTCCCTCGGGGGGAAAGTGTCTGAGAAGGTGGGGCTGGCCGAATTCACAGCAAGGTTGCCGACTCTCAGGGAGAGGGTTAGAGGGGAGGCAGGAAGCGGCAGTGGTCATGAACTCTGTCCCGAGCGGAGTGCCCTCGCAGGGGGGGCTGAGATCAGGGCCGACTGCTGAGGTCAGCCTGATGGAATGCTTCTAGGTGACACACCCTCCCTTGTCAAGGGTGTGAGTCAGAGGGTATGAGAGCCGCCCTGCCTAGCTGGGAGCAAAACGGCACCCCAGAAGCAAGGAAAGGAGGAAAGCCGGGCTGCACCTCCCCCAGGACAGCCGCAGGTCAGTCACTCTCCCCTGCTCTGGGGCGCAGGGCGCGACTCTACGGACGGTTCACTCATTGAGTCTGCGCCGTCTCTCTTTCCAACCAGTCACAACTTGCGTTTGCACCTTGGATGAGTTTGGTCTTTGGGGCTTCTTGGGAGCGGGTAGGGGGAAGCCACTTGTCTCCAGCAGCAACTTCTGTGAGGAAGGGAGAGTCTGCTCAGTGGAGGTCAAGGTCAGGGGGTGCCTTGCTCCTGGCACATGGTAAGCAATTGGCAAATATGGTCTCACTGAGCTGAGGAATGGGAAGTCAGCACTCGCTCCCCTTTCCACAGGTCTCTCCCTCTTATCCCTGCAGTCACGTTTTCTCAACGGGATGGACTGCAACTCAAAACAATTCACGGACTCAGAAATGGCACTGATGAGCTCAGCACTTTCACAGATGAGCTCCAGCAGCTGGGGGCCGACTACAGTGGCCTAATTGTGGGACACGGCCTATGACTTAAAAAAAAGGAGTGTTGAAAAGGAAACCACAGGCCCAAAATGCCATCACTGAGGCCAAATCACCAAACCAGGACTTAACATCTAACCGATCTGCAATTTCAACCTCCCCCAGAAATGTAGTCTTAACTGGTGAGTTAGGACATTTCTGATCAGCACCAATGAGGTGATCTGTCACAGGGGCCCTCTCCATCCCCCAACGGAAGATGAGGTCCTCCTCCTAATAGGACCCTCTGCCCTTCCCTCTAAGGAAAGGAGACCTCACCTGGAATAGTCCTTTATTTTCTTTAGCTAGTAACTTCCTTGCTCCACCTCCTTCCTAGAAAAACCTTCCATTTTATACAACTCCGCAGAGCTCCCCTCTACTTGCTAGATGGGATATTGCCTATTGATAAATCGTTTTTACATAGAGCCTATTGATAAATCGTTTTTACATAGAGCAAATGAGACCTTCAGTTACTCGGTTGGATTTTTGTTCTCCCACCGTGGTTTCCCCAGAGGTGCCACAGGGCCTTACTGAGATGGGACCAACACCTGGGCTTGGTGAGGCTGAGGGGCCCGGAGCCCGGAGCCGGGGCAGGTAGGCTGCTTGGAGCACGGAGCGTGGGGCCCCAGGTTCTGAGGGGCTCTAAAAGCCACTGCTGTGAGCAGGGCGGGCCTGAAGGATGTGCCCGAGATGGGAAAAGAAGCCCTGGGGCAGGTGGGGAGGCCAGTTGGCTTTGCTGGCCCTGGACGTTCACAGAGCCTGCTTTATAAACACGGGCCCTGCTCTGTTCTTAGAGTCCCTCCCCATCCTGGGAGGGGCCAGTCGCATAGTCAGGAAGGGGTGGAGAGCCTTGAACCAGACCTCAGCCACCCGGAGCCATGGGGGTTAGGTGGAGGGGCCCCAGCTGCCCCAGCCAGGTAGATGTAGGTTCTCAGAGTGAGGCCCCACCAAGGGCCTCACTCCCAGGAGGGAGGGCATTGACTTCTTCCTTAAAATGTTCTCCGCCCACTCTTCTCATTTGCTTCCTCCCACATGGAGATATCCTACTGTCCTAGATTGACAGGGAGTTTTGCTTCCGACACTCAGTCCTGCATCCTTTCCACAAGGACAATCTCACCTATTACCCCTCGTCTCTTTTATCATCCTCCCTCTTCCATCATTCAGTCTCTCACATCACCACCAGACTGAGCGGGCACTGCGCACCAAACCCTTTCGCAGGCCTGGGGACACAAAGTCCCAGCCTGCCAGGGGCTCCCACTGGCATTAGGGGAAAAGCCCCGGTGCCATCACAAGGACCCCCGGTCGATTCTGTGACCGTGGCAAGAGGGAAGGATAGCAGAGCAAACAGCGTGTCACCAGGGAGGCGGGGCGGGGAGGCCTCTCTGCCAAGAGTCGGGACCTGAAAGGTCGAGCCTGGTTTCCCCCAAAGACAGGTGGCCCTCATTCCGGGACAAAAGGAGGAACGCACCGGGCCCGGGCTTCGAGGAGCACGCTGACATGGAGAAGGAGCACAGCTGAGGGGCCCTGGGTTTGCTGAGGGCACAGGGCTCAAGGTGAGCAGGGACGGGGCTGGTGCCTGGACCTGCTGGCCCTCCATCGGTCATGAAAGGCTCATCCCGACCCTGAACTTGGGGAAGCCTGGCACACTTTCCTCTCAGCCCCCTCCTGCCTCCTCCTCTGGGATAAGTAATTAATGGTCCCTCGCTCCTAGATCCGGCCTCACGGGCACCAATCCTGCCGGTCCTTGCTTGACTCTTGAGCACTTCCTGCCTTGCCATTTTGCCTGGGGCAGGAAGGGAAACCGGGGTCGAGATCCGCACTTTGGGAATGAGAAAGCAACCCTATCAGGAATCCTAGCAAACAAGTGAAACAAAAGCAGGAAGGATGTTTTAAAGGAAAATCCTCACACAGGAAGTAGGGAGACAAAAATTTAAAAAGAGAAAGGGAAAAGCAAACAAACTTAGGTCACCTGTGAAAACCACTAAGTTAGCTAATGAAATACAGGATGTGACAAAATGGATCAGAAAAAGCTAGGGAAATAATCATAGCTAACACTTAAATAGCAGTCACAGTCTAGGCCCTTTTCTAAGCACAGAACATATTAACTCATTTAAGCCTCACGGAAACCCTATGCGTTGAGTACTTTTATTATCCCCACTTTACAGATGGGGAGACTGAGGCACAGAGAAGCAAGGGAAGTAAAGAAGTGAAGAATGGCTGTATGCAGTGGATAGGAATTAGTGGCCTGCGTGTGTTATGACAGAAGTTCACAAAGAATAAGTTTTCTTGAGGGGGTTGGGAGAATTCTTGCCTCATTGCTCTTCCCGCTCTCACCAGAGGGGGTTGCATTATATGGAGAGTGATGCCAGCTCAAGTCCAAGTTTGGGACTCAGACATGGCCTGGATAAATAGAAGTGTTTTTTACATGAAAGCCAAAATGAGTCCTGGGAAAGAAAAACTTACACATACATAAAACTGGTCCTAAGAGAGAAGAGGGCAGGCAGACCCCCTTCTTCTAAGACTAGAGATTGAGTGAATGGCTGTGTTTAGCTTCTAGATCCGTCTCCTGCTGCAGCCCTGTGGACTCATTCAGGCCCGAATCTCATTTCAAACAGATTATCAGTGGAGTAATGGTAAGTAAATATAGAGCTGTTTCACAAAACACTTGGGTGTGTATCTTCTGGACCAGTTCATAGGTGTATAGCACTAAAAGGAAGTTAAGGATTCTTTCCCACTTTTCCAAGGAACATTCTACAACTCAGAAACCCCCCAACCAAACCCTCAGCCCTGAGGTTTCGATCTCTCAGTGCCTTGTGTGTGGGGTCCAGGGTGTCTGGGGGAAAGGGAACAGGCGAGCAATGGCTCCCACAGGAGGGCAGAGACCAGCAGCCAGCAGCCTGGTGGTGCCCAGCAGGAGTGGGGCTTAGCCCCAGGGCACACAGCATGGTGTCCACAAGAGGCAGCAAGTCCCCACCAGAACTCTGGTACCGAAAAAAGGCGCTGTGGTATCTGGAAGCAGCGATCAGGCCTGGTAGTTACTGAAGCATGCAGCAAAGCTATATCCACGCAGAAGAAGTATAAACAAGAGAAATAATCTTATTCACAAACCCCAAAGAATCCTTGGGAAAAATCTGTGGCAAGAGCAATAAATACAAGTGATTACTGTACATGCGACCTTAAAAAAAAAAAATTCAAGTAGCCTTATGGAGAAGCATTTGAGTTGCTTTCATTTCAACTTAGACTTTAGGCAGAATCTGTGTTTTAAAAGAAAAATGTGCTCACAAATAATTTTTCTGAGACGAGAAAAGATATTTTAAGTTATAACAATATCAATCAAAAGGAGAGTTAGTGTTTAAAAAATTAGTTTCTTAGAAATTCGTGTTCATTTTTGTTTCCTTAAAGCTTTGCTAATTACTGACGAATCTTTTCTATTTTCTATTGTTTGGATAATGTTAGTGTTTCCGTGGACAAAATCCAAGACTCGAGAGTACAAAAAGAAAGCTCATAGCATTTAGGTCAAGATTTGCGGCTCACCTCTCCCCTCCCTACCTCCCCCTCTCCCCCCGCACACCCCCGGTTTTGATTCATTGTGGTCTTGGAGGCATGACCTTATCTATTAATCTCAGTGACATTCTGGGTTGAAAGGGCAATACTCTGAATGGCAAATAGTAAGATGAAAGTATTGAATCTCTTTAGTCCGTCTGGATCCCAGAGCACTTAATTTTCAAGGGTAGATAGTATATGCAACTAACCCTCAGGGTGATCACTCCAGTTATAGCTAATGCAACAAATACTATTCAACTTTAACAAAGTAAGAATTTTATACTGTCTGGCTTGTTCTTAATTCTTCCCTAAGGGCCTATTTGGTTTAGCATCAAATATAAGATTAAGAGACTCTAAATTTTAGCTGAACAGCCACTCAAGGGATTTAGATGATCCCTTTACACAACAGAGACTTAGTGTGCGGCTGACATCTCCCATTCTGGGAGCATAGGCTTCTACATACGTTACACCTCAATTTCCTAATGTTGGTTGTTTATTTGAAAGCAAAATGAAGAATACTATTACTCCACCCTCAAAAAGTCAACTCTATTAGTTGTGGAAAATTTGGGGCAAAACAAATCTCTGTCATTTTCTTTTTAAAGATTTTATTTATTTATTTATCAGAGAGAAAGAGAGAGAGAATGAGCAGAAGGCAGAGGGAGAAGCAGACTCCCTGCCGAGCAGGGAGCCCGATGCGGGGCTGGATCCCAGGACGCCGGGATCATGACCTGAGCCGAAGGCAGACATTTCACCGACTGAGCCACCCCGGCGTCCCAAATCTCTGTCAATTTATACCGAATAAAGCAAAAGAAGAGAATGAAGTTTATACTGACTATATAATCACATAAAAATATGTGTGTCTATCTACATCTGTGTGTATTTGCAAAAATCTTAAATCTGCATGGCAGAAATGAAATGGGGAATTAATAGCTCGACAGGAATTCAGACTTTGGTCTTCCAAGGCTGAATCTGGCGCTCCTTGCATTACCCTGAGCTGTAACCCAAACGGGGATAGAAATTTGCAGGCAGAGGAGAAAAAAATATGCAGGGTAGTAGCTCTCAGTCCCACCAGCTGGCTAATAAATAAATATTTTTGCATAAGTAGTGAATCATAATATGGGCTTTTCTTGTGTATTTAGACTTAGGATTGTTGAAATAATTTTAAAGAGATAGCAAGGATAGAGAAACAGGGAAGGCCAAAGATAAAAGATAAAAGGAATGAAAAGAAATCTCCCTCCCTCTTTTCTCTCTCTCTCTCTCTTTAGAACAGCTTTTCTCCAAAGACATTATAGAACCATATAAAGAGCTACAAAATTCCAAAAAGCCTCACTGTGAAGTTACAAACCGGAGGAGAGCTTTGGAAATGGGGTTGGGAATGGAGGAATGGAACAGGGAAGGTTCAGGAAGGCAGCGGAGCACCAGTTGGCCAGACCTGGCTCAGCTGTAAATGTTTTCAGGCCACTGTGCCCCAGCAGAGCAGAGTCACTCTCCTAGATTATTTGCAGGTGAGAAGAAATATATTTTAATATCTGACTGTATTGTCTTTGCGGCGTAAGTGCAAATATTTGTATGCATAAACACATTTGAATGACGGCAGTTGATGGTGACATTTTCTAGAATTAATTATTTCTATGTTCATAACGCTTGAATGCCTATCAAATTGCTGGGTGGAAGGAGAGCACCGGGGTTGTATGCAGCTCCTTCATTCACAGAGGAGCCAACGGGTTTGGATTTCACATATGGTCTGCGTACGCCCCGCTTATGTAAGGTTATATTTTTAAATGTGACGGTGTGACTAAGCCTTCAAAAGCTATTTAGACTGCCTTGGATGTCTTCGATTCTCCAAAGTCATGCATTTGCTGCAAATGGAAGTCAAGTAGTAACCTTTGCTGCACCTTCATTTCCTCACACAGGTGCCAGTTCTTCCGCTCAGCGGACCTCTTGCCCTGGTAAGAAATGCTAATGATATGGTGACGGCAACCAAATAAAAGATTAGGGGCTGCTAGGGAAAGACTATTACTCATAACTTGGTCTACATCCTGTCAATTATCCTGCGCTGATGAATAGTATGTGACGGGAAACTGGGAAGTGATAAAAGACCTCCCAACCCCATCTCCTTGAAGGGAAGGTGGAGCGTTGAGTGATTGCCTCCCAGGCACCATGCCACACACACACCACAGAGCAGGGGCTGGGCTCATCCATCACCGAGACCACTGCAGACAGCCTCTGTGCTGTTAGAAAGTATTGGTATAAAAGGGTTTGACGTTCAGGTCTAAGTAGGTAAGTCAAGAGTAGAAAGGGTCCAAAATGAATGTCTCATCCCAAACCAAAATATTAATTAAAAATGAGGAGAGAAGTTTAATCATGCAAGCAAAAGGGTGGCTTTGCCTAGAAAATGCATCTTTTGTCCATTCTCTTTTTCCAGTTTATAAATCACGTGATCTAATCAATGCACCATGATTGAAACAAAATTTGTCACATCTTTGAGTATGTCTGTGGATAGTCAGTAGCTTAATTTTAGAATAGCAGACCCAGAAATGCAGGTATCCTGGTGGCCTTGACATTGAAGTTCTCACCCAATGAAGGGACTCTTTCAATAATACTCTGGAGAATGACCCAGATCCAGGCAGTCCTTGAAAATTGCCGGTATTATGGACAAATCATGACCTAACCAGACATGCCATTCTATTTTCAAACAGTTCTAATTATTAGAAAAGTTCTGATGTGATAGGATGGGGTGAGGTATTGACACTTTTCCCGGTTCTCATGTCCCTCACCAAGTATCCATGTGCTCAAAGTGATATGATTGAGAGCTTGTTTTGACCAAGGGGAGGGGAGAGAAGAGAATAAAGACTACACAGAGTTTTCTACCTAGCCCTTCGGCCTGGTTGGAGCTCCAGTGGAAATAAGGATTAAGAGCCAGAAAATGAAGGACCCCCTGCATGAGCTCATTGCTGTGAAAGCCAGTGTACCAACTGCGGCCAGCAGAGAGCCTTTCCTTGCACTTTTCCGTGGAGCCCAGCTCTGCAGCAGCCCCCCAGGATGGACAGCCGGGGGAGCAGTGGGAGAAGGAGGGAGGCACCTTGGTGTAGACAGAGAGCCTTATGTGTGACTCAATCAGCTATAGCAAGAACGTGGCTCCTTCAAGTACCCGGGTAGGCAGCTCACCCGGACCAGGGAGAGGCAGAGTACAAAATGAAGAACGTGGCAAATGTCTCTGGGGGTATGAAGTATTGTGGTTTCGAGGAAGCAGGAGGGAGGTCTTCGTGCAGGGAGCTAGGATAGTGTGGGCAGGATCAGTTGCCTGTGTTACTGACGCTGAAGTGTCTCCAGGCTGGTGAGCCACAGCTACATTTGGGCCACATTTATGCCGAATCACAATCCCTTCCATTGCAACAGGGGCTGATTAAATGACTCCTCATTTCCCCAGACTGGGAGGATCAGATGTGTGACCAACTCTCTGAGCAGTTTTTTTTTTAAGTCACAAATTGCTCTTGTCAGTAGAAATAATTGATGACTCCTATTTTTTCATAATAGAAAACATATTTGAATCTTTGGTGCTATGATTGGTGAGAAGCACCACAATAGGGTTAAAGCTCTCCCTTAGAGGAAGAGTGGCCATATCATGTGTCAGCCAAACCAGGACACTTTCGAGATTGAAAGATGGTATTATTAGTTGTGCTGGGACAAGAGACAGTATCAGGGACTTTTAGGATCAATTGGGCCACATGGATACCCTACCTAAAGGTGATTGGTAAGACATACATGGGCACTAAAATCTAGTGGCCATACTTGTATTTCTCAAACAGCTCAGAACGTGGCCTGAGTAGCGCTGAGCCACCTTGAAGCCTACTTCTGCTGACACCAACCCTCCCTGACAATAACAAGAGGGGGGGAGCAGTGCAGACTCTTCCAGAAACCTCAAAGAGTAATACAGATATTTCTTACAGGTTTTCTTGAAGGGGGGTTCAGTGGTTTCAAGGAGTGCGTTATGCACACAGCCAAGCATCCAAAAATTCTTCTTCCCCTTTCTGGCTCCCCAGAGTCTCCACTGCAGCAGCCTCCCTGTCACCCCCACCATGTCCTTCCTCCCGCCACACAATTGTCTCACAGCTATTCTCCACTGTGTCTTTCTCCTCTCTCCCCTCAAATCTGTCCTCCCCCATTCTGCCCACTCCTCCCCACCATTGAACCCGTGCAGTGGGGGAAAGCAGAAGACTGTGAACACGCATGCATTAATTTGTTGTGTGTGTTTGTCACACGTTTTAGAGCCTCGTTATGATGAAAATAAACATTTGTGTTAGGGAAAGAGGTGACCCCAGTGTGGGACATGCTGGGGGACTGGAATTCAGATGGAAGGAAGAGAAACAGAGGAACTGACGCTTGCTGAGCACCAGCCTGGGATGGGGGCTTGATTCACAGAGTGTGAAAATGGGCACTTCCTGCCTTGGTTTGTCTGACACAAGAAGACAGTAGAGGCCATGTGCCAGGTGAGTCGTGAGATATAGAATCCCATGGAAATTGTAAACCATGTCAGACAATTCACCTATGCCAAGGGCCGAAAGAGTTGTGTGGTTGGAGATTGAAGGGATTTGTGAAGATTATTTATTTGGAGATTGCTGCCAGTGTGTTGTAAGCTTTGCCCATACCTCTTACCTCAAGCAGTACAGGGGCTGGGAAGGACCACTTAGAAACCTTGTGTCCCAACATTAGATAGAATGGGTTTGGATTTGACTCATGACCGAGGAACGTAAGGTCCAGAAGTGCCTAGCTATCTGTTCTGATGGCAGAGTGAAGGAGATTGCCGGGTTGGTCAATTCAGCTTTTTGAGTAGGCAAATAATTCGGGAGCATTTCCCATTGACCTGATCTGCTGGGCCCATGCCGAAGAGAAGGAATCAAGTCTTGCCTTTGTATCTGTTCAGGGGGCCTCTAGAAAAGCACCAGCCTTCAGGAGAGGAGATGCTGGAGGTGCTCTCCTCTTTCCACAGGCTTGAGAGGAGAGTGAGCAACCCCAAAAGAAATTCCATTTGCCCAGGGTGAGGGAACCCTCCATGGGAGCTGCTGCAGGTGGGAGAGCCCGGGGGTTGGCAACCTATGACCAGCAGGCTGGCTGCCTGCTTTTGTAAAGACATATTTACTGGGACGCAGCCACACCCTCTCTTTTATGTCTTGTCCGTGGCAGAACCGAGTAGCCATGACAGGCTGTATGACCCATGAAGCCTAAGAAATTTACTACCTGGCCTTCTACAGAAAACGTTTGCTGATGGCTGGGAAAGATCCTCAGAAAGCTCTCAGAAATGCTCCCAGTAGGGAAAAGAGTCAGACCTCATCCGTTTTGGTGCTCAGAGAGCAAATAACTGTCTTAAAACTGCCCACTGCCCCTTCTTGCTCTCCCTGCATCAACCTGATGGGGTCAGAAATGTCTGTGACAGGAGGAGAAGTGGCCCGGACCCAGCCCTTCCTTCTCATTGCCAGGGGGCAGGCCTTAGTGTATGGGTGTTTGCACGGGAGGATCGGACAGCATGAGATTTTTACTCTGAGTCCAATTTGAAGTTTTGCTTATTACAGAGGCCCGGGCACCATAAATGACTAAACTTGAGAACGTGCTGATGAAAAGTAAATGTATTTTTCATTCAGAGGTAAGGAAGGAACTTCCACCACTGAGCAAATATACAGGGACAGTGGGAGACCAAAAAATAAACTTAGCTTTAAGCTGACACCCCAAGAATCTGGACTGTTTAATCAATTTGCTGGTTGTACATACATGTCTTCAGAGAGGAAAGCCAGACTCTAGATGGAACTCTCCCACTATTTATATGATACAGGGCGTTTCTCATCCTTTCTAGAATTCAGTTTTCTCATCTGCAAAGTGAGGGTTGGACCAGCCCTTGATGAATCCTTCCCATACTGCTAATCTGTGATCCCAGAGCTTGGGGGACATCCCTCGAGATGGATGATGTCTCTTTGGGACTTTTTTTGCAATGGTTCATGTAGCCTGTAGGTAACTGGCATCTAAATGCTGGGAAAATGGTACACAGTGTGTCCCCACCCTCACCTCTAAGATAGTCCTTGAGTGCTTTCTGACTACCTGAGCCTCTCCCATTATGTGGGAGAAGGGTATAGAAGCCTTCGTGTAAGGCCTTATGTTTATCTGGCCAGGAGTTAGGCCATGTTTGCTATTTGCTATAGCTGTGGTGTCTGAGGCTAAAATTCCCTTAAGTGTCCTTGCTTTTGTGCCCCTTGTTGTCTTTCAGTTTTCCTAAAAACTCTTAAATAGGGTCTGAGGCTTGCAGTCCTTTAGCAGTATTCCCCTATCACAATACAGGAGCCCTGCTGGTGTGGTGGTGAGGTGTGGGGGCAGGGGAGGCATTTTTAATACTGTGATTAGGTCTCAGTCTGTCAGTGAGGGAGCTCGACTGGGTGAGGCTGGTGGGTAAGGTTTTGATAAAATAGTTTCCCTTTGGGCAGTCTTTGTTAAGGAGAACAAAATGCTCTGGGTATATTTCAAAATACCCTGCCAGACACACAGGGGATTTTTCTTCAATCTTCACAGGAGAACCTGGCAGAGCTCCTGGAGGTCAAATTCATGAAAGTGTGTGGGGCCCAGTCTTAGGGGGTGTTTCTAACTTTCAAAGTAAACTGTGACTCTCTCTACCCACCTGTCTGTCTCTCCAGTGTTAGGGGCAGCTGTTGGCTTAGGACCTCAATTCTCTGATGGATCTAAGAAGAGCTGTTGATCTTTACTTTGCTCAGCTTTTTTTCTTGTAAAGACAGGAGTGATGAGTTGCAAGCTCTTCCCATGTCTGACCAGAAACCAGAAGTCTTCTCACTAATATAGGAAAATTATATGAAATTATGGAGAGTCTACAGTTTTTGTCCAACAAAATGGCCATTTCATAGGCTCAACCACACTCAAGCAGATGAAGAAAATTCATAGAGTGTAGGGAGATTGACAAATGTGAGATTCAGAGTGCGTTGTTAAGGGTCCCCCTGAAATTGTTTTAAAGATCTATTATGATGTTTTGGGTTACAATTCCGTTTTGGAAATTCAGTTATGTAAATCTCTAAAGCAATTTTCTGAGTACTGTTTCATAGGGAATTCTTTCTCCAAGTCCTTCAAGCAATACCTGACACATATTTTATTTTAAAATTATAATCACTTTTAGCACTTTATACTTTACACAGATTTTTACATACATTTTCTCAAAGGTGGGTAGAATCTCCAAGGCGGGTATCTTTGTCTCAAGAACTTCAAAACTTCCTCGTGGCTCTAGGGCCAGGAGAGTACTGCTCTTCTATGACAGAAACTTGTGGAGGACAAGAATTTGCAAACCTAAATTCATGGACACCAGAAATGTAACCATTTCCTTAACTTAAAGTAATTTCAATTTGGGATTCCCATTCTGAGGGGAGCAGCAGAAAATTCTGTTTCTATGGTTACCAATGTCCCTCTCTCCTCTCTAAGACGCCAAGAGCCCAGAAGGCCTGAATGGTACTCAAAAGGGAGAAGGACCCACCTGTGTTTTGAGCCCATTCTGGCTGCCCCGATCGCACAATTCTTCAAGCCTGTGACCTGCAGACAGGAGCTCACTCTCAGCTCAAGCAGAGCTTCTTGTTGCTTTCCCATGAAGCACAGGTATCTCATTCTACCACATGGATTCCCCCAGAGGGACTGCCAAAGTGAACGTGTGGGTCTCCAATGCATCTGTACTTTATGATCTCACTACAGAAAGAGAAGGAAGAAAGGAAGGTAGGAAGGAAGGAAGAAAGAAAACAGCAGGAAGAGTTTCTTCCCTCCCCGGAACACAGAATACATCGAATCCAGTGAGTTCCAACTTTTGTAAAAGGCCAGTGGAGATATTGCCCTCCATTAGCTTCCGCTTTCTGCCCTCCATTAGCTTCCGCTTTCTGCCCTGCCAGAAGTCCCTGCAGCAAGGGCCAGTGTCCAGGAGCTATGAACACTAGAGGGAAAGAGGAAGAAGAAACACATTTTAATCTTTCAGTGAATTATCCTGCCATGCATCCATCAGTTAAAAAACCAAAACCTACCTACAATAATTTCTTAATTTGATTCAAGGCAGTTTAACTCCTGAAAACGCTCTCCTTCATTTCCTAGATTTGCATATTAATGACAGAAGGCATGTGATGGAATAACACAACACAAGTGAGTCTGTGGGGTGACACCAAGTAACACTCAGAGAAAGATCAGTTTCCTCTGAGCAAAATCATCCAAGGACAAGCACATTCCAACAATTTGGATTCAAGAAAGTGGGAAGAATGTAGTATATATTGCCTTGACATTAACACAGAGCTGCACACATAGAGTTTTAATAAGTAGGTGACACAATTAGCTTGATAAAAAGAAGACTCTGAGGTAGCTTCTGACGGAAAGATAGAATGCCGAGAACAAAGAAGAAGGAAATGGAGTAAGGAATGAAGAGGAAGGAAGGAAGCCTGACATGTAACTCAAACAGTTACTGTATTAAAGAAATTATTGATATTATGCTTTGTCATTGCGTGTTTGTTTATATAAGTTGAAAAATGTTTCCTTAGTCAAGAGAGTTGCATGCCTAGATGGAGGATACTTCTACTTACTTAAAGTATACTTCAAATACCTGGAGTGTCATTTCAAAATTATGTAATACCTATCACAATCAGTTGTTAATGGTCAATATCCCAGTGTCCTCTAAGACATAGGGATGTCTATGTTTTTAGGTTACTGACATGTACCTACCTTTTCTTTTCGTGCCTTCATTTCTGTATTTGGCAGGCATTTGTTAATATAATTATTAAATTATTCGGTAGCCCAGAAATTCACTGAAGCATGTGATTCTCATTTTATATTTCCACTGGAGAACAGCCTCTGAATTCTTGCCACTGGATATGACAAAAATCCAGGCAAAGCAAAAATCTATCTTAGAATGCTTTCAGGGTATCAGGAGAGGGTAGAAGAGGGGTATGAGGATGAGGCAATTCACTTAAACACTGAAATCATTTAAGCAGGAGAGTAAGGTCCTGTGAAGTGTTAGATTTTCTTGAGCTATCCAATAAGTGCACACACACACACATGCTCACAGAAGACCAGTTCCATTTCTAGAAATAAGGCAGACAAGATATTCAGATAAATCTCTTTAAGTATAACTCATCTAAAAATCCTAGAGGTATATTTATATAAACATATGGGTATGGGTAGATAGATGATAGATGATAGATGATAGATAGATAGATAGATAGATATAGATAGATAGATATCACGTGACTTCATTGGTAGAAGTAAGGAAATTCTCTAGTGTCCAGAAATGACAAGAAATCTTGAATCCACGGGTCATGCACTGACTTGGAGTTTTCTCTGGAGGTATCTTGGTGGCCTGGTGACAGAGAGCCTGAAATTTAACAGTCCACACGTGGGGATTAGGAGACAAAGCCTAGAGCCTGAATACTGCAAGAGATCACGTATGAGACCCCCTTCATAAAACTGTACCTCCATGAATGGCATGCTCAATTTGAACCGAGAACTTGCTTTGGAGAGTAAGATAGTGAGCAGACCTACCTAAATATTGGTCTTCATGCAATATGACTAGAGGAAGGTAGGAAAAAACTCTTTGTGAAAATTTCTAACCTCAAGACCATACTAATAAGTACTTAAAGCCGGAATTTCTACTCTCTGTGTGGTCTGAAAAACCGTTAGTTTACATTTAACATGGTCCTGAGCTGGTAGGACCCTTAAGGAAAAAGTATTCCCAGACCACTGGAAGAACATTCACCCTCTAAAACCAGACCTCCCTCCCACAGATGAGGAAGGAGGATGCAGGCTGTTACAAGGAAGATTCAGCAGAAACAAGAAGCTGTAGAGTCAGATATGCAAAAATGATTGGAATTGTCGAAAAATATAAAATAAATATGTTTAGTATGCTTAAAGGAGAAAAAGGCAAATTGAAAGAATGACGGTGTAATAAGAGATTATGAAAATGGACCAGATTGATGTGAAAAAGAACCAAATGAATACATTAAGATGAAAACCTGGAAATTGGAAACTTAATGGCTGGATACATAGTCGATTATGGGGAAATAGAGCTGGTGACATTTCCCAGATGACAGCAGAGACAAACATGGAAATGGAAAACCTGAGCGACTAGGGGATGTGGACAGTGGAGCAAAATCGGCCAATGTTAAAATACATCTAATGCTTCCAGAGAGAGGAGGAAAGAAGAATTTGGAAAGATAGTAATTGGGAATTTTCTAGGACTGATGGGAAAGCCATGTCTTTGGATCTGGAAACCCAACCAATCCCAAGCAGAGTATATAAAAAGAAATTCAACACTAAGATATATAATAAAATTGCAGAACACTACAGATAAAGAAAGACTATCTTAAAAGTAGCCAGAGGGAAAGGATAGATTGCCCATTAATTGGTTAACTACATAAATTATCATACAAACCAGGATACTTTTGAAAAGGAAGGGGGATGCTAACCAAACAGGAGACCAGGGCAACAGGCATAATCTGGGTCTACAACAGGCAGAGGAAAGTACCGGGTCACCAAATCTATAAAAGAATAATAATTTAATTGACAGCAAGGACAAGGAGAGTCAGGAAGACATTGGATAACATCTTCAAAGTGCTGAAAAAATTATTCAATTAGAATTACATATCAGTAAAATCTCTTTTAATAATAAGGGTCGGGAGGCGCCTGGGTGACTCAGTTGGTTAAGCATCTGCCTTTGGCTCAAGTCATGATCCCAGGGTCCTGGGATTGAGCCCCGCGTTGGGCTCTCTGCTCAGTGGGGAGTCTTCTTGTCCCTCTCCTTCTGCCCCTCCACCCTGCTCGTACGCCTTCTCTCTCTTAAATAAATAAAATCTTTAAAAAATAATAAAAGTCAGAAAAAGACATGTTTAGATAAGCAAAAACAGAAAAGTCACAATCAACGGACCCTCTCGAAAATAAATTCCTTGTAAGAGAAGGAAAATGAGCCCAGAAAGAGTCTGAGACACAAAAAAGCCAACAAAGAACATTGAAATTAATATTGACTGATGAGGTAATAATAATAATGCCTACTAAAAAACAGAAACAAAGTATTACTTAGAAAATACTAGAGAGACGATATTAAGGTATGGAACAAAAACGTAATCCAAAGGAGGTTAAGAAAAGCATAAAAGGAAGATAAACCTAGAAGGGTCAGGGTGGGGGGGGGGGAGAACAATTAGAAAGTACAAAATAATAGGCACATTAATTATAAGTGGACTAATATCTCCAGTCCAAAGATAAAGATAGACCAGATTTTTTTTAGAAATCCAGCTACAGGGATGCCTGGGTGGCTCAGTCAGTTAAATGTCTGGCTATTGATTTCAGCTCAGGTCATGATCTCAGGGTCATGAGATCGAGCCCTATGTCAAGCTCCATGCTTAGCAGGAGTCTCCTTAAGATTCTCTCTCTCCCTCTGCCCCTCCCCCTGCTTGTGAGCTCTCTCTCTCAAATACATAATCTTTTTTTTTTTTTAAGACAGAAATACAGCTACATTCTGTTTACAAGAAACAACACTTCAGAGCACAGTAAGGTTGAATAAAAAAGATAGGGAAAGGTAATATGAGGCAAATTCTACAACGACAAAAGTAGGATGGCCATTTTAATCTTAGATGAAAGAAACCTTAAAGCAAAAAGCATTAATGACAACGAAGAAGATCACTACATATTGATAAAAATTTCAACTCACCATGAAATTACAGCAATTCTAAATTTGTATAGATTCAATAAAATAGCCTCAAAATATATAAAGCAAAATTTGGAAGAATTACAAGAAGAAATTTACAGATAAAGCAGGCAAGAAAATGTAAGCTTGATCAAAAGGTCATTATATCTAAAAACCGTATTTGGGGCCATAAAGCCACTATCAACAAATAATTTTTAAAATCTTCTTCATATGGGGCACCTGGGTGGCTCAGTCGGTTAAGTGTCCGACTCTTGGTTTCAGCTCAAGTCATGATCTCAGGGTGGTGAGATCGAGCCCCATCCCAGGCTCTGTGCTCAGTGCAGAGTCAGCTTGAGATTCTGCCTCCCTCTCCCTCTACCCCTCCTGCTCATGCTCACTCTCTTTCTCTCTCTAAAATAAATAAATCTTAAAAAAAATAAAATCTTCATATAGATGACAATGTCTGACCACAGCACTATTAAATTAGACACCAGTACCAAAAAGGTACTGCTCCCTCACTGCGTCCCTCAAAGAGCCTGATTTGGGGAAATAAGAATAAATAATCAGCGGGTCAAAAGAAGTCTCGACTTTCTAGAAAATAGAATTACAAAGAAAGGTAAATGCTACATATCATTGCAGTTAAAGCTGTACTTAGGAAAAGAAAAAAAGCCTTAAATGCTTACATTTTCAAAAAGAAGGAAATATATGAGCTCAGATCCAGTTTAAGAAGGTAGGGGAGTGCCAGAAAAAAGTCAAATAATGCAGAAGAAAGGAAACACTATCCCTTTTCTGTTACTTTACAGTTTTCACTTAACGTTGTTGTTCCTCATTTTCGTTTCTTACTTTTATTGGTCTGATCATAGGGCTATGCATTCCATTTTCATCTTGTTAATTTAGAAGTTTTACCATCATGTACCACTAATGACCTGGATTTCCCCCTCTCTAGAAAGCAGACTGAGTGCGTCTATTGCCCTATTATTTCAAAGCTATTTCTCCCACCGAGACCCACTCTTTCCCTACTGATTTCCTCTTTCTGACTTCATCACGTTTTGCTCACAGTCTAGGAATGAAATATTTAGAATTCTTTCATTTTTCCCTTTTCTCCTCCTTCCAGGCATCTCTCACCCCCTAATTAAACCCTGGAATGTTTTCACTTCCTCTTGCACTCTTAATTCTGAGGCTTTGCTGAAATAGTTGGACATAGAATTTTACTTAACAATTGTTTGTGTGTTTGTTTGTCTTTGGGATCCACGTGCAGGATTTACATTACACATTATATTCTTATCCATTAATATTTAATGATATATTTCTAAAAACCAATGCATTATTCATCTTTGATTGTTTCCTACTTTCCCTTTCCTCATCTTGAAGTCTCTGTTCCGGTTCATTGGCTTCTGGAAAGGGCTTTTTCTTAAGTATTTACCTCAGATGGGCACATTCTGTGATTTATTCTCTGAATTAGTGCATGTCCTTGAATATCTTCCACTCACCTTAACAGGTAAACAACTGCAAAAGCCTAGTATGGGATTCTGGGGGGGGTTCTTTCAATCTCTTCTAGCTTCCAGTGTTGCAGATAAGAAGTTCAGTAACAGTCAAAAAAAGGAAAAGCCTAGAAACTTGTTTTACCCCGATATCCCTAAGCATGTGTTTGTTTCATCAATCTAACCAAAAACTCTGAATGTTTTTTACTCTGCAAACTTATCTTTCTTTGGCTTAGGAAAATTTTCTCCTAAGTGATTTAAAATTAATTTATTCTACCTCATATATTCTTTCTTCTTTTAGAATGTCTGTTATTCAAACAGTTGGTATCCTGCATCCATTTCCCAAATTTTCTCCTTGTAACCTTGTGATTTCCAGCTCCGTGGCATGTTTTACTCTGTGATTTGTGGATGTTCCGATCTTGAGGCCACTAACACAAATCTCATCAGTCACCATCAACCCTCTGCATTCATGCACTGAATCAGTGAGGTTTTCATTTGTTATTACATAGTTTTGTTCCTAAGTGCTTCTTTTTAATTTTTTTTAAATTTAGGAACCCATTTGTCTGATCCAGCAAGTCACTTCCATTGGGTGTGCAATGTGATTGTTGAATCTATTTGTCCTCTTTGGCTTCTGGACATCTTTAGGTCCTTGATTTTTTTTCCTCCATTGGCCAACTGGAGTTCAAGCCTATTTTTTTAGAGCTACTCGAAAAATCAGGAAACTCTCAGGCCAAGGGTCTCATCCCCACAAGCCTAGTACAGAGGCAGACAGTCCTCTCTGAGGCCCCTAGGAAGCAGCCCTGTTCTCAGGTCACCCTGGGCTCTCCCAGCACCCATGGCAGGGAAGACTTGCCCAAACTTTTATGTCCCTGGGGAATCTTGACACGCTCAAGTAGGATCGGGTGGACACCCTACCCCTGGGGTCTACATCTTGATTGATGAGCCCAGTCCCTTTCTCCGAGCTCACCCAGCTCAGCACTACTTGCTTAGCAAGGGAAATTTCAGGGAAAGGGAGTCCCCACTGAGAGTCCACGGCCTCTACACCCACGGTAGATCCTGTCTCTTGAGAGACACATCTTTTGGATTTGGAAATCAAAGGAAGGGGAATCTCATTTAGATTGCCATAGTCTGAAAATCCTCTGCCCAGGGCTTTCTTCCGTAAAATGAGAAAATTTAAGAGCTCTTTCAGCTTCAAAAATCTATAAATCAGAGCTTAAATAAGAAGCATTCATGACTATGATAATTTATGGGAATAGAGTTTGCATGAAACAAACACTTTAAGGCAAATTTTTTTTTAAAGATTTATTTATTTGTTTTAGAGAAAGAGCACGTGAGCAGGCAGAGGGGCAGAGGGAGAGAGAGGGAGTCCTCAAGCAGACTCCCCGCTGGGCACGAAGCCCTATTCGGGGCTCCATCCCAGGACCCTGAGATCACTACCTGAGCCGAAATCAAGAGTAGGATGCTCAGCTGACTGAGCCACCCATGCACCCCTCAGGGTAAGTGTTTTAAGAAAAGAGTAGTTTTTGAGTTATAATGCTTTTAGGAAAACCCAGCTAATCTGGTGACAGGAAATCTAGCTTGGAACTAAGTGGCAAGGTCCTCTGAATTTTTAAATCTGCTAATTCTGATCATTTATAGAACATAAAGTGTTTTCTTTCTGTAACCTAGAACAGTGCTTCTCACACTTTCCTGGACTGACAACTTGCCTGGCGATGTGGCAATGTAGGTTCTGATTCAGTAGGTCTGGGGGATGGCCAGAGAGCCCGTGTTTCTTACCAGTGGGTTTGCCCACCCTGCTCCTCTGTGGCTCACATTTCAGCAGCAAGGCCTGGAATATTTGTAGTGGTGAGTAGACCTCTGGTGGTCATAGGAGAAATGTGCCATCATTTTGTCAGGCAGCTATTAAATTCTTTTTCTGGGAATGTTAAAAAACATCCCCCCCCAAAGCCATCAATTGATGTATCTCTGACCTGTTACAAGCAAAGCCAACAGAGTTTATTAATTTGGACTCCGTTGATCTGGAATTTGGTGTCATTCCAGGAAGACTACATTGCCAATGACAAGCAAAGAAGAGATGTGTGATATTAAATGCTAAAGGAAATGCATTAAAAAAAAAAAAAGGAAACCAACTTGGTGGTAGCCTTTGTAAACAAATAATGAATGAACTCCAAGTGATTAGTCTTTATTTCATTAAAATTCTAAACAATTCTTTAAGGCTTTTAATTTAATTCTCTTATCCCTGTCAAGGGTGGCCATAAATTACATTTCTTAGGAAACATTCACTGATTCAGGCCTGTTTCTGAATCAGAATAGCCTACTCTTTAATTAAGAAAAATGAGGGCAGTTTTATAGTAGTTTTAAATTTCTCAATCTTTTGGCTCCTTTCAGTCTGTGCTTCTCAAACAGAAAATAAAAATTGCTATGCCATTTGACTATTGTCAGTGTTTCAGATTAAACAAAGACTCTATAAACGTTTGAAAGGTATTCAATTCTGGAAACTATTTTTTCCTTTTGTTTTTTTTCCCCCTAGCTACAAATATGTTTCTTATTTTGAATATTTCCTGGCTTTGCCATGGTAAACAGATAAATGTTCCAGAAATCATCCATTTTTTTTTAGATAATAAAATTAGTATCACTTTAGGAAGGAAGATAAATATCCTACACCAAGAATGTGCTTATTCTCAAACTCGAAGCCCAGCTCATTGAAACAAACTTGCATATTGGTGTCAGTATCAGCTTGCGAGTGGCAGAAACTTCTGTCCTCCTGAGCCCTTCATGGAAATGGTTTGTTGGCTCGTGGAAATTTTCTTGACTTTAATCATGTCCCTGTGTCCTTGCATCTGGACCCTAAATCGGACCCCAAAGCAGATCTGTTTCCTTTGCTGGCTTCCACAGTATTGTCCTATCCATTTATGTTATGAGAGTTACACAGATCTTATATATTGTGAGAAGTTATGTAAGTTTATTCAAACCTCTAATTAGTCAGCTTTATAACAACATCTGGAGTCATTACTACCACTGACCCAGACTTGGCAGTTATCAAAAGAAGGATCTGTGTAGATCATTTCAGAGGCTCCTGTTCTGGTGTTCACATAAAGGTTTGGTGAGAAGTGCAGGTAAATGGTTAATTACGGATAATTTTTCTATTTTTAGAGTCCCCCAAATCACACAAATTTCATATGCATCTCTGACTCAAGGATCGACCTCTGGTTCCTATGTACAACCAGACATCATCTGGTAATGGCCCTGATAACCATTCGTTACTAAATGAAAGGAAAAACTCCATTCCTCTGCTCTGCACTCATACCACTTCTGACACTGGATGTGTGGGGTTTTTCTCACATTGACCAATCCTTTGACACCAGCTGGGTGTCCTACAATTCAGCTCAGCTCTGAGACTGTCTATCTGGGGTTAGCAGAAGACCCCACGGGTTAAGGACTCAGTTTCACAAGACAACCCCACTCCAGACACCAATTGTAGGTCGTAGTCCCCAGGTCACTCATACTTCTTTCTGATTTGGCCACAACAAAATTGGGGGTTCCAGTGACCCCCTCCTCAGGTTCAATAATTTGCTATTATGTCTCACAGAGCTCAGGGAAACATTTACTTACATGTACCAGTTTGTTATATAATAAAGAATATGATAAAGGATGCAAATTAAAAGATACAGAGGATGGGGGCACCTGGGTGGCTCAGTCGGTTAAGCGTCTGCCCTCGGCTCAGGTCATAATCCCAGGGTCCTGGGATCGAGCCCCACATCGGTCTCCCTGCTCAGCGGGGAGCCTGCTTCTCCCTCTCCCACTCCCCCTGCTTGTGTTCCCTATCTCACTGTGTCTCTCTGTCAAATAAATAAATAAAATCTTTAAAAAAAAAAAAAAAAGATACAGAGGATGGTCCAAAAGGGTCCCAAGCACAGGAGTTTCTGCCCCCATAGATTTAGGATGTGCCGCCCTCCCAGCACATGAATGTGTTTACCAACTCAGGAGCTCTGGAACGCTTTAGGGATTTTTATGGAGGCTTCATCATGTAGATTGGATTAATTATTAAGTTGTTTTCTGGCCCCTCTTCCCTCCCTTGAGAATGGGGAGTGGAGATGAAAGTTCCAAGCTTCTAATCATGGCGTGATCGTTCTGGTGTCCAGCCCCCATCCTGAAGCTGGCTGGGACCACCCAGGCTCTCCTCACTTGAACCAGAGGCACTCCCATCACCCAGGAAGTTCCAAGTGCCAGGAATTGGGGTCAAAGGCCACTTCCCGTGGTTTCAGTTATAGTTGGTCAACCACGGTCAGGAACCAGATAGTCCTCCTTCTGATGTATCCTTGGAAGGTCAAGATAGCTTAACGCTACATCACAATGTCTATGTCACTCTCCTCACTTCTACTCATCACACAGACATTTTATTGTCTCATATCATCACAAGAAGAAGGGTGAGTACGGTACAATAAGATATTTAAGAGAGACCACATTCAAATAACTTTTATTATAGTGTATGGTAATAATCATATATTGTAAATATTGTATAATTTTTTTTATTGCTTGCTGTTGTTAATCTCTTACTGTGCCTAACTGATAAATTAAACTTTATTATAGGCATGTGCATATAGGAAAAAGCATAGTACCAGCCGTGGTTGGAGACATCCACTGGGGGCCTCCGAATGTATCCTCCGCAGACAAGGGGGGGTGGCTACTGTACTAAAATTCAAGACACAATTCAAATCCTTATTTTACACTTTAAAACCCAACTTATTCCTTTCTTAAGATAAGTCTAATTTATTCCCCTTCTTGCCTTTCTTTCCGTGGAGCTCTTCTATTACGTGAGACAGAAAAACACAAAGGTAATAATCAGAGCGACTGTTGCCATATGCCAAGTCACACACAAAAAACGGAGCATATTTTCCCTTACCTGTGTACCCACTGTGACAACCATAGAAGTCATTTGAAAAACTGAAACGTTTATGGGTTCCATGACTTCAGAAGTAGAGTAAGAGATGTGAAAATAGAGGCAGCTGAGACTAGACCTAGGGAGATTCTACCTCTCAGGTAGGAGTGACTTCTACCAGCTGGAAACATATTCTACCCCCAATACTTTGCTTTGTGTTGTTACCTTTGTTTACTTCTAAAAACCAGAAATAGGAGCACCTGAGTGGCTCAGTCGGTGAAGCATCCCACTCTTGGTTTCGGCTCACATCATGATCTCAGGGTAGTGAGATCGAGTCCTGAGGGCGGGCTCATGCTGGGCATGGAACCTGCTTAAGATTCTCTCTCTGCCTCTGCACCCCCCTAAAATAAATAAATAAATAATAAAAATTTAAAAATAAAAACCAGAAATATACTTAAAATATATGCTTAAGTGTGCAAAGGGTATTAGTAATTCACACACGAGATGGAATTGATTCAGTCAGATTGCTTTCCTCCTACATGTGCAGAGCCCTGAAGGAGCAGAGTTCACGGGGTAGAGGGGAAGTAGAGATGAGTCTCCAGCCCAGAATTTTCTCCTCTAGTTGCCTTCCTGGGGCAGGCGAGACTGGCCTTGGTCTATGGGTTGGGATGGGGCCGAAGAATGAGGCATCTATTGCTGGCAGTTGGACAGGTAAATACTGAAAGTCACGTCCCCAGAGGAATGCAAGGTCAGAGCCAAAACAAACATTCTACCCTGGGTCAGCAATCCCAGGGGCCAAATAACAAGTAGAAACTAAGGTAAGGAGCCAAATGGGTTAAAGAAACAAACTAAAAGAGGCAAACTGCTGAATGAGATTATCAGGAGTCAGCTATTTGAGGCCATGCTGACTGCATTTAGAAGAACTAAAATGGTTCGAAACTAACACCAACCCCATCACCACCAGCAGGCTTTCTCCTGTAGGGTTTCCGTAGATTTGCCTGCTAGAAGGCTCTGAAAATGTCTGAAGCTTGCATTTCCAAGATGGAAGGGGGGAGTCCCCATTCACAGTGGATAGGTTACCAGAGCTCTTGTTGGGATCCAGTGTTCAGGGTGAGTTTTTGTGGAGGGTGGGCCTGGCGGAGCAGGGATCTGTGGGGCATGGTGGGGATGTTTGCAGAAGGAAGCTGGAGACAGAAAGCTTGAAGGGCCCAAGTGGGCTTCTGGTTTCTCAAGTGTTGGGTGTGTAAGATTCCGGAGGAAACCCAGGCATCTTGCATTGAGCTGCCCTTCTCCCTTCTGTAGGGATGGACAGCTATCAGTTTATGACTTTTGAGCCTCCACATACTACAAGGTTTTCTAGAGATCTTTCTAGGTGTCATAGCTCCTCCTGTTCCCAGGTACCTGTCAACTGCCAGGCCTATTGTTATAGAATGGATATTCTTAGGGAAGGAGTAGGGGGTTGTTACAGCAAATGCCACTGAGCTGAGGTGGATGTACTTGTTATTTGGTTTCTGTAGAACTGTAGGAGCTTCCCCCATCGCCCTTTTACCAAGTTAATGTTGACTAGCTATTTATATAAGTCAAGCACAGTAATAAGAGCTTCAGGTGCGACTCTCACTGAACACTTCCCACACACTCCCCAGCATCCATGACCCCTTTCCTCCTTCCCAGAGAGCCCTAATTCTGTTCAGTTATCCACCCCCAACCCCACCCAGCAGCCATGTACCCCAGGAGAAGTCACCCCATCCTCAGCATGAGGCTGGCTCTGGTTTGTCTGAGACTCCTTCCATTCCTTTTGACAGTTTCTGTTTCAGGAAGGAGCATATGACCAAATTTTGGCCAACAGAGCTTGACGGGGAAGGGTGCCAGAGGTTCTGGGAATGAATCCTCACTCCTGAGAGAGAGCCATGGAAAGAAACTTCTCTTCTTTAGTCCATCATGAACTTTAATCTCATTCCTGGAATCTTGCTACTTGCCTGAGGTTGGAGCTTACACAAGGAGCGGGGTGGACCTAGAGAATCTCAGAGAAATGCACCCAGGCTTCTGATCTACTGCCCCTCCTGTGAGATGATACATCTCCTTATTGTTTAAGCTGGTTTAAGCACGGGTTTCTGCTTATTGAAGTCCAATCATCCTGATACAATAAAAGGTGGCCATGTTTTCCCCCTGTACTACCAAGGAGGAAATTGGAGCTTGAAGAGGTTAAGTAATGCTTCCAGAGTTGTACGGCTCCTTAGGTAGGCTCAGGATTTGAGGCCAGTATGGCTCAACCCCTAAGCCTGTTTGCTTACCACACACAGTTTAGAGTCCCTGGGTTACACAATTAATTCGACTCTTGGTCAGAAGGGTATAGGCCGAGGACATGCATGCAGAGGGCTTTGATTCCCCTCCAAGGGCTCCCAATCCAGGGTAGCTGACACCTTGTCAGTGTACTTGTCCTGGGCTTGATCTGGTAAGGATGGTGCTTTTGGAGACCAGGACATTTGGGAGAACCAGGGATTTAGGTGAGAACAAAAGAGGAGCTCACATGGAAGAATAGGACTTCTCTATGTTACGTAAAGACTCCTATTCATGCTTCATGAGTCACCTTAAGTGCCATTTTCTCAGTGAGGGTTTCCTAATCCCAGGCTTGGTTGATCATTGTATTATATGCTCTCATAGCACCCTAAACTTCTTATCCTTATCCCAATTATAATTAGGTAATTGTTTGATGTCTGTCTCCCCTGCAGACTGTAAATCCCTTAGTCCTCTGCGCTTCCTTTTCTCTAAGCCCACCTCCACCCAGCCATGTATTTGGTTTTCATGCCAGTTGATATGAGGGCATATGTCCAAACAGACAGGACATCTCCAGGGGATGGGCTGCCCGTAGGCAGGGGGCTAGTCCAAGGCCAGGCTGCAGGAGAAGGCGGGAGGCCTGGGGGTCTATAGGGAAACTGCCACTGTGACAGAGTGTAGAAAGGAAATGGAAGGAAACCAGAGGTAAACCTCATCTATTTCAGAATTTTACCTAGAAATTCATATGTAGAAAAGAAGCATTATGCAACTTTACCATCAAGACAGATAGACAAACACACACACACATACACACACACAGAGAAGGGACTTGAGCTCATTCTTTTGTTACTACCATGAAGTTACATAAGATTTTCTGGACTGGTTTGAAAACTTAACTGTCATTTGTAATTTATTTCTTATTAAGAGTACCCCCCAAATAACTACTCCATATGAACTTTTGATAAAATATAATCATCCCTTGGTATTGAAGTGATTTTGTTTTTGGTGGTGGTGATTTAGACTCCTTATAAAGGCAAGTATAATGCCTAGAACCTAGCAGGTGCTCAATAAATAATTGTTCAACAGAGGAAGGAAACTGATCATTGAGTCTATTTGATTTCTATGCAGACCATAAACAGAAAGAAATGCGTTTATTTTAACAAAGTGCAGATGATGAAGGATATGTCTACAGATGGAATTCCCTTCAACCAATATTGGCTGAAGAAGAAAGAAAAGTGCTTAAGGAACTTTAAGGCTGTTAGGAGCACAGAGGAGGTGTAGGAACGTTGTCTGCCCAAGGCCAGTTTGGGGCCTGCTGTTTCTCCACTCCTTCATCATCATCATGTGTCTATTCAGCACATACTCATAGTATATGATAGCTACCCTGAGGTGTTCAGAAAGAGGTAGAATACACAGCTTCTGTGGGAAAGAAACACCACAATCACACTAACCTTTTAAAGTCAGAATATGATGACGTTATTCTCCTGCTTAAAGACGTCCCACTTGTGGCCCTCTGCTCTGCCCTGTAGCTCCCCACTGCTCTCCCTCCCCTCACCTCTCACCCCCTCCCCCTGCCACTGTCCTGCTGCATCCTGGTAGAATCCCGCCCGGGGTCGCCGCCACCTTCCACCCAGACCTTGCTGCTGTGGCTTCTGCAGAGCCAGCTCCTGGTGGACCCATGTGGAGATGGGGCCCCAGATCCCATCCCGGGAGTCCCAGAAGCCTTTAAGAGAGACACCAACGGCAAAAAGAGGCATCTGATGTTGGTGCCCACTGGGATGATAATGAAAAGCTTTATATGCTCCTCATGTCCAGAAGGCAGAGGCCCAGTTTGCTGCAAAAAATTTGGACAAAGAATACCTGCCCATTGCAGGACTTGCTGAATTTTGTTAAGGCACCTGCAGAACTAGCCCCGGGTGAGAACAACCAAGTGTTGAACGCAGCCAGTATGTCACCCTGCACACCTTTCTGGAACCAGGGCCTTGAGGATTGGAGTCGATTTTCTGCAAAGATTTTTAAAGTTCAGCCGAGATGTCTTTCTGCCCAAACCATCCTGCAGAAATCACACACCCATCTTCAGGGATGCTGCACGCAGCTACGCGGTTATCGATACTATGACCCCCAGACGTGCGGCTTTGACTTCACAGGCGCTATAGGGGACATTTCCAAAATGCCACAGCAGTGTTCTTCTCCTCCATGCCTGTGCCCACAGTTCCACGGGAGCGGACCCTCGCCCTGAGCAGCGGAAGGAAATAGCAACAGTGGTGAAGACAAACAAGCTCTTCTCATTCTCTGACACGGTCAACCAAGGCTTTGCCTGTGGTGCTGGTAACAAGGATGGCGGGCTGTATGCCACTTCATCGACCAGGGCATTCATGTTGGTCTCTGCCAATCCTGTGCCAAGAACACGGGTGGGCACGTGGGAGCCCTCCCTGTGGTCTGCAGAGACGCTGAAGCCAAAGGGTGGAGTCGCACTTGAAGGTCTTGATCCGTCCTGTGTATTCCAACCCTCTAATCAATGGGGCATGGATCGCCTCGACCATCCTGACCGGCCCTGACCTGCGAATCAATGGCGGCAGGCCGTACAAGGCATGGCCGGCTGCATCATGGGCGTGCGGACTCAGCTGGTCTCTGGCCTCAAGAAGGAGGGCTCCTCCCACGGCTGACAGCACATGACTGACCAGATGGCATGTTCTGTGTCATGGCACTAACGCCCGAGCAGGTGGAGAGGCTGACCAAGGAGTTCTCCATCGGCATGACAAAGGACGGCTGCCTCTCTGTGGCAGGGGTCACCTCCGGCAATGTGGGCCACCTTGTCCGTGCCATTCACCAGGTCCCCCAGGAATTGCCCTGCAGAGAGGAAACAGACACAACCCTCCTGCCTCCAGACCCCGCTGCTGTGAGAGTCACATGGAGGAAGGAGGGCCGATGGTGGCGAGCAGGTCATTTCTTTCAACCACAGGACTTAATGCTCAACCACTGAATGTGTTTCTCAGAAAAGAACGTGTCGTGAAACAGGGCAGAAGCATCTGTGGTGGGTGTCTGAAACTTTGTGGCTCAAAACCCAAACTCCTGCTCATCCTTTAACTCTAGCTGTTCCAAAAGAGTGTACATGTACAAGAAAGACATAGCTGCCCCCCACCCCCCCGCCGCCAAGTGCCATTGCGATATTCCAGAAGCTTTAACTGCAGCACCTTATGGTGCTGGGGGCACCTCTGTGGATCCAGCATGAGATCAGCACTTATAAGAGGCATTGTGAGAAGAGCTCATTCTAACATTAGCAGGTAGCCTCTGTCCTCCCATGATCGAGCAAGCTTATCAAAGGCCCTTGTTACAGATATCGTGCTGCATGAAAACCAACAGGTCTGCTGCTCATGCAGCGAGGAAAAGATAAGATGCCGTTTCCTGTCTTATTTAAGAAAAAAAAGGGGGCTCTTTTTTAAAAATTTTTTTTATTGTTATGTTAATCACCATACATTACATCATTAGTTTTTGATGTAGTGTTCCATGATTCATTGTTTGTGCATAACACCCAGTGCTCCATGCAGAACGTGCCCTCTTTAATACCCATCACCAGGCTAACCCATCCCCCCACCCCCCTCCCCTTTAGAACCCTCAGTTTGTTTCTCAGAGTCCATAGTCTCTCATGGTTCGTCTCCCCCTCTGATTTCCCCCCTACTTCATTCTTCCCCTCCTGCTATCTTCTTCTTCTTTTTTCTTTCTTAACATATATTGCATTATTTGTTTCAGAGGTACAGATCTGTGATTCAACAGTCTTGCACAACTCACAGCACTCACCATAGCACATACCCTCCCCAGTGTCTATCATCCAGCCACCCCATCCCTCCCACCCCCCACCACTCCAGCAACCCTCAGTTTGTTTCCTGAGATTAAGAATTCCTCATATCAGTGAGGTCATATGATACATATCTTTCTCTGATTGACTTATTTCACTCAGCATAACACCCTCCAGTTCCATCCACGTTGTTGCAAATGGCAAGATCTCATTCCTTTTGATGGCTGCATAATATTCCATTGTATATATATACCACCTCTTCTTTATCCATTCATCTGTCGATGGACATCTTGGCTCTTTCCACAGTTTGGCTATTGTGGACATTGCTGCTATAAACATCGGGGTGCACATACCCCTTCGGATCCCTACATTTGTATCTTTGGGGTAAATACCCAGTAGTGCAATTGCTGGATCGTAGGGTAGCTCTATTTTCAACTTTTTGAGGAACCTCCATACTGTTTTCCAGAGTGGTTGCACCAGCTTGCATTCCCACCAACAGTGTAGGAGGGTTCCCCTTTCTCCGCATCCCCGCCAACATCTGTCGTTTCCTGACTTGTTAATTTTAGCCATTCTGACTGATGTGAGGTGGTATCTCATTGAGGTTTTGATTTGGATTTCCCTGATACTGAGCAATGTTGAGCACTTTTTCATGTGTCTGTTGGCCATTTGGATGTCTTCTTTGGAAAAATGTCTGTTCATGTCTTCTGCCCATTTCTTGATTGGATTCTTTGTTCTTTGGGGGTTGAGTTTGATTTTGGATATTAGCCCTTTATCTGATATATCATTTGCAAATATCTTCTCCCATTCTGTCAGTTGTCTTTTGGTTTTGTTGACTGCTTCTTTTGCTGTGCAAAAGCTTTTTATCTTGATGAAGTCCCAATAGTTCATTTTTGCCCTTGCTTCCCTTGCCTTTGGCAATGTTTCCAGGAAGAAGTTGCTGCAGCTGAGGTCGAAGAGGTTGCTGCCTGTGTTCTCCTTTAGGATTTTGATGGACTCCTGTCTCACATTGAGGTCTTTCAACCATTTGGAGTCTATTTTTGTGTGTGGTGTAAGGAAATGGTCCAGTTTCATTCTTCTGCATGTGGCTGTCCAATTTTCCCAACACCATTTGTTGAAGAGACTGTCTTTTTTCCAGTGGACATTCTTTCCTGCTTTGTCAAAGATCAGTTGACCGTAGAGTTGAGGGTCCATTTCTGGGCTCTCTATTCTGTTCCATTGATCTATGTGTCTGTTTTTGTGCCAGTACCATACTGTCTTGATGATGACAGCTTTGTAATAGAGCTGGAAGTCCGGAATTGTGATGCCGCCAGCTTTGCTTTTCTTTTTCAACATTCCTCTGGCTATTCGGGGTCTTTTCTGGTTCCATACAAATTTTAGGATTATTTGTTCCATTTCTTTGAAAAAAGTGGATGGTATTTTGATGGGGATTGCATTGAATGTGTAGATTGCTCTAGGTAGCATTGACATCTTCACAATATTTGTTCTTCCAATCCATGAGCATGGAACGTTTTTCCATTTCTTTGTGTCCTCCTCAATTTCTTTCATGAGTATTTTATAGTTTTCTGAGTACAGATCCTTTGCCTCTTTGGTTAGATTTATTCCTAGGTATCTTATGGTTTTGGGTGCAATTGTAAATGGGATCGACTCCTTAATTTCTCTTTCTTCTGTCTTGTTGTTGATGTATAGGAATGCCACTGATTTCTGTGCATTGATTTTATATCCTGCCACTTTACTGAATTTCTGTATGAGTTCTAGCAGTTATGGGGTGGAGTCTTTTGGGTTTTCCACATAAGTATCATATCATCTGCAAAGAGTGAGAGTTTGACTTCTTCTTTGCCGATTTGGATGCCTTTTATGTCTTTTTGTTGTCTGATTGCTGTGGCTAGGACTTCTAATACTATGTTGAATAGCAGTGGTGATAGTGGACATCCCTGCCGCATTCCTGACCTTAGGGGGAAAGCTCTCAGTTCTTCCCCATTGAGAATGATATTCGCTGTAGGTTTTTCATATATGACTTTTATGATATTGAGGTATGTACCCTCTATCCCTATACTCTGAAGAGTTTTGATCAAGAAAGGATGCTGTACTTTGTCAAATGCTTTTTCTGCGTCTATTGAGAGGATCAAATGATTCTTGTTCTTTCTTTTGTTAATGTATTGTATCACGTTGATTGATTTGCGGATGTTGAACCAACCTTGCAGCCCAGGGATAAATCCCACTTGGTCGTGGTGAATAATCCTTTTAATGAACTGTTGGATCCTATTGGCTAGTATTTTGGTGAGAATTTTTGCATCCATGTTCATCAAAGAGATTGGTCTGTAATTCTCCTTTTTGATGGGGTCTTTGTCTGGTTTGGGGATCAAGGTAATGGTGGCCTCTTAAAACGAGTTTGGAAGTTTTCCTTCCATTTCTATTTTTTGGAATAGTTTCAGAAGAATAGGTATTAATTCTTCTTTAAATGTTGGATAGAATTCCCCTGGGAAGCCATCTGGCCCTGGGCTTTTGTGTTTTGGGAGATTTTTGATGACTGCTTCAATTTCCTTAATAGTTATAGGTCTGTTCAGGTTTTCTATTTCTTCCTGGTTCAGTTTTGGTAGTTGATACATCTCTAGGAATGCATCCATTTCTTCCAGGTTATCTAATTTGCTGGCATAGAGTTGCTCATAATATGTTCTTATAATTGTTTGTATTTCTTTGGTGTTGGTTGTGATCTCTCCTCTTCCATTCATGATTTTGTTGATTTGGGTCATTTCTCTTTTCTTTTTGATAAGTCTGGCCAGGGGTTTATCAATCTTGTTAATTCTTTCAAAGAACCAGCTCCTAGTTTTGTTGATCTGTTCTACTGTTCTTTTGGTTTCTATTTCATTGATTTCTGCTCTGATCTTTATTATTTCTCTTCTCCTGCTTGGTTTGGGCTTTATTTGCTGTTCTTTCTCCAGCTCCTTTAGGTGTAGGGTTAGGTTGTATACTTGAGACCTTTCTTGTTTCTTGAGAAAGGCTTGTATTGCTATATACTTTCCTCTTAGGACACCTTTACTGCATCCCAAAGATTTTGAACAGTTGTGTTTTCATTTTCATTGGTTTCCATGAATTTTTTTAATTCTTCTTTAATTTCCTGGTTGACCCATTCATTCTTTAGTAGGATGCTCTTTAGCCTCCATGTATTTGAGTTCTTTCCGACTTTCCTCTTGTGATTGAGTTCTAGTTTCAAAGCATTGTAGTCTGAAAATAGGCAGGAAATGATCCCAATCTTTTGGTACCGGTTGAGACCTGATTTATGACCTAGGATGTGATCAATTCTGGAGAATGTTCCATGGGCACTAGAGAAGAATGTGTATTCTGTTGCTTTGGGATGGAATGATCTGAATAGATCTGTGAAGTCCATTTAGTCCATTGTGTCATTTAAAGTCTTTATTTCCTTGCTGATCTTTTGCTTAGATGATTTGTCCATTTCAGTGAGGGGGTTGTTAAAGTCCCCCACTATTATTGTATTGTTGTCAATGTGTTTCTTTGCTTTTGTTATTAATTGCCTTATATAATTGGCTGCTCCCATGTTAGGGGCCTAGATATTTACACTTGTTAGATCTTCTTGTTGGATAGACCCTTTAAGTAGGATATAGTGTCCTTCCTCATCTCTTATTACAGTCTTTGGTTTAAAATCTAATTTGTCTGATAAGGATTGCCACCCCAGCTTTCTTTTGGTGTCCATTAGCATGGTAAATGGTTTTCCACCCCCTCACTTTCAAGCTGGGGGTGTCTTTGGGTCTAAAATGAGTCTCTTGCAGACAGCATATTGATGGGTCTTGTTTTTTAATCCAAGCTGATAGCCTGTGTCTTTTGATTGGGGCATTTAGCCTATTTACATTCAGGGGAACCATTGAAAGATATGAATTTAGTGCCATTGTATTGCCTGTAAGGTGACTGTTACTGTATATTGTCTGTGTTCTTTTCTGGTCTATGTTGCTTTTAGGCTCTCTCTTTGCTGAGAAGACCCCTTTCAATATTTCTTGTAGGGCTGGTTTCGTGTTTGCAAATTCCTTTAGTTTTTGTTTGTCCTGGAAGCTTTTTATCTCTCCTTCTATTTTCAATGACAGCCTAGCTGGATATAGTATTCTTGGCTGCATATTTTTCTCATTTAGTGCTCTGAATATATCATGCCAGTACTTTCCGGCCTGCCAGGTCTCTGTGGATAGGTCTGTTGCCAATCTAATGTTTCTACCATTGTAGGTTACAGATCTCTTGTCCTGAGCTGCTTTCAGGACTTTGTCTTTGTCTCTGAGACTCGTAAGTTTTACTATTAGATGTCGGGGTGTTGACCTATTTTTATTGATTTTGAGAGGGGTTCTCTGTGCTTCCTGGATTTTGATGCCTGTTTCCTTCCCCAAATTAGGGAAGTTCTCTGCTATAATTTGCTCCAATACACCTTCTGCCCCTCTCTCTCTTTCTTCTTCTTCTGGGATCCCAATTATTCTAATGTTGTTTCATCTTATGGTATCGCTTATCTCTCGAATTCTGCCCTCGTGATCCAGTAGTTGTTTATCTCTCTTTTTCTCAGCTTCTTTATTTTCCATCATTTGGTCTTCTATATCACTGATTTTCTCTTCTGCCTCATTTATCCTAGCAGTTAGCACCCCCATTTTTTATTGCACCTCATTAATAGCCTTTTTGATTTCGACTTGGTTAGATTTTAGTTCTTTTATTTCTCCAGAAAGGTTTCTCTAATAACTTCCATGCTTTTTTCAAGCCCAGCTAGTATCTTTAAAGTGATGATTCTGAACTCTAGATCCGACATCGTACTCATGTCCGTATTGAGTAGGTCCCTGGCAGTCGGTACTACCTCTTGTTCTTTTTGTTGAGGTGATTTTTTCCATCTTGTCATTTTGTCCAGAGGAGAATAGATTAATGAGAGAACAAAATGCTAACAGGGTAACAGTGTCCCCAGAAAATATACTCTAAACAAATCAGAAAAGACCTGAAGCCGGGAGAAAAGAAAGGGAAAGAAGATAAAAACAAACAAAAACAGAACAAAACAAAACAAAACAAACCAGAATATGATCAAATATGACCAGGCTGGTGCATAGATCAATGCCACACACTAGATTTTGGGTGTATTTTGGTCTGTTAGAAGAAAGTGCCTCCCAAAATTTTAAAGAAAGAAAAACTTATATATGTACAAAAATAAGGGTTGATATGATGAAGGGATGGAATATGACTGTAAAGATGAAAACTATAAAAAATTTTATAAAAGGAATTGATAAGAAGTTGTTTGAAAAAAGAAAGAAGAGGATTTTAAAAAAAAGAAAAAAAAAGGGAGAGAATGTGATCAGGCAGGAGAGTAGAACAAAACCATACACTAGAGATTTAGGGTATGTTTTGATCTGTTAGAAGAAACTATCTCAAAATTTTAAAGAGAGAACAACTTATATATATATGCCAAAAATAAGGGTAACTACTATGAAGGGATAGAATATGACTCTAAAAATGAAAAATAAAAATGTTTTTTTAAAAAAGGGATTGATAAGATGTTGGTTGAAAAAGGGAAAAAGAAACATGAAAAAAAAAAAAGGACAGTTAAAAAAAAATTAACTTTGGAAGACTAAAGAATCATGGTAAAAAAGCCATGGATTCTATGTGCAGTATTCCCCTAGCGCTGGAGTTCTGCCGTTCTCACTGATCGGTAAACTTGGTCTTGGCTGGCTGTTCTCGCTGATCTTCTGGGGGAGGGGCCTGTTGCCGTGGTTCCCAAATGTCTTTGCCGGAGGCGGAATTGCCCTGCCCTTGCCAGTCCGGGCTAAGTAATCTGCTCGGGTTTGCTCTCGGGAGCTTTTGTTCCCTGCAAGCTTTCCGTACAGCTTTGGAGGCGGAGAGTGAAAATGGCGGCCTCCCAGTCTCCACCCTGGTGGAGCCGAGAACTCGGGCCCCGCTCCTCAGTGCGCCCCCAGAGAAAAGCAGTCAGTCACTCCCGTCTCCCCGGTCTCCGGCCACACTCCGCGCTCACCTGGCCTGTGACCGAGCGTTTCTATCTCTGGCACCCGACCCCGGGTGGAGTCTCCAAACCCAGCAGATCCCCGCGGTGCGCTCCCGCACCTCTCCTCCCGGGGGAAGAAGGTGAGTCTCCCCGAATCTGCCGCTTGTTGGGTCCCTGCTGGAGGAGCAGTGGCCCGACTGTGCCGCGGATCATGGTTTATGGCAACCCCGGGGTGAGAGTCCGCGCCTCGGCTCCATCTCCGCAGCTGGCTTCCCCGCTCCGATCCCTGGGAGCTCTGCCGCACTCAGGCACCCCCGGTCTTTCTGTGACCCCGAGGGTCCTGAGACCACACTGTCCCACGAGGGTTCCACCCCCCACTTAGCCACCAGAGTGACGTCCCTCAGTGGAGCCGACTTCTAGAAGTCCTGTTTTGTGCTCCGCGGCTCTATCACTTGCCAGAAGCGGCCGACAGAGGCCCCTCCCCCACCGTCTATCTTCCCGAATATCGCCTCGGATTCCCTTCTCCGCACGTCCTACCTTCCAGAAAGTGGTCGCTTTTCTGTTCAGAGAGTTGTTGCTATTCTTTTCTTCGATCTCCTGTTGAGTTTGTAGGTGTTCAGAATGGTTTGATCCCTATCCAGCTGAATTCCTGAGACCAGACGAAATCCAGGTCTCCTACTCCTCCGCCATCTTGCTCCTAGTTCCGGGGGCTCTTCTTTTTAATACTTTAAGGCATTTTAACGTTCCTGTCTTCTCCCTTATCATTGTTGTTCTTTTCCTTAGGCACGGAGATCTATAACTAGCCTAGATTTCCATCCTAGTCTACTGCTTGACTGACCATCAACCCCATCCTATAGGATTTACTTATTTGAAGAATGAAGAACATGATCTTCTGCCCCTCCCCTCCCGTCCCCTCCCCTTGCCTTTCTCATCAGAGAATAGCGGAGGGTGGGCAACTGCACTTTTGGTTCAGCATCCTCTTCGATGAGTGTTTGTCTCCTGCCTGGATGTCACCTCTGCCCAGTTGGACCTCTTCCTTCATTCGGTGTAGTTGTGGGGTCTCTCATCTCACAACATGAGCAGATGATATGGGGCACAACCAGGAAAGAGGATATCTGGGCTTTGGTTTTAACCTTTGTGTGCTGCCAACCGGGCTCAGGCTTCACCATTTGGGAAGATAATCTCCTACTACTCCAACCATGTAGACTTACTGTGGCCTGGTTTCTCTGTTAAAATATAGTTACTGTAGGGGCGCCTGGGTGGCTCAGTTAGTTGGGCATCTGCCTTGGGCTCAGGTCATGATCTCAGAGTCCTGGGATCAAGTCCCACATCGGGCTCCCTGTTCAGCAGGGAGTCTGCTTCTCCCTCTCCCTCTGCCTTCCACCTCATGGTCTCTCTCTCTCAAATAAATAAAATCTTTTAATAAATAAATAAATAACGTTACTGTAGACCGGGGGGGGGGGGGGGAAGACATCCCGCTTCCTGTAGGATAAAGAGAACAATCTCCTAGCCTGTGTGCTCTACCGAAGTCACCAGGCTTTTATCAAGGCTCTGTCCCCCCATATCTCTGCCTTTCAACCATGCCAGTCTTTCTATCCTTTGAATGTTTGATTCTCTCTTGTCCTGTCCACACACAGTTTTGTCTGCCTGAGGTGACCTCATTGTCCCTTTACCTAGCTAATGCCCACTCAGCCTTCAGAAGTCAGATCAAACTTCACCTATTCAGGAAGAACCTTCCCGAATCCCCTGGAATAGGTCCAGTTGCCCTACCATCTTCTCTCATGCAAGCTCTATGCTCCTTTATAATACTTATCCAAAGAGTAATTGAGTCGATGGGCAATTATATGTTTAATATTCATCTCTCCTCTAGAATTCAAACTTGAGGAAAACAGGCATGTTTCTCTTATCCTTGCTGAATTCCCAGGTCCTAAAATAGTGCACTGTATGTTTTTGTTGAGGAAATGAATGAATGAATGCTAAATATAGTTATGCCCTTGTACTCTCCTACTCAGGTTTCTGTTGTGGGCTCATACTCTGTCTATCCTATAAAAGTCAGAGGTGTTTAGGGTTCTGTCCTGAATCTTTATTTTTCTCTTTTTACCTAGCCTTCCAGTGAGATCCCATGGTAACAGCTACCATCCTTATGTTCATGATTCTTCCAAGATGTCTCTGTAGAATCCTCTACCCTCAGAACAACTGCCTCCCAGACATCCTCACATTGACCTTGTACAGGTACCTACACTTCAATATTGATGCAAGCCCCTTTGTAAAAATGCCTTATCTGCTTACTGCCATAATTTCACATCTTACTGCCTTCCCCACCTTTCTCAACAACCAGCAACTCCTGAATGCAGGCCTCTCTCCTTGACCACAGGGCCTTTGCACAGCTGGGATCAAACATATGAAGAAGAGTTCGGGGAAAGATGGAATGAAGGCTTTTCATGGGCAAGTAACACGAGGAAACTATTTTCAGGAAGTTTTATTTCACTTATTCTGTTACTGTATTAGATTTCCACCAGTGACTCAGATGATGAATCAGAGTGAAATATTCATGAAGTTTGTGGAAGATATATTCACAAGCTTTTGATTGAAGGGAAATTTAGCACTTCGGAAAGGTAGCAGAAACAGAATTCAGTTAAATCCAAGCAGAGTACTGCAGAAAGAGGAGAAACGTAAGATGGAAAAAGGAACATTGGCTATAAGCGAGCATGGCTATCAAACATCAAGAAAAAGAGAATGGAATCCTAGTAGAAAGTGCCTTTAAATTAGCACTCTAGTACCAGGCTTTTCAAGCTAATTTCCTTCTAATTGGAAGAGGCTCCAGAAAGCTCGGAAGAAGGAGAAACTAACTGGGGCCATGGGAGGATCCCTGGACTAGGAGTCCAAAGACAGAGAGAGCTCAAGTCACGGCTCTTCCATATGATAAAACCTCAGTAGAATCAGAGGTCCGTAGACTTGGCTGAAAGCTGAGAGGTCATCCCATCCAGATTCTCACCGAAAGGCAAGGAAGTGGAGCCCACGTGTGAAGGACCTCCAAAGCCACACGGCAGGAAGTGGCGGAGATAGCGCGCCTGACCCCGCGGTCACCCCCCCCCCCCCCCCCCCGGCTACCTCCCTGGCTTCTCACTCGAAACGCAGGAGATGCTATTTCTCCACCAGCCTTTAAAAGTTGCCGTTTCAGTGGAAATAGAGTTAAAAGGAGCAGCCACGGGCCACCCTCATTTAGGAAGTGACACCGATCAAATTAAAAATAACAATCCTCATCAAAATAAACAATTTGACTTCCTCTACTTTCACAGAGTTGTTGGAGAGCCTAGAAAAGACCTGAACCGGAGCCAGGAAATGGAAGCGCAGGTGGTGGTGAACGAGGCTCTGAGGAATAGTCAGGGACACTTATTTTCTCCAAGGACTATTTATTAAGCACGTACTAAGGCACTCAGACAGGTGCTATGGTGATTCAGAGAAGACAGACCTCGGTGGAGCCTCCCCGTGAGCAAGACGAGGTGCCAGGACACTCACTAAGGTGACTTTCGTGCAGCAGAAATAGGTGCCAGGCCCTGCGGGTCCCCAAGGGAGAAAGGGCAACGTCTCCCATGGGAGCTGCGAGCCCAGCAGCCGTGTTAGACCAGAACTACGTGGAAAGGCTCTTTTAGAGACAATACAGGTGGAGTGGTACTCAAAATGGGGAGAGAGAATGAGCTCACTTTGTAGTAGCATCAAAATAGAAATAAATAGAACTAGGGAAAGTGTCTTCACATTGAAACTTAATCCAAAAATTATTTGCTGTAAATGCTGGAGAATCTTTTTTCTCAAAAAAAAAAAAAAAAAAAGGGTAGATTATCATTTGACTGGGATGGCTTAACTATGTTAACTAAGGTTTTTCAAGACTCATTCAACTCATAAAATGCTATTTTTACAAAAACACAATTACTTTAAAAATTAACTGTAAGTGTGAGCACTTAAGCACTGTAAAAGCAGATAATTAGCGCTTGTACAACAGTGAATCATACTCCACGGAGTCTCCCAAAGACTGACTGTTCTTTCTAGTTACATTCGGAAACTCTGATACTTAAACTTGGAACTTGCAAGCCGTCCCAGATAGGAGCAAATCTATTTGTAGAGCAAAAACATGAACCAGCAGAGGGCGGTAACAGTTATGCACTGTCATTTTAGTCTGAATATAGCAAAACTGTATGGTTTTGCCCCTGGCATTAGCCACTAGTCTAGTGGGTGTTTATTATATTTACATTTAGTACGTAGGTCCTTTTATGAGCATTCTTTATTCCATTACCTCCAATAAAAGCAAAAACAATAAGGTTGTTAAAAGGCTCGTTTGAAGAAACACACGATCACAATGGAAACAATAGAAAACGTGTAAGAAAATCACATGCACAGAAGACATTATTCATGGGCCCAGAGGAACAATTCAGTATCACAAAGAATGTGTTGAAAGAGCTACTCTAATCGATCAATAACATTTAGCAAAAGATTGGGAAGAAAAACTACCAAATTGAAAGAAAAGGGGGGGGGGGTTGGCAGGTTTAAGAAAAAGGCTAGTAGGTCATCCAGCATTTCAACATGGTGAGAGTAGCAAGCCACTATGGCTTGCTGACAAGTCCTGGTGACAAGCCCCAGATGCCCAGGCCCCTTGGGAGGGGCACACTGTGGTGCTGTGTCCGAGGCAGATGGAAGACTCAGTCCCACACAGGGGTACATGGCTTAGTGAGGGGAACAAGGGCGGAATTCAGCTCCCTTTTTCCACCTCAGCTGGGGGACCAACCTGCATAAACAAACTGATTGCTAGGTAACTCCAACGCATGTGCCAGTCATCCTGGAGAGGGGGTGTCTGCCCAAGAGTTGAAACTGATCTGATTTGGAAATAGGTGTCGAGTAGAAATTATACGACTGAAAGGAAGCAGACCATGTCACCCCTAAATATACCACTTTGGTGTAAGGATTATTTGGAGCTGAAAGCACTGAAAAACAGCAGGACCAAGAAAGGTGCCCTGACCGATCCTTACCTCCTGAAAGCAAGAAAAACCCTCCGCTATGAGAGATATCCTCTCTGTACCAGGAGGAAAGAAACATTCTTATCTCCAGGGATGAGGGAGTAGAGGCTGAGAGGATTCTGTACGCACAGATTGTGTTAAATAATTCTCATCTCCCTTTAGCTTCCCCGTGTGACTTAGTTACTTTTTCATAATTGCCTGTCTTTGTTCAACTTGGTATAAAAGCATTTATATTTTGTCACTTCTTTGAGTCTTCATTTTTGTTGTTGTTGTGTTTGTGTGTGTGTGGAGACTTCCATGTACATGTAAAAAGAAATGCGTATGCTTTTCTCCTGTTAACCATTCTTAAGTCTATTCAACTCTTGGGTCCAGCTGGAGACCCCAAAAAATGGAGGTTAAGTTTGGCCTCCCTTAAAGTAGCAGGGAGGAGAAGACCCTATCTGATTTGAAAGGTCTTAAAAGAATGAAGTGTTCACCTCTACGATGACAACACGTTGGAGGACCACAGCCGTAAACCTCTCTTGGCCATTAGAACCTACAGAAGAAAAAAAAAATGCTTTTCAGGCTGTGGTTGGTCGTGTGCAAATATGGCCACCAACATTCTCGCCTTGGATGCTTCGAAGCAAGCGCAACAGTGGAATGGGTTTCCTCTCCCCTTGAATCGGACCTGGCCTTGCAACTTGTTTTACTTGCTTTAACTTCTGTCCCTGTCAGAATGTAACAAAAATGACATTCTGGGAGGTGTGAGCCCAGGATTTAAGAGGCTGGCAGCGTCAGCTCTCTCTCGGGAGCCAGCTGCCATGTAAAAAGTCCAACTACACTGAGGTCGACAAGCTGTAAAGTGTGGAAAGATCACAGAGAGGAGAACTGAGACACCTGGCTGGTGCACCAGCCCATCAGCCGACTGAATGCAGACCCGAGAACAGGCCCAGATACGGCCGGGGAAACCACCAGTCAACGCACAGAATCATGAAATGATACTAAACCGCTTTTTTTTTAAGCCTGGATGGGGAGGGGGGGTCATTCATTTTGCAAAGCCTAACTAGATCATAAAAGTAGAGGAGTTTCTTCTGTAATAACAGGTGTGAAAACGAAACAGAAACAGATGCCTCCATGAGATTTCATGGAAAGCGAAGTGAGTGGTCAGTCAGCAAAAAATCCACGTGTCAGGTAACAAAGGTAACAAGAAAAAATTTCCAGTAGAACTTCTGAAAATGGCATGGGCTACATTGTCCCTGGAGCGACAAGACAGATGAACACGGATCCAGGCTGTTGGAAGGGATTCCTATCAGGTGTAGGACACTAGCGTAGATCCCCGGTTTTCAAACTAGTTCAGTGATGGAACTCCAAAATACAAAACTGATAAAATACTATGTTATTAGTAAATTATTTTAAAGTTTAAAGCATCACTTTCACTTATCAAAAAGGCCATCCATGAGACCAATAAATGCATTTTAATTAAAACAAATTGTAATGGTAGCTATATTTATATCCTCACTGTCCACTTCCTTTCTATATTTTGTTTTGAATGCATCATATCTAGAAAATTCTAGTTAACCTAGAAGTATGCTGAGAGGAACTCAAATTCAGGGATTTTGCCCCAAAGCAAAGGAAAATATCCAGGACATGGTAGGTGCTCAATTAATAGTTCCCGAATGTGTAAAAAAGGAGCAGGCTTCAGGAGTGGAGTTCCTGGTCAGGTGCCTTTTTCCAGAAATGACCATTTCCAGGGCTGGTAGTGATGAAGATTTCTCCAGCTGGAAATGGGCTCAATCTGACTTTCTTCACTCATTGCTTTGTTCTGGAGCCATCTAAGGGAGTAGGCATACGCCTCTTTTATCTATTCAAGGTGTGAGGAACTCTCAGCCTCTCTCCCCCACTTCTTCCCCAGGAAGTCTGGCTTCCAGGCAGCGGAGACCAGCACCTTAATCAGCCTGTTGTTCCTCCTCTATCTTTCATTCAACCGAGAGAGCTGTTCCTGTTA
Organism: Halichoerus grypus; assembly: GCF_964656455.1. Lineage (NCBI taxonomy): Eukaryota > Metazoa > Chordata > Mammalia > Carnivora > Phocidae > Halichoerus > Halichoerus grypus. The sequence goes on from NC_135714.1 coordinate 183,039,155, forward strand.
TCTTTGGAATTTTATCCCCCAACCTACCGTTTGTGTCTCTTCCCAAAAGGAGATGACTTCGTTACTTTTATTTTCATTAATTCAAATTGAATTTCATTCATTTCCATCATAGATAGTCAGGTGTTAAACACAAATCCATGGCCTTACTTTACAGTCTCTGGTGCTAATAATCTCTGAATAGCTGACAATACTAATTCCAAGCAGCAAATGATTATCGGGCACCTGTTTCATCGAAGGGTGGTGCTGGCCTTCACAAACAGAGGCTATGGATTCCATATGCTGTACTTGGTTCCAGCCTTTGACTGAAACAAGTATGGATACAGAATTGCTTTGGGGTCACTGTAGCTCACTTGGTATTTTTAGCTGAAGCTATTTTTACCGAGGCTCTTCTCTCTGCATCCGCAGATGGAGCATCTTGTGATGTAAAATGCCTCCACTCATGAAATGGTTTTCTCCCTTTCCCCCGCCACTTGCCAAGACCAAGGTGGCTGAAGAAGACATGGGTACAGGGAGGACGAAAATGCAAGAGACAGCAGCAACTGCGAGCATAGTGACCTCGAGGGGATTGCTAAGAGGAGGTCCTTCTGGGCCAAGTCAAAAGTTCAATGATCCTGGAGGAGGTGTTCTGGAATCTTTTGCTTTGTCAGTCCTTCTGCTCCCCCTTGGTCCTCCATGGCAGTGTATACATTATCTCTTAAATGGCACTTGTCACTTCACATGGCAACTGTGAATCTGTGTCTGCGTTGTACATGTGCCGTGACCTCCGCGAGGGAGGGAACTCTGTCGTGGGCCTCCCCCATCCCTAGCTTAGTGGTTATAAACGAAATGCTTGCCGAAAGTATTCCCAATAGTTTTTTCTTTCTCTTGCACTCAATCCATGGTTTTCTTTTTTCTTTTTTTAAATTTTTTTAAATGTTTATTTTTTTATTATGTTATGTTAGTCACCATACAGTGTATCATTCGTTTTTGATGTAGTGTTCCATGATTCATTGTTCACATATAACACCCAGTTCTCCATGCAATACGCGCCCTCCTTAATACCCATCACTGGGCTAACCCATCCCCCCACCCCCCTCCCCTCTAGAACCCTCAGTTTGTTTCTCAGAGTCCATAGTCCCTCATGGTTCATCTCCTCCTCTGATTTCCCCCCTTCATTCTTCCCTTTCCTCTCCCATTGTCCTTCATGCTATTCCTTATGTTCCACAAATGAGCGAAACCATATGATAATTGACTTTCTCTGCATGACTTATTTCACTTAGCATAATCTCCAGTCTCATCCATGTTGATGTAAAAGTTGGATATTTATCCTTTCTGATGGCTGAGTAATATTCCATTGTATATATGGACCACATCTTCTTTATCCATTCGTCTGTTGAAGGGTATCTCGACTTTTTCCACAGTTTGGCTATTGTGGACATTGCTGCTATGAACATTGGGGTGCATATGGCCCTTCTTTTCACTACATCTGTGTCTTTGGGCTAAATACCCAGGAGTGCAATTGCTGGGTCATAGGGTAGCTCTATTTTTAATTTTTTGAGGCACCTCCACACTGTTTTCCAAAGTGGCTGTACCAACTTGCATTCCCATCAACAGTGTAAGAGGGTTCCCCTTTCTTCACAACCTCTCCAACATTTGTTGTTTCTTGCCTTGTCAATTTTTGCCATTCTAACTGGTGTAGGGTGATACTCAGTGTGGTTTTGATTTGAATTTCCCTGATGGCTAATGATGATGAACATTTTTTCATGTGTCTGTTAGCCATTTGTATGTCTTCTTTGGAGAAGTGTCTGTTCATGTCTTCTGCCCGCTTTTGACTTGATTATTTGTTTTTTGGGTGTTGAGTTTGGGAAGTTCTTTATAGATCTTGGGTATCGGCCCTTTTTCTGTAGTGTCATTTGCAAATATCTTCTCCCATTCTGTGGGTTGCCTCTTTGTTTTGTTGACTGTTTCCTTTGCTGTGCAGAAGCTCTTTATCTTGATGAAGTCCCAAAAGTTCATTTTCGCTTTTGTTTCCCTTGCCTTTGGAGACAAACTTCTTGAAAGAAGTTGCTGTGGCCGATGTCGAAGAGGTTACTGCCTACATTCTCCTCTAGGATTTTGATGGAGTCATGGTTTTCAAAAGGAATCCTATTTCGGATAGCACCTTAATTTCAAAGCATTTTAAACTGAAAGGTAACAGCGGGGCTCCTAAAATTTGCATAAATATTTATCTGTGATTCATTAAGTGCCTTTTCTTTTGAAGGTTTGTCCTTTACCTTGCTGATGTTTGGCCTCTGGAAACATGTAAAGCTATGTGCAAGTTTTGTTTGATTGATACAGTTTTTAAAAACTAAATATTCATACAATACTAGGTCCTCTCTTTTTAGATGATAAGCATGTGATCTTCACCTGCCCCACTGGGGTCCTTCTCTGAAGGCTCCTCACTGCCCCACGCAAGGCTGCAGGTGCCACCGTGGTCCCTGTCCTCTGTCAACGCCCCCGGAGACCGACTCAGTTATACCCTTCCTTCTTCCTCTTCCCTTCAGACGATCACATACCCTAGTTTTCCTGCCACCACTCTGTCAATACTCTGTAAGACACTCCTTTCTCTAATTGTTCTATTCTACCTGCTGTATTCCACCCTGGCAGACAAGAGATTATCTCTCTATTGGCCACCCCTTTCCCCGCTACCTTTCTCAGGAAAAGGAAAAAAATAAAATAAATAAATAAAATAAAATAAAATAAAACCTAACTCATAGATAAAGAGTGAAAGAAGAGCAACTGTGGTAAGAAAAAATCCATGTATTTTCACCAGCAATTATATGACGATAAATAGTGCCACCAGTCTTTAAAACCCAGAAATGTCCTTCAGAATGGGATCAGTCTTCATCCACCTCCTCACCCACATGACAGGAAAGTGACTCCTCTTCAGCTGCCCACAGAGTTTACACTTTTAAAAAAAGTAGTCAATAGTTTCTTTCATGTTCATTTTTTTTTTTTAATTCCTGGTAATAAGGTGGTATTTTTATTACCATTTTTGTTTGTCAATATCTAGTGTTTTAGCTACATAGTAGATAAAGGGACCACTGGTCTCAAAGACCAGCCTGCAAATTGTTAAAACATTGTTTCCATGGAGAACTCTGTCTTGAGGTCCAGAAAACCAATTGAAAGCATACTCCTAGAACAAGGTGTTTGCAGTATGGGTAGCAGTCCATGTTACTAGTTTTTGTATACAGAAAAATTGGTTGTGCTGCTAATTCCTAACTTTCTTCTTGTGTGGCCATTTCTCTGGGTAATTTACTCTATCTTTTTTTGTGGCATTTTGAAACAAGTTTTCTACATTCAGCAATCTTTTCCCTCGGTTACATACACATGCACACAAAAATCATATCAAAAAAGTCAGGAATCTGGAATATTGAACCTTATTAGATATCCATTTTATTCTGCCATATTGTCACACATTATTTAGAAAAAGGAAACCATAGACATAAAGCGAATTCCTTTCTATTCTACTCTAGACTGGATTTTTAATATTCAACATTTCAAAGTAATGTGTATATTTACATTAGTTTACTTTATGCTTAATTTATGTAATTCTATAACTTACATTAATGTGTATATTTGTAGATGTAATCATATATGTACTTGAATATATATCTTATTTTTATTTATAATTTTCTCTTCTGTGTTATAAATGGGAGAGCTAATAAAATTACTGTACAGGTGAATAAATAAATTTATGAAATTGTATGCCACTCTGTTGAGAGAGGCTGGAGAGGGAGGGACAACCGAGTTGGTCCCACAAAGCCTGAGGTGGGTGCCTCTGCCCCAAATTCTAGAGGAGTTGTCCTGGAAGGTAAGCTGAGCTGAAAGCTGGGCCAGTAGATCTAAGCCACATTGCTCGTGAAGAAGACCAGGAGAAAATCAGGAGCTGAGGTTTCAAGTTGGAAAGGAGGGCTTTGGGGAGACAGGAATGCAGTTAGTTCCTGCAGATGGAATGCCAGCGCCTGCATCCTGGAGCCACTGAAAGGGCCCAGAGACCTTGAATTTTTCCCAAGAACTCAAACTTGGTTTAACATTTTTAAATTGACCAATGTAAGTAAATATATCAACAATTTAAATAAGAAAAAACATATGATCATCGCAATAGATGCAAAAAAGCATCGACAAATCCACCATCCATTCCTGTAAAAGATTCCAGCAAACTCAGAATAGAAGGGCATTGGGTCAGGGGGGTGGGAGGATGGGTTAGCCTGGTGATGGGTATTGAGGAGGGCACGTTCTGCATGGAGCACTGGGTGTTATGCACAAACAATGAATCATGGAACACTATATCTAAAACTAATGATGTAATGTATGGGGATTAATATAACAATAAAAAAATTAAAAAAAAAAAAAAGAAGGGCATTGGGTCAACCAGATACAGTGTATCTATGAGAAACCTACATCTAAGCTCACACTTAATGGTAAGGGACAAAGCAGGAATCTATGTTTGAACCGCCTGTATTCAACCCCATACAGGAAGTTCTAGCCAGTGCAATAAGGAAAAAAGAGAAATAAACGGCATTCAGATTTGAAAGGAAGAAGTGAAATTCACTAATGACACGATGGTGTTGAAAATGCTAGGAAATCCACCAAAAACGTGTTTAGAACTAATATGTGCATTTAGTAAGGTTGCAGGATACAAGGTCAATATACAGAAATCAGTTACAACTCCATATACTAGCAACAAGCAATTGGAGATTGAAACCATTGACAATAGTAACAAAATGAAACCATTGACAATAGTAACAAGAATATGAAATACTTTGGGATTCATCTTTGAGAAGATGTGTAAGATCAGTTCATTGAAAATGTCAAAATATTGCGGAGAGAAAGTAAACATCTAAATAAATGGAGATATATACCATGTTCATGGGTCAGAAGACTCAATAGTCTTGTCTATTAGGATAGTAGTGGATGTATAGCAATAGTCCAGGATGTCAATTATCCCAAAATTGCTCCATAGATCTAGTGCAGCCCCAGTGTCCTTTTTTAGTAGAAATGTATAAGCTGATTATATGCTTTATAAGGAAGTGCAAAATATCTGGAATAATTTAAAAAAAAAGACTTTGAAAAGGAACAAAGTTGGGTGACACACTATTTGACTTCAAGGCATACTCTAAAGCTAGAGCTGTCCAAACAGTACAGGTACATGACAATAAACAAATAGATCAATGGAAAAGAATAGAATCTAGAAATAGACCCACACACATATGGTCATTTGTTTCTTCAAATTTTCAAATTGAAAAGGCAATTTAGTGGAGAAAGGATAGCCTTTTCAATCAATGGTGCCAGAAAAGTGTATATCCATATGAAAGGAAAATTAACCTTGATTTGTATCTCACTATATATAAACATTAACTCAAAATTGATGATATGTCCAAATATAATGTAATATAAAATGAAAACTATAAAACTCCTAGAAGGAAAAACATGGGAGAAAATACTTGTGACCATGGGTTAGGCAAAGATTTTTTTAGATACACAACCAATAAATGAAAAATTGATAACGTGTACATCATCAAAGATGATTTCTACTCTTGAAGAAAGCTAAGATAATGAAAAGATAAGCCATAGCATCCAGATTATGCAAAGAATCCCAAAGACACAATTTTAAGAAAAATAACCCTATTTAAAATTGGGCAAAAGATTTGAATGGACCAGAGAAGATATACAAATGGCAGATGAACATGTGAAATGATACTCAGGATAATCAGTCATCAGGAAAACACAAAATAAAGCTATAATGAGTTTGTGCACACACTTACCAGAATGTCCAAAATTTAAAAGTCTGAGAGTTGATGAGGATGTAGAGGAAGTAGGACTCTCATTCACTGCTGCTAGTAAATGATACAGTCAATTTGGAAACACATTTTGACAGTTTCTTAAAAAGATGAAAATACACCTACCATATGATCTAACCATTCTATTTCTTGCTTATTTAGCTAAGAGAAATGAAAGCATATGTACATTTGGACACAAATGTACATTTCAGTTTTATACATAATAGGCAAAAACTGGAAACAAGCTAAATATTTATCACCAGGTGAATGGATAAGCAAATTAAGGTGTATCCATATAATAGAATAGTACTCAGCAAAATATTGAAACCAACTACTGATACATGCAACAACATGGCTGATTCCCAAAATGAGTATGCCAAGTGAAAGAAGCTGGACACACACCCACACAAAGAGCACTTAGCGTATGGGTCCATTTACAGAAAATGCTAGAAATTGCAAATTAATCTATAATGACAGCAAGCAGATCAGAGATTGACTGGTGTGTGGGGTTAAGCTGGAGGAAGGCACGAGAAAACACTTGGAGGCGATGAAAATGTTCCTTATCTTGACTGTGGTGATAGCTTCATGAGTATACAAATGTGTCAACGTTTATGAAATTCTACCATTTAGATACATGCAAGTTTTGAGTATCAATAAAAAGGTTTATTTCACATGGGAAAAATTCCAAAATATGTTTTTATGTGGAAAAATTGGAAGGTTTATGGGAGTATTTATAGTACACCACATTAGTACGGGCTTGTTTATTTGTTGAGATCAATCAATGGATAGTATGGTCATTGAATGAAATTTCTGGAGAATTCACAAGATACAGATAACAGTAGTTCCCTCTGAGTAAAGAGAACTGAGGTTTGGGGGGTAAAGAGGACAAAGATTTCTTCATTTTGCACTGTTCGATACCACTTGAAGGTTTTATGTGGTTTATATTTATACATATTTATATATATTTATATATATATGGTTTTATATATATATAAAACCTTTGTTAGATATTTTCACCAGAAAAGGTCTGGAAAGAATTGGGCACAAGAAGTATTTCAAGAGGATTTTCCGCCCAAGGTAAATGGAGGAGTGGTCAGCGTTCAGTATCTATATAGATATCTGTAAAGCCTGATAATCCTGCATCTTCTGGGATCCAAATTTGTGTGTTGCCAAATTGTAAGAAATTCTAAACATTTATAAGAACTGCTGAGCTGCTATATCGTGGCAGAGACTGCGATTTGTCCCCAAATATTTGTTCTCCCGTTTCGGAACAGCAATGGAATTTTAACAGCTCAGAATAATCAAATAAGCTGCCTTCCCCAGCTTCTCTCTCCCTCCCTTCCAGCCTCTTCCCTCTCCGCTCTGCCTCTCTTCCCATCCACTCCTCTCTCTTCCTTCCCATGGGCACCTCCCGGTAGTCAGATGGCATGCCTGATAGCTGCAGGCTACCAGGATGAATGTCCCAAGAGAAACTGACAGAGGTTTCACGTCCACTTCTACCCACCTGGGAGATCACATCGCATCACTTTTGCCACCTTCTAAAGACCTGGCCAGGTTCAAGGGGAGGGAACGTATCTATGCCAGTTCTGGTTTTGTTTTTTTTTTAAGATTTTATTTATTTGACACAGAGAGAGCGAGCACAAGCAGGGGGAGCAGCAGGCAGAGGGAGAGGAAGAAGCAGGCTCCCTGCTGAGCAGGGAGCCCGATGTAGGGCTCGATCCCAGGACCCTGGGACCATGACCTGAGCCGAAGGCAGACGCTTACCCGACTGAGCCACCCAGGCGCCCCTCTATGCCAGTTCTTGATGGCAGTGCCAAGGGATTTGTGGATAAGTTTTAGAACCATCATGAAGACCCTTCCTCTAAAGGCAGTGTGTGCACATAGCCCTTTTCTCTTCCTTTTCCTTCCATCCGTCCTGCTGCCTGGATTGTGGCTTTTACCATCCTGGTCCTTGAGGTGAGGCAGGAACTGCAGAGCAACAAGATGGAGGGGCTCTGGCTCATTGCAAACCATCACACCAGCCCTTTCCCACCTACTTGGACTCTTACTTCTATCCTGTTTCAGGAAATATTATTTTGAGTTTTCCATCACTCACAGCCCACCCTAACCTGTGCTGATTAGCAAGGTCAGCAGGACTAGGGAGTGAAAACTTAAAAAACAAGAGGAATCCCATGAGAATGCAGGAAAAATGACATTCCACTAGCCTACCACTCTTGAAAATTGAAATTGTCTTTATGGCTTTGTAGGGGGGAAATCTTACATTTTACTTCCTAGAGGTAGTCAAGGGGCCAGCCTTAAAGAACCAGGGTACATTTGCTGGATTTGAATGGTATTGGGCGTGGTAGGTGTGTGGGGGTGGTGCGTGTACTTCGAAGGGTGTGAAGCTGGGTGCCAGGTACGCATGCTCCTCTGGCTTATCTCATTAGATTCTTTGACGAAAACTCTCATAAATTCTCAAATCAGAATACTTCCATCGAAGCCAAAAATCATCTCTTAACCCAAAGCAGTGTTTAACATCCATAGATAAGAGTTCGGGCAGTTCCAAGGGCTGCTTAATGGTAAGGAATTATTTAAGCAAGGGAATTATATGACGACTAGCTATGTACAATACATATATGAGTAACACGGTGCCACCCACTTGCACCAGAATTACGTTTTCCTACATAAAATATTCCTGCAGTCGCTTTTTTGGAGAAAAACTTTTCAAAGCACCTGTGAAATTATTTCGTGAATTGTCTATCTTTTGACCATTCATCAATTGGGGGTTTCCTGTGTTTTATATCCTTTTGTGTAAGCTTTTTCTAAATCAAGGATCCTGGTAGAATTAATTCTGATGCATTTTAATGCGGTTCTTCATTGTTAGTCATTCTCAGAAAATTATAAATATTTCATGTTGGGTATTGCCAAATGTTACACATCATGGTTCTACATGAATAATCTTTTGCTGATAATTGCTAGTGAGGCTTATGGTCTTCTGACTTCCTAGAGTTCATGGAGATTTATTGACTTAGAGCTAATTAAATTGTTTCCTGCTGCATTTGAAACTCTGCCACCTAAACATGCCTGTCATTAGCACAGCCTTTGTGTGGGAAGCCTGAGTTGGATTGAGAGACAGACCTTTTTCCTAAGTGCTTGCTGGCGATGGGGGCGGGGAAGTGAGATGGCTTCACAGAGATTAAGGTTCTGTATACAAAAACTTTACCATGGGCACTGTTTTGCTGTTTCTTGTTTGTGTGTGTATATTTTTGGTTTTCTGAGATTTTGGAACTGTATGTTTAAACTTGCTACATTTCCCTTCCAGAATTTCTCTATGAATAGGAATTCTATTTGGTGGTCATCCTGATTTCTTTTAACGTATGACTTTCAGGAAAAGTTTTAAAACCAATGTATTTTGCTGCAACATTGTGAATACATGAATCATTTGGGATAATTTTACCAAAAACAAAACATATAGGTTTTTTAATTTAGGGTATGACTGAAGAAGATTTAGGAGTAGAACTAACCATCCTTTGAGGTCACATTAAACCTTTGATGTCCCTGGGCACCTGGGTGGCACAGTTGGTTAAATATCCAACTCTTGGTTTCTTGGCTTCGAGTCAGGTCATGATCTCAGGGTTGTGAGATCGAGCCCCATATCAGGCTCCAGCCTCTGCATGAAGTCTGCACCCTATGATCTCCCTTCACATCAAGTTTCTCAGATTAGAATTGATGGAGAAGTCAAGCTGTGGCCTGGAGCACAACTGCCTTCTGCCACCACCCAGTTGTGTGGCCTCTTTGTTGGTGCTGTGTCATTTAAACGCCTCTGCCTCAGTTTCCTCCTCCAGGAAATGGTGATAGTAACTGTACTATCCTATAGGGTTGTCGCGAAGATTAAGGGACTCCCTATTCACAGTCTTTAAGATGATCAGTAAGTGTTGGCTGGTATTGTTTATTTTTACTTTCATCATCATAATTATAGTAATAAAACTCACGTATATGCTGAGCTTTGGGGTTTACAAAGTTTTCCCATCTGCCATTTCGTTTGACCTCAACCAGATGTAATTAAGTTTTGTATTATTTTTATGATTCTGGTTTAGAAACGAGGAAACTGAGATTAAAAATGTTAAAAGTTTTTTTTTTTTTTTTGAGTCCAACAATGACTGAGTGTTAAAACTCACATCAAGCTCTGCTAACTCCAATCTTCCCCAATCATTTACTACATACTGGGTTTTCCCATAGTATCACTGAATTTAGAACTGGAGGAAATGCCAGAAAACATTTATTCTGAGTCTTTAATTATGGAGATGGGAGAAATGAGTCCCCCCTAAGAATTAAGATTTGCCCAAGATCACACGCTTTGAAGACCCAGATTTCTTGCTTATCATCTAAAAGTCTTTCGCCACAACAATGATCAGATCATAGAAATTCCAGGAAAGCCCCGAGGACATGGTGATAACGATCCCACATGAAAAATAAGATTTCCTTTCAGTAACTTGAGAATTTTAATATCATGACTTTTCTGCAAGCCAACTGTTGTGGGATTGCTGTAAAAGGCAAGTAACATCCTTCCCATCAGTGAGTTATCGTCCCACCCAGAGGATTCCTTTCACTTCTGCTTTGTAGCACTTTGGCTTTGTCTTCTAGTAATTTCTTCCTTTTCCATGGGAATTGAAGGATCCCACGGGAGCTGTCCTGCCTCGTGGTGCTGATGCTCATGTTTAGCGCTTTCATGGGCTCTGATGGGTGGCTCCAACACAATGAGGTCAGTCTTCACATGCAGCTTCTGGAAGCAAAGAGGAATGAGGACGTATTGTAGCACCTGTCATCTTGTAGCCTCAGTGGGATAAGTGCACGCAGCTTAGTGGTGGCAGCTTTCTTACACACTTCACAACAAAGGGGAGGTGTCACATTTTGTGTGAAGTCAGCTGTCCTGGCCTGGCCCTGTATTCTGAGGGATGGAGGGAGGAAGTGATTTAAAGATAGGAAATATGCCTATCATCATGCCTGAAGGGGTGATTGAATTGCTCACTGGAATGGAAAAATTTCTGGAAAGGGCTCTCTCTCCCAAGGCCTCTGATGCAGGGGTGCAATTCTGAAACACTGTTCCTGCCTTTCGAACATGACCCATCTTTCTCACACACGCTCTCTTTTCACCTGTAACCCTCCTTCCATGCCGGGTTGCTTTTCGTGCTCATCAAAAATGTTTTCCTTGACCATGGTATCTAAAATAAATCACCCAGCCCTGTTCTTTATATCCTATTTGATTCTTTTATAGTGCAGGTGATAATTTTACATTACTTGTTTATTGATGCAATAAATCTTCTCTCCCTCCAGCTAGACTTTAAGATCCGTGAATCTAGGTGACATTCAATTCGTAAATTCAGTGCCTAGAAGATGCTTAATAAACACGTGCTGAATGAATATATTTGGTTTGGCCAATTGGGTGCATAACTGAGATCATTGCTAAGGGTTAAACGGATGTAGAACATTTAGGGAAAATGAATTTATGATGATATTAAGGTGTGATAGTAACATAACAACTGATGGTTTTAGAACCAGAAAATCTGTTTATTCACGTTTGTCCTAGTAAGTGTAATTCCAGTGTCAGAAGTAGCCTAACCTTTGAAACCAAAGTAAAAGTGGCATAAAGGTACTTCATGGGCTGTGATTTCTCGGAGTCCCACCAATTCTCTGGGGATTTGAGCAGAGGAGCCTGATTTGGGTCCCCTCTGGATCACCTTCCATTTTTGCTGAATTGTTTAACTCGTGGAGATCTGGACTGCATGTACTCTCCTTGCCTTTACCCCCAGCAGCCACACACACACAAGGCTCTGCTCTCCTCCGACGTCAAAGTCTTGCTGGATCCTTCTGTAACAGTTCAGCTCCGTCCTGCCAAGTAACAGCTTAGGGATTGTACCGTAAATTCTAAGCTGCTTGGCAAGATATTTTTCTCAGGCAAAAACAGTTCCATCCCTAAGAGAAATGTGTTGTCTCACCTTGCTGCATTAAACTTCATTTGGTTATGAGGAACAGAATCCAAATGAAACTAAGATAAGCAGATTAAGTAATTTGTTGTAAGGAGAGTGTGTTTTCTAATGGAAATCAAGAAAGACCTCAAGAACCAGGACTTGGGAAGGTGTCTCCTAATAAAAACAAGTAGTTTCTAAGGATCATAGGCAATTCCCACAGAAGGGAAAGTCCACATGAGCTGGCCAGACACCCCCAAAAATGTCCATGATGTGACCCGCTGAGTGTACAAGATCTGTGCCCATGTCAGGTGGGTCACTGACTAGAGAACACTTCACAGGATCCATGAGCACTTTTACACATAACCATCTGCAGATTTTTAAAAAACACAATCATTGTTTCACTTGGGAACAAAAATGAAAAAAAAAAATCCTTTACCATTCAAATGAGATATGGATGAGAGAAGAAATAATTCATTTTTAAACTAATGATGCCAGAAATTATATTGACCTTTGAAGTGATCATCTTAAAAGCCTAATATTTATTCTGGGTTGCCATTCTCAGCATTTTTTGTGTACCCACTACATGCCCCTGTGAGATACGTAATAAATATTTAACTCCTACAAAACATGGGATATAGTGTAGGAGTGCTAACAACAGTTGACTCCAGCTTTGGTCCTCCATCTTGTTCTCCTCTCTGGCCCATAGGTGGCGCCACTTTGGATAACTAGTAGAGATCCTCTGGTGCACAGGTGGCCTGCCTTTCTTTCTTCCTTTCTTTCCTTTCCTCCTTGTTTTTCTTTTTCTTTCTTTCTTTCTTTCTTTCTTTCTTTCTTTCTTTCTTTCTTTCTTTCTCTTTCTTTCTTTCCTTCCCCTATCATTTTTTTTTTTAAGATTTTATTTATTTTTTGACAAAGAGAGAGACAGTGAGAGAGGGAACACAAGCAGGGGGAGTGGGAGAGGGAGATGCAGGCTTCCTGCGGAGCAAGGAGCCTGATGCGGGGCTCGATCCCAGGACCCTGGGATCATGACCTGAGCCGAAGGCAGACGCTTAACGGCTGAGCCACCCAGGCGCCCCTCTATCTATCATTTTTAATAGGCTTTAATTCACTTTATTTTTCTTGTATAAAATATATGGTGGCCACCACTGGAGCCTGGGTCCTCTGCATAGAGACTGTGGTGTGGTCTTTACAAGATGGTCAGTGAATTCCTGATAGGGAAACTTGGTGAACACTCTCTTTCCCCAGAGATTAGGGGTGAGAGAACTGTAGGTCTTGAAAATGGCATCAAAAGTGGCCTTGGTAAATTTGCCCATGATGGCAGGACAGCTGAGGTGTAGCAGTCATCAATACGGGCCATCACCAGGAACTTCCTGGGCACAGGGCTGAGATGCTGTCAGTGCCTCTGGGGATGGGGATGAGGCGCACCAGCACAGAGCCATAGCAGTTGGTCACCTTGCATGGGACAGTGTGGGGCTTGCCGATCTTGTTCCGCTGGTAGCCTCACTGCACGGCGGATGACGGAGAGGTGCGCAGCGTGGTGGCCCCATGGAAGGCAGTGGCGACCTCTTGGAGCACTCAACACCCAGACCAACGTGTCCATTGGAATCTCTGATGGCAACAAACACCTGGAACCTGGTCCTCTGTCCCGCTGGGGTCTGCTTTTGCACAGGCAGAATCTTCAAAACCTCATCTTCGAGGGAGGCCCCCAGGAAAATGTCAATGATTCAGATTCCTTGGTGGGCAGGGAGAAGAGATAGATCTCCAGGGACTTGATCATGTCCTTAACCAGGTGACCCAGCTTGGTGAAGGGGAACCCCTCCTTGTCCTCAGCCTTGCCTCCAGGAGCTCCATGGTCTTGGCTGGCCCCCACCAGGGCAGGGACCCCAGGTAGGGATGCTGCTGCCCCAACCTCCGCTGGGAGCCCCCACCGCCTCCCATTCCAGGGCCCCGCGGCAGCACCTGTCATCTACCATTTGGTGGTTTCTCAGAGAGAAAGCCAGGTGTGCCCCTTTTAGGTAACTACCATGTGACCCCACCCCCTGCCCCTCCCCCATAAAAGCTGTGGGCAGAGGTCGGGGCTGGGTGGAGACTGGCTTGGAGAGTGGCTGTCTTCTGCCTGGATCCTCTGGCTGTGGGATCTGCCTGTCGGTAAGTTATCCTGAATAACTGTGTGATCAGTACCCAGTGGCTTGCTTCCTTTTTCGGTCTCAAAGTGCCTTCTCGGTCTGGAGGATACATTGCTGTCCCTCCCCCACCTTCTAACAACTGGCTTGGTCAGCAGGGTACCGAAAATGGAGCAGGCACAGTAAAGGGGCCGAGCTGGGGGAAAGCCCGAGGTCTGCGAGGGGCCAGCGCAGGTTGTCCCTGCCGGGGGAGAGCCCCTTGTTCGGGCTGTGGGGGGCAGGGCACCTGTTGTCCCTGCAGTTGGTGGAGCTACTGAGCCGCTCTAAGCCAACGGGCTGAGAATGGCGGCTGGGGTGTTTCAACGGTGGGATCCTGGGGACGATGGTATTATGTTAAATGGGTCTGAGATCTCAAAAATGGTCTGTCACTGCTCAACCTGACTTGCAAAAAAGATGATATACCATAAGCATGGATGAGAATCTGTAGACGCTTAGCTGATTTGGTTGATTGGATAAATGCCAGCATTAAGATAACCTGGCAAAGCTCAGGGGGTAGGCTGGACCTCTCTGGAGGAACTGCAAGAAATTATAGGTGAAATGGGAATGAAACGTGGTATCTCTGCCCAGCGTTTTAGAGGCTCGGACACAGGTTTATTTTCCTCTGGTATGAAAGGTTGTATCTTACAGTCAGCCCTGGGGACGTGGTCTGGGATTTGAGTATCTATCCTTGCCCCTAGGGTTAATCGGCCCATTGCTACAGTAACCACTATGGTGGTTGACGTAAGACCAAAGGAATCGTCATAGGGGGAAATAGGTGGGTTGAAAAACAGGGAAAACATGATCTTGCCGATGATAAAATGGTGGAAAGGGGCCCAGCAAGGCCTCTCGTAAACAGCTGTGGTAAGATCTAATATTATCCGGGTCCCCTCCGGGACCCTGCCCTGAGAGAAAATCTAAACAACCTGATTCAGGGCTGTTAAGCCTGTTGAAAGCATTGCCTAAGGGAAAGCAGTTTTCTCCCTTGGAGGAAGGCTCAAAAAAGCCAGGTGGGTCACCAAGTACCGCTCCACTGAGGAATTTAGGCGGTAGGTACCCCCTACTACTAGAGACAAGGGCTTAGGCCAGCGTTGCCCTCTAGTGTGAGCAATAGGGGGCAATCAGAGGGGGCCCCCCCATGTGGAATTAGCCATTTATTGGTCTCCCACTAACAGCCTGTACTAGCTCTGCCAGACAGTGGAACTGAAGGCACGCTTCTCTATGGAAACCCCTCAAAATTTGGGGGAGAAACAGAAGCTGTTGATGGTTGTGGCGGACAAATTATCCAGATCAGATCAGACAAACTAGTCGTTGCCTACAGGTTGGCAGGCTTCCTCCCCACTGTGTTCTAGCGTATATTTGGGGTGTAGATGTTCTTCAGGATCTGGCTTTATCTACAACAGGTGAATTCAGGTGTGTAACTTGTGATGATTTACCTTCCCTCTCTCAAGCAGTCCCGTCGTTCTAGGCGTATTTAAAGCCATGAGGATGGGAGATTAATACCTAAAAGGCTGGGTCAATCCATAAAGCTCCTGGGTGTCCTCCTGGGGAAGACCAAGGTGATGCTGGTGGTGGTCACTGATAAAAGGCAAGCCTTCCCAGTCCCGAAAACAGTAAAGAAATTACAGGCTTTTGTTGGTTTATTGGGTTACTGGAGACCTTTTATTCCCATTCTAGGACAGTTATTAAGACGTTTATATGCCTTGGTTAAGAAGGGAAGCCAAGGGGTTGAGGTGCTAAATTAGAGGCTTTCTTAATGGCAAAAATGGTAGTAAAACAAATACAGGCCCTGGGGGTATTAATGCCAGATGTGAGTTATGAACAGAAGTTCATACCCAGAGGGTTTGGCCAGGGCTTGTGACAAGGACAAAATGGGAAATCCATTATTATTTGCATAAGTCCAATAGGAATCTGGTCTCCTTTTACGATGACACCATTGGAAACCTTGGTTATATTCCTGAAGCTTTGACTGAAATGCTATATTTGAGAGAGACATGCCTAGACTCCAATATGACCAGATAGCTTTGAGGAACTAAGGTTGACTTTATGGAGCCAATGAAGCCCCTTGGGGAAAAAAAATTGGCCTGGTATCTTGCTTACAGGGTTCCTGGGAGCCTTACCAGGTGAGTAAGAGAGGTCCCTTCCTGGCAGGCTCAGGAACCTCGGGAGATTTGGGGGGACCTTGAGAAGAGGAGAAGTAATCCAAACCTATAGATATTGCCGGCAAGTCTGATGGTGAGTATTTGGCTTGGCTCTTAGCCTTGAATGGCTGTTAAGGTTCACTCTGAAATTCCTTATGTAAAGTTCTAGCAAAGCCAATTTAAAAGAATCTAAATGGCAGTCACTGTTCTTGCTGCCTTTATGTAAATAGGCCAAGTTTGTTAAAACTGGACTTGTTTTACAAACAATTTAGTCTCAATTTTGCTACCTTTTGCTAGAAGTGGGGGTGACTTTGGAGAAGAAAAAATTGTTTCTGTCACATACCTCTGTAGGTGTTAGATTCTAGTTCTGATTAATTGTCCTTGAATGTTTATAAAACCAGGCTGGATCCTGCATTCTGGTTTCTTTGCATATACGGCTAATTTTCTACCTGATCGCTTGCACACTATAGGCCGGACTTTGAAAACCCAGCTGCAGGCCCATCTCCTGAAATGAGACCACTGCTTAACTGACCTGACCTAATTTACCTTGTTATGAAATGTGGAACAGGTGTTGTCTCAGACGATCCATGAGCGGTCCAACATAATGGCTCTACGAAGGATGGGGCTCAACTCAGCACTAGGGAACATCTGCAATTGGGTGCAAGGCCGTTTCATTGCTCAAATCCTGATCTGTGCCCCTTTCCAGCAGGAAGGAGCTAGAACGGTCATCACCCCTATACCTCAAGAATGAGGAATGGCGACAGCCAGGGGTGGTGTTGGCTCATGGAGACCAAACAGCTACTGTGCTAAATAAAAGGAGATTTGTCCGATCTGTTGCCTGTAAAACATCTGTCTTACGGCCCCTAGCCTCACATTGCTGATGTTCCTTTCTGTTGCCTCGGGAACGGTCTTCCTGTCACGGACCCCCACTTACACTGAAGCTCCCAATTGTACAACCATGAAGCCTGAGGAAAGGACCACTTTACCAGATCACTCATGCTGCTCTTTATATTGCTGCTGTGGGGTGGGCATGCACGTCCCCTCCCGATATTTGGCCCTAGGCTCCTCAAGGATGATTGGCATACAAAGATTATACGGGCTGCAAAGACGTTGGGGGTGGGGTGTGGCAGAGCTGACACCACTGATGCCATGTTGGGGCCCCCATCTTGTTCTCCCCGGGCACACAGATGGTGCCATTTAGATAATTAGCAGAGATTCTCCGCCGCACAGATGACACGACTTTAGATAACTACCTTATGACCCATCATTGCCCCTCACTTCATAAAAGCTGTGCGTTGAGGTCCAGGTGGGCGGACACTGACTCTGGGGCAGATCTCTGCCGGATCCCACCTGTCAGTAAATTATTCTGAATAACTCTGTAAACTGTAGGGAGTGGCTTGCTTGGGTTTTTTTGTTTTTGTTTTGGTTTTTTTGTTTGTTTTTTTTGTATAAAAATGCCTTCTCAGGATTGAGGATACACTGCCGACCCTCTTCCCCCTTCTGACCTAGTTATTTTGCCATTTCCTACATGAGAGAACTGAGCTTGGGCATTAAGAACCCCTCTAAGATTTCCCATCTAGCAGCGATTAGTTACAATCTTCACTTATCTTTCAGGCTTCAAAGACTAAGATTAAAAAGCGTTCCCTTTCAATACAGAGGCTATTTTTATTTTTTTTTATTTTTTATTTTTTTATTTTTTTAAAGATTTTATTTATTTATTTGACAGAGAGAGACACAGCAAGAGAGGGAACACAAGCAGGGGGAGTGGGAGAGAGAGAAGCAGGCTTCCCGCCGAGCAGGGAGCCCGATGCGGGGCTCGATCCCAGGACCCTGGGATCATGACCTGAGCCGAAGGCAGACGCCCAACGACTGAGCCACCCAGGTGCCCCACAGAGGCTATTTTTAATAGAAAAATTCTTTAAAAACACTTTGGCCTTACCTAATAACATTTTTTTTTTTTTTTTTTTTGCCCAAATGAGAGTAGCCTTTAAGAACACAGCTCCGTCCGGCTTCTTCCGAGGCGGGGGTCACGGCCGCTGTGTCTCATCTTTAGATGTGGCAGCACCATCTAGTGGTAAAAAGAGGCATAGACCTAGTGAGTTGATTTTCTTCATTGGACAACTATCCCCCTTTTTAAGGGTGACCAAGATTAATTTGGGGCCTCCAATTAAAAATAAAATGACGAAATATGTTTATTTCCGTTACTTGGGAAAAATTCTTCAACAAGTGCTAAGAAGACCGAAAGAGTACAAAAGGTGGTGACTGACTGAACGGAGGAAGGGCAGAGCCATAGCCCACTGGAGGGCGTGAGGGATGGGAGCCAGGGCTCAGTGCTGAGGCATTATGATCTGTGAATGCAGGCGTGAGGCCAGAGGCTGGAAAGGGGGATGAATTAAAACAGTCGTCACCCTGCTACCTTATAGGAGTCAGGAGGTTTATACTCAGGGGGATGAGAAGTCAAGGACAGCGGTCCTGCTTAGATCAGGGGAATAAAGAAGGAAAATCCACACCGTGAATGGTGTGTCTCCCACCTCCTTCCCACACTCGGTTTCCACGTTCTTTTCTGGAGGAACCGAAGGGCGCTGGGGGGAGACTCTGGCCGTCCAGGAGTCCCTCAGGGAGAAGGCTGCTGTCTTCCCTGAGGCCAGCATTCAACAGCCCATCCCCGCTTGTTTGAGTCTCTAAAATGAGTGGATGGCCCAAAGTCATCACAAATTTGGGGAAAACAGCAATATGAAAAATGAAGATCAAAACCAACAAAAAAATTAGTGGAAACAATATACAAGGAGGGGGACAAAAGTTCCACTTAATAGCGTTGTTGACCTTAAAGGTAGAATTGGCCAATTATTTTACCAGCAGAAGACGGGTTTATTTGGGGATAAAAGAGAATTGCAGTCCAGGACAAACAAGCTACCACAAACCTAGAGTCAAATCTGGGGAACCAAAGGAGAGGCACCCTTTTTTATGGAGGAGAGGGGTCAGTTGGGAAGGCTGTTATGACCTCAAAGTCTATTGGAGTAACCTGGGAGCTCCAAGTGTGGTGGCTTCTCCTTGGCTGAGCTGTTGCCTGGGGGATGAGGAAAGGTCTCTCTGGCTGGAGTAGTAGAGTCGTATGCACTTGCAAGGCCAAGTCCATTTAAGGTCAAGTGTGTCTCCTCCTGTTGGGTCTGCAATTGACTACAAGCGATAGAGTATGAAAGCTCCTTGCTGAAACCTCCTGACTCCATTTTAGTGAGGTTTCCCATTACTAATGTTCACGTTTCCTCTTTAGATCAAGATCTTTCCTTGAAAGCATTGCTGATCAACAGTCAAGTTCTTCATATTTCGTGGCTGTGTCTCTCCATGTCAGGAAGGACCTTTCCTGGCTGTCTTGTCTCACGTCGGAGGGAAAGTACATACCAGTTGGAAACCACTTAAGCCACATTTGGGTCACAGGGAGGGTTGAAAGGAGAACTGCTCGGGCACTTCCTCTCTGAAGCCTGTCTCTTCCTCAGATTGTGAGCACTGAGCAGCATCACTTTCTTGGGCACATCCTTTCTGCAAAAGATTGATAACAGAATCAAAAGCAACATGGAAATTCTGTATGTTGGTTCCAAACCAGGACCCTAGGTCTGAAAGTAGCCAACTGAGCATCTTTATTGGCACTTAAAGAGGAAAGGCTTTTCCCCTTGAAGGCAAACTTGGGGTCGCCTATGCCTCCTGGAGTCTCCTCTTGAAGTGGCTGGGAGGCAGAAGCATTGAACAGAATCACCAAGCACGTTTGGAAAGATACAGCACACCTACAAACACGAAGCCACAGTTAATGAACTTTTTGCAAGAAGAGCAAAACTTCAAAGACCTTTTAAAACAGTATTGCCATTTCAAAAGAGCTGCTTAGAACCTGATGTATGCTCAATAATTGTAAAGTTGTAAATTCAGAAATGATGCATTTGGGTAAGGATCCAGAGTCTGTTAATAGTTCAAGTAAAAAAGAATTTTGTGAATTCTGAACCTTCTAACCCTTCAGAAATGCTCACAGGATCATAATGAGGCTGTTTTTTAAAATGTTATAATCAAAAGAGTTCCCCCTCCCGTTTTTTTTTTAAGATTTTATTCATTTGACAGAATGAGATGGAGCAGGGGGAGGGGCAGAGGGAGAGGGAGAAGCAGACTCCCTGCTGAGTGGGGAGCCCGATGTGGGGCTCCATCCCAGGACCCCGAGATCATGACCTGACCTTAACCGACTGAGCCACCTAGGCTCCCCTGAAGTTTCCCCCTTTTGCAAGAGATTGGGAGATGCAGATAAAGGGCATTTTCTTTCCATGAAAGGGAAGAATCAATAGATAAAGGTATACAGGCGGGTCTGGACATCTTGGGAAAGTGGTCTCCAGATCTTGTCTGTTTTTAGAAAACCTTTACTTTTAGGTCACCAGATGGTGTGTGGGTCCCGTCAGGGTTTGGTGCTTTCCTTAGATGTGTCCCATGCATCCAAGAGGCTATTCTCTGGAGTTTGGTGGCCAGGGGTTGGTTAGCGGTACCTGATGAGGGCCTCTCCCGAGAAGTTGAAGAGAGTCTTTCTGGAGGTGTCTTTTCCAATAGACAAAATCAGGTCGCAAGGTGTGATGCTTAAGATCATGGTCTCCTGGGAGCGCACTGTGAAAAGATTGCTCTACCAAAGCATGGTTATTTTTAATAAAAGCAACCAGACCTTTAGAGTATTGAAGTATATCTCCTTTATCAATTCTGGGTCAAAAGAGGCAGGGGCCAAGTGCCATGGACGTCCTGTGACTATCTCAAAGGGTGAGCGTTTATAAGTTCCAAAGGGGGTGGATCAGAGATTTAGAAGGACCAATGGCAATGCCTTTGACCAAGGTCTTGGGAGGGTCTCTACGAATATTGCCAATTGAGTGTTAATGGGGCAGTTATTGTGTTCGACCAACCCTGAGAATTGAGGATGATACGCACAATGGAAGTGTTGTAAGACTGGCCAAACAGTGCAGACTTGAAGCACCTGGCCAGTGAAATGGGTTCCCCAATCACTACGCAGTTCAAAAGGGGTTCCCCAGGTAGGGATGATTTTTTCTAACAGAATTGGCCTGTCTACAAGGGAAAGCTTTGGTCCAGTGAAGAAAACATGCAAACCATGACTAAAACATACTTCTGTCCATGAGACGGGGGAAGTTGCTTGAAATCCATTTGCCAAAACTCAAATGGTCCATTGGGCAATTTAAAATGCCCAAAGGCAGCATGTACAGGTTTCCCAGGATTGTATTTTGGACAAGTGGGACAAAGTAGACACTTTTGTAGTTTTCTTAATATTTATCGACCAATATTGGCTCATGAATGCTATCATTTTGTCAGGAGACCAATGATTTAATGCATGTACAATTGTAAGTGGTGGGAATTTTAGAATTCTGGTAGGACTGGATTGTCATTTGGTCCAAATCAGACTTCTCTCTTTTTATCGAAGCAACGGTTATTAGATTTCCGATATTGTTTCTCCTTTTCTGGGGCCAATTGTTGGGCATCTCTGGTCAATTTTTCCAAATTATCATTTGGAAGAATTCTGTTTGGAGGATGACAGGGGTTTGGCTATTGGTCTCCTTGAAAGCAGCATTTTTGGCAGAAATATCAGCAGGGTGGTTTCCTTTGGCCTCCAGGGAGTTGAGTCTCGAATGCCCAGGAACCTTAGAAATAGCTAGAGCTGCCGACCAAAGTATGACAACTGATACATTTTGGACATAGGAGCCATTTTGAATCTTATCCCCATTGGAGGTAAGGAGACCTCCTTACTTTGGTAACGTTCCAAAATCATGAGCCTACCCCAAAGGCATACCGACTATCAGTATAAATGTTTGTGATGCTACCCTTGGCTAAAAAGGTTGAGTGAAGGGTGTAGGCATATAACTCAGCCTATTAGGCTGAAGTGGCCAGAGGTACAGGTCCTGCCTCAGTGACTTCAAAGGGAGTTGCAGTAACATACCCAGCATGATCTTTACCGTTTTTATCCTTTAAATAAGAAGCATCAGTAAACCATGAAAAGTCTGAATTGGTAGAGCTTTCTAAAAATTATCACAGGGAGTCAAGAGGTGATCTGTGAACATTAAGCAGTTAGGAGGGGTTTCATCCATGAAGGAGTAGGGAAGGGCGGCAGGGTTATTGCAGTAAGAAAAAGTTACAGGAGGAACAGTTAATGGGAGAATGTCCTAGGAGATGAGGCAGTAGGCTGGAAAGGGTTGAGTGGGACGAGGCTTCAAAAGGGCTTTTGCTGCACAAGAATGCTTAAAGGAAACCCTTGACTGTTTCTTCAGTGGCCTTAATCAAAAGGGCGGTGGCAGGAATGGCTCTGAGGCAAGGGGTATGTCACCAAGCCACAGAGCCTACTTGTTGGCTACAATACCCCATGGGATGATGATGGTCCCCGTGTTTTCAGCGAGCACTCCGAGAACATTCCACTCCCTCTCACATCGCCAAGTTGATAATTAGGATGTCTGAGGGCAGGGAGCTTTGTTAGACTTTTCTTTAAAGTCTCAAAGGCTGTGTCACCTCCGGTTTCCAAATAGTAGGGTTAGGCTTGTCCCTTTTTACCAAAGTATTCAGAGGCTGAGCCTAAAGAGAGAAGTTTGGAATCCAATTTTTAAAAAATTCCAGTATAGTTAGCGTACACTGTTATGTTAGTTTCAGGTGTATAATACAGTGATTCCACAATTATATACTCCGTGCTCATCATTATTCTTAATCGCCTTCACCTATTTCACCCATCTCCCCAGCCCACCTCCCCTCTGGTAACCATCAGTTTGTTTTCTCTAGTTAAGAATTATGTACTGTACAGCGGCTAACTGAACATAAAAAAAATAAATTAAAAAAAAGAGTCTGGCTTTTTGTTAGGCTCTTTTCTCCTTTGTTTTGTTTCTTAAATTCCACATCTGAGTAAAATCATATGGTATTTGTCTTTCTTTGCCTTATTTCACTTAGCATTATTCCCTGTAGATCCATCCATGTTGTTATAAATGGCAAGATCTCGTGGTTTTTTTTTTTTATGGCTAATATTCCATTGTATATATCCAGCATCTTTTTTATCCATTCACCTACCAATGGACAAGGGTTGCTTCCATAATTTGGCTATTGTAAATAATGCTTCAATAAACATAAGAGTGCATATATATTTTTGAATTCATGTTTTCATATTCTTTGGGTAAACACCCAGTAGTGGAATTACTGGATAATATAGTAGTTGTATTTTTAATTTTTTTAGGAACCTCCACAGTGGCTGCATCAGTTTGCATTCCCACCAACAGTGCACGAGGGATCCTTCTGCCCCACATCCTCGCCAACACTTGTTGTTTCTTGTGGTTTTGATTTTAGCCATTCTGACTGGTGTGAGGTGATATCTCATTGTAGTTTTGATTTGCATTTCCCTGATGATGAGTGAGGTTGAGCATCTTTTCATGTGTCTGTTGGCCATCTGGATGTCCTTGGAAAAATACCTGTTTATGTCTTCTGCCTGTTTTTTAATTAGATTATTTGGTTTTTGGGTGTTGAGTTTTATAAATTCTTTATATATTTTGGACACTAACTCGTTATTGGATATGTCATTTGCAAATATCTTCTCCCATTCGGGAGGTTGTCTTTTTGCTTCATTGATTGTTTCCTTTGCTGTGCAAAAGCTTTTTATTTTGATGTAGTCCCAACAGTTTATATTTGCCTTTCTTTCCTTTGCCTCAGGAGATGTAACTAGAAAAACATTGCTATTGCTGATGTCAGAGAAATTACTGCTTGCGCTCTCTTCTAGGATTTTTATGATTTCAGGTCTCACATTTAAGTCCTGAATCCATTTGGAGTTTATTTTTGTGTATGGTGTAAGAGAGTGGTCCTGTTTCATTCTTTTGCAAGTAGCTGTCTAGTTTTCCCAGCACCTTGTGTTGAAGAGACTTTTTCCTATTGCATATTCTTATCCCCTTTGTCATAGATCAGTTGACCATAAGAGCATGTGTTTATTTCTGTGCTCTCTATTCTGTTCCATTAATTTGTGTCTATTTTTGCACCAGTACCATACTGTTTGATTACTACAACTTTGTAATATAACTTGAAATATGGGATTGTGATAGCTCCAGTTTTATTGTTCTTCTTCAAGATTGCTTTGGCTATTCAGGGTTTTTGTTTTGTTTTTTGTGGTTCCATACAAATTTTAGAATTGTGTGCTCTAGTTCTGTGAAAAATGCTTTTGGTATTTTGGTAGGGATTTGCATTAAATCTGTAGATTGCTTTGGGTAGTATAGACATTTTAACAATATTGGTTTTCTCAATCCATGAGCCTGGAATCTCTTTCCGTTTGTTTTGTTTTCAGTCTCTTTCATCAGTGTTTTATAATTTTCATAGCACAAGTCTTTCACCATCTTGGTTAAGTTTATTCCGAGGTATTTTATTCTTTTTGGTGCAATTGTAAATGAGGTTGTTTTCTTAATTTCTCGTTCTGCTACTTCATTATTAGTGTATAGAAATGCAACAGGGGGCGCCTGGGTGGCTCAGTCGTTAAGCGTCTGCCTTCGGCTCAGGTCATGATCCCAGGGTCCTGGGATCGAGCCCCGCATCGGGGTCCCTGCTCAGCAGGAAGCCTGCTTCTCCCCGTCTCGCTCCCCCTGCTTGTGTTCCCTCTCTCGCTGTGTCTGTCTCTGTCAAATAAATAAATAAAAAATCTTTAAAAAAAAAAATTTCATTTAAAAAAAAAAAATGCAACAGATTTCTGCACATTGATTTTGTATCCTGTGACTTTACTAAATTCATTGGTCAGTTCTAGTAAGGTTTTTTTTGGTGGAGTCTTTAAGGCTTTTTATATAGAGTATCATGTCCTGTAAATAGTGAAAGTTTTAATTCCTCCTTACCAATTTGGATGCCTTTATACCTTTTTCTTATCTGATTGCTGTAGCTAAGACTTCCAGTACTATGTTGAATAAAAGTGGTGAGTGTGGACATCCTTTAAGGGGAAAACTATCAGTTTTTGCGCATTGAGTATGATTTTCACTGTGGGTTTTTCATATATAGCCTTTATTATGTTGAGGTATGTTCCCTCTAGACCTACTTTGTTGAGGGCTTTTATAATGAATGGATGTTGTACTTTGTCAAGTGTGTCTATTGAAAATAGAAGATTTTTACCCTTTCTCTTGTTGATGTGATGTATCATGTTGATTGATTTGTGAACATTGAACCACCCTTGCATCCCAGGAATAAATCCTACTTGATTGTGGTAAATGATTGTTTTTAATGTATTGTTGGATTTGGTTTGCTAATATTTTGTTGAGGATTTTTGTATCTATGTTCATCAGAGATATTGGCCTGTTCTTTTTTTGTGGTATCTTTATCTGGTTTTGGTATGAGGGTGATACTGGCCTCATAGAATGAATTTGGAAGTTTTCCTCCTCCTATTTTTTGGAATAGTTTAAGAAGAATAGGTATTAACTCTTCATTAAATGTTTGGTGGAATTTACCTGTGAAGCCATCTGGTTCTGGGCTTTTGTTTTGGGGGAGTTTTTGTTGTTGTTGTTGTTGTTGTTACTGATTCAATGTCCTTGCTGGTAATCAATCTGTTCAAGTTTTCTATTTCTTCCTGCTTCAGTTTTGGGAGGTTATATGTTTCTAGGAATTTATCCATTTCTCCTACGTTGTCTAATTTATTGGCATATAGCTTTTCATATTCTCTCTTACAAGTGTATTTCTGTGGTGGTGTTATTTCTCTCATTTCTGATTTTGTTTGTCTTTTTTTTTTTTATGAGTCTGACTAGAGATTTATCAATTTTGTTGATCTTTTCGAACAAAGCTCTTGGTCTAATTTATCTGTTCTATTTTTTTAGTTTCTATGTCATTTATTTCTGTTCTAATCTTCATTATTTCCTTCTGCTGGTTTAGGTTTTCATTTGTTCTTTTTCTAGCTCCTTTAGATGTTAGGTTGAGACTTTTCTTGCTTTTTGAGATAGGCTTGTAGTGTTATAAACTTCCCTCTAAGAACCACTTTTGCTGCATCCCAAAGGTTTTGAGCTGTTGTGTTTTCATTTTTGTTTCCATGTACTTTTTGATTTCTTTTTTTTTTTTTTTTTTAAGATTTTACTTATTTATTTGAGAGAGAACGCCAGAGAGAGCAAGAGCAGGAGGGAGGGGTAAAGGGAGAGGGAAACGCAGACTCCCTGTTGAGCAGGGAGCCTGACGCAGGACGTGATCCCCGGGACCCTGGGAGGCATGGGATGCGATCCCGGGAATTCTGGGATCATGACCTGAGCTGAAGGCAGATGCTTAACCGACTGAGCCACCCAGGTGACCCCTTCTTTGATTTCTTGGTTGATCCTTTCTTTGTTTAGTGGCATGTTATTTAACCTCCATGTATTTGTGGTCTTTCGAGACTTTTTCTTGTGGTTAATTTCTAGTTTCATAGTGTTATGGTCAGGAGAGATGCATAGTATGACTTTGATCCTTTTGAATTTGAGGCTTATTTTGTGACCTATCATGTGATGTATTCTAGAGAATGTTCATGTACACTTGAAAAGTGTGTGTATTCTGAACAGAGCTCATATTTAAATGCTTCATGATATTCTATTGTCCAGAACTAAATAGCATATTTAACTATCCCCTTTTCTGGTGAGCATTTAAGTGTTTTCTATTTCTTGGCATTGCAAGTAATGCTGCTATAAACATCCTATAATCCTTGTCCTTGCAGATGTTCTACTATTTCTCCAAGAAATATACCTCAAAACAATTTCTGGATCTCAGAATATGAACATTTTTAATTTAAAATTCAAAGGTTTCCTCTTCCTTCCAACACACAAATTTACACTGTCACCAGCAGAGTTCAAGAGTGTCATTTTCCCCCATACCTTATCCAATACTGGATGCTAATGATCTTTTAAATTGTTTTCCAGCCTAATAGGTTATAAAAATGAGGTCTCATTATTATCTTAATTTGTATTTTCCTGAAAATTATTGAGGTTGAACAGTTTATCATTTGTATTTCTTGTCCTGTATCCTGTGAATTGGCCATTCATATCCTTTGAATTTTTCTTACTGATTTATAGGAGGTATTTATGTGTTCTGCATAGAGGCTTTTATCTTACAAGTTACCAATATTTTATTCGAATCTTGTCTTTTAGCTTTAGGATGTCTTGATTATACAGAAGTGTGTAATAAGTATATAGTCAAAATTATCTAGGTTTTGTGTCTTACTTACCTTCAAGGTTAAAATATACTTTTAAATATTTTCCTGCAACCTCATGTTTCTTTTTTATGTTTAGCACTTTATTCTTCATGAATTAACTATGGGTACAGTAACAATCTTACTTTACTATGTTTTCCTAAATGAATTCACTGGCAGCAACACTATTTATTGAATAGCCTAACCTTTTCTCATTGAGGTGAAGTGACTATATAATGAATGGTATGTGGTGGTCTGGTCCATTGATCTACTTGTCTATTCTAGGCCAATACCACGTTTTCCTTATTATTCATTATAGTTTTATGCTATATTTTAGTATTGGCTTAAGAATATGCTCCCTCTTCTTTTTAAAGGACTGATAAATGAACCTAATTTGTATTTTTATACTTTTCTTCCGTGAGGTGTTGAAAACCATTTCAATCAGTTTGAACACTCCCTCCTGTGCTTTTCTCTAGGATTGCTGTAGATGCAAGGGGATGGATGGGCACAGGGCACCATCTCAGGGACCTCTGTGTATGACTGTGATATATTCCCTGCAATGCACTCTGCTTCCTCCCTAGAAAGCCCAGAGTTTTACTTTTTTTCTTTTTCAAATTTTGCTGAGCCGTTTCTTCCATTAGGGCTACCGTCTAATGGAGAAGGTCACAGCACAACAGAAATAACTAAAAATACAGTGGCTATATATTGAACTGTTAATTTACATGTTATCACAAAAGAAGGAAGTCCATGTTCTTTATTGGGAGTTCAGATGGGCTTTTCCAAGACTGTGGATCCTTCACATTTAGTAAATCTTATATCTTATCTGCTTTATATTTTTCTTCCAAATGTTACACAGTCCAGTCTACTCAGTGAATGCCTATATTTTCTATTAGGCTGACATTGACCAGATTCCTTGTAAACTATAATCCTGGTCTTACTGTGTCAGAGTCTTTGGCCTTTTTCCTGAATTGGCTTTCATTATAAAGAGTTCTTTACTTAAAATACCTTTTGATGAGTCATCAAGATTAAATAGCACCACTCTGAAAATTCCTCTTGCCACCCAAACACATGCTCCTTTAACTAAATCATCCTATCCGAATTTGGTAAACAAGTTGTTCTCTTAGGCTACTAGAGATGAAATCCTCATGACTTGCCACTTAGGTTTGCCCTAAAATCAAAGGCATTAACACCAGACATTCTACAAAGAAGATAAATTATGAGTTTCTTGTTCTCGTCATCTTAAACCCCTAGCATTGATTTTATCAATACATAAACTAATATCCCCTAATAAGTTTGAAGCAGAGATAAATGTATGCATTTCTTTGCATTTATGGGGTAATCAAACATTATATGTGCTTATTGATGCAGGGAAGTTTATGAAATTTCAGATAGTATCTGAGTTATTTCTGTCTAGGAAGTTGGCAGAACCAACCAAGGCTAACAGTGGGCTTTTGTGCCCAAGTGTACCTGTCTTCCTTAGTAATTACTGTAGTTCCTAGAGAATTCTAGGTTTTTGCTCATGGCCGCTCTGTCTAGAGTTCATTCCTCTTCACCCAGTTAAACAAATTTCATCTTTAAGACAGCCTAGAGTCCCTAATTCCAGGAACCTTGTGCAACACCATCGCCACCCAACCCAACACTCTTACCAACGAAGTGACCATCTTTAGAATTTACATAATGCCCCAGGTGTTTCTCCATTCATTGTTTCCACTATAATGAGCTCTCCCCGAGGGCAGGGATTTGCTGTTACTTTTGTTGCTAAGCACTTGGTGGGACATTCTAGATGTCCTTTGTGTGAATGAATACAGAAATCACAACTGCCCTGAAAGAACATTTAAAGGTGGTTCTATAGCCAAAGCTCTCCTAGCCCTCAGTGATTTCTCAGACTGTGGGATCAAGGACTGGCTTGAATTTAAGATGTGACAGAAGTCAGAGTGGACCACAGCAATGACAGTGTCAAGCACAGTCATTAAGAGGCATAAAGAACAATAACATGGTGGGGCACCTGGGTGGCTCAGTTCAGCGTCTGACTTCGGCTCAGGTCATGATTCCAGGGTAAGGCTCCCTGCTCAGCGGGCAGTCTGCGGCTGCTTCTCCCTCTGCCCCTCCCCCTGCTCATGTTCTCTTTCTTGCTCGCTCTTTCTCTCTCAAATAAATAAAATCTTAAAAAAAAAAAAACAATAACATGGTCACAGATCATTGGAGAATACTCTGGTTAATTTTCTGAGCCTAAAAGCAGGGTCTTGTCAACGGAATCAATGTAGTATCAATCAAAGGAGAGAACCTGCCAGTTCAGCTAGCTCACAGAGATGCAGATGTCTTTAGGACTAGAGTACTGTTAAAAAGTTCAATTTGAGAGGTGCCTAGGTATCTCGGTTAAGCATCTGCCTTTGGCTAAGGTCATGATCCCAGGGTCCTGTGATCAAGCCCCACATTGGGCTCCCTGCTCGGTGGGGAGCCTGCTTCTCCCTCTCCCTCTGCCTGCCGCTCCCCTTGCTTGTGTGCTCTCTCTCTCTCTCAAATCTTTAAAAAGTTCAACTTGACAACTCACTGCAGTATTTCACACTTTACCATCAACAGCAAGAAAGTATCAACCAAATGGGGTACAAACTAGTAAGATTGGGTTGAAGATGAAAATGTGCCACATCTTGTCTTTAAATGGTATCTTTTTTTAAATTAACATATAATGTATTTGTTTCAGGGGTACAGGTCTGTGATTCATCAGTCTTATATAATACCCAGTGTTCATTATAACACATACCCTCCCCAATGTCCATCACCCTGTTATCCCACCCCCTACCCCCCTCCCCTCCAGCAACCCTCAGTTTGTTTCCTAAGATTAAAAGTCTCTTATGGTTTGTTTCCCTCTCTGGTTTCATCTTGTTTCATTTTTTTCCTCTCTTCCTCTATGATCCTCTGCCTTGTTTCTTAAATTCCACATATCAGTGAGATCATATGATAATTGTCTTTCTCTGATTAACTTATTTCGCTTAGCATAATACCCTCTAGTTCCATCCATGTCATTGTAAATGGCAAGATTTCTTTTTTTATTATGTTCAATTAACCAACATATAGTACATCATTAGTTTTTGATGTAGTGTTCAACGAATCATCAGTTGCATATAACGTCCAGTGCTCATCACCCCATGTGCCCTCCTTAATACCCATCACCCAGTTACCCCATCTCCCACCCCCCTCCCTTCTGCAACCTTCAGTTTGTTTCCTGGAGTCCAGAGTCTCTCATGGTTTGTCTCCCTTTCTGATTTTTTCCCATTCAGTTTTCCCTCCCTGCCCCTGTGGTCTTCCACACCATTCCTTATGTTCCACATATGAATGAAACCATATGATAATTGTCTATCTCTGCTTGACTTATTTCACTTAGCATAATCCCCTCCAGTTCCATCCATGTCGATGCAAATGGTGGATATTTATCCTTTCTGATGGCTGAGCAATATTCCATTGTATATATATATACCACATCTTCTTTATCCATTCATCTGTTGAAGGACATCTCAGCATCTTCCACAGTTTGGCTATTGTGGACATTGCTGCTATGAACATTGGGGTGCATGTGACCCTCCTTTTCACTACATCTGTATCTTTGGGTAAACACCTAGTCGTGCAATTGCTGGGGCATAGGGTAGCTCTATTTTTAACATCTTGAGGAACATCCATACCATTTTTCAGAGTGGCTGTACCAGCTTGCATACCCACCAAGAGTGTAAGAGGGTTCTCCTTTCTCCACATCCTCTCCAACATTTGCTGTTTCCCGTCTTGTTAATTTTTGCCATTCTACCTGGTGTAAAGTGGTATCTCATTGTGGTTTTGGATTTGTAATTCTCCTTTTTGCTGGGGTCTTTGTCTGGTTTTGGGATCAGGGTAATGCTGGCCTCAGAACAAATTTGGAAGTTTTCCTTCCATTTCTATTTTTTGGAACAGTTTAGAATAGGTATGATTTATTTTTTAAATGTTTGGTAGAATCCCCTGGGAAGCCATCTGGCCCTGGACTCTTGTTTTTGGGGAAGTTTTTGATTACTGTTTCAATTTCCTTGCTGGTTATTGGTCTGTTCAGATTGTCTATCTCTTCCTGTTTCAGTCTTGGTAGTTTATAAGTATCCCGGAATGCATCCATTTCTTCCAGATTGCCTAGTTTGTTGGCATATAGCTGCCGGTAATAAGTTCTAATAATTGTCTCTATTCCCTTGGTACTGGTCATGTATTCTCCCCTTTCATTCATGATTTTATTAATTTGGATCCTTTCTCTTTTCTTTTGGATAAGTCTGGCCAGAGGTTTATCAATCTTATTCTTTCAAAGAACCAGCTTCTAGTTTCATTGATCTGTTCTACTGTTCTAGTTTCTATTTCATTGATTTCTGCTCTAATCTTTATTATTTCTCTTCTCCTGTTTGGTTTAGGCTTTATTTGCTGTTCTTTTTCCAGGTCCTTTAGGTGTAAGTTTAGCTTGTACATTTGGGATTTTTCTAATTTTTTGAGAGAGGCTTGGATGACTATGTACTTCCCTCTAAGGACCGCAATGTCCCATAGATTTTGAACCAATGTGTTTTCATTTTCGCTGGTTTGCATAAATTGTTTAAGTTCCTCTTTAATTTCCTGGTTGACCCATTCATTCTTTAGCAGGATGCTTTTTAACTTCCAAGTGTTTGCGTTCCTTCCAAATTTTTCCTTGTGGTTGAGTTGCAGTTTCTAAGCATTGTGGTCTGAAAATATGCAGGAATAATCTCAATCTTTTGGTATCGGTTGAGACCTGATTTGTGACCCAGTATGTGATCTATTCTGGAGAAAGTTCCATTTGCACTCAAGAAGAATGAGTATTCTGTTGTTTTAGGATGGAATGTTCTATATATAGCTACAAAGTCCATCTAGTCCAATGTGTCCTTCAAAGCTCTTGTTTCTTTGTTGATCTTCTGCTTAGATGATCTGTATATTGCTGTGAGTGGAGTGTTGAAGTCTCCTACTATTAATGTATTATTATCAATATGATTATTTATTTTGGTTATTAGTTGGTTTATGTAGTTGACTGTTCCCATGTTAGGGGCATAGATATTTACAATTGTTAGATTTTCTTGTTGGATAGACCCTTTAAGTATGATATATATAGTGTCCCTCTACATCTCTTACTACAGTCTTTGGTTTAAAATCTAATTTGTCTGATAGGAGAATTGCTACCCCAGCTTTCTTTTGAGGTCCGTTGGCATGGTAAATTGTTCTCTATCCCCTCACTTTCAATCTGGAGGTGTCTTTAGGTTCAAAACGAGTCTCTTGTAGACAGCATATGGATGGGTCCTGCTTTTTTATCCAATCTGAAACCCTGTGTTTTTTGATGGGAGCATTCAGCCCGTTCACATTGAGAGTAACTATTGAAAGATACGAGTTTAGCGCCATTGTATTGCATGTAAAGTCCCTGTGTCTATAGATTGTCTCTGTTAATTTCTGGTCTATATTACTCTTAGGGTCTTTCTTCTTTTGTAGAATCCCCCTTAATATTTCTTGGAGGGCTGGCTTGATGGTCACATATTCTTTCAGTTTCTGCTGGTCCTGGAAGCTCTTTATCTCTCCATCCATTCTGAATGACAGCCTTGCTGGATAAAGTATTCTTGGCTTTATGTTCTTCTCATTTAGTACCCTGAATATGTCTTGCCGGCCCTTTCTGGCTTGCCTGGTCTCTGTGGATAGGTCTTATGTTATTCTGATGTTCTTCCCTCCATACATAGGAAATCTCTTCCCTCTAGCTGCTCTCAGTATAGCTTTCTTGGCTTTAAGATTTGCAAGCTTCACTATTATATGTTGGGCTGTTAGTCTATTTTTATTGATTTTGGGAGGGGTCCTCTCTGCTTCTTGGACATGAATGCTTGTTTCCTTCCCCAGATTAGGGAAGTTCTCAGCTATGATTTGCTCAAATATAGCTTCTAGTCCTCTCTCTCTCTCCCCACCCCCTTGGGGATCCCACTAATTCTGACATTGGACTGTTTCATGGCAGCACTGATCTCTCTAAATCTATTTCAATGGGCTACTAGCTGCCTATTCCTATCTTCCTCAGCTTCCTTCCTTTCTATCAGCTTATCTTCTAGATCACTGATTCATTCACTCTGGCTGTTAGAGTATCCAGTTTAGACTGCATCTTATTCATAGCATTTTTAAGTTCAGCCTGATTAGATCTCATTTCTGCCCATAGAGATTCTGTATTGTCACTAATGCTTTTTTCAAGCCTAGCTATTGATTTCATGATTGCTATCCTGAAGTCTATCTCTGACATCTTGCTTATATCCATATCCATTAGTTCTCTGGCAGAGGACAGTGTCTCTGAGTCTTTGTTGGGAGTTCCTCCTCCTAGTCATTCTGTCAGGGGATGGTTGAGCAAATGAACAGAGTCTAAAATATCAACCACGACCCGAGCAAAATGTACCTTAGAAAAAATCCAAAGTGGCCAAAAGCTACCACAGATACACAACCAAAGCCAAGATGATCCAAAACAATAAAAAAAGAAAAAAGGGGGGGGGCAGGGAGAGAGATTATAATCCCTCAGGGTGAACAAAGCAGGGTGATCTGCCTGTCCCTGAATGATTTTTAGTCTGTGTGTTAGAAGACACTACCCCTCAGAATTGCAAAGAAATCAGAAATATATACAACAAGATAAAATTGAATAGAGTGAAAAACGGGCTAGTATGGGGCATAAATCTTTAAAACATAGATGTAAAAAAAATAAAAATAAAATAATAAATGTAAAATTTTAGCCTGAAGTATAAGTGAGTTGTGAAGGAACACCTGGAGCTCCCTGTATTTTCCCCTGGCGCTGGAGTTTTACAGTCCTGTGGGAAATAAGCTTATCATTCACCTGTTCTTCCAGTCTGTCTTCTAGGGGAGGGGCCTGCTGCTCAGCTTCTCAGCGGTGTTTGCCTGGATGGAGTTGCCCCACCCCTTGTCAGGGGGATGGGCTTAATGTGAGCTGGTTGGCCATGTGGCTCTTGTTCCCTGGTGTCTTTCCACTTCTCTTTAGAGGGTTAGAGCATATATGACCCAGCAGGAATCTCCAGCCCTGGAGCCACAAGATTGCGGTCCCCTCAACCCTTCAACAAATCCCCTAGGTCAAACTGTCTCCACCTCTGTGCCTACCAAACTCTACAGACTCATGCAATTCGTGCCCGCTGCACCTCTCCTGGGGGAGTCATGGGGACCTGTGAGCGTCTCTGTGCTTTGTGACTTTGCAATTACTAGCAGCTCTGGGCTCGCGCATGTACCCTCTTCTGCAGCTCCCAGGCCACGCTGGGTGTTGGCCCAGTGTCCCTGCAGGGGTCATACCGCCCTGTTGCCCAGTCATGGGCGTGGGTTCTTTGTGTGCCAAACTGCCAAACCCTGCGGCTCCTGACAGCTGCACCTCTCCCAGGGGAGTTATTAGGACCCACAAGCGTTTGTGCACTTTGTGACTTTGCAATCGCTAGCAGCCAGGGCTCACACATGCACCCTCTTCCACAGCTCCCTGGTCATGTTGCGTGCTGCCCCAGTGTCCTTTTGTGGGCCACACCACCCTGAGAGCTGTTGCCCTGTTGTGGGTACAAGCCATTTTATAACTCCCCTAGGATGTTAAACAGCCCACACCTTCTAGTCCTTCTCAGGGTGGTCAGGCAGAGGGCAGTCTCCACCGGCTCGGCTTGTGGTTTATGGTGACCAAAGCTGAGAGTCCCTTCTGGGCTTGCTGACCATAACCAGTCTCCCTGCCCCATTGCTTGGGCACTCCATCGGTTCAGCCTCCCCTATTCTTTCTGAGACTCCTGGAATCCTGAGACCACAATAACCCACCTAGAATTCTGC
Organism: Halichoerus grypus; assembly: GCF_964656455.1. Classification (NCBI taxonomy): domain Eukaryota; kingdom Metazoa; phylum Chordata; class Mammalia; order Carnivora; family Phocidae; genus Halichoerus; species Halichoerus grypus. The sequence goes on from NC_135714.1 coordinate 183,074,186, forward strand.
CCTGTTCATCCCCTGTGCCCTTTTCAGAAGGGGGTGCCTCTCACTAGAGCAGATTTCTAAGGGTCCCGATTTTTTGCTCCAGTGTTATATCACTTTCCGGTAGCCGGCTCATGGAGGCTCCCTCCCCCCCTCTGTTTATCTTCCAATATTTCCCCCAAAGATTCAAGGTTCTGCACCTCCTACCTTGCAAAAAGTAGTCATTTTTTCTGCTTGTGGAGATCCAGATAAATCTTCTTACATCTCAGGTTGAATTCATGTGTGTTCAGAATGGTTTGATAGATATCCAGCTAAATTTGAGGGACCAGATGAAACGAGGCTCCCTACTCTGTTGCCATTTTGCCCCCAGCCAAGATTTTTTTTGATGGCTGTGTAATATTCTATTGTGTGTGTAGTGTGTGTGTCTGTGTGTGTGTGTGTATGTTTGTGTGTGTGTATATATACACATATATACATATCTTCTTTATCCATCTGTCAGTAGACATCTGGGCTCTTTCCATAGTTCAGGTATTGTAGACATTGTTGCTATAAACATTGGGGTACAGGTGCCCCTTCGGATCACTGCATTTGTCTCTTTGGGGTAAATACCCAGTAGTGAAATTGTTGGGGCATAGGGTAGCTCTATTTTCAACTTTTTGAGGAACCTCCATACTGTTTTCCAGAGTGGCTACACCAGCTTGCATTCCCACCAACAGTGTAGGAGGGTTCCCTTTCCTCCACATCCTTGCCAACATTTGTTGTTTCCTGTCTTGTTAATTTTAGCCATTTTGACTGGTGTGAGGTGGTATCTCATTGTGGTTTTGATTTGTACTTCCCTGATGCCAAATGATGTTGAGCACTTTTTCATGTGTCTGTTGGCCATTTGGATGTCGTCTTTGCAGAAATGTCTGTTCACGTCTTCTGCCCATTTCTTGATTGGATTATTTGTTCTTTGGGTGTTGAGTTTGATAAGTTCTTTATAGATCTTGGATACCAGCCCTTTATCTGTAATGTCATTTGCTAATATCTTCTCCCATTCTGTCGGTTGTCTTTGGTTTTGTTGACCGTTTCCTTTGGTGTGCAAAAGCTTTTTATTTTGAGGAAGTCCCAAAAGTTCGTTTTTGTTTTTGTTTGTTTTTGTTTCCTTTGCCTTTGGAGACGTGTCTAGCAAGAAGCTGCTGCGGCCAAGGTCACAGAGGTTGCTGCCTGTGTTCTCCTCTAGGATTTTGATGGATTCCTGTCTCACATTTAGGTCTTTTATCCATTTTGAGTTTATCTTTGTGTATGGTGTAAGAGAATGGTCCAGTTTCATTCTTCTGCATGTGGCTGTCCAATTTCCCCAAAACCATTTGTTGAAGAGACTGTCTTTTTTCCATTGGTATTCTTTCCTGAATTGTCAAAGACTAGTGGACCACAGAGTTGAGGGTCTATTTCTGGGCTCTCTATTCTGTTCCATTGATCTATGTGTCTGTTTTTGTGCCAGTACCATACTGTCTTGATGATGACAGCTTTGTAATAGAGCTTGAAGTCCATAATTGTGATGCCCCCAGCCATACTAACAATGAGAAGAAAGAGAAATTAAGGAGTCGATCCCATTTACAATTGCACCCAAAACCATAAGATACCTAGGAATAAATCTAACCAAAGAGGCAAAGGATCTGTACTCAGAAAATGATAGAATACTTGTGAAAGAAATTGAGGAAGACACAAAGAAATGGAAAAAGTTCCATGCTCATGGATTGGAAGAACAAATATTGTGAAAATGTCTATACTACCCAGAGCAATCTACACATTCAATGCAATCCCTATCAAAATACCATCAACTTTTTTCACAGAACTGGAACAAATAATCCTGAATGGTATCATTTTAATAGACAGCTTGAGATTTGGTATTTATTCATCTATTAGTATCAATTGTTACAAGCTCTAAAAGCTTGACATTTCAACCTGCAGTTGATCTTCCTGAACGCTAGGTGGCACTTGTGTGTCTCTACAGGGAAACCATCTAGACAGAAATTTTTAAGTAAGAAACATTTGACAAATCACCAGATTAACCCAAGGAGAAATGGAATATATGTGTTTCCTTGACACATTTTTGTGAGCAGATCAGAAAATTTTATCTTGATAAATTCTATTTTCTCCTCAATTAGGAAAAGATAACATTCTGATATCTGTCTAAATATCCCCATATCTAAATTTAAACTCATATATAAGATTATGGACATTGACTTAATAATCAAACTGTGCATTGTGTATACATATTCATGTCATTCCAAATCTTTGAGTGCCCACATGCGGTAAAAAGTCAAGACATATCTTAGACTTCGCCTCCTTCTCAGTGTAACTGAGAGACATCTGTTTCCTTACAAATTTTGGGTTACATTGCAAATCTAGCTGCCATTAATTGAACACAAGATGGCACAAAACCCAGCCCCAACCAGTTCCTGGGTTTTCCCAATAGTTGAAATTGATGCCACCACACTTAGACTCAGAGCCTTTTTTTACCTTTTTTGACCTCTGCTTGTGTCCTCATTAAGACATATACACAAATGCATTACTGATAAGGGGAAAAAAAATAACTCACATGTCTATTAACAGTAGAAAAAATAAATTGTGGCAGGTTCATAAAATGGAATGCTATACAGCAAGGAAAATGAACAACTATAATATCGATTGAAATAAGCTGGACACAGAGTATAGGATTCCATTTTTATAAATTCAAAAACAGGCAATGAATCAATGGTTTTAGAAGTTAAGGTAATAGTTAAATTTGGGGAGGAGGTGAGATTATTAATTCAGAGTGGGTACAAGAGGAACTTCTAGGGTAGTAGTTATGTTCTTGTTCTTCAACTAGATTTCTTCATTTTGTGATAGTTCATTAAGCTATATATTTATGGTCTTTTCACTTTTCTATATGTCTGTAATACTTTGAATTAAAAAGTTACAATACAGGGCGCCTGGGTGGCTCAGTCGTTAAGCGTCTGCCTTCGGCTCAGGTCATGATCCCAGGGTCCTGGGATGGAGCCCCGCATTGGGCTCCCTGCTCGGTGGGAGGCCTGCTTCTCCCTCTCCCACTCCCCCTGCTTGTGTTCCCTCTCTCGCTGTGTCTCTCTCTGTCAAATAAATAAATAAGATCTTTAAAATATATATATATATCTTTAAAAAAAAGTTAAAATAGATATAAATCTTTTTCTTAACATCTCTGAACAGGCCAGAGATTTAAAATCAACAGGCATGAGATTTTAGGATCTATCTAAATACTATATACATAGCAAAAGCTCAACGAACAGTAGATCAGTTGACCGATTTCATCTACTAATTAAAGCTATTTTGATGTGCTGGCTGTGGATATTTTTGTTATAAATTTCTGAGCGCAGAAATAACATGGGGTCGGTCTAATGTGAATAGCTTTTTGTGGTCTGTCACGTAGGGAAAAAAATCAGGGTGAGCTGAATAGATGAATATCTGAGAAAGGATGCTTTCTAGGAGGAAGTTCTAGTTTTTTCTAATGCCTTGGTAATTCGACACCGCCCACCACTTCAACCAGGTCTAAGCCCACTTCTCCCCTCCCCCACTCTCTTTTTGGCCACACCGTAAGCCATACAAAACTCCCTGTAGTTCTGCTGACCCCTTTATGTGGACCACTACCCCTGTCCCCCATTGTTCCACCTGTCCAATGCTGGGCATTTATCGCTTACCTGCTATGCTCATTCCATCTACTTCACAGCTGCCACTTATTCCCCAGATAGCACAGCCAATCCTGGCACATTCATCAGGCAATTAACACATCTATGGACCTGTTTCCTAGGAAACTATAAGCTTCTAAAAGGCTGAATCAAGTATCCCAAATACCTGTCCCAATGTTGAGCACAAGGTAGATGCTAATGCGTATTTTTAGAACCCAAGATCTAACTGTGAGCAAGAGTATGTCCCTTAAAGAGATCTAGATGTTCTCTATTTGGCATTCCTAACCTTCACACATTGTCAACAGTATGAAACACAGGTAGCTTTAGAATCTTCAAGACTAAGAATGAAAATAACTTAGACTGCATTGTCCCAATAAATACACAGATACCTATGACTTCATAAAATTTTTATTTCCCTGTAGATCCCATTGATGTTTTAATATTGAAAAACTTTTTAAAAAACATTTTAATTCCAGTATAATTAACATACAGTGTTATATTAGTTTTAGGTATACACTATAGTGATTCAACAATTCTCTACATTACTCACTGCTCATCATGATAATGTACTCTTAATCCCCTTCAGCTGTTTCATCCACCCATCTCCCCTCTGGTAACCATTAGGTTGTTCTCTATAGTTAAGAATCTATGTTTTGGGGGGCCCTTGGGTGGCACAGTCAGTTGAGCATTGAACTCTTGGTTTGGGCTCAGGTCATGATCTCATGGGTAATGGGGTGGAGCCCCGTGTCTGACTCCATGCTCAGCGGGGAGTCTGCTTGAAGATTCTCTCCCTCTGCCCCTCCTCCCACTCACACATGCACACACTCTCCCTCTCTAAAATAAATAAATCTTTAAAAAATATTTTCTATTTGTATCTTCTTTGTTCATTTGTTTCTTCCACAGATGAGCAAATGATGGTATTTGTCGTTCTCTTACTGACTTATTTCATTTAGCATTATACCCTCTAGATCCATCCATGTCGTTGCAAATGGCAAGATTTCATTCCTTTTTATGGCTGAGTAATATTCCATTGTGTGTGTGTGTGTGTGTGTGTGTGTGTGTGCACGTGCGCGTGCGTGCGCATGCGCGCACACACACACCACTTTGTTCATCTATCAGTGAACCCTTGGGTTGCTTCCGTAATTTGGGTATTGTAAATAATCCTGCAGTAAACATAGAGGTGCATATAGCTTTTCAAATTAGTGTTTTTAGGGCACCTGGGTGGCTCAATTGGTTAAGCAGCTGCCTTAGCCTCAGGTCATGATCTCAGGGTCCTAGGATCGAGCCCTGCATCAGGCTCCCTGCTCAATGGGGAGCCTTCTTCTCCCTCTGCCTCTGCCCGTCCCCCTGCTGTACTCTCTCTCTCAAATAAATAAAATCTTAAAAAGAATTAGTGTTTTTATGTCCTTTGGGTAAATACCCAGTAGTGGAATTACTGGAAAATATAGTAGTCCTATTTTTAATTTTTTGAGGAACCTCCATACTGTTTTCCACAGTGGCTGCACCAGTTTGAATTCCCACCCACAGTGCAGAGTGTTCCTTTTTCTCCACATCCTCGTCAACACTTGTTTCTTGTGTTTATTGTAGCCATTCTGATGGGTGTGAGTTGATATCTCATTGTGGTTTGGATTTGCGTTTCTCTGATGATTAGTGATTTTTAGCATCTTCCCATGCGGCTGTTGGCCATCTGTGGAGAAATATCTGTTCATGTTTTCTGCCATTTTTAAATTAGATTATTTGGGGTTTTTGGTGTTGAGTTGTATAAGTTCTTTATATATTTTGGATACTAACCCTTTATCAGATATGTCATTTGCATATATCTTCTCCCATTCAGGAAGTCATCTTTTAGTTTTGTTGATTGTTTCCTTTGCTGTGCAAAAGGTTTTGTTTTGATGTAGTTCCACTAGTTTATTTTTGCTTTTCTTTCCCTTAGGGCATATATCTAGAAACATGTTGCTATGGCCAATGTCAGAGAAACCACTGCCTGTGCTCTCTTCTAGGATTTTTATGGCTCCAGGTCTCACATTTAGGTCTTTAATCCATTTGGAGTTTCTTTTTGTGTATGGTGTAAGACAGTGGTCCAGTTTCATGCTTTTACAAATAGCTGTCCAGTTTTTGCAATACCTTTTGTTAAAGACACTGTCTTTTTCCCATTGGATATTCTTTCTTGCTCTATCGAAGATTAATTGACCATATAAGCATGGATTTATTTCTAGGCTCTCAGTTCTGTTCTTTTGATCTATGTGTCTATTTTTGTGCCAGTACCAACTGTTTTGATTACTACAGCTTTTAATATAACTTGAAATCTGGGATTGTGATAGGTACTTTTTTGTTCTTCTTCAAGATTGTTTTGGCTATTTGGGGTCCTTTGTGGTTCCATACAAATAGAAAATTAGGATTAAATTTTTTAGCTTTGTGAAAAAGGTTGGTATTTTGATAGAGATTGCATTAAATTTGTAGATTGCTTTAGGTAGTATGGGCGTTTTAATAATATTTGTTCTTCCAATCCATGAGAATGGAATATCTTCCCATTTATTGGCGTCACCTTCAGTTTCTTGCATCCATGTTTTATAGTTTTCACAGTACAGGTGAAACCTAACCTTGGTTAGGTTTATTCCTGCTTATTCATAGATATTTTATTCTTTTTTTTTTTTTAAGATGTTATTTTATTCTTTTTGATGCAATTATAATAGGACTGTTTTCTTAATATCTCTTTGTGCTGCTTCATTATTAGTGTATAGAAATGCAAGAGATTTTCACACGTTGATTTTGTATCCTACAACCTTAGCGAATTCATTTATCAGTTTTAGTAGTTTTTTGGTGGAGTCTTAGAGTTTTCTGTATATAGTACCATGTCTTCTGCAAATAGTGAAAGTTTTACTTCCTCCTTACCAATTTGGATGTATTTTATTTCTTTTTGTTGTCTGATTGCTCCAGCTAGGACTTCCAGTACTATGTTGAATAAAAGTGATGAGAGTGGACATCCTTATCTTATTCCTGACTTAGGGGAGGGGAAGAGTTTTTAGTTTCCCCCAACTGAGTATAATGTTAGCTATGGTTTTTTCATATATGGCCTTTATTATTTTATGATTTGTTGCCTCTAGACCTACTTTTTTGAGGTTTTGTTTTGTTTTTTTTTATCATGAATCATGAATGGACATTGTACCTTGTCAAATGCTTTCTTTGCATCTATTAAAATGATCTTTTTAAAAATAAATCATATCGGGGCGCCTGGGTGGCTCAGTCATTAAGCGTCTGCCTTCGGCTCAGGTCATGATCCCAGGGTCCTGGGATCGAGCCCCGCATCGGGCTCCCTGCTCTGCGGGAAGCCTGCTTCTCTCTCTCCCACTCCCCCTGCTTGTGTTCCCTCTCTCGCTGTGTCTCTCTCTGTCAAATAAATAAATAAAATCTTTAAAAATAAATAAATAAATAAATAAATAAATCATATCAACAAAAGAAAGGATTGTGTTGATCGATTTGCAAATATTGAATCACCCTTGTATCCCAGCAATAAATCCCACTTGATTATGGTGAATGATTTTTGTTTGTTTGTTTGTTTTAATGTGCTGTTTGATTTGGTTTGCTAATACTTTTTTTTTTTTTTTAGGATTTTGGCATCTATGTTCATCAAAGAAATTGGTCTGTAGTTCTCTTTCTTCATAGTGTCTTATCTGGCTTTGGTATCAGGGTAATGCTGGCCTTATAGAATGAATTGGGAAGCTTTCCTTCCTCTTCTATTTTTTGAAATAATTTCAGAAGCATAGGTATTAATGCTCTTTAAATGTTTGCTAAAATTCAACTGTGAAGCCATCTAGCCCTGGACTTCTGTTTGTGGGAGTTTTCTGATTACTGATATAATTTCATCGCTGGTAATTGGTCTGTTAAAATTTTCTATTTTTTCCCCCTGATGTTTTGGGAGCTTATGTTTCTCAGAATTTATCCATTTCTTCTAAGTTGTCCAATTTGTTGACATGTAATTTTTCATCGTATTCTCTTATTATCCTTTTTCTTTCTGTGATGTTGGTTGTTATTTCTCTTTCATTTCTCATTTTCTTTGAGTTCTCTCTCTCTCCCTACCCCCCCCCCCCTTGTCTCTGTCTCAATGAATCTGGCTAAAGTTTTATCAATTTTGTTATATTTTCAAAGAATCAGCTCCTGGTTTCATTCATCTGTTCTATTAGGGTTTTTTAGTTTCCATATCATTTATTTCTGCTCTAATGATTATTATTTCCTTCCTTCTACTGGTTTTGGGTTTTGTCTGTTGTTCTTTTTCTAGCTCCTTTAGGTGTAAGGTTGGGTTTATTGGAGATTTTTCTTGCTTCTTGAGCTAGGCCTGTATTGCTCTTAACTTCCCTCTTAGAACAGCTTTTGCTGCATCCCAAAGAATTTGGACCATAGTGTTTTCATTTTCATTTGTCTGCATGTGTTTTTTTTAATTCTTCTTTGATTTCTTGGTTGACCCAGTCACGGTTTAGTAGCGTGTTATTTAACCTCCCTGTATTTGTTTTCTTTCCAGATTTTTTTTCTTGTGGCTGATTTCTACTTTCATAGCATGGTCGGAAAAGATGCTTGGTATAACAGCAAACTTTCTGAATTAGTTGAGGCCTATGAGGCCTAACATGTGGTCTGTTCTGGAGAATGTTCCATGCACACTTGAAAAGAATGTGTATTCTGCTGTTTTAGGATGGACTGTTCTGAATATATCTGTTAGATCCATCTGGTGGAATGTTTCATTCTAAACCACCCCTTCCTTGTTGATTTTCTATTTAGATAATCTATCCATTGATGTAAGTGTTGTGTTAAAGTCCCCTACTGTTATTGTATTATTATGAATGTTTTTCCTTTATGTTTATTATTAGCTGCTTTGTGTAGGCTGCTCCCATGTTGGGTACATAAATATTTACAATTGTTTTATCTCCTGTGGGATTGTTCCCTTTATGATTATGTAGTGTTATTCTTTGTCTCTTGTTACAGTCTTTAAAGTCTCTTGTCTGATATAATTATTGCTACCCACTTTCTTTTCACTTCCATTTACATAATAACTGCTTTTCCATCCCTTTACTTTCAATCTGCAGGTGTCTTTAGTGCTGAATGAGTCTCTTGTAGGCAGCATGTAGATGGGTCTTCCTTTTTTTATCTATTCTGTCTCCCTATGTCTTCTGATTGGAGCAGTCAGTACATTTATATTCAAAGGTAATTTTGATAGGTATGTACTCATTGCCATTTTATTACTTGTTTTACAGTTGTTTTTTGTAGTTCTTCTCTGATCCTTTTTTCTCTTGCTCTCTTCTACCATGGTTTGCTGGCTTTCTTTAGTGATATACTTGGATTTCTTTATTTTTTACAAATCACTGGATTTTCATCTGTGGTTACCATTAGATTTCTACAGAACATCTTGTGCATATAGCCATCTATATTAAGTTGATGGGCGCTTAGGTTTAAACCTATTCTAAAAGCGCTAAATTTTTACTCCTCTCCCCCTCCACCACATCTTAGGTATGTAGTGTCATAGTTTACATTCTTTTATTTTTTGAATCACTTGATTGATTTTTACAGGTACACTTAATTTTACTGTTTTTGTGCTTCTTCCTTTTCTTATTGCAGCTGATGGTCTTTCATTCCACTTAAAGAATCCCCTTTAACATTACATGGAGGGCTGGTCTAGTGGTCATGAATTCCTTTAACTTTTGTTTGGGGAACTCTTTATCTCTCTTTCTATACTGAATGATAGCCTTGCTGGATAGAATATTCTTGGTTGCAGGTTTTTGTCTTTTCACCACCTTGTGGTGGCTGCTTGCACATTGCCACCCTTGCGGTGCTAGTTGGGATACACACCTGGGGAAGGTGTGTTGGAGGGAGGGAGTCCACAGGAGAACTCGGGCATGAAGCACACTGATAGCAAGGTAGGTGGAGAGTGCTGGACTTGTGCTTGTTCCCACAGATATCCCTGTATCTAGGCTGGGGGGCAGGCAAGGGAAGTGGCACCTGGTAGCTCTTTTGTCCTAAGAGAAGTCTTCCAAAGATCCCTGGCCCTCCGGCATACACTCTGAGATTAGTAAATAAATCTTTCCATATACTCCAGGCATCTTTCAAATGGCTGCTTCTATGCCATATCTCAGAGGGTCTGTTGGTTGTGCTGTCTCCTTAAAGGCAGAACTCATGAAGTTAGGCCCCTGTAGTTTTCAAAGCCAAATGTTATCAGGGATTTGTCTTCTCAGTGTGAGTCCCCTGCACCTGGGGTGGTTGCTGTTAGGTCTGCCCCTCTCCCTTCTGTGTGCCTGGAGCATCCCTCCCTCACATGGACCTTCCTGCAGTTGGGCTCCTGACCTCATCTCGATGTGGCCTCTTCTCCACATTTGCTTTGGAGAATCTGTTCTGCCAGTCTTTGGGTCATTATTTACACTGACTGGGTGTTATCTAGGTGTATTCATGTGGCGAGGTAAGCCTGGGATCCTCCTCCTCTGCCATTGTCGCCCAGTCTTAATTTTGGAAAATCTTACCAAGTTGGTGGCAACATGAAACCATTTATTCATGTATATCCAGATCTCTAGTCATTCTGTACATGTTTATTGAGTAACTAGTATATGTCCAAGGTGCTAGAAGCATTCAGGTATTTTGAGTTGGGGTGGGAGGGTGGGTTTTCCTGGCGTGTCTCACATTTACCAGCTGGCCTGAGTGGAGTTGTAAATAGATGTTCTGGGATCCAAAAGCATGATTATTTTGAGTCTGACCTGCTGATTTGTCTCTTAAGTCCCTTCCTTTCCTCATGTTTGGCAATTTTATCTCTGCCTACAAATTCTCCACCTCTACTTACTAGAATCAGTTATAATCTGAGAAAGGAAATTTTCACCCAGTTGCGACCATGCTTCCACGCAGCCTTTGCATCATAGTCCTTACCAGTCTGACGTGCAGGCTGCATTAATGCCCCGAGGCTGCTGCGGCCACGCCACCGCCTGGGTTACTCCAGCTTCGTAGCAAGTCTTGAAATCAGGAAGAGTGAGTTCTTCAACTTTTTTCTAATTGTTTTAGCATTTCCATTAATTTTAGGATTGGTTTGTTCAATTCTTCAAAACAAGGGCATCTATATGCATAAGGAATATTGGTCTATGGTTTTTTTTGTGGTATCTTTGTGGCAGCCAGCATTAAATCTGATTTTTAAGAAACCTATAAAATAGAGAAAAATGATAACACACTACTCTGGAACGAATTTCATATCATTAAAGTAGCATTTATGAAGATCAAAGAACATTTCAAGTCAAGACATTAAAAATCAGTGTTAACCATGGGGCCTAGGTGGCTCAGTTGGTTAAGCATCTGACTCTTGATTTTGGCTCCGGTCATGATCTCAGGGTCCTGAGATCAAGCCCCATGCTGGCATGGAGCCTGCTTGAGATTCCCCCCCCTTTGCCCCCCCCACTTCTCCCCCTGCCAAAAAATAGCATTAACCTGAATTATGATAGAAAGTAGAAGAAAATCATCTTAGCAATGAAGACTTAATTACATTATGCTCAAATAAGAACAGATTTTTTTGGGGGGGTCCATCTCTTTATTCAGGATTAATTTCTGGCAGTGGAAGCTCTGGACCCAAACCCAGAATATTTTGAATTTTAATTGATATTCCTAACTTAAACTCTAAAAAGTTGTATTAATTTACAAGCAAAAAATGCTATTTCTTTGGATACTTAACAATCCACATCTTTGCTAACACGACGGGTAAATGTGTTTTAATTTTCATTTTCTAATTCAGTGAAGTTTAATTTAGTTTCCAGCTTTGTAATATTGGTTTCTAGCTTTATCCATTTTCAATTCATTACCTTTTTAATTTCTAATTTTAGCCATATGCTTGTTACTAGAACAGCCTATTGTTCTTCTATCATTGTAACATCCCATGGAATCTCACTGGAGATTGGAAACAGAGTTTTTAGGTCTCAGACCTTCTCTTTTAACCGTCAAAAAGGTAGCGTCCTACCTGCCTCTTGAGTTCTCAAGTTACCAGATTCCCTGTCTGAGTGAACAGAACTTTTTTTCAGCAGTGTGATATGCATAGAGAACTCAAAGTTCCTATTTTGATCTAATTTTCTTTTAATATCTGAGTTCTAGCTCTTCTATTTATAATCCATTTCTGACCTTTGGACAAATCTGTCTAGTCCTATCTTTGTAAGTCCTGGTTTCAACTTATGCTATCAGGGAATTGTCTCACTTAGGCTCTTGGTAGATATGCTACCCTAGGCAGGTGCGGGTCCTTGACGGGCAACACACAGTTATAGCAAGAAATGTTTCACAAATGGTATCTGATATGGTCTAGTTAAGATTAATCTTAACTATAGCTTAATTAAGATTAATAAAATCTCATTCCTTAGAAATAATTATCCATTGACTTAAAGTCAACAAAAGTTTTCTCCTAATATTAAAATATATAATTGTTTGGAGGGCAGGGGGAGCAACTAACTTGAAATAAATCAGAAAACATCTTCACATTAATCCTTCTTCTCATATACTTCAAATTTGTACTTAATGCCTTTCTCCTCCTGGACATCAGAAAGAACACCTGCATATTCTGGCAGAAGTTTATGTTTCTCCAAATCAATTTCTTGAAAAAATACATTACTTTCAAATTCCTGCATAATCCTTGTCACAAATAGTCTAAGATGGCCTGGTTTGTTCATGGCTTCCTTATGAACAGAACTGCCTCCCGCTATCCAAACCATGTCCACTTTGTTTGCTAATTCTGATTGCTCAATAAATTTTAATGCATCATCCAGACTTTTGGCAAGAAAATGAGCTCCTTGTGGAGGTTCCTTGAGGTCTCTGCTGAGAACTAAATTAATTCTGTCCTTTAAAGGTTGATTCTTCTCGGGAATAGAGAACCATATCTTCCTACCCATAATCACCAAATTCTGTTTACCTTCTACTGAGGAGGTTGTGGTCATTCTTTGGAAAAACATGAATTCATTCCTGAGCGGGGGCCAGGGCAAGTCCCCATTCTTGCCGATGCCCGTGTTCTGGGACACAGCGGTGATGCAGTTTAGCCTACAAACCATGATAGGAATCATGACAGCAGCTGTAAACACCTCCCAGCTAGCTCACCAAACCGGGATCACCCCTCCGAGCTTGGCGCGAAATTCAAGAACGATTTAAGTGAATATATTGACGGACTTTGAGGAGGATAATGAAAACAGCCTAGGGAACTGAAAACAAAGAGGTAAGAAGGATACAAGAGGAAGTAAGAGAGATAGAAGATAGGGAAAGAACAGCCAATAGAAGAAAATCAGCAAATTATTTTTTTAAATTATATTCAGGAGAACTTTTTAGAAATAAAAGGTCTGAATCTACACATGAAGAGTCCATCCTATACCTAAGAAAACTGAACTGTAATGTTCAAGTTTGAGTCCTAGCCTTACAAACTATTAGACTCAAATGAATTTTTGTTTTTAATTTTTACCTGGAGGCTCCAGGTAAAAATCTAGATCACTTGCCAGACTGATTTTTGTTCTTTTGTTATGCATGTATATACACACATCCTGCTGTGGAGTTGGGTTAATAGCAACTATTGCAACTATTTCACTTGCCACTTACTACCCTGTTTGGGGGTTGAGCATCTGAGTGCAAGAGGTAAATCACAGGTCTGTTCTAATTCCACGGATGTGGAAATATTCTTGGAACTAAAGGTATGTTTTTCTTTCACTCCCTGGGTTGCATAAGGAGTTCTTAAAACCTTTCACCTTGCCATTTTGTTTCTTTTTGTCCTTACTTAGACATGTTCTAGCATGTTCTACAGTTCAACAATGATTTACACTGTGTGCTGCTACATCATTATTTCTTTACCTTCATACTCAATTTGTTGTTGATAGTAAAATTCACTTCAGTAGCCCCACATACACACACCTTTTTTCCTCCCTTCCTCCCTCTCCCTCATCCTTCCTTCTTTGCCTTTTGGAAGTATCTGATCTGCTTTTGCTTCCTTGGAGTATCTTGACTAATTTTAGTGGCACTGGTTTATAATGAATCAAGTGGATTAAAGTTTGGTAATTATTCACTGAGTACTCAGCAATAAAAGCATTTCAAAGAATGCAGAAACTATTTTAAATATAGGGCACATAAGCATATGAGATTTTCCTGATGTAAATGTTATATACCATTGTTCTATTTGTTTTGTTTTAATTTGGACCTCTGCTAGTTGAAACTACACTAAGGGATAACAATATCCCACATGAAATCTGAGTAAACAATACAAAACATGGAAAAAGTACAATACATGATGGATGTTATAATCAGGACAGGCAGCAAGTAATGTAGGGCGAAGCAGAAAGACCATTCATGCTGCTTGAAAGGTTAAGCGTTTGGCAGGAGAGTGATTTTTTTTAGTTCAGCCTTGGAGGATAAGGAGAGTTTCACTATATAATGTAAAGGAATATGGCTTCTAAGGCAAGAAACCAATGCATAGGGGTATTAGTGGAGGGTTCTTGGAGACTGTGTCAGGAAAGATGTGACAAAAAAGCAATAAGAGGCTAGGAAGCACTGTAGGCTGAAGGCAGAGCTAAAGAGGTTAGATGTTATCCTTCCTCTGAAAGGGACCATCAGAGGTTTTCAAGCCAGGGAATGGGATGATTGGATCAGAATTTTAGAAACTTTTTTTCTTGAAGTGGTGAAGGGGGTAAATGATGAGAGACTATCAGAAAAAATCGTGAGAAGAAGTAGTCTACCCAAGTAGTCTTCAAACATTTTTGCTCATGAAGTCCCTAAAAAATTTGAAAAACAATGTTCCTCTTCACATATTTTAAGTTGAGGAATATGTTTTTATCATAAATTTAAATAATGACAAAAAGTGCAATTTTCAGCTTAGAGTAACGATATTTTACAATAAAACAGTATAAGACTATTTTTAAATGTATTCAGTGGAATAAATATGATAGCAATTTGATTTTTACCAATAACCATTTTTAAAAAATATACAATCTCTTCTTTAATCTTTTTGTCCTTTAATTCCACTATCATTCCAAGAAGGCTATATAACTTATTTTATACTTGAAAGTCTTTTATTAATCACTATATATATTTTGCAACGGAACACACACATACGTGTATATATATGTGTGTGTGTATATATATGTATATATGCCAGACCTAAATCCCTTGAGGCCAGAAATTAAAAATTGACCTACTTGAAATAGTTTTAATAGCAGTAGGTATATAAGGAGAACACAAGTATATCAATGAATTATCCTGCCACCTTTCCAAATTATATAGTGCTGTTTCTGAATATAACCAAAATTTACACAAGATTTTTCATGTGTCAAAAGTATTAAGTTCAACTTTATGTTCTAACTCTGAGGAAGGTAATAGTGTTTGATAATGCTACTTTACTTCCTGAAAATAAATTCCTAAGACATCCAGTGTTGTTTCTGAAGTGGAAAGTAAACCCAAATTCCAGATTCACATTTCTCTATTCTTCTGAATTTCACTCCTTCAATATTGCTGCAAACTAAAGAACTGTAGCTAACCCCTGAAAGCAATGACAATTCCCACTTTCCTTTTGTCTTCTAAAACAAGAGTTGAATCTTCCCTGTCTCTCTTGCTTTTGTTCTTCTTTAAGGATAAATAAAAAATTTATTCAGTGAATATAAAATTGAATGGCCAAAGACTGATGCTGGACAATATCAAGTCAGAAATTTTTTATAAATAAAGTTTTTAAAAATCCCAGGTTGTATAGCCTAGAACATTCTCCATTTAGGCACTTCTGTATTCCTGCCTTCTCTGAGTATACCTGTTTAACGATTCTGTAGAAGTCCATCTTCAGGGGGTCACTGTGATATACATAGTTACAATAATAATGGTTATTTCTCATTTGAGTAGTATTGTTCTGTTGCATATTTTATATACATTGTCTCTCATTGCTATTTTGAAAAGGAGGAAACTGAGGTTTATATATATGAAAATACCTACCCAAGCCCAAACAGGTAGTTAGTAAGGGGGCCTGGATTTAAACTTGGTTCCCTCACTAACCTCATTGTTGCTTAAAGTGGTATCCTTTGAAATATAGAGAATGTACTATAGTCTATGAAGCTGATGATAGTCTTTAAAAGTATCAGCCTTAAGAAATCATTTAACTTTATTTTCTATATTGTTCCCATTACATAAGGAAAAAGTCTTATAAGAATTCTGACTACCATTTTTTTTAAATTTATTTTTTAAATTCCAATATAATTAATGCAGTGTCATATTAGTTTCAGGTGTAAAATATAATGATTCAATAGTTCTATAACTCAGTGCTTATCATGTAAGTGTACTCTTAATACCCTTCACTTATTTCATCCATCTCCTCCCCCTCCACCCTGCCCAACTACTTCCTTTCTAGTAACCACTAGTTTGTTCTCTATACGTAAAAGTCTTTTTTGTGTGTCTTTTTTTTCTTTGCTCATTTGTTTTTTTTCTTAAATTCCACATATGAAGGAAATCATATGGCATTTGTCTTTCTCTGACTTATTTCACTTAGCATTATACTCTCTAGCTCCACCCATGTTGTTGCAAATGGCACAATTTCATTCTTTTTCATGGTTGAACAATATTCCACTGTATATATATGCCAATCTTCTTTATCCATTTATCAGTCAACAGACAATAGGGTTGCTTCCATATTTTGGCTGTTGTAAATAATGCTACAACAAACTTAGGGTGCACACTATCTTTTCAAATTAGTATTTTTGCATCCTTTGGGTAAATACCCAGTAGTGGAATTACTGGATCATATGGTAATCCTATTTTTACTTTTTGGGGAATCCCCATACTGTTTTCCATAGTGGCTACACCAGTTTGCATTCCCATCAACAGTGCATGAGGGTTCCTTTTTCTCTACATCCTCCCCAACACTGTTGTTTCTTGTTATTTTATTCTAGCCATTCTGATAGATATGAGGTCATATCTCATTGTTTTGATTTCCATTTCCCTGATGATGAGTGATGTTGAGCATCTTTTCATGTGTCTGTTGGCCATCTGGATGTCTTCTTTGGAGAAATGGCTAGTCATATCTTCTGTCCATTTTTAATTGGATTATTTGGGTTTTTTTGGGGGGGGTCTTGAATTGTGTATGTTGTTTATATATTTTGGATACTAACCCCTTATTGGATATATCATTTGCAAATACCTTCTCCCATTCAGGAAGTTGTCTTTTAATTTTGTTGATTGTCTCCTTTGCTGTGCAAAAGCTTTTATTTTGATGTAGTTCCACTAGTTTGTTTTTGCTTTTCTTTCCCTTGCCTTAGGAGACCTATCTAGAAAAATGTTGTTATGACCAATGTCAGAGACATTACAACCTGTTCTCTCTTCTGGGATTGTTATGGCTTCAGGTCTCACATTTAGGTCTTTAATCCATTTTGAGTTTATTTTTGTGTATGGTATAAGACAGGGTCCAGTTTCATTCTTTTGCATGTAGCTGTCCAATTTTCCCAACATTTGTTGAAGAGATGGTCTTTTCCCCATTGGATATTCTTGACTCCCCCCTTGTTGTAGATTAACTGACCATAAAGTGTGTGTTTATTTCTAGGCTCTCAGTTTCTTTCTATTGATCTATATTTCTATTTTTGTGCCAGTCCCATACTGTTTTGATTACTATAGCTTTGTAGTATAACTTGAAATCTTGGATTGTGATACCTCCAGTTTTGTTTTTCTATTTCAAGACTACTTTGGCTATTGGGGGTCTTTTGTGGTTCATACAAATTTTAGGATTATTATTCTGTGAAAAATGCTTTTGGTATTTTGGTAGGGATTTGCATTAAATCTGTGATTGCTTTGGGTAGTATAGACATTTTAACAATATTTGTTCTTAAGATCAGTCCATGGGCATGAAATATCTCCATTTGTTATGTCATCTTTAGTTTCTTTCATCCATGTTTTATAGTTTTCACAGTACAGGTCTTTTACATCTTCAGTAAAATTTATTCTTAGATATTTTATTCTTTTTAGTCTAATTAGGATTGTTTTCTTAATTACTCTTTCTGCTGATTCATTATTTGTTCATAGAAATACAATGGATTTCTATATATTGATTTTGTATCCTGCAACCTTACTGAATTCATTTATCAGTTTTAGTAGGTTTTTTGTTGGAGTCTTTAAGTTATTCTGTACAGTATCATGTCCTCTGCAAATAGTGAAAGTTGTACTTCTTCTTTACCAATTTGGATGCGTTTTATTCCTTTTTCTTATCTGATTGCTGTGGTTAGGACTGCTAATATTATGTTGAATAAAAGTGGTGAGTGTGGACATCTTTGTCCTGTTCCTGATCTTAGGGGAAAGGCTCTCAGTTTTCACCACTGAGTACGATGTTAACTATAGATTTTTTATATATGGACTTTATTATTCTGAGGTATCATGAATGGACTTTATACTCTGTCAGATGCTTTTTCTGTGTCCATTGAAATGAACATATGCTTTTTATCCTTTCTCTTGTTGATGTGGTGTATCATGTTGATTGATCTGGGAATATTGAATCACCTTGCATCCCAGGGGTAAATCCCACTTGGTCATGGTGTGGTGAATGATTTTTTTTTAATGTATTGTTGGATTTGGTTTACTAATTCTTTTTGATGATTTTGGCATCCACATTCATCAAAGAGATTGGCTTATAGTTTTGGTTGTTTTTTGTTCTAGGTGTTTTTGTTTTGTTTTTTTTTTTTTTGTAATGTCTTCATCTGCTTTTGGTATGAGGGCAAATCTGGCCTCATAGAATGAATTTGGAAGCTTTCTGTCTTCTTCTATTTTTTGGAATAGTTTGAGAAGAATAGGGATTGACTCTTCATTAACTATCTGGCAGTATTTGCCTGTGAAGCAGTATGGTCCTGGACTTTTCTTTGTTGGAAGTTTTTTGATTACTGATTCAATTTCATTGCCAGTAATTGGTCTGTTCAAATTTTCTATTTCTTCCTGCTTCAGTTTAGGGGGGGTTATATGTTTCTAGGAATTTATCCATTTCTTGAAGATTGTCCATTTTGTTATATAATTTTTCATAATAGTCTCTTATTTCTCTTTCTGTGGTGTTGGTTGTTATTTCTTTCATTTCTGTTTTATTTGAGTCCTCTCTCTCTCTCTTTGATGAGTCTGTCTAAAGGTTTATCAATTTTGTTTCTTTTAAAGAACGAGCTCCTGGTTTCATTAATTTCTATTTTTTTAGTTTTTATTTCACTTATTTCTGATCTAATCTTTATTTCCTTCTACTGGTTTTGGGTTTTGTCATTCTTCTTCTAGCTCCTTTAGGTGTTTAGTTTGAGATTTTTTTTGCTTCTTGAGGTAGGCCCATATTGGTATCAACTTCCCTCTTAGAATAGCTTTTGCTGCATCCCAAAGATTTGGACGATTGTGTTTTCATTTTCATTTGTCTCCATGTATTTTTTTAATTCTTTTTTGATTTCTTGGTTGACCCAGTCATTGTTTAGTAGCATGTTATTTAACCTACATGTATTTGAGTTCATTCAATTTTTTCTTGTGTTTTATTTCTAGTTTCATAGCATTGTGGTTGGAAAAGATGTGTGGTAGGTCTTCAGTGTTTTTCAATTTGTTGATGCTTGTTTTGCAGCCTAATATGTGATCTATTCTGAAGAATGTTCTCTGTGCACTTGAAAAGAATGTGTATTCTGCTGTTTTAGGATGGAATGTTCTGAATATGTCAGATTCATCTGGTCCAATGTGTCATTCAAAATCACTGTTTCCTTGTTGATTTTCTGTTTAGAGGATCTATTCATTGATGTAAGTGGGGTGTTAAAGCATTTTACTATTATTATATTACTATCAATTACTTTCTTTATTGTTAAGAGGTGTTTTATGTGTTTGGGTGCTCCCACGTTGAGTGCATATTTACAATAGTTATATCTTCTTCTTGGATTGTTCCCTTCATGATTATATAGTGTTCTTCTTTGTCTCTTATTATTTGTTTTAAGGTCTATTTTGTCCCATATAAGTCTTGCTACTTCAGCTTTCTTTTCACTTCCATTTGCATAATAATTGCTTTCCCATCCCTTCACTTTGAATATGCATGTGTCTTTAGGTCTGAAATGAGTTTTTTTTGTAGGCAGCATATAGATGAGTTTTGATTTTACATACATTCTATCACCCTGTGTCTTTTGATGGAATGTTTAGTTCATCATTTACATTCAAGGTAATTTTTTTTTTTTTTTAGTAGAGAGAGAACACGAGCAGGCGGGGGGTGGGGGTGGGTAGAAGGAGAGGGAGAGAGAGAATCTTAAGCAGGTTCCACACCCACCACAGAGCCTTACATGGGGCTTGTTCTCACAACCCTGAGATCATGACCTGAGCAGAAATCAAGAGTCAGACACTTAACTGATTGAGCCACAGGCCCCCCCTCAACGTAATTATTGATAGGTATGTTCTTATTGCCATTTTGTTACTTGCTTTATGATTATTTTTGTTCTCTGATCCTTTCTTCTCTTCTTTCATGGTTTGTTGGCTTTCTTTAGTGAGATATTTGCATTCAATTTCTTTCTTTTTTGTAATTCTGTTACCAGTTTTTTGATTTAATGGTTACCATTAGGTTTATATATAACATCTTGTGCATATAGCAGTCTATATTAAGTTAGTGGTTGTTTAAGTTTGAACACATTCTAAAAGCACTAAGCTTTTACTCCTCTCCTCCCTCACCCCCCATTTTAGATATATAGTGTCCTACTTTACATCTTTTATTGAAACCCTTGACTGATTTTTATAGATACACTTTTTGCTTTTGTGTTTCCTACTTTTCTTATTCCTGCTTATTGATTTTTCCTTTCCACTCAAAGAGTGCCCTTTAATACTTTTTTGTAAGGCTGGCTTAGTGGTGAAGCATTCCTTAAGTATTTTTTTTGTCTGGGAAACTCTTTCTCTTTCCTATTTCCTTTTCCAACCACATCCTATTCAGAATGATAGCCTTGCTGGATGTACTATTCTTGGCTGTAGGTTTTTCTCTTTCAGCACCTTGAACATGCTACTCCCTTCTGGCTTGCACAGTTTCTACTGAAAAAGCCTCTGATAACTGTTACAAAGAAGGGAAACCCCTTAAAGTTTTCTTTTCTCTTGCCACTTTAAAAATTCTCTTTATCAATACTTTTTGCCATTTTAATTACTATGTGCCTTTGTGTGGACCTCCTTGGATTGATTTTGTTGGAGGGTGTCTCTGTCTCCCAGATCTGGATATCTGTTTCTCCAGATTAGGGGAATTTTCAGCTATTTCTTCAAATTTTCAGCTCCCTTTTTTCTCTCTTCTCCTTCTGGGATCCCTATAATGTGCATATTATTACACTTGGTGGGGGTCACTGAGTTCCGTTCATCTCATTTTCTTTCTTGTGAAATTTTTTTCTTTGTCCTATTCAGCTTGATTCCTTTCATTACTCTATCCTCCAGGTCGCTGATCTATTCTTCTGCTTCCCCTAGTCTATTACTATTCCCTCTAGTGTATTCTACTTTCAGTTATTGGGTTCTTCATCCCCGACTGGTTCTTTTTTATGTTTTCTATCTCTTTGTTGAGGATCTCATTGAGATCCTCCACTCTTTTCTCAAGTCCAGGCAGTATCTTTATGACCACTATTTTAAATTATCAGACATTTTACTTAACTCCATTTCATTTAGGTCTCATGGTTTTGTCCTGTTCTTTGATTTGGGACCTAATCTTCCGTCTCCTCATTTTGTCTAACTCTCCGTGTCTGTTTCTGTGTGTTAGTAAGTCAGCTACGTCTCCTGCTCTTTAAAGCAGTGGCCTTAGGAAGAAGAGGTCTTGTGCCCTGCAGGACGGTGTCCTGTGTGCTAGAACCTGGGGCTTTCCAGGTGCCCGTGTGTTGCACATGCCCTACTATTGTGCCTGAGCTGCACTGGACTGCAGTTCTCTGCAATGGCTTTCTTTGCCTATTGTGGGCAAGATTTGGTGCCTGTGCTATTAATGTGCCAGTTTGGGGTGGCCTTGGGCTTGTGCTGAGTCAGACCAGATGTTTGCCAAGGCTGTGGTAGCACTACACTGTGGAGTGCTCTCCCTGTGTTGTCCCCTGTGAGGCTGTTGTTGGTGCGTGGGGCCTGCGGTCACACCAGATGTCTGCTCCCAACGTATTGCTGGGACGAACGTCAAATTGATGTGTGGTTATTTCCCCCACCTCCAAGGGCTTGAGTCACTTTCGAGTGGTTTCGTCCCCATAGGGCTGCTTATACACTGCCAGGCTTGTGGCACCATTTTGGGGGGTCTCCTGCTGACGGTGGGTTAGAGTAGGTGGGTCTGTAGGAGAACAGAGGGACTGGTTTCACTGTGAGCAAGCGAGGCAGAGAGTGTTCGAGCTGCACTGGTTCCTGCAGGTGTCTGGGTATCTAGGCTGGGGGGCGGGAGAAGGAAATGGTACCTGACAGTTCTTTTGTTCTCGGAGAAGTCTCTTAAAGATCCCTGCCCCTCCAGTGCATGTTCTGAGATTAGTAAATAAATTTCCTTCCCGTACACCCCAGTCTTCTTTCAAACTGCTGCTTCTACGCTGTACCTCAGGTGCGTGTTTGTTGTGCTGTCCCTTTAAGGGTGCGGACTCAGTTTCCTATTGTAGTCCTGCTCTCTCCAGAGTGGAGTCTGCTCATTTTTAAAGTTCCAGGTGTTATACCACTGATTATATGAACTTGTGATGTTAGGCCGCTCTGGTTTTCAAAGACAAATGTTAGGGGGATTCCTCTTCCCAGTGGGGGCCCCCCATGCCTGGGGTGCTTGGTGTAAAGTCTGTACTTCTCCCTTTTCTGAGCTTGCAGTGGTCCCCCTCCCTCCTGTGGGACAGCCTTGTAGGTCAGCTTGGTTCCCGACCTCATCTCTCCACTTACTACTGTTTTTGATGTGGCATCTTTCTATTTAGCTTTAGAGAGTTTGTTCTGCCAGTCTTTGGGTCATTTTCTGGGTTATTTACACTGGTCGGGTGTTATCTAGGTGTATCTGTGGGATGAGGGGCGTTGAGCATTCTCCTACTCCACCATCTTTTCTGGAAGTCCTTTGGTTAGCACAGTTTAACATTTTAACCAATACAGTAAGTTTTCACCTTTACTTCGCTTCGTATTTCCTAATACCGAACAGTGAAAGGATAACGCCAAATACCCTGAGAGTTTTTTTAAAGGTATATACCTCTACAATCATTCTTGACTACTGTTTCCAGTTTCCAGCCTTCAAGCTTTTGTGTACTTGAAACATAACAGACTTATCAGTGTAACCATGATGTTCTTAAAGGTTCGTGTGGTCACAAATAGTAAATCCCAAGAGTATTGTAGATTGAACACATTAGTTCTAGATGGCTGCCCTCCCTACAAGAAAGACGTACAGGATTTCTAAAGAAAAATATACTACCTGTTGATTTATTGATTTCATTTTTACATAGTATTTTCTACTTTTTAATATACCATGGTAATCATGGTATAATTATACTTTTGAATTGTACTTTTTCACACAGTCTCTTTGTTACCAATAATAGGCATTGGTTGTTTCTAAGTTTTTGCTGTTCTAGAGACATGAAAAGAATATCATCATTCATGTGGATTCTATTTTCTTGAATCAATGTACTTCCTCTAAAATAAGATTGGGTCAAAGAATATGACCATTTTAATGATCCTCGATACATACACTGCAAGGTAACTTTCTAAAAAGATTGTCAGCAATTTATACTACTCCCAAAATTATATGACTCAGCCTGATTTGGCCATCTCACAATCTGGGTGAGGTGCTTAAAAGCAAGTTCTAATTCCATCGCTGTAAAATGCACTCCCTGTCACGTGTAAAGCCTGCTGTGTCCGAAAGTCAAGTGAATCATTTCCAGACCCTTCCTTACACATCGACCTTCTGAGATGTTTTATAACTCTATATGGCAGTAAGGTCGAGCCAGATGCTTAGGTTCAAAGTCAGTTTCACTGCACATTAGCTGTGTAAATCCTTTGACAATTACTTAACTACTTAGTCTTTCAGTTTTCTCATCTGTACAAGGAGAATGCCCACTTTACAGGATTTTTCTGTGGATTAAATAGGGTCTTATTACATTTTGGAAGTAAGCCTATATTCTTTTCAATACCCTAAATCATGACCCCAAAAAAATCCTGACGCATACATTTAATTTCGGTGAATAGCCGAAAGCTATTTGGAGGCAGGTCTGCAAGAGAACTCATTTATTAAACTGAGTTATAAATGTTTTAGGTATAAAAATGCTTAACATTTTTAAAGTGTTAGCATTTAAGCATTGGTTTATGAAGAAAATTCATATTGAATTCATATTAGGCCAGTCCTCTCCATTGCAGATCCATGCCAGACAACTGAGTTATTACTATTCTGTTTGTCCTCAGTCTACCTGTGTAAGTTTGCCTTGTTATTTCCCTTTAAATGGATCAATCTGGTCCCTGAGAAAGCAAAATGATTTTTGTCTTGAGGTCTGAGAAAATTACCTTTGACGTTTGGGATCCCTGTTCATTCTTTTGGGATTGCTGGTTCAGTCACAGGTCGCCTGCGTCCTGTCGACCGTGGGAGAACACGGGAACACACGGCCACGTGAGGTGGTTCAGGAGTCTGCAGTCTGTGAGGGCCCTTCATCCTACTGGGGGTCTGTAGCTAATGTTTCAAGGGTCTTCTCTGGCTCAATGTCCCCAGTCTGCGATTTGGCTGGAGAACTGCTGTTGCTCCCTACTGCTCAGCCAAATGATCTACCTTTGTCAGGTATCAGCTCCCCAAGAAATCCTCTTGAGTCTTCTAAGACCCTCCCCTAGTTTGGGGTATAGTCTTCCACTTCTGCAACGCTGTGCTGTCCTCAGTCTTCTAGATCATGTTCTGTTCCCCTATCTCAGAAATTCCTCAAAAGCATTTGTCAATTGATGGATTTTTGGTTTCATAATGTCATTAGATTTCATTTTCTTTACTGTCATTTTGTTGGATTTGGGGAAGAGAAGGCAAGAGTATCGCTCAGTCTAACCATCTTTATGCATTCTCTCAATGGGCATTTATTTCAGTTCAGTGGTCAGCCTATTAAATCTGTCTAAACTGCTAGACACCAGTCATGATACTCATGAGAGGGTTTATGCATGATTCAGTTACCTCCTGTAAGTGCCATTAGCAAAGTACAAGGAAAGTGCTATGGAGTTCAGAGTTCTATTTGAGTGAAGGCATCCGGGTTCCTTGAAGAACAGGAAGATACGGACATGTAGAGACAGGCGTATTAAGAGAAGAGCAACTAGCTACTTTGACTTGAAATGTTGAAAAGTGACAGAACTTAGTCACTTAAAATGGTAAGAATCTGTCGATTTTTGTTTTCCTTTCTGGATAAATGGTTCGTAAGGTACAGTAGGAAAATAACTGTCCAAGGATCCAAGAAAATCTATAGACATAATAACGGAACATTCATCACAAAATTAGGGTCAAATGATAAAACTCATCAATTCCCGTTAGTATGTACATGTATATAGAGATAATTTCATGCCCATTTGTGTGTGTATGCGTGCACGTATCGCAGATGTAGATTCAGCCAGGTAAATCCTACTTCCTTCTCCTACATAGTTTGAGAACTATAGGTAAACTTTTCATGTATATTACTACCCGGCCACTACTCAACAGGCATTTAATAGTTTATTATAAGAAAGTTTAAAACTTCAGAACTATTGATAAGGTACTTTTGGGGAATGGCCCACTCTTTAGACAAATTCTCAGCGTAATTGTGGGGGCAAAGGATGGTTCACTAGGCAGTCATTTCTGAATATATTTTTTATAAGAATATTCACTGTTCAATGACTTCTTTATATTTGGAAAATCCTACCTGGGAAATTGGGATCTGATGATGTTTAATCAAGGAGTCTCAAATGGGGGGTAACATGAAGAACTTTGTTTTATCCTAAAGGGACATGGCTTTTCTAAATGTTGAAAAATAGTACTTTAAAGGATTGTTTTAGGGCCTAAAGCCACCTTAAGACACTGCACTGTTTGGTCAAAAATGACCCAAAAAAGTATTTTGAAAGCTCTAAGCTTAGATCTCATGTCACGAAACAGTATGACACTGACCTAAAATTTAAGAAAAAAATTATTATGAATTTAGCTTTTATTCAAAATTAAATAAGCAAAAGCAAAAGTTTAAGAAACTTTTACAAAGTACTTACATAAAAGAAAGTTAATAGGGACAGTCACAAGTTTGCAACAAATAATTACAAAAGTATCTAGGGCAGCATGAATATAAACCATGTCACAGCATGGTGATCTAATTGTGATATGAATAAGGCATAACTAACATTTGCACCAAGACCAGAATTAAAAAATAAAACATACTTTAAAAGCTTAGTTCTACATTAAGCTTCTTCTCTTCCCCCAGATCCTTAATGGGTTTATCCTATGTAATTCTTTTAAACAAACACATCATGTCAAACTATAAATTATATAGATGGGCAGTTAATGTGAAAAGCCCCCTAAAATATACAAACTAACTGGTACTGAATTGAGTTCTCCATTTACCTTTATGTACAATTAAATGTAAACCATATTTTCACAGTTTTAAGTGTTTTATGAATAGATGCACAGTACCATGGCAGGTTTGCAATTGTTCCTGAAAACTGGCTCTAGGTTCTGCATCCAAAGCCTGTTGGCCTTTAGGACGCAAGTATTTACATAAATAAGAAACTGTGTCATAGTCAATGGTCAAGACAGTTCAGCAAGAGCAGTATTTCCAACCAAGAGAGATACTCAATACCATAGTTTACATACTTGTGCAAATAGAAGCATTAGGACAGATATATCTGAGGCGAATTCAACTTGCAAAAACTTGTGTCGCTACCGTTGTAAACTTGGGCAATAACCAACCCTCAGCAAGGTCTGCTCTCTATGGCTTTTTTTTTTTCTTTTAAAATTTTAAAGCCAGAGAAAATGCACACACGCGCGCGCGCACACACACACCCCACATACACACAGTTCTCATTCTGTTTTAGAATATGGTACATAGTGCAACTTCATCACAATGTAGAGGTTTGACACACATTCAGTGCGTGTTTTTCTGTGCAAGTTCTTAGTGGTCTAAGTCCTAGTTGAAGGTATTCATTTGCAGAACCACGTGATTCAGGAGGTTGAAGAGAGAAAAAAAAAAAAAAAGGTTTCATTACATTTCTCAAACCAGCACTGGATGTGCAAAAGGCAGCAGACAATCTGGCTGTCAACATAGCCAGATTAGGGTAACTTTAAAGGAAGATCCAAGCAGTTAGTTACTTAGATTGGTCTCTAGAAAAATAGGTCAGTATGTGCTGTATCTTTGTCAACCGTTCTTTCAAAGACTTCATTGACAAAACGGACAGCTGGTATCGGGGATCTACAGGAAGAACTGCAAGAAGCCACCAACACCATGCGGGTCCATTAGGGGTTGCCTAAAAATAACCAACAGTTGATAGTATTAATAAAATACATATCTATGTAACAAACAGTAACAAATCAACAAGCTACTCTTCATTGAGCACTTTACTGTGTGTCCGATCCTATCTCAAATTCTTTTAATAGGCATGTAAGGAAGGCTATTAAGCCCCTATAAAATGGGGAAATGGAACACCAGAAATGTAAATTGTCTGAGACCTGACCCTATGGCCAGCCCTCCTTCCTCTGCCCCGCGCTGCCTTACGGCAGGGTTCTCACTTCGGGGCTGCTGACATGTGGGAACATTCTTCAGCAGGATGTCTGACCTCTATCCACTAAGATCCCACTGGTAGCACCTCGCGGCGGTGACAGTGAAAGTTGTCTCCAATTACATGAGGAGTGACGTAGCAAGGGAAAAAGTAGCTGAGCTGTCAAAGAATAAGACACTGCCCCAATGGGCCACAGGGACAAAACTGTCCTAACTGGGAACTACTTTCTTAAAATACATATTTAAAGCATTAAGCTAATCAATATTTAAAAATGCCTTCAAAGCACTGTGGAATCCTAGGCAAGATACAAGAAAAGGTCTCAGCCTCTAGTTTTGTTTGAAAAATAAACATTTCCAGCAAAGAAGTCCTTCTGATGTTGCAAGGGCTGTCTAGTGGCTATTGAAAGAACTTGGAATTTATACAAAAGAATTTTTAAGCCACTGCTATTGCATACTTGATTGCTTTTTACTGGAACCCGAGGTTTCAGAATGACAAAAGGAGCTCCTGAGATCAACGTGGATCCCTCTAAAATCTCCCTCTAGCATCAAACTAGAGTTGCTGTATTTGTGGACTATCTGTTCTCAGCATCACTACCCCGCCCTCTTGCATTTCAGAGCGGTCGTTTCCCAGAATCCATTCCCTCACAGGGTTCTGGGTTAGACTTGGCTAAGGAGAGGCATACTTTGGTGAGATGTGGAAGTTGGAAGAGAAGAAACCATTGTTCTCGGCTGGTATTGGAAGATCTGCAGAAACCTTCTAGAGAATTCTTAAGAACCACCTGCTCCAGACTGATACCGGTGGGTACCCCCTAGTCGTCCTAAGAATTACAGCAACTTCTCTGGAAGTTCTTGAGAAGATGGTGCTTCACTGTATCAGGCTGAGATCTATGGTGGCAGTTCCCCGTCTCCCATCAGTGATGTCCCTGATCTTCACTCCTCCAGCTCTGCCAACAGCTCTGTCAACTCTACATCCTACAGTAACCCCCCCGCCCCCCCGGCCTGGATTATACAGCGTGGGGGCTTTTGTTTTCCTAAGTCCTGACTCCCAACAATACTACCAGAGAGCAGTGCTAGAGGACTGAATAATAAGTCAGTGAAAGTAAGGTTGAGTTTTTACATTTAAAATATACTTGTTCGATTTTATGATTATCAAAGGCTATTTCGATCACGTCTAATCAGATTCAGGTAGCCAGGATAAAACAAATGTGTGGCAACTGCTAGGATGCGGGACACAGAAGGAGTACTCAATTCGGAGATGGTCTGATGTTAGAATTTCAAGTTCTGTTGAAGGATTCAATTGAGATTCAGACAGACTTATTAGGCCAGCCTTTGAAAACCAGAATGAGGCGCAGTGTCCATCTTCATCTATTTATTTACAGCCATTCCATTATGAAATCTACTACCATCTGACCATCAGCATTTTATCCCAATTAAAACGCTTAGCTCTAAAAGTTAGTGTTTTGATGGATCGATCTATCCGATTTTCCAGAACGGGGATACTTCTTTTTGTGCGTCTTACATTGCCTACTGCACAGAAAGTGCCTTCTATACATTAAACTTAAACCCTAAGTACTTCAGCAAGACCATCAAAACAATAGTTTCCTGAGGAGTGAAGTATTAAATGGGAAGAGACACAAATGAATTGAAGTAGCAAGGAAAAAAGTTGGAGATGAAAGAAGACTTCTAGAAAGTACAGAAAATGAGACCTCTCCCAACTGTCAAAGAACAGCTGACTGGCTCCAAGGCCAACTAGGTCTCTTAATCACAATTTACTAGGTGGGTACCATTTTACTAGAATGTTCCACCTTTCATTCCTTATCCCTCCTTCAAGCAAATCCCCCATGAAGGGCTTTCTCCTTCTGTGCACTCACAGCTACCTCAGCTGACAACTCTGTCCTTGCCCATTCCTATACAAATTGTAGTGGATACCACTGGTCTGGAGAATATGGTCATGATTTTAAAGACAGCAGGGACAAAGAAAATGCTGTGCAAAAGGGGAAAAAAAAAAAAAAAAAACTTAAAAATCCACTAATTTGAGTTTATTTAAAAAAAAAAAAGTGAGACTTTTGGAAACAATATCAAAGCCATCATACCTGAAGGTTTTCCTCCCTCCCGGGCATTGAGCCAAAGTGCTGAAGAATTTGGCTTCGAAATCGGTCTCTTAAATTCTGAAACCAGCTGCAGGCTTGTGAGTATACCAAATCATGAAGCTGTCTGAGATTCTTGATCTCCTCTTCATTCTCAACCTAGAAACACAACAGTCAATAAGACTTGTGTCTAGTGTTCTGTCCATTATCCCTAAAAATAATAAAAATTTAAAAATAGGCAATACCTATTTCAGTGCTGGATCAGAGTATTACACAATATACATTATGCACTTCTGCCTCACCTAGTGCCCGTGGCCAGACGAAGGCAGCACCTGCTGAGCGCCATGCCGCCTTGTCGAGGAAGCAAGGCGATACTGCAGAACCCTCCCAACAGCCCCCAGCTGGGAGTGGTACTCCTGAGAGTGAGTTGTTGGAGAAAGGTCTACATGAATTTGGAATTCCTTTTTGTCTTTATGGATTAATGGCTTTTGAAAATGGCAGAACAAGAAGGAATACAGTTGCTGCAATAAAAGGGAAGACTGGGGGGGCGGAGTTTAAGACAGAGATAACATGGCAGAAAGAAGCATAATGACACCTTGTACCGGGGAACTGGATTAAAACAAGAAACTAAAACCAGTATATCAAAAGAGAGAATAAATTATGCCACAATGAAGTGCTTGCTGTGAAGGCCAAGGCTGGGGCTACCTCCATCATCCCTCCCTGCACCCTGCAGACTATTGCAAACACAAAATTAAATGCATCAGCCTTGAAGCCTAAGATCCAGAAGGAGTAGCCTCACAGAACACAGGAGAGAAAATAGAGCATTAACTCCTCCATCCTGCATTGATTTCTTTAGCACACATTTCTATCCCACTTGCTCCGTGCCAGGGAGCGCTGAATTTCACATACATTAACTCATCTGAACAAATACCAGGCCTGACTCAGCCTTTCATACTTTTATAATGACTCACTATAAAAACAACAAAGGGACTCTGAAAACATACTTTTTATTTGTGAAAGATTTGAAATGAAAAATACAACTAAAAAGCACCTGCTTTTTGCACAATGTGAATGTACTTAATGCCACTGAACTATAGACTTAAAAATGATTAAACTGGTAAATTCTGTTAATAAAAAGGTAGAGGAACCATACAGTTGAACTCTGGTCTTGGAATGACTATGTAAGATTCAGTCCCCTGCTAACACACACTGGTCTTGACAGGAGCTAGAAATAACCTTGTGACTTGTTAAAAACTATTAAAAAAGAAAACTGCTACTTTGCACCCTTCCAAAATTCAAGCAAACAAACCAGGGGCTGCAGAAAACAAGAAATGACAAAAAGGCTAAATGCCTGAGATGGAAAACGGAGCTGGCTAAAAGCAAGCAGAACTTTAAGACTTCAATAGAAGTCACAGAAAACAGAAATACTACACTAAGGAAAAAAAGAAAATTGAGAAGCTTTTCCAGAAGAGACAAGAAATCATTATATAGATGAGGCAATTAAGATGAAAAATTATTAGACATTCCTAAGACTACAAAGACAGAGAACTGTTTCTAAACATCAAATCCATAATGCTTTCAATATGCTATTCTGTTGTCCCATATTTATATATAGTCATAGGGTTAGCCATATACTCAAGGGATTTTGTCATCAAATCCAAATGTGAAGATGTAAACTTACAAAAAGCTAAAATGGGGCATTACTTTTACAAAGAATATCGCCTTTAGTGCATGATTCCATTAACCAAGCATTCCGGAGGCACAGACAATATCAATCAGCTCAGAATTTCAACTCACACAATACTTTGTGCCATAGGCCAAAAGAAAAGTGTCCCCATAGCATCTTAATAATAAGATAGGACAGGCGATATCAGACTGAGTTTACCAGAGAGGCAAGAGAGCATAATGACAAAGCACAGCACTTGGGAGCTAGAGTGCTCACTTTAAGTCATTTTTATTACTCTACCTATAGGATCTTAGGCAAATTAACACTTTTTTACCTTCCTCATCTGCTAGCTGAGTTTTGAAAATTCAATGAGCTTATGTTTGTAGAAGTGCCTAATGCGAGCATTCAATAAACGTTTAAAATGAAGGGCCCAGATAAGTCTATGAACAGTGAGAGCATAAGATCAATGGTTTTCGAATGTCCTTCCAAACGAAACTGCCTTTAATTTGGTACCTAAACTAATTGCAGATGGTGAATTAGATACTGGAAACATCAGAGGGCCACATTAACCCTGTCCAAGAAGGTTATCACAACAAACCTCCCCAGGTAAGCTATCACCAATAAGTATAGTGATGGTCCTTTCTCAGTGATGTCCTAGACTTTGAACACATCACCCAACTGTGTCTCTTTTATCATTAAGGTTATGTCACACACATATAGAACAGTTTTTAAAGGATTTTGTGTTTACATTTATGTCACATTTCAATCTGCTGATTACATCACTTTTGGCTACTAAATTTAATTAAAAAGGGCAGGGATTCTTGGATGGGTTGAAAGTTCAATCAACTGCTGTTAAGTGCCCACCATGTCCACATCCACCTAGGACCATGCTGGTTGTAGAGCCTGTAGAAATGAAGATCTACGTTCCGGACACCCAAGCTTGCCTGGAACTCTCAGTGAGTAAGAGCAAGATAAGCAAAAGGTAACTTGGAGCTAATCTGTTTAGGTATCAGTGAGGATCCCTGATAGGAAGAACTGTTTTATGTGCCTGGAAAAATACCAGCCTATATGCCTGTACAATGCCTAGGGCAGAGTATACCGAGGTGTGCTAAAAAAAGCATTTTTTCATACCTTAACATCTTCCAGATATTCAATGTCTGCAGTGCAATATCCATCTTTCATTCCTCTTTTTAAAACCCTAAACCGCTTTCCTCCAACTGTATCAACCACAGACCTTCCATCAGGTAAGAAATGTACATTCCTAATTTGTAACATACAACCATAATCTGCAAAACTAAAAGAGAAGTTCTGATTAATATCAAAGTTCAAACAACAAGCATGCAAGTTCTCAATATTCAAATATAAACAAAAATATTTATGTACAAAAAAAGCATACCTATTCTGTGTATCACTGACACACATCCCAAACTGTTTAGTTCCAGTTTGTATGCTTCTTCGTATCATCAATCTATATCTTGGCTCAAATACATGAAGAGGGCAAGGCACAGTGGGGTAGGCCATAGTGCAAACAAATATTGGAACATTCTTGGTCAAGCTGAAGAAGAAAAAAGTTTCATTATCACACATCAGAACATGAAAATGAGTGAAGCTTGCGACGTTATAAATTAATATAAAAAATGAGCTCTAAATGAGGTGATTTTTATTTTTGCCAAGAACAAAAATCAGCATCTCCTTCATTAAGCTCACACAGATGCAATATTAATACTAAAAATCTGTGATCCTTTTATAAAAGTAAATCTGAATTTAAGATACCAGGTTATTATATAGAACAAAATTATCTTTACAATTAAAAAATATAATTAGTATTTTGTATTAAAAATCTGTTTAAAATATATGTAACATAACAGTCAATCTTTTATCCATAAAATACTCTTAGAGAAGGAAAAATGAGCTCCCACAATAGACAAAAAGCAAATCCTTAAGATTCTTAGTGCATTTGAAAATATTTTAATGCACTATCAAAAACAGATAACTCAGTAACTAATGTTCACTGCCAGATTGGCAGGAAATAAGAAGGATAAAGGCAACGCCCAGTTCTGGCAAGGTTGTGGGGAAAACTGGCAGTGTGGAGAGTGGTTTGAAACCATACAACCATGCTGAAGAAGAATCTGGCTGCATGCGTCGAAAACTTTAAAAAGTTCATATCCTTTGAACTTCTAGAAATAATTCTATAAGCACTTTAAGACTGTTTATTGTAACACTGTATACAGTAACCAAAACTCAGAAGAGGGGACTAGTAAAATAGACATAACCACAAAATGAAACACCGTGTTTTCATTAAAAGATCTGTACGTGTTGACTTGGAACAAAATAAGGAGATTATAGACTAATGTGAAATGATCCCATTCTTGTTTAAAATGTATTTATAGATTGTGACCTCCCTCCTCCCCTCCCCCTACAGGCTCATTTACAGTATTTTCTAGGTTTTTTTCAAAAAGACATAATTATGTAAAAGTAATATTCCATAATACAAGTGCTAGTTCCTCTTTTAAAAATGTGTATTCTACCATCACTGAGCACTCTATTTGGTTTTCTTTCAGCTCTTATGTTGACAAACAGTATACCTATTAATTAGGAAAACTTTTAAGTACCAGGGGATGAGCTATCTCTTTAAAAAAACAGCCTGTTAGTAAGCAGCAAGACTCCCTCCAACTTCCCTGCATCACACTCAGCAGCCCTCCCGTGACTACTTCATCTCTCATTGGAAGATTCCACTCTTCTGCAGAGTCTGGTTGTGTCACTATATTTAAGATTTCAAAAGTATATCTGAGGCTTTCTTATATCCAGCTTTTTGCACTGTTGATCAAAAAGGTTCATAATCCTCATATCAGAATATTTTCTATCCTAAAATCATACAATAAAACCCATGGAAGACAAATCAGTATCCATTTCGGTAAAGAGAAGATTGGAAATCGTTTGTCTATGGAAGGCCACTGGCCCAATGAAGACAGTCGGTGGACACATACTAAGTTTGCAAGCACAATTTTTTCTTAGAAAGTAAGAAAAAATGTATTTTGAGACATAATGGAAACAAAAGGGTATTAAGTAAAAACAGCATGTGAAAATTGCAATTCTGTTCTTTAGAGGGAAAGAAAAAGAGTTAAATACCTAGGAAAGAAATTTAAAGAGACTCATGTGACTGGAGCAAGAGGGAAAGACACGAAGGGAAAAGAACGGAAGAGGACAAGGAAGAAAGAATACAGAACACAAGCAGGTCCAATCTACCCAGCCCCGACTAGGCTTTGTGTGCTCCCTCTTCATAGGGGTCTATACGAGCTGTCCCACTCTATCCCCAGGTTCCCTCCTGACACTAACTTATTCTGCTACCAGTCAATAATCTTCACTAATTGAGAATTTGGCCCCTAAATCACTCTCTCCAATTTCAGTCTCAGGCCTCAAGGTCCCACCCCCTTCCCGCCCTCTAATAATCAGGCCATTTCTCCTCAACCCTCTTCTTGCCCTGCCTTCGGGGGAACAAAGGTACCTGAGGGCTCCATTCCCAGTTCCAATGCCTGAAGTCACGGTAGGAAATCCCCCCTCTGCCTAAAAACCTGCTTGGGGCAAAGAGTTGAGTCGACAACCTCCAGTGGAAGATCTGGAAGTTACCAAAGAAACTTTTAAAGACTTCTGTCTGTTGAGGAGAGGGGGTTAGCTGACCAGGATTTGTTTAAAAAATACGCCTTTGGCTAGACTGGGTTGAACTCCAGACAGGATCCAGCTTGCTGGGAGGAGGTCTCTCCTTACTGGGTCAAAGGGCGGGGATTACATTAACTTTATGAGAAGAAACTTACTGTGAGAGCTCAGCAGTTTCTTCATCATATATTTTTTTTCTCTCAGACAGCTCATCAGGCAGATACTTCACTATCAATTCTTCCAACAGCTGTGTGACACAGTACCTCCTATCTGCTAGATACTAAAAGACAATATTATTTTACATTCCAGTGCTTTTCCTACAGTATAAAACAGGCAAAACAGTTGAACTGAATAAAGCCTTAATTACATATTTACACAGTCGATTCTGAATGAACGGGTGAGGGGGAAGGAAGAGGACAACGGATGGCGCTAAACAGGTCCACCTGCCCAGGCTGTGTCCAAGACCGTTCAGGCTACACGATTGCAGCAGAAACTGCGCCCTGTGCACAAGACCCTGGTCTGGCTGTGGCCACAGGTCCTTTCTTAGCAGTCAGGCCTGCCCTACCCGCTCCTCACACAGCTCCTGGCTACTTCAAACTGGCATTTTTACCTGAGAAACAAAAATCAGCTAAGGAATAGAGAAAATAAGGCCCTTGCCTTAAGAAAAGCAAAACTATTCCCTTTTTGGTTCCTGATTTCAGTGGCAGAGTTTCCAGATCATTTTTCTTTCAGATTTTCCTTCCACTGTCACCTGCTATCACTCAGCCCCCCACTCTATATAAAATGGTACATTTGTACTACTCAACACTCGGAAAAACTGCTAAAAGCCATCCCTCTCCCTCCGAGAAGCCTGCCTATCCTGCAAGGTCTGGCTCCAACTTTACCTTTTCCACAAAGTCTGCCTTAACTATTTTTCTGTCTCCCACAAAGCCCACTTTTACCACCTTTACCACATAAAAGGCAGTTATCACACCCTGCACTGTGTTATACTACATGGACAAGGAGACATGTTATTTCTGCAGATAAGTTAAAAACTGCCTAAGGCTGGGGACCAGGTCAGAGTGTGTGTACAGAAATTTGGAACAATAAAATGACCAATATAAATTTCATAAAACTAGCGAGGAACAACTCTTGGGAGACAATCACAAGATAAAGAGAAGCCATACTTTTAATCTGTAGATGCAGCAAAAATAAGGGTTTGTCATTATCCGATGAAGAACAGAGGAGGAGGAGGAGGGAATGTGAGGGGTTGGGAAACGGGAAACAGGAGTGGTTGTCAAACTTTAGCATCAATCAGGGCTTGTTAAAATGCAGATTGCTGAGCCCTAGCCCAGAGCTTCTGATTTAGTGGCTCTGGAGCAGGGTCTGAGAATTTGTATTTCTAACAAGTTCCCAGGTGAAGGGGAACACATTTTGAAAACCATGGGGCTACATATTCTATATAACAATATATAGTATAATACTCATGTACTAAATTTGGGGAAATACCACCTCTCTTACATTACCGAGAGGAATCTAAATTTGTACAACATTTCTGGGGGACCTAGGCAACACGGCAATTGGTTTTGAGTCTTATGAATATATGACTTCTGATCAGTAATTCAACCTTCCAGAAGTTTTATCTTAAGGAAACAAAGATGCAAAGCATAGTATTAAAAAAAAAAAAAAACACCACTTAACATACTCAACATTAGGGAAATGTTAAACCAATGAACTATTCTGCTACAAAAATCCTATCTTTAAAATACATTCAAATGAAAAAAATGAGCAAAAGAAAATGACAAGTAGGAAAAGTGTAAAACTATATAGCATATCGATTTGTTCTTTAAAATATATATTAGATTTTACCTATTATACAGGGTATCTTTAGGACACAGGATAAAGTTATTTTCAAACAGGATGTTAATTGTATTTTTAAATAATATGCTTATTTTGTTTTCCTTCAAACTCCAGACATTTTTTTAAGGTGAGCTATCTCTACATTTAAAGCCACGTATCTAATTAACTTGAGAAAAAACATAATAAATACACTACAGAGTATCTAAAAACCTGAAAACATAGGAAAAACAGCATAATTAGAGTACTTCACCTGAAAGTGTATCAGCTGAAATGTAACTGACAAACTCTTTGTGAAAATTCTGTATATGGTTTTATGTCTTACATACCGGCTTGTTATGTAAGACCCATATCAAATGTAATACTACACATATGCTATTATGGTATCTGTACAGAGCTGCATTTTCTACATAGGAAATAACTATGTACATTCAACTGCAAACTGTCTTATCAATTTTTCATTCATATTTGGAAGGCACTTTTTTCTTTAAGCAATCCTGTCGCCCACAGAGACCGGATCACTCTCCCTGATCAATGCTATCCTTGCAGCTGGAGCTTACCTCACCTTATGGGGGCTCCAGTCACCCAAGCAGGACTGGGCGAATGCTGTCTTCCTATTGGTTACAGAAGATATGCACCTGACATCTAGCTATTTCCCTAACACAGGTGACTGGCATTGACCACTGACTATACAAGGGTGTGGGAAGCTGTGCCTCCCTCTCTTCTGTCCAGTATACCACTTTCTAGAGCTGGGCTGCCCAAAGAGTAGCCACCAGTCACATGTGACCACTTACATGAGAATTAAAATACAGTTCCTCGGTCACACTAGCCACATTTCAAGTACTTCATTACCACATGTGGCTCGTGGCTACCACGTTGGACAGCACAGATATAGAGCATTTCCATCAATGCAAAAAATTCTACTGGACAGAGTTGGTCCATACCTTAAGGGGGTAGGCCTAAGGCTGAAATCTAGCCTATTATTAAGGGTGGGAGACAGGGCAGTTGGGTTTCCCCAATACTGTCATCATTAAAATGGAACCAATTCTAGACCAGGTACTTGGCCATCCCCCACCTTGTTAAAAAATAAATAAAAAAATAAGTACATGGGCCTTGGCCTCCAGGACCGCCCTACTTTCCCCTATGCTCTCTAAATTCACATTTCTCCAGCACTAGCATTTGGGTAATGAAACGTTATCCTTCTTGGTCACGTAGCATACATAATGTAACTTATTCTGAACATGATAATCACTGTTTCTGTGGCCAAATAGAAATCAATGTTGCCAAGCTTAAGAACAATAAACAGATAAATATACAAATGTTTACCTCTTTTAAGCTTTCTTTGCAAAGAGGACAATATGGTGTATGATCTAAACAACGCTCAAGGCAATTCTTACAGAATGAGTGTCCACAAGGGGTTGTTACTGGCTCAAAAAACAACCTGAAATCAACCAAAATACCTATTAGTTTTCACGTTAAACTATCCATTGGAAAAAGTGAACAAATAATGGAACCATTATTTGGAAGGAGGGTCTAGTGGGCAGGAGAGGAAGAAGGGGCAGTGATAAATATAATTATACCCTCCTGAACCTTTTAAAAGTTTTCATCAACAGGGGTGCCCTGACAAGGGCCTAAAGCTATACTGACTAATGGAACAGCCACTCACCACATGGGGCTACTGAGCACTGGAAATGTGGCTGGTCCAAGCTGAGAAGTACAATAAATGTAAAATACCAGATTTCAGAGACTATGTGCAAAAGAAATAACGTAAAATATTCACAATTATTAGTTGTATAGATTCTTATTTTATCATCACTTTAAAATGGCTTCTTAATATGCTTATAGAAGCCTTATTATGGAAAATTCATTAAAAAGAATAACCCAATAAACCTTACAGTTGAATCTTAAATATTAGGCTTAACACCATATGTAATAAACAATATAGAAAAAACTGATTTTACTTACATTCTAATTCTTTCCTGAAACATGATACTTCTGAATTTCCTAGAAGTATTGTTAGATATATAGGTACTTGAGAAGTCATCTGGCCTCCTGCCCTCACCTCACAGATGAAGAAGCCAAGGCTCAGAGGTAGGGGACCTGCTCGGAACTCAGCTAATTCCTACCAGCCTGATGTGGCCCGCACCAGGTCTCCTGACTCTCCATGCACTGTTCCCTTGACTCCACCACAACTTAAGTGGAAAATGTTCTTTCAAAGCTATTAGTCTTCTAGAATTACAAGCATTCTGCATAATGGAAATCTTTATCCAATTCTACTTAAAAAGGATTTTATAGTTAAGATACAAAAACAAGACAGAATCATATACACACAACATGTTGTTAGAATTTTGACCCAAATCTGAAACCATGGATACATCTACATTTCAATAATATGTGTAACTTCTATAGTACTTCCCAATTTCCTAGACACTTTTTTATATTTAAGTCACGTGATTCTTACACCACCTGCAACGTAGGCTATGCAAATACTGACCCCACTTTCTAAGTAGGAAAAATCCAAATAGTGTTCAGAGATTAAGTTATTTGTCCAAGGTGTGCAACGTATTTCTATCTTTTGATTTAGTCCAGTATTCTGTCACTGTACAACACCTATTAGAGTAGATTACCTTTATCTACTCTGTATTTTAATTAATATAAAATATTCATCATTTATAAAACTTTATGTACTTACCTCATGCAGAGAGAACACTCAAAATCTGAGACATCAATTAATTCTTCTGGGATGTGACCAGAAGTTAAGGAAAATGTACAGACTTCATTGCGAGTTTCTATTAAAACAAAAAGACAGGACTATCTTTAGGAAAAAGTTTAAAGACCATTCTAAACAAGTAAATGTGTTCTCTATGACTGTAGTGACATTTTTACCTCCTTGTTTTTTAAGCTTATTTCTTCCGTCTTCATCTACAATCACATCCTGGTCTAAAAGAGACAACTTTCTTTTCAGCAGAGCACCTTTTTCTTGAACAGAGAGTAAAGGTTCTGAGGACACTCTTTTTAAACAGTCCTCTCTGGCAGGCATTTCTGTTGAATGTATAGCCTGTGCTGACCAAGCACGGTTTAGGCTTCCTCTGATAAGCTCTGACGTGACCTCTGGTACTTCTTCATTCTACAAAAATATAATAAACAAGGGTAACTGTATTTCTTCACTATTCTTTATTGCTCTCACCAAGAATCAACTGAAATGACATTCCAATGTCTCATAAGGTTCATTTTACTGTTCAATTAAGAATACCAACTTTTAATTCTAAAACCCTGATAAATAAATGACTTTTGCCAGTAATTATGTAGCCCTAGAGGTCAACCTGATATGTTACAATGAGGTTTATGCAGTTATGCTAATATACTTGTTCCAACCCTGAGGCAACTAAAATAAATACCGTGTTCTACATTTTCCACAAGACAAAGTTTTCTGATATGCAGGGTGAACTAAAATTGTGATTAATGAACAAATATTTCACATAAAAGTTTAGTGTAAAATAAAAGGCTACAGACAAAATCTAATTAAGACAATGCTTAATAGGTGTAAGACTGTTGAATCACAGACCTGTACCTCTGAAACAAATAATACATTATATGTTAAAAAAAAAAAAAAAAGAAGATAGCAGGAGGGGAAGAATGAAGGGGGGGAAATCGGAGGGGGAGACGAACCATGAGAGACTATGGACTCTGAAAAACAAACTGAGGGTTCTAGAGGGGAGGGGGCTGGGGGGATGGGTTAGCCTGGTGATGGGTGTTAAAGAGGGCACGTTCTGCATGGAGCACTGGGTGTTATACGCAAACAATGAATCATGGAACACTACATCAAAAACTAATGATGTAATGTATGGTGATTAACATAACATAATAAAAAAAAAATCACTAGCAAAAAAAAAAAAAAAC
The DNA here is from genome assembly GCF_964656455.1 of Halichoerus grypus. Taxonomy (NCBI): domain Eukaryota; kingdom Metazoa; phylum Chordata; class Mammalia; order Carnivora; family Phocidae; genus Halichoerus; species Halichoerus grypus. The sequence goes on from NC_135714.1 coordinate 183,114,600, forward strand.
GTGCCTAAATAGATTCTAGTACTCCAAACGAAGAAAGTGAAAATCTTAATGTGTAAAGAAACAGATGCACTAAACCCATGAAAATCTTTTCTCACCCCTTACCTGCTCTGGACTAAGCTCACTGGCAGAGTGAGACTCTTCCATTACTGAAGGAAAACCAAAATGTTTGTTTTTACTACATGGCAAAGAGCTCCAGGAAGAGTCCTTCAGGCCTTCTTTTAAGTTCTCAGGTGATAATAAATCACATAAAATCTGTAAGAGAAATATTATAAAAGTAATGGAAAATATAAAATATTTGGTTATTGATAATTTAATATAAAGTTATCTAATATTTACAAAATTTTAGAAAATTCATAGCAGACATTGTTTTTAATGAGCAGAGGAAGAAGACATTAAGTAATAAGCAGAACTGCCAAATCATCCCAAAAGTCTTGTAATACCAAGGTGTGCCTTAAATGGGGGTCAGATCACCTCAAAGAACTAATTCAAAAGGCAGGCATTGGAGCAGCTAGATGACTAGCCCAAGAAGGTACCCAAGATAAAAACTGACCTTTTAATGAAGGATTGTAAAAAGAAGAGCTCTTAAGAAAAGTAGAAAATATTTACCTCTGAACTTTAGTGAGTCCTATCCTGTCAAAATGGTTCACAGTTGCCCCCCCCCGCCACAAAGTATACTCTAAGGCTGGACTTAGAGTGTTTAAGTGAACTAAAGAACTTGTCTAACTACAAAACTCTTAAAATTCCACCTGTTTATACTGAATTTAGCTTCTCACTGAACAAGGAACCTGCACAGGCAGCTACCACTGCCCAGCTCTGGGATGGGAGCACCGTATGGCAGCTGTCCCATATAGCGGGGATTAACTTAGAAGGCAGCTACTGTATTACAATTTCTGGGTGCTTCTATCAGGAATACATCTACACATCTAAACTCTCAAAAAAAACCCCACAAAAAACCAGTAACAACAACAACAACAAAAAAACAGTAGGTTAAGTTAGGGGAAGAACCTGGCTAGAAGGAAATGAGACGGACTCAAATGGTTTTGATTGTCAAATAAGCTGTATTAAATGAACAGCAGAGCATTTCTTAAAGTCTAAATTCTGAAGTTTGGTTTTTCAGTTGTACTATCTCTCAAACACAAAAACGAGATTACTCGTGAATCATTACAATGTAAATAAAAAGGAGATATATTCAATGTAAATAAAAGTGCGTATCTGGTAGGAGCTCAAGCAACACCCCCTTTAATGAACATTTTAAAATTTGTGTGTTTTTACATTTCTCCTGGTTTAAAAAAAAGAAGTATTGAACACTCAAGTACTCTAGAACCCAGCAGATCCAGTAGGTATTTACCAAAGAGATAGGAAAACATGTCCACAAAATGACTTGTACAAGAATGTTAGTTCACAGCAGCAACTGGTAATGACCCAAATGAAAATCACTACTAACTAATACCATAAATTGTGGTATGTTTCTACAATGGAATGCTCAGTGAACAATAAAATAAAGACTTTCTGGATGTATCTCAAAACTATTATGTTCTGCAAAAAAAAAAGCCAGACACAAGAGTACATGTTGTGGGATTTCACTTGCGTGAAGTTCTAGAATAGGCAAAACTACTCTATGGTAATAAAAATCTAAACAGTAGTTGCCTCTGGGAGGGATATAGGGGATTTGCTGAAAAGGGGATGACTGACCTTTCTAGCATGATGGAAACATTCTACATCTTGACTGGGGTGCTGTTACATGGATGTATAATTTCCAAAACACTGGACTGTAAAATCCACACATTATATGTAAAATATACCACAATTTACAAACAGCATATTGGGAGAAAAATATTTTAAAGCATCAGCTGTTTTACATTCACCTAACCTTATTAAAGGTCAATTTTTAAATATTTACAGAAATGTAAGGATATTCAGTAGCACAGAAAATGCAAAATTATAAGCCCTTAAAAAGTCTGCCGTGTCCCCAGGGAGATACCACTAAGAAATATAAAACAGAATACACACAATAGTGAACAATTTTTTGTTAAATCAATGGGCTAGAATGTATATGCAAACAAATCTCATGGAGGATATACTGATGTTAGCTGTATTCATGAGGCATTGGGGATCTGAGAAAATTTTCAAAGTTCTCATACTTCAAAGTGCACAAGAATCTCCCTGGGTGCTTGTAAAACTATGCCCAAATTCCAGAGATTCTAATTCCAACAGTCTGTGGTGAAGTCTAGGAATCTTTACACTTACCAAGCACCCAAGGTGATTCTGACAAAAAGCCACAATATAAAAAACACTATAAAGGTGATAAACAACAGTCATGTTTTTTGGATATTGAGGAGAGCATCATGACGGCACTGCAATTATATCAGGGTAGATTTTCCAAAAAATTTTTTCAAAGACTCTAGTCTTTCCAGATGCTCTGTGAATATGTTTGACAAAAGCTGAATGCTACTCTCATGTTAGCATAGCAAAATCTCTGAGAACTTCTGAAGAAACCTGTTTAACTTGGTTTAATCCAATGTTCCCCAAAGTCATTTAGACAGAGAACTCCTCCCTTTTTTCTTTAACACCTACTAACACACTACAAAACAAACTCTGGAAAGTGATATATGGATTACTGAGAAAATTAAGGCAGAACAACCTCAGGCAATATTATGACCAACCATGAAAATAAGCAAAACTTAGACTGGAACTTAAAAGCAAAACGCAGGCCAATAAAAATTCCTGAGTTGGGGTCCCAAAGTGAGAACAGAAAGGGCCAGAAAACTTCCCTAACCTAGGGAAGAAAACAGAATTTCCAGGTCCAGGATGCACAAAGTTCCAAAGAAGATGAATCCAAAGAGATCCACACCAAGACACATTATAATGGAAAGAGAAAAATTTCAAGACAGAATCCTAAAAGCAGCAAAAGAAAAAACTTACTATATGAAATGGAAACCCCATAGGCCATCAGATTTATCACCAGAAACTTTGCAGGCCAGAAGAAAGTGGCATGACCTATTCAAAGGGCTGAAAGGAAAAAACTTCCATCCAAGAATTCTCTACCCAGCAAGACTGCCATTCAGAACTGAAAAAAAGATTAAGACTGTTCTAGACAAGCAAAGTCTAATGGAATACATCAGCACTACACTGGCCCTACAAGACATGTTAAAGGGACTTCTCTGAACTGAGAAGTGGAACTAATTAATAAGAAGAAAATATATCAAAGTAAACATCTCAGTGGAAAACATACAGTAAAGGTAAGTAGATCAATCACTTATAAAGCAAGTATGAAAGTTAAAAGACAAAAATCGTAAAATTAACTAAAACTACAATAATTGGTTAAGAGATGCATAAAATAAAGAGATGTCCAAGGTGACATTTAAAATATAAAAGGTGAGGGGGGTAGAAAAAATGTAAAGTTTTGGAATGTGTTCAAATTTAAGTTGCTATCAACTCAAACAGACCATTACATACAAAGGAAGTTATATGTGAACCTTATGGTGACCAGAAAGCAAAAACTGACAGTAAATATGCAAAATGAGAAAATAATCTAAGCATAACACTAAAGAAAGCCATAAAACCACAAGCTAATAGAGAAAGAGAAGAAAGGAAGAGAGAGGAATGATGAAAATAGACAAAAAATAATTAACAAAATGGCAATATACGCATACCTATCAAGATTTACTCTAAATGCAAATAGACCACACTCTCCAATCAAAAGACGCAGGGTGGCTGAACAGATAAGAAAATAAGATCCATCTATATGCTGCCTACTAAGATCCATCTATATGCTGCTGAAGACTCACTTCACAAGTAAGGACACACACTCTGAAAGTTAATGGATGGAAAAAGATGTTCCAAGCAAATGGAAATGAAAAGAAAGCTGGTATTGCTATATGCATAACAGACAAAATAGACTTTAAAATGAGGACTTCAATAATAGAGAAGGGCATTACATAACGATAAACAAGATCCAACATGAAAACATATTTATAAATATATATACACCCAACATAGGAGCACCAAGATACATAAAGCAAATAAAATGTACCTAAAGGGAAAAACTGACAGTAGTACAATAATAATGAAGGACTTTACCACTCCATTTACATCAATGGATAGATCATCCTGACAGAAAATTAACAAGGAACTATTGGCCTTAAACAACACAGTAGACCAGATAAACTTAACAGATATATACAGAACACTGCATCCAAATTGCATCCAAACATTTCAAGTGCACATGGAACATTTTCCAGAATAGATCACATTAGGCCACAAAACAAGCCTCACGTTAAAGAATACTGAAATCATATCAAGCCATCTTCTCCAACCACAATGGTATGAAACTAACGATTACTTACAAGGAGAAGAAAAAAAACCCCAAATGTAGAGATTAAACAACATGCTACTGAACAACAAATGGGCCATCAAATAAATCAAATAAGAAATTAAAAAAAAAAATAGCTAGAGACAAATGAAAACAGAAGTACAACGTACTAAAATCTTTGGGATGCAGCAAAAGATGTTCTAAGGGGTATACCTCAAGAAATAAGAAAAATCTCAAACAATCTAACTTTATACCTAAAGAAGCTAGAAAAAAGAAAAAACAAAGCCCAACGTCCTAGAAGAAAGGAAATAATAAAGATCACAGCAGAAATAAATGAAATACAGACAAAAAGAGGGAAGATCAAAGAACTAAGAGCTGGGTCATTGAACACATTAATAAAACTGACAAATGTCAAGACTAAAAAGAAAAACAAGGGCTCTTGCATTAGAGAGAAATAGAAAATTTGGACAGACCAATTCCTAGCAATGAATTGAATCAGTAATTAAAAACCTCCCAACAAACGAAAGTCCAGGAGCAGATGGCTTCATAGAGGAATTCTAACCAAACATTTAACTAAGAGTTAATATCTATTCTCAACTATTCCAAAAAACCGAAAGAAAGGACAGATTCCAAATTCATTCTATGAAGTCAGCATTATCCTGACACCAAAACCAGATGAAGACAATACAAAAAAAGAAAATTATAGGCCAGTATCTCTGATGAACACAGATGCAAAAATCCTCAACAAAATACTAGCAAACAGGATCCAACAGCATGTTAAAAAAATCATTCATCATGACCAAATGGGACTGATTCCTTGGATGCAAGGGTGGTTCAATACTTACAAATCAATCAATGTGATATATCACATCAATAGGAGAAAGGATAAAAACCATATGATCATTTCAATAGAGGCAGAAAAAGCATTTGACAAGGTAGAACATCTATGCATGATAAAACCTCTTAAAGTAAGTTTAGAGGGAACATACCTCAACATAATAAAGGCCATATATGAAAAACCCATAGGCAACATCATACTCAGTCGTGAAAAACTGAGAGCTTTCCACCTAAGATCAGGAACAAGACAAGAATGTCTACTCTCACTACTTTTATGCAACTTAGTCCTGGAAGTCCTAGCCAAAAGCATCCAAATTGGTAAGGAGGAATTAAAATTCATTATTTGCAGGACTTAATACTCTGTATAGAAAACCATAGACTCCACCAAAAAACTACTAGAACTGATAAATGAATTCAATAAAGTTGCAAGATACAAAACCAATGTGTAGCAATCTGTTGTACTTCTATACACTAATAATGAAGCAGCAGAAGGAAATTAGGAAAACAATCCCATTTACAACTGCACCAAAAACAATAAGGTACCAGGAATAAACCTAACCAAAGAGGTGAAAGACCTGTATTGTGAAAACTATAAAACTATGAAAGAAACTAAAGATGACACAAAGAAACGGAAAGACATCCCACGCTCATTGACTAGCAGAACAAACGTTAAAATGTCTGTACTATCCAAAACAATCTACAGACTTAATGCAATCCCTATCAAGATACTAACACCATTTTTCACAGAACTGGAAACAATCCTAAAATCTGTGTGGAACCACAAAAGACCCCAAATAGCCAAAGCAATTTTGAAAAAGAAAAGCAAAGCTAGAGGCATTACAATCCCAGACTTCCAAGTATATTACAATGTTGTAGTAATCAAAACAGTATAGTACTGGTACAAAAACAGACACATAGATTAATGGAGCATAATAGAAAACCCAGAAAGAAACTCATGATTATATGGTCAATCAATCTTCAACAAAGCAGGAAAGAATATCCAATAGGAAAGTCTCAACAAATGGTATTGGGAAAACTAGTCAGCTATGTGCAAAAGAATGAAACTGGACCACTTCCCCCCCACCCTTTCTTACACCATACATAAAATTAAATTCCAAAATGGATTAAAAACCTAAATGTGAGACCTAAAACTGTAAAAATCCTAGAAGACAGCACTGGCAATGATGTCTTTGACACTGGTCATAGCAACATTTTTCTAGGTAGGTCTCCTGAGGCAAGGGAAACAAAAGCAAAAATAAACTATTAGGACTACATCAAAATAAGAAGCTTCTGCACAGTGAAAGAAGCCACCAACAAAACAAAAGACATCCTGCTGAATGGGAGAAGATACTTGCAAATAATACACCAACAAGAGGTTAATATCCAAAATATATAAAGAACTTATACAACTCACCACCCCCCAAAAATAATCCAAATAAAATGGGCACAGCACATATATAGACCTTTCTCCAAAGAAGACATAGAGATGGCCAACAGATTCATGAAAAGGTGCTCAACATCGCTAATCATCAGGGAAATGCAAATCAAAACCACAATGAGATATCACCTCACACCTGTCAAATGGCTAAAATCAAAAACATAAGAAATAAAAGGTGTTGACCAGGATGTGAAGAAAAAGAAACACTTATGTACTATGGGAGGAATGCAAACTGGTGCAGCCACTGTGAAAAACTTTGTGGAGTTCCCTCAAAAAACTAAAAAGAGAAATACCGTATGATCCAGTAATTCCACTACTGGGTATTTACCCAAAGAAAACAAAAAAACACTAATTCGAAAAGATATATGCACGCTATGTTTATTGCAGCAATATTCACAATAGCCAAACTATGGAAGCAACAGATGAATGGATAAAGAAGAGGTGTATATACACAATGGAATATTACTCGGCCATAAAAAAGAATGAAATCTTGCCATTTGCAACAACGTGGACGGATGTAGAGGATATAATGCTAAATGAAATAAGTCAGTCACAGAAAGATAAATACCATACGATTTCACTCATATGTGGAATTTAAAGAACAAAACAAATGAACAAAGAAAAAAAGAAACAAAAACAGACTCTTAAATATAGAGAATGGATTACTGCCAGAGGGGAAGTGGGTGGGAGGATGGGTGAAATAGATGAAGGGATTAAGAATACACGTAAAATGGTAAGCACTGAGTAATGTATAGAACTGTTCAATCACTACTATAGTGTACATGTGAAACTAATATAACACTGTATGTCAATTATACTAAAAAAAAGGTAAAAAAAAAAAAACAAAACCCTGTCAAATTAAAAAAAAGAGAGCTCTAATAAAATCAGAAATGAAATGTTATGACTGACAACACCAAAATATAAAGGATTATAAGACACTACTACATTTATATGCCAACAAACTGGACAACCTACAAGAAATAAATTCATAGAAACATACAGTCCTCTAAGACTGAATCATGAAGAAACAGAAAACTTGAATAGATCAATTACTAGTGAGAAGACTGAATCAGTAATCAAAAACTTCCCAACAAACAGAAGTCCAGGACCAGATGGCTTACTGGTGAATTCTATTAAACATTCAAAGATTTAATACCTATCCTTCTCAACTCTTCCAAAAAATTGAAGAAGGAACACTCCCAAAATCATTTTGAGGCCAGCAAGCCGACAAGAAACCACAGAAAAAGAAAATTACAGGCCATTATCAGTGACTGACATTAATGCAAAAATCCTCAACAAATTATTAGAAAACCAAATTTAAAAATATAGCAAAAGTTCATACATCATGATCAAATGGGATTTATTCCAGGGATGCTCACAGAGTGGAGGAACTACTATTGTTAAAATGTCCATACTCCCCAAAGCAATCTACAGATTCAATGTAATCCCTATCAAAATCCCAATGGTATTTTTCCATAGAACTAGACCAAATAATTCTAAAATTGTAGAAAATCACAAAAGATCCCAAATACCGAAAGCAATCTTGAGAAAGGAGAACAATGCTGATTTCAAACTACAGAACAAAGCTATAGTAATCAAAACAGTATGATAATGGCATAAAAATGCACATATGCATCAATGAACCAGAATTGTAAACCCAGAATTAAACCTACACATACATAGACAATGAATTTACAACAAAGGAGCCAAGAACATACAATGGAGAAATAAGTCTCTTCAATAAATGGTGCTGGGAAAGCTGGATAGCCACATGCAAAAAAATGAAACTAGACCAATATCTTTCACCATACACAGAAATTAACTCAAATGGATTAAAGACTTGAATATAAGACCTGAAACCATAAAATTCCTAGAAGAAAACATAGGTGGTAAGCTCCTAAATATGGGTTTTAGCAGTATTTTTGTGAATCTGACTCCAAAGGCAAGGAAAAGAGCAATAATAAACAAATGGGATTGCATCAAACTAAAAAGCTTCTGCACAGCAAAAGAAATCATCATCAAAACAAAAAGGCAACCTATTGAACGGGAGATTTTTGCAAATCATGTACCTGGTAAAGGATTAATATCCAAGATATACAAAGAACTCCTACAACTCAACAACAAAAAAAACCTAGTTAAAAAATGGGTAGAGGATCTGAATAGACATTTTTTCCAAAGAAGACATACTGATGGCCAACAGTAACATAACAGGATGCTCAACATAACTAATCAGGGAAATACAAATCTAAAACACAATGAGATATATCTCACAATGGTTAGAATGACTATTATCAAAAAGACAAGAAATAACAAGGCTTGGAGAGGATGTGGAGAAAAGTGGACCCTGTACTGTTCTTGGTAAAGCCACTATGGAAAACGGTATGGAGATTCCTCAACAAATTAAGAATAGAGCTATATTGTGCAGCTATTCCACTTCTGGGTATTTATCTTCAGAATGCAAATACACTGATTTCTTGAAAAGACGTGTGCATTCCTATGTTCAGTGCAGCATTATTTACAATAGCTGAGAAATGGAAACAACCTAAATGTCCATCTATGGTTGAATGAATAAAGATATGGTATACATATACAATGGACTACCACTTAGCCCAGGAAAAAAAAAGTTATCTTGCTATTTGTGACAACATGAATGGACCAGGAAGGTATTATGCTAAGTGAAATAAATCAGATGGAAAAAGATAAACATGGTATGATTTCATTCATACGTGGAATCTAAAACAAAAACAAAAAAGAAATGAACAAACAAAACAAAAACTCACAGAACAGATTGGTGGTTAGCAAAGAGGAAGGGGGTTGGGTGAAATGGGGGAAGAGAGCACCTGTATGGTGACGGATGGCAAATAGCCTTTTAGTGGTGATCTCTTATAATGTTAGTTATAATGTTATAAGTGGAAACTTATATAATGTTATATACCAGTTTTGCTTTAATTAAAAAAAAAATTTCTGAGCAGGAATATCATGGTAACAATTAAGGATGATTAGTTTGGCTCCAAACAAACTAGTAGGAAACACTTAAATTTAAGCAAAAATAACACATTTAAATATCTGCAAATGAAATCTTTTGCTTTCAGTAAAAACTCTATATGCTAAGTATATGACCCCAAAAACCCACTTGTCAAATTGCTACTAAATTTGACTCACTGGACTCCTTATGTTCTTACCCCAAGTTTCTAATTAGCATTTTTAAAAAGACCTGTGTCTTAGACCTGCCTTCAACTATTATAATTGGTAAACCGATTACCTTTTCTACTTCTAGCTTTGCAGGCGCAAAATCCTCATCAAGGGCTAAGCACTGAAGAAACAGCTGTAAGGCATCACCTAAAAAACCAGCATCCTGGAGTACTTTTCCTTTCCTGAAGTAGACCTTCGATGAAAGCACAAATACACAACTTTTACTGATAGAATTATTTTTGAAAAATCAGTATCAAGAAAAAAAATGGTTTGCTTAGAAACGTGCATTTTGAAACTCTGTATGACTCTGAGAAGCCTAAAGCATTTCAAAGGTATATTTACACACTTCCCTGGAGAAGCACTTATGGAAAAATGACTCAAAACCTTATTTCTAATTATATCACTTCAGTATTAAATCCAGAGTCTTTCTTTTTTAACAGTTTTAAAATTGTCCATACAGATCATTTTCCGTCTTATTCTTAATATACATTTGCCTTGTACTAACCAGTCAAGTCAGCATGGGATTCTGTATCATTTTTCATATTAATTTATAATTTTTAGAGCATCCTTACTATATTGTCCTCAAAAGCATGGTTTCAAATGGGGAAAAAGTCATACAAAATAGTAACTTCGAGCTTAAAGAACATATATGGGACATGAACTGATTTGCCTTGGCAATTTGATAAAAAAAATTAGTAAACTGATCACATATATTTGCCTCAAGTCTTTTTTAAAAGCGCATGGGCAAGGCAACCTCCCTTGTCCCCATTTACTGTATTAAATCACTGCCTCATCTAGTCCCCATTTTCCAGCTTCTGAAGGACCTCCTCTCTTTCCATCAGTATACCTCCTCCATCAATTTTCAGTTTGGATCCAGTGGGACTAGTTGTATCTCTTTGAGGAAATTTTGCATACTCAAGTCTCTTATTTTTTTTTTCTCTGTGCCTTAAATTCAGATTGTTCTTTAGTTAGGAAACAAAGGCTTCTTAGGATTTAAAAATTGTTAGATAGCCATCCACTCAAAATACTAACCCTAGATTTCTAGAACTCTATATATTTTAAGAGTCAAGAAATCTATTTTGTTAAAACTTATAACCATAACTGAAATGCATGTCCCCTACAGGTGAAATTTTTAAATGTAGGTAAATGTAAAACAGTAACTTTACCTCAGGCCAATTTGGCAGTTGAAAGAGAACCGCATTTAAATCTTCTATGGCTGCTTTAAACTCCTGGAGACCAGCATATGATTCCGCTCGGTAAATTTTTAGAGTCACATCACTGGGCTCTGAAACAAATATTTTATAAAGGTTTATTTTTAAAATATTATTGTCCAATCCACAAAATACATACTAGATTAGGAGCTGACTTTGTGATTCCAGCTAATAACCACCAAAGTAGAGTATAGGTGCAACCCACTTACATGTTGAATTTTATCTAGAAGTTTTATCGTAAGACTATATGTGGATAATTTTAGCACAGGAAATGATGGTTTTTAAGTACTGGACATATTTTATAATATGAATAATCACCTCTAAGAAAACAAGTGTTTTCTTAAAATAGGGAGGGCATTCTATACAGATTTGAAAAGCAGGTCTTAGATGTTTAGAAGATTTGCTTCTTTATGGTAAATCTTAATTTTTTGTATACCTTAATTTCTAAATCCTCACTTATAAACAACCATACATGCAACTAGTGCACACTGAATTTCCACACTAACAAAGACTGACCAAGGCTCAACCTTAGGAGGGTATACAAGGGTCCTGATTCTGGAGGAAATGGGTTGACAATTTAAGAGGTCAAAATTTTAATTCCTGCCATTAGCACAAATGGTATTGGATCATCCCCAAACAGATTTAATTTCGAATGTTTCTGAGAAAAAGCTTTGTTGATAATTTGACTACCATCCTCTACATCTGCACTTGAGAAACCAAATTAGTATCCAATGGCATTCAGAATTCGTTAGCTGGTATCACCTGTGATACTACCATCAATTGTTACAGGTACGTAGATTCTAAATCTGAAGTCTAAGCCAAAAACTAATTTTCAGCACATCTACAGACAAATTAATCTGACTCTTCTTTTAAAGCTATTCATCTTTGAAGCCTTCAAAAATATATGCTTATGAAATAAAGCATTCATTGTGGAAAGGGTATAAAGACCCATAATGCCTCATTTAAAAAAAAAAAACTATAATAAAACTCCTCAATAGCTCCCCGGTTTACTACTTTTTAAATGATGGCTTTCCTACAGATAACTCTCAACAACGAGACTGGCCTTTTTCAGCTGATGCTTAAGAATTGGAACTATATTTTTCCTTCGAATTTATACCAATGAAAATGTTCAAAAGAAGAATGAAATATTTCAAGAAAATATTTCATGCTTCCTAAATAAAAAAGACACATCTAGAATATTTTGTCTTTTGTTTCTTAAAGTAATATAATTGGAAACCATTATCTCTGAATAAAAACACATGGAAACTGAAAGCTCAATATGATTCATCAATCAAGAATGAAGAGTCCTGACACAAAACTTGACCTGTAGGTGTTCAAAAGATTTTATTTTATCCCTGTCTTTGAGGAGCTTACAATCCAATTAGAAAATTTTATTTTATTGTGAAATTGGATCGTGTAATCTTGATTTGACGAAAACAACTGGAGTTCAGAAAATTGAGAGCCGTGCGTGCCAAAATAGGCCAAGAATGAGTAGTCAATGCAAAAGCATCAAAAAACACTGACCAATTAAGGACTGCTCACCCAGAGCTGGGGTGCTTCCAACAGCATCCTTGAGCCCCCCTGCTTTGCGTCTCAGAGAGAGGGAGTTCACTGTTGCAGCAAGCAGCCCTTTCCATTCTTGGTTCCCTTAGGGGCTTTTTTTCATTTCAAATTTTTTCTTTTACAGCAGGTTCCCATTGCATCACACTTGATGCCTTGCACATTCAAAACTTTTGACTATCAAACCCTTTTATCAATGCTTTCACTACTCATTAGAGGTTCTTTGGGTTAACACTGAAGTAAGTATACAAGAACACCAATGTCATTGACAACACCCAGCCAACGTATCACACTTCTCCACTCTGACCAAAGTGAAAAAACACTGTTTCCCCTCTCCTCTCAACACAAAAACACTCAGGCTCTTGAGATTCCCTAAAGGCGGGCCTAAGAAGTTAGTATATATTAGAAGAGAAAAGGTACACATAAAATTACAAGAGGGCTAGATTGTAAAAGTCTTGCTCCCCAATTCTTCATAGGTAACATTTTTATTAAGAACTTCAAATGTTAATGGAAATGACTTTATAAGGGGGAAAAGAAAACCTCTTCAAGCGAGTTGAAAATTCCTAAAGCTTCTTAAGAGATTAGGGTCACCCCACCCACTTATTTTAAACCCTTAATTCTAAAAAAGAGCCAAATGCACTATTTGAGACCGTTGAATCGTCAAAGCATAGTGTCTGCCCTCCATGTAAACTTCTGCAAAAGGCAATTGTAAACCACCCCCCTACCCCCCAAAAAACAAAACCCAAAAAACAACTATCAGCCCAGCTGTGTTAGTAACTCAAGTTTGAAGAGTCAACAAATGTTTCCAGTATGTTCTCTACGTGGCCTTGAGGACCCTGGAGTGAACAAGTCACCTCACTGAGCATGCTATCAGGCCATTACTGCGGGTACCCTAGTGCCTGGCACATTACAGACCCAATGTGTTGAAAAAGTGAACAAATACAAAGATGTGGTTTGGGCTAATTGTACTAAAAGCATGATTTAACTCCCAGATCTTTATCTTCAGTTCTGAGCTTTTCAACCTGCCTTCAGATTCACCAAATTTATAACTGCCTGCTATAATTTCCTCAAACTCAGTACATTTCCATTACAAAAAAAAAGTCTTGGGGTGCCTGGGTGGCTCAGTAGGTTAACTGTCTGCCTTTGGCTCAGGTCATGATCCCAGGATCCTGGGATGGAGCCCCCCGCTTCTCCCTCTCCCTCTGCCCCTCCCCCTGCTTGTACTCTGTCAAATGAATAAAATCTTAAAAAAAAGTCTTTTTATTGTATTCTCTACTAGTAACACCCCTGATTTCCCAAATTCAATCTCCAACTTTGTCAATTTTACTTCCTATATTTCTCAAATCTGTCCCTGCTCTTTTCCAATCTTAACTGCTAACAGCCTTAGTTAAAGGGTCCAGATCCAAATTTCTAAGATTTTTTCAATAGCTTGCTAACTGCTCTCCCTGCCTCCTGTCTTACCCTACCTATAGCCTCACCATCCAGAAGATCAGATAGGTATTTTAGCACAACATACAAATTCCTACACACCTGGCTGGCTCCTGACCCTCGCTCCAGCCTCACTTCCTATCATTATCAACCTTCCCACTTTAGGCTCCAGTAATACCTAACCTCACCCCGCCCCTCGTCTACCATTCTATTTCATGCCTCCTTCCTTTGCTCACAGAACTCCCTCCTTGTCAGAGCTCTACTTCAATACCCCACCTCCCCTTGGTCTGGGGAACTATTTCTCATCCAACAGGACTCAGCTCACCAATCTCTTCTCAAGATGTTTTCTTCAGAGACTACCCTCACTTGGCACATCAATAAGGATCAAGAGCAGGAACTCTGAGGTCACACTGCTTGGGTTCAACTTCTGGCCCCTCCACTTACTTACTGTGCCTGGGGCCAAAAGGCCAAACACCTCTGTACCTGTTTCCTCAGCTACAAAATTGAGGGTGTTTCCTAAAATTTATTTTTATTTAAGAAACACCACTTATTATGATTTGCAACCTTCAGAACAATCCTACGTGGGTCTAGCACTGTCCACAGCTTCCCAGATAAGGAGGCTGAGCACAGAGAGTTTAAGTAACTTGCCCAATATCCAAAAGCTAGGAAGTGATGGATTCAAGATTCTCCCTCGGGTGGTCTGGCTCCAGAGTCCTTCCTGTTCACCTCTGCAAATAACAGTATTTACCTCACAGGATTACTCAAGAGTAATATATGCAAACAGCTCAGAACAGGGCTTGGTACATTGTAAATGTTGGCTATTATGATTGTGTTCATTCACTGGATGTGCACTGCCTTCAGTCTAAAATCTGTTTCTGAGCTCCTTCCATTATTTCCTGTCTTTGTGTCCTCAAATCCTGGCTTTGCTAAATGTTTGGTGAGCAAGGAGAAATTCATTAAAATCTGTCCCCTATGCTCAATTCATGCTCCCATTTTCTCTTCTCTTAGACCCAGTAATATTGCCAGTTGTCAGACAAATAAAAACTGAGATAAAATTCTGCTTCACATTTTGAGGAAACCCGGTCTTAAGCTGCCAAGGCATTTCATGGGCTGAGGAGAGTTCTCCAGAATCCCAATTACTCATCTTTGTTCCAATCCTAAGGTTGTTTCCTTAGTCCATCTTCAAGAAACTTTCAGATTATAAAAGTTATGTTTATTTATAAAACTTGAAAAACCTACAATATTAAGAAACATCTTTTTCCCACCATAAAGAAATAACCAGTGTTGGCATATAACCTATACGTTTTTCCTACGGGTGTAGATTACATTTTTCATTTTATAGTTTTATGAACTCTACCCTATAGATAGTTTATAAACTTCTTTTTGGGCAATGTAATTAAATCCACATGGTTTTTAATGGTTGCAAAATACCCTACCATATTCACAATCTATTTAAAAATACACTACTCAGCAGTTTTTACTTCCAATGTTTGCTAATATAAAAAGTACCACAGGGACCCCTGGGTGGCTCAGTTGGTTGATCGTCAGACTCTTAATTTCCGCTCAGGTCATGATTTCAGGGTCCTGGGATGGAGCCCAGGCTTGGGCTCCACACTCAGCGGGGAGTGTGCTTGAAACTCTCTCCCTCTGCCCCTCCCCATTTGTGTGCTCTCTCTCTCAAATAAATAAATCTTTAAAAAAAAAAAAAGGGTACTACAATGAACATCTCCCTGTATGCCTTTACATATCTGTTTATTTCCTTAGTCACTGTCTATAAAGTTGAATGGCTGTGTAGAAAATTATACATACAAAGTTTCAATACATTCTGCTAGACCTCCTTTTATAAAAACTTATTGTACACAGCAAAAGAAACAGTCAACAAAACCAAAAGACAACCGACAGAAATGGGAGAAGATATTTGCAAATGACATATCAGATAAAGGGCTAGTATCCAAAATCTATGAAGAACTTCTTAAATTCAACACCCAAAGAACAAATGATCCAATCAAGAAATGGGCAGAAGACATGAACAGACATTTTTCTAAAGACGACCTCCAAATGGCCAACAGACACATGAAAAAGTGCTCAACATAGCTCAGCATCAGGGAAATCCAAATCAAAACCTCAGTGAGATACCACCTCACACCAGTCAGAATGGCTAAAATTAACAAGTCAGGAAACGACAGATGTTAGCGGGGATGTGGAGAAAGGGGAACCCTCCTACACTGTTGGTGGGAATGCAAGCTGGTGCAGCCACTCTGGAATACAGTATGGAGGTTCCTCAAAAAGTTGAAAATAGAGCTACCATACGATCCAGCAATTTCACTACTGGGTATTTACCCCAAAGATACAAATGTAGGGGTCCGAAGGTATATGCGCACCCCGATGTTTATAGCAGCAATGTCCACAATAGCCAAACTGTGGAAAGAGCTAAGATGTCCATCGACAGATGAATGGATAATGATGTGGTGTATATACACAATGGAATATTATGCAGCCATCAAAAGGAATGAAATCTTGTCGTTTGCAACGACATGGATGGAACTGGAGGGTATTATGCTGAGTGAAATAAGTCAAACAGAGAAAGACATGTATCATATGACCTCACTGATATGAGGAATTCTTAATCTCAGGAAACAAACTGAGGGTTGCTGGAGTGGAGTGGTGGGGGGGTGGGAGGGATGGGGTGGCTGGGTGATAGACATTGGGGAGGGTTTGTGCTAAGGTGAGCGCTGTGAATTGTGTAAGACTGTTGAATCACAGACCTGTACCTCTGAAACAAATCATACATTATATGTTAAAAAAAAAAGAAGAAGAAGATAGCAGGAAGGGAAAAATGAAGGGGGGCGGAAATCGAAGGGGGAGACGAACCATGAGAGACTATGGGCTCTGAGAAACAAACTGAGGGTTCTAGAGGGGAGGGAGGTGGGGTGATGGGTTAGCCTGGTGATGGGTATTAAGGAGGGCACATACTGCATGGAGCACTGGGTGTTATATGCAAACAATGAATCATGGAACACTACATCAAAAAAAATAAAACTAATGATGTATGGTGATTAACATAATAAAATTAAAAAAAAAAAAAAACTTATTGTACACTCCCACAAGCTGTGTATTTTTGTCCTAGAAAAATTTAAAAAGTCATTGTTTTAATGTACATTTCTTCAGTAAGTCTAATCTTTAAAACTATCTATTGGCTAGATTGTTTATGCATAAGAATAAACATTCCACGTTCATAATCTTTTACTCGTTCTTCTGAGTGTCTTTTTCTTAGATTTATATGTTGACCTATTTCAACAATCTCAGTGGCTAACCAAAATGCCAAATTTCTTTGCTTCTATTACTTTTTCAAGTTCAGTATGGTAGGGCTTGGTTATCATAGTTAAACCAAAAGCCGCCCGGGTGGCTCAGTGGGTTAAGCGGCTGACTCCCTTGATTTCGGATCATGATCTCAGGGTCCTGAAATCAAGCCCCCACCCGGGCTCTGTGCTCAGCGAGGAGTCTGCTTGGGATTCTCTCTCACCCTCTCCCTTTGTTTCTGCCCCTTCCTCCCACCTCATGCTCTCTGTCTCTCTAAAATAAAATAAATCGTTAAATTAAAAGCTGCCAATTGACAAGTTATTAGTGATTGATTAATAAAGTCCAGGAATAGTAGTTTGGCATACTTAAGATCATAACCATTGGATTTAGAACATCTGGGTTTATACCCCAGTTCGGACAGTTTACCTTACTCTCTAAATCTCAGTATCCTCACCTATACAATGCTTGTGACACCTACATCTTAAGACTATTGTGAAGACTACATAGACAATGCGTGTTGACAGTTAACACAATGCCTGGCACACAAATACTCAATAAATAATAGGTATTGTTAATATTACAAAATATTTCAAAATAAGCTGAATAGCAATGAGATCAGCTCTCGATACAAGGTATTAGAAATAGTACTTTTTCTTTTACCCAAATAAACCTTTGCCAGGTGAGAAACATCTTTAGGGATTGGTAGTGCAGACTGGATAAAAGGAGGGGAAAGGAAAAAAAAAAAAGACTGATCGCATCCTACAAGGGGTGGGGTGGGAATGTGAACAGAAGCTTTTGTCTTACATTTTAGAGTCTGTCATTCACCTTCTACAGTTAAACATCGTAACAATTTTGAAAAATATTTTTACAATGCAAGGCATAGAATACTATATAAATTCATTTAAATTCTCACTTGAATGTATCTAAGCCTCTTAGAAATATTCCACTAAATAGAAAAACCAATTCTGAATACACCAAAGGTTAATATATAAATAACTAAAAATCTAAGATAACAGAGTTTTGGTAAATTTTGCATTGTTTGATGGATAAAGAACAGATTAAAAAAACATGGAAATTATTTAAAACAGAGCACTTAATATTTACATAACCCGTTTTCCCATCTTCTATATCAATAAGAATATGCCATTGTAACTAATCTTTGTAGTGACCCTGATGCATTGCAAAAATCCTTAAAATGACTTCTGAATTAAAGAAAAGGTGAATCAGACATTTACTGCATACAGGCTCCGTTTGTTAGAGATCAATTAAGCAATAAGCCCCTTTTCTCTTCAATAAATGCCAATTTGCTGCGATTTTAAAAGAAATAAAAAAAAATACAAACTCCATAAGGACAGGGTCTTTATTTTGTCCACTTCTGTATTTCCAGCACCTAAACACGCCATGTATGTAGTAAGAACTCAGTAAATACCTGCTGAATAAGAATACGTGAGATTTATGATTTATATGCTAATTTTTAAAATCAATTTGAGTCTCAGAAGCAATATCCACATACCTGGTGCTTTTGCTTTCAGTTCTAACTTGGTTATTTACTTGCCTTAAGAAAGGCACTTAAAATTCTTGGAGCTCTCTTCTTCAATCTGTGAGTTAGGAATGCTAAAGTTGCCCTCCTACCTCACATGATCTTTTCTAAGGATCAGTTAAGATAATGGCAAGGAAAATATTTTGTGAACTATTAAACACCATATTAAGTGTCAATGTTAACTGTTTCAAGTGTTTTACAGATTAAGTTAGGCCGTATGAAATTTACTGATTAAATAAATTTAAATCTCTTCACATTAACCTAGTTAAGATATTAAGCACCTTTACATTTTCTTCAAGTGTATTCAGATTTACCTATAATTTGACTCATCTTTTTATAACTAAAGCCTTTCAGGATCTGTATTTTATCGATGGATGCTAAAATGTTACTACTAATTCACATATATAGGCTAGAATCAGGATTTAACCCTCACTCTGGTAATATTATTAATGTGGGAGAGAGAAAAGGACAGGGCTTGACATCATAAAATTTAAATATTAGCTAAATCATCTTCTAGTTGTAGCACAACTTTTACATTTAAAAAATATTTTTTTAAAAGATTTTATCTGAGAGAGAGAGCAAGAGACTGAGGGAGAGCATAAGCAGGGGGAGGAAGAAGGGCAGAGGGAAAAGCAGACTTCCAATTCCCCAATTCGGGGCTGGATCCCAGGACCCTGAGCTCACGGCCTGAGCAGAAGGCAGATGCTCAACCGACTGAGCCACCCAGGCACCTCTAAAATTTTTTTAATTAATATTTGTTAGGCATTTATTCTGTCAGGCACCATTCAAAGCATT
Source organism: Halichoerus grypus (assembly GCF_964656455.1). Lineage (NCBI taxonomy): Eukaryota > Metazoa > Chordata > Mammalia > Carnivora > Phocidae > Halichoerus > Halichoerus grypus. Next base: position 183,134,213 of record NC_135714.1, read on the forward strand.
TTACATCTCAATTCTCCTAACAGCCCTAGGTAGTTGTTACTGCTGTTATCTATCTATGAGTTATCATCTATCTACGAGATACTATTCTCGCTTTTCAAATAAGGAAACCAAAACAAAAAGGTTAGACAACAGGCCCAAGGTCAGAGAGTAAGTGGAGGGCTGTGCTGGGACTCAAGCCCAGGCCAAGAGCTGCCAAGGTTCACAGCTTTAACCACTAGACCACACAGCCCCTCCACTGCCAACTGCCTCAATTTCCTTCCCAGGTAAGGGTACTCCACAGGATTCTTTGTGAGGATCAAAGGATAAACATTTTTTTAAATGCTTGATAATAGGCAAGAACTATATGATTAATACTAAAGACAAAAATTTACAAGTATTTTAAATAAACTGTTCTCCCCCTTATGACCTTTATTTTTTTTTTTTTAAACCAGTTCAAACTGTAAAGTACAATGTTCTTTTGTCTTCTTTTGGGAGGGAGGGGTGTATATGGGGAGGAGGCAAGTCAGTGTAAAAATTCATTAAAAATAAAAGGAAAATAGCATAGCAAAGTGGGATCATTTCAACAGGCTCTTAAGTATAAAGATCTAACACAGAAAAGACTTTTACATAATAGCCCTGAACTAAAGGGACAGAAAGTTATGAAACATCTGAGTTAATACCAAAAGATCAATAGATTAAATGTTATCTAAATATATTTCAATTCGACAGAAACTTATGTAATCTCAGTGGGAAACTTCTGATTTTGGAAAAGGTTTTCAAAGTTTCCTTTCTTGTCAACAGGGATAAATTTGGATGGGTGTGGGCTAACTGCAGACTAGATTATCTTTTTCTAGTTAATAGTATTTAGTTTTTCATGATAAGAATTCTACAAAGAAATTGTAGTGAAGGTCTTTTTTCATTATCAACAATGAAAAGTATCATTAGTAACTCCATCTGTACCATCTTAAACACATTTCAAACGCCCATCTAGTTAACTAGCTGACTCTGAAAAAGTTAAAGCCTAACTACAGATTTATAACTCTACTAAATGTTTTTATTTACCCCTATAAATTGTTAGAACACTTCATATCTGTACTTTACCAACTATAATTTGTTAACTCTAAGATTTTTTTTTTTCCCTCCTATGTTGCACTAAAAATTTATGGGATGAAAAAAGTTATCCTTGTTACTAACATTCAGACACATTTTTGAGAATGGAATTAATGATTTTTGAAAGACCTCAGACGAGGGAAAAATAGGCTAATGAGGTGAAAGACGACTTGAGTTCTAGTCCCACAAAAGTAAGATATAAGTAGCTGAACAGGCAAAATTCCCATGTGCTGACTATGCAGACTGTCTTTAAAAAAGGCGAGTAGATACGGGTTTTTTTCTGTTAAAAATAATATCCTCAATCCAAGGCCCCAAATCTTCCTTAATTAAAAGATTACTGGTTATAGAACACTAAGCCAGACCTTAAATTAGTAAATGTGCTCACTGTTCTGTAGATTAAGACCTGAATTCTTATTAAGTGCCTAATTTAATTCTTACGGAGTGCAGTATTTAATACTGCATAGTGCTATCAATAAGTTTCAGCCTTTATTTAATACTAGCGACAAAGAAAACTTCCCTGGAAATGTGTCAAACATTTTCAATGGATGAGCTATAAAGCCAGGGCCAACCCCAGTGCAACATTTAGGAGAAATGGAGGATGTAATGTTGCCTCTACAACCAGCTACCTGTGTGACCGTAGGCAAGTCATGTCACTGCCGTAGCTTCTGCTTCATTTTTAAAATGAGGACCATGGCCTAGATGGTCTGCACTTCCTCACTCCAACTTTATTTACCCAGAAAGGCGGAGCTGTCTGTATCAGAATTTTGTATTCCAACTAGTCCTCTTTTGTTCAGGGTCTACCATTCTACTCCATTTTATAACTGCCTACACTTCCCATAAGGATACTGAAAGATATGAAAATATGCCAAGTTTATGTTTTGAACTCTAAAGGTATTAAATAATTAAATAATATACTATCACTAGTTCAAAATGACTAAGCACAAAAAGAGTTTCAGTTACAGTTAATCAATTTACCTAATACCGATTTATATTTTCGATGTCTTTCTCCGGGATTATTCCCGCCGGCATTACTTATGCCAAGAAAGACTCCAATCTTGAAATACCCTTTATTTAACACAAGATTTAACAATGACACTATTGACATTTTGGGCCTGATAACTGTGTGGGAGGCTGTCCGGCGCACTCTCCGATGTTCAGCAGCATCCCTAGCCTCTACCCATGAGATGTACCAGCACTACTCCCACAAGGGGTGGCAACCAAAAAAGTCTCCAGGGATTACCAGATACTGCTCTAGATAATGTCCTCTGGGGGGTAAAATCCACCCGGGGTGGGGGAACCACCGATTTAAAGAACTATTCATTCTCCCTTGGTAAGTCTGGCTGTGTCCCCTAAAACCACCTTAAGAGTGCTAACCTAGGCTAAGAAGCCGAAGCTGCTTCCGAAGAAACGGACAAAAGATCTAAAAGGCTTTTCCCCACAGCCTGATCAAGAATGGAAAGGCAAACAAACGTGTCAAAGAACTCATCTGAGACTACCTCTTCATCTTGACCGTGAACTAGGGGTATTCGAAAAGTAAGCACACGTGTGTTTACGAAATAAGTATGGTCTGGGAATAGATAGGTAAACCATCAAGAAAAACCAGTGCTGCAGACGTTTTCAGGTAAGCCCGGACACCCCCGGGTAGCTCCGACACCCGCCCCAAGCCCAGTGGCCGGCGGGGCCTCCCGGAGCTGGGTGCGGGCGCGGAGCTCCCGCCACGCCCACCGGACGTCACCCGTTACACAACCCCCCCCACCCAGCTTATGCAATTCTGCCCTCCCGCGGCTTCCAATTGCCCCAGTGACTTTTGTGGGGTACGACGGTAAACGTTGCACGCCTAGCCTCGGCTGGAGAGATCCTCTCCCCGCCCCGGCTGCCGTTTGCCCGCGGCGGACTCGGCCCGGCCCGGCCTGGCCGGCCAATTACAGGAAAGAGCGCGGCAGGAAGCGAGCGGCCGCTCCGGCTTGCCCAACTTCCACCCCATCCCGCGCTCCGGCGGCCTGGCCCCGACCACCCGCTCCGCTCGGGACGCTCCCTCCTGACCGCAAGGCCGCGGCTGAGGGAACCCCGAGCTTGTGCGCCCCTCCCCGCGCCGCGTCACAGTCGGCTCCGAAGGCGATCCCCATTGTGACCGAAGCACCCCGGGGCGCCGCCCCCTCCCACACCCTCCAGGACCCCGAAACCCTACAAGCGGGAGCGAGGCGGCCTCGGGGAGGCAGAAAAGGCCCCCTGGGGCGCAGACGAGCTCCGGGTAGCCGGCCCGTCGGGAAAAGGAGGGTGGGGTCGCCCGGGCCCACGCCGCATCCCCGCGCGGTCACCTGCTCTCAGCGCCTCGCAGGCGGCGGCCAGGGCCTCCCGGTAGCGCCCCTGGTGCAGCAGTTCCCCGAGCCGGCCGGCCGCGCGGGCTCGCTCCCGCTGGCCCGGGAACCACTTCTCGGCCAGGTGGTTGAGGACGACGCTGGTTCTGAAGCCCGAGGCGGCGATGGCGGCGGCCAGAGGCGGCGGCCGCGGAGTGGTGCCCTCAGCATCAGTGGCGGCGGCGGGCGGCAGCCGGTCCCGGCAGAGGCGGCAGCGGGCACGGAGCTCTCTCCGCAGGCAGCGACGGCAGTAGCTGTGGCCACAGGGCACGGTCACCGGCTCGCTCAGGAAGCCCCGGCAGCCCAGGCAGCTGAGCAGCCCGCCCGCACCGGGGTCCGCGCCCGCTGCCAGGGTCGCGCTCCAGCCCAGCCCGTGGCGGAGCCGGTAGTTGAGCACCAGGCAGTCCACCAGGGTGCCGAGGCACTCGGGCCTGACCGGGGCCCCGCGGCGCAGCGCCGCCGCGTACGCCTCCAGCGCTCCCTTCAGGTGGCCGCCCAGCGCCAGCAGCTCGCCGCGGTGGAGCAGCAGCTCCCAGCGGTCCGACTCCGCCGCCACGCGCTCCAGCCGGTCGCCGCTGCCGCCGCCCACTTCCCAGAACCGGCCCCGGCTCCGCGGCGTGGGGGCCATCTCCCGGCTCCCTCCTGAGGAGCTCCTCGCCACGTCCGGAGAAGACATGGCCCGCGGAGGGCTGCTCCTCCGCCGCCGCCCGCCGCCACGGTCGCGGAGCCTCCGGGGCGCGCGGCTCCGCACGCGGCCCGCGAGCTGGGGGGCGTGGCGCGCGGACACAGCGGGGCGGCGCGCGCCCGGGAAGCCCCGGGGGCGGGGCCTGGCGGGCGCGGGGCGGGGCGGAGCTTCGCTGAAGCGCCCGGGACTCCCCCGCACGGCCTGCGCCCCGGGTCCCGGAGGAGCCTACCGCCTGGCCCCGCCCCTTCCGAAACCCCTTCTGGGGAGGAACCCGAGGTCAGATGATCCCCCAGCGGGGATCTAATTGGCTTCTCCCGAAATAGGGGCCTGGCGTGTAATTGAACAAAGCCCCTAGGAGCCCGGGCCTGCAGCCTCTTCGCCTTTCCTCTGGACGCCTACTCTCACCTGGCAAGGCTTCTCTCCTAATGCCTGCTTGGTGGGTGCTTTTCTGCCGGCGGCTAGCCTCCCGGGACTAAAGCCCAGATCGCCTGCACTCCCCCGACATACCCGGCGTCCTGAGTGGGCACCCGCCCTCCCTCCCTGGCGGGTGGGAGCTTCCCCGTGTAGATGTCAGGTGCACGTCTGCATTTTCTTTACACCCAAGTTACAGACGGACATGTAGAGGCAGAGGACCTAAGAATGCGCGAAGTCAGTCTGATGACTTAGTGACTCCTCAAGTCTAGGCTAGGTCAACTTTAGAAACAAAATAACCCCACCCACATTCCTGAGCAGACTCCCTCCAGAGGGCAAAACAGTTTTCCAGGGTGGCAAGTTACTGCTGCCTTTCCAGTTTAAAACTCACCCCCACATTCAGGAAGAAAGCCCACAGGTTCCCAAGGTGTCAGACGGTCCTCTTCACATCTCATTCAATGCTCCACAGCTGGCTAAGGCCTATATTTGACATTTTTAAAGAGAAATCACCAAGATGAATAGTTTTCATATGTCAGTCACAATAACCCTACAACCCAAGCAGGGTCTGCAGTATTGCCAACAGAAGAAAAAAAATGATCTGGGTTTTATATAATGGACTATATTTCCTTTAAACTTGATGTCAGAGTTTAAAGCTCTCAGCTGAAAATATAGATTTGATTATAGGCTACTAGATTGTTAATGCTGGAAGTGACTTAGAACTTTTAGTCCTTTTTCAGATGGTTAGAAACAGTGACCCAGAGAGGGAAGGTTACCTGCCCCAAATCACACAGCTAATAATATACAGAGGCTCTGCTCCCTTCTTTCATTTCACTTTTAGGTTACTATGTTAGATCTTAGAAATATATTGCAGGAGATTTTCAAAATGAAGTTGGTAAATGGAATGTTAACCTGAGCATGCTATGCCTGAAATTGGCTAACGTTTAATTAACATCCTTCTTTATATGGAACAGGCAGTTAGGCTCAAAACTGCTTTGAGTTACATATGTTTTTACTACACAATGAACAAATTTTGTAACTTCAGAAAAGATGTAGATATATTGCCCCAAAAGGAACAAGGAAAAAGCTTGCTGAGGAAAAACTGAGTTCCCACTCCGACAGGGTGCCCGGGCAAACTGGTTCATTTACCATTCCCATTACACCTGAAACAAACTATAGCCAAGAAACAAGGAGCAACTCCTAATCATTTGATGTGGGGAATGTTAGGATTAATTCATAAGCATAACCCTGAATTTAATCCTCACCCCCCCATATTACTACCTTCCCTCAATATTAATAAGAATGACTTTAGTCAGATGCCCACATACTCATTGGAGACTTGAAACAGTAAGTGGTAAAACAAATATCCATATGTAGATGGACATTGACTTTTTGTGATACATTCCTGTCCTTAACAGCCACTGACAAACATGTACAATGATAACTACTTAATACATGTGTTCATGATTATACATGAAGTATAAATTGATAAATCTGCTTATAGTTCTTTCAGATATAGTTCGAATCAGGTTTTATTATGGAATCCCCCCCACCAAAGTAAAATGTATGGTTTAGAAAATAGTGTGAATCTGTCATTTGGAGTTTCTTTCCCTAATAAATGTGACATGACCACATCTGATTCTGGTGTGAAATAAAATGGTACAATTACAATAATGTAAGAGGGAAAAAAAAATGGGACCGTGGGAGGAATCTTGCCGTGATCTCCTTGGCATTTGTGAATGGTTATAATTCATGTTTGCTGGTTTATACATTTACATAACTGGTTCTCATTTATGTAACTTATTTATGTAAGAGACTGTACCGCCTCTCTGGCCTTTGTGTGCTGCACAATTTCCCTCTGAAACAGGAAGTCCGGGGCAAAACAATCCCGGGCTGTAGACAGGTCACTCTTCCATCATTTCGTGCCACCAAAAGAGGATATGTATGCACTTTGATGTGACTGCCTTTAAATTAAGAGGAGAGAAAAATTAGTATTCATTCATTTTCCAAAATTCGGACTTGGGTCTCTGGCTCGCCAGGCAGGCTGCAGAGGAGGAGAGGGAACCCATGAAATAGCCCCCTGGCCGGAAGGAGTGCCCTGGGGTGAAGCTCTCCCCTCTTTTCCTGCGAGCGTAAAGTAGTAAAATCATGAGATTTGTATTTCATTTCAGTTTTTTAGTGTTGTCTTCTAAAATAGATCAGTTATGTAAGAGAGTAAGAAGAAAAGCATATCTGTTTCCTAATTTGGAAAATGCTTATCACCATCATTCCCTTCCTCCCCCCCTCCCCCCCACCACACCAGAAGGAGACTTTTCCTGATATAGTTAGGTAAACTCCTATTTAAGAAAAACGTAACATAGTGCTTTTCCTGGACACGAGTCAGCTGAAGATGTGTATTTGAGCCTTTTTTTTTTTTTTTTTTTTTGCCGTGGGTGAATTTACCATTTGTTTCTTCACATTCTTACCATTAAAAAAGAAAGACCAAATTTAAGCTTTAAAGAGCCAAGCAAAATTATGTCCTCTTCCTGATTTATTGCAGTTGGTAACATTCTAGTCACTGCATGGAAAACAGTAAACTCTAAAGTCCAATATAATCAGTACACACCCAATAGCATATCTGAACATAACGCACAGATGAAAGGGTCTTCAGAGACCACCTCTCATAGCCCTCATTTTATGTGTGTGAGAACACTAAGATCTGAGAAACTCCTAGTTTAACGGAAGTCATACCAGAGGGGCAATCTGGGGACCTGGGGCTGCCCATTTTTGTGCTCTCTATCTGGAAGGAAGTCATCTGGCCTCCTTGAGCCTCATTTGCCATCTGTAAACTGAGGGACCTGGAACCATCTCTCAGGTGCCTCTGCCTCTGGGGCTGAGCCCTAGGGGTTTGTTTGAACACAACTGAGAGGAGGCAGAGAGTCTTCCAAGCTCAGGAACACAGCAACGTGACACCTGTTACATTTTCGCAGAGGCAAGGCTGAGAATGGAAGAAGGGGGTATCAGGAAGCACACTTTGCTGATGCACACCCAGGCCTGTCCGGGGGAGGGGAGACCAATCTCTGGGATGTGAACATTTCCAGTCACAGACCAGGGATCTCCCACCGCACACACTTCCTCACCCCTACTGTAATTCTGTGAGAGGCTGGAGAAAAGTCTGGGTGGGGGGGGGATGGTTATATAACTTGGGCATTTGTAGGGAAGTTTATATAAGATGCTAAAAATACAGTATATGATTGCTATAATGGTGTTCTAAGTGAAAAGCCCTAATGAGGACAACCTGAGTAGGTTAAATAGAGGTGATGCTAAATAGATATCTAAACCCAATTGTCTGCAGCGACTACTGTCTAAGCAAGTACAGTTTACTACTCATTATTAAAATATTCTGTTATCTTCATGGCGAACACTGTCAGTGTGTTCAGGGGGCACTACACTTACCATGGGCGCCCTTCTTAATTCTTCTTTCCAATACTCTAAAAAATCTAGAAATACTAGGTATGTAACCCATATTCTATTTTATTGGTAGTCAAATTGATAAAATGAATATATTTCCCAGTATTAAGCTGTGAGAAAGAAAGAGACACAGGAATAAATCCCATATATTATTTAACAAGCTTTAAGAATTAACCACATATGGATTCCTCTGGTACTCTCTGTCTTCCTTCCTTGTCTGCACCCTGCCCCGTGTTTTATCACTTATCATCATTTAGCACTTATCATCATCTCATATATTATAATTTGTCTCCACCCTCAAGAATGCAAGCTCCCGAAGAGCTGTGATTTCTGCCCATCCTGGTCACCGATGTGTCTCCAGCACCTAGGGCACTGAAAAGACACTAGACAATCTTTGTTGAATGAGTCACTGACAAATTAATATCACCTAACATTCTTCATTCTTGTTAGTGATGAAAATACATTTACCACTAACACAATAGGACAGTATATTTTCTTCATCTCTCCTCTCTTTCTCTTATACTTTTCACCTAGTCTGCCAAAAGATCTTTTTGGTTCTGCCTTCAGAATATATGGAGAATCTGACCCATTCTCACTGCTCCCTCCGCCCCTGACCTTTCACCCCTTCCCTTCCCCCCTCCACAATCCCACAGTCACCCTGGCCCAAGCCACCATTTCTCCTCCTAAAATAACACAATCAGTTTGTTATTCTTTAGATAAGAATTTTGCAAGTGGAAACATATAAAGAAAATTATACTCAGCAACACTATATACATTTATGCACATCAGAAAAACAAAGAAATATATAGTTGAAAAAGTTCGAACTGTGCAGGTCCACTTATATGTGGATTTCTTCTGATAAATATAGGACAGTACTGTCAATGTATTTTTTCTTAATAATATTTGCTCTAGCTTACTTTATTGTGAGAATACAGTATAAATACATATAACATACTATATATATGTTAATCAAATGTTTGTGTTATTGGTAAGGTTTCGGCCAACAGTAGGCTATCAGCAGCTAAGTTTGGGGGAGTCGAAAGTTATACATGGGTTTTCGACTGCGGGGGTCAGTACCTCTATCCTCTGCATTGTTCAAGGGTCAACTGTAAAACCACCTAACATAGCAAATGAAGCTTTAATAATTTGAAAATTATAAAGCACTAATAATCTGGATAGAATCTAGCATGATTATTACTATTATCATTTAGAAACGCCTGCGAAACTGGAAGAGTAGAAAGTCTTCGAAGATTTGAGAAGACTTGGTGGGATGCCTACACGGGTCAAAAAATCTTGGAGCCATCCCCAGCTTCTCTCTTTCTCTCCTATTTCTCTCACATACACAAGGCTAGCAAATCGTTTTGGTTCTACCTTCAGAATGTATCCAGAATGTGACCCCATCTCTCTCTGCCCCACCCTGGTCCCAGTCACCAGCGGCATCTCACACCTGGATTACCGCCACAGCCCTCTAACTGGCTCCAAACCCCTTTGTTCTCTTATCAGCACAACAACCAGGGCAATCACCTTAAAACATAAACAGTATGCTCCTCGAAACACAGAATTTACTCCTCATTTGAGCTCCGGAGAAAATCTAAAGTCCTAATGAGTGACTCAGAAGTCAGGCCTTGATCTATCCTACCCACCAGCCTTTCTGATCTCATCTCCTGCTGGTCTCTCCATTCTCACTCCTCCCTGGACTCACTGGCCTCCTCAGGGCCTTGGCCCTTTCTGTTCTCCTGGCCTGGGATGCTCTTCTAATATATACGCTCAAGGCTGCTTTCTCTCTTTTCCTTGAAACATTTGTGCAAATGGCACCCTCTCCGTGATGACTTTTCTGGTCTCCCAATCTCTCTGCCCTGTTCTTATATCTTTAGAGTTTATCCCTAATATACTGTATGTTTATTTTACTTACAAATTCCACAAGGGAAACTTCAGGGACAGGGGGACAAGCACAAAGGGCTGAATGATCGAGATATTATTTATGTATATAATAAACAGCTTTATTTACTGTTGGATTTTCAGTGCTTAGAACATATAATAGGTCCTCGATAAAACAACAACAACAACAACAAAGTGTTGAATGGCAGAATAAGGAAGGGGTTTTGGTGCTACACACGGGAATACGTGTGCTTTGCTGCCCACCTTCTTCTTGTGATGGCTACAGTCATTGTGCCACTGCTAGAGGGGAGAGTGAAGTTTATGGAATTAAGGATGTGGCATGGAACCTATAACATGGTTTCCTCTGCCAGATCTAACAAAATAATAATTATATTTAAGAAAGAGAAGTAGAAATAAAGTTGCAGCGTCAGCTTACTTGAAAAGGAATCACGAATCCTAGCACCGAGTAAATGTACTTTTGGAAAATTCATGTATGTCCTGGCAAGCTGCTAAACTCATTGTGCCCATCAACTACAGAGGAACCCCCACCTCTGCCCCCCTCCGTGCAGTTTCATTTCATTTGTACATTCCCAAGGTTATACAACTTGGTCAGGCTATCACCTGGCTCAGAGGATAAAGGCATCCGATGCACCTTTGCCTGGCTCATTTTCAGCTGCTGTGTGACTTTTTTAGAATCGGAGTTACTGAATTGTAAAAATTTAAGACTGCAACTCACGGAAGAATGAGTGATGTGTATAAAGTGAACATGTGTATAGTTTCCTCTGAAAGACTGGAGTAAGTTATTTGGATGGGATAGGCATTTGAGTTGGTGAAGGAGATCCAGCATGTTAAGTAGGCTGTGAGTAGATTAGGCCAGATGACCTGTGTCCCGAGATGGTCCACAAGTTCTCCAAAAAGGAGAGATGTTGACTTCGGGTAATGGAAGAGTTCACAACCAGGAGATGAAAATGTACAGAGGAGAGAGTCAGGGCAAGGAGATAATGGTGGAATGAGCTACCAGGTTAGAGGTTGAAAGTTAAGAGAAAACCAGAGGAAGAGGAAGATATAGATTGTATCAGGTGGATACGTGCTACAGAACCATCTTTATTCAGTGTCCAGTGCGTGCTATAAGCCAGGCTGGCTTAGGGCCTTGGACAAGAGAGAAGGATCTTTTTCTATCCCTTTTCCGATTCTGAAATAGCTAGATGAAGGGACATTCTTTCAGATTTAGCGAAATAAATTAAGTAAACAACACAGACTCTGTCATCCAGTACGGAAAACTAATTATCATAAAAATAAACCGTTTTGAACAAGTTTAAAAATGATGGATACATCAAAATACTACAAAGGGAAGTCAGGCCCAACCGAAGTTTTAGGTTAGTCAAGAAAGACAGTGATGCTTTCCCGTGATCCATCCTTTGGTGTTTCTGTCAATAACAGAACACTGAGCTGGATGGTCCAGGGATCTCACCCTATAAGATAGTTCCTACATTCTTATGTCATGTCTTAATTCATCCCATTAGCTCCCTTATGAAACCAAATCACAAACACATAATAACTTCGAATAAAATGCCTTGCCATCAAAAATGTCTCGATCGGAGCTGTAAGTAAAATGTGAAGCATAGGAATATGTTCTGGTATGTGTATCGGTTTATGATGACCCCTTCTCCCCCTTAACAAACAGGCTGGTTCATATGAACTCCCAGAATCCTGGCCACTAATTTAATCTGATTCTGACCCCGATCTTTGTAAGAATTCAGGACTTGACGTCTCTGACTCTGACTCATTTGTTAAGTGACGACACTTCTCATCCAGTGTGGAGGGAACCAAACATTCCTGCAAACCCATTTATTACCAGGGTGACTTCGCTATGGGTGCCTTTGACTTTAGAGGATTTATTTATCCCAGTATCACTGTATCATTCTCCCCTATTACATCAACTCAGGCCTGAAAGAATTAAGGCCTATCCCATAGCCAGTGCTTCTCCAGATTTACATCAAACCTTTCTGAGCAGAAGGGGCATTTTGAGTAATAGAACAGCTCCATTTTTGTTTCTCCTAAATTTGGTGTAGCCAAGTTATTTGACTCCAAATATAGCTAGATAGCTCAAATACAGCTCGCATTAGCTGCGAATACTAAGCTTTCATCTATAATTGACCCTTAAACAACACAGGTTTGGACTGTGAAGGTCCACATACAGGAAGATTCTTTTTCCATAGAAACAGTACAGTCTTATAAATATATTTTCTCTTCCTTATAATTTTCTTAACATTTTCTTTTCTCTACTTGCTTTATTGTAAGAATACAGTATATAATACAAATAACATATAACACATGTGTTAATAGAATGTTTATGTTATTAGTAGGCTCTCAATAGTTAAGTTTTGGGGCAGTCAAAAGTTATACTCAGATCTTTGACCAGGCAGGGGTCAGCGCTCTTACCCACCCCTACCCCTCTCATGTTGTTCAAGAGTCAACTGCGTATCTGTTAAAACAGCTTGCTTCGAAGAATATTTTGGATTTTTTAATATGATAAATCAAACTTGGTTTGTGTTTATCTGGAAACAAAAAGAGCTACTTATATGTGTAAGAAAAGTGTGCATATGCAGAGACGGTGTCAGTTGAAGGACACTGTGTCACGCAGTTATGCCAAAAAGCATCTCACCCAGAGGGTAAGCCTCCTGGATTCTGGGTACCTATGGGAAAAGTTTCTCCAACTCTGTGTATGATGAGGAGGTTGTAACACATAATTTCTAAAGTTCCTTCCAGCTCAGAGAGACTGTAATTTTTGAACAAATACATCCCCTGCCTTTTGATAATTTTCCAGTGGAAAACGATGCAGGCCCACGTGTAAAATCTTTAATTTTGTCATTAGAAGCCCCCCATCCCCCCCTCCCGCCGAGGTTTTCCAGTCCCCGTGGAGGCGGTGTCTACGCATGCGCGCTGTGCTTCCGCCCGGGCCTGGGCGGGGTCTCTGAGTTTGAGGGGTGGAGTCCCTAGCCTGAGGGGCCTGCCGTTGCAGAACGAGGACAAAGGGTGGTGTGACGTTGTCGGTAGGTCACAATGGGCAAGAGAGGGTTAAAGGTGGCCCCGGGGTTGGTCGCAGGGAAGGCTCAGGAGGCTGGCGGGCGTTTGCGATTGGCTCAGGTTGAGGGATGAAAAGCAGTAGCGGTGGGGACCAAGGGGGCGGCTGGGGGAGGCCCCTCCCTAGCGCGACCCGCGTCTCCTGCCCTCGGAGAGTATGTCAGGCTTGTCCCCGGCAGGCTGCAAAAGGCTGAGTGGTGGGTACTCAGCGCCCCCGCACCTTCCTGGTTGCTCCCCTCGGAGTGCTCCGGAGCGCAGACCAGGCTCAGCCACCTGTCACCGAGGGCCGGGGAGCGCTGGTGGCCTGCCTGTGAGGTGTGGTGAGGGAGGTGTGGAGGAGCCCCAGAGAGCTGTCTTGGTAAAAGATAGCCATGCCGCGAATCTGTGTTCCCATATTACACAGCGGAAAGTAGTGTGCAGTGAGCATTTGTATTACCTCCGCGGGGACACTGCAGCTACATCTGTACAAGGGAGAGCGTGCTCTATTCAAGTACCCACCGATCTTTGAGAGAGACTTTATCCAGATCAGCAAAAGAGAAAAGTGATTGATGTACACCATGTGCTGGTGGTGACCTTGAGCGTCACATCCACCAGCCCAGCAGCACCTGATAGAACTGTGATGCCGGCCCAGCCAGCCGCATGCTAGGAGAAGCATGTCAGGTGTGGACGACACCCAGGGAAGAGGCCTCAGGCCTACTAAGACCTTGGAGCCAACCAGGCAGCTTCCCTTGAAGTTTGTAAAGATAGCCATCCAAGTCATGAGAAACAACAGCCCCACCTGAAGCTTGCCACTGGCCACATTTTTAACCTTCAGCTGTGTCCCCTTCAGGTACAAGAGATCTTTTTTTTTTTCTTTCACTAGGAAAACCTTGTTTACCCCCAAGACCACCATGGAGGCTTACCGCTGTACCTAGGTCATCCCAGCGAAGGCCACAGGGGACATACCTGTGTTTGAGGCAGAGCTCAGTGGTTATGGAGCCCCATGGACAAGGGGATCACCATCAGGTCAACATCAGGAGCTTCCCCATCGTCCGTGAGGTGTTTGGGGCCACCTCCTCTCATTATGAACTGTGCTCATGGAAGTACACCCTTTCCTAATCACAGTGCCTACGGTGCCTGACAGAGGGGCAGCAGTGGTCGTGATAGACAGCACAGCAGGGCCTGTGGACAGTGAGGCAACGGAGTACAGACTTGGCACATTAATACAGCACCAGCAGGGAATAGCCTTCATGGATCCGGCGGGAAGTGGAACCCCCATGTCCATGACAGGTGCTTATGCTGTGGCCTCAGAGGTCTTCACATAGTGGGAGGAAGTGCTTGCTTCTAGAGCGTACTTGCAGCATGTCAGCAAGAGCTGCTGGTCCCTCCCCGGTGGGTAGCACGTGTGTGCTGACTGCAGGGCAGAGACGACCAGCAAGCCCGTTGCAGAAGCAGCTAAAAGCCTCCCAGCAGACCTCTTGCCTCAGTCTTGCAGAGGGAAGGCTACACAGTGGACTGTGTAGGCTACACGGATGGAAGCCCGAGAGCCCCCCAGCCCAAGGCTGAAGCCCAGAGGGAGTGAAAGCAAAAGGACAGAATTCCACCAGAAGTCCATTCCAACACCATAGGACTGGGGAAGACAGACAACCCTAATATCATCCTTCTTCTGCTCCTTAACTCCCTAACATAGGGGTGAAGAAAAGGAAAAAGCCCCAGCTGCCCAGGAGGCTGAGGACACAACTCCTCCCCCATGAAAACAATAGTCTCAGCCCTACCACAAAGGAGTCTAGGTTATCCCAAAATTGAGAGGAGCTGAACTACCACTAGTTCAGGGTCTTCAAGCAGAAAGTGTTCTTCACAAACTTCAAAGCCTGTCTAACTGCACAGAGTAGAGAGGCGAACATCAAATCCAAGACGGTGGAGGAGTTGGCATGGGGGCCACCATGCAGTCATCTCAGTGTGACTGGGGCTAGGGATCACTGGGACCATATCTGAGACCAAGGACAGAGTAATTTTGAAGCCTATCAGAAAAGGAGTTAGAGCATGGAGATCTAGGTATTTCCAGTTTAGCTTGCCTTAGATTTAAGTAAATAACTTTAAAAAATGAATAAAATACATTCTAGGAATTAAGGAAAACAAAACACCATAAAGCACAATTCAAAGGCACATATCTTTTCATCATGAAATTCACGTACGTGTGTTGGTGAGAGGAGTCTGGTAGGTGATGGAAGAATCCGAAAACACCTGTATTCACACCGAGAGCGAAACTGTGACTCAGTGGGCCTATGCTGGTCAGAAGAGAAGTCTCTTACCTTCTTTCTTAATATCTTTGGACTGCTGTAACAAAAATTCATACACTGGGTGGATTATAAATAAACATTTGTTTCTCACAGTTCTGGGGGCTTGGAAAGCCAAGATTATGGTGCCAGCAGATTCACTGACTGATGAAAGCCCACTTCCTCATTTATGGCTGTGTTCTGACTAGAATCTCCCATGGCAGAAGGGACAAGCGTTTGCTCTGGGGCCTCTTATAAGGGCACTAATTACATTCATGAGGACACCACCTTTAGGGCCTAATCACCTCCCAAAGACCCCACCTCCTAATACCATCACTTTGTGGGGCAGGATTTCAACATATGAATATTCAAGGAACACAAACAGAAAAAAAACCTATAGGGCCTTCCTTTTCTCTAAAATGCACCTATTTAATTATGTAGCCCAGTGATTCTCAAACTGTAGTGGACTGAAGCATCAGCAAGGGTACTCTCCAAAATGCTGATTCTTGGCCTTAGACAAACTGGGATAGGACCATCTTAAGTGGTTCTGATGGAGGTGACCCAGGATCTTCACTTAGAAAAACCCTGGTACATAGTCCAATTTAAGAATTGACCTTGAGAGTCAGCAAGTAGGCCCTGTAGGTTTTTCATGTAGGTGTGTTCATCTTTTTGAACTCTGTGCTGGTTCATTTTAATCATACCTACTGTAGACATTCACGTTATTAACAAATGTTAGAATAAGAGCTTACTGTATGCCAGGCACTATTTTAGGTGTCTATCAGTTAAACCTTTGGATTTTTAAAAGATCTGTTTTTTATAATGCTATACACAGTCTTCCTAATTTTTTAAGCGGCTGTATTGTATGGGTGAGTGCTGCATAATCTAAGGGACAGAGGATGGGATGGAGAAGAGAGACAATAGCCCTCTTTGTTCTTATCCTTCTGATAATTACCTTTGCAAAGTAGAGGGCATGCACTGAGCTTCCAAGGCTTTATAATGTTGCCAAAAATATAAATACAAAAGTGCCATGAAATATGTAGGAAAAGACAACTGTTTTTCAACAGTGGGTTGGGGCGGGGAGGTCATGAAGCAGTGGCTATACAGTACAAAAGAAAATGACACATCCTTCTGGTTTCGAGAAGGTATCCAAATTGGGAAACATAAACTTCTCTGTCTCCCCTCTTAATGACTGGGGACTAGATCGAAGGAGAAACGACATACACATTTAAGGAAAGGAAATAAAATGTCTTATTGCCCAAGATACCAAATGATTGCTTCTTTCTTACAATATTACCTTGTCACAGTCTTGTGTCATATGTAGGAAAAAACAGGGTCCTTTAGCAAATGATAGTCACCGTTGGGAAATCCATTTGCTCTGGTTTCTACAACAACAGAATGAGAGGTTCACAATGTTGACATGTCTGGTATAAGGCCTAAAAGTAAGGCCCTGTATTATGGACCACCTCGACAGCTGGTGAAATTGCAGGGGGCCTTGAATATCCTAGTGGACCTCATGGATGAGGTCCCTCGCCAAATAACCCTCCTTATCAAGGAAACCAGAGGTTGTTCCTACTTATCCTGGAGGAATGGGTTTCAGTCCCCTGGTAGCTAGCAGAATTCTTTAAACAAGCCACCGAGGGAGCCAGATGCCACCTCCCTGTCCTGACACTACAAAGTCAGTTTGCCACAGCCCTTAGCTGTTCATTCTGTTCTTGTGTGGCCCTGCGTGACATCAGTGTCCTCCTCTGGCCTGTAAGTCTATGTGACTCATGAGCTTCTGTGGGTCTCCTCTTCCAGTGTGGGTATCATCGATTTGGCCATCCCTATAACCTTAGGGCAGGAATCCCTCCCTCACCAACAGGAAGATTGGAGGTGATTAAAACAAGTTTTATCCACTGAATAGGATCTTTGTTAAAATAAAACAAATTTCTGTATGTTTAAATAAAATAGGCCTGTGCGTAATTTTAGAAGGCTTTTTTTTTTTTTTTAACCAATAAGATGGTCAGAAAAAGTGATCTCCTCGGATACCTTGTTTCCCTTCTAGCCTGTGCTTGTGATAGACTGGTGGTAACGATCGAAATGCTTGGCCAGTTACACCATGTCTGCAAGGGCCACCGCTTATCATGGCCACACTGAGCCCAGAAATGAGTCAATCTGGGGTAAAGCAGGGAGTCATCATTTCTCAGGAAGCAAACTAAAGCCCGTACAAGAAACAGGGCCTCCCTCCAATTTACGTGTCGGTTAGGAATATGATTAACACCTGTTGCTTCGTTAACCACAAATAAGAGCTAGGCTCCCAAGGGCCGCCAGCACAGCGGGCATCAGGGCTCCAGAAGGTGGTGTGAGGGGGAAAGAAGGGAGGAGCGGGTGTGTCCCATCAAGCCCAGGTTCTGCCCCAACTGCACGTGCCCAGCAGGGGCACGGGGACCCTTCGCGATTTCTGCCCAGGGATGGTTTCCACCCGGGAGTTCTGGTGGCCAGGCAATGAAGGCCCCCTCAGGCTGCATAAAGATGTTACGGAAACTGAGGTGAGGCCAGCAAGTAACAGAAGTGGCCGTTGACTTACCATAGGCAGCACTGGGGTTGAGGGGCTGCCTGCGCTCATGTTTGTGAGAGTTCCCTCACAGTGCTCCCCTGAAGTGGACCATAAACGCTGGTTTGCACATCATCAAATGCACCTGGGTGTTCTACACTCAAAGTAGCTACCATTTATTAGCTCCGATGTGCCGCCCACGGCTACATTATCTCCTTTAATCCGCTTACCCATTTTTTGAGATAGGAACTAT
Organism: Halichoerus grypus; assembly: GCF_964656455.1. Classification (NCBI taxonomy): domain Eukaryota; kingdom Metazoa; phylum Chordata; class Mammalia; order Carnivora; family Phocidae; genus Halichoerus; species Halichoerus grypus. The sequence goes on from NC_135714.1 coordinate 183,152,205, forward strand.
TATCCACATTTTACCAAGAAGGAAACTGCATTGAGTAATTTATTCAGAGTTGCACACCTAATAAGAGGCGGAGTCTAGATTCAAACCCAGAGCCAAGGTTCTTCAGGGCAACCAGGATGTGTCTGGGCACTTCTGGGGAGAAGGAACTAGAAGCAGGGGGGCTATCTAGGACAATCAACTCCACGTACAATGCCAATAAAGAGATAGGTCATGGCTTTACTACAAACACAGTTTTGTGTCGGAGCAAGAAATCAACCAGGTGTCCCATAAGCATCTATGTCAGGGTCGACAATCCAGTTAAGATGAAATAGACACAAATCCACATAACCACACTGTGTATTTTGATGTCATTTGCTCCACAGCTTACACCTTACTGTACAGATTTGTCGAAGTCGTGTTTTGTGTTTTACATAAAGCACGATTCAAAAAAGGCACGCTCTGGCATTGATCGGCAGCCAGCACTGCATACTGGTTGCATGTTTATTTCTCCTTCCCTTACGTAAGCATGTTTACATAACATCAATACCCAGAGCAGGAGCCAGATGATGTTATGCTAAGTGATGGGAACAGAAGAGTTCTGCGGAGCTCAGCACTTCAGGACAGAGCTGCCTTCTGACAGTATCTAGTAATGAGAAACTCTCCACCTGGAGAACACACCTCCTGGAGATGTGGACTCAGTTAATTTCCTTTGACTGCTTCTCTTGGGTGGGTGGTAGCCTGTCTTTAATTTCCATTGATTAGTTAGGGTTTGACTTAAGCAATTATAAAATCCGTTGAGGCTTCCAAAAAAAAAAAAAAAAACCTGACCTGGCTGAATGGGTAGTGACCTTCGTGAGGGTCTCTTGTTAAAAATTCATTGTTATGACGTATTTTCAACATAATGGTTTATAATGGCATTTACGGAACTTAATGTTAGGTCTGAAGGATTCACTTGGAAATTATGTAATTTGAGCAACAGCTATGCTAATTGTGTTCCCTCAGAAGAGTGTTTACAGGGACATGAAATCACTCTTTTGGAGACACCGTCCTCCAACCAGAAGAGGTTAGTCCCCCTCACCACTTTAGCACTTACTTTAATTAGTATTTATGTACACCTTATAAATATGTAATTATTTGTACACGTCTACTCTGTGGTCTCTAATTAGCTTTGACTCCTCTTTGTTACCTCAAAAAAGAATTTCTTTCAGATGCATGTATGTCTCCCTCCTTTCCCAGTTCCAAAACTCCTAGCTGAATCCTCTGAGCACTGTGAACACACACCAGGATTTCATCTGGCAGCAAGAGTTTCAAGTCAATTAACGATCTCGCAGCTCTGCAAGCCTCTCATAGGAATCAAACCTAAATGACTCTTCCCAGAGACAAGTCATCTCTTGGGTTGTTTTTTGTCTTAGAGTAAAAACACTTCCAATTGTTTATGTAATCAAATGGCCACGCACTCCTCTGAGAGCCCACGTTAGAAGGAGAGTCAGCCTCTAAAGAAGCATCCGTTTGTAAAAGATCTCCCTGTATCTAGAGACCAAAGAGAGTTTAAATGTATATGCTATTTCTACATTATTTATCTACTAATTTACCTAATTTCCTAGTCACATGTTTTTTTCTCAGCCTTTTCACTCAGTGCTACGAGCAACCCTTGATTCTTGCAGCCCATGCCTACAAGTATTTCTAGAGCTCTTCTGTGTGCTTCGGTTACCTGATAGGTGTTTTTTTATGAAAATCAGGCATATTAAAGCCTGAACTTCTCTAGTGGTTAAATTCGGAGGGATTTTTTTTTTTTTTTTTTTTTACATTGCGAAGGATCCCTCACTTAACAAAAGGGACCAGGGACCTCTCATCTCTTCTTTCTGTAGATATTATTGAGCACATCTGTGAGATTAAGAAAAAGAGTTCTCTGGATGACAATACAACAGTGTGAAAGTACTGACTGCCACTGGCCATGGCCCTCAGTTCCCTTCATTGCCCACATGGTACTTCTCCTCTAGCAGGACAATCTAGCACACTGACCAAGCGAGTGCGGCACGGTGCTCTGAAAGATATGTTGCTAGACCTGACTATCTAGCAGTGGGAACCTCATTTCCATACAGGGGCTCAGAGAAGGCCTAACATCAGGAGGTATATTAACATGAGATATGTTTAGCTTTCAGACCTGTGCAGGGAAGGGCTTCATGGTTGAGGGATCAGCATGGGCAAAGGATCTAAAGTGGGAAAGAATTCCATGTATTTGAGCAACTAAAGAAAGGCCAGTGTGGCCGAAGAAATTTAGGGGTGGAGAAAAATGTGGAACGAGAAGAAGTTGGAGAGGAGTCAGAATCCAGATCACTCAGGTAAAAAGGATTTGGATTTTATTCCAACTGAAAGGAAAGTCACAGAAAGGTTTTAAACTGGGGATTGACCCTGATTGTGGTATAGATGATGGGTTGAAGGGGGAAAGTAGAAACAGAATAAATGGGGAACTATTTGAGTACTTTCTCCTAATGTATCTAAAAATATAATTTGCCTTTAAAACACAAAGGAGATTATATTTTTCAGGGGTACATTTCAGGTAAAATAAGATGTAAAGTATATCCATTGGTAATTGTTTGTTTCATTATATGCATCTATTTTTTTCTTTGATTTTTTTTCCTACTCTGCTACTCCTTAATTTGCTTTCCCTTGTATTTTTTCCTAATTTTTAGGGGGTGTTTTTTGACCAAAGAGATCATTTATGATAAAGCTATGACCTATAATCTAACATTCATCATATATAATGTGTTACTATTGCTGTTATTTAAATATCAGATGATAAAAGCACTCTAAACAATATTTCACTGATTCAAAACATGTTCCTAAATTATTGATTATTGTCTTCCCATCAAAGGTCAATATTGTCCTTCCTTTCATCTTATTTGAAACATCTAATTCTTCCCTGGCTGATGAGCATGACCTCTGGAGATCAAGTAGGAGGTTCCTGAAGAAAGGGCACATCTCTGGAATAGGCTACATACTCCAAGAGGTGTCTATTTCAACAGCAAAACAATTTTTTTTTAATACTTGAATTGTCAAAACCAAGGACTGGCAGAAAACACACATGGAATGAGGACAGAATTCCCATGACCAATAGTGAAAATAAAGTTGTGTTGAGAAGATGTACCAAGGCATGCTTTGCCTCTCTGCATCTTCAATCTTTCCTTCAAAGAGCAAAAACCACGTACAGTATAAGAAAATACCTCATCATGGTGCATAACTCGAAATGCTCGGGCTGTCCACACTAGAAAACAGGATTTTGTGTCCCTCTTCTCGGGTTTATGGTTTGAGAGGTAGCCTACGCACCATCATCCTCCCTACAAAATTCCCACCCTCTTCTCTATGTCTCTCTATGTCTATCCAGATCCAGCCACTTTCTGAAAATAACTGTTATGGGAAGGGGTAGAAGAAAGACAGTGTATATTGGTTTAAGTACACTCACTGCTGAAACAAATAAACCCTAACATTTCAGTGAATGCAGTAGAAGTATTTTCCTCCCTCACACAGTAGTCCAAATTGAGTTGCAGGATGGTGATGAGGATATGGGGCAAGGTCTGCTCCACACAGTGACTCAAGGATCCAAGTTGCCACAAGTTCTGCCCTCTTAAACATGTGGCTTCTTGGGGAGGGAGGTGGGGGGAAATGGGAAGTTGTTCAAAGGGTATAAAGGTAACAGTTATACAAGACCTATATATTTTAGAGATCTGCTATCAACGCAGTGCCCCTAGTGAACAATGTGGTATTGTGCTCCTTGAAATGTATGTAGATCTCTTGTGAAGTGTTCTTATCACACACACACACACATACACACACACACACACATACACACACAAAAGCAAAGGGAGACAAGGAAAACTTTGGAGGTGATAGATACGTTTTGTTTTGGGTTTTGATGGATAGGTTATCACAGGTATATGCATATGTCCATGCTTATCAAATTGTATACACCAAATATGTGCAGTTTTTCATATATTAGTTATACCTCAATAAAAAACATGTGGCTTCTAATGTTTCCCTGAGCACCAACAGCCAGCGAGCAGATGTGGGAAGAGAGTGGGCCACATACAGGAGCTTTTGCTTGGTCAGACCTAGAAGCGTTATACATCACTTCCACTCATTCCTCTGGCTAGAATCCTAACTGCAAAGGAACTGAGATAGCTAGTCTGGCCCTGTGTCCAGGAAGAAGAGGAAACAGGGTTGGTGATCAACACCCCAGTCACATCGAGGAGGCTGTGCTTCTCATGTGTAAAGAGCTAAAAGAGTAGGAGTGGAAAGTGAATTGCTGGAAATTGCGTTTTATTTACTTGTTTGATCACAGTTACAGAGAATCAGAAATTGGGGATGGAAAAAAAATAATTGATTGTTTTGCAGTAGATGAATATCTATTAGAAATTTGAAATAGCGATCAACTTATCTCAACTAAAGATCTGAGGAGGGAATTTATTCATTACCTACATTCAGAGGGCAGAACAAAAGTGATTTATCTTTGGCATATTTATGTTGGCAAACACTGAATGAGTCCATGCTGATTACGAGTAAAGACAAAAACTAAATGGGGCTTATAAAATTTTTCTTGGAAAAAATTAAAGGAAACATCACAGGAAGACAGATTAAAAACATACCTCTGAACATGATTTGTTATCGAAGCCAGAAGTAAAACACCGTCAACCGAATGAGAGACAGCAAAGCTTCTAGGAAATGAAAGTTGTGTGAGGAATGAATGGTCCAAGATGAGAGAAAAATGTAAAAGAGAGGAAATGGGGGGAGGGTCGTTAATGACATAGGAAAGGATGGAAAAGGTGCTAAGGTATGTAATCGGAACATTCAAGTCATCTTTGGAAGTGCGTAGGGTACAAGTGGAGTGGAAGAAAATGAATTGGGGATATGGAAACAAACTGGAATTTTCACAGAATGAAAAGAAAGTGAATAGATGTGAAAGGATGTCAAGAAAGAGAACTGAGCTCGCCATGTTGGTGAGTTGGCTTTTGGAAAAAAAGAGAAAAATACTTTATGAGGGTGATTTAAGAGCTGTATATGGAGATTAAGAGTTCTTGAATTCCAGGCAAATGTGAAGTAAAAGATACAAAGAGACACATCCTGGCACATATTTTGATTTATAAGGATAAAAAATTTAAATCCTACCCAGGTCAAAAGACAAGCCACCCACAAAAAAGGGAAAAACAGGTGAGAATTCACCCTGCCTCTGCACCTCTTGAGAGCTGGCAATGAGGAGAAATTGCTATCTAATGCCATGACAAAAATCATTTGAGATCCAGCTCTTCCTAGGCAGCCAAATTGTATTTTAGGCAAAATAAAGATATATTCAGAAATGCAATCACTTAGAAAAAGTATCATTTGTGTACTTTTTTTGAAAAAATATTACTCAACAACATACTCAAACCGACTAGTAGTGAAGCAAAATTGAGAGCTCAGGAACAGTACAGGAGTGCTTGGGGTGAGCACCAAAAGCAGTTGTATGTCACATTAAATCTTAATGATTTCCTAAATACAGCAACAAGTGAAATCATATCAGAATACTTCTTGGAAGACAAAATATATAATGTGAAAATAGTCTCGTTTATTTTTTATTTTTATTTTTTTTAAGATTTTATTTATTTATTGGACAGAGAGAGAGACAGCGAGAGAGGGAACACAAGCAGGGGGAATGGGAGAGGGAGAAGCAGGCCTCCCGCGGAGCAGGGAGCCCGATGCAGGGCTTGATCCCAGGACTCTGGGATCATGACCAGAGCCGAAGGCAGATGCTTAACGACTGAGCCATCCAGGAGCCCCACTCTCGTTTATTTTATATACATCCTGCCCCTTCTCCATCCCTGTGGCAGCCTCGGAGGCACCTCTCTGGGGGTTCTGCTGAATACACTGGAAATCCCAGGCTCTTAGACTGGTCACCCTGGCCCTTAATTACATACCGCCTTGGCCTTGTCCAAGATGCCACAAGATCTCCTGGGATGTTTTTCCTCCCAACAATTCTGACACCAAATATGTGGGTGTATCCCACACCAACAACTAGCTCTCCAAGTCTCTGGACACCAACTGGGTGTCCTACAATTCAACTCAGTTCTGACACTAACTGCCCAGAGTTAGGGTTAGACTCTACAGGCTCAAGGTTCAGTCCCACAAGACTGCCCTCATTCAAATGCCAGACTTAAGTCCCGAGGTGCCACCTGTCCTTCCAACCAATTGGCTATACATCAGGGATTCCCATGACCTCTAACCTGTTTCGAGAATTTGCTAGAACTACTCACAGAACTCAGGGGGAGCACTTTACCTGCATTTACCAGTTTATTATGAAGGATACAACTCTGGAACAGCCCGATGGAAGAGATTCATAGGGTAAGATATGGCAGTGGGGGCAGGGGATGGTGAGCTTCCATGCCCACTCTGAGGGTGCCATTCTCACAGAACTTGATGCATTCATCAACCTGGAAGCTCTCCAAATCATGCCATTTAGAGGTTTTAATGGAGGTTTCACTACGTAGGATTGAATCATCGAACTCAGTCTCCAGCCCCTGTCTTCTTTCTGGATATCCTGGGGATGAGGATGAAAATTCCAACCCTCTAATTACATGGTCGGCTCCTCCAGCAACCAGCCCCCATTCCAAAGCCATCTAGGGCTCTACAAAGAGTCACTTTATCAACATAAACTCAAGTATGGTTGAAAGGGGCTCATTATGAATAACAAAACACTCCTATCACTCAGAATATTCCAAGGGTTTTAGAAGTTTTGCGTCAGGAACCATTGATAAAGACCACATATATAGTTCTTATTGTATCACACTTCTCAGAGTTTCATTTGTGTTATTTTATTATTGCTTTTTGTTTGTTTGATCCTCGCATGCTTGTGGTCTGAGTCCTTTCATGAATGAGGCAGGAGAAAACATCCTAAAGCATTAATATAAAGAGTGCCCACAGAGCAGGCATACTGTCAAAATGAATATAGCCAGCAAGCCGGTAGGGAAACTAAAGGCAGGGGCTCTGTGTGCAGTTGATTTCCTGTGTTTTCCACAGTTTGTCAATTACTTGGAAGAAGGGATACAATTGGTACACAGAGGACAGAGCCCAGCAAGGTAACAGTGGAAGTTAGCACGTACTCCCACAGTCCTCTGCTGCTTTTAAAAGTCAAATAGGGGGCGCCTGGGTGGCTCAGTCAGTTAAGCATCTGCCTTCGGCTCAGGTCATGATCCCAGGGTCCTGGGATCGAGCCCCACATTGGGTTCCCTGCTCAGCAGGGAGTCTGCTTCTCCCTCTCCCTCTGCCTGCCGCTCCCCCTGCTTGTGCTCTCTCTCGCTCTGTCAAATAAATAAAGAAATAAAATCTTTTTAAAAAAATAAGTAAAAGTCAAATAGGACCAATATTTTTCTTCTATGGACCCCATATTTCTTTTTTAAGTAAGCTCTATGCAGGGCTTGAACTCATGACCCACAGATCAAGAGTCGTGTGCTCTACTGTCTGAGCCAGCCAGGTGCCCCTGGACCCCATATTCGAGACGGAATATACCAAGTAATAATTTTCCCAATTTTAGTCAGTGTAGATATTGATCATGCATTCTCATTGGAGGCAAAAATTACTTTTTATGGACTGTATGAAAATAGCTTACTCTTAATCATAAAGCACAGATATATAGATACATGGATGTATACAGCACATAAAACATATGCAATATATCTATGGTATTACAATTTCATGGGGGTGACTAGAAAAAATATATCTAAAAAGACCCCTTGGGAGGTGATGATTTTAAAAAAAAGGTAATGATGTTCTCATATAAATGACTTCTTTTTTTAAGTGTATTTATTTAAGTAATCTCTAACCCTACGTGGGGCTCAAACTCACAACCCCAAGATCAAGAGTCGCATGCTCCTCTGACTGAGCCGGCCAGATGTCCCAATGACTTCTGATCAGAACTTTTGATCTGTATGACCCTTACCAGTATTATCACATTCAGTTAGAATTTCAATCAAAAGTAAATAAATGCCATATCTTAGCTTGTGGATAAATGTAATTGTTCATTCAACAGTGAGCACTTTGCAAAGTCATGATCTAGAATACAAAATGCTCAGAATATGAAAGGATAAAAACTGAGTCCTGCCTCTCTAAGAGCCTATATTCTAGTTGGGAGAGAGAAACAGTAAACAAACTCATAAAAATATGTATAATATATCAACTGATGATAAAGTATTAGAAGAAAAAGAAAGCAAGATTTAACAGATATGCGCTGTTTCATATGAGGTGACCAGTTAGAGAAGGTTCCCTTTGGTGAGGTGACATTTGAATAGAATCCTGAAGGCTTTGGGGCAGAAACTGTTGGGATAACTAGGGGAAGAATGTCCAGGTAGAGAGAACAGAAGTACAAAGAGACTGTGATAAGAGTGGCTCAGTGTGTTGGAAGTATAATAGAGAGGCTCAAGGAGTAGCAACAGAGTGAGCAAAAGGAAGGAGTGGGATATGGGATCAGAGTGGCAGGTAAAAGGGAGAGGTCAAGGCACGTAACAAAATGACATAACTGAGTAAGATGGCAAGCCTTTGCAAAGTTTGAACAGAGGAGTTTATGATGTGATTTCCATCTTCAGAGGTTACATTGGCTGCTTTGTAGAGAACAGACCTTAGTTCAATGAGCTTGGAAGAAAGGAGACCAATTGGAAGGCTACTGCAAGAAATGGTGGGGACTGGACGAGAATATTCAGATTTGGGATATATTTTACAACATGCTTTTTTGGAAAATCCAAGACAGCTTAAGACCCCCATAATGAAAGATTTCATATTGGGAAATACAACATCATCCTACAGTTCTAGGTCTTATTTAGGGGAAATCTTCGTATGTATTCAAAAAAAAAAAAAAGGGGGGGGGGCGCCTGGGTGGCTCAGTCGGTTAAGCGGCTGCCTTCGGCTCAGGTCATGATCCCAGGGTCCTGGGATCGAGTCCCACATCGGGCTCCTTCCTCAGCGGGGAGCCTGCTTCTCCCTCTCCCTCTGCCTGCCACTCCACCTGCTTGTGCTCTCCCTCTCTCTATCTCTGTCAAATAAATAAAATCTTTAAAAAAAAAAAAAAAGGGAATTTTTCCTGGTGTGGTAATTCTTCAGGTTGGCAAAAAACAAATCAGCAAATCTCATATTTCTTTTTATAGGAAAATTTTGTGGTTGGACTAAATTTCTATTTGGGCAGGAGTGGCTCTTATTAAAAGACAAGCTTTGTATGTTTTGTTACACAGATGTCCTTTATTTCTGAAGCTGCCAACAACATCTCCATGATTGCAAGTGGTCTAGGTTGATGTAACCTGCTATATTATGGAGCATTTGAAGTGCATTTGTATTTCCAGAGCTCAGAAAGTACATAATGAGCATTAATGAGTCTTCCCATGCAATTTTTAGCTCACTCCTGGCATTGATCAACTGTTATGCTTAGTGTGGTGAAACTTTCTTCCAGATAAAAAATCTGACTTTGGCCCTGAAGTCTGTTTTTCCGATGGCTATTAATCAATTTTGCAAGCTGCCTCAAATTCTTTTTGGAGATAGGCTGCCATAAATAAGTAAAAATAATTGTTGGTTAGTCCGGAAGTGGGGAAGTGCAAGCTCGTCTACGTGCCAGACAGCATGGATGGACATATTTATGTATATGGGAAAGCCTGATGCTTCCCTGTGGTCACGCGGGTCATACTGCTTGCATATCACCCTCTTGTGAGTATCACGAAGGGTTGTAAACAACATGTAATCTAAGGGGCTGCTATCAAAACAAATTCATTTCATGAGATGTGAACTGTCACTTCACTTTGGCAATGACTTGGGATCGCTGGTTAGGGTTTTTATAGCATGTTTCCATAATGAGCCTGTATTTCTTATGAAGAGTGGGATTTACAGGAAAACAAAAATTCACAAGACTTTTTAAACAGAGATCTAAATTGGCTTCCTCATTTCTGGAATGCAAATAGATTATATGGCCGAGCAATAGGTATGTAAACATATGTTGAGAAAATATTTGTATTTTATATCAAAGGTATTGTTTACTCTGTGTGTGTTCAACCTATATTTCTAAGTATTTACAAAAGGAAAAATCATGTGTCTTATCTTATGCCTCAGATAAAGTGGGGAAAAAAAGAGCTGGCAGGCCTGAGATTGGGAAAAGATCATAAAATATTTAATGACCTGAGGACAAGAAGGAGAGGGCTAAGATCAAACTGTAGCCGGCAAGCCACCAAAGACGGCCGAGTCTCACCTGTCCTGATTGAGAGTGTAGGGACCAGAAGTTTGGGGACCTAATTATTCATGGAAGGAACTCACTGGAACGCATGCTGCTGGGGAGAGAAGCCCATGAGAGAAGCCACCGAGACAGTTGCCCCTGGGATGTCAAGGACTGACATGTTTATAGTCTTTGGGTAAGCACAGGAAGGAAGGGAAGGGATGAAGGAAGAGGGGAGAGTCCAAGCTTCTGGCATAGTCCTGCCATGGCCACTAAACCCAGAAGGCTATGAAAGCCACAGATCCCTAACCCTTGAAGTGCTATGTGAGTGTCTACACCACACCAACTCTACAAGTAACAAATCTTGTGATGGGTTTAAAATAGAACAGCCCTGGAATCTATGGCATATAAGTATTTGATCCATGAATGACATATTTTGATTTGAAAGCAATCACCAGAACATTTCACATATAGTATATTATATATCTATATTAGTTATGTATCTGTATCTATGTTAGTTATATATCATGTCACATATAGTATAAATACATAGAGTGATACATGGCGGTAATATATATATATATATCTTTCAATATATATCAGTTATAATTTAAGAATTTCACAAGAATATATTAATTAGTAATTAAACCACCTCACAGTTTACTTAGACTGGTCTCATCTGTTAAAAAAATACTTTCAGGAGCACCTGCATGGCTCATTCTGTTAAGCGTCTGACTCTTGATCTCAGGTCATGATCTCAGGATCATGAGCTCAAGCTTCTCTTGGGGTTCCTCGCTGCACATAGAGCCTGCTTATGATTCTCTCTCTCCCTCTCCCTCTGCCCCCCCCTTCTCTTTCCCTCTCTAAAAAACAAAACAAAACAAAACAGGGGCACCTACGTGGCTCAGTCTGTTAAGCATCTGCCTTTGGGTCAGGTCATGATCCTAGGGTCCTGGGATCGAGTCCCGCATCGGGCTCCCTGCTCAGTGCAGAGCCTGCTTCTCCCTCTCGATCTCCCTGCCACTCCCCTTGCTTGTGCACACTGCCTCTCTCTCTTTCTCTGTCAAATAAATAAATATTTTAAAAAACAAAAGAACTTTCAAAAACTAAATAGAGAATAACCCTTCTTTTAGAACAGCATGGAGGACATAGAAAACAAAATAATAAAAATGCCTTAAAGGTGAAGGGGGGGAAATCAAGCACTAATATTCATATTTTACAGACCCCTGAGAGCTCAAGACTTTTTTGAAGATCTCTAACACCAGTATCTCAAGAAGTCAGCTTTGCTATGCATCTGGAGCCTGTTTACAATGTTTGAAAACTTTAATGTAAGTTCTAAGTTCGCAGCTTTACAGATCAAGTACAGTAAAAGCAGTCTGAAAGTCAGCAAGACCTGATGTGAGCTTGGGAATCTTCTTTTTAAGCCTTGCTCTCAAGTAAATCTGTAACTGTTTGTAGTTGTTTATGTCCTTATATGGAAAAAGAATGTATTTTGCTGGAGAAAAACAAAAATAATGAACTAGATTTATGGCTAATTTTTCTCACTTATCTTCTTCCACAAGACCTTAATCCAAGGATATTCAGGGAAATAATGCTCCAATCCCAGTTACCAGAAGTGCAAACACTATATAGGAAACAGATATTTCATTTTTAGATTGCCTATTGTAACATTCTAAATCGCCTTCTTTCCACCAAGATTGGGACACTAAATTTCTTTCAGAGTGAGGAGGCCACTGAAGCTGTTAGGGATGATGGGAATATTGTATCATGCTGATTTCCAGATTTGGTAGCTGTCCCGCAGTTCCCTGGGTGGGTGCCTTGTTTTTGGGTAATGCACACTAGAGTGTTTGTAGTCAATGAGCATCATGACTACAATTTACTCAAACGGCTCAGGGAGGAAAAAGAGAAGAGACAATGAGAAATCAAATGTAAAATGTTAATGACTAAGGTGATAAGAGGAGGAAGCTTTTTGAATTGTACTTACAACTTTTCTGTAAGTTTGAAATTATTTCAAATAAAAAATAAAGCATATACACAAAGACATAGTTTGAAGGGTGTCCAACTGGCCCAATTTTAGATTATTTGAGGTTCAAAAAAATTGTGACTATGATTGTAACTCAGTGAATAAACAAGAATCCATGAGTCCACAATGATAGAAAGAATGAAACTAAGAAAGAAAGGAAGAGAGAGAGAGGGAAAAAAAAAAGAAAGAAGGAAGGAAGGGAAGAAGGAAGGAAGAAAAAGAAGTGCTTACGACCACCAGAGCCTACTATCATGACTCTTACTCTGGTCTTAACTCTGACGTTTTTTAGTAAAAAGAGAAATAATCCTTTACCATGTCTTTTTGAGAGGAATTGTAATTATGATCAGTTGCGGAGTGATAGAAAGGTTTTTTTTTTCAGAAGAATGGCATCTCATATATATTAAAGAAATGATAGACTAAAAATCACCATTTAACAACTGTTACAGGGTCGCTCAGTTTTTGTCCCTGATGCACCAAGCAATTGGTGACCTGAGAGCAGAATGGGGAGAGAGAGTTTATTGAGTAGATAAGTATAGTACACTTGCAAAAGAGAAAGTGGGCCAATGCTGGAGCCAGGGTGGCAATGGCCCCAAGAAGCACCAGCTGTATCCTTTTAAGCCTGCTTTTTGCATATGTAAATTTGGCTTTGATTGACATTTTTGATTGACAGCTGGTGGTTGTATACACTTTGGTTTCTGCGCAGGCGCCTACCCATGATCCATTCTGTTATAATTGTATTTATTAATATATTGCATATTTATGAGATTCTAATGGGCTTTGTTGTGACTTAGGGTTACCTAAGGGCAAGTTGCACCTTTCGTGCGCATGTTCAGCTCCTTGGAAGTCCCCTTGCGGCTTTCGTGCGGCTCTGTGGTTAAGCCTTTCCTGTTCTGTTAACTCTGGGGGTGGCTCCCAGGCTGTGGCTAGCATCTGCTTTATCCCTCCTCGCTCACGCCTGACTGCCTAACATTCCCCCCTCAAGTGATTGGACCCCAAATCTTTGGGAATTGGGGCAATGACCACTTTGGCTCCTTCGAGCTGTGAAGATCTGGGGAGTCTATCCCGCGCTGACTGTCGAGAAGGCGGTGGTGGCTGGCGGTGTCCATCCAAGGGACTTCCGAAAGGGAGAGAGTTACAGGCCTCTAAAAGTTGACATACTTGGTTGAGGACCAGTTGGAGATTGATGGCCTATAATCTGGAGGAGACGAAGAGATTAGTCGGGGTCCAAAGAGTAATATCAGGAGAGCCCCTAGATGAGGGGAATAAAGGGTGTAACCCATTGCCATATGAAGGACAAGGGATTCCACCAGAGGGTTTGGGTGTATTTGTTTTCAAGGTCGGTGGCACAAGTTATAAGTTCCCATATATCTTGTTGGACTTTTAGGGATGTATTGATATAAAAGCAACATTCCTCTTGCAAGAATAGACAGGTTCCTCCTTGTGCCACTGACAGCAGATCCAGGGCACATGTGTTTTGGAGAACAACGGCGGCAAGAGAGCCCTCTTTCCAAACCTTGGTTAGAACCTGGTCACCAGGTTCATGTAGCGGAGGCGCCTCTTATTTGGTGGTGGGAACTGTTAGGCTGTATTCCTTTAAAGCCTGCTGATTTTGGATAGATGAGTTTGTATCCCAGGAGTCTCTGGATCTATGAAGAAATCTGTAGTTGGGAAAGGTCACCCATCAAAGGCCTCCCTGGAAGCTATACAGAGAAGTGTGATTGGCAAGGCTTCTTTCCAATTTAGTGATGTTTCCTGTGTGAGCTTTTTAATAATACCCTTTAGATATTGGTTGGCCCTTTCCACCTTCCTGGAGAACTGTGGCCTCTAAGCATAATGGAGGTGGTATGTGATACTCGGTGCTTTGGAGGCAGATTGAACTATGGTGGCTCTGTCACTCTGAAGTGACTTCGGGAGACCAAATCGAGGGATGATTTCATGTAGAAGTTTGTTGATTACTTCAATTGCCCTTTCAGTCCGTGTGGGGTATGCCTCTATGCACCCTATAAAGGTGTTAAGAACCATGAGGAGGTATTTGTATCCTCTGCAGGGTGGCGTCTGGGTGAAATCCATCTGCCAATCTTCTCCTGGGCAGGATCCTCTTTATTGGTTGGGTTAATTGTAGCTGACATGTGCCTTGGGGGTTGTTATATATGTGCAGGTGGGGCAAGAGGTTATTTGTTGAACCATCTGGGAGAGTCCTTTACCTTGGAATGTTCTGGAAATAGGAGTTTGTGAGGCATCTTGCCCTAAATGAATGGAGTCATGAAGGGCTTTAACTAGTTTCCATTGAAGATTTTGAGGAATGGCCAAGATTCCATCTAACAAATACCATCTGCTGTCATCTAGGGAAAAATTCTTCTTGTTTGCACAAGCTTTGTCTTTTTCTGTATATTTGGGCTGTAGCAGTGGTAGAGGGCTGGGTATGAAGACCCCTGTAGGGGAGCCTGCTGGATTGGCAGCCTGATCTGCAGCCTTGCTGCCCTGTATTATTTCTGAGTCCCCTTTTTGAGGACCCCTGCAATGGACCACTGCCACTTCCTTGGGTTGGTGTACAGCCTCAAGCATGTGGGTTATGTGAGTTGCATATTTGATGGGTGTATTTTTGGAGGTGAGTTAGCCTCTTTTTGCCCAAAAGGCTGTGTAGGCAAGTAGGACTAAGAAGGCATATTTGGAGTCGGTGTAGATGGTAACCCTCTTGTCCCTAGCCAGCTCTACTGTTCAGCTAGTTGAGTTGATGATTGTTTGGGAGGTCTTGGGCCTCTGTGGTAGAATGAAGGGACACTATCACACAGCCAGCTTTTCTTTGGCCCTCTTCCATGAAGCTACTACTATCTTTCATCAGGATTTTGTAAAGGTTGGTTGGTGAGGTCAGGCCTAGGCTTTGTGGATGGAAAGGATCTCTGTGCATGAATGGAGGGGTTCTGTGCCATGCTCTGAGACTGGTAATAGGGTAGTGGAGTTGAGAACACTGCAAGTGCAGACTGATATTTGAGAGTTTTCTAGTAGTAGAATTTGGTTTGTTAAAATCTGCTGTCAGAGAGCCACGTTGAAGCCTGATTAGTCATGAGGTCTGGAATTTGATGAGTATTGAGGATTTGTATGGGTGCTCCCAATGTTAGTTTGAGAGCTTCTTCTGTTAGTAAGGCTAGGGCCCTCAGGGCTCGGAAGTTGGTTGGACATCCTCTGGCTGTGGGGTCAAGCCATCTAGAAAGATAAGCCATGGGCTGGGGAGTGGTCCCAAGTTTTCTATTAAAACTCCCAGAGCAATGCCCTCTTTATCATAGGCATAAAGTTAGAAAGTCTTGCTGGGTTGGGTAGACCTATTGCAGGTCCCCTGCTTAAGAGGCTCTTTAATTGTTCATAGCTAACTGTTGTGAAGGTCCCCAATTAAGAGGAGTGGAGTCTGATTTGCCTTTTAGGGCCTCATAGAGCAGTTGGGTAATAAGTCCATAGTTGGGAATCCAGATTCTGAAGCATCCCATAAGGCCCAAAAAGTCCTCAGTTGCTTACAGGTGGAGGCATGGATAAGTTAATTATGGCTTGGATTTGTTCTGGGGAAAGACTGCATCTCACAGGGGTTACGATAACTCCCAGGTAGGACTTCTGCTGCTGTACCAATTGAGCTTTGGACTTGGATACTTTATATCCTTTTTTGCCCAAAAGTTTAGGGTTTGGACAGTATATTGGATGGCCAACTCTTGAGTGGGGGAGCAAATGAGCAAATCATCCACATATTGGAGGATAGCTCCCCCCTCAAGTTGTAAGTCTTGTAAATCCTTAGAGAGGGCTTGGCCAAACAGATGGGGGCTCTCCCTGAATCCCCTTGAAAGTACTGTCCAAGTAAGTTGTTGGGTGGGCCTACAGGGGGATTCCCATTGAATGCAAAGAGAAATTGCAATAGCATGCAAAAGAAAGCATCTTTGAGGTCGAGGACCATAAACCAGAGGCTAGGGGATGGTGCCTAGTATAACATAAGGATTTCACATGGTTGGGTGTCAGGGTATGACAGCCTAATTAAGGGCTCACAAGTTCTGGACTAGGCGATAGCTGTTGTCCTTTTTCTTAACTGCTAGGATGGGAGTGTTGCCGGGTAAAGTTGTGGGAAGAAGAAGTCCATGTTTTAAAAACTTGGTAATTATGGGTCGTGGCTCCAGTCTTGCTTTCAGGTCTGAGGGGGTGTTGTTTTTTATGAGGGTAGTAATGGAGGTCCTTAGGTTCAATTATAATGGGTGTGGTTGATATTGCCCTTCCAGGGATTCTCTGATCCCAGATGTCAGGATTGACTAGGAAACCCCAGTCTTTTAGCATTTGTACTGGAATAGGTGAAGGTGATGTTAAGAGAGCCCCCAGCAGGTTCCATAGATAGTTTTCAGTTTGAGGCCCAAAGATGACTATGGACTTCCATTTTTGTAGGAGGTCCCTGTCCAATAATGGCCCGGGACTTTTAGGCATAATTAGAAAACTATGGGTAAATACTTGTCTCTCTCAAAAGCAGAACAGGGGATCAGTGAAATATCTGATGGCCAGTCGGCCAGACACTCCCATGATGGTGCAGGTTTTAGAGGAGGGGGGTCCAGAGAAGGAAGTCAAGATGGAATAGGGGGCCCCAGAATCAAGTAGGAAAATGCTTACCCAGTGATCCAGGTCATGGCACCACAACTACCAATGAAATAATCAGTTATGCAAGGATCATTAATGCATACTGGAAAAAAATGTGTGTGTGTGTGTGTGTGTGTGTGTGTGTGTGTGTATAAATACACAGATAGAAAGATAAAGACAGTACAATGTTAATGATACTGATATTAAATCTATGACATGAATGCACAGATACTCTATTATTCCTTCAACTTCTTTGTATGTTTGAAAACATGCAAACATACAAAAGCTTCTCCAATACCAGTGTCACTTGATATTTGACTAGAGTTCTAGAAACTCAGTCCAAGAGGAGATACATCATCCCATCAAGCTGTTAAAAGACACATTTATTACTTTGCTCACCTTCTCAACCACAAAATATAAATAAGGGAGGGGATTTTCTACTGGGGGCGGAATTTAACTAAAGAGTAATTTCTGGGGCACCTGGCTGGCTCAGTCAGTGGAGCATGAGAATCTTGGTCTCGTGGCCGTGAGTTTGAGCCTCATGTTGGGCATAGAGATTACTTAAATAAAATCTTAAAAAAAAAAGTAATTTCTGAGAACTGCAAGATAACTTGCAAAAGAGTTCAGGAAATAAGGAAAAGTAGCATGGAGGGTTCTGCCCTCACGTTCCCCAGGTGATGGGTACTAGTTGGCCCAAAGTAGAGGACTGGGCTGATTGATACTCTGAAACCACCAATGAAACACCCAGCTGCACTTACAACTTAAGGTCTTAGAGTTGCCATTATTCATATATTAAGGGATAATCAAATTCCTCCTTCTTCTCAATTTTTAATACACACCTGTCTCAAGAAAAGTCTGTGGAAAGAGTTCACATTAAATTGGGTCTTATATTCATGGATAGTCACTTGGTCCTCCTCGGCCGTGAACTATCTCCACAGTGGCATGAATCGTAGAGAACGCTCATTGGTTCTCACAGAACGTTAGTGCTGTCCCCAAAACAACAAGTCCTCTGTGAGCTCATCTTCAGAGAAAACGTCCACCGCTGCTAAAGCCATACAATAACAAGCCCTTATGGTAAATAAAATTATTTGTGCACAAACAAGACAAAGTGATTTTTAATGTTTCTGTTTTTATTCCAAAATCTATTTAAAATTATCTTAATCATATCTAAATATCTCAACCATACCATATCTAAACAAGACACAAGGTGACTGATCTTTGTGTACAGAAACAGACCTGACCTACAATCCCACTGCACCCTGGGGACCGGAGGTCCACTTCAGTGATGGTATTTAGCAAACTGAGACGTATTGCTATTATATGTTAGAATTGGTCCATCCGTCACGGGCCTGCCAGAGACTCTCAGCGGGTACAGCCAGCTTTGCAATCTCGGGTAGCAAGACTATCAAACCGTGTAGGAACAGAACAATAGCTGGAAAGCAGGAGATTGTACCTTCCAGGGAGAGTTTGTTGGGGAGGCAGAATAAACCACTCTGTGAAAAACTTTCCAGGACCGGTGCTTTATACACCTCAATTCCTAAAACAATGAGTTTGGAGGAGCTCTAGGTTTAACAGTCTGTAACTCTTTAATTATGCCTTAAGGGAGTGGTGGTGTCCAAAGTGGGGGTGTGCGAGAAGATTCACTCTAGAACTTTTTTTTTTTTTTTTTTAAAGATTTTATTTATTGAGAGAGAGGGAGAGAGAGAGCACGAGCTAGGGGAGGGGCAGAGGGAGAGGGACAAGCAGACTCCCTCTGAGCAGGGATCATGACCTGAGCCAAAGGCAGACACTCAACCAACTGAGCCACCCAGGCGCCCCTCACTGTAGAACTTCTATATCTGTTTGTTTTTCATCTAAAAAAAGATGGGAAGTAAGCGTTATTAATATTTAATATACAGGTTCACACTGGTGCTGTCCCTCCAGCTACAAGTCAACTGTTCACCACGGTCCACTGCCCACCAAGCAGAACCCAGGGCAGGAGTGGGGGCTCCACCCCGCCTCATGCTGACACGAGCCTCCTTCGGCTTTCCGTCTATTTGGGTATAATGCTGTTTCGCTTGACCCAGTGAAGTTGGGTCGTGCATTAGCAATTGATGGGTTTGGGCATCGTGAAAGAGAGTTAATACTAAAAAAAATGTAGAACTACTTCATATACCCAGACCGTATGGAGACGTGAATCCTTGATTAGGTGTCACTTGCAAGCCATTCAGATCTAAAGAAATGAAAGGTGGTAGAACTCATTCTCAGTGGGGCTGAGTAACATTTATTTCTCCCATCTGCAAGCAGAGCTGTAATCATCTTGGTGATGATAATTTTGACTTGTACATGGTTCACTGTATTTGGGCAAGTTTCTATCCCAGAGGCGTATCACCATGAAAAAGAATTATAAGGACCAAGTGAGAGTCATTTCCACCAAAGCAGCTGATTCATGAAATGATGGGAGTCCTGAAATTGTGCTTCCCACGGAGAGAGGTTTCAGGGAAGCCAGGGCCTTGGGAAAAGCATGAGGCTGGGCCACCTGCCTCGGTAGCCCTCCATCCCATTCCAGGGGTGCTGAGCAGCTTTTTGTCTCTGATTTGGGGAGAGACCCTGAAATCAGTGCAGTTTACTGAAAACCTCCCTCTTACCTAGGAATACTTGGGGGAAAGGCACATTTTTCATTCTTACTATAGTTTCTCAAAAGTTGATATACTGTAAGGCAGAATGTAATGATCAAACAGTTATAAATTACGTGATCTTTGCTCTCTGTGTGGCACTGTGGTTAGTTTACCAGCATTATCTGTTTCTCATTGTACAAGGTTTCTAAAGAAGTCTTACAACACTGACCACACCTCATTTTAAAATAACCATGACTTAATGACTTCATGCTCATAAACCCAATGTGTGTGGAGACTTTCTTTTCCCTGATAACTATCAAGCAGGAGTTTTCTCTATGCAGATATTTTAGGCTTGTTTTAATTATTCTAGCTTTTAATAGATCACCAGATCTGCTTTCAGTTCCTTCTACCTCAAGCCTTTCAAAATACAGTGTATGAAAGTCCCAATCCCCAGCACCACTGTCCCCCTGTGGAAGCTCAGCCCAGGGACGGTGTGAGGCCTGTTGTAATTCTCAGTGTCTGAGCCTGCTGGGATTGCAGAAGCCTGCTGGGATTGCAGAAAGGTAGCTCAAAACAATGGCAAAGGCCATCCAAGGCTACATCCTGGCTCTGCAGGGACGCTAGAGAATCGGGGAACATATATTAATTACCTCATTGCCAAATTTCTTGTCTAGAAAAAGGAGAGGTAAGTGTAATGGCCATTCAGGAGAATTTAATGTGGGCCCGGTGGTTAGCTAATTGCTGATGTATTTGTTACCTCTCCCATTCGCAGGCTCTAGTCACATAACCTCAGTTCAAATCCTATCAACGCAACTTACAAGCCGGGTGACTTGGGCCACAGTCTCCTTATCAATAAAGGAAGGAAAGTAATAATACTTACAGGGAAGTAGGTATTATTGCTATGAGGATTAGATGACTTGTTTTTTCTAGATAATGTCAGTTACATAGTCAACTGTCTAGAAAAAACACTCAGGTGTTTATCCCGTACCCTGGCACTCTCTACCTCTCTACTCTGGTCACCAAATGTGGGAAAGGGGTTCCCTACACCAAGTAATTCTGTCACACCAGCTGGTGTCCTAAAATTCAGTTTTGACACTGGCTACCTGGAATTAAAGTTAGATCCCACAGGTTAAGGACTCAGTCCTGCAAGACTGTCCTCCCTCCCTGTCCACCTCAGACACCCATGTCAAGCCCCGGTTCTCCCCAGTGCTTCTGACCAACCAGCTATAAAGCAGAGGTTCCCATGACCCCCTTCTTGGGTTTGATTAAATTTGCCAGAGTGGCTCACAGAACTCAGAAAAACAGCTTGCTTCACTAGATTACTAGTTTATTATAAAAAGACATAACTCAGCCAGATGGAAGAGACACAGAGGGCAAAGTATGTGGGAAGGGGCTGAAGCTTCCATGAGCTCTCCAGGCGCGTCACCCTCCTAGTGCCTCCATGCATTTGCCAACCTGAGGGCTGTTCAAACCCTGCCCTCTTGGGTTTTTATGGAGGCTTCAGGTTGTAGGATGGTTGTTGGAATCATTGGCCATTAGTATCAATTTAACCCCCAGTCCCTCTGTCCTCTCTGGAGGGCATCTTTAGGGACTTTCCAAAAGCCACCTCATTAACATAAACTCAGTTGGGTTGAAAGGGGGTTGATATGAATAACAAAAGACACCTTTACCACTCTTTTAGCTCAGGAAATTCCAAGGGTTTGGGGAAATCTGTGCCAGGGCCTGGGATGGAAGACCAAATATATATTTCTTATTATAAATCACACTTCACATAAGCACTCAACATATGTTGGTTATTTTAATCTAAATCCTCACAGCAACGCTGACAGGTAGATACTGTTGTTCTCATTTTACAATCGAGGAAATAAGCTTAGAGTAACTAAGCAATTTTCTTGGGTCATACAGCAAGTAAGGGATGATGCTTATGTTTGTACCTAAGCTGGTGGATCTGACTCTAACATTCAACTTCTTTTCTCTACATCATACAGCTCCAAGTGAAAAAAAAAAAATGTTATAAATGAGAACCAAGCACAACCTTATATACAGAGAAGGCTATCTGAGTCATGTCTGACTTTTCATTTCTATTTTGGTCAAAATATCTGGAAATCGGATTTGGTCTAAGTCTTTTCAGAATATAATGATTATGACGATGAATTGTGAGCTCTCAGTTTTGAGGAACTGTTTTATGAGATGTGGGAAAATTAATTATTTCTTCAGTGATAAGTAATAGCTATGTGTGGAATGTGGCCTGGAGTTTCAAGTTTAATTGTAAAACTGCTATTCTTGTTATTGCTCATATATGAACCAATTTAAATATCTTCCCAATTTCTAAATTGCTTATTGCCCATACCACAGCTTTGATTTTTTGGCTTACTTCTACATATGCTTCTGTGACCAGAAGAAGCTAGAAAAAGACTAGAAAAACTAAGCTTTTCTTTTGTCTTTTTTTTTTTTTTAAGGAATTAGAGATGTTTTATTTCTATAGACAGGAAGCTATTGAAATTGAGAGAGCTTAGCAAGCAACAACAATGTAGCACACTTTTCTCTTTCCCCCTGAGCTGTCGATAACTGGAATAGTTCAGGCACCACATCTAATCTCTTACATAAGTCTTATGCAAGAGATGTGAGCCAGTTCTTTCCTGAAACAATGCCAGAGCTAATTCAGATATTGAAGGGCTTTTGCTTCCTAATATTCCTGGTAAGCATGGCATACACTCACTTTACTTAGTTCACTTAGGTTATTTTTAGATCACTTGGATAAACACACACACACACACACACGCACACACACACACACACAAACACATTTATAGACATCCTTGCCAACACAGTGAAAGCTCATATTGTGTTTGTTCAAGTATGCTTAGCCTGGGCGGGGATGGGGAAAGGAAGAGAAAGGTTTGGGATGATTAGCATTCCTTCCTTCATCTTTTGTAGAAACATATACAGTAACTGAAGACATTTTAAAATGAGCTATCATTATTCGTCAGGCATTTTGTAGGACAGAACTCCAGGACAGGAGGCTAGCAGCCCTGTTAAATTGGCTCAGGAATTTGACTTTTCTTACTCTAAGAGTGAAGAGCAAGGGGAGCGGGCAGCTTAAATTCCGTGACTGTACCCAAGAACAAAGAGGATGGATTAGGTCTCAGAGATCCTGTTTGGACCACAGGGCAAAGAGTGGCAAAGTGGGAATCTGAAGAGAAAAACAAAAGATACAATTCAAGGAAACTCCTCATCTCTTTATTTAGAGCTCAGACTTCTGGGATAGCCCTCTCAGTCTTGGTCTTACTGGTTTACCCAACTAATGCTGAATTCTAAGTCATCTTTCTGTTTCCAGGTGAAGGTAGATAGTAGCTGCTTTCTGTAGCTATTTCTCTTAGAATATTAACGAACCCAGCATTGTCTCAGGGCAACTATTGTTCTAGTCACAGGGACTATAGCATTGAACAAACTCCTCTTGGTTCTGCCCTCATGGGATTGACTTGGAGGAGAAGGTCCAGTGAATGGTTCTCAATCCTGGCTGCACTTAGAATCAACCAAAAGTTTTTATAAAATACCATGCCTCAGTCCCATTCTCTGGGGCAGAAACTTAATTACTTGGCTTGAAGTGGAGTCAGGGTATGGCCAAGGTTGAGAGCTACTGGTCTGGTAGGGATAGTGCTGTGTGCGGGAAGCTGCTCTATGTAGGGTGTTATATCATCATCTTCTTCAGCCTTTCATTTAAACTCTTTTCCCAAAGTGTGGAGTCATCTCTCTAACGATATGCGAGGTAGGTTTAGGTTCAGAGATGAGTGTTTTTTATCCAAATAGTTATGTATTTTTATGTGTACTTAAAAAATATATAACTGGCATGCCAAACTTGTGAATTCACAGATATTTTTGCTCTGTGCAACAGTATGAGAGTTTTCTTGAAACAAATGAATTAAAACTAAAAATTGAGTCAGCTTAAGTAAAATATTAACTAACGATGAGGATATTGCAGAAATTATGAAGTTGGTATGACAATGACCCCAAACTAGAAACACTAATTTAAACAGTAGAGAAAAACACTAATTTATACAGTAGAGAAAAATCAAAGGTCAAAACATGTCATGGGTTTTCGGAATTATTCTTGGTGGTGACTCCCATGCATACATCATCTTCAGGATGAGAAAGAAATGAAGTTGACTTTGTTCAGTTTCCTAAATGACTCCTTGACTAATGACCACCTCACTGGATGACCCAGTTCCTAAAAGCCAAGTCATTGAATGATCATCTAACCATTGACCGAATGGATACTGAGAGAAAAATGTCTTAAACCAGGTCTTTTGGTGTTTTTCCCTGGGAAGCGGAATGTACAGGAAAGACCTGGGATAGGAACTAAGTTCTCAAAATTAGAGAGTAGGTTGCACTGAAGTCAAGCTCCGGAGCATTACACATTAGAGGAATATTCTAGTATCCCAAATTTGAGACACATTTGAGATTCACATTCAGCTGAGCTGGGCCTAGAAATTCATGGTGAGATGATTGAGGTGATGCTGAGGAGAAGGTACAATTAAAACTAAAAAAAATAAGTCAGTAATGTAACTGTTGATGGAAGTGAATTGATTTTCGCTGAATGGCTTTTAGGGAGTAAGCTGCTTGACCAACTGGCTTCCACAAAACAGATTTGCTTTAGAGTAATAGTTACTTTCTTTATGGCAAACTGGAATACATTTTTCTGTGAGTCTTTCTACCTTCTCTGTAAAGGCGACTTTTAGGCAACCAACTTGAACAATAAAAGCCTGAGTAAGGTGACCCCCTATACCCCGTTGATTACAAACAGGCCCATTAGGAGACCCACCTCAAAATATCCATAAGCCTTAGCTGACCAATGGTTTACTTACACCCAGACACAGTTACTAAAAAGAGGAGAATTCTATATGTTCCCATACCTCCTCACCTTCTGCCTTAACTACAGCCCCCCACCACAGCCTCCTGGCAGACAGTCTCCCTCTTGCTGTCCTGCCTGCCACTCCCTTGCGGTGTACTCAATAAACTTCTATCACCTTTGTTCTTCCTCAGGTGAATTCTTTCACTGCCATCACCATTGATCTCTATCAGATCGGGTCGCCCTACGTTTGGTGGCCCCCCCCCTCTGATCGGGAGACCCCATATTCTCTAGACTGCTAACTTCTGGAAGTACTGTGTTACAACTTTGTGTTCCCTGTAACACCTGACTCATGTTAGCTGGCTGAGCAGGAACAAGATCTAAGATATGTCTGGGTAGAGTACCCTTTTCCTCACATTGCAACTTAGGGCACACAGTCTCAAATCCAAGCATCAGCTGAGTCCAGCCAATCCAAATATCTATGAATAGGAGTGCTGAATACGAGATGCATCCAACTATGTATTGAATAGAAGATGAATTTTAATAAGAATTTTACAAACCCAGGGGTGCCTGGGTGGCTCAGTCGTTGGGCATCTGCCTTCGGCTCAGGTCAGGATCCAGGGGTCCTGGGATCGAGCCCTGCATCGGGCTCCCTACTCCACGGGAAGCCTTCTTCTCCCTTTCCCACTCCCCCTGCTTGTGTTCCCTCTCTCACTGTGTGTTTCTCTCTGTCAAATAAATAAATAAAATCTTAAAAAAAAAAAAAAAGAATTTTAAAAACCCAAATAATTAATCAAAAAAGACTAATTTCAACCATACATCAAGAACTATATACATTTAATTATAAAGCTTAATGATTTTTTTTAAGAGAGGGGATAGAGAGAGAGAGAGAGAGAACGTGAGAACCTTAAGCAGTCTCCACGCCCAGCAAGCTCGAGATCATGACCTGAGCCGAAATTAAGAGTCAGATGCTCAACCGACTGAGCCACCCAGCCGCCCCTACGGTGAGAATTTTAATATTGATTTATATCTTTTCCTCCCAGCAGGTGTTGACTTGTTGACTTCCTTCCTTGATGTGACTAGTAGAATTGTTTCTGTTCTAATTTGGTCAGAATTCTCATCTTATATTGAGCCTCCAGGTTCTGTTGAACTTTATATATAATATAATAAGCATATATATACATATGTATGTATCTTTTATATGTCTTTTGTCTGATTCTAGTCCTCGGGTGTTTTGTACTGAGGTTGTCACTCTCATGTATTAAAGGCAGAAAACAGTCCCTTGTAGTATAAATGTTCAAAGTGCTGGATTTAGATGCGGTCTTCACCAGCTATATTTAAAGGGGTTGCTTTCCTCCCAGGATCCCTGCTAAGTGCTGGCTACATAATGGGAATGTCTCCCCTCTTTATTATTGACCTTGCACTTGTCCCTCGGACTCAAACTTCTGTATTCTGCCTTATGATGGCAACAGAAACATTTGAAACTTGGCAACTTCAAGAAGGTAGAGTAATTTTCTGGTCTGATCTGAGCAGATATGACCCCTCTGCCGTTCTAACATTTTCAGTCAAACACCGTTAAGTGCTCTCTCTGGCAGCAGAACTTCAAGGTTTTACTGTTTAACCATTTCATACTCATTATTATACAGGCCTCATTAGGGTAATGTGACACAGAGTTAAGTGCGGAATAAAAAAAAAACAAAACCAACTTTTCAAACAATGTACTACTTGAATATAACTGCCATGTTTGTCTCTCAAAATCTGATCCCTCTAAGAGATAGTTCATGTTTAATCTAGCCAATTAGTACAGCCAGAATAGAACCAGCTGTGGACAGAAGGGAACTGGGCAGCCACCCAAATATACCATGGTTTTTAAAGGGTGTAGGGACATCCCCAATCCTAAATTTCCCTCCTGAAGTTCTATAATGAGAGGCATTTCAATCAGTACTTTTCAGCTGAAAACTAAAATATTCCTGTAAAGGATTATATATTATGGTCCCCCAAAGTTAAAATCTGAACTGGGTTTGGTGAACGGATACCTTGAAACAAAAGTCTTCTGGCAGATGGCATAAGAAAGGAAAATGCATCTTGGCACTTCATGCAATGGGATAAGGGATCAGGGACTGAGAAGCCAGTTGATGCGGTGGGAAAAGAAAACCAAACACAGGAATTATCTAGCTCCTAGCACTGTGAAAGGGTGCCTAATCCTAGACAGTTGCTTTTTGACAGAAGCCACAGAGTCTACAGACAATCTCCAGGTCTAGACTAGCACTGACGATAGACCTTTTGAAAACCATGGAAATATGTTCCATCTGCTCTATCCAATATGGTAGCCACTGGCCACATGTGGCTACTGAGCATTTAAGCTGTGCCTGGTGCAACCGAGGAACTGAATTTTTTATTTAAAATTTTAAATATAAATAATCACATGTGGCTAGTGGCTACTGTATTAGACAGCAAAGGTCTACCATGTTCCCTTTGAGAGTTCTGCCTATATATTACCAAGACAAAACAAAACTCGAATCTTTTAGTTCCCTCCTTCTTTATTGCTTTTATTGAAATAATATTTCCAAGTGAGATATGCCAAATTAGTGTAACTATTTCTACTTCTACATTATTATCTACTAACTACTGAGTACCTTTATTATTATTTAATTCTAACAACAGATCTGCAATATAAATATTAATTTTTTTTAACAGATGAAGAAACAGGCTCAGAGAGGTCATGAAGATAGCAAAGAACAGCATTGGCATTTAAACCTAGATTAGTCTGACTTTCAAGTCTATATTCTTTCCCCTACATCACACTAAAGGCACAAAACATATAAAACTATTTTAAAATTGTGTCTATGCCTGCTTTTCTAGGTCAAACTATGCTTTTATTGCGTTTTATTAGCACGAATAATGAAATTTTCTCTTACTCCATCATTTTCCGTGCCTATTTCTTTCTATTTGGTACAAAGAGAGTGACTGATGTCTACAGCAGAAGTGATTTTCTTAGGAAACAGAAATGGAGTCACAAGAGGCATGAACAAATTCATGACTAAAAGGGCCATAAATTGCTCTTAGCACTTTGGGGTATGGTTACTTCCAGCTCGTTAGGTAGGACAGTTGCATATTCCCAGTGCATGTTACTTGAGGTAATGTTCATACCTGAACACTGGGATGGATTGACCCTGGCACGATCGGTTCATATCCCTATATTCTTATGATAGGCATTAGCAAATTATGGAATACAAATTCTACATACAGCTCAGTGGTAAGCCAATCATTTACTAGTTCGAGGAAGGTCTCTTGTTTTAGCGATCAGTGTCATTATGCAAAAATACTACCTATTTGAAAATGGAAGACTTATGAAAATCAAACATAAAAGTCTTCAAATAAATTCATGACAAGCAATATTAATTTTAGAGACGGCAGAAAAAGCATAATATAATTGACAATACAGTTGTAAAGAGAATCCCAATTAATGAATTTTTGAGTGTTCTTTTCAGTTGTCAGATTAGGCTTCTCAAATCAGAGTTTAGATGGCAGTAAAATGAGCCAAAGTCGAAGAAGAAAAAACTAAGTATCCAATTGGAGCCACCGTGTTGAGAGAAAGCCAGGTTTTTGAACAAGCAAACCAGGTCAAGGGTCAGCTATTTTAGGAACACATGGTACCTAGAAATGTGAGCTTAAAAGGAGTTCTAAAAATTAAGTTAGTCCTCGGGAGAAAACCAGGCGATACACAAAGTGAAAGCCCCTGGTAACTAGCTTGGCAGGCAGCAAAGAGGACAGCCTCCTCATCTCTCTACATTCCACCCCTCCACCGAAAGGCATAATGGGAATGAACCAGACATTTTCACCTTGGTCAATGTAGGAACACGCTTTGAAACGCAGGTGTTTTCTGATGGCAACGGCAGAGGATCCTCTTTCCACTTGCTCGTGTCCTTCTTCTTCCCTGTGAGAAGCAAATGTTACAGTGTCTTAGGTACTATCCAGCCATACCCAGGAACACCACCGCGTGTTCCTGCTGTCTTTGTGCCAGGGACAAGGAGATCTGAGAGTACGATGAACTGTCACGATGATCTTTGCCAATGAAGTGCATGCTTTGGAAAACTCACAGGACTCGATGTTCTTCTGCCGGCGTCCATTCAGCCCCCTCTGTCATGTATTTATTGTGTTTCCCCACCCCCATGTGTAAAAGTCATAACAAGTGCACATAAGGGTTTAGCTTCTTTTCTTGGCTTCTGAGAAGAGAGAAGGATGGGGAAGGAATGGTTGAGTGACGTGTTTCCCGGGGGGCCCCTGTCAAAAGGGCAGCAGTGACACCTGCTTTTTGTCCTCTCTCTCCTCAATTTCCCACAGGCTTGAATGTGTGTGATTCTCCCTGATACCTCTCGGATCTCTCAGGACGTAGTTTCTGTTTGAAACAATTCATTGGGTTGGAGTCATGCAACACTGGAGCCACTCGGCAAACATCCAAACAATCTCATAATTATTATCTTAGGAGAAGCATTAAAATTATCTTAAGAGAAGCCTTAAAACAAGCAAAGCCTATTAAGGATATGCCTGTAGAAGTTTATAGATATTTTCTGTGATGAAGAATGAAGTTTGTATTCTGTCTTGTAGCATAATAGGCCCAGGAGGAGGCGAAGATGATATTGAATAGTGAGAAACAATATTGCAAAGACTTTTTCCAGAGTCATGCTGTTTTAAGGATTATGTTCTAACACGAAGATAGATCTAACAATTGGAATAGTGTCTTCTCAGATCTAATTTAAAAAGTGTTAGATCCTGGAAATCTCTTATTTATTCTTTTGTGATTATTTTGAACATCTGTTTTCTGTGATGTATGATGAGATTTTAAAAGAGCAGGGATTGACTGGATCATGGGCAGTGGGAGTGACCTGTCTTTTCTTACATAAGCATTTGTTGGGGAGCATCTCTGCATGATCTTTAAAAGTTATCAGAGGTGAGAAGGGCAACTGAAGCTTTCAGAATAAAGAAAAACTACAAAAGCAGCTCATTTTTATAAATGGTATTATCTTATATAACCCCCTGGAAGACACCCAGTTCTCACTCCTAAGAGCTCTTATGAGTCAATTTGTCATTTGATATTTTGTAGAGTTTGCAGTAAATCGGAAGAAGTGAATGCTCCTACTAAACTTCAGTGATAAACTAAATCCACTCAATTTTGTACTTGAATTCCTTGAGGGAAGCTGTTTTGTCTTTTTCCTCTCCTTGCCCGGTAACCCACTCCCAATATCTATGAAGAGTTGCTTACATGTCCTAGGCACCCAGTAAGTATTTGTTGAATTAAATTGAATTTTGGAAAATTTTCCTTCTTTTGGATATGGAACTAAAAAAAAAAAACCATGAAGCCAGAAAGTTTTGCCAGTCTCCCCCAGGCATCAACCCTCAAGCCTCTGCCTTTCCTGAGGCTGATAACAAGGCTCTTCCCCTCCTCTACCCCTCTTCCTCTTTCTCCCTCTACCTCCTTCTCCTTCCCTCTACTCCCTTCTGTAGAGATTCTAACCAAGAAATCTATACACACAAAGAACAAAAACCAACAGGAAAACAAGATGCCAATTCGTTAATAGTTGGGTAAGGACTCAGTAGTCCCAATGCAAGGCAGATTTGTAGAATGAGGTTTAAGCAAGGAAATCTAAGGAAACTTCTCCTTCTTTCCCTGTCCCTGAGTCTATGAGTATCAGGAAATCCACTTAACTTCCAAAAACACATCTGGGAAGATATAAGAAGGTCTTACTGCAAGAAGTGGGGCTCATCAAGGTCCTCAGCTAGAAGCAAAGAGTCCTCCATTGGACATTGAATTCAGCAGCAGAGCAACTCAGGTGGGTTTGTCCTTTACCACAAAGGCATTCTGGCCACAGGCAAAAAGTGGCCCAGTGGGAGTCTCATGTGCTCCCCAGACAGGAAACCACTGGTGCTAGTTTGGACAGGAGCTGGTGGAGGAGGGGGAGTGGGGTGGGCACAAGATGGAAGTGTTTACTTCCCTTGTGGACAGACGTAGGAAGTAGCAAGAGGGAATAAAGATTCCCAGACAGGGAAGCACAGACACAGAATCAGAAAGTGAATTGAGGAGTCTCTTCAATCCCTATTCTCCAGAGGAAATCAGGCCAGAGAGCTGGGATTTTGCCCCGGGCCCAATTCAATACATGAATTGTCACCACTGGACTCTGCTGGAGTCCCACCTGGAGTCAGCCTCGTCGTTTTACCTCCCACTACTTGCCAAGCTGCCACTAAATTAGACTTCCTTTAAGTTCCTTAAGCAGCCTCTATCCTTTTCTGTCTCTACATCTTAGCTCACTTCATTCCCTCCTACCACTCTGTCATAAACTCCTGTATCCTTAGGGACCTGGCTCAGATGGCATTTCCATGTGACCACCTGGAATTGCCCCAACCAGGAGTCAAGTCCTCACTGCTGTGCCCAAAGCCTGTCTTATAGTGCAAAGAGCAAAGATCTAGCAGTCTGAGTCTAAAAACCTGGCTCCCCAGCCTTTGAGCTTTGATCTTCAGCAAGTTACCTACCATTTTCTCTGACTTGGTTTCCTCAAATATCACATAGGCATCATGTCATGGTAATCTGTGTTAAGTAAATGATATAATGCTTGGCATTCAGGAATTCAGTCACCAAGAACACTGCCTCCTATTATTGCTTATAGACATGCTTTAGCATCGATTCCAAAATATGGTGAGTTATATTTATTTGTGGACCCGAGTTTTCTCCTCCCCCTGGATAATTTACTTGCTGCGGCAGCAACAAGGGCTGCCCATTTTCGTATCCCTTCCATCCCCACCCCAGTGCCTTGTACAATGCACACAAACAATATACAACTCATCAATGCAATGAACTTACGTGTGCCAAAATAGACTTGATTCTCTATAGCAGTTCGTATCATACTAAATCATCTATGGCTATTCCCAAAAAGGGCACCATATACATTAGCTAATCAATAGCGTAGAACACTACATGTATTAATTTACTCAAAATATCAGATGACCTAACTTTTATGTATGTGTGTGTATATATACATCTCAAATGCATTTCTAAAAATGGTGCTTTATTTGAATAAAGTATTATAACCTACGAATCATTCATTTATCCTAACTTGCTTGGCCATTGCCAGAAGTTCAGACCTTGCCAAAACTTTTCCCTCCACCTGGTTAAGAATTATTTTCTTTAGATTTTAATCTGATTTTTCTATCAGAGAACACTCTTCTTATCAAGATAGGTTAATAGACTTAAAAAATGAATAGAGTTTGTTGAAATGTCTTACATAATTGAGGGTAGTGGTGATTCTTTCCAGGCCATATCCTGTACCTTTCTGCTTTTCCAGGGCAGGTTTCTGCCACATCTGGGTTTGGAATGGTGTCTGAACACCTCTGTGGAGCAGACAGATCCCTTTTGTGTGTTTTAGTTTCCACCGCATGCCTCTTAAGCTCAGTTTGGAAAAAAATAAAATTAAAAAGAAAAATTGTGAATACAGGAAGTTTGCATTACATTAACTCTACACCATCTTGAAAGGCAAAGATTTGCCCAAAAGCAGGAGGTAATAGGGCCCCTTTGTTACAGGATGCACTTCTAAAAGAGGGATTCCGACCTCTACAGGCTGGAGGGGCGCACAGTTAGCCCTGGGCGAGCCTGCCAAAAGCCCAGAGAGGATTCCCGGAAACTTCCCTGCAGGCTGAAGTGCTAACAGTCTCTGGAGTAGAAAGACCCTGCTGTTAATAGGAACGATACAGCTCAGACAGTCAGAATCAGCCTGCTCAAATTTCTCAGACTGTTCTCCACTTCGCATCTCTCTTCCGAGCAATCCAAGGATAGATTTTCTTGTTCAAACCTTCCTCCAGTAAAATACCTTCCTGCTTCCTTCCATCCTGAAAAAATAAAAGCTTTGAGGTTCTTCAAGCCAACTGGAGTCAGTGCCCCTCCCTCCGCCCCCCCAAGTTCTCTGGAATCCAAGGGTGGGGGCAGGGCGGGCCTGCGGTTGGCAGTGGCCCCCCTCCTGGGGCTGTTTCCTCTCACTCGCATCCCCTCACCTCACACCCAGTCAGGTCTTGTGGGGCCTCACAGGGAGATGAAATGTAGCCTTTGTGGGACTCGATCCCAGGACCCCGGGACCATGACCCCAGCCGAAGGCAGACGCTTAACCGACTGAGCCACCCTGAATCTTTTCTATTTTACTTTATTTTCCATTTACTTCGTCCTTTGATTTTCTAAAAAACAACACAGACTGTATAAACCTATTCTGATGGTTTTAGGGAAATTAGTGCCTCAGTGCACAAGATCGGAATGCTAGATGATAAAGCTCTGAGTTTGTCCATTTAAAAATTAAAGAGAAAGAAATTATACCTCAAAAAGGCTGGAAAAAAAAGTGAATGAGACACACACAGAGTGAGAGGGAGAGAGAGGGAGAGACAAGGAGAGAGACAGAGACTGAGAGATAGGAGGCAGAAAATACTAGCTGTCTTAGGACTGATTTTCCTCTTCTTCCACAATAATAAAACCCTTGACATTTACCTGAGCTACCTGACCACCTGGAATACAGACTTCCTTTCTAAGGAAGTAAGCAGCTAAGGGAGGCCACGTAACAAAACTCTGGCCGATGGGATGCAAGAAGGAGCTCTAGATGCACCTCACAGAGCCCGTCCCTAAAGTTCAGGGCATCCCCATTCTTTCAGCTCTTTCTCAATCCTGCTGCCCGTACCAGGGACTTGGTGCCAAAGGCAACATTCTAGGAATGACAGAGTAACAGGATAGAAGGAGCCTCACAGGACGCAGCCACAACACCATGCCTGTAGTGTCTGTCTCTGGACTCACACCTGAGAGAGAAACCCATTCCCCTCTTGTTTATGCCACCACTGATTTGAGTTTTGACTTTATTTCATATAGCCAACCATATTTGAAGCAGAGGTGGATTTTCCACAAAGCTAATGAAGCATAAGGTTCAGAAACCCTCACTTGCCTGGGACTATTCCAAGGAATAGGAAAGAAATGGTGTTGTGTTCTGTGGTCATTTTGTGTTCTTTTCCTTAAAGGACCCTGCCCTCCTTCCCCCAAGTTGCATAAGGCCCCACGGCCCTGAACCCACACTTAGTAAGTCAATAAATCTCTTCACCCGTGCTTCTTCTGGAAATTCAGCTGTATATACATCACAGTAAATAGTTCAGTTTTCTCTTGCTTTAGGGAACTTTGGTGTGCTCATTGGGATCTAGGAATGCAACAGCCCATTGTTTCTCAAAGTATATTCCTAGCTATTAAAGGTGATAAGAAAAAAAGAGCATCATAGTAAAATAATTTGGGGAAATACAATATTAGCTAAAACGTGTTTGTCTATGTTTTCAACTACAATCTCTCTGAGAGGATTTAATATGCAAATACACATAGAAACTCTCCCAGAGAAAGAGGATACTGTCTTTTTGAAATGTATCCAATGACTAAGCCACCTTTTTGAGGATGAAGAGTAGTTCATGGACTGGTTTTCGGTGGAGCATAATTTGGAAATTCTCAGGAGGTCTCAGTGGGAAATATTTGTAGACCATCTCTTAGGGCAAACTATGTGTTTTATTTTTTAGCATTCGTGGAACAAGGTGATTTTTCTTCCTCATTTTATTTTATTTTTTTTTAAGTTGCTCCCTGTCTGGATACTGCTCAGTAAGCTTTAATTCCAATAACATTGTCATTTTTAGATTGACCCTGACCTCTCTCTTGAGTCTCCAACACCAGCTAGGAGTATTTTGTATGAAGTGTTAGATCAGCTGTGGATTAAAAAGGGTGTGTCTTCAAGGGACCCGGAGTCACACTGAGGTTTGATCTCCCAGGAAGAGGGTTTTATTTTTTTTAATTTTTTAAAAATATTTTATTTATTCATTTGACACACACAGAGAGAGAGAGAGAAAACAAGCAGGGGGAGCAGCAGAAGGAGAGGGAGAAGCAGCTTCTCCGCGGAGCAGGGAGCCCGATGTGGGACTCGATCCCAGAACCCTGAGATCATGACCTGAGCTGAAGGCAGACGCCAAGAGGAGGGTTTTAGATACCAGGGTTTGGAAAGTTACAGCCACCATGGAAAAGTGGTTCTGCATAAGACCAATCCTGTCAATGCTTGTGCAAATAAACTAACTCATTGATGGGAGCCAGATTTTCATGACAGAGAAATAATGAGTCCCCATGCTGCTGGTCTTTAATTAAAATTTAAGTGTTCACACTTGTGTTTGTTTTTTAGGATCTTTGTCACAAAGGACCACAAACTGGGTGGCTTAAAACAACAGAAATTTCCTCGCTTCCCGTTCTGGAGGCTGGAAGTCTGAAATCAAGGTGGCCGCAGAGCCATGCTGCCCCGGGGGACTCTGGATAGAATCTCTCATTGCCCCTTCCTGGCTTCTCCTGGTGGCTGTTGATCCTGGTGTTTACCCCTCCAATCTCTGCCTCTGTCTTCACGTGGCGTTTCCCTTTTTATGGGATTAGAGCTTCAACATGTCTTTTGGGAGCATATAATTCAAGCCATCACCACACTAAAGAACCCTTAATTATCTGTTGGGTGGCCTGATGTCATGGTGGACAGAGCTCTGAGTTTGCTTTGTAGCCACTCCATGATAGTAGATGTGTTGCTATTATCTTTAACGAGAAACATAGTTAACGTGGGTGATTGAAATTTGGCATATCATCTCATTCCTTACTTTAGATAGCACCTCTGCCCCATTCAGCTCCCTACCTGCAAGAATAAGAATTTTTTTATTGGTTCCCTTGCACTGTCAACTAAGTGATTTTAGATGGTGAGGAGAATCCTTGTCAGTGGAACCAATTCGCAAACTGAATATGAAGCACTGAGCCATGGAAAAATGTCCATCTTGCTTTAATAACAATTCTCTGTGTTTTAACTCCAGGTAAGAGACTGAAAAATGCCAGTGGAAGACTTTTTAAAGACTAGATATTAATAGTATATCCAGAATTACCCTGCATCCTTTGGATATAAACCACTACTCTTAAAGTCTTGGATGCAACAATACTGAAAGCAGGGCTGTGGTTCATACATTGGTGTCCCAAGTCTCTAGAAGCACTGGGGGTAGTAATAGGAATTTGCATGCTAGTTTCAATTTTGCAAAAATCCCTAAAGTCATATTTTTATTGAGTTAGTACAGTGTAACTAAAATGTTCTTCTTTTTCCTTCAGATTGAATTTATTATAGAATTTTGATTGTACTGGTTCATCATGCAGGTAGATGTTCTCTTTGGCAATTATATCTTTTTAAATAAATGAAAATCATTTATAATGTATACTTTTTTGATATACAGAATCTTATAAAATATGGGAATAGAAGGAGATTGAGATTTTAATAAGCAATTCTTGGTAGTTAAAATGTTAAGAAAAGAGTACATGAAAGGGTGAATATTGATCTTACAACTCTCTTTTCGTAAACACTGACAAAGCAAGGCAGTCTTCCAAATGCTTTGTTCTCTTTCTACTTAAACCCATTACTTGACTTACATGCCTTTAAATGACAACCTTCTAGAAGTTCCTGAATATTCCACTGTTTAAAATGTAGTTGGCTGATCGATTTCTTTAACATTTCAGAAGTCCTGTATCATTTTAACGATTTTGTATAGCACACCTTTATTCTCAGCACTGTGAGTAAACAGAGCCAAAATACTACAGAGAATAATTTATATATTCAAGAAAACCTTGGACAGGGCAGAATGCTTTCATGATAGAGTATTTAAAGTAAGACAAAGCTGGGAGGGCAGAATCACCATTTCTGAAAGATCTCACTCAGAACGTTCCCCATAAGGAGACGGCGACATTCTACTGCATTTGTGGAAGCAATCTGCCCTCGTTCAGGATGTGATAATCCCACAGGGTTTTCCCACACTCTGGAATCCCTGAGAACATCAATTAAAACTGCATCCCTGACCTTTCTTGGGTGGTTTCTATCGCCTTCTCTAAATTTTTATTTAATCTGATCTTATCATATATTTTTTCGGAGAGTAGACAATGTTTTTATAACCAGGCATTTTTTACTCTCTGGACAAAATGTTCCCACGTAGGGGCCAGGGTGTTTCCCTTTCATCGAGAGACTCAACAACAAGCAGCTCCACATCTTTACTTTTCTAAGACTTGTCTGAAAATCAGTTCCTTTCCTTAAAAGTAGGGGATATCACATACTATTCTCTCTTGGAGGGCATATGCAATGAGAAAAGTCACACCACGAGTGACTTTTTTAGATGTAAACTTTCTTATGAAGTGTAATACATGCATACCAGCCCAAAGGGTACAGCTCAGTGAGATCAGATGTGCTGAATCCACGTGCGGGGCCACACCTAGGAAAAAAAATCAAATTTTGCCAGCACTCCAGAAGCCTGTCTAAGGCCACTGGCCAGTCACTCCCTACCCTACGCCACCCCAGAAAACCATTTTTCTGACCTCTATTCCCATAGGTTATTTTGGCCTCTTTTCCAAATTTATGCAAATGGAATCAGACAGCGTAAACTCTTTTGTACCTCGCTCAACATTCTGTTTGTTGAGGCTGGTGAAGCAGTTGTAATTTGTTCAATTTCACTGCTGACTTATACTTTGTCGTATGAAAATGCAACAATTTATTTTCTGGTCTATCTTGGACAGACCTTTGGATTGTCTCTAATATGTGACTATGAAGAATACTGCTGCAATAAAACTTGTTGTGGTGTGCTTCAGAGAACACATGTACATATTTCTGTGAATATATACGAAGAAGTGTAACTTCTGGGTCATAAACACTGGTGTGCTGGAACAGGCTTGGACCAAGTTATAAGAACCCACCATTAACTCCTGAAGAAATTTGCAATCCAGTTGTTAAACATAGCCATTATTAAAAGTTAGGTTATATAAACTTAAAATTAAGTAAAGTAAATAATTTAAAAAACAATAGTAATAGATACTCAAAACCCTTCCTTTCCTGATTTTTACTGCAGTTTGCTATCACCCTGAGGTTATTTGCATTTATTATATCTTTATGGTAGAAATAGAATATAATAAGGTGCATCTCTTCCAAACTCTGCATTCAAGAGCATCCTGTTGGTCACAGTACATTGGCTTTGGTAGCAATAAATACACTATGGAAATTGGCAATCACTAAAAATCAGAATTTAACTTAGTGTTTTGTTGATTATCAGACTTAACAAAGAAGGGAAAACTATGAATAATGTAGATTAAGCATAAATGTTTATCCTATCTCTAGCCATTGCATTGTCAATAGCATAAACATTGAGAAAATATTTTGGAATATTTGACAACTATTATCCAATTTAGCAGAGAATTACTCACATAATTGACAAGTAAGTGAAGTTCCAAAATATGTCCTTTTGGTTTCACTCTTATCTTACTTGTTAACATAAACAAAAATATCAATCAACATTTATGTTGGAAATACACCTGTAGAGGGTGAAACATTTGTCAGCCAACCACTGGTCAGAAGGTATGATTGTGTCCAGTTTTAGTAGAAAGGCCCAAAGAGTTTTCCAAATTCATAGTTCCATCAGCATATAGGAGAGTTTCAGTTGCTCCTCATGTGCAAGTACTTTTTTTGCTTTTAATTTTAGTCCTTCTGGGTCATCCGTAGCAGTATCATATTGTTTTTATTTGCATTTCCTATTCAACAACTGATGTTGAGCATCTTGTCAAGTGTTTATTAGCTATTTAGATATCTCTTTTGGGAGGTGTCTATTTTCATATCTTTGCATTTTCTTATTGGGTTATCTGTGCTTATTGCTTTGTTGGAGTTCCTTATATATTCTTTTACAGATAAGCATCTTCTGTCTGATGTCTTATATCTTCTATATATCTTTGTCAGATACACATCTGTCCATTTGTAGCTTGACTTTTCCTTCTCTTAATTCTGTCTTTTAGATCTTAATTTTAATGTAGTTCCATTTGTCAATCTTTCCCTTTATGGTTTTGGTGTACCATTTAAAAAAATATTTGTCTACCCCAAGATCATGAAGATAGTCTCCTATGTTACCTTCTGAAAGCTTTATTGCTTTCTCATATTTAGATCTCTGGGGCCCCTGGAATTGATTTTTGTGTATCTATGAAAAAGGAGGTGAAATTAATTTTTTTCTGCATGGTATCCAAATACCATCTGATTTTCCTATATGGATATCCAGACATCCAAATGGTATATAGATATCCATATGCCATTTATTCAAAAGACCATCTTAGCATATTGCAGTGTAGAGTAACTGGTCATAAATCAAACAGCTGTGTATGTCTGTGTCTCTTTATGGACTCTCTGTTCTGTTCCATTGGTTTATTTCCCTATCCAGGTACCAAGGCCATGATGATTAAAATAAGACTTGATATAAGGTTGAATAAGTCCTCTAACTTTATTCATCCTCAAGACTGTCTTGGTTATTCTTGGCTCTTTGTATTTTCATAAAAATTTATAATCAGCTATTCTCAACTTGAGAGAAGGATCGGGGGGGGGTGTTGTATAACGATCTGTTGGTGTATATTCAGTGTGAAACAAGTCCCTTCTGATTTTGAGGATACATTAGGTTTGTGAACTGTATCATTAGGATGACTTGGGATACAAATACAGAAAACTTCAAACCATCTGGTATAAATGTTAAAGATCTTTGTTGTCCCCCTTAACAAAAAATCCGTTCAAGGGGATATGGCACCGTTCATGGTATGATCAGTATTTCTGGGTCCATTTCTGTATGATTCTGCCCTCCATGTGTTTTGGCTAAGAGATAACTACAGTTTCAGGTAACATGTCCATAAACAATATCCAATGGAATAAGCACTGTTTCTTTTTTGTGTCTTACTCAGGACAAAAGGTCTCCCCACTAGACTTTTCCTCTTTCCTCATTGGCCAGAATTATATGCCATGTCTTTGTATAAATCAATCACTAGTTAACGGAAGAGGGCCACCATGATACACTTAGATTGCTCCTAAGACTAGGCTCATTTCCTGCTTGGCTCATGATTTTGCATAAGTGTGTCTACCTGAACAGAAACAAAATGGTAAAAATAGCTGTAGGGTAAGCATATAACTATTTCTGCTACATACAGACTATCCCTTTGGTGACTCAACATCTAAACACATTCTTCTATCTACATTTCCAAAGATAATCATTCCTGTGTGAATTACAATTATTGCGTTCTTAAAACAAAACAGCCCAATGTCCGTCAGTTGATATGTCCAACTCCAACTCTAGTGTCTCTGGATGTTGTGAGGTCTTCTCAGGTTCAGATATAGCATCTCATGATCCAGCATCCTAAACAGAGATTTAGTGGTGTGGAGATTACCAAAGAAGTTGAAAAATCTCTGGTTAATGTTGGCCAATACTGGGGTCTCTCCAGAGAATAATTCCATTAAAAATGTCATAGGCATAGGTTTGATTTGTTTCTCATCCATTTCATGAGCTAATGACTACAGCCAGAGCATGTGTCTGTATAATCTTTGAGTCTGAGAATCCGTGCTCCATAACCATGATTCCCTGGGCCTTGTCTTTTCTCTTGGTCTTGAATCAATGGCATCTGCCTTGAATTTGTTCAAAATAAATAGTCTTATGTGAGCAAAGCACCAGCCATGATCTAGCATTTCCCTACACTCTATTCTCTTTTCTTGGCTAGAGAATGGTTAAGGGGAAGTATTCAGGAAATGTGTGGCAGATTAGGCTTGCCTTTCACTCCAATTTTATCTCCTCCAAGTCTCCAGCCTTCCTCTCTGCTCTCAGATGGTCATCTTCAGCCTAGGTTCATATTTCTACTGTAGGACTTTGTGAAAGCTACAAAAGTAGACCATCCTCAAAAGCATCCTAAATCTTTCCTGCCATTTCTTTTAATACTACACTCTGTCCTATCTGTGACCAAAAGTGCAATAGGTGATATCTTCATTACATGTTTTACAGCTGCAGAGTCATGTAACCTCAAATAATGGTACCCTAACTTCTCCACTCAATCAATTTCACATATTCGGGCTTGTTCCTTACAGGATCCCATTTCTTGTGTTATTTTATGATTTAACCACAGTTCATAGTTGCCAATAAGGAAAACCTTCCTCCATACTGTTTACACAGAAAAGGAATATGGTGAAAGGATTTTGAGTAGGCATAGAATCTCTGTGAGAGCCAGAAAGCTAAGCTTAGAGGTCACTTCGCCAGAAAGAAGGGCCAAATCCTGCCTTGGATCGGGACTGGTGCTGATAGCACCCTTGTCACCGCCAAGCATAGATGTTGCGGGAGAGACTGTTAACACCAGTGCAACTGGACACCAGATGTCCCTGCTAGCAATGCAGCTAATATTGGCCCAGGGAACTTGGCTGACAATGTTTTGAGGCCACATTACGTTGTGGTCTTTTCTCTCAGAGTTCCAAAAAGGGTACAGGTCTTAAAAATCCCTCCAATTTCGGTTTTCCCCTGATCATATCTATCCCATCTCTTCCCTATGCTACTTTGGCCAGGGGAGGAGGGGTTAAAACAATGGTGCTGACCTCCTATATTCCTTTCCTTTGTCTCCTGTCCCCTCCCAAAGTCCATCTGATTCAGAAGAAGTTGGCTTTCCCTTCATAGTCCTCTCTGATTTCCAGATTTTCCCTTCAAGATACTTAGCTTCGGGACACCTGGGTGGCTCAGTCAGTTAAGCGGCTGCCTTCAGCTCGGGTCATGATCCCAGGGTCCTAGGATCGAGTCCCACATGGGGTTCCCTGCTCAGCGGGAAGCCTGCTTCTCCCTCTCCCTCTGCCTGTCGCTCCCCCGTTTGTGCTCTCTGTCAAATAAATTTTTTTTTAAAAAAGATACGTATCTTCATAAAAACTCAACTTTCGCATGGTAAGGGTATCCCCTCTATACCATGAAAGCAGTTCTATGGTCTGAGCTGTCCAGGAGTGACACTTGATATGAGAACCATGGAGTGACTCAGAAACTAGTCACTTCAAATAACAGAAAAATATATTGGTTTAACATCCCCAAAATATTACTCCCCAATATACTGCATAGATTTGCTGAATCCACAGAACATTCTTTGGGAAATGGCTAATTGAGAGAATTTTAGGTTCTTGTATTTGATATCAGAGCTGATTCAGCTAGCATCAACCAGCATGGTTGGGGGTTCTAAGAATGTTGAATTATATAAATTCCAATTGATTATTAGTATAACAGTAACTGTGATGAGTGGAAACAATAATCAATAATATAAATCCAGCACACATAGATAGTCTCAGAAATTGCACATACAACAATTCTAACACATTTTTGTGTTTGAACATGGGAGAGTGGGGTTACGGACCTTGCCAAAGATGTCCTGTTTCAGGTGTTGGAGAATTCTCCCTAGGTTTAAAATTACTGGGTGGGAGAGGATGGACACAGAGCAGAGCTGAGGAAGATGTTTCTGGTAAACTTCCCAAACAATGTCTAACATTGCCCAAGGGATGAAGAATAGTACAGACTTGGGTGGCAACTGGGGAGCTATTTGGCATAGCAGGTATTTGTTTGGGTTCTCTCAGATGGTCTGGGGGAACTTGTTTGATACCTTCTCCTGATCCATGGGGTGGGAGGGGATCCCCTTGCCTTCTCCTTCCTGGGGCAGACTGAGCCTTCAGCCAGAGCTCTCTTGCCTCCCTTTTATGCCAAAGCACTTGCCCAACCTGTTAGTAACTTCCATTTGCATTTCTTTTATTCTCCTCCCTTTGTCTTACCCCTTTTGTATATTGCTCAGTAGCTGAGCTCCAACCTGCACAAGCTGACCACAGGTTGACCCACATAGGACCTGCAGCCACCATCTTCCACCACCTTGGTGAGGGAGGGGGGCAGACAAAAGAGGCATTCTCCTAGTGACCAAGATGAGCCCTACTCCTCTACCTCACCCCCTCTTTCCCTCCCAATTTCCTCTCACCAGGACAGGCTCCTGGTGGGCAACCTGGCCCAGCAGTCCTGTCTGGGATAGTGTGGGGTCAGAGGGCATGTTGAGAAAGGAGTAAAGCCCTAGAGAACACTGGGGAGATCTGAGAGCTGAGATGAGAGACAGTGACCCTCATGCACTTCACAGCTTCACAGACCACCTTGTCATGATCAGTGTAATGGGGAAGTTGTGAGGAGTGTGACATGGACGGAACATGTGTCTAATAAATTTGAGCTCTGACAGGGCCATCATGTGGCTCGTGACAGCCATGTCAAACAAAAGATCATATAAACAAGATTTAAAAATCAATAAATAATCCGGAAATTATTATAATGATTTAAAGAATTCTATCACAACTCAATCACTTGGCAAGTGACTTTAAAAAAACACTTGAATTTTTAGTGTTTTTTTTTCTGAGAGTAAATAAAGTGATGTTTTTAGATTTTGAAATTTACATATCAATTTCTAGGACTTTACTGGTTATGAAATATTTTTAATATCATCCTTAGCTAAAAGACTATATTACCAATGAACATATTTTGCTTTTGGCATGCAAGAGTGTTTCAAACTTCCTCCCCAAACTGTGGAGACACTCAAATTAAACACTCTTGATATCCAGGCTCTTAAAGCAGGTACCTCTTTATCATGATAACCATAAAAAATGAGTAATTTCTTATGTTCCTTTTCCTTTCCTCCTTTCCTCTTCAGTCTGGGGGAAAGGGGATTACCACGGATTATGGGTTTTATTGATACAGAAATATGCAATGTGTTCCTTTCAGAGAGATTTCTGGGCCCTGGCTGTGCTGGACCCCAGGATTATTCATCTGTAAAAGGTCCCAAAGAGCAGATTCAGGTCGCAGTGGCTATTTTGGGATTATGAGAAGGCTCCGCTTGCAAGCCTCAGGACAAGGCTTATGTGTTCTGGATATTCCCTTCTTCACTTCCCAAAAGGACCAGAGTTCTACAAATTCTCTGACCCTCTACCTCTGGAACATCTTTCTAGCCACCTCTCTGCAAATTTGAGCAGCAAATCTCATTGCGGTTTGTGAGACATTTTGAAGTATCCTTGTCTTTCTTCATTTGACGTTAGTGTTGACATAAATTCCCTTATGTCAGTATACCTGGGCACCATTGCACCCCGAGACACATTTCCCTGACTCTCTCCAAGGCGTGAACATTCAGTGATTATGAAAGTTTTGTTATTACTCAACTTATGCTTATACATAAGATCTTTTATGAGCCTAGTTAATAAAAGATATCAACACAGAACAGGAAGAAACAAAGCATTTTATCACATGATAGATGTATCCAATTTTGGAGTCAATACTTCCCTATTTTACCAGCTGCCACAGAAAACCTGAAAACCAGAACTTGGAAAAGGCCTCCAAGAGAAAGAACACTCACAGGGCCTTGAGAGGATTGAGCAGATCTGCTCTGTTGACCCCATGACTTTGACCAACATGTACAGGACGTGTCATGCTTTGATCTCATACTAACGACTCTGCTCTGGACTTGCTGAGACAGAGGGAAAGAAGAGATAGGGAGAGGTGCAGAAGAGAAGACCAGGACCTGTCTGAAAGTCACATGCTCACTGACCCCCTATTTCCTATGTATCTTCCTCTGAATCATAGAAAGATAAGGGTCAGGTCCTGAAGAATTTGGTAAATGGGAAGGGAAAGTTCCAGCTAGCACACAATCTTTGTAC
This sequence comes from Halichoerus grypus, assembly GCF_964656455.1. NCBI lineage: Eukaryota > Metazoa > Chordata > Mammalia > Carnivora > Phocidae > Halichoerus > Halichoerus grypus. Next base: position 183,196,045 of record NC_135714.1, read on the forward strand.
ATGTCAAGTCAGATGAGGTCAATTTCATTACAATTTATTGAATTGCTTCAAAGCAGAACGCTCTGTGTCTAAGCGTCTTATTTTAGGTAATATATTTTTAACTGATTGGATGACCTCTGGGAAAGTCATATAACCAGTCTGAGGGTCAAGACTAAGAACTATTCAGGACAGTTGGTTAATATCCGGTGATGCGGTGTATGTGACACCTGGCACCCAGTGACCATAGGCGCCAGCTGATGTTGACTCTGTCTTCCTGATTACTGATAAGGATGGTGCACACATGACAACAAAAACTGTTCATGGGTCTTTGGCAGACTTGGGTCTCATAGCCACAAATGGTATTAAATACTGGAAAAAAATCTGAGCCTCTTCAAGTAGTTGACGACACGATGCAACATAATGGAAAACAATTGCCAAGGGAAATCACAAATCATGCAAAAAATGCCCTGACATAAGTGATTTTGGGGGAAATGCTCAAAGAATGCACAAATGTACTGTTAACATTTGCTAGGCCAGAATAAGATATGCTGCATGTATTTCCTGATGGAAGGATCATGGGGGTTGGATCACAGGAATGTGAGTCAATGGCGCTCTTAAAAAGTTGCCATTACACTGCCCTAGTACTTACTGTTACTTCCAGTAGACTCCAAACTATGCTAAGTGTGAGCTCCATAAATCGTTTGTCCCAGGACCTGAGTTTCTGGATTAATCATACTCTAAGTTTTGAGCTGAGAGAACAAACAGAATATAAAGAGCTAAAAGCAACTGTAAGTCGTTCTGGATCAGCAAATTTGACATGAATGTTATCAGACCCCCTTGATTAAAATTGTTTTTTATTCCAATGAAATTCGTATCACATATTCTGAGCATTTTAAAGTATATAATTCAATAATTTTTAATATATTCATAATGTTGTACAGCCATCGCCACTATCTTGATTCAGGAATATTTCCCTCACCCTCAAAGAAACCTCTATTTTAAAGTAAACATATTTCTCAGGGTACCTGAGTGGGCTCAGGCAGTTAAGTGTCTGCCTTCGGCTCAGGTCATGATCCCAGGGTCCTGGGATCAAGCCCTGCGTCAGGCTCCGTGCTCAGCGGGGAGTCTGCTTGTCCCTCTCCCTCTGCCCCTCCTCCCCTTCGTGCTCTCTCTGTCTCTCAAATAAATAAATAAAATCTTTAAAAAATAAATAAATAAAGTAAACATACTTCTGGAGAGCCAACATATAAAGTCCAGCCCTAACATTTATATAGTTTCAGATTTTTTTTTAATTCAAAAGACAATAAAAACTTCCATGTATTAAGGAAAAGGGATCACTTGAAATGCGGAGAGAGAAATATTGAAGCAAGTATCAATAATTCATTATTTCAGGTGGTTGCGGTGGTCTGCCTACAAGATAGCCTCCAGTGATCTCCGCCTCCTAAGGGTCACATCCTGTGTGATCTCCTCTTGCATCATTTCAGGATGGGTCTGTGCAACCAGCGGAACACTGAAGAAAGGATGCTACGTCACTTCCAAAGCCAGGTTATAAGAGACATTGTGGTTTTGCCTTACTCTCTCTGATTACTCCCTCTGGGGGAAGCCAACTGTTATCTCAGAAAGATGCTCAAGCAGACTATAGAGTGGCTCACTTATCAAGGAATTGAGGCCTCTGGCCAACAGACATATGAGGCAGCCATCTTGGAAGCAGATCATTCAGCCCCAGTCAAGCCTTCAGATGAGTGAACCTTTGGCCAACTCCTTGATTAGAGCCTCCTGAGAGACCCTGAGCCAGAACTACCCAGCTAAGCTGCTTCTGGATTCCCGAGCCTAGAAATGAGGTGTGATAATAAAGATTTGTGGTTTTACACTACTGAGTTTTGAGGTAATTTATTAACAGAGTAATACAGAACTACTATAGTAGTGTTAGGGTAATAGTTCAGCAAAGTTTCCACTAGGAGAAGAGGAAGTACCTGTGCCACATAGAGCAAAACACCAGAAACTCATAGATAGGCAATCAGTGCTCAAACCCTCTAACTGGCACTAGGATTAAGGAGGTCAGACTGCCACTTCCTTTACATACTCTTTTCCCTGCCACTGGGATGCTCTGTTGCAGGCTCTTTTCCCAATTAAGATGATCCTTGTTCAAAGAAAACCTATCTCATACAGAAATCAATAGAGAGGCCCACATGGCATGATTTTTCTCTGGGCCCCATTTACGCCTAGAGATGGAGGACCCTGATCCCCTGAATCTCCATAAGGATGGAGCCAAAAGAAGGTTGAGATGAGGACTTTCCAATTTTTCTGTTTGTTTTCACTGAATTTTTTTTTGAAAGAGGTAAGACAAACAAAACGATCTAAGGTAAATGAAAATAAGATGGCAAATAAGTAATTTAAAATAAGCAGGGGGTCAAGAAAGAGTTTGAAAATGTTAAATCAGTTACTGACATCTTTACCATTCCCTAAGTTTCTCCCTCCCTGCTTAAAAGTTTACTCAGACTCTCTATTCTTTTGAGTTGCTTAAACTACTTTACAGTGTTTTCTCTTGGCACCAAAATGTGTTTATATAATTCAAGCCTCCAGTCTGTTCCGATCTTGTTGAAACTTGTTATGTTTTGCTAACCCATAGTAAAGTAAATGCGTTTTTAGAGTTTAGGCCACAGACTTAAGCCACGTTTGACTAGATGTTTCCCTGACAGAATCAATTTCTGTCACTTTGTCAACAAGTTACTGGAGGTGGGGTTAATTTTCTTTTTGCAGGAATGTGACCAAAAATGTGTTTAATGATCTGGAGTCCTGGTTTTCTTGGATTTGCAGTAGCTCTTAGCTGGCAACTCTGAGAATAAGCCAGATGCTGTCCTGTAACTAACATCAGCAGTCGGGAACCAAAGGAGCTCATCTTCTGTTTCATCAAATAAAAACATAACATGGATGCATTTTGTTAATTGGGCATGAAGGGCAGACATTGGATCCATGGGCCCACTGGTTTTTAAAACAGGCCAAAAAAAGTAATCAAGAGCTCTCAGAATCCGGTGTTTAGACAAAGTGATGATATCATCAAACCTGACCCCTTCTGCACCCTCCTCTTCTGTTCTATTGGTCTTTTGAAATGTCCTTTATTGGTGAGCTTATTAATTCAAAAAAAATTTTGTTGCTTACATTTTGAACTATTTCCATGATAAAGAAAAGTCCCAGAAACAATATAACAGATATCTGTGTAGGCAATATCAAGATTGAATACATGTTAAAATTTAGATTTCATTTTTTTGGAGAGAGAACATATTCTAGACAAAATCAAGGCTCTAGCCCTGTGGTGGACATGCCCTAGGTTTATACCCAATGACACACACTCTTGTATAGTCCCCTCCCCTTGAGTCATAGAACCTCTGACTTGTTTCTAATTAATAGAATCTGGCAAAGATGATGAGATGTCACTCTTTTGATTAAGTTACATTATATGGTAAAGGGTAACGGATTTTGTACATATAATTAGAGTCCTTAATCAGCTGACTTTTAGTTTGCTGAAAGGGAGATTATCCTGTTTGGGCCCAGTCTAATCAGGGAGCCCTTGAAAGAGCATCTGGAAGTCAGAGACTTGCAACAACAGAGAACCTCTCTCCTCATTACTGCCTTTGAAAAAACAGGCCACCATGATTCTACAGCTGCAAGAGAATGAACCCAACCAACAACCTGACGGAGCTTGGATTCTTTTCTAGTCCAGCTCCCAAATGTGAGCCCTCTCTGGTTGACTCCTTGATTTCAACCTTGGACACTGATCAGACAACCCAACAAAACCTCGCGTGGACTTCTAACACACAAAAACTGAGAGATGATAAATGGGTGTTTGTTTAAGCTATTAAATTTGTGGTGTTGTTATTCAGAGACAGAAAGCTAGTATAAGGGCTAATCTCATCCTTTACTTCCTTCCCCAGAGGAGATAATATTCAGCTTTGCTAGGATGAAGGGAAATACAAATTGAAACAGTGAGATGCCATTTCTCACTCTTCAAACTGACCAAAATGAAAACACCTGACAAGTCCAAATATTGGGAGTCATAAGAGATTTTATATAGTGGAAATAGAAATGGAAATGAAAATTGGTGCAGCCATTTCAGAGAGAGGTTTTGCAATGCCTCTGGGACCTAGCAATCCACTTTTAATGTGAATACTTAAATATTTTGGTTTTGTACTTTAAAAAATACTTTTTATACCAAAAAAAAAATACTTTTACTGCATATACTTCACATAGGTTTGGTATATATTATCCATAAACAGTATTTGGTATCCTTGTTTGTTTTAAATTTTTCCTAAATGTTGCAACTTGATTTTTTAAATTCAGTATTAGGTTGTCAAGATTGATCTATTTTTGATCTATTTATTTTTTAAAGATTTATTTATTTATTTATTTGAGAGAGAAAGGGTGTGAGGGAGGGGTGGGGGAGTAGAGAGAATCCCAAGCAGTGAGGAGCCCAACTCGAGGCTCAGTTTCACAACCCTGAGATCACGACCCAGCCGAAATCAAGAGTTGGGCACTCAGCTGACTGAGTCGCCCAGGTGCACCTGGATTATTCTTTTTAACACAGTAAAAAAATATTCCATTATATTACAATACCACAGTCTCTCCATTCCCCAAACTGTACTGAGGTGAACTGTATTCATTTTGAGGACAGGTTCTCTAGGGAATATATGTAGAAGTGAAGTTGCTAGGTGCCTTAGGCATTATAAATCTTCTCTCTGAGATGGCTGTGCCATTTTCATCCTCACTTCCAGTATCCAAAACTTCCTATTACCTTAACATGTGAGGTGGTCAGGGATTTTAATTTTTGTCAATTCAATGGGCATGAAATGGCATCTTGTGGTGGTAGTTTGTATTTCCCTTTATTTCTAGTAAGGCTGAAATAGCCAAAACATCAGCTCATGTGATTTTGGTCATTCTGGTTTCTTCTGGGCTGAACGTCTTTGCCCTCTTCATGTCTTTTGTCCATTTTCTTGTCGGGTAGTTTTTATTTTCCTTGTTGACTTGTAGGACATGTTTATATATTCTGGCTCTCAGTCTTTCACCAGTTATATGCACTATAGATGGCTTATTCTAGTCAGTTCCCTTTCAAAAATATATTTGTAGTGAACCTTGGTTTTCCCCACTGCTAAGTGCAAATTATACCATGTAAGTCATGGATAAATGAGAGAATGCACGTGAAAGTTCCTGTTCCAGTGCCAGGTATAGTTTAGGTGTTCAGTGGTGAGCTTTCTCCACCTCCCTTTTAAAGAACTTCTGCATCCAGTGATAGGGCAGTGGCTAAGAGAAGGGGTTCCGGGGTTGGACGGAGGTCTCATCGAGTCCCAGTGTTACTACTTGCTGGTGCTGGGATGTTGGATCCTGCTGCTTTACTCTCTCTAAACCCGTTTGCTCATTTGTGAAATAGATAAGATGCTCGCTTTATAGAGTGACTGCAAGACGCAGGCTCTAGCTTGCACAGTGCTTAGAGCACAGTGAGCCCTCAGAGCAATGGTAGCTGCTCTTATCGTCATCATCGCCATTAGGGAAGATGAGAGCTGCATGGAAATAACAAACATGGACCAGAATACGACAAAGCCTCCTATAAAAGATGTACTAGCTAACTGCTGTTGGAATGCAGCAGTGGAGGAGAAATTACATCTAGCTAGGGGTTGATGGAGATGCAAGGAAGGCTTCACAGAAGAAATGTCATTTAAATACAGCTTGTAAGAAGGGAGGGCGGGATAGAAACAAGTAGTCATGACTTAAGGAGAAAGAAATTTTTGCCAGTAAAACAAAAGAAAATGTGGGGATATTAAACAAAACAAACAAAACTCCTAGGATTCTAGCTATACGGAAGTGTGGGATAATGGGAGAAGGTGTTGTGAACAACCTGGAAAGGAGTGGTAAGACCAGATCATGGAAGCTCACGAATGGCTTAAAACTTTGAAGTCAGATAGGATAAAAGAGCATTTAATCTTTGAAGATATCAAAGTACCTTCGCACTAACTAGTATCCCATGCACTGAAAAGGACCCTCTCTGTGGAGCTATGAAGTGCTTTTGGCTGTGGAATAATCACATTTGTCAAACAACGGTCAGTGACTGACTTGCTCAGGGGTGGGAGTGGGGAAGACGGGGGCTGTGAATGTGATCAATGTAAAGGAACCCAACAGGTATGTCAGGACAAGCGAGCACCATGGGACCCAGCCTGAAGTCGCTTAATTACTCTCATCCCATTCTAGGGATCAACAATCTCCCTTAGATGGGGTTAGTTCCTAAATATGGCTCAGAAAAGTCAAAGTACATAGCCTTCTCCTAGGCATTCCTTGTGGGTTTAGACAATAGTTTTAGCCACATTGAAAAATATTTGGATGGAACACATTTCCTTCAGAAAGTTTTGTTTTGGATAGACTGTGCACCGCTTATTGTCTGCCTAAATCCTGGAATTTTGGTTGTACCAACATATACTGGATTTATAATTATTTTTATTTCCTTCTAGAATTTGTTTTTCCAATTTGCTATCACATGATCACTAACCTTAAAAGATGCTTTGGTCTTACTTATATGAGGAGTCTAAAAGAGTCATACTCAAAGAAGCAGACAGTAGAGTGGTTGTTGCCAGGCACTGGGTGGGGCGGTGGGTGGATGGGTGGAGATGGTAAGAGAGAGAGAAGTATTAGTCAAAAGTTACAAAGTTTCAATTATATAAGATGAATAAATCTTAGAGATCTACTCTACAGCGTAGAGCTTATACTCAACAGTACTGTATTGTGTATTTAAAATTATGTAAAGAAGGTAGATGCTATGTGAAATGTTTTTATCACAAAAGGTAATAATAATACATAAAGAAGGTGGGAGGAAGCTTGAAGAGATGATAAATACATTTATGGCACAGAATGTGATGATGATTTTACAGTGTATACTTAATTCCCAACACATCAAGTTGTATACATTCAGTATACAGCTCTTTACATGTCAATCATACCTTAATAAGGTGGTTGAAAAATGCTTTGGTCTCATATTATTGTTTTCTTCACAACTGAACATTCCAACATTTATTTACTCATAAGAGAATTTTCAAAGGAAACTAGATACAGCTGCAAAACTTTAGGCTTCCAAATTATGAGTCTGAGGTTAGAACTGTTCCTACTTTTTAAGCAAGTTCTAGGCTTCAGCATGGTGAGTAATTCTGTTAACAAAACCAGAAATGAATCATGCCACAAGAAATTTCCATCCCTAAACCTGCAGACACTCACTGTAAAAAAAAATCCAAAGCCATTTCTAAAGGAAAAATGGAGGGCATTTACCGCAAACGTACCATGTTGCTCTCCTTCTGGGTCCAAAAGGATTCTGCTGAAGTTGACTTCCTTGTGGTCCCAAATGGAGCTGAAATAATCTTTGTGGGACCAGCAATTTGTCCTCATTTTCTACCTCATTTTGTAGCATCTGGCAAGAAGTATGTAAATAGCAGGTGTATTCACCATTGTCCCTTTTTCGTTTTTGTGTTTTGGAGAACCATTTCTTAAGTACTTCAAACTTTCTTCTCATCCTAATGTAATTGGTAGAAAGCATGACAAGTTTTTTGAAACAACGTTATTGTAATGAAAGTTTATTTGGACTTTATAAACATAATGACTCATTAATCAGAACACTTATCCTTGTTTAACACAGAAAATTAAAGAAATATGAGACCTAGGAATTGATAGCTAGCTTCTAAATCTTCACCTCAAATGGCGTTCGAGGGGCACGTCGGTGCCCCTAGCCTTAACCACTTAAAGTCAGTGAAGTGGCCGACTCTTGATTTCAGCTCAGGTCATGATCTCAGCACTCAGTGTGGAATCTGCTTGAGATTCTCTCTCCCTCTCCCTCTGCACCTTCCCCTGCTCTCTCTCTCTGAATAAATAAATAAAATCTTTAAAAAGTAAACAAAATTAAAAAAAAAATTATCTCTATTCTACAAAAAAGGAAATGGGTCTCAGAAGTTGCTTGGCTTTTAGGAGTACAGATGCGCTGGTGGTTCTAATAAAAGACCAGCCTTCGTGACTCTTCATCCTCTGTATTTGTTGTCTGTCAAATCATGACTCATAAACGGCACTTGGCATGCTTATTTTTTTCATCAAGAGAGTTTTATCTTTGTTAATAAATCAAGGCAATTTTTTATATTCCTACCAATTTGCTGTAATTTTCCCCAAGTAGCTGCTCCAGATGCACGTTAGCGACCAGAACACAGGGTATTAAATGTTTTTAGGCTATAATGCCATCTCTAATAATACTTTCTTCTAGATAATATGGCCAACCTTTTTCTTCCTAATACCATCTAATTAACCAAGAAGGGAACCGCCAGCAGGAAAATTCTTATTTTGCCTTCAGAATTAGGGCTTTTTTATAGAGACTTCTGCACGTGCAAAGCCTGGGCAGAAACACAGCTCACACTAGTGAGAAATTTGGCCTTGTTGGTAAATAAAACATATACGCTTCTAATCAGTTTCATTTAAAATTGAACACAAATTATGTTCCCAGTACCTTGAAGGGCACTGTTTTGGCGAGGTAGCTCCATACGCTGAATCGCTGCTATTTTATGATACAGTTCCAGGTGGCACAAAGTAAACATTCAGACCTGGACACTTTCCTCTCATGTTTTGCTTTGTGTTTTGTGCTTTCTTCCCTTGGGTCAAGTCCTAAGAACTCAGTTGAGCACAGGATTCTGTTTAAAAAGTAAGTCTCTACTCAGATATGGTATATAGGCCTTTTCCTGATGTCCTCCTCTGAAAATTCTGGAAACGGAGAGCTGATGTTGGCCCACCATGGGCAGAGTTGCAGAAGTCTTCTTAGGTTAGCTTATGAAAACTTCCCTAATACTTTCTCTCACTTCCACGAAATTCAAGAGTCTTAATATCCTGCCCTTAAAGAAAGAGAAGAGAAGCATACTGATTAACTATGATCAACAAAAGACCTGGAACCCACTGCTCTCTTATAGTCTCCCATTTTTGGCCATGGACAACACTCTTTCACTGTTGGCAGGGGAGCTTGTGACAGATGGGACGTTAATAACGACTCTTGGAAGATGACTTGGCTGTGTCCGGACCCTTTTTTGAGTTTCTTGGCTGCTTATTTTGGTGGAAGACCTTAGCACTGAGTTGGACCCAAGAGCATCGTGTGAACAAGCAGGGTATGCGTTGTAGCGGCCTGAGTCTGTGACCGAGGATAAGACCTTTTATAGACTTTTGCCTTTCTCCACTCTGTGGGGAAATGAAACAAAACAAATCTCTAATGTAGTTTAAACTTAGTCCAACCTAAAAAATAAAACAATCCTTTCTGGAAAAAAAAAATTCTCATTTGGATAAAAATGTTCTGTCTCTCAGATTACTCCCTCTCTGCCTTCTCTGTAAGACAGTGTAGTTCGTGTAGAAGGTGCTATGCGGTGGTCACACAACCTCTTGGGTTTGGGGGGAAAGGGGTCCTCTGGTCTTGGGTTGAATTTGGAGTATCATCTGGCAACACCTGTTGGCCTCTAGAATGACGTTGCTTGATCACCTCCTTCGAAAACTCCTGTTTCGGGCTGATGAGCTCATGGGTCTTTCCTTTGGGCAATGCCTCTGGGCAGAGCCAGTCTATTTTCACAGACTGTCTTAGCTTCTCATCTCTCACTGCCTGCTGGCTCCTGGGTCTCTGTTTTGTCTTCCATGTGGTCACCTACCCAGACTGTCCACCCTTAGCCTCTTCTGCAGGTCACTTTGCCTTATCCTGGCAATCCTCGTGGCAGAGGTCCACTGGCCTTAAGAGTGTCCTTGGTCTTATGGGAAGGAGGGTAGCCCAGGAAGCTACACTTCAAGGCACTTCTCTATCTGACCACACTGCACTCCCAAGTTTATTTGGATAGACTGTTCCCTGTTTGGTACGTGGCTGCTTATGAGGTGTCCTCTTTCCTGAGACCCAGACAAGTAGCCAGATAAGAGCCCATGTATTCAACTTATATAACACATTTCAGAGGGAAGAATCAGGGCACATGCATCTGACTATCTGACTCTTCTCTTTCCTTGTGTCCTCTACAAAAAAGGCAGGTCTCTCTGCTCCTCCTCTGCCCTGTTTGCCCCTTACATAAAAGTCTAAGCTAAAGAAAAAGATACACGAATTTAGGCAATCTTTTCTTGTGGTAAAGCCTCGCCTGAAAGGCCTTTGTTTTGCTTCATTTACGCTACATTTCTAATGTTTTTTTTTTTTTTAAGCTCTAAATGTTTTGCTTCACTTAAACTAAATCACAGTTTAAATGACAGCAACTGAACATTATCTGTCATTTTGTTGTTGTTGTTAGTTTTGTTTTATGTTCCTTTTATAGAAATCTTAATCTCCCTCCCTCAGGCAGATGGGTTCCCGGAGTGTCCCGGGACCAAGGCCATGTACTAGGAAACTAAGAAGTAAAAAAAAGCACACACATAATTATCACATTATTTCCCCCATTACATTTCTGCTATCCCAAATCTTCACCGAAAGTTAGCAAAATAGGCATGACTTTTGATAACTTTGATGCCTATTCATTCATTCTCTAGATGAAAAAAACTAAGCTTTACCTAAATATTAGATTTCAAACTGTACCTGACTGGCTCCAAAGCCCACCCTCTCTTCCTGGGAACTCCGTTGCTTCTGTTGAAGAGCTGGAAGTTTAGATACAGATCAAAGAGCCAAGAAAGGAGTTCAGAGAGTGGCCAAGCAAATGGCGTCATCCACATGGACTCAAAGTTGGGGATAGAGCGGAGACCTATGTGGCTCCCATCACCATGGTGCCAGCTGGGCTGGGGTCCTGATAGTTGAAGTAAATACTTGGCCACTCAGTAGAAGAAAAGACCCAGTACATCTGATTGCTTGTTTACTAATAGAAACAGAATCAACTGATGATTTCATTAACATGGAACAGCTTTTGAGGCACATTCTCTGAATTCTTGATGTCATCTGGGAAAGTCGGAAATTGTTCCATAATCTCGTGGAGAAAGAGCAGATCCTGCTATTCTGGCTTCCATATCCCACGCTGTCTACCAAGTCTCCACTATTTGGGCAAATTTCTGATGATTTAAGTTCAGAGAATTTAAAGCTTAATGGGCTATTATCTTGAGAGCTACATAATTCATTTCAAGCCTGCTTCATTTAAGCTTATAAACACATTGCCATGGTGTAGAGATTCCTCTGTGTAAATTTTATTTTGCCTCTACTTTCATTGATTATTAGAAATGGATAAGTTGGCTGGAAGAAGAAGGAGCTCCCACCTTTGGGCAGCGTGAGAAGGGCATCCCTGTGTGGGTGTGTCCTGGGGGGGCGGGGGGGGAGGGAGGGTGTATTCGAACCTGAGTAGGGTGGGAAGGAAATCCTTAGGGAAGGGTGGCCGGGCACGGGGTGTTGGAGCCCAGACTAAGTCAGGAGGGTATCCGTGCAGCAGGGTGGCAGCCTGGGGGGAATCAGAGCCCTAAGAGCATCAGGATGAGGTCCATGGAAGAAGCAGAGGTGGCAGCCAAACCTTGAGATGTTAGAGCTGAGGCGTGGTGAGGAAAGCTTCCAGATGGGAAGTGAGTGGTGGCAGCAGAAGTGGTTCATATATTGGGGAGTTGATCAAATAGGTAGATATATTAAGGGTAATGGGAGATAGATAGCTCACTGCCAGAGACGGGGAGAAAACAAAATGGACCCAGGAGTGTTGGATTGGAGTTGGTAGTAGCAGTGTGAACATACAGTTTTTCAGTAAATAGAGAGGAAGATAAAGACATATAAGTAGATTTAAGAATACACACAGGCATGTATGCATTGTCTGACTCGGTCCACTGGGTGAAGTGATGCCCTCATAACAGTGAATGGATCTCCTAGCCTTCAGATCTGTTTGTCTCTATATCATTCTATAAAAAAGGAACCAGGTGTCTTGGAGAACTCGCTGATTCCAGGGCTGGGGCAGGGAAAGAATGAGACAAGACAGAAAAGTCTTTTTGTGTGTGTCAAAGACTAAGAAAGTGCTCAAAGAATGCTGGGGATATGTCAAAAGAACACAAGCCCAGCTTGCAAGGGCTCCCACTAGCCAAGTCTGGCACAATTTGTGCTTTAAAATAAATAGTATTACTAGGCAAGTAACCTATTAAATAAAATCAACAACTATGAGTTTATACTGATATAAACAGATGAATAAATTGCAAATTTTAGGATATTTATCCTAGAAGTGCCTGTGCACAATAAACTTATTGATTCCAAAGAAAAAAAGAGGAACTTCACATTGGAGAATTCTGGCGGTCAATACCTTGGTCAAGTGATCAAAGTGAGTATCACCAATAACAGGACAAACTGAACTAATGAGCCACCGTTCTTGGGCAATGAGAAGAACACAGCATCCCATCTGTGATGTTCCTGCCAAAGATGCATGACCTGAAAGCTAATCATGAGGGAACACCGGGCTGAGGGACATTCTACAAAATAATTGATGTACTATCTTCAAAAGTCCCAAGGCCATGAAAGTTCAGAAAGTCTGAGGAACAGTTCCAGAGTGAAGGAGCCCAAAGGGACAGACAACTAAGCCCAACGTGTGGTTCAGAACTGGATCCACTTGCTGTAAAGGACATTGGTGGGAGCACAATAGTGGGGGGGGGGGCTCCTGAGAATCAGATGGTAATTATGTATCAGTGTTAATGTCCTGATTTTGGTGGTTGTGTTATGGTTCTGTAGAAGAATGCCCTTGTTTGTAAGAAATGCACACTGAAGTATTCTGCCCTTGTTTGTAGGAATGCACACTGAAATATTCTGCACTTATGGGGTATCAGTTTGGTAACTTACTCTCAGTGATTCAGAAAAAAGGTCTCTTTTTTTCTGCACTATTTCTCTTAAAAATATTTAAATAATGTAATAATAGCAATTATAATTATATTATAATATATAATGTAATAATAACATAAATATTATATATAATTTGTTAATTATATAGAATATATAATATAACAATTATAATTATAATAATATATAACAATAATATATATTTATATATGTTATATATAAACTATATAACAATTAATAACAATTATAATTATATTTATATACAATTATAATTATATATACAAATATAATTATATTATATAATATTATGTATTATTATAATATATATAAAATATATAATTATAACAATTATATTATATAAAAACATATCACTCTATATTATATCTTATATATTATAATAAATTACAATGAATATGTAAATAAATTAAAACTGAAGATATTTAATGTGATCTTCAGACACAGACTTGAGCATATTTAGTTCTACAGTGATCACATGATTAGACAAAGCTGTCCAAACGTGCTATTCTAATTTGAAGCAGAAAAATGTAGCTAGTATGAAGCTTTAGGTCCAGTTTCTCTGAATTATTATTAATATCATATTCATTGTCACTTTTTAAAAAAAGATTTATTTAAGAGAGAGAGAAATCGAGAGCAAGGGGAGAGGCAGAGAGAGAGAGAATCCTCAAGCAGACTCCCTGCTGAGCACGCAGCCCGACGCAGGGCTTGATCCCAAGACTGAGATCATGACTTGAGCAGAAATCAAGAGTCAGACGCTTAAGCGACTGAGCCACCCAGACGCCCCATCATTGTTACTTTTAAATTTAAAGTAACTGCAAATGTATGGAAAAGTTGTAAGAACAGTGAAGAGAGCTTCCATAAACCTTTAAACTTCACCTAGATTCAATGTGTGATAACATTTTATGGTATTTGATTTTTCATCTCTATTTTTTTTCTGAACTAAGTTGCCAACATCATGCCCCCTTTCCGCTTAAACACTTCTGCCTCTGTCTCCTAAGAACAAGGATGTTCTTTTACATAACCACAGTACAATGGTCAAATCCAGGAAATGTAGCACTGATACAATATAGAGAGTCTATACTTTCATTTTATCAATTATCTCAATAATTTATTATAATAATCCTTTATTTCCTAGTGTAGGATCCAATCCAGGTTCATACAGCACATCTAGTTGTTGTGTCCCTTTCATCAGGAACAGTTCCTCCAATTTTCTTTGCCTTTCATAATACTGAGAGTTGTTTTTTAAAATACTTCTCCGTGGCAGTATAATGTTTTTGTCCGGATCATTTTTCTTCTTCCCCCTCCCCTTTTCTGTGCCAGTTTTCCCATGTGTTACAGAAATCTCTTCTTTTTCTGCCCTCTTGAGTTCCACCAAGTCCCAGAAACAGACACTTGTTCTGATGGGTGAATTGTTCACAATGTAAATTTCTTCTGATTTTTTTTTTCCACTTTGCTGGATGAACCATGGATCAATACCTGAAGAATTTCAATAATTTAGACTTACAGAATGGATTAGTTGGGAAGAACTGAATTCACAGTTGGAATGAACTATTTACTGCCCTTGACTAAACAACGCAGAATAACTGTACACTGCAAAATACAAATAATTTTTTTTGCAAACCATCATATCCGCCATGTGAGCCTGGCGTTCATTACTAACTGTATCCTTCTAACACTCCAGTGAAGCTCTTAGCGTGGAGGACGAAGGTACGGTTTCCGTTCTGCCTGGGTCCTCCTTCGCTGTGCTGGCTTGATGCTGAGCCCCCACACTGGTTCCTTCCCTTCACAGTAATACCCTGTTGGATTACAGGGAGACTTACGAGTACACGGAGTGAGAAGGTAGAGAACTAATTGTTAAGAGAAAGACAAAACAACCTGAGAGCAAGCGGTTATTAAGTGTGCTTCACTTCGGGGAAGGTGGGGCGGGATGGGACACAAAGCATGGGTAGAAGGATTATGCTAAATATAGAAACAGATCTACGTGAAACACACTGGGGAATGTAATGTGCTAATTATGTAACAAAACAGTCACTTCATAGAGCAGTATTATAACCTCTGGGTTCCCACAGTCACAGTATTTTCCATCCCTGCCAGTACAGGAAGCATTTAGCTCAGACACTGTGAACATGGTAATGTACAATGCAATAATATTGGGAATATGTGCCCAGCTGGAAGACTGTTGCCCTAATCATATGCGTATTTCTGGTAGGTATTTTTGATAAATGTTATGTAAAAGTCAAGAAATATTTATGTACTTATCTTAGAACAAACTACCCCTCCCAAAATAAAAGGTGGTTTATAAATGTTTAAACAAGCATTTAATTAGTTAACATTACTTATGAATTTTTAAAAAGTACTCTCCTAAGAATAATGGTATTTTGCTTTAATCTGTTTCAGATGTCAAATAGGAGACTTAATGGATACTAGCTGGTCGGCTTCACTTTAACTTCCAAGCCCGTGCTGCCACCTGGTGGTCTCTGAGTGCCTCCATCTGTAGGCAAATGAGTTTGGTATTTCCTGCTGCCTGCTGGACATTACACTGGGAAGTGTGTCCTCCAGCAACCCTTTTGTGTCTGATTATAGACACCTGATCCTCTCATCCCGGACTTTCCTATTCTTGCTACTGTTTCTAACACTTGGCACAATGCCTGACATATATAGTGTCTCCCAGAGCAACACTTGTTTGTTGAATGAATGAATGTTTGTCATCCGAACTAGAAAATGTGAAGCCATTTTGAATTCTCTCTTTGCTCCGCGTTCATGGCCAAAATCTTTACCCCTTGCTACCCTTCAGATCTTTACAGCTTCATATCTGGACTAGTTCTCACTTACATGTCTCTTCCTCCAACTGAAATCTCCCCTCCTCTACTTTCTAGCACTGTCTGACTTTTCTTAAATGCCGCTTGCCCTTGCTTTCTGTAACAGAGAGATAGAATAAAGTAGTCAAGTGTGATCCACTTTAGAGTCAGTAAATCCAGGTATGGATTCCAACTTCATCACTTACAAACTGGGGGGATTGTGTACATTAATTCCTTCCTTAAGCCCCACTTTCTTCATCGGTAAAATGGGAATAATAATCACTTGTTCCAGGTGTATAGGTAGATGCTTATGAAGTGGGGGAGAGCAAGAATATTATTTCCAGATTACTTCCATTTGGATCATTGGTGAAGACAGAAGAATAATTTTTTTTTTCTTTTTTTGAGAGGGAGAGAGAGATGGGGTTAGGTGGGGGAGAGGGAGAGAGAGAACTCCAAGCAGGCTCCATGCCCAGAGCAGGGCCTGACCTGGGGCTTGATCTCACGACTCTGAGATCATGACCTGAGCTGAAATCAAGAGTTGGACGCTTAGCCAACTGAGCCACCCAGGCGCCCCAAACAATACTTCTTAAGGAGAGAATTGTTCTTTTGTTTAGAGAATATCTTGATGTGTCTTTGGGTCCAAAAGGCAAAACACTTTTTTCACTCCTTCCCTCACCAAGTCTAGATCTGAATTCAAAGGAGTTGATTTTCTCTGCTTAGTAAAGTTTTTGAAACCAGTTATCTATAGTCAGTCAGGAAAAAGGGCATAAGTTTGAGGAGGCTGAAATTTGGAGGGAAGCAGGACTGAGTGGAAGACATCTTTGGAGAGAAGAAGAAAAGGCATTAGATGTAAAATATTCAACACTCAATTTTAGAATGTTTTCTACTCTGTTCTGCACCTAACACACTTTACTGTTTCCCTCTAACTTTCAGGACAGTTTGTAGCTACAATGCATGTGTGTGAGTGATGTTTCCAGGAAGAAAGAAGGGAGGTGTGTCATGAGTGGGGTGAAGAGGGCAGAGGAGGATCAACATATACATGGGTAGCTGGGAGGGGGTAACCAAGAATCAGGGAGAGGGAGTCTGAGTGAGGAGGCAGGAGAATGTCACACCCAACACCCACTCTCATGCACACACAGTCAGAGAGCCTCTAAAATAACACAGGATGTGTTGGATTTTGCACATTATAAGGGATGGAAACTCAGGGCAAGGGAAACATACCCAGGGAAACCTGAAGGGCTTGGGAGCATCTGAGTTCCATTTGCAAAGCACTGCATGTGATGCCTAGGACGAAGTAGGCACTCAAACAGTGAGCAGTAAGAAGAAGAGCTTGAGCCTCTCAAGCTATTACCATTACCATCTATTTGGGAGTGAATCTTGTATATAGGCATTCCACAGTCTCTCTTAAAGTGTTGAAAAGAATTTCTGATTATCTCTTGTGCACACCCGTATTTTACCCTCACATACATTTCTAATGCAATATAAACTCTGTGAGTTCAGGGGTCATAGCTTGGTCTTCTATACATGCCCCCAAGCTCCTGGTCTGATATCTTGTACAGAGTAAACTCTTGTTTTTTTGCTTCGTTTTAAATAAAATTTATATTTTTTCATATTGAAGTATAGTTGACAACACAATGGTACATTAGTTTCAGGTGTACAACATAGTGAATTAATAAGTCTATACCTTATGCTGGGCTCACCAGAAGTGTAGCTACCACCTGTCACCATGAACTCCTGTTACAGTACCTCTGACTACATGCCCTATGCTGTACCTTTGTCCATTCTATAACTGGAAGCCTGTATCTCCCACTCCCCTTTACCCATTTTACCTCCCTCACACCCCCTCCTTCTGGCAACCATCATTTCGTTCTTTGCATTTATGAGTGTGTTTCTGCTTTTTGTTTGTTTTGTTTTTTTGACTCTGCATGTAAGTGAAATCATATGGTATTTGTCTTTCCCTGACTTATTTCACTTAGCAAAATACCTTCTATCCATGTTGTGGTAAATGGCAAGATCTCATTCTTTTTTATAGTTGAGTAATAGTCCACTGTGTATGCATACCTCATTTTTATCCATTCATCTATCGATGGACACTCAGATTGCTTCCATATCTTGGCTATTGAAAATAATGCTGCAATAAACATAGGGGTGTGCAGATCTTTTTGAATTAACATGTGCAGATGTTTTTGTTTTCTTTGGGTAAATACCCAGTATTGGAATTGCTGGATCATATGGTATTTCTATTTTTAATTTTTTTGAATATCCATACTCTTTTCCACAGTGGCTGCACAAATTCACGTTCCTACCAACAGTGCATGAGGGTTTGTTTTTCTCCACATCCTTGCCAACACTTGTTATTTCCTATCTCTTTGATTCTAGTCATTCTGACAGGTGTGAGGTGGTATCCCATTGTGTTTTGGATTTGCATTTCCTTGGTGATTAGTGATCTTGAGCATCTTTTCATGTGTCTGTTGGCCATCTGGATGTCTTCTTTGAAAAAATATCTATTTAGCTATTCTGACCATTTTTAAATCAGGTTATTTGTGGGGTTTTTTTGGTGCCGAGTTGTATACATTCTTTATATATATTGGATTTTAATCCCTTATGAATATATCATTCACAAATATCTTCTCCCATTCAGTAGGTTGCCTTTTCATTTTGTTGATGGTTTCCCTCACTGCATAAAAGTTTTTTATTTTGGTGTTATCCCAACAGTTTATTTTTGCTTTTGTTTCCTTTGCCTGAAGAGAAATATCTAGAAAAATGTTGCTAAGGCCAGTGTCAAAGAAGTTACTGCCTATGTTTTCTTCTAGGAGTTTTAGGGTTTCATACTCACATTTAGGTCTTTAATCCATTAAAATATTTTTTGATTGTGCTATCTTGATATGTGGTGCTAATTTTTCATTTATGCATCCCGTTGATGAACAGAGAGAGCCTGGATGATTTAACCTTTAGATGTTCTCCAGCTCTCCGTTCTCTCTTCTACCAAACCTTTAAAGAAGGTCTTCCTAGACAGAGAAGTAGATGATTTTAGAGTACATTTCTTGTCATTCTTTAAAAGGCAGGCTGTGCTTTTGAATTATTTGCATCCTGATGGCCTCACTGAAAACACACAGGGATCATAGTGAAAACCTTAGTCTAACGGGGCTCTAGCTTGGAGCCTATCCAGGGAAGGCCATGAACAAAAGGACCTCATCAAACAACAATATCTCCGTCCAGCATCCTGTAAGTAAGGCTCCAGGCTGCCCTGCTTGTGTGAGACCCTCGGGCCTTCATTCTCATTGTGGTTGAAATCGTCTCCCTATAATCGATTTTGTTTTGCAACCTGTTCTCATGAGATGTTTTTTTGACTTATAGCTGGAGTTATCATCTGTGACACGGCTTGTTTACTTCTCAGCTCACTCAACTTCCAAAAGAATCATCAGTAATCCTCCAAAGTGGGGCCAGAGCAAGGGAGGGGGTGGGGAGACAAGTGTGGAACTTTGGTACCTCTCACCTCTGGAACACCTAAGAATCATTATTCAATAAAACCTACACTTTCAAACCTCTCACGTTCATTCATTTGGTTATAAATGAATAACAAATTTATCATAAATTAATGTGATAAATAAGATTATAGGAGAAATATTTACTATATCCAAGTGCAGAGAAAAAAAAATAAGAAAAAAAAAAAACCAAAGTATTGTTTCCTAGATAAATAAAATCACAGATTTTTAAAATGTGAAATTAGGACGACTGCATTAGTTATTTTTAAGTTATGAGAAGTCATTTATGACATAAAACATACAGATTAAGATTCAGCACTCCTTTGCTGTACTCGCTGAATGCATAACATACGTAAACATGGTTGCGTGTTCCCACAAATGGAGCTTCATTTCTTCCCCAGAGTCGCCGACAGTACAGCAGTGTACAGAGCGGGGCATGCGGATCGCAGGAAGGATGAACGTGGATTGAGGGTGTGCACTGAGCCGCCACATAGCACAGGTGATGAGGGAATGCCAGCAGAGATGGTGAAACAGTGCAGAATGACCGAACTTTGAAGACAATGCCGGAGGCTAAGGACTGTCAGCCCGTTTTACAACTATGGAAAGATGCCCGGGAGCATGGAACTGTTTCCTCAAGGTTGCACAGAGAAAGGGGCAGAGCTGTGGATTTTGTGTTTATTTCTCATTCTAAAAACCAGGGCCGGTCTATCTTTCATGCCTTTTCTTTCTTTTTGTTCTAAGTTATTCATTGTGAACTATTTTAAAATACAGAAAAATGATACAACAGATATATTTTTTAAAGATTTTATTTATTTGACAGAGAGAGACACAGCGAGAGAGGGGACACAAGCAGGCGGAGTGGGAGAGGGAGAAGCAGGCTTCCCGCGGAGCAGGGAGCCCAATGCGGGGCTTGATCCCAGGACCCTGGGATCATGACCTGAGCCGAAGGCAGACACCCAACTGACCGAGCCACTCAGGCGCCCAGATAGAAGAGATATTTATAATACCGGCCATGGAAATTAAGGGAATGTCAATATTTTGCTGTATTTGCTTCAGCAATCTTTGTGCCTTCTTAAAAGAAAGAACACATTCCGGCTACTGTCAGAGAACCACCGCCGTCTTTCCTTTCCTTCCAGAGATGCAGGCTCTGGAAGTTTGTACATATCGTTTCCATGTATTTTTCCTTTTTGCTCTTATCATATATGGATGTAACAATGTGTGTCAAAAAAATGAATCATATAAAATGTGAGGTCATGTTAGGAAGGCAAAGCGGAGCCCCTGATGAGGGCAGGTACCAATGGCTGAGGCTGTTAAATCAGGGGCCCAGTACTGTATGGATTGTCCACACTAGTGTTTAGGTTTTAAAATTATGGGGGCGCCTGGGTGGCTCAGCCGGGCAACACGTGTGCCTCCGGCTCAGGTCATGGTCCTCGGGTCCTGGGATCGAGCCCCGCGTCGGGCCCCCTACTCAGCGGGGAGCCTGCTTCTCCCTCTCCCTCTGCCTCTCCCCCTGCTTGTGCTCTTTCTCTCTCTCTGCCAAATAAATAAATAATATCTTTTAAAAAAAAATCAAACCTTAATAAAATTATGTAATTTTTATTTGTGCAATCTGCTTCTTTTCTACTCAATAGTGTTGTATGTATCATGTCGATACAGATTTGTAATTTACTCAAATGAACTGTTTCATGGCACTCCATCTTAAGAACTGTGCCTGTTTCTACTTTTAAACTTATTATTCTTATTACAAATAGTATTGTTATGAACATCTTTGGGCAGGTTTCTGAGGTGGGGTTTCTACTGACAGTTTTGGACTGGATGATTCTTCATCGTAGAGCATCCTGGGCATGGTAGGGGGCTTAGCCTCTGCGCACTAGATGCCAGTGACCCTTCCTCCCCCTGCAGTGTGACAACCAAAAATGTCTCCAACATTGCCAGATGTCCCCTGGGGGTAAAATCTCTCTGTCTGAGAACCAGTGCTCTAGAGTATACATTCTGAGTGGAATTACTGAAATGTCAAGTGTGCACGTCTCCAACTTACTTCTGTTTACCATGAAACTGGTTTCAAAAGTTGTACCCATTTTACTTCCACCCACTGAAAATGGTACTTACTGTCCAACATCATCAGCAACACCTCACATTAACTTATTCACTTGTTAAGTCTTATTGCTTTAATTACTAGTTTAATTGCTGATGCCTAGTGGGGTTGAATATTTCATGTTTATTGACTATTTGGGTCTCTTTCTCTGTGAACTCCTACACATATATTTTGCTCACTCACATTCAGTTATTTGACTTTTTCTTATTAATTAGTAGGACTTAAAAAATAATCACTGACTACAAAAACAAATCCATCCATCCATCCATTCATCCATCCATCCATTCATTCATTCAACAAGTATCTGTTGAGCATATACTATGGACCCCAAACCATTCTAGGTGATAGGAATAGAGCAGTGAGCGAAACAGAAACATTTCTATTCTCACGGAGTTCATGTTCTTGCAGGGAGAAACAAACAAGAAGTAAAATAAACAAGTAAACTGTAGAGCATATTGGAAGGTATTACCTTCTCCGGAGAATAATAATGTAAGAAAAAGACAGGGAATGTCAAGGTGGGGAGGTCACAGTTTTAATAGGATGGTCAGTTAGGACCTCATTGAGGAGATGACATTTTAACACAGCTAAGTAAGGAAGGGATTTGCAATTACTTTAATCTGATGTTGGTTACTAGGCTAGCTTCTCTAGGTATACAGCTCAGCTTTTCACTTTTGAGTTTATTTATTTATTTATTTATGGGGGGGTGCACAAGCAGAGGGGAGGGAGGAGGGGGGAGGGGCAGAGGGAGAGGGACCAGCAGACTCCCCACTGAGCAGGGAGCCTGACATGCGGCTCCATCTCTGGACCCTGAGGTCATGACCTGAGCTGAAGGCAGACACTCAAACAGCGAGGCAGCCAGGCACCCCACTTTTGAGCATCTTTTGTCACCAGAAAGTGTAAATTTAAATCTTCTGTAGTTTAGGCAAAGGTCTTAAGAAATTCTTTCACACCTGATGTTGTAAAGATGGTCTCCTATGTTTTTTATTTTGCTTTTCACCTACAAGTCTTCGATCCATCTTGAATTTGTTTTTGTGGCTGGGATATAGTAGGAATCTAATTTATTTTTCTCTATATGACTAGCACCATGTATTCAATGCTGTGTTCTTTCCCAGTTAACTTATATAATGCCCCCTTTGTTATTACAGATATTTACAGAGGGGGCATTATACTTCTGTTTCTCTGCTCTCTTTTCTGTTTTGTTGGTCTGCATGTTCATTCCCATGACAATATGAGTTTTAATAAACTAAAGTTTTATAGTTAATTCAGATCTTTGTGGTATGAATTTCCTCTTCTTCTGATTTCTCCTCAAAGTTTTGCTTGTTCTCAGTTCTTTACTCTTTCATGTGAATTTTTGGATCATCTCACCAAATTCCATAAAATAGATAAAAATAATCCTCTTCAGATTTTGATGGAAATTTCACTAAAATCACGAAGTGTTGTTTGCTCAATGTAAGGAGAATCGTGGTTTATAAGATAATAGGTCTTTAATTCCATTCATTTTGGTTTTATTTTATGGCATTAAAAAATAATTTTCTTTATTAAAAAATCATCTGCAATTCTTTGTTAGATGTATTCTACTATACCTTCTAGTTTTGTTCCTAATTATAAGCCATATCTCTGTTTTGAGTTACATTTTATAATCACATGCTATTGTGTTTTGTGTATTTTATTTCTATTGTCATTGGAGAACTCATAAACTCTAATAGATTCTCACTATTGTCACTTGGAATTTCACTAGGTAGCTAAATAGGTGTTTGATAATAATTTTGTTTCTTTCTTTTCAATCTTTATCCCTTTTGTTTTATTTTTTCATTGTCTTATTGTGGCAACAGAGTAAAATGTTAACTAAGAATTTTGTCTTATCCCTAAATTTAGAGCAAATAATTTTAAAATTTTACCACCAAGTTGGAGGTTTGTTGTAGGTTTTTCATAGATAGATGCTTGAATAGGTTAAGGTAGAATCCTCTATTCTTGACTTGCTAAAGGCTGTATTATGAATAGGTGCTGAAGGTTAGCACAGTGGTTTTCTGGAATCTATTAATTTTCTTCATATTCACAACTGTGATGACTTTTACATTTTCTAAGGGTATGTTATTGTGCTTTCCTAAGAAAACTTCTTGGTTCTTTTTTTTTTTAAGATTTTATTTATTTATTTGACAGAGAGAGACACAATGAGAGAGGGAACACAAGCAGGAGTGGGAGAGAGAGAAGCAGGCTTCCCACGGAGCAGGGAGCCCGACGGGGGCTCGATCCCAGGACCCTGGGATGATGACCTGAGCCGAAGGCAGACGCCCAACGACTGAGCCACCCAGGTACCCCGAAAACTTCTTGGTTCTGGTGGGTTTTTCAAAGTATCATGTTGGATTTGGGTGACATAATTTATTTGCATCTCTGTTCATAAGCGAGATTTTCCAATAATTTTCCTATCTTTAGTGTTCCTGTCTAGTTTGGTATTAAGGTTGTTTTGGTCTCTCCCTCCTTTTTCTACTCAGTGCCATGGTTTATAAAATATTGAGATTTAGATTTTTCCTTAAAAACTTAAAATGGAACTCACCTATTAAACAGGGTTGATGCTTTTTATTTTTTTCTAGAATCATTTTTGTAAGTTATGATTTTCTAGGAAATAGCCCATTTTGTCTACACTGTAAAATCTATTTCCCATAAAGTTGGTCAAAGTATTTTCTTATGCCTTTTAAAAACTTGCTATTGCATTGACAATTATGCTCCCTTTTTCATGAAAAATAATTTTTATCTGACTTTTTTTCATTAGTCTTCCTCAAGTTTGTATATTTTATTAATCTTTTAAAAGAACAAGATTTTGATGTTTATCAAAGCATCATAGGCCAAGGATTTTGCCTGTTTTGTTCACTGCCATATCCCAAAGCCTGGATGAGTACTTGGCACAAAGTAAATAGTTCGGTAAATATTTGCCAAAAGAAAGACTCAATGAATTTACCCCACCCTCCCATATGGGTGTACATATTCTGGATGGGAGGGACATTTCTACATGTTTATAGTGGGATCCTTTTTAGACTTCTAGTCAGTACTAAGCACTAAGCAGACATAGTACCTATAAAAAATGGGGGTGCATTCATTCTACCAGATCATTTACTGGGTGACATCCAGAAAAACCCTGATCCAATAGTCCCCAATCCAGTTATGCAAACCCAGACTCCTTCCTTTCTCCCTTAGTCTCCCATTTCTAGCATATTCTTCCTGGCTCTAGCCCCTTCCCCCAACATTACAACTTAACCGACTGAGCCACCCATTGTCCCCCCAACTTTACAACTAATACCCCACCTCCAACTCCTCTGGAAACCTGACTCTGAAACCCTTTGTCCTTCCCTCTACTGCTCAGTCACGAATCCTGCCCCTACTCCCAAACAGCATGCCTACCAAGCATCTGCCTGAATCCAAGCATCACAAGGCCAGGGACTTTGCTCACTGCTATACCCCAAAGCCCAAAGGAGTGCCTGGCACAGGGGAGGAGCTCAGTAAATATATGTTGAATAAAATAAAGAATAAATGAACTTAACCACGACTCACACTAAAATATCTGGTATCAATATACAAAGTGCAATTAAAAGCTTCTGCTTTAAAGTAAAACAAAAATAGCATAAATATGTAGCTGAAAACCTGGTTGACAATTTTAAGTGGTTTTTAAAAGTTTTCCAGTATGTGATGATGTTTTAAACTCCCATGCCATGCCACAGTTTCCAGTAGAAAACAAAGTAACAGACAAAAGCTAAGGAAACTAAAATTCTCTGATAAAGGAACAAAAATATCAGGGAAGATTCTGCTATAAAATGTAGATATGGCTTTAAAAATAATTTAATTTTAATCTCCAGTCCCAGTTTTCAATTAAAAACAAACTGAAGTCCAAAAGTAAAAAAAAAAAAATGTTAAAAAAAATAAAAAAAAGTTTCTTTACAGAAATTGTCTACCACATTTTTTGACCTAAATTGGGGGGGTGGGGGGGATATGGAGGGAATGAGGACATTTTGTTTGGATTTTGTTTAAAGTCCCCTAGCCTCAGTTTCTAAACAAATAAACAAAATTTTCAAATAAAATAAGCCACAAAATAGCAGCCCAAAGCCCTAAGGCAAAAGTTTGCTAAATGCTTTTTTAAAAAAAAATCTACCAAGCTCGGTTTCCAATTAAAACAAACAATCAGAAGAACATACAAATATACAAACTGATTTTTTTCTTAAGGAGCCTTCCCCCTACATTTTCTGAACCCCCCCTCCCCAAAAGTTTTTAAAAAACACATTTTTTTAAATGAAAAAGTCTTCTTTTAAAAAATAAAAACCTACCTTCTACTTGGTCAGAAGCCCAATTACAAAGAGCTACCATTGGATGCACTAAATAAGCTCCCCTCTCCTCTGTGGGCTTTGAAATCAAGGAACTTTTAAGGATTTGACAGGACCTAAGGGCTCCTCAGAGCTGAGATCTACATGGAAACTTGGGTGCAGCCTTCTAAGGTCTAACTTCCTAAGGGAGATTTTCCAAAGACAGCTCTGAAGGTGGCAGACAGCCCTATTCAGTCCTCCACCCACCGCCGCATTTCATAATCCCCAGGGAGGAGAAAGTAACCTGAGGGTGACAATGGGGATTTGAAGAAAATATTAGAGTTTTCAGAATCTCTTCATAGTATTCTGTTCTTCAGGGCCCTCCAAAATGATCTGTGTTTGACTGAAAAAAAAAAAATACCCGGTCTAGAACTAATTCTCTGAATACTGTACTGTGGTCTTGCGGGCATTCCCATTGGGAGATGACTAGGTAAACATGTCAGGTAACTTTTCATGCTTTTTACTGGAATAGTTGAAAAGTGTCTTATTACTGGGGTTAGGGATGTGTTAAAAATATGATATCCTTGGGGCGCCTGGGTGGCTCAGTCGTTAAGCGTCTGCCTTCGGCTCAGGTCATGATCCCAGGGTCCTGGGATCGAGCCCCGCATCGGGCTCCCTGCTCTGCGGGGAGCCTGCTTCTCCCTCTCCCCCTCCCCCTGCTTGTGTTCCCTCTCTCGCTGGTCTCTCTCTGTCAAATAAATAAATAAATAAATCTTTAAAAAAATATATATATATGATATCCTATGGTAATGGATACCAAACATCTAAACAATCATAATAGAACATGCTCCTCCTGGAGACTCTGCTTTGAAAACAGCTTCACCTTGGACACCAACACTCTCCTCTCCCAGGGGACTCTAGGGTTCTATAGAGAGCTGGCCCTCCTGCTTCCCTTGTCCATCCTGCAGCTCTGACTCCCGGGAAATCTTTGCTGAAGTCTGACCACCTTCCTTCCAGCTTCAGTTGAGGCAGACTGTGATCCCCTGTGGGCTAGGTAGAATGACAGGGGTAATCTTGGAAACTTGCTCATGCCTTTATCTTTCCTGAGCCTTGACCTCTCTCCTCTCCCCCTTCCTTTGTTTGGGGATTCAGAAAACTGCTTGTCACAGTTCATTTTTTATTAAAAAGATGAAGCTTAAAAAAATGTCTTAGTATTCTATTAGCTTTTCCAGCTCGAAATCCTCCTAGGGAAAAGGATCCTGGAAACCCATTCCTGGCTCCCCAAACAGAGTTATCAGAGGGAGGAAAAAAAAAAGTTTGGCATCCTGTGAGTTTAATGTTGTGGAGAAATGAAATTTACAGAAGAGAGGGCACACCTGCGTTTTGAGAGCCTTTCTCAATTCCTCGGGCCATTCCCTAGAGTCCTCTGATGGAACCCCGGACATAGCGGGCTTATGGGACGCTGATGGGTTGCCTGTCCTCAGCACCCCGGGGAATCTCTTTAATACCTAAACAGAGACAGGAGATGAACGAGGCCTTGGGTCTTTGTCGGGTTTAAGTTGGAACCAAGTGAAAGTTCTCACTTTATGTGAGCTTCCTCCCCTACTGAAAGCAAAGTCTAGAAATAAATCCAGCACCGCAGCAGGAGACAAGGAGGCAAGTATGTCTGGTTCCTTCTGCTGTGGGGCCAGGACCAGACATCCTGAGACAACGTGTTCTCCATGATTTGAGAACTAATTGCTTTCTCTTGCCTTTTATGCAGAAAACCAGAACCAAACTACAGTACTATTTATCTGCTATTCCTGCTCCATATTCCTCCAGTATGTATCCTTAATTATAATCAGAATGACTTCCTCCCAGCCAGCTCAGCAGCCGGCTCTTCCTAGACTACAAACTCTCTGCCACCGGAGAATATGAATGCATGTTGGGTGTGACAGCCCCAATTTCAGCACATGGTAAGCATCTCTGTGTCTGGTTATCTTCTACTCTAGCCCAGATGGTCCTCCCTCCTCTGAGTCTTTGTGGAGAGTTAACGTGCCATTTATTAAAAATACATGTCCTGTTGGGGTGATTTATATACATCATCCTATTTAACTTTAACAATAAAGGGTGCCTGGGTGGCTCAGTCAGTTAAGCGGCTGCCTTTGGCTCAGGTCATGATCCCAGGGTCCCGGGATCGAGCCCCGCATCAGGCTCCCTGCTCAGCGGGGAGCCTGCTTCTCCCTCTGCCTGCCGCTGTCCCTGCTTGTGCTCTCTCTCACTCTCACTCTCTCTCTCAACTAAGTAAATAAAATCTTCATAAAAAACCCAATATTTTTGCAAGGTGGGTATCATCAAATCATTTCAGAGTCAAGAACATTTAATTCAAAGAACACATTGCTCAGAGCCAGAGAGCAGTGGCGTGGGATTTGAGTTCAAATTTATCTAACTTTAAAGCACCTGGTTTTTTTTTTTTTTTTTACCATGTGCTGTCACCTCTCACATATTCTATGCAGAACATAAAATCCAGAGCAAGCCTTCCCACATCCTCCAAGTGACAGTGGCTTAGGGGAGCCAACTATGAGCATCTCTACCTAGCTCCACATTCAATGACCGATGAAATGAGCACCGGTGGAATGAACCATGGTGGAAGTATTTACACCACAAAAATGAGCAAATGCTACAAATCAGTGCTTGTCAGAGAACGAGTTGCTAAGTGTATATCAGTACATAACTCTCTTCAAACTATTGTGATCTCTCCTCTTTCTCAGTTCCTGGTTTGTACATTTTAGAATTAATTTTATGGTCTTCTAAGTTTTATGTCAATAAATCTTATCGATGCAGACCACCTAGCAGAGAATTTAGTAGACACTTCCATCTCTTGGGTCCACGATGCTGTAACACACAATTGGGTTTATAAAGACGGAGAAGATGCATTATAAGGGGCTAAATCGACCAGCAGGGGGAGCCTAATTCCCAAACATATGCTCGCCTTTTCCGGACTACAGCAGGGAGGCAAAGGAAAAATATAGGAGCTGGCTTTGCTAAAATGTGTCAGAAGTTCAAATATACCTTTGAAATAAATGGAGATAAGGCTTTTCAAATAAAGTAATAGTTGTGGAACAAATATGCATTACCCGTGCTGCTGGAAATAAAGGAGAACCTTGCACAAAAAATCTAATAGAAACATCAAATAAAGAACTCAGAATTTTACATGGTCGTGACTTTTTTCCAGAAAGAAAATTGGAAATACTATGTACTTTGAATTCTCATATCTAGGCTTTTCAGAGTACATTAACTGTGCAATTTTCAGAAAGCTTATTAAGATATTCCAAGTCCTTTAAATCTCACCACCCCACCACCCAAAACAATATATAATTATAATGCAACTACAGTCTACATCTCAGCGGAATTTTTAAAAACTTGACAAGATCAAAATATTGAGAAATGAGAATAACTTCGAAGAGGACCCTGAACTTTCAGATTTTGCAGCATACCGTAGAGCAAAATAGTAAGCATAGTGATGAGACAGCTCAAAAGAACATAATGGAGGGCACCTGGGTGGCTCAGTTGGTTAAGCGACTGCCTTCGGCTCAGGTCATGATCTTGGAGTCCCTGGATCGAGTCCCGCATCAGGCTCCCTGCTTGTCAGGGAGTCTGCTTCTCCCTCTGACCCTCCCCCCTCTCATGTGCTTTCTCTCTCTCTCTCTCTCAAATAAATAAATAAAATCTTTAAAAAAAAAAAAACATAATGGATTGTACAGACCTAAGTATTTGGGATTTGATTAAAGTGGCATGTCAGATTGGTGGGAAAATTGTGAATGATTCAATAAATGGTGTCTGGTGAATTATTTGGGGACAAAAAGTTACATGATTCTCTCTCTATATCGAGCCTCTGTGTTGTATTCTGTGCACAGATAACCGATATTTCTTGATATAAGCGCATGTATATTCGATGCAAAAGGCTCATATGTGATCAGCTTCATTGGTGGTCAGCTTTCCCCACGTGAATAAATAAAATCCTGGGAAACCACATATGAGTTCAGCCCCCGCTCTCTCTGCCCACCGGCTCTATTTCCCCCTGCGGGGTGCGTCAGTACTTACTACAGATGGGCTCTGTCCGGGGATGGGGACCATGGCTGCCCGGCAGTTCTGAGCATAGTGATCTAAGCGGAGACAGCACTTCTCTCCTCCAGCTTCAGTGGATAGAATCTCAGGAATTTCTTTTTTTTCTTTTATAATTATGAAAAAAATTTGAGCATTCACAGAAGTAGAGAAAAGAGTGTAACAACCCCCAATGTACCAATCATCCTGCTTCAACATGGACAATTTTGTCCCATCTACCCTCATCTCCTTGAATTATTCTGATTGTTTTGATCCAGATATCACATTTCAAATCATTCCATCCATAAAAGTTTCTGTATGTACCTCTAAAAGATAAGGACAATACTATCATTACACAGAAAATATTAATTGTGATTCCCTCATATCATTAAATACCCCGTCGGCACCTAAATTTCCCCAAGTAGGGGCGCCTGGGTGGCTCAGTTGGTTAAGCAACTGCCCTCAGCTCAGGTCATGATCCCAGGGTCCTAGGATGGAGCCCCACATCGGGCTCCCTGCTCGGCGGGAAGCCTGCTTCTCCCTCTCCCGCTCCCCCTGCTTGTGTTCCCTCTCTCGCTGTCTCTGTCAAATAAATAAAATCTTAAAAAAAAATAAAAATAACAAATAAATTTCCCCAAGTATATTATAAACCTTTTGTTACTATTTGAATGCAGACTCAGACTTCCAGGGTATATTCTAGTCCACTTGGTCTTGGTTATGTGCTCACACCTGTCCCAGTCACAGGGACGGGTGGGCATGACACACTGGGATTGGCTAAGCGAGGGTCATGTGCCCACGCCGATGGTCAGGTGGAGAGGATTTTGCTCTAGAAGTGCGGTCTGGAGAGACACAAGCAATAGCCAGTCCACCCAAAACAACCGAAACTCGATTGTTAAACAGGGTTTCATTTTCTGATGGACCTCCTCGGCCTGCCACTCTAACAGTGACTTACACCTCTGTTAGAGTCCCACGTTGACCGCTTGCCAAGAAATTAGCCACCCTCAAGAATCCTCTCACCTCTTTCTGAGAATTTCCAGGGCTGCTTCTCCCGTGTGTTCCAGAATGAGCTTCTCTGGCTCTTCTTGTCCCTCTCATCTCGACCCCTTGCTGCTTGCTGCCTCTGATGAGGTGCCTCATGGTCTTACGGCTCTTTGGGGAACCGTCCTGACTGGGTGACTGCTACTTTTACCCTAACACCCACCTCAGGGAAGGGATGCTGCTCCCTGATCCGCGGAACCAACCCCGCAACTGCTAGGAGAAGTGGTTACTCTCACAGTCGTGGGTCCACTGGTTTACTAGCTGTAGGTCAGTGTTTTCACGTGGACTGCCTTACAGCCCACCCTCCAGGTGTCTCTAATTAATCCTGCCTCTCGCTCAAATGCTGACATTAAGTGGGCTTTCTCGAATGGGTCTTCTCTCACCGTAAGCTCTGGTCCAAGCAGGCTCTTTAGTTTACCCCCTCTGACCATATGTTTTTCTTTCTCTGCGTCTGCTCTCCCAAGTGTCGACTCCATGCAGCCTCAGATCGACATTGGCTGTATTTATGGAACACTTCCTTTAATATTAATATGCGCACTGATTCACCAATTAAAGATTAAGTGTTTCCTGAAAATCTGGAGGAGCTACCAAGTATAAAACACTGAATTATTCAGATGGGATGGAAAAAAAAAAAGCTCCGCAGCAAATTTGTTTCCGTTCTAAGAACAGAGAATAAATCGGGATGGGAGCAGAAGTTAATGGAAACCTGAAAGTCCATTTTGCCTCTGGTA
Source organism: Halichoerus grypus (assembly GCF_964656455.1). Classification (NCBI taxonomy): domain Eukaryota; kingdom Metazoa; phylum Chordata; class Mammalia; order Carnivora; family Phocidae; genus Halichoerus; species Halichoerus grypus. The sequence goes on from NC_135714.1 coordinate 183,227,354, forward strand.
GCTGGTTAATAAAAGTTTATACACCCCTTTTAAAGGCTAAGCTCCTAACACATTTATCTCCAGAATGAGCCAAGTGGGATTTCTAACATTCTCGGTATTTGTTTAATTTAACAGTACTCGGACCAGCTCATGGGCTCTGGGCCTCCGTGGAGGTATTCTGCCTTCTGCATCTTAGTTCTTTGGTGCAATTGTTCAGCCTCGCTTTGTTGTAAAAAGAAAGATTGATTGCTTTGGCCACATAACAGATGGCAGGTCACATGAAAAGGCGTTGGCATTGTTTCATTTGTGAAAAATCTGTCAGGAAAATTCTATGTGTCTTATGTAAGGCTCGACCTTCAGAACTGAGAGCTTGCATTCAAAAGGTGTATAAATACTTTATGTTGTTTTCTTTTCACTGTTAGCAAATTATGAGCGCTCTAGAGGAAGGGACATTGTGCTCCTGAATCAGACACCCAGTGCAAAAGTCCCACACCCGGGGAAGTCGCGTCTCCATGGGAATTACCTAACGTATTCACCTCATATATAAAATCGGGAGCATGATAACCACCTCTGGGGGCTGGCTGTTCTGTTCCTTGAGTGAAGGCACGTCAGTTGCATAAAATAGTGCCTGGAACCTAGAAGGTACTCGACAAATGAATTCCCTTCTTACGATCCTACGATCCCCATAGACTCATTAAATCAGCATTTTCCAAAGTGTGCTCGCTCCACGCCAGTTCTCAACGCCAGGATTTTAATAGTTACTACGCAAAGAAAGGGTTCTGTGATTAGATAAGTGTGTCTGGGCAAAACTGGGTTATACAAAGAGGACATAAATGGGTTATAGATTTTCTCTGTGCTTTTGTTTCCTTTGTAAACCGCAGGGCATCTTGGAAACTTTCACGTGGCTCTCTAGGGCAGCATTTCCTAGTCTTATTGGAGTGCGGAGTCCTTTTATCTTGGAAACCTAGGCAATCTGCTGGGCACATTTAGGGCAATAGGGAGTTATCTTTCATCAGAGAAATAAATCCCTCAACCGTGACTGCTTTTCTTGAATCCCTAGCACAGTGTTAGGATAAGACTGATTCTCATGTAGTTTTTTTAAAAAGTGCTTCTCGTTTTTTTTCTTATTTATGTTAACATACTTGAAGGAAAAAGACAATGGCTTGCTATAAGGAGTAGACATGTTTCTCCTATTATTAAAACAATTAGAGCGCAGGGTTAGTATAAGTATATAGTATACTCACACATGTTTACAGAGTTCTAGAAATGTAAAAGCTGGAATAAACCCAAAAGGCCATTCATTCTCATCCCTCAAGCAGGACAGGGCTACTTTTTTTTTTTTTTTTTTTAAGATTTTATTTATTTATTTGACAGAGAGAGAGAGCACAAGCAGGGGGAGCAGCAGAGGGAGAGGGAGAAGCAGACTCCCCACTGAGCAGGGAGCCCGATGTGGGGCTCGATCCCAGGACCCTGGGATCATGACCTGAGCTGAAGGCAGACACTTAACAGACTGAGCCACCCAGGTGCCCATAGACAGGGCTACTTTCATTAAAATGTTTTCTGACTCTTTTAGGCTAATAATTTTATATAGCCAGTACTCAGAAACAGTTTGCTTTCCTCAAATCTGCCAAGGAGAGTGAGGCTTTTTCTTTTCTCTAACTTGGAAGATAAGATGACTAGGCTCAGGAAGACTCTACGTCTTGGCGAAGGTTCTAACTACTTTCCGTCCATTGTAAATGAGTGGGAGAGAGGAAACATCAGTCTCAGTGATGGAAGGACAAGGCAAGGAGACAGGAGGGGCCTGGCGGCCATCACAGGTGAGCAACCTGTGTCGCTGGCTGGAAGGGCCATGGCTGGGTTTAATGCCCTGCTCTCGCCCTCTGGAAATTCTTAATTTTTCAACAAATGGTTCCACATTTTTATTTTGTACCGAGCTCCTCCAATGATGTAGCCAGTCTTGAGGGAGAGACACTTTGAAGAGAGGGGTGACCCTTTCAGTGTTTGACCCATTGCGCATTGACAGGAAGCTAGCCATGACTGACGTCATTTTGATCAGAGCTCTTGACCCAAATGCCACAGACAGGAAAAAAAAAAAAAAAAGATCATGCTAAACTGTGTGGCACCCAGAGAACAAATTGAAGTGATAAATACATATTTTGTGGGTGAGCCTTTCTGAACTAATAAAATATTTGATTCATTATCCCTTCTCTTAAACTCTGAGTGACTTACAGACCCTGAAAGGACAGCCTGGGGGTTATTATGCTCTTAACACAAACCCTCAATTTGCTCAGCTGTCAATTTCCCTTAAGAAGAGTTGCCATGGTGAGGTCTGTCACACCTGCCAATCACTTCTACACACCATTCAATTAGAAAGTAAGTAGTGGAGTTGTACCCTGAAGGGAAATGCAAAGGAGCAATCGATTTAGCCATCTTGGATGGACTGCCTGCCGGGATGAAAATATTCAAAGCATCTTAAGGTCACAACTATAATTCCAGCACTTTTACTCATTAAGAATATTTCTACACACTGTATATGCATAGTTTAAAACCTCACAGACGCGTTGTTACAGAGGAAAATCCGGAACATAAAAATATTCATGGAATTTGATTTTTTTAAATTCGAGTTTAGAGCATGGACCAAAGAGAAGAATATGTGTTTCCCAGGAAGGAGTTTTCACAGGGGACCAAGTTGGAAGAACCTGTGGCGGAGACTGACAGATTGCTTGTTGGGGGGCAAGAAGAAAATCAAGAGAATGTCTTGTCATGCTGGTCCAAACAGCCCCACTTCATAGACGGAGAGGTCAGGGGTGACAAGTGCATTACCATGCAAGAGTGTGGGCTGGGCACTCCTTCTTGCCTTTCAGATGAATTTTCCTCTTCTGTCTGAGAAGCAATCTCTCTAAATCAGTCCTTCTGGGTCTTCCTGGCTCTTGGGCTCAAAGACTTTTAAAAAATTCATGACTTTTCAATAATTGTTAATAGCCACTTTGCAAATTCCTTCAGATCTTTAGTTTTGAGGAGGAAATTTCTTAAAGAAGTAAAATTTAGTAGGAAAAGCTGAACATATCATTTTAAATGGTTTCATTATAAGACTCTAGAATAAAAAAATTACTAAGCCATTAGTGGATTTTTTTTAAATATTTAAAAAAATATATATATATTTTATATATTTTATATATATAAAATATATATATATTTTTTATATATTTTATTTTTATATATTTTTTTATATATTTTATATATTTTATTTTTATATATTTTATTTATTCTGACAACCAAAAAGTTACTTTCCTTCCACTGCTGTTTATATTTTGTCTCCTAAAAATGTCATATATAAGATTAGTTTATCTTCAAGTGTTTTTTTTTTCAATCTAATCTAATTTCCTATTCCTATTCTTAAATACATATTCCATTTGTAGACATGATTTTTTTTGAAAACTATGATTGGCAATCTCTTCCAGATGGGAGTTTTCAATTTGGTTAGCATACTGGTTTTTCCCAGGGGGCTCTACGAAATGAGCCTGCACATCTTTGCCTGTTTTCATGTTTTACCCTCTGCTCAGTAGCTAATGTTCTGAAGGGAGAATAGTCCTTTCCCGGTTTGTTTGAACTGGAAGGTTTTCATGTGCGGCTTGCAGCCATTCCCAAGTGCTAACTTCACTTTGGCTAATGGCCTGAGTTGTAAAGTGTTTCGCAGACCTCTCTTTGCGTGGGCACCCTCCTCTTATTTAATGACACAGCAGAGAAGAGAGAGGAAAGTAGCCTCAGAGAGCAGTGTACAGATGCTGAGAATGAATGAATTATTCCTGCAGCGCTCCCTTTTCTTCTTCACTCAAAATTGCTCTTCACCCTCTGATTCCAGGCTGCATTTGATTCCTGTTCAGCCTTTCTTCTGTAATACAACTGCACGTGCTTGTCTTTGCATGTGCTTGTCTTTTCTCTTTTTTTCAGTTGTTTATCCTTCCCAATTATCTTTTTCACATGACCCAATGCATGCAGCACAGTTTACTGTAACTATATAAAATGATCATGCCCTGAAGAAAAATCTCAATTGCTATTAGAGGATAGCCATCAAGCGTCAATACCTCTTATGGGTTTGTGAGTTGGATGTGCCCAGAGATAATCTGGTGGATCCCTCATATATATTTTTGGTTAGAAAAGTTGAACAGGTTTCTCAGCTGTGTTACTCTTCTGGAAGGACAGTTCTGTGATGGAGGGACAGATCTCAGAGAATTATGTACAGCGACTATCTTTCAGAACCATTGGCAAAACCAACTGGATTTGGAGATGGTATTTTTTGCCGATTTAAATTTTTTTTTTTTTTTTTTGTAAGATTTTATTTGCAAGAGAGATATTGAGAGACAGAGAGCACGAGAGGGAGGAGGGTCAGAGGGAGAAGCAGACTCCCCGCTGAGCAGGGAGCCCGATGTGGGACTCGATCCCGGGACTCCAGGATCACGACCCGAGCCGAAGGCAGTCGCTTAACCAACTGAGCCACCCAGGCGCCCCTTTTTTGCCGATTTAAAACAGTTTTGGAAACTCACCTCAATTCATTTATTAATGAATCACAATGGAGTTCTTCACTATGTCTTACGTGGATCCACTTGATCTTTCTGAGGCTCATATTTAAGCTTTGTTAGGACGGGTCTAGAATAGTTTTCAGTCAGGACAAGTGTAGCTCTTCTCCCTAAGATGTGGCTTTTAGGGGTGAGGGGTCTCTCTTGAACGCGCAGATGCTCAGCGAGGTATGTCCACTCTGGCTGGTTGGAACTCAAATGTCTTTCAGCTCCGTGTAAGCTCCAGGATTTGTTCAGCTTCTAACTCCCTACTCGTTCCTTCCATGCTGTTTAGTGGCCACCTTTGTAGAGTCTCACCATGTGCGTGGACAGCTTTGTAATTCAGCTAAAGACTTCAGGGGACCCACTTGCCGATTCCTGGAGCTCTTTCTCTGTGTACATCCCTTTTCTCCAGGACTCTGCCTGCCGATTCCCGCTGCCTCAACTTCCTTGAGCCCTGGCCTTATCTCTTCGGGTCAATAAGGCTGCCATGCTCCACTTGGATACGCCTCCCTTCCAGGCAGAGAGCTGGGCAGTCACCGTGGTCACTTCGTTTCCCTTCTCTCTCCTTTCTGTCACAGTTCTGCATTGCCTGTTTTCCAGTATCTGAAAACAGTTGCTCGTGGATTTTGACTGGATTTCTAGTTGTTTGCAACACTAGCACTCATTTGGTACTAGTTCCTTCATCATGGTTGAAAGCAAAAGTCTTCAGTCAAGTCTCAGAACCATCTGCTTGCTGGTTCCTGAATCCTCAGTGCCTCCGTGAATACCTGGAACATAATATGCACTCAGTAATAGTATCTGTGGAATGAATGAACTTGTCGTGATTCATGCAGACCTAAGCTAACTTGGAAGTGGGTCGAACTTCCAAGGGGCAGTTTGGATTATGTGGACCACCTCTCAAATTGCAAGCTGGGGAGAGGGTACTTGGTACAGCTGTTGCTGCAATTACCAGTGATAATGACCACTGGTTCCCGTGTACAACATAATAGCAGTAATCATAATAGCTATCACTTATTTCAGACTTATATGTCTTGGGCTCTGCACTTGATACTTTAGGCATATTGTTTTATTGAATTCTCAAAACAGCATATGTTCATTCTCATTTTTTTTAAAGATTTTATTTATTTATTTGATACAGAGAGAGAGAGAGAGAGAGAGCACAAGTAGACAGAGCGGCAGGCAGAGGGAGAGGGAGAAGCAGGCTCTCCGCTGAGCAGGGAGCCCGATGTGGGGCTCAATCCCAGGACCCTGAGACCATGACCTGAGCCGAAGGCAGCCGCTTAACCGACTGAGCCACCCAGGTGCCCCTGTTCATTCTCATTTTTAAGGTGGGGAAACAATGGCTCAGATACATTAAATAACTTGTTGGAGGTCACTCAATGAGTAAGTGGGAGTTGAGTTTGGACCCAGATGCTCATTGCAGACTTTATTCTCTGAAGCATTCCGATGTACTCTTGGGACCAAACTTCTATTACACCACAGGGGGATTTATAGGGAAACAGAGAGCATAACAAACATGGGTGGGTGACTATGCCAGAAAATTTTATCTTCTGGTGAAGACAAGTGAATTGTGAGTTTTTCCCTAGCCTTGTCGAGATTGGAGGTATTGATCATGGAAGGAACTGGAAAATATGTGAAGATGTGTTAATGACAAACCTTAAAGACAGGTAGGGACTACGGTCCTTTATGACTAATTTGCCATCAATATGTTGTCAAGATTGCTAATACCTAAACATATCTGAGGATACTAAAATCAACATTTAAAATGGATGAAATCCAACTGAACTAATAATCTAATGAAAATGTTAGATAGAAAATGTTCTTTATTGAACTTTTTTCAATGGCCTGAATTTAATTGGATAAAATTCTTTTGAGTATCATTCTATTAAAGTTTTGGAATGAAAGAGTTATCTTCTAAATTGATGTTTGTACATCACTTTTAAGATGGAACACCATGTCCTCAGCTTATTTTTCACAGGACTTGTAGGTACAACATTTTCAATAGAAGTTAAAAAAATAAAAATCCATCTTGAGGGGCGCCTGGGTGGCTCAGTCGTTAAGTGTCTGCCTTCGGCTCAGGTCATGATCCCAGGGTCCTGGGATCGAGCCCTGCATCGGGCTCCCCGCTCGGCAGGAGGCTTGCTTCTTCCTCTCCCACTTCCCCTGCTTGTGTTCCTGCTCTCGCTGTGTCTCACTCTGTCAAATAAATAAAATCTTAAAAAAAAAACAAAAAACCACACACACAAAAAAATCCATCTTGAAGGGAAAGACTGGAAATAAAAATGACTATAATTCAGATTAATGGGGAGTAGTCAATTGATAATTAGCAAAAACAGAAATAACTTGTTTTAATTTTATCATATTAAATTACAGAAACTAATTAGAAAGCATTATCCACCTTCATATCATTTCACCAGCAGACAATTCGTTGCACACCTTTTTGCTTTGCAGACTTTCATTTCTCTACCATCAGCTTCATCAGGGGCTCATGACTAGAACACAACACTCCTTCTCCAAGATCTTAAACCAGATGACTTTACCATGATTCATGAACCTTTGCAGTCTGCATCTTAGACTCCCAGAAGCTCTTGACTGAAAGGTTCATGAGATCAAGAATGGGTTTGGGGCTCAAGGTAGAGATCTGGAGACATTGGAGGCAGAGGAAGCTAGAGAAGTGGGTGAAATTTTTACAAGGAGAACATAAAAAGAAGGAAAGAATCCTTGGACATAAGCCTTTAGAAAATGCCAGTGTTTAAGGGGGAAAAAAAAGAAATATGGGAGTCTATAAAGGGGATTAAGAAATAATAGAAAGGTAGGAAAAAGTGAGGATCCCAGAAGTCAAGGTCAGAGGAAACTTTTTAAAAAAATTTAAAACCAAATGTATATTTCTGCCCGGATGGAGGTCACAGCATTTCTGGATGAATGCATTGTGAAGAGAGGTTAATTTTTAAAGTTTTTACTTAGGATGCAGGAATGTTGATTGATGTTTGCAAAATGTCTGAAACTTATTTATTTTTGGACATAATATAAGTTACCCAGAGTAAAAAAAGAAATGGAAGTTCTCATATTTCTTCCAGGTAATTTCCTAGAAAAGATATGAAGGTTTTCTCAAAAGGTTGGCAGCCTATTAGCCTCAGAATCAACAAAATCATCTGCATTTATTAATGTTGTTTCCTTCCAGCACTTTGATAAAAATCAGAAATAATATATTGCCCCATAAAAGTCATGTCTACCACTTCTCATTCTGCCCATTAAAAACTACAGTCATACATATTGAGGAGGCTCTGCTGCCCATTAATAGAATTTTGTTTGCATTTACTAAAGTTTTAAAGTAAACAAAAAGTCAGTTATTTGGTACTTCTAGTGGTATGAGAAGGAAAACACCAATGCATTGGTTCTCCTTTCCTCCTGCGCTGCTTTCTATTCGTCATTTGACAAATATTTATATACGGTGACAGTCACTGAGCTAGAAATTAGGCAACATAAAAGGATAGAGTGAGATATGACTTTCAAGAGCAAGAGACAGATGAAGGGGGAGCACCTCCATTTATAGAGGACCCCATGTATGTCAGTCACTTTGCTAGGCCCTTTATATACCATATCACCAGGCAGATCCAGGATTTTGTAGGTCTAAAACATACAATATGGGGGTCTTCTTTAGAAAAAAGAATACGAATTTACAAAAACAAAATTGGGTACAAGGCCTTAAAAGAGCCCTGAATCAGATCAGATCACTTTCTTACCTATAGACCTATATATTAAAAAAATCCCTTTTACACTTGGAAAAAAAATCAGTCTTTTTACTTTGGCCTTGAAGGTTCTATATCATTTGGCCCCCTGTGGAAGTCCCTTTTGTGGACTATATTAACTAAGAATGTATATTTTCCTCCTTGAAATGTTAACTGATGTCTGACTGACAAAGACAGGGATGAAATCACTAGATTCCCCAAATTCAATTTTCTAAAGACTATTTGGAGTACTCTTCTACCAAAGAAGATGTAACTAATCTGGGTAGCCTCTGGATGCTAGGTGCCTCAGATAATATACTACACATTTCAAAGTGATATTGTAGGAAATAGAACTAACAAAAGACCAGGATCTTCAATATTACCTTACATATTAAACTGCAACATCCTGGGGCACCTGGGTGGCTCAGTTGTTAAGTGTCTGCCTTCGGCTCAGGTCATGATCCCAGGGTCCTGGGATCGAGCCCTGCATCGGGCTCCCTGCTCAGTGGGAAGCCTGCTTCTCCCTCTCCCACTCCCCCTGCTTGTGTTCCCTCTCTCACTGTGTCTCTCTCTGTCAAATAAATAAATAAAATCGTTAAAAAAAATAACTGCAACATCCCATTTGCTCATACAAAATAGCAATTTGAACCAGCAATGACATTTGTTTTAAAGCTATTATTCTAGGATCTCTTCATAATGGGGCATGTAAATTTTTTTTTTTTTAAGATTTTATTTATTTATTTGAGAGAGAGAGAGAGAGAGAGAGAAAGCACACGAGAGGGGGAGGGTCAGAGGGAGAAGCAGACTCCCCGCTGAGCAGGGAGCCCAATGCGGGACTCGATCCCAGGACTCTAGGATCATGACCTGAGCCGAAGGCAGTCGCTTAACCAACTGAGCCACCCAGGCGCCCCGGCATGTAAATTTTTTTGAGAGAACACACAGTGGTCACTAGAAAAGTATTAGGCAGGGAAACGCCTTGCTAGTAAGAAATAATGAATAAGAGGTTGATAGTATTTTTATTTAAAACGGGGAGTCCTGCTCTGTGCCATCCATTAGACTTCATTAATTTATTCTCTCTATCTTTGCCACATTCACCCAAACTCATCAAAGCCAGCTTCATCTTCAAGTGAAATATTTTCCTCTTATTGAGAATGCCATACCCCAAGACAGATGGCAAACTGATCATAAAGAACAATGAACTTATTGGAATAAATATTGCCAAATGTTAAAAGTAGAGCATTTGATGAACCCCACATGTACTGGTCAGTACCAACAACCATTCACCCAGGGACAAATCTTTTGCATCTACACGCTCCTACCCCATTCATCCTGAAACAGATATAAATAAATACTGAAAAACAACTAAAAATCACCTGACATTTCAGAAAAATCAGTATCATGAAGGAGCAGCACCAAACTCGGAAAAGCTGACAACTGTGGAAACCAAGCTAATAGAGGACACTAAACAATGAACAAACTCAAAAACTTTCAGGAAAATGTTAACCATAGGCAAGAACATCAGCTTTTACAAAGAAATAATTCAACTCAATGCAAAGGATATTTAAAAGAAGGGAACTTTTTGAACTTTTAATTGAATAGGTGGCTTTTGACGTCACTTACGTACAGGTAAAGATGTCTTTCCTCACGAGTTCTATAATATCCTTAGAGACCTTGTGAACTAGAGCAAATGTCAGGAGGAGCATGCCAAAATGAGGCCTTACCCTTCGACCCACGCTGCGTACCTGAATCCTGACTATAATTATCTATTGATGCATCAGGTATTTTCTGGTAACAATAACAATATTGGGATTTTAATTTGAGGCTCTTAAGAGAGAACACCAAAAACCAGGGCAATAGAAATACAGACATATTTTGAACAAAGACATATTTTGAGCAAAGTAATCGAAATGAGACTATAAAGTTTCCACATTAGTCTATATGCCTTCACACAGGGAAATGATCAGAGACCTTAGGTACGACTGGTTTCTAATAGACAATACTATACCATAAGAAGATCCATACTTTTTAAATACCCACGGGAGAAAGGCCTATCATAACTGTAATTTTCTTGAAAATGCCTCTTTTTTTTTGTAATTTTTTTTATTATGTTATGTTAATCACCATACATTACATCATTAGTTTTTTTGAAAATGCCTCTTTTCCCCCTGTACTTGATCCCTGCATCTGTTAAGATAACACACAGACATTCTCTTCCTCTTTCACTCCCTTAACTCCTGGCTTCCCACTGATTGAGACACTCAAACTTTAAAAAACCCTTAAATTATTTCCTACTTAATAAAAATGTCTTCCAAATTTAAAAATACTGAGAAATAATCTTGAAGTAGGAAATGTGGCTGATACAATGTGAAAAAAAATCAACATAACCCTTTGGGAAAGAATTAAAAATAAAAATAACTTGGCAGGATTAATGAGCCTAGCACATTATGCTAGAAATAATGAAGAGGGTTATTTTTGTTTTTGGATGAATAATACATAATTTCTTTAGCTCAGATTTCTCTCTCCATATTTCTTCATTTTTTCTTTTGTAGAGACATAAATTAGTTATCAGAATCACTCTGCTGTGTATGTTGTTTAACAGTTAGCTGTAAAGTTTCAGAAAAAGCCTAACAGAAAAAAAAAAAAAAAACATAGTGGAGAACTAGTCCCCCCTGGGAAACAGAGTATCCTTGTGAACTGGACCTGAGGAAGAGCAACTAACCTGGACTCCACTGGACATCCATCCTAATTATTGAACTAAAACTCCTGAGGTTATCTAATTGTTCAAAAATGGCATTATTGGGCTCCTTGCTATTTGAACTGCAGTCTGGGTCCACAAAGAACAGAATGAGATGTACTTAAGTACATGAAGGAACAGTCAAACTCAGAATGAAAAACTATAAACCCAACCTTCATTAGGATTTCAAAGCTCAACCAAAGATGACTGAATTCTCTGTATCTTTGCCACCCAAGTGAGGCTTCCAGAGCTCTCCTACAAATACAGGGTATCTCTCTAATCTGAGATCTTGCAAGCATCTATCCTAAGCAGTGTCTTAAGTAATGTGTTATTGGTGAGTGATCTGTTGACATTGAGCCCAGGGCAGATATGAATTCTGCAGACTGAGACCAGAGGAATCTTCCAGATATTGTCTTCCACCTTCACTGGCTGCACCAGTGATATGACATCCACGAAAACATTTTTGGAAAACAGATCAACTGTGAAGAGTACAACTGAAAAAAAAAAAAAAAAATAGAACCAGAGCAGACATGGAGGGGAAGAGTAAAACCTACTCATCTTTCAGGTTATTTTATGGCTTTATAAAGACTTCCTAAAGTCCTTCCTACCCCAAGTGGAACTGGCTTTCTTCATGTGAGGCCCACCATACCCCCTTTTAACAAAGCCATGTACCCTTTTGTTGTATTTATTGTTTATATGTGAACAAAAATTTTCATAAATGAGGAATTAAAAATTTGAATGAACAAATGAAGAAGAATGTGTCTTCATTTTCAGTATCTTAAATTTAATATTCTTGCACGTTTTTTTTTTCCTCCAAAATAATTATGACACATTGGGAAAAGATCAAACTCAAGAAACAGGCGTGTTAGGGGCACCTGGGTGGCTCAGTTAGCTGAGTAGCCAACTCAATTTTGGCTCAGGTCATGACCTGGGGGTCCTGGGATCAAGCCCCCTGTTGGGCTCCACACTCAGGATTAGGGTTAGGGTTAGGGTTAGGGAGTCTGCTTGAGGATTCTCTCTCCCTCTCCCTCAGCCCCTTCCTCTGCTCATGTGCTCTCTCTCTCTCTCTCTAAAATAAACAAATAAATCTTAAAAGAAACAAAAAAGAAAAGAAAACAAGGATGCCTGGGTGGCTCAATCAGTTAAGTGTCTGCCTTTGGCTCAGGTCATGATCCCAGGGTCCTGGGATCGAGCCTGCTTCTCCCTCTGCCTGCTATTCTCTCGCTCTCTCTGACAAATAAATAAATAAAATCTAAAAAAAGAGAAAAAGTAAACAGAGTCTTAGCATTATAAATTGTCTCAATCTGGACATTGAGGGAAGGCCTTTCTGTCAAGTTTTTAAATACAGTTTTAGATATTTCAGTGATTTGCTCTGACTCTAGTGAGGCATATAAACTTAGTATGTCTCTTTTTTATTTCTAGCTGGAACATCGTTGGAGAGAGACATTTGGTGGTATTACTTAATAAAGTCATGCTACCACCTAAGGTCTGATGTTTATAAGCTTTACAAAGACTTGATAATTGGAAAATATATGTTCAATATGGCAAATGGTAATTGTGTTTTAATATGTTTAATTATTTGAAATCTGTTTATTTATAAAACTGTACAACATGACTTACTAAATATAAAAATATGACTATATTCCTTTGGTGAGAATAATGAGTCTCCACGTATTTCATATTTTAAGAAATGGGTGTGTGATTAACCATTGTAGACAAATCCAACAATAGTTCAGTCATTATAGACCATCTGTTATGTTTGTGAACTGTCAAGTTAGAGCAAGTTTCAGAAGCCAGAAATAGTGCAGTCATGTTCTTGCCTTGGGACTAGGATCTTCTGTGTGTGTGTGTTGTGTGTGTGTGTGTGTGTGTGTATGTGTGTGTGTGTGTTGAAGTGGTGATAAAAAGTAGGTCAAGGGGAGAGGCTAGTATTCCCAACTGGGCAGAGAGGGGGAGGAAGAACCAGAGTTTTGCTCCAATGTTTCCAAGTGAATTTATTTTCTCATCTCACAGTCTTTTTTTTCTCCAAACTTTTTCATATTATTGAAACACAAGGAAGCAAAAATATTTATGTAACTTATATATTATATATGTTACATTTATTTAATATGTAATATTTCTATACTAACTGCTATATATATCTCTCCAATATTTCTCTAGTAACTGCTCCTCTAAAGTCAAAACTCCTTGCCCGTTTAGTTTAAAAATGGAATCATCTCATGTTGGTATTTCGGTGTTGATTTTTGGGGCTCTATCTATCTATCTATCCACAGGATGTTCTATAACAGTGTCTTAGAGTATGGATCTCAAAGTGGGAATCTAGGTTGCTATTCATGGAAGTTTGAGGGTTCTCTGAGAAATGTTAAAACATTTTTTCCATTCATTATAATTTTTCCCTTGAGAAGGCAAACATTTCTTTAAGAGGACATGGAATGCACTAACCACAAAAGAGAAAATCGATCAATCTGAAATTCATTAAAGTGAAGAACTTCTTTTCAACAAAAACAAGACACCCTGAAAAGAGTGAAAAAGCATGCTGAAGACCAGGAGAAGATATTCACAACACATTTATTTGCCAGAGGACCTATGTTTAGAATAGAATTGCTAGAGTCAACAAGAGAAGGACAATCTAACTTTTAAAAAACAGCAAAATATTTAAATAGATATTTCACAAGAGGATGTCCAAGTGGCCAATAAGCATATGAAAAGGTTTTCAACATAATTAGTCATCAGAGAAATGAAAATTAAAACCACAGCGAGATACATTGTGATACACTCTTCAGAATGGCTACAATTAAAAAGGCTGAGAATACCAAGTCTCTGATACTCTGTTGCTATGAGTTTCAATTGTTGGAATTTGAGCATTTATTTTGCAGTATATACTAATGTCGAGCTAAAGCAGCCAGACCCCAATGAGTGTGTTCTCTATGATTCCACTTAAATAAAGTTCACCAACAGGCAAAACTAATCTACAGAGATAGAACTAGAACAGTAGTCACCTCTGCAGGGTTGGGTATTAATTGGGAGATGATACGAAGGCATCTTCAAAGATTCCAGAAATGTTTTCTATTTTAATCAAAATGATAGTTACATGAACATATACAGATGTAAAGATTAATTAACCCACATACTTAAGATTTGTGCAGGTTTGCATGTTGTAACTCAATAGAAACATCTTTTTTAAAGAAAGGACAGAAAGTAAAAGCACAGTAGAGTCCCTCCCATTTGAGAAAATGTGCTATAGCAAATATATTTATGTACAGGAGAAGAGAAACATTAATATTGAGGAGAAAGTTACCTCAAAAAAGAACTAGAAATGCATGATGTTATATATTACCTTGAAGAGAAAATGAGTTGGCATTATAAATATTCACTATCTGTTAGAATATATTTAACATATTTAAATAACATTCCAATTCTCTCACAATTATAAAGGCAGTTAGTTTATTTGCATAACCTGACTTTCGCAAGGAGCTCAATTTCCATCCAAAATAAATCTGGATCTGTTCCCTACATCATTTTCACTTCATTAATTAACATCTAATTTATAGGCATCTCAGCAGTTGAAGCATTTTTGCAAATAGGGCAAACTAAAATAAGTCTGGACGTATTTAAACATCTTGGCAATACAAATGGCCCTTTCCCATCCTATTTCATAATTTCAAAATCTCTTCCCCTGCAAAGCTTTCCTGACCTGCTTAATCACAAGTAATCACTCCACTCTTCATGATCCTGTAACATTTTGTTCTAACCTCTATCATCGCACCTGTCTCTTGATAAATAATATTTGCTAAACTGAGTTCTTTGAGGACAGAGAACAAGCTTTATTAATCTTTTAATGCATTTTGCCTTGTACTCTGTGGGCATTCAATAAATGTCTGCTGAATGACTGAATGCATTAATAGACAATTCTCTCTAGAAACTCTGCTGAGAGTCTTGAGATGCATTTACCAACTTGGAAAATAAAGGCTGAGAAACTCCGCCACTGGTCCCCGAACTCCATAGTCTGGCTCACACTGTTCTTCCAGCCTGGAATGCTTTTATCCTTCCTTTCCGCCCCCACCTAACTTCTCTTTGCTCCCCACAATTCAGCGCGGCAGTCGAGAGCCTCAGATTGTTCATCTCAGACTGGGTTAGGTGTCCCTGGCATGCGCCTCCATGAGAGCAGGTGTGGGTCTCTAAACCCAGCTTTTAGCAGACTGAAACATTTTCTGCTTTACATATCTGCTTCCCCCCCGTGCTCTGCCAGACCTCAGAACCCCAGGACTGGGTTGAGGGCCAGCAAAAGTGCAAAAGGGATTCAGAATAAAGGTACAATTGAGTAGCAATGCTGCTCCTTGGTGCCTCGCTCATTATCAGCAAAGAGCATCTCAAGCAACATAGACAATGGTCCCCCTGGGCTAAGAAAGCCTGTGTGTGGGCTGGAGAGCTCAGAGCCACGGCTCAGTCTCTCCGTCTCTGGGGGAAGAGCCATGCCAGCACTCCACTCTGTCCCGGACAAAGCACATTACTGCCACCGCCGCCTGAATTTGGGGGCTTTTGTGGGCACCCACGGGCGAGGTGCCCAGCTCACACTATCACTGGCCGCTCACTACCAGGGCACGACTGCAGGGCCTACGCTCCTTACTCGTTACTTCAGGCTCATTTTGCACGGGGGCTTCCCATCCCTGCCCCCAGGAGGGAGGGGCATACTCTCCTTAACCTTGGACCTCTTCAGTGCTTGAATTTGACGCAGCTTAGAAGACATCGTTATGACCACCCTTTGCTCCTGTTGCCCTAACAAAACGGCTCAGGCCTCTTTCCAAAGCCAGGGCTCTGGGCATAACTGACCAGCTCCACAGTGGATCATGACAGCATCTCTCCTGTAACCGAGGCTCCCCACAAGCCAACTAGCCTGTCCCGGGTCACAGTGCTAGTGAACAGTTCCGCGTTAGCTGCTGCTACCAGTCTGGATGTGAAGCTAGTCCTTGGAGGGGAGGAGCCACCACTGCTGGGACTCCTCTCCCATGGGAAGAATGGGGAGGGACCCCTGGGGCTTCAGAGAGAGGCTGTGACAATCAGCAGCTGGAAGAATGTTTAGGAAGGAGCTGGGGTCCCTGCCACCATCAGCATGTAAGGAGAGGCCTCTCCTCCCAACTTGGCAACCTGAGCCATGTCCTCCTCCACCCAAACCTTTTCCAATACATCTGAATTTTGCTTCCATTTGGTGCTGGCCACAGGGGGACTTGGTTGTGGCAATTGGTGTTCTACCTCAGTCTCCTCCCCAAGTGCCAGTTGGTCTGGGCCAGAATGCTGTGGCCTAAAGCAGGCCTCCCTGGTGGCTGGGATGACTGGCCTTTACCCCATACTTTTCATTCTTGCTGAAGTGCACCTTTTTCTTGCCAACTCTACTCACTGCCAATGAACCGCACCAGGCAATAAACAGCTGGTCCAAGATCAAAGATGGGAAGAATGACAATTAGGATTTCAGTTGCTTTTACTTTAGTTTTCCTGTTTCACAGTAATGAGGCTGTGTCACAGACAGAGGTATAGACAATGAGGTGAGTGGCCTCACCTCCCCACTGCCTCACCCAGTCCTCACAAGAGGTGCTCCGATAGGAGTCTTGGGTAGGAAAAGGAAATCACCAGTCATGAGCTTGGTGGGAGGTTCATGAACTTGCCTTTTAAACATTAGCCTGGAACTCCAGGATTTACCAACCACCAGATAAGGCAATTTGGTGTCCTGATCAACAGGCCTACAGAAGGTTTGGCCCTGGACAGCACTCACATGCCTCTATCGTTTGTGCTTCTCGAAGGAAAGAGAGCCATGTCTTGTATCTCTGTATTTCCAGCATAACACCAGAGCAAGCCCATAGGAGGGACCCTGAAAATGTTGGTTCATCAAATGAGTTGACTGTTCTGCTTTAGTTCCACACCCTGGAGTATATGAAGAGCTCTTGGAGAAGGTGAACAAAACCCAGTAAGGTTGGTCACATGGTCACAGGGTTTCTCCTTTGCTCTAACATCTCTAGATCTCCATCATGTAGGAATAGCAGCCTGAGCTTTCCCACAGCAACAGATGGCCTTCAGAGACGTGAGGAAGGAAATTTGTGTCCTGAGCTCGAGTCACTCCCAGGGCACGATGAGCTTTGCAGCAGAGAGAAATGGCAGGAGAGGGACGAGGACAGAAAGACATGGGGGAATGGGACTGTAGAAGCTGCACGTAGCTTATATGAAGAAATTAATGAATACATCAGCTTTCATCCTTCTTTTCTCATGAAGCCGAAATATCTCAAGTCTTGTATCCCACTGCTTGTCAAACATTTTTCCATAGTATTGGTGTGAAATGAAGTTTTCACAGATTTACAAAAAATAATAAAGATAAGGATATTGCTTTCATAAAGCTAAATTTATTCCTTTTCAAGAGAATTACCTAATATAGGGATATATATTTCCTTGATTTTGAGGGGGGGGAAGAATGGGAACTATTCTTTGACATTATGATGATGGTGGGTAGCTTTTTTTTTTTTTAAATGTCTTTAGTTGACAAAAGTTGGCAATTTCCCAATTGTTCATCTGTCTTAAGTTTACTGGTCTGTGATATCTGAAAGTTCGGGAACCACTGCTATGACCTTTCCTATAGATTTTATTTTGAATCTCTCACTTGTATTTGAAGATCTTCTATGAACTTTGGACATATTTTTCATCATTGGCTTCAAGTACAGAGCAGCATATAAAGCTTTGGGTCTAGCAAGTGCTCGAGTCCATATTTCACCTCTTAGGTCCATACCTGTATATCCAGCTATCTTCTCGATATCCTCATGGGCATCTCAAAATTAACATGTCCTAAACTGAATTCATAATCCCCAGGGCCCCAGAACTTTCTCCCATGGCCTCCATGTATCGGTGATGACAATGTTATCCATCCAGTTGCATAAGCCAATGACCTTTGAGTCTCCCTTATCCTGCACATCCAGTCCATCACCAAAATATACCTTGAATCTGATTTGTCCACTGAAGCCAGATGACCTTTATAAAATGCAAATCAGATCATGTCTCTTATCCTTAATCTTTGAATAAAGTATATAAATGATGCACCCTGAGTACCCATATTTCTTCTCTATAATAGTTCTCTAGAGAAACAGAATCAATGGGATTACATGTGTATATACATACACAAAAAAAGAGATTTATGTTAAGGAGTTGGCTCATTATGGAAGCTGGCAAGTCCAAAACCTGAAGGGTAGAGGCTGAAGACCCAGGAAAGAGCCAATGTTGCAGTCAACTCTGAAGGCCATCTACTGTGGAATTCCCTCTTGCTCAGAGGAGGTCAGTCTTTTTGTTCTATTCAAGCCTTAAACTGAATGAAGAAAAATCTCCTTTACTCAAAGACTATTTAAATGTTGACCTCATTCAAAAACACCCTCAGAAAAACATCCAGAATTATATTTGACCACATCTCTGCATACCGCATCCTGGGTTGATGGACACATAAAGTGAACCCTCACACCCTCACCTACCATACTCTACCCATACTGACTTTCTGCCAGTATCTGTCCACAGATTCTTTATAAATGTTATTCCTTCTGCCTAAAATGTCTTGCTCCATTCTTCACCTGGTTAACAGCTATTCATCATTCATTCATCTACTTATTCTTTCCATTTATGTGGCAAAGAGAAATCAGAAGATCCCATTTTGTATACCCAACCTCATGGAAGAAATTCTGTCAGCAGTAATACGTAGGGGGTGAGAGCATCATACAGGACACCTAAGACTTCATCCAGGCCTGGGGAAACATCTGTAGAGACTACCTTGCCTGTTATACAAACTAGGGAAGAGTGTCATCTACATGTCAAAAAGGTCAAGAAATTCAGCTAAAAACAGTACAGGTGGGATTAGATTGGGGGGGGAGCATTGGAGATAGCATGAAACTCCCTTCTGGAAAAAAGCAATGTGCTTAGGGATGAAATTGAGAGATCCTAGAGGAATCCCCTTACACTCTGTCACTCAGAGGGTGAGAGTAAGAGGCAAGGGCATGCCTAGGGGAATGTTGGGAGATAAACAACTTGGAGGTACTCTTTGTTCTATGAGTCAAAGCATTTGATCAATGGGGCTGCCACGTAAACAGTAGAGATGACCCAAATGCAGACCAAAACTGGCATGGAAGGGGCTCATTCCTGACACTAGTAGATCAACCAGGTAGGAAGGGGCACTACAGAAAGCCAAGTAAGACTGACTGGGGCTTAATATTGGCATAAGTGGTCACATAAAATGTATAGAAGAAATGGTACAGAACATAAGCTCGCTGCTGAGATTGCTCACAGTACTTCCCACTACCTCTCTCCAAGATGCTGGATCTCCAAATTTGATATGTCTGTTATTAGTAAATCAAAATTTTTCTTTGTCCTTCCAGCTAGACCAGAAGAATTAGAACTGACTGAAGAGATGGAAAATGATACATTAGACGCAAGGGATATAATGTATAGGAAATCCAGAGAGATAACAGAAGGTCAGAGTAGAAATAACCATTAAAAGAAATAATATAACTTTCTTTTTAAAATTTTTTTAAATTTAAATTTAATTTATTTAACATATAGTGTATTATTAGTTGCAGGGGTAGAATTTAGTGAATCATCAGTTGCATATGACACCCAGTGCTCATTAATACAACTTTCTTAAGCTAAAAAAAAAAGCCTAAGTTAACATATTTAAAGAACACTAAATATTGATTAATGGGTAAAATTCATGAAGACAGGGCCACATCTGGAAATGACATGAGGGGTTTCAAGCTCTGGAATGGAATTTAAAGTACTACAAATGTCCAGGAAGGAAAAAAGCAAGATTACAAATAAAGTGAAAAGTTAGATTGGCCTCACATGTCTTCTGCACAGTAGTAAATACAACAAAGCAATTGAGTTCTGAGGGGAAAATTGTAATCCAAAAATGACAAATCAACGTCCTAAGGAATGGCAATATAAAACACAGAATCGGGACTAGAAACAGTCATATTTTGGGCATGATGATTAACTTAATTGAATCACATTAAACCAGTAACAATTACTAAGCAACTAGTAGAAATTAGAAACTACAGAGAAACAGAAAGGAAAGGTGGTGTGGAGGAAAGAGGAATAAATGCAATCCCTGCCACTAGCTGGTTATAGATCTTAGGAAAGTCTGTCTTTCGGTCCTTGGTCCTTCGCTTCTTCTTAATCTTCTACTTTGATTTCAAAGCCCAAGCCTGGGGCGCCCGGGTGGCTCAGTCTGTTAAGCGTCCAACCGTTGATTTCGGCTCAGGTCGTGATCTCAGGGTCATGACCTCAGGGTCCTGAGATCGAGCCCCACCTTGTGCTCAGCGGGGAGTCTGCTTGAGATTCTCTCCCTCTGCCCCTCCCCCCCCAAAATAAATAAAAAACCTTTAAAAATATATAAAATAAAAGCCCAAGCTCTACCATAAAAGAGATTCATAGGAATAGGCAGTAAAAACAAACTTGCTCTTTTGTCTGAAATGATCATCACAGAGACCCTGCGAGTTCCCTGAGCTCAAAGAAGTCCCTCCTATCTACAGAGTGAATGAAGCAAGGCCTGGCCTGGTGGCTGTTCTATAACTTTGGCTCCTGAGCATCTGTAGCCCTCTGGGCGGCATCACAAAAGCTTCTCTGGATAGTGAGTAGGCCAGGAAGTCAAAGGGGCTCGGGGAACAGCTCTGTTCTCAGGTGTGTATTAGGCTCCAGAAATAGAAGAAATAAGGGGCTGGCTACCTGTTCCTGACCAGGAGGCAAGAAAAAGTTTTCTTCCTCTCTAGCTAGCCTGACAGTGGGACCCATCTATGACCTGTGAGTCAGAGAATCACACTCATTATATGTGCTCTATAAAAATCCTTTTGAATCTTGGTTATTTTAGTCGTTCTTTTGTAGCATTGAACATAAAATGCCTAAAGGGAATTAAACCCATGCTAATTCTAAATGTTAAGTGGATGCACTTGATGTACAAAAAAGAAGCATATTTCTGGGCTCTGGGGTATCATGAGCAGTCCAACATCAAGGTGGATGATCAATGATTTAAAAAAAAAAAAGAAAAATGAAATGTGTAAATTTAATTAGCATTATTAGCAAACTTGCCATATTCTAGGCAACACTGATATTTGACCACAAACAAGACTAAATAAATGACAGCCTAACATTCAACCAACCAAACAAAAGAACAAGAAAGGATCAAGACGTAATTTTGATTTTTTTAGAGCTCATGCACTGCAGCTTACAAGATGAAGATATTTAAAAAATAAGATCTCCACCTATAAAAACATGTTTTTAATATGATGGTTAGGGTTGTGATAGCTATCAATGCAACTAATTTTAAAGAAAGTAAAGTCAGAGCTGTTAAAGGCAAGTCAACACACTTTTCTTACTCTCCTTAAAATTACTATTTTCAGCCTCTTCAAGTTGTGAACGCTGATTTGTCATCAGCTTTACCTAACAATGTTCTGGTCGGGCCTTACTCAGATCACCTGATTTATAGATCTGATTGTGGACTGTTCATTCACTTATTTCTCACATTCAAGGAAGGTCCGCTCTACAGGAGGCATGTGGGGACCAATGCCTGGATTCTGGACCTAGCTCTTCCATGAAATGGTCATTCTGCACTAGTTAATGTCACCTTTCTGAGCTCAAATTCCCTCATTTGTAAAACTATCTGAAAATTACAGAATGATATTAGAGCATCTCTAGGTAACTTTTACACTCAAAGATTACTTAACTCCATATCCAACAGAGACAATGCCCAAATTCTCTATAATAACTTAGACACTGGAGAGACTTCATTAATTCTCTCTGGCCACAAGACAATTACCAAATATAGTTAGTTGTACACATGAGACTCTATACTGATACTCAATGATAAAAAATATTTTAAGATACAGGGGCACCTGGGTGGCTCAGTTGGTTAAGCGTCCACTCTTGATTTTGGCTCAGGTCATGATCTCAGGGTCATGAGATTGAGCCCCACGTTGGACGCCAGGCTCAGTTCGGAGTCTGCTTAAGATTTTTTTCTCTCCTACTGTTCTCCCTCTCCCCCATCATGCTCTCTCTCTCTCTAAAACAAAAAATAAAATGGTTAAAAAAAATACTTTAAGATACAGAAACACAACTTAATTATGTACAAAAAGTGATAATAATAACCCTGGCTATAAAGCATGTGGCATTTTTCATTAGCATTAACAAATATAATATGGTAGTTGTGTAGGAAAAACCTAAAATCTTCCTCGTGTGTGTTTCTTCCCTGTTCTCACACTGTTACCTCACTATGGCACTTCTGACACCGAATGTGTGCAAGATTCCCCCCACCAAAGATTATCTGCGACGCCCCCTGGGGATTCTACAATTTGACTCCAATTTGCCGCTATCTCCCCGGAGCTAGCTTCAGAACCCACAGGTTGAGGACTGGGTCCCGCAACACCGCCCCTCAGACCCCAGTAGCAGGTCCAGGGTGTCACTTGTGCTTCTGGCCAATCGGCTATAGACTGCGAGTTCCCATGATCCCCTCCAAGGGTTCAATTAATTTGCTGCGGAGATTCACCAAACTCAGGAAAATCATTTACTCACTGTTTACCAGCTTTTTTTTTTTTTAAGATTCTATTTATTTATTTGAGACAGAGAGAGAGAGAGAGACACAGATAGTAGGAGAGAGCACGAGCAGGGAGGAGAGGGAGAAGCCAGCTCCCCGCCGAGCAAGGAGCCCGATTTGGGACTCCATCCCAAGACCCTGGGATCATGACCTCAGCCGAAGGCAGAGGCTTAACTGACTGAGCCACCCAGGCGCCCCTGTTTACCAGCTTCTTATAAAAAGATAGGATAAGAATACAGATAGGCATCCAGAGGGCAGAGATGTGTAAAGCAGCAGGTACGGGAGTGGGGTGGGGGCGTGGTGCGGAGCTTCCATGCCCTCTCCCGGTGCACCAGTCTCCCAGCACCCCACGTGTTCACCACCCCAGCCGCTCTCCAGATGCCACAGTATGGGATTTTTATGAAAGGCTTCATCACGTAGGCATGATCAATCAATAAGTCCATTCAAATCCCTCTCCCCTTTCTGGAGAATGGGGATGGGGCTGAAAATATCAAGCTTCTAATTGTGGTTTGGTCTTTCTGGTGACCACCCCCCACGCAGGAGCCCCCCAAGGGTCACCTCATTAGAACTAAAGATACTGCTATTACCCAGGAAATTCCAAGGGATTTAGGAGCTCTGTGTCAGGATCCAGGCTCAAAGACAAAATATTAGAACAAAGGATGCTCTTAGTGCTCTTATCACTTAAGAAATGACAAGGGTTTTAGGAGCTCTGTGCCAAGAACTGGAGGCATATACATACTCTATTATATAATAATAGCATGACAGAAAGTTCAGCAAGTTTGTCTCTAATGAAATAATAATGGCCCACATGATGGCTGTCAACTCATTCCAAATTAATTTTTCATGATCCCTAGGTTAATGATTAATTTTATTGCTCATGATATGCACAATATTCTGCTCATTATAAAGTAAAAATCTATCAAATTGATTTAAGATATTATAAAAATAAACTAATATCTGTGAGGTGCTTACTTATTGATGAATATCAGGTTCATCAATAGCATGAGTTTGAGAAATTACTTCTGACAGTATGAAAGTAACTCTCATTTTACCTTAAGGTAATAATAAATATTACTTTAATAAATAATATATTAAAATAACATTTTGACTTGCAGTGGCTAGTTTCCTATTCAGAATTAGCCAAGGCATGACAGTACTCTAGCTAGGAATAATCCCTGGGGCAATCTGCCCATTGACAGGTTCATGTTCCTTCCAGAAATGACAGGCACCTCCCCCTCCAAACAGAAATCTTGACTTGTTTTTTTCAAAAAAGGACAATGTCTGAGATTTAAGCATACTGGACATACACTTCTTTATTTTCACATCCGTAATAACTTGTGCTTCAGGGATAAAGAGGGTGTCACAGATTCCATTTGTGACTGTGACTTGTAACATTAATCGCATCCTTCCAATTATTTGCCTAAGAGCAAAGGACAAATCTACACCACTCATGGTGGGCTAATGTAGGCCACCCATGTTTATAATAAATGACACAAAATATATTTATCTGATGCTTATTTTATACCAGGTACCTCCTAATTCCTTGCTAATTGGACTCTTGCCAGCTGAATAGCTGTTACAGGGTCATGCAAAAAAAGGCCTCCCAAATCAAAATGGAAATTTGGCTAAAACAAATCCAAGTGTGCCTGCAGGTGAAAACACTGAAATTATGTGCAAGATACGTATGTGCACGCCCACCTACCCATGCATGCACAAACATGTATCTGTTGGAATCCATATACACACACCTCTATCTTAGCTTGGTCTGCTACGAAAGCCTGGTGTGAACAATACCACACACAGTTGCAAAAAGTACAGCTGGCACCCAGATCATTGGTTTCTTAAGAGCAGTGTCTACCCTTCTTTCCTTAAATACCTGCGTAACGTCCTGAAAGTTATGATCCTCCCTGCTTTGCTCTGCAGGTAGGATACTAATATATTAAAAGCTAGAGGCTAAGAAATGCAATTAAGACACAGAGAGAGTCAATAGCAGGCTGAGATTTTAGTGAGGCTCTGACTCCTAACCACTAAGCCTTGATAACTTCGACACGCGCAGCCTCTGTCTTGCTTCAAATCAGCAAGGACGAGTTCCTGTTGCTAGGCTGAGCTCATTATTCACGTCACACTCAGTGATTCCTCCCAATATCTGTGAACA
Organism: Halichoerus grypus; assembly: GCF_964656455.1. Lineage (NCBI taxonomy): Eukaryota > Metazoa > Chordata > Mammalia > Carnivora > Phocidae > Halichoerus > Halichoerus grypus. The sequence goes on from NC_135714.1 coordinate 183,252,108, forward strand.
GTCCCATCCCGATGCTTTAAAGAATGGGAGGAAGCCGGTATAGCGAAAACGTATTTAGAAGTTATTTCTATGAGATCTGGCGTCTTACTCAACGTCCAAGGGCCGGAGGCGTTTGGATAAAATGCGACTCACAAAAAGACATCATGCACTTAATTAAGGTAAAAGCAGGCTTTTTTCAGAAATTCCACAAAGTGAGTGGGATTCCAAATCTCCCTCACTTCTTTTTGAAGCAAACCCTAATTCCCATCTAAATCTGAACTGTAATTCCCCTCCTAAATCCCCTCGTGGATCGCATGTGAGCAAGGAACAGGTTTCTTTAATGCAATTGAGGCTTGGGGGTTAATGTTTTGTGACTATCCTTCCATGATTCATACGGAAATTGGTACACTGACGTGGGGTACCGCTCAACCAAAGCCTAAAGTCTGACTTAGCATTCAGGCAGTGGGGAGACATTGAGAACAGAGGAAGGCAGCCTGAAGATCCAGGTGGAGCAGGGACAACGCAGTTCACCTGGAAGGCAGCCTCCTGGCCGCCCCCTGAAGCAGAGACCAGGAAACAGAACGTTAGCAGGGAGTGGCGGCTGTGAGAGCTGAGATCGCTTACGGCAGAGAGGGGCTTGAGCAAGAATTGGCCAGTTGGCAAGCAGAAATGGTAGGGGCTCGTCTGGAAACTTCAGGCCTTGCAGGATTAAAAAAAGCAGACTGCTTCTATACCGCAAACAGTCAAAAATAAAACAGAAAAGATTTTGAGTGGCAAAGTCTGAGTAAGGCCCAAACCCAGCTGGACTTTATATGAGTAAAATTAAACTCTTCTGTTAGACTACTAAGATTCACGGGTTTTAGCTCTTCGGGCAGTTAATGTACCTTTACAGGTACACGTTCACGATCATATTTAATCGTGGTAACACCCATTCTTCCCAACCAGGATTTGTGGATGCACACACACACACACTCACACTTAGTAAATAGGCTCTATAAGAACCATATCTGAGCTGAATAAAATCATTTGAATTTTAACAGTGTTATCAGTGCTGTGAGCCTTTGCATTAGGGACATTCAGTATTTAGTACTGAGATTGTTATGACCTTTGATTTTAATATTCAAAATCTTTCTATTTTCTCAGTTGCTAAACTACTCCTTGCTTTCTTGTTAATGAATTTAAAAGTTTAGCTTCTTGGCAATGTCGTATAGTCTGTTTTTTAGAGAGAGAAGAGACGGTCAGGTAAAAAAAAAAAAAAACAATCTTCCTATCACTGCCTCTTAAAGCCTTTTAAAACCAGATTGGGTAGACCAAAGGCAAATATATTATAAAAGGCAAATATATTATAAAAATCATTTTCCACCATAATTTTAGTGATCTTATGGCTCTGGCATTGTTGGTGAGTTAATATTTTAAGGTAAAATATTCCTATCACAGTCATTTTGATCTTTAAATGAATAATAAAAATGGATTTCCCCCCTTGTAACTATTGTGGCTTCCAAATAGTGTGAAATGCAGACACGATACATATATACCAGAAACACACATGCACAAACCACACGTCACACATATAGCACACACATACCACACGTACACAACGCATATACCACCCACACATGGCAAATAAACCACATACACACACACAGCACACATATACCACACACAGCACATATATACCACATACATACCAAACATATAACACATATATACCACACAAACACACAACACACATACACCATACCCACACCACACTTACATCACATAAACCACACACACATTGTACACACACCACAAACATTACATACATGAAACATATACCACACACAACCACTAACAGCACATACACCACACATAACACATATTGCACACCACAGATATACCAGACCCCAGACATACGCCACACGAATACCGCTCAGACACTTCACACACACCACACACGCACCTCACACACACCTCACGCACACCTCACACACACCACACACACACCTCACGCACACCTCACGCACACCAAACGCACACCAAACGCACACCTCACGCACACCTCAGGCACACCTCGCGCACCACACACGCACCTCACGCACACCTCACGCACACCACACACGCACCTCATGCATACAACACACACGCACCTCACGCATACAACACACACACCTCACACACACCACACACGCACCTCACGCACACCACACACGTACCTCACGCACCTCACACGCACCTCACGCACACCAAACATGCACCTCACGCACACCACACGCACACCTCACGCACACCACACGCACACCTCAGGCACACCTCACGCACACCTCACGCACACCTCACGCACACCACACGCACACCTCACGCACACCTCACGCACACCTCAGGCACACCTCACGCACACCACACACGCACCTCACGCATACAACACACACACCTCACACGCACCACACACGCAACTCACACACACCACACGCACACCTCACGCACACTACACGCATACCACACGCACACCTCACACGCACCTCACACACACCACACGCGCACCTCACGCACACCTCACGCACCTCACGCACACCACACACGCACCTCACGCACCTCACACGCACACCACACGCACACCTCACGCACCTCACACATACCTCATGCACACCACACACGCACATCACGCACACCTCACACGCACCTCACGCACACCTCACACGCACCTCATGCACACCTCACACGTACCTCACGCCCACCACACACACACCTCACGCACACACTTACACAGATACATACACCACACACCCCACATACACCACACATATATACCACACCCACACCAGATATATTGGCCAACACACCCACCACACATTCCCCACACATACCATGCACACAAATCCACACCTTACACTCATACAATAAACTATTCACATGTGTGCCACATACACAGCAACATGACCACACACACAACAGAAATATCAAGCAGACACAGCACATATAAAGCACACACAACCGTGCATATAACACACCATACATATTCCACACACACATTACACACTACACCACGCATATATTTCATGCACACATACACCACACTTAAAATAAAAACACACTACACATACATCTCACATATACCAACACACCACACATATACCACAAACAAACTACACAAATACCATACCCACACTGACACACTAAAAAAAAAAATAGTGTGAAGAAGAAATTTGGCAATGAAATGGTTAATGTGGTCACTATTGTGATTAATGTGATCAATAGTCAAACTGACAAAAAATAAACTTTGAGGCTTAAATGATCCCAAATAATTTTTTAGGTAAAGACTCCATCTTCACCTTATTAGATACATAATAACTAACCCAGGGGCATGAATACAAAAAGAAAAAAATATTTTTAATAATTTCTGAAATAAAACTGGCCCTCATTAGGAAAGCTGCATTACAGAACAGTGTTAATTTTGTAGAAATTATTTATAGAACAATTATTTGTAGAAACTTAAAAAAGTGTTTATAGCAAACTTGCAAAATTGTTTCTGCCACCCTGATGAGATATTTACTTTCTAAAGAAATATTCTCATGATAGCACAAAATGATGCTACATACAAGTTTTTTGCTGTTGACATTGCTGTTTTTGTTTTCTTCCCTTTCTCTTTGCTAGGTTTCCTTCTAGAAACTGGTTCTTATGAGATTTGATTTGAGGACTAAAGGCTATTAAATTATGTAATAATATTCTAGTATCAGTTTCGCAAGAGGATTTACTACTTATTTGTGTGTCATCTCCAGAAGCCAGGTTTTATACCATATTCATCACTTAGCTAAGAAATGAAATAACTTAATTTCTTCTGGAAAACGGCATTGTTAGGAAATGCAAGGTCGTGTTCAGGATGCCATGATGACACATCCACTTCTGAGGGAGGTTTTTCTGTGTCACAATCTGTCACAAGGGAGGGCAGATGGCCAGCCGTTTTCTAATGACCTGCAAACATTCCGTAGCACCATTCACCCTGTAGATCATTAGAAAATATTTATCTGAAGTGTATTTTATCCAATACATTTCCCTTCCTGGTTGCAATTCACACTGACTCTTTGCCCAGAAAAATACATGTTATTTTTTGCGGGGGGCGGGGGGGAAGGTACCAGAGCTAAAAACTTTCCATTCCCCTGGGCTCTGAATTGTGAGGGGCTCCATGCCAGGGTTGAGAGAAGAAGGCTGTCAATAAGGACTGAACGTCTGCGTATGGAGTGCGGTTTGCATCAGCTTGCTGACTGTCTGGCTGACATACTACTAGTCTTTATGTTCTAGATTTCATTGGCCATAGGTTGTCTTTGAGGTTCATTTTAATCCGATATAACTGCATAAAAGAGCTACATTTTCTATTTTCTCTGAGCATAGAAACATCCTGGGTGGGGAAAAGAGCTGTGGATTAATACCCAGATTCTGGGTATTAATGATGGGTTGACTTGGTCAACAGGACCCTTGATGTGAGTGTCTGAATCTTGTTCGAATGAGGTTTCCCTGGAGCCACAAAATCTAATACTTATCAAGGCTTTCTGTTTGCCCTCCAGGACTGAACTGAGCTGGAGACCCTGACTTGGGGTGGCCTGTCTCAAAGCTTTCTCCATCACCAAGAGCATCCAGTATCACATCTTTCATTTATTGCCCAGAAATCCAACATGATGACATCTAGTCCCTGTCGGAGGAAGCTTTACAAGGATTTCAAAATGCAACTAAATGCTCTTGTACATAACTCTAAATAGGGTATGAGATTGCAAGTTCATTTGAGTTATGATTCCCAATTCCATTTAAAGACATTAACTTATTGGCTCAGCATCAACCCAGTATTTCAGTTTATCCTATGGTCACTTAGGGACCAGTGATGGGGGGGTCACTGCCTATTATGGACTGATGTTTGTGTTCATATGTTGAATTCATATGTTGAAATTATAACCCCCAATGTTATGGTATTTGGAGGTGAGGCCTTTGGGAGGTGATTGGTGTTAGATTAGGTAATGACAGGCCCTCACAATGGGATTAATGCCCTTACAAAAAGAAGGGGAAACATGGGATCTCTCTCTATGCTTTCCACATGTGAAGATACAATGAGAAAGATGGTTGTTGGGATGTCCCAAGGTTTTACTTTGACTGCTTTCTGGCGTCCTCAGTCTTTGCATGAACTAATGCTTCCTCTTTTCTGCCAGTCCTCCCTGATACCAGTTGCCTATCTCCTGGTACTTCTTTGGATTTCCTGCTTATCAGATAATGCCCAACCCCCTAACCCATCCTTGTGGTTATCCTTATCCCTGGGTCCCAGCCACGATTGGTCCGATCTATATCACTATTAATTTGGCACCACTTATATGGAATATCTGATAAGTTAAGCTATCAAAGTATTGGCATTAACCATGCCTAACGTTAACCTTAGACAGATGATCCTCACATTGCCTAGAATTGGGATTTTTATCCAAAATATCTGTCTCTCATAAGTCATGATATAAAATAAATACATAGTGCTTTGCATTTTAGTGTTTTAAGTATTCCTATATTATATGCCATTTTGAAGATTCAAATTCCCAAAGTTAGAAGATTTATCATGATTGCTATATCACTAGACTTTTCTATTCTAGTTACATTAACACAATGCCCTTTTTAGGAACGTGGTCTAAGGATGTCTATTCTCACTGAGCCATTATAGAAAGTCTTGTGTTATGATTTCTGAAAAAATTAAATTCCAGTTCTATAAAACATCTCTGAGTCGATTTGTTATTCCATTAACTAAGACAGATCAAGATGCTTATGGTTTTCTACACCCCCTTAAACCAGTATTCCCAAAATTGTTCATTTATTGGCACACATAAAAAATGATAAAACTATATGGCCCAGTGGAGAAAGTGGAGGATCCTGCTCACAGCCTGAGATGAATGACCCCATGGACTCTGGCCACTTATGTCTCCCCTGGTACAGGCTAAGGATGTCAATAATTTAGCATATCTGTGACTATGCTATGCTCCATCAGATGAGAAACTCTGCCATGTACCTAAGACGCAGGATGAAATGAAAATATTAAGACTTTACAAATGCCCATGAAAAGATATACAACATCATTAGTCATTGAGGATATACAAATCAAAAGCACAATAAGGTACCACTTCACACCCAATAGGATGTCTGGAATACAATAAAATTTAAAAACAAAACTAAAGATAAGTGTTAGCACACATGTGAGAAACTGGAACTTTTGTATGTTGCTGATGAAAACGTAAAATGGTGCAGCTACCGTGGATAACAGTTTGACAATTTCTCAAGGAGTTAAACATAGAATCACCATATGACCCTCAAAGAGTTGAAAACAAGTGCTCAAACAAGAACATGCACTCATGTGTTTGTAACAGCACTATTTAGAATAACCAGAAGGTGGAAACAACCCAAATGTCCATCAACAAAGAGGTAAACAAATCGTGGTATATACATTGAATGGGCTATTATTTGGCTATTGAAAGGAACCAAGTACTGATGTATGCTACAATCTGAATGAACCTCCAAACATTATGCGAGGTGAAAGAAGCCAGACACAAAATGTCACATATGGCATGATTCCACTGATAAGAAATATGCATAATAAATCAATCCGTAGCCACAGAACACAGATTAGTGGTGTCAGAGGCTAGATGGAAAGATGGCTTAATGGGTTAGGGTTTTACTTTGGAATGATCGAAATGTTTTGGAACAGAACAGACAGAAAATGGTGCTTGCCCGACACTGTGAGTCGACTAAATGCCAATGAATTGTCCACTTTAAAGTGATTAATTTTATCTTATGTGATTTCACCTTGATAAATTATTTTTAAAATATACAAGTGAGTAGAAGTGGAGATTTTAAAATTCTCCAAAAATTTGATCAATAGATGCTAAGGCCAACAACTCAGGTGCAAATTTTATGTAAAATGTATCTGTATGTTCCAGAATGTCTTATCCCATTAACTGGAAAAACTGTGCTAAAGAAAAGATCAATTCCATTTCACTTGAGCACTCTTAATATGAGTTATTTTAAAAAGGAAAAGAGGTCAATTTATTGGGGTAAATGGACAAAGGATGAAAACAAAGTACATTGGAGAATAGGACAATCACGCATTCTCTACTTATTTTCCTACCCTTTTCCTAAAGCAGGATATGCTCATGGTCACTGCATTTGTTTTTTCATGGAGCTAGATAATGCTAGAAATGAATGGAACATTAGCTTTTGGACTATAGCTTGACTAAATTTCTTGTTCCATAGAGAAACAAATAGCAGTTGTATCATTTAAATTCATCAGAAGCAAATAAAATATACACCACTGTGATGGTTAATTTTGTGTGTCCACTTGGCAAAATATGGTGCCCAGTTGTTTGGTCAAACCCTAGTCCAGATGTTACTGTAATGGTATTTTTAGCCGTGATTAATATTTACAATCAATTAACTTTAAGTAAAACAGATTCTCTCTGTAATGTGGGTGGGCCGCATCAAAACCATTGAAGGCCTTAAGAGCTAAGACTGAAGTTCCCTGGAAAAGAAGGAATTCTGCCTCCTGATCGCAACATACAAATTCTGCCCAAGTTTCTAGCCTTCAGACTCAAGACTGCAAATCTATTCTGACACGAGTTTCTAGACTGCTGATTTGCCATACAAGTGTGAGACCTGTCAGCTCCCCAGTCACATGAGCTAATTCCTTAAAAGTAATATCTGGATAGATAGATGGTAGATCAATTGATTGATCGATCCTATTGATTCTGTTTCTCTGGAGAACTCTAATACAACCACTTCAGCATCATCCCCTTATACTGATCTGGGGTGCTGCTCCTAGCTATTAAGCTAAGGCCACTGCCACCTCACCAATATGCCCCCACCCCCCCCCCCCCGAGGCCATTCTATCAAAAGTCAGGGTTTAGCTGTCCTAGGTTTATTTACCTTAGGCTTACCCAGAGAAACCAGGGCTTCATTATTATTATTCTTTGATTCATGCTGTTTAGCAAGACAAGGTTTAACCATACCCAAACCACAGAAGAGTGGTGTCATTAGGTCTCAGTGACAGCACAAAATGCCTTTAAGCCAAAGTATATCCAAAGGCTAAGTGTATTCAATGTAATATTAATTCCTCAAAGAAAATAAATTACAACATTCAGAAGGAAGTGGTTGACAGCTATTTTCTTTTCATTATCCCCTAAGATGAGATAATAACAAATAGAATTGTAACAATCTCCTCTATGCAGCCTGAATCAAAGCAAAGGAATTTGGAAGTGGCCAGAGTTCTATTTCATCTTATTCCAGGGAGACAGAAGATGTATAATGCAGACATGTGAGAAAAAGAGCAAGGATCTGCACTTATGTGTGGCGTGCAGTAACTCAACCAACTTCCTCAGGGGATAAAACCTTCAGAAGAGACCAAGAGAAAAATATGGTTTTCAGTATTCTTATATAATTCAACAATGAATCTTTTCATCTATGATGCTCAGTGTTATCAGTAGTCAAAAAAATATATAAACTAGAAAAATAATGAAACCTAAAAGCCATCTGATCATTTCAATAGACACAGAAAAAGCATTTGACAAAGTGCAATATCTATTCATGATAAGAGCCCTCAACAAAGTAGGTCTAGGAATGGATAAAGAAGAGGTGATTTATATCCTAAAAAAAAAAAAAAAAAAATATATATATATATATATATATATATATATATATATATATATATATCTCCATCCTATATTTATCCTAAATATATATATATAACATATATATAGGATATATATATATATAAAGGATATAAAGGAATATTATTGTGGCCATAAAAGAGAAAGAAATCGTGCCATTTGCAATGCCATGGATGAATCTAGAGAGTATAATGCTAAGTGAAATAAGTCAGTGAGAGAAAGATACCATATGATTCCACTCATATGTGGAATTTAAGAAACAAAACAAAGGAGCAAAGGAGGAAAAAAAAGAGAAAGAGAGGCAAACCAAGAAACAGACTCTTAGCTATAGAGAACAAACTGATGGTTACCAGAGGGGAGGTGGGGGGGGGATGGGTGAAAAAGGTGATGGGGATTAAGGAGGGCACTTAGGATGAGCAACGGGTGTTGTATGGAAGTGTTGAATCACTATATTGTACATCTGAAACTAATATTACACTGTATGTTAACTATATTGGAATTAAAATAAAAAATAAAGATGAGATAATGAAAAAAATTAAGCCATTATCACCTATCAGATTCATAAAAATTAATGTAATGAGTTACATCTGCAATTATTAGTGTGGAACAAATATAGGCAAGTGAGAGCATAAGAGGCAGAGAGATGTATAACAGGGTGTGATTCCATGTTTATTAAAAATATCTCCTACATTTGAGTCAACATGTTTGTTTGCATATGTTTGCCTAGAGAAAAATGGATTTTTCACACCAAAGTGCTAACTTTACTTCAGATAAGGTGGAGTTGTATAAGGGACTTGGGGGAGGGTATGGGTGAGATTGTTAATGTTTCATTTTTATGCTTCTATATTGTTTGACTTTCTATTATTTATATTTTAAAATTTTCTATGTATTATGTTCGACACCTTAAAAGCCTTTCTGGCTGAGGGGAGATCTCCCCTCCCTGGGCTAGCCAATCCTTAGGGATGGTAAAAGGCTCAGCAGGAAATGAGCTTTTGGTGGGCAAACTAATCAATCCAGAGTCGTATCTCCTTTCTCTGGTCCCTGTACACCAGGAGGCAATATTCCTCTGCCTTAATCACCTCAAGCCAGGCATCTAGGGACCATCCCTATAGTTTAGAGCCCTCAGAAAGTATTGAAACTAGTCAGTCCTAACCTGTTTCCCATGCCCTGCCTTGCCTTTCCTGAAAAATGCCCAGTACAGGCTCTGGCTTTGGTTTTCCCTTTGCTCCTGCTTTCTGGCTCCTAACTCCCAGGAGGCTTCCCCATGTGGCCCTGCTGGGGGTGCAGCGGCTTCTTGTTTCTAAGACCTATGAGAATAAGAAACTTTGTTTCCCTGAGCCTGTCCTGTGTCCCCTCTTGTGACCACACCTGACTGACCATCACATACCAAAAAACATAGAACAGACATGTTATACAACCACGTATAATTTCTGTCATTTAAAAACATCTAATATTTAAATAAAATAAGCTTTAAAATGAAACTCTAATAGATATATTTAATATATAATTAAAAAGGAAGGTGGGGATTCAGTTCTACCTGAAAAATGAATCTTAAACTCTTGTGTTTTTATGACAAAGGACTAAACAATGGACACCACCATGAGGCCTGATGGATTCGCATCTATCCAGTCTCTTCTCTGTTCCAGAGATGGCACAGCTCCATCCTGCCTGCCTCCTGGTCACCCCCCACCCCCACCCCAATCCCGCTAACCTGTATTCTGCTGGGAATGGTGAAAGAGCGCCAACTAGGGATGTTCTAACGTCATTACACAGTTCACCTCTCTGGGTCTCACCGCTCAACTAAAATGGCAGCCACATGAGAAGACCTTTGTCTCGATGCCCTCACTACCTAACCGCCCCCCTTCCATTGAGCCCTTGATACAGGATTATCTCAATACAAGCATAAGCTGCTGGTGGAGATATTTAATTTTAGCCTCTCATTCTTTAATTTCAGTATGATTCAGCCTATTTGTTTCAAGCTTTTGGCTTCATTTTAGGAAGCAGATGTTTAACCTCCTGTTCCTTGAGCTAGTAATCTCTATAATTAAGAGTTCTGAAAGAATACTGGAAGGGGTACAACCTAGTTCTTGGATAAAATTATATCTGTGCGTGGGAACTGTATTTCCTTCCAATTCCTTTAATTATAATCTTGTGCGTCTATAGCATTTGTTTAGCATTTAAATTTTAACAACAAAGCTTCACTTGAAAAAAAAATGCAGAGTTTCTTGAATGACTTCTTCCAAATCCATCTTTTATTTTCAGTTACATATTTGCCGCCAGTGAATTTTTATGGATTTTCAAGTTTTAAATGTTTAGCAGACTAAGCTAGGTAATGGCTTGGCTCTGCCACATGAACAACTAAACCCTGAAACTCGAGTGGCTTTAATAGAATAGCAGTTTCACACAAAGTGAGGTAAACCAGTTGGCTCTCCTCACTTTGAGATGGTGCCATCTGGTGTATGGGACCTTCAAGGTCACCATAGTAGGGCAAGAACAGGTGAAAGAGGTGTGTGGGATCTTTCACGGGCCAGGACTTCAAGTGATTTGCTTCACTTTTCTCCAGATTCTAACTGGCAGACCCACGCCCAACCCAACTGCAAGAGAAGCTGTAGACATGTAGAGGGATATTTGTTAATCCAAAAGATCATCCAAAAGAAGAAGCAATGGGTGGAGGGCAAAGAGAGGGAAGATACTTATGAAGCACCATCAGTTTCTACATTAGATAGAAGTATTTAAAATCAGTCCACAAAGTAGAAAAACAGAGCAGGAAGAGGACAATTTTAACAGTGTGCCTTTTCAGTTTGTTTGACACTGTTCACTGGACTCCAATACGGATACCAGGAGTACTGATTCTTACTTAGAATACGTGAAAGGATCAGGGTGCCTGGCTGGCTCAGTCGATTAAACGCATCTGCCATCGGCTCAGGTCATGATCCCGGGGTCCTGGGATCGAGCCCCATGTCGAGGCTCCTTCTCCCTCTCCCTCTGCCCCCCCCCCCCCATGCTCTCTCACTCGCTCACTCACTCTCTCTCTCAAATAAAGAAAATCTTTAAAAAAGCATTCTATTAAAAAAATAGAATATGTGAAATGATCATAGTTGGTGGCTGTATGTGGAGCAGTGAGGGTGGGTTCAGTTTAAAATGAAGTAAAAGTTATGAATGGCCCCTGCGAAGGGTGAAACCAAAGGAAAATAGGCTACAGTGTTGGTGTATGAAAAAGAGAACAATATTCACATAGGAGATTTGCAGAAGTAGCTAGATTTTCAAGTTCAGAAGTTTTGCTTCACACATTGCTCCTTCCCTCGTTTTCATTCCTTTCATTCCTCAATATTCCTCTTTCCACTTCTCTACTTCCCCTGCTTCCCCTGATTGGTCACAATAAAAAAAAATTGAAACTTTAATCCAAAGGAAAAAAAATGTAGAAGTTTAGAGACAGGCTAATATTGCCCCAATTTTTATAAAGAAAATAGTAATACAGCCAGAGAGCTCAGAAAATTAAGCCTGAGCCTCACTTCTGTCATAAAATATGATGAATAAAAATAGTCCCTTTTCACAAGTAGCTCACAATCCCATAGGAGGAGGCGAACTGTGATTATCACATAATATGATGTGGGATCTGAGGCTCTACAAAGTACAATGAGAGTTTAAAGAGCACAGCAAGCATGTCTGCCTGTGGTACAGGGACTCATCACAGGAGAGATAGCGGAGTGTATCTCAAAAAATGAAACACATGCAAAGTCAAAGAAACCTGAACTAATGTGACTTGGTCTACAGGAATGAGCCAAGTTGGATGTGGGAAAATGACGGGACAATGCTGGAAATACAGGCTGGGGTCACAGGCTGCCAGTCCTCCCAAGCCAAATTAAGATATTTGAACATTGGGACGCCTGAGTGGCTCAGTCGGTTAAGCATCTGCCTTTGGCTCAGGTCGTGATCCCAGGGTCCTGGTATCGAGCCCCACATTGGGCTCCCTGCTCAGTGGGGAATCTGCTTCTCCCTCTCCCTCTGCTGCTCCCCCTCATGCTCTCTCTCTCTCCCCCTCTCTCTCAAATAAATAAATAAAATAAAATCTTTAAAAAAAAAGAAAAGCTGCTGTCTCCACTTCCTTGCTGGTTGTTGAGCGGGAGTTGCTCTGAGCTCCCAGAGGTCCCTTTCACATTCCTTCCACATGGCACCCCCTAGACAGTTCACAGAATGGATGCTTGCTTTCTTTTAGGCCAGCCAAAGCACATCTCTTTCCTCTCTTCTCTGACCAGGGGTTCATGTGCTTAGGTCAGACACACCAGGACGATCTGCCTTTCTTAAGGTCAACTGATACAGCACTTTAATTGTATCTGCAAAATCTCTTCACAGCAGTAAGGAGATTAGTATTTGATCAAATAACCAGGGTCCAGGAATCTTGAGGATCTGGTTTAGAATTCTGCTATAGTCAATTTTATGTTAATATCAACAAAGTATGTTATAGAATAATCCATGATATCCTTGCAGGTTTAGATGAAAGTAATGTAGGGGCTCTAAGAGCTGCATAAATATCTGTACTCAAACAGTGATGATTCATGATTCATTATCAAAGGAATCCATGAAAAAGAGCACTGATCTTGGAGTCAGGGAAGAATCTGGGCTCTTCCACTAACAGTGAGTTCACATAATAGATTAAACAGCACACACACACACACACACACACATCTTAAATAAATGAAAAATGAATTGTATGTCCTTGAACCCACTTATCAGGTCAATATGAATGTTGCATTAGATATTCTGAAAAATGCTTTTTATCTCCAAAATTGTAAGGATTATAAACTACAGGGGGTGAAGTGCCTTCCTGCAAAGCACCATGCAATTCTCATCTTTGTTCTGCCCTGTTTCACATTTTAATCTGAGATTTGGATAAGTTCATTTTTAGCAATTATTTGGTTGAAACAAATCTGAGAGACACACTAAGTAACAGATGGCAAAAATCAATATTAAATTGTTGGCAGGAATCTGGAAACAAAAACACAAATAATTAGCCAATACTCTGACTAAATAAAGATTGTTGTTGGAACCTAGACTATACTTCTCAATAAATATAATTTCAAAGATTGTAATAGCCCTAAAGTCCTACTTGGTCAATTCCTGAGTGGTGGGTTCCCCCAGCTCATGTTCTATGGGCTCCAGTGAGGCTCTGGGTAGAAACATCACCTTCCACTCCCCTGAGTGTGGTCAGTGTTCTCCACCTGCCACTGCTCTCCATCCCATCATTTCCATGCTCCCAAATCCCTTACTATCTCATTCCTTTATACATCTTGCCCTTCAAGTCAATATTTACCTCCAGTCGATCTCAACTAGATGTTCTTCTAAAATACTTTATTATTTTTAAAAATCATAAGTGATCACGTTAACACAACGGAGTTATACCTTCCGTGTTAGCAGTGGGTTCAAAAGTTAACCTGCAAGGTAAAATATCCTATAGCCAAAATTGCCACCGCGCATTCTGTAGGAAGATACTATACTGAAGACCAGCCTATGGTGTTTCGGTAAGCCCGGCACTGCTATCCCTCTGTCATTGGAACAGACTGTTCTTTCTTCTGTTAAGCATCCGATGAAGTGGTTGGCTTGCATTCAGGGGCCATATTGTACCAAAAAATACACATCTTAGACTATTCAACCCACACTGAGCACAACGAGGGGCTCATTCTGGAGGCCATTTGGTTTTGAACTCCTAAAATTAATTAATTAATTAATTAAAATTTTATTTATTTATTAGAGAGAGAGAGCACAAGCAAGGGGACCAGCAGAGGAAGAGAGAGAAGCAGCCTACTCGCTGAGCAGGGAGTGTGATGTGGGGCTCGATCATGAGATGATCATGACCTTGAGGACCCTGAAATCATGACCTGAGCTGAAAGCAGATGCTTAACCAACTAAGCCCCCCCACGCCCCATCAATTCCTGAAATTATTGAAATCAATATCTGTCTTCAGTCCATCTCAAATACACTCCTAATGAGGTTGCACTGTAGGCAGATTAGAGAAAGATGGCAGATTGAAGTAAGTGTGTATGTGTGTATACATGTGTACTTTTTTAATGTGTCCAGAAAACAAGTTGGTATGCTCTCAGTTGAACAGAAATTATGAAAAACTCCTAAAAGGAGATGGGATATTTGACTGAAAGATCATATAAGTAAGAAAGCACTGCAGTGGAAGGTGGATTGAAATGCTCCTTGAGGTGGTTGATGGGAGAGCTGGAGGGAGCGTTGGGGCAAATACCAAGGTAATGGTTGGGGAACAGCAAAAAGAACCTCCCAGGCCAGTCAGCCCCATCCTGTCTCCCACATGCACCAAGCAATGCACTGCACAATCACCTATCCTCATGTCCAGAAGTCTTATGACTGGCATTCAGGACCCTGCAGCACATCCCAACCCTCTCTGACAATCCTTGCAGACAGGCTATGATTTTTTTTAAAAATACAAAACTCACTGTGTTAAAAAAAAAAATCAATAATCATCATTTAGGGAAAATTTATATAATAAAATATATACCAAATTTGAATTTTTTCTCCTCCAAATTTGGCAACTTTAAAAAATGGATAATATCATACATGGTGGAGAATGTTGAAGATATAAATTCTCTCTTATAGTATTGGTGGGAGAAAAATTATTACAGACATTTTTTTTGTGGGCCACTTAGCAGGATTTAAAAAATGTTAAAAGACGAATAATTCCTCTCCTTGATATGTATCAAAGAGAAATTCTCACACATGTGCACAAAGAGAAAGTCTTAAAACTGTGCACAAAGAACAATGTACAAGAAGTCTCACTGCAGTATTATTTGTAAGAGCCAAACAAAAAAAAGGGGGGGGGGAGAAAGGAAAAAAACCCTAAATCTCCAACAAGGCAACAGTTAGATAAATTAGAGTACTTTGTTACTATGTGTATTAGTTTGCTCAGGCTGCTGTAACTACATGCCTAGATCCGAGTCCTGCACGACTTCAACAACAGACACTTTTCTCACAGCTCTAGAGGTTGGAAGTCCAAGCTCAAGATGTCAGCTGGGGTAACTTCTCAAGCCTCCTTCCTTCCCTCACAATGGCTGTCTCCTCCATATGTCTTGCCCCTGTGTTGGTCTGCTTATATAGACACCCACCCTAATGACCTCATTTTAACTCAATTACCTCTTTAAAGGCTCTATCTCCAAATACAGCGATATTCTGAGGTATGGGGATTAGGACTTCCACATCAATTTTGGGGGGTCAAAATTAAGCTCACTGCACTATGATGCTGTGTAACAGTTAAAAAGCAAACGATGGTGTGTGCAGACATAGTTCTCTAAGATATAAAGTTAAGTCTCTGTGCACATTGATCCCATTTACTTAAAAAAAAAAAAAAACAGCATTTGTTTATGAGGTGATAGATTCTACCTCAGGAGGAGAAGCTGGGTGGAGAGAGATGATCAATGTTGTTTTACATGCATTATTTGAATTCTTATGAGGAGAATGTATTTCTGAATTATTTGTTAACCCCTCTCTAAAAAAATTCCAAAACCAAACCAAACCAAAATAATACATGCTTGCTGTAAAATATGATTTGGAAATATAGTCAGTAAAGAAGAAAACTTCTCCCCTTGGCCTTCTCCAATGCACAGTTTCGAGTGCACCCTCACACACTGCTTTCTACACTTAATGCAAACACAGGCAGGGGAGGGCAGCACAGAATTGACTGTTTGAACTGGGACACTTTCATTTTTTTTTTTTTTAAAGATTTTATTTATTTATCTGACAGAGAGAGAGAGAGTGAGCACAAGCAGGGGAAGCGGCAGAGGGAGAGGGAGAAGCAGGCTCCCCACTGAGCAGGAGGCCCGATGCGGGGCTCTATCCCAGGACCATGACCTGAGCTGAAGGCAGACGCTTAACGGACTGAGTCACCCAGGGACACTTTCAAATGCAGAAGAGGCACAAGTAGTAATTACACTTAGAGAAAAAGCAAACCAAGAACATCTTGGCAAACCTAGAAGAAAGGTTGCTCAGCATATGATTTTTTCCCCCTTACATAAATAAGATCATATTATCTACATTGTACTGGAACTATTTTGGTCATCAGCTCTACCTCCTGGAATCATTCCTCATCAGAAGAGACAGGTCTTCCTTACCTTGCCCTTTCCAATGGCCGCATAATATTTCATGGTGTAGATGTACTGCAGTTTATTTAAGCTGTTATTGATGAGAGTGACCTTCTAAAATTATTTAGAAGCTTTTAAATTGGAAAGTTAGATTCTCCCCACCTAGTCCCTTCCCCCCTTTGCCAGCTTCTATCTGGCAGTGCTTCTGGTGGCTAATTTCATAATTTCACATAATTTCATAACTTACTGATTTCCTAGATGAAAAATTTGGTATCTATGTGAAAGATGAGAAATATAATGCTTTTATACTCCCTTCCACAACCCCTCCCTGCCTCCAATTTTCCAGTATATTGAGAAATTAAAATGCTTAGAGTAAGTCCCACTGATGTACGAATGAGTATGGACTTCCATATCTAGTTGCATCCCTATGCAAAGTGAGTTCCAAAGGATAGAAAGATTAAAAAAAAATAAAAAAGAAGTTGTGGACAGGAGGCTATCCATTGGGGGAGGCTCTCCTGCTTGGGGTCCCTGCATATTCCTCCCCAGAGGGGCAGTCCTTCCCTATTTCCTCCAATCTCATCTCTCCCAAACACAGGTCTTCCTTTTTTTTTTTTTTAAAGATTTTATTTATTTATTTGAGAGAGAGAGAGCACATGAGGCGGGGGAGGGTCAGAGGGAGAAGCAGACTCCCTGCTGAGCAGGGAGCCCAATGTGGGACTCGATCCCAGGACTCCAGGATCATGACCTGAGCCGAAGGCAGTCGCTTAACCAACTGAGCCACCCAGGCACCCAAACACAGGTCTTCCTTTCCTTGATGTTCCTTCTAGCTTGGATGGGCTGGTCATTTGTGTGGAATTTTTCATGTATCAGCTGGGACTCTCTTTACCAATGTATATCTGCCTATCAGTTTACAAAGAGTATGAGGAAAGGGAAGGAAAGGCTCCCCCAAATGTCCTCCATTATCTCTGTAGTAGTTACTGCTTATGCACACCTGTAGGCAGTGGATCTGCTTTCACAGAGTCTATTTTACCAAAGTCAAAGCCTGAAAACACTACTGATATATCAGATGTGCATCCTGCCAAGTATAAAACTCCCCTATCAGAGAAGGGAGATGACTCAAGCCCTAGGCTTGTCACTGTAATTCGATTTAGAAATGAGTGATTGCATTAAAGGTATTACAAATCTTTTCAGTTACCTTGATTTAATCTCTTCTATTAACTTAATAGAGACCTTGGGCAGAGGAATCAACCAGGAATATTATTATGTCATTTGCTAATGAAAAAACTGAATTAAAATAACGAGAGAGATACGACCCTGCTGAATGTACACAGCTCCTGGCACAGCATAGTAATACAGTCTTATTTGTTCCTTTTTACAGATTTAGGAAGGAGGAAGGAGGAAGGAGGAAGAAGGAAGGAAGGAAGGAAGGAAGGAAGGAAGGAAGGAAGGAAATAAAGGAAAAGAACTCAGATAAGAGGATTTCTTAGCCATCATAACTACTGATTTATGTAGCTAAAATTATGCCTCGCGTAATCCAGCCCTTGAAGGAAAAGGGATTGCAGGGTAATGTCCTAGAAGTTTTATGTCTCTTGATGATCCTGATTCTATGGCTCACACACAGATGTATCCCTGTGGGTCTATTATACATGTGGAGTTGGGTTGATGGCCCAAGGAGCAGGTTGACTGGACTGAGAGTTTCCTTACTTAAGAAAAGGCCAACAGATGATGTCCCTTGGTTCCAAATGTGTGGACCCTGGACTTAAGAGAGGGATGTGCTAAATTTGAAAAGGTGATGTTTAGGAACTAGAATATGTAACTCTGAATGTAGGGCCACATTTCGATAGATTAAGGCAGTCTCTGAGGACTCCATGCTTCCTGTGACAATTTGGAAGATCGCAGGGGAGGGGTGGCTTGAGTATTCTTACATAAAATCTTCGGCTTGCTTTCTGAGATGTTAAGACATAAATGCAAGAATCTTATTTCAAAGTTGTAAATAACTTCAGTGGGCTTCAAATTCTGGATCTCGTAAGTATTTGATTTCTTCTTTATGCTTGAATATTTATTGAGTTCTTTCTACCATATGTAAGTCCCTATGTGTGCATTCAAGAGACTAGAAAAATGAAAAAGGCAGAGAGGCCTCCATCTCCAAAGAGAATGTGGGGGACAGATCTGAAGTGCAAGGAAGGGAATGGTATTTGGGATAATTGAGGGTGGCAGAGATATGCAGGGTGGGAGCTGAATATGACTTAGCAAGCCAAAAGTTCCAGGTTGGAACCCTCATAAGTAGGTGCAGCTTTTAAAAATTATCTCAGCATTGGATTGTTAATGGAGTACTTTCCCAGATCTGGGAGCTTAAGAGAAAATTGAGTAGCAAGGTTAATTTAAAAATCCATTTCGGTGTCTGGGTTGTACATACCGAGTCCTGCCAAGTACTGTCAATATCTTGAATCAATAGTTACCTCCTATCTCTGTTGGTAAGTGCATGCTTCAAATGTCCTAAACGAAGAGCTGGCTGATGAGGGCTTAAAAGAAGCATCTGACCCTACAGTCGAATCCCTCCAACAAACTGTTTCCAAGTCAAAGTCTTCACAAACAGATGAGACAAATGCATTTTAATATGTCCTTGCTGGAAATCATCTGACAAAAGCATCTCTGTGAAATTCCTGGAACCAAAAGACTAATAGACTTAAATATTTTACTGCTGTCAGGTTAGAAGACTCTTGGAACATTGAATTTAAGCTAGAACATTAAGTTTAAGCTTTTCAATCTTCTAGCTACTGGGTAGGAACTGACTGATAAGGACAGTGAGTTGGAAATGAAAATATATCAAAAGAGCCTCTTAGATAGTCTTTACTGTACTTTGATCCATCAGCCCGTTCCCTGATGCTTGGCTCCCAAGGCAACCAGTGTAAGTAATTAGAACCCACTTGTGAGTCCTTATCAACCATGTCGAGAGGGCAAAGAACACCAGGGAGAGTAAGACTGCTTATTTGGGAATGCTAGCCAACTGTGAATTAGATATTTTCTAAGACTGTTCTTAGAACAGAAAAAGCTAAAATCATAAATCACAAATTGGAGATCTGGGAGTAGGGAGGAGTAAAAACGGATTTTTATACTGTATTTCAGGCACCAGGCTAGGCACATGACATTTCATATCTCGTTTACTCCTCCAAACACCCATAAAGGTAGATGGTCTTACTACCCTGTTAGAGGATGCAAGCTAAATGTTTGTGTCCTTTTAAACCCCTTGAGTGTTACTTGGTGTAAATTCTGCTCACCTGAGAGTCCAATGTTGGCTGATCTTGAGATGCAGTGGAAATACTACAGTATATAGTGAAGATGCTAAAGCAAAAGTGCTCTGCTTAAGAAAAACAGAGAAAGATAGGAATGATAAGAAAAGTGGAGGAGAAGGAAAAGAAAAGGCTGCATGAGTGCCCATCCAAGGATGAAGCGGAGGAAACCAAGAGGCTGGTGGCTGAGGAGACGTATCAGGATGGAAAAGGAATGTGTGTAGGATTTTAAGATGGTAACTTACTTGCTAAATGATCACATCGTAAACCGTTTCCTCCATTTCTACTCCTCTCTTAAAAAAAAAAAAAACCCTATTTTAATAAAATTGACCTTGAATTTGCTTTGTGGAGAACTGTTAAGTCTTGCCTCAAAGGGGGTGTGGAGTGGAAACAGAGGCTGCCAAGGCCAAGGGGTGGGGAGCAGCAACTTTGGAAATTCACAGAGTCGGGGCAATTGAGACTCCAAGAGTTTTGGTGACTTCCTCAAGACATCAGACGTAGGAAGTAGAGCCAGGGTTTGATACCAGATCTGTGTGATCACAGAGTCCATTTCTCTTCTGTCAATACCAGTGGGTCACTAACTAGCGTGGCCCCTGGGCCCGCCGCTGCAGCAGTAGCCTTGTATGGGAACTTGCTAGAAATGCAAACTTTCAGCACCCCCCTCAGACCTGCTGAATCAAAACTCCGGGGGTGGGGCCCAGCAACCTGTACTTTAACAAGCCCTCCAAGGGCGCCTGGGTGGCTCAGTCAGTTAAGGGTCCGACCCCTGATTTTGGCTCAGGTCATGATCTCAGGGTTGTGAGACTGACCCCACATTGGGCTCAGTGCTCAGCTTGGAGTAGGGTTGAGATTCTCTCTCTTCCTCTCCTTCTGCCTCTCCCCCCACCTGCATGCGTTCTCTCTTTCTCTCTCTAAAATACAATACAATACAATACAATACAATACAAAACAAAAAAATTTTTAAAAACCCCAACCAAACAACATGCCCTCCAGGTGATTCTGATTCATGCTCAAGTTTGAGAACCACTGTTCTACAGTAAATGAAGACTCCATGCCACACTGTCGTCCCTAGGGATTAGTCACCATCAAGTCAACCTCTTCATCCTACAAACAGAAAGCTGAAATTCAGAAAAGTGAATTGACTTGTCCAAGGTCAAATAGCTAGTTTTAAAATAATAGCTGAAACTAGAACTCAGATTTTTTTTTTTTTTTAAGTCTTAATTCAGTTAACTTTCCACATTCTTGTCAAAGTCTCCAAAAAACTCAATATTGCCAAGCCTGACAGGAACTTCCTAATTCCATCTAACCAGACCTCTTGGCCATGTTTTAAAGAATTGTTGCTCTTCCCTTCTTGAATCATCTTGATCTCTTGGCTTTGACGACACCATACTCTCCTGGTTTTCCTCTGAGAAAGAGGAAAGCTGCTCCTGGCGTCTGGGAGCTAGCCTGAGGCGGCCAGTCAGGCCTTGCTGCACTTTAGGAGCTGGCCCTGCGTTCACAGCTGGGCCCTGGTGTTCTCCCCGTGAACATGAACCGTTTCATAGAACATCAGCCTCAGACAAGGTCACTCTGTGACCACTAGGCATCCAAACAAAAAAACAAAACTGCTTCATAATGCGGTCTTAACAGAGTCCTACGTGTGAACGTTGTCCAAACCTACAAAATCCCAAACATCCCCTATCCTGGCTAATCCAAGGGACCGCAGCCTCCGTATCAATTACAGTCTTGGCCTGGCTCTACTCTCCCCTTCTTCCCCAGAGATCTGTTCAGAAATCCAATCATAGAATTCTCCCTTCCTGACAGCAGCTAATCTAAACCAAAAAGCCCTGCTTCACTTCCCAAAGTCACCTGACACAAGCCCAGATCTTATAAGAGAGTCATTCTAACACTCCTGTTGAGATGTCCATGGTTCCCCAAGGGGTGTGTTTGCCCTTTGCTGCAACAGGTAATAAACTCAGCTTCGTTCACCTACGGGCATGTTCCTGGTGTCTTTGGCTGGAGAGCATGGACACTGCCTACCTCACCTGCTGCTTTTCTCTGTCTCTTTGCTCAACCCTCTTCCTCTTTCAAATGTCTAGCGTTCCATTTTGTTACATACTCCCCTCCCTACCCCCCCTCTTTTCTTCTCTTCTCCCCACACTTCCTCTACAGGCAATCTCATCCATAGTATTTGCGTACTGAAGACTCCCACATTTATAAA
This sequence comes from Halichoerus grypus, assembly GCF_964656455.1. Taxonomy (NCBI): domain Eukaryota; kingdom Metazoa; phylum Chordata; class Mammalia; order Carnivora; family Phocidae; genus Halichoerus; species Halichoerus grypus. Next base: position 183,274,330 of record NC_135714.1, read on the forward strand.
TTCCAGTTTTAGCCTTTCCCACAAACTTTGATCTCTCGTGTTCACCTGTCTATACCATATATCCATGTGAATATCTAACAGGCATCTCCTACTTGCCCATAATTAAATTCCGTATTTTTTTTCTCTTCAAACCTGGCCTACCCCTAAAATTTGCCATCTTAGAAAATGGTACCACAGTTAATTCAGTTGCCCAGGTTCAGAAGCCTTGTAATCATCCTTGACAATCCTCAATCTCTTTCACTGAGCATCCAATCCATCAAAATCCTGTGGGCTCCACCTCTACAATGTATTCGGAATTAAACACTTCTCACCACTAGCACCTGCAGCATCCCGCCATCATCTCTCTTTGCAAGAATAAATAGCCTCCTAATTAGGCTTCCAGTCTCCACCTTGGCTCCCTCTATTGGGGCAGAGACCAGAATCTAATCTTGTGAGTGTAGCAGAAAGAAATTTACTAGAAGCCATTTTAATGGCTTGTAGAATCAGTAGGAGGACCGAAGAAGCAAATGCCAGTTTGAGCCCCCAATGAAAACTTTGATGATCCATTGTAGAACCAGGCCACCAAGGGAGCTGTTACCACTTCTACAATCTCTCAACTGGCAAGCACACGCATCCAGTGCTATGCTGCTTTGCCACAAACAAAACACCACCGTGATCAGAAGTCACTTCTCCTGGCAATGATACTTTCCAGCAGAAAACAGAAAAACCAAATGGCTCATGGCCTTTCCCTTACTAAATCTCATGCAAATGCACCTGATGGGCAGAACCTCTATCATGGGGGATGTGGTTTTCAGCTTTCTCGTCTCTGCAGGATAGGGAGGTTCTCTAAAAAGAGGTAGGGATACTGAGCCCCAGGCCCCATGACCCAGTACACTCCCTTATTTCACCACTCAAAAGCCAGAGTAATTCTGTTAATCATAAACCTTATCATGCCACGACCCTGCTCAATACTATCACAAAATGGTGTGCCAATGCTTGAATGGGATCCCAAGTCCTTCCGAGACTTGATCTGGCAGCAAGCTCTCCTTCCATGCTCTTCCTTGCTCTTTCTGATGTAGCAACTCTGGCCTCACAGGTCCTCAAACACGCTAGAACATACCTGCTTCTAGACCACCTGCTGTCCACTGTGCCCAGAGTAGCCCGTAGATACTTACCTTGCTTGCTGCCATACTTCATACAGATCTCTAGCCGAAGGCCAAGGCAGCCTCCCCTGAGTACCCTAGTGAAATAGCACTGCCCCTCACCCTCCATCCACACCTGTCCCACTTCACCCTATCCCCTCGATCACACCTCTGTCATTTTTTATGTCTGCATTGTACTTCAGTTTTCCTCATATTTGGGACTATATTTATCTGTTTACATGTTTATAATCTGCCTCACCTCATTAAAATCTAAGCTTCACGGCTTTGTTTTGTTATAGTTGAGACCAAGAACGACAGTGTCTGGCACATGGCAGGTGCTCAGTATATACTTGTCAAATAAACTGATTATTCAGCCCATCAAGAGAATCCCTGAAAAGACATGTAGGTATCAGTAACGAAGTATGTGTAGTTCAGATCTACAATTCCTTATCTTTGATTCTGAACTCCAAAAAGCTCTATTAACTCAAAGTTGTTTTTTTTTTTTTAAATAACTCATCTACTTTGTTCATGGAGCACTATGTTTTTTTAAGATTTTATTTACTTATTGGAGAGAGAGAGAGAACGAGCAGGGGGGAGGAGCAAGGGGAGAGGGAGAAGCAGGCTCCCCACTGAGCAGGGAGCCTAATGTGGGGCTCGATCCCAGGACCCTGGAATCATGACCTGAGCTAAAGGGTGACCCTTAACTGACTGAGCCACCCAGGTGCCCCATGGAGCACTATTTTTACTTGAAAGAACAAATTATAGAAAACTATGGTTATTCAGACTTAGGTATTTGGCAAACATTTTCTTGAAAATGGAATGAAGTAGACCTATTGCTTCAAAGAAAACAACTGACAGTGTTTATTGCTCATGATAAAATTTAAGTTCTTAAGTGAAAATTAAAATTTTGGAGAACGTGTATTCACTATGCATTACTTTGTCAGCCTTCCAATACTTGACAACTTTTCTGATGAGATCGGTGGTGATATTAATGAGTAGAATTTTTAAATTTTGCTTAAGAAATCTATTAATATTTGGATGGTCAACATAACTCAGTAATACTTGCCAAATGACCTATGTATCGTGTTGCAAAATGTATGGGTAAAAATATATTAAAAGTGCAAGGCAGATCAATGGATTTTAATGAATTAGACTATAAAAATTTCATTGATAAGATTTCAGATTCCACATTTTTACTAACCTCATGAAACTACTCTATATCAAGTTGTGGTGTATTATCAAAGAAAAATATCCACACTTACCTGAAAATGTTATTAAAACACTTTCCTTTCCCAAGCACATATCTGTGTGAGGCCATTTTTTTTTCACACATTTCAATGTAGACAGCATTATCACAGCAGACTGGATGAAGAAGCAGATATAGGAAACCTACTCTTTTTTATTAAGCCAGATATTAAAGAGATTTTCAAAACTGTAAAATATTGGGGCACTTGGGTGGCTCAGTTGGTTAAGCATCTGACTCTTGATTTCAGCTCAGGTCATGATCTCAGGGTTGTGAGATCAAGCTCTGAGTTGGACTCAGTGCTCAGTGGGGAGTCTGCTCAGGATTCTCTCTCTCTCCCTCTCTCTCTGCCCCTCCCCCCAGCTCCCTCTCTCCCTCTCTCTAAAAATAAATAAATAAATCTTTTAAAAAATGTAAAATAATGCCATTCCTCTCATTATTTGTTGTTGTTGTTTTGGAAAATATAGTTCTTTTCTTTTTAAGATTTTATGTAAGGGGATTCTCTCTCTTTAAAATAAATAAATAAATCTTTTTTTTTTTTTTTTAAGGAATTTAATAAGGAGGATGTAGAGTTCACAAAATGTTGTAGTGAGTAAGTGAAGAAAAAGATTCCAGGCTGCATTTCCAGGAATGCCTACCAAAGCCACATCACAGAACTAAACAGCCAAGGGAACTGATGCGTGAACTACAAGAAGAGGCTACAGAATCAGGAAGCGAGACCACAGCTGTTGCTCAGAACCATACCCCTTTGCCATCTCAGCAAGCTGCCGAAACAGGAATCCATCTGTCAAATTAGGAGTAGCCACCATCACTGCTGCTTCCAGAATTTGCTGCCTCCACCAGGATCCAAGCCTGTAAAGACACGCCCATGCACTGTTTTTCTCCTCTCTCTCTAAATAACTCAGTTCAAATACAAGTCTTTTGTAAGTACCTCTTATTGGTAGAACTAGACTCACATCCCCAAACCCTAGTTATATGGAAGTCTAGAAGCAGGGTGGGATGGCCAGTCAGTGAGGCATTCCCTCCGCTGTGTTGACCATAATCCTTATCTTGAACCCTAACAGCAGCAACAACAACAACAATAACAAAATAAGAACATACAGGCAAGTATTTTTATAATCATGGGAAGGAGAAAGGTTTTATAAGCAAAATGCAAATCCCAGAAGCCATTGCTCAAAAAAAGATTTACCTAAAAATTTAAAGCTGTTATATGACCAAAGATACACAAACAAAATTAAAAAGACTTGTAACTGACTGGGAGAAAATATTTGCAACATTTATAGCAAACAAAGGATTATCTAGAATTTATAAAGTCTCTTTCAAATCAATAAGAAAAAAAAACCCCAACCCAGTGAAATCAGAGAAAGTGAAATGAGTTAAGTAACTCACAAAAGAACTATAGATGGCAAAAGTTGTTCAACCTCCTTAACAATTAGAGGAATGCAAATGGAAGGAACAATGAGGGTTGTTTTTAAATCTAGAAAATTGGCAAAAAAAAATTATAAAGACTTTTAATGTCCAGAAGTGACAAGGGAGTACTCTCATACACTGTAATTGGGACAATACATAGGTGGGATTTTTGTGGAAGGGCACTGAGGAACATTCACCAAAATTTTAAATATACTCTAAATATGCTTTGGTATTTATACAGATACTCCACTGTTCACTTTCCAATCTGCAGGGACACTCATACATGCACACACACACACACACACACACACACACACAAATGCAATGATTTTTTTCATTATGGCAGTTCATCATGATGAGGGCAGAGATGATGTAAATCTCTATCAATAGAGAGATGGTTAAATAAAATATTGCAAATCCACATGATGGACGCCACAGCGGCAGTTAAAAAGAACGAGGCAAAGCTATGTGTACGGATTGCGAAGAGTTTTCAAGACACAGTGGTGGAATAGATAAAACGAGTTGCAGAATGATACATGCAGGCAGACGACATTTAGGGAAGAACTGTTCCCTGTCACACCTGTCACCTCTGCATAGGCAAACGTGTGCATTGGTGACCGTTCAGAAGTCCAGAGGGACAACATGCACCCTTACCAAAGGTTACTTCTGGGAAGAGGAATGTATGAGGTGAGAAGGAGGTTGTGAAAAGGGCCCTTTTCCCCCCCCTGTACATCTTCCTTATTGTAAATTTTTACCAAAATATAGTTGGATATTATTTGTGCCATGAAAATGGAAAAGCTTATTTTGCTGTCCTTATAATATTTGGCAATAGATACATATTTTCATATTTCAGGGCATAATTTGGGGCTGTTCAACACGGCCATGGTGGGCATTTTCAAGGCTTAGTTGCGTTTCCTGGAATCAGATCGTGTTTATATTTTGGATAATGGCTATACTTTTCAGAATTAATTTCATGTAATTTTCACCACCTTACTTACTTACAAGATACATATTTCTTGATTTTATATTCGGAAAATACTTTGTATTCTCTTTTCTATTTACAGGGCTAACTACTGAGCCTTCAGTAATAGAAGCAGCATCTCCTACTGCCACCTTCCTAATTTCTCCCCCAATAATTATATCCCCATTTTTCCACCTCCATACAAGCATGAATCTGTGATCAATTACAGAAACCACACAGGAAAAGGACTATATGATAGAAGACTCTAAAAATCTTGTCTTTCCTGAAATCATGCAGCCGTATTGATTTAGAGCAGTTGAATCATTGCCATCTCTTCTGTAAATACATCAATCAGACAGAAATAGCTTATGAAAACTGAACTTCCTCCTGCTCAAAAGTGCTGTGAGTATAGGGTAACTGAGAATCATGGAAGAATTGAAATTGGAACTGGAGGAATTGGGGTCAAATTTAGTGATAAATTTCCCATCTGTGAAAGTTACTAAATATTTGAAGAATTCTAAAACTCCATTGAACACCTAGTCTAAGAAAAAAAAATTGCACCTCTATCATTGTCAATGTCACATTAGCCACTCCCCAAACATTTTTAAGGGACTCCCATGTGCTAGGTTCTATGCCTGTCACTGAGAAGTATAAAGATAAAGGAGCCATGATCCTACACACAAGGAATTTATCAAACCTGTGGAAGAAATGAAACCCACTCATCCATCCATCCATCCATCTGTCCGTCCATCCATCCATCCACCTGTCCATCCATCCATCCATTTGTTGACATGTATTACTGGGTGCTAATAAAGGCCAACCACTGGGCAAAGCACTAGGGATACAATGGCGACCATCACTCAGCTAGGAACGTACAGTAAGGTAACAAAGCTCTGTGACCGTTTAGCAAGACTATTCTGCCTCTGATAGGAAACAAAGCTTCAAACAAGGGACATTTGTGCTGAGTCATGTGTAGGGTTTTAATAGGTAAGGACATGGATCCAGGGAACAACAGGTAGAAGAAAGAGTAAGAGCAAAGGGAAGAGAAAACATCCCGGCATAGTGCATCACCGAACCCCAGTACACAATCAACATGCTAGGATATTGGATGCCGTAACAAACAACCCCCAAGTCTCACAGTCAAGTTTAGTATTCACATGGAGATTCACGGGCCTATGATTCTAAGAGTTCTGTTTTCCATACGAATTCTGTGTGTGTGCATGTGTGTACGTGTGTGTGTATGTGAGAGAGAGAGAGAGACAGAGAGAGAAGTCATGTCACAGAGGAGGTTGTAGGGAGTAAGGACCAACACTGCAAAGGCATCCATCACTTCTGTGCACATTCTTTTGGCCAGAATTAAGTCACAGGAACATGGTCCCATTTAACAGAAAAGGAGGCTGGGCTGTGCAATCTCCCCATGTGCCGAGCAGGTAAATGGAGCTGGTTTGTTGATCACTAAGTATTATCTCTGCTAGACTCAAGATTATCTATAAAGCCTAATTCATGTAAGGGGACTACTGTTTAGCATTTAAGTATTTAGTATTAAAGAACTGATACACTCAACAGATTCACCGTCATGCATATCGCAAGCAAATGTTGAATAACTATTGTGCAAGATGAAGTGCTAGATTCTGAAATGCAAGAAATGATATAATCTATTGAAGGGGTTGGCAATTCAGGCAGGGATCAGGACTTACCTATAATGAGAGCAATAACACAATGTAAGGTATGGTAAGTGCCAAAAGACAGAGCAATCCTTTACATGATTTCAGTTTATGATTCATGTCATATTACTATAAAGAAACCCCAGATATAGTGTTCACTGGGTTTCCATATATAATTGGAAGGTAGGCGTATCCTACTCCCCAAACACAGAGACAAATGTATTGGCCCTTTAAAACTCAGAGCTGTGAAAAAGAAACTGGAAGATGTTAACCAGAGAGTAGTATTTGTTCTCTGAGGGAAGATGCAGTTCACATAGCCGTCATGGTGATTTTTTGTTTGTTTGTTTTAGAAAGAGAAAGAGGGAGAAAGCACAAGCGTGCACTGAGTGGGGAGCCTGCTTCTCCGTCTCCCTCTGCCTCTCCCCTGCTTATGCTCTCTTTCCCTGTCAAATAAATAAATAAAATCTTAAAAAAAAATAATGATGTCTTTAACTGGTGCAGTTATGGATTTTATTTTGTTTTTCATATAATTCTAAATTTTCAGATATTTTTAAACATTGGTTTCTTTCACATGCTCTCTATTATCTCAAAAAGCCCTTACATCTTTTAAACTTGGTATGCACACATAATTGCTTTATTAACATGATGGGATTCTTTTATGTTATTTTCTCATAAAGACAGGGAGACTTCCCTAGGGAAACTCTTTGCTTTATTCTTATGTTAGTATAATTGGCCAGCAACATTAAAGATTAATCTCCTAAGAAGCAAATAATTTTGTTTGGTTTTGTTTGCTTTGAGACTTTTTTTTTTCTCTTTTAGTAATAGCTTGGTGGTAAAGAGCTAAAATATGATTTCAAATCCTTGTTTTCCTCCTTCTTTCTCTAATATGCACCTGGAGCCTGAATCAATACATGCTGGAATAATTCCAAATAATCTCTAACGTCAACTTTCACTAACAGTTGAACATGACAATCGGAGATACAGAGCTCTAGAACTCCAAGCCATTTCAGATTTGCTTCAAAGCTGGGGCTTTAATACATCTAATTTATACATATACTATAATTTACGAATTTAAGTATAGATTGAATTTTTGAAAAAAAAGTTCATTTTTATTTCCATGCAAGATGGCTTTCTCTTTCCGATGAACATTTCTTCAGTCAAGTTAACTCTCGTGTGAAGAGGATTCATTTAACATGTATTCAGTTTGGACACAGAAAATTGTGCTTGACATTTCTCTTACATTGTCCTCTTCAGGTTCTACTAATTTGATTTCTGATCAGAAAGAATCGAGCTCATGCGGGAAGCCTACCTATATTACATTACCTTTGTGTGTATGTGGCCAGAACGGTTAGTGTGGACAAGCTTTTGCCTTTGGGGAATGAAAGAGCCACTGTTGGAAATGATAGGCATGTTTTCTCCTGCAGTAATAGAAAACGCACGGGCAGAGGGCTCTCCCACCTGTCTGCCCCTTGGCAGTGACGTAACCACTGGGCCATTTCACCTGCAATCTTCCCCTTAGAAAGACATTTTCTCTTGGTGTGTTATTCTTATTGGGTGATAGCTATTTAATTTTGCTTTTAGGCAACACAAAACAAAACAAAACAAAACCCCCCAAACCCAAATATCCTTATTGGGCTTCTTGTGATTATTTGGATTGCTCAGTTGGATTTTTTTAATGCTTTTAATCACCTTCTTACTGATTATCTTCATTTGCCTATTTTATTTCCTTTTCTTCTTTCATGTTAAATGAGAAAAACGAGGTACAAATTCCAGCTCAGCACTGTGAGCACAGTCTTATGCCAAACCAAGGGCGTGGTTTTCCCTGATTACCCGTATGCTAAAGCATATTCCCTGCTCTGGTCTCAGCCAAGTTCTTAACAATGGGCTGAAACCCATCTTTGGGACCCCTTTCCATGTTCTTTTATATCTTGGCTGGACTGCTGTTTCCAGACAAAACCAGTGTCAGTCCCATAATACAGAAGATGAAACCATCTGGAGGAGGGAGGAGAAATTAGACTTGCAAAGGCTGGGTTGCTCTTTGTCCAAACACCTGAACAGACTTTGTGTTCCATCACTGCTTAATATCCTTTGTCAACAGCACATCAAAGAATCCCAGCTCTGGAGAGGATTTTGAGGAATCTCTGAGGCATGGCGTGCTCTCTGATGTGTGGATTTCCTCTGCAAACATGAGCAGTAAGTGAGCTGGCCTCCTTGTCTGCCTGTCCAGTGACAAAGAAGTGTAACTCTTTTTTTTATAAAAAATATTTTATTTATTTATTTGTCAGAGAGAGAGAGAGAGAGAGCAAGAGCACAAGCAGGGGAAGTGGCAGGCAGATGGAGAAGCAGACTCCCCGATGAGCAAGGAGCCGGATGTGGGACTCGATCCCAGGACCAGACCCTGAGATCATGACCTGAGCCAAAGGCAGATGCTGACTGCCGACTGAGCCACCCAGGCATCCCAAGAAGTGTAATTCTTGAAGGAGCCCTGCTTTCAGGCAGTTCAAACTTTAGAAATATCTTCCTCATTCTTCCCTATAATTCACTTTGGCTGGCCCAAGTCTGCCCTCTGGAGCCTCACAGAATTTGTCTCTTTCCTCTTCCACACAGCAAGTTCTTCAGAAATTCTTCACATAAGTTAAATAGAGGCTACTACCAGCTGTTAACTCCACTTCCGAGCCTTTGAAATCCAGCTTGGAAAACAGGAACCTCCTGCTCAAATTTGTCCTCCTCAATCTACTTTTCCATTGTTCTTAGAACTGACTTGATCATAAATGAGTAAGATAAAGAAGAACCAAATCCCTTCTTAATTTAAAACTTACTAGATCCAAACAAAAGTGCTTTCTGTTTTGGGGGGCCTGGGTGGCTCAGTCTGTTGAGCATCCAACTCGTGGATTCAGCTCAGGTCCTGATCTCATGGCTCATGAGATGGAGCCTGGCGCTGGGCTCTGTGCTCAGTGGGAGTCTGCTTGGGATTCTCTCCCTCTACCCCTCCCCTGCTCTCACGCTCTCTCTCTCTCAAATAAATAAATAAATCTTTTAAAAAAATGCTTTTTTTTTTTTAAGATTTTATTTATTTATTTGACAGAGAGAGAGAGAGCTAGAGAGGGAACACAAGCGGGGGGGGGGGGGGCGGGGTAGGAGAGGGAGAAGCAAACTCCCCGCCCAGCAGGGAGCCTGATGCGGGGCTCCATCCCAGGACCCTGGGATCATGACCTGAGCCAAAGGCAGACGCTTAACGACTGAGCCACCCAGGCGCTCCAAACAATGCTTTCTGTTTTAAGACTGGTGCAGGACCCTCAGTGATCCTGTAACTTAACTCTTACTTTTCAGGTGTGATCTCAGATTCAGAGACCTTCACTCAGATCAGGGTTAAAGAACTCTGGTTTTTCACTAGGATTGTGGTAGCATGGTATTTATTGTCTTGCTTCTTCTCGGAAGATAATAGTTGTACTTTGACAACTGCAATTAATTTTCTAAAAAATTTTCTTATTGCATAGTTTTATGAAACTATTTTACAGTAAGTTAACTTCTGGTAACATATATCAGTGCCTAATCTTAAATGCTAATTTATTCTAATTTTTTTTCCAAAGTAGTACCCCCAAAGGTTCCAAAAATATCATTAAAGAAAAATAAAAACAACCACATCAAAAGTCACCTTTCATTTTCCCCAGACTATCAAATCCCCAGGAACACACACACACACACACACACACACACACACACACACCAAAGGGCACAGATACACACATACACCACTTTTCCTAGAACTGACTTCCATATGAACTCAAGATTACCATTACCAATAGGTAGATGCAATCAAGATACTTAGCCGGGGAGCCGACATTTCACCTTATCTGACAAACAGGATGTAACAGGACAAGTAACTGAGCTACAGTACAAGATGGGGGCACATATCTGTGTCTTTGATGGTACCATGAGTAGCTTTTGGGTAACGAATGCTGTGGTAATTGTGAATGCTATCTTTAAAACAAGTAGACTTACTTGCATTACTGCACTCAAGAATTTAAAATAATATTTAAAAAAAGGAACAAGACAGCTTTCCACGTGTTGATACTGCTTCTCACACACTTGATTGGTAACAGCAGGGATATAATATCAATAAAATCCATGAGGACAAGAGTAGTGGCTACAAACAGGAATATGTTTTGCTCTGAAACTACATGTAATCCCTTTCTCTTTAAAAAAAAAGATGTATAGAAGAGGGGCGCCTGGGTGGCTCTGTTGGTTAAGCATTTGCCTTTGGCTCAGGTGGTGATCCCAGGGTCCTGGGATCAAGTCCCACATCAGGCTCCCCGCTCAGCAGGGAGTCTGCTTCTCCTTCCTCCTCTGCCACACACTCTTCCCCCTGCTTGTGCACTTCCCCTCTCAAATAAATAAATAAAATCTTAAAAAATGTATAGAAGAATTTAAAAATGAAAATTCCATCATCCAGAGGAAATCACTATTAACATTTCAGTATACATGGTCCAGTATTTTCCCCATACATATATGTAAATCTACAATATTTACAAAAGCGACCAAAATGCTTTTTCATTTAACATTATATTGTATTTCCAGGTCACTAAATTGTCTTCAAAATCATGGCTCTGTATTTTTTCTACATGCTAGATATTCCTTTTTTTTTTTTTTTATAACATGTTCTCTGTTCTTGGAATTTATTTTTTATAGTCTTTCTTTCCCTACCATGACAAAAAAGGTCATCTTTCCCATTCCCTCTCCACTCCAAGTCAAAAACAAACAACACATACCAAAAAAAAAAAAATCATACCTGAGATTCTGTGTCTGAGAGTGTTTCTTGCAAAAAATTACATAACAGCACAGTGAGAGAGAGAGAGAGAGAAACAGACCAGGAGACATGTGTCACTCACTGTTCCAGCTAAAAGCTGACTCCAAAAATTACAAGATTACAAAAATTACAAACAGAAGCTTATGAAAGAGCAACAAGGCAGAAATTAGAAAAAGGATGCAGATGGAATACCCAAACCACTCCAGAGGTGGGGACGAAGTAGAAAAATGACACAAAGGATAGTGGAGGATGACACGGGTGCCCCCTGATGCAAAAGATACAATGTTGTCTTACATCCTCCACAAACATTATGCACTATAAGGCAGAAGGACCATGGGCTTGTGCTGGTAAGAACAGCATATTATGAGTGAGAGTAAGAACAGCAAAGAATGTTCTTGATAACACTGCTAGAAGCACAAGAATTTACATGTTGTCACGCCGGCAGAGAAACAGGGTGCATTTGGAGATAGATGACCCTTGGGTCTGTGATCATGGAAACAAAAATAAATTGAGATCAGCATCCAAGGAAGCACCTGCTGGGTATTTTATCCAACACCGTGACACAGAAAGTGTCACGCACTTATACATCAGAAGGAGATGGATCTGTTCCTTCAGCAAAAACTTATTAAACACCTCCATAGTCTCAGCTCCGGGCTAGCCTCTGAGGGCACAGGATAAATTCAGCTGCTGTGTTCCCTTTAGCGACAGATGGGACACATGAGTTTTGATGACATTCTGTAATCTTCCTTCCAGGGACTTGTTTCAGTTGGGAACTACACATTTTTTTTTTAAAGATTTTTTACCTATTTATTTGACAGGGAGAGAGAGCACAAGCAGGGGGAGTGGGAGAGGGAGAAGCAGACTCCCTGCTGAGCAGGGAGCCCGATGTGGGACTCGATCCCAGGACCCTGGGACCATGACCTGAGCTGAAGGCAGACGCTTAACGACTGAGCCACCCAGGCGCCTGGCGAACTACACATTTTCTTTGTGATGTCTGTAATTATTTGATTAATGGCAGCCATCCCACTAGACCATAAGTTCCATGGGGGTAGGTATTTATCCATTTTGCTCACCATTGCTTTCCTAGCACAGTACCTGGCACATAATAAATGTTCAATGAATACTCGTTGAATAAATAAATGAATGAACAAGTACTTTTTACAAAAGTTAGTGATAATTGTCATACCTGGGGTATACATAAAGACTGATAAATGCTCGGGACAGAGAGATTAATTCCAGATATAAGCTAAAAGGTTTTGAGGAAGAGATGGCCTTGAAAGTCAGGAGACCAGATCTAACAATTACTATCATCGTCTAGGTGAGAAGTAATAGGACAAAAACATCTACGGTAGCAACAACAAGAAGGGTGAGAAGTGGATAAGTAAAAGTATTACAGAGATAACATTGGCCAGTGGTGGCTGGCAATGGGATGAGAAGGACAAGGAGAAGCAGAGAGCTTAAGGATGTGCCAGGCATGCCAGGGGTTCCTAGGAGAAAGAAAAGAGTCACTGGGTTAGATCAATAGGGCATAGGATCTCAGATTCAAATGCACTGAGGTCACCCTGAGAGAGATGTCAAGCAGAATGTCAGCAATGTGGATCTGGAGGTTTATAAGAAGACCAGCTCCGAGGCACAGATTTTTTATTCATCTACACAGAAATTCTGCTGGCAGTTATAAAGGTGGATGAAGCCGTCCAGGGAAAGATGATGAAGAGAGAAAAGCAGAAAACCAAGGACAGGTGCTTGAGAAGCATTGCAATTTTTGGCAGGGCTATTTTTTACATAGTTCAGGAAGACAGAAAACCCATAAAACCCTATCAGAGAAGAAACTGTCTTATCCTCCATGCTGGGAAATTCACTGTTTACCCCAAGGAGGACTTGAAAACTTCATGGGTCTGGAGAATACCAGTTCTTTGGGTAAAGGCAGGAGCCCCAGATTCTGTTGGCACCAGAGTGGCTGGGGAAGTGTAGGGTTTAGGACTGAGTGGAGGGCATACTGACCCCTGGGCATGCTCGCCCCAAATGCCAAAGACAGCTTCTGGTTAGCGCTTCCATTCCTAGGATGTGCTGATTTATAGTATCAACAGCAGTGAGCTCCTTGATCCCCCGGCCAGTCTGACTGGTTTATTATGGGGAATCCTTTGAAACCAATGAGGTCACAAAGCCTTTTCTATCCCTGTTGTCAGACGGTTTTATCTCCAGTCTCCTCCGGTGATCATTCTGGGAGCACAGTACAATTTCCTCCTGTAATCCAGTGGCTCACCTCACCTCTGTTTACAATTCCACGTGTTGAGAGGTCCTGTTTTCTTATGCACCAAGGTATTATCATGCTAAACTAGTTAAAATCACTCAAAAATACGGAATGACTTTGAAAGGAGGAGAAATGAAGGGAAGAACACAACAATGTTTTTTTAAAGTCCCCATTATAGTAATAATAGATAAGCACCGAAGTGGTTAATAGCCAGTACTCAGATGAGGGCTTTTCATGTAGTAGATAGCCAAAGTTGAAATGAATAAAACAGTTATGTAAGTATCATGCAACATAGTTTGAGGCTTATCGCAATGTATGCAAATTAACTGATTCAAATATATGCATTAAGCTCTAACTAAATGCCAAGTAAGAACTGTGACAGGCAATGAGAACCAAATAAATAAATAGTCACAAGCTCTAGGAAAACAGCTGACATGAATTTGTACATTAATGCCATAACTTAAGAAACTACGGGTGTGGAATTGAGGCTAAATAAGCTGGAGAACTCTCCAGAGAGGTAGGTCGGGGCCAGGCTGTGAGGGGCACTGTGGCCTATTTGTGGTATTTAGAAAGCAGTGGAGGGCTGCTATTGGATCTCAAGCAGAAGGGACATGAAATAATTTGGTTTTAGTATTTATTGATTACATTTCCTCCCATGTGTCCATTAAATCAATGGTGAAAAATAATAACGGCTAAATTCTGGATACAGTTTTCATAATAGCTCAGAGAAAACAAGTGTGATTTTTTGTGGAAAAAGATTTACTTTACCAAAAAATTTTTCGGTTAAAAAATACGATTTGATTTGCAGAAATCTGATTTCAAATAACATCTCTAAGAAGGAATCATCTGGTTTTATTAGGAGGAAAGAAGACCACTAAAAAAACGGCACCGCGAACAGCTCCCCCTTTCTGTCATGGCCGTGCTGCCCATGGCCGGGACGCCGTCACGCAGTTGTGCCCACTCAGGTCATAAAGGAGAGAAACAGGTTCTCTACGTGGATATTACTTACTTATTATGAAGCGACATGAGAAAGTAAGGAAGAACAAGCCGTGCTCTCCACAGCCACAAGCAACTCAGAAGGTCCTGGAAGGTCTAGGAGGAAACGCACCCCAGGGAGGGTAGAGCGGAGGTCCCCAGTTGTCAAGGCACCCACTGCTGACCCAGTGTGACTCGGTCATGTGTTTGGCTCAGTTTAACTCCGTCTTTGCCTCTCTTGGGGCAGTGAACAGAGTGGTTAAGAACACGGGCTCTGGAGTCCTCGCTGCCTGGGTTCAAATCCAGGCCTTGCCTCTGAGACACTCAGGCAAAGCTCTCATCAGGTCTCACCCTCTTCAGCACGTATCTGTCTGGTGGCCCGCTCCCAGCCATCACCTTATAGGCCACAGGACAAACTAGACAGCTCCTTTAGACGGACACGAATCCTTTGTTGGGTTAGTCATGTGATAGTAAGTGTGGTTCCTATGTGTGAAGAGCCACCGTCACTGCCTTTCTCCGAAGGGCACAGGGCAGATACTCAGAGAACCCGGGCTGCCACCTGCCTCTCAAGAGGCACACGCCAGACCCAGAGTTAATTAATAAAGGAACTGAGCTAAGCTACGTAATAATAATCGTATATGATAATAAAACATAGGACATAATAATACATAAGACAATATTATACATATTTATATATTCATGCTACATTTTTGATAGAACATATTTTCTATATTTACATTATATATAATCACTCTATATATAATACATATAAGATATAAATTATGATATATAAATATATATATATAATAAAGTAATTTAGTTAACTAAGCAATATACAATACAGTTAAGTATATGTTTAGAAAGAAACAGAATACTTGTTAAATGTTCCACAGTGGTCTAACTTCTGTTGAGACCATCACCAACACAGTTCATGATTAACTATAAGAGAATAATCTCAGGAAACAAACTGAGGGTTGTTGGAGTGGTGGGGGGTGGGAGGGATGGGGTGGCTGGGTGATAGACATTGGGGAGGGTATGTGCTTTGGTGAGCGCTGTGAATTGTGTAAGACTGATGAATCACAGACCTGTACCTCTGAAACAAATAATCTCTATATATATTTTAAAAAAAAAGAAGAAGAAGATAGTAGGAAGGGAAAAATGAAGGGGGGGGAATCAGAGGGGGAGACGAACCATGAGAGACTATAGACTCTGAAAAACAAACTGAGGGTTTTAGAGGGGAGGGGATGGGGGGATGGATTAGCCTGGTGATGGGTATTAAAGAGGGCACGTTCTGCATGGAGCACTGGGTGTTATACGCAAACAATGAATCATGGAACACTACATCAAAAACTAATGAGATAATGTATGGTGATTAACATAACATAATAAAATAAAATAAAATGAAATAAAAAAAAACAAAAAAGAGAATACCTGCTTTCTATATAGACTCTACTTATTAATAATACAGGCATCCCCCTTCTCAACAGGGGATACCTTCCAAGACCCCCAGTGGATGCCTGAAACTGAGGATAGTACAGAACCCTACGTATACTATATTTTTTCTTATATACACGTGCCTCTGGTAAAGCTTAATTTATGAGTTGGGCACAGTAAGAGATTGGAACAATTATAACACTATACTGTAATAGAAGTTATGTGAAAGTAGTGTCTGTCTCTCAAGATATTTGATTGTTCAGCACTCACCCTTATGATGATGATGTGAGATGATAAAATGGCGAGGAGAGGTAAGGAGGTGTGCGGAATGACCCCAGCGCCCTGAAGCATGGTCAGGTGACCACTGATGTTCTGATGCGTCAGAAGGAGGAGCACCTGCTTCTGGACTAATTGATGGCCAGGTAACTGAGACCACGGAAAGTGAAAATGTGGATAAGGTGAGACTACGGGAATCTTATGTTTGGCACCACTGGCATGCTTGTATTATTTCTTTAAAAAAATTGTTAATACAAAATTTCTATTTTATTTTATTTTTTAAAAGATTTTATTTATTTGAGAGAGAGAGCATGAGAGGGGGGAGGGTTAGAGGGAGAAGCAGACTCCTTGCTGAGCAGGGAGCCCAATGCGGGACTCGATCCCAGGACCCCAGGATCATGACCTGAGCCGAAGGCAGTGGCTTAACCAACTGAGCCACCCAGGCGCCCCAAAATTTCTATTTTAACAAGCCAAATTAAGAAATGTCAGAGAATTGGTTATGTCTACTGGACAGTAAAAATTAATTAAAATTTTTTTCATGAAAAATGTCCAACATCACAAATGAGATAATGCAATACCCTGCCCATCCTCCCCCTCCGTGTACCCACCCAGCACCGGCAATTGCCAGTGTTTGACAGTCATATTTTCATTTATCTTTTTGCTGAGAGATGAAAGTGAAATTCTCAGGTACAAAAAGAATACAAATGCTATGTCCTAGCTTCAAGAGAGGGAGTGCCATACTTCTCTATTGTACAAATTTCCTTTATAGCACACTTCTCTTTCTACTTCCCTAGTCAGTACCCAAATGCTGTTGGTGGCCATGGAAATGCCTCTTATGATGGCCTTAAACAGAATAATCTCTTCTATTTTTCTCCCTGCCTCCAAACAAGGAAATGGTAACTCAAGTCTACAGACCTCTAGGGATTCCACAAATCTGCTTTAAGCCAGTCCGTGAAATCCCAGAAAATGTATGCAAATCTTTTTACATTTGCTTTTTATATAGGAGAGTTCCAAAGCTTCTCTCAGATTTTTATATGCGCCTACAAAATGTTAAGAACCTCTGTCTCTGCCATATCTCAAAAACATAGTAAACAGACTTTCTTACTTCCATTCCTTCGCCGATTCTCCGTATCAAGATCCTGCACCTGTCACCACTTCCAGGATGCCTTCCCTGACCACATCACCTATAACTGATTTCCCTCATGCTTTCCTGAAGAATTTAAAACAGCCCACTTTTGTATTTATCACAGTCTGTTGAGACCCCATTCACTTGACAAATATTTATTAGGCATCTATTATGTGCAAGTCACTACACTAATTGAGGTACGCCTTGTTGCCTGCTACACTGTTAGAAAATGGCAAGGAACATCACAGTATCCAGTATATATCTTGCACCCAAGGACAGACTGCATTTGTAGCTCCATTGAATAGAAAGAAAAATGAGCAGTGGCACTTCAGTGGGCTGGCAACCAGCTCAAGAAGAACATGTAAAATCAGGCTCATGATTTTTTGTTTCCCCTTTTAAATGCAAAAGGCAGAGTTCCATAGAAAAAGGAAATGTCAATTTGATTATCCTGGGCATGGTGATAAAGATGCCCAAGCAAAGGTTCCCTTCCCTACCCCAATATACTGTTGCGCTAGCAAATTATTTCAGAATCACAAACTATGTATGCTGATCTTCACCCGCCTTCCTAGTAGCATCTTAAATACACCAGTGTCTATGCGAGCCCTATAGTAGGGTCCCCACAAAAAACCACGCCTGGAAAACAGCTCAACATGAAGTTCCCTCCCTCCTGCTTGGCATCAGGAACATCAAATTCATACACACAGGGCAACAGAGCAATTACTGGGCACGTGCATTTTTTTTTAAAGTACACAGGCCTCTGATGATTAGTGAGTTGTCTACAATAGGGGTTGATGATTATCACGCTAAGGACCTGGCAGAAAGTAGTTAAACCCTATTGTTACAGAAGCAAGAGGGTGGGTGGGGGGGGCGGGGAGGCAATGTGTCCGATTTTAGCACAAACTTCTAACCTAAGTTCCATCCCTCCTTCTGATAGATGCTATTTTGATGGGGGCTAGTTTTGCAAAACTCTTAACAGGTTAAGCACCCTGTTTCAGTGAAAAGACCTGGAAACTCTGGCATTGGCACCTTGGACTTAATCCCTTTGATTTTCGATTATCCCATAAACCCAGGGGGCTCATCCCCGTGGAAGTAGGGGGTTGCAAGAATCCAGCGAGAAAAGACGCGCTAAAGCGTCACGTTGTTGTCACCCCAGGTACTGCGTTGCTGTGCTCCCGGCCGGCCAGGTGCACTCGCCCCAGCGGTGTCCTCTCCCACACAGGACGGGCCACGCCGGGAAAGACGGATGAGAAGAGCCTGGGAAGAAGGCAGGAAGGTCACCCCCATCCCCAGGCCGGGCGCGAGCCGCAGAGCCTCACTTCCCGAGCACGTTCGGGCGGGGCGTTCCCAGGGCACCGGGCCGGGGAGGCGACACTCTCCCCGCTCCGCGCCGCGCCCGCCGCCCCTCTGAGGCCGTCAGCCCTCCGGGCCTGGAGGCGCCGCGGGCCTCGAGCCCCTGACTGCCGGAGCCCAAGCGCCGCCTCCGGAGAGGTGAGGGCGGGTCGGGGAGGCGGGGATGGCGGTGGGGGCGGGGAATCGCGCGCCCGGGGCCGCCGGCGGTCACCCAGCTGCTGTCGCGCCGCCCGCCCGAAGGCCCCCGAGCCCCGGGAACGGCGCTTCCCGCGCGGAGCGCGCGCGGAGGAGGGCGGGCGACACCTGGCCCCGGGCCGCGGCGGGAGGAGCGGGCGGAGGGGGCCGGCCCCGAGGTCTGCCCGCCGAGCCGCGGCCCGGGAGGCCTCCGGCGCCCTCGCCGTAACTTCTCTTTGGAAGCCCCGGCCCGGCGGGCGCGCGCTCCCGCTCGGGCACGCGCGTCCCGGCGCCCCGCTCCCCCGCGCGCGCTCCGTCTGTTTTTCCCGATTGCTTTCGCTCTCGCACTCTAAAATAGGTCAAGGGGTGGAAGTTGCACCAGGTACGGCCCCCGGCTCTGATGCAAAAGCGGCTTTCTCTCCCCCGGCTCCGGGAGAGCCTTGCAACTATTCGGTTCCGTAGAGTCTCCCGCCCCCATACCGTGCGGAAAGCGCCGGCGACCGTGGTGCTGACAATGGTCTGCAGAGGGGAGCGGCGGCGAGCCTCTTTGCCACCCTAGTTCTGCCGGTCCTGCGCCCGCCTTCCCCCAGCACACCGGGAGGAGGGGGCGCGACAGGTCGCTTCGCGCGCTCGGGTCCCCGCGCCCGGGGTCTGACCGCCTAGGTGAGTTCGTGCTCTTCCTCTGTCGTTCCAGTCGCCGAGAGTGACCTGTTTACCTTGAAAACTTAGACGTGATCTGAACGGGAGAGCCTGCCTCGCCGTAGGGGATTGCGGGAGGTGCTTCAGATGTTAACACCGGGTAAATCAGAACTCAAGAGCTGCAGGGGACATGTTTAGTGTCTTAAAGGTGAAAATGAATTTGTATTTTCATGGAATACACGTGTATCTCTCCCTTTAGAAGCTACCACTGGGAACTGATTTTTAACTAGCAGGAGGCAGTGAACTAAGAACTTAAAACCAGAAAGTTTGTCAGAATATTTTTTAGGTGATCTGAAAGAACTTACTGAAATAGCCAAAGCTGACGACAAAAATACCAGTTTAAGAAGGAATTTCAAAACGAGACGGTAGGATTTGCGTAATATTTGCCGTAGGTGTATCTCATGGTATTACCTGAGTTCTTTGTGGTAAGTATCGTAAGCAGACAAACGCTTTATGTAGAAAGAGGGTAAGGCTGTAAACATCCGCGTGCAAAGCTTTATATCGGTTGGTATGCATGAATTTTAAATGTATATTGAACATTTCGTGTGGGCAAAGAGCTAGAAAGTATCTATATCGTTTTGAGGTTTAGGTTATTAGCAGTATTACAGGCAACAATTGGCATTTAACGCCTTCCAGTGGTTAAATGTAGTATCAGTCACGTGACTCATTAGCATATAGAATCCTTGACATTACTGGCTAATGAATGGTTAATTTGGTCTGAAGTTTAGAGAAGGGAGGACTGTAGATTTTTCTGTCCTTGATGCCTGACGGAAAATGCAGTGTAAAGGACTCTCCAATGCTGGTGAAGGATCTTTAGAGGAGCTCAGAGGGGAGGATCATTTACGAGGAATGAAAATGACTCCCTGATGGCCACTGAGTGCAGATAACTTCTTCTAAAGGGGACCCTTGACAAGTTGGAAAGCATCTCCTCACTAAGGAATCCGCTCCAGAGGCTACTGCTTTATTAATGCGTTTGGTCAGACTTGAGAAGGGAGCTCTCCATAGGCTCTTCTTTTAATTCAAAAGAAAGTCTATCTCTAGAAAGGTTCAATTGCTGTAGTGATGTTCTTCGGAAATAATTTGTCCTTTTGTGTGTGTGTGTGTTTTAATATATCCAAATCACCAAGGCAGTTCAAGGTTTTAATAAAATTTTACTTACCGGCAGGATATGAAATTGAACATACTATGCATGGTTAATTCTGTTTGCAAGTGGGAGAGGCCGAGGTGCTTTCCCAGTAAATCTTAGGTCTATGTTTATGTGGGTTTTCTAAAGCCAAATCTTACTGGGGATTCAGAGGACTCTAAAGAAGGTATTAATGCTTATAGTATTTCTGGCAGGTGGGCATGTGAATACTTATAGGCATGTCACTGTAAATAATTCTTATGCACCTTTAGAGAACTAGTATCCAAAGTTTGAAACACATTATGATGAAGGCTCTATCACTGCTTTGAAGAAGGCGCAAAGGACCAGCCCGTTTGGGCATATACAGGACCTTAATGTTGAGAAAAACATGCAACTAAGTCTTTGTGTTTACTGCATGGTGATGTTCTACTGTGTATTTTAAATAGGAATTGAGTCAAGCTCTCATTGTGATTTAGCTCTTGGTGTATATAGTGCATTGTTGAGATGAGGCTGTGAGCACTGGTCTGGGCAATCTTACCTTTCTACTTGTATGTAAATGAGGAAGTGCTCTGAGAAGACTGGCATGAAAGTATTAAGATGCTGGGGGTTTATTTAAGAACAGACTGGGGGCACATGGGTGGCTCAGTCGGGTAAGCTGCCGACTCCTAGTTTCCGTTCAGGTCATGATCTCAAGGTTATGAGATCGAGTCGCGGATAGGGCTCCACACCCAGCAGGGAGTCCGCTTGAACATTCTCTCCCTCTGCCCCTCCCCTGACTCACAGTCTCTCTAAATCAATCAATCAACCAATCAATCAATCTTAAAAAAAAAAAAAAAGAAAAGAACAGACTGAAGGAATAAAAATGGAGCCTGATTCTGGTATAGTTTGGTCCCTGGAAGGTCTGCCAGCATCGCGGTGCTAAATGGCCAACTGCATGTCCTTCAGCTTTTGTGATTTTCTTCTCTTGATGTCATAAGAGAATACGTAGCATAGAGCCCCTAGCTGAGAGGTATCCAGAAGGAGTTGACATCATTCACTTTGGGTATTTACTTCCCATCCAGGCAAACTTGTAACCACTCAAGAAGGAATTTAGAGTCTGCATTGGATCCCCTGGAGTGAATCCCATCTCTGAGCCATTTCCTCATCTGTGAAATGGCCATCATGAGACTTCCCGACGTGGCTGTGAGAAGCAAATAAAATAATTTGTATATAATCCTGAGTATGCAGTCAGCACATTGTGAGCAGTCTTACAAGGAGAAATGTGTTGAGTTCAATGTCGTCTCCTGGGGGCTCTGGAGGGGTTGCTGTGTAATTGACCGTGGCACTGAATATTCCGGTCAATTCTCCTGTCCTGGTATACTTAGTATGCTCTCATAGTATACACTGTGGTATACACTGGACTCCTAGGAGTTCGCGTCCTCTGGGAGCTAGAGGTGCACCGTCAAATCCGCATATCCTCCACCTGAGACAGGCCTTTGGCTTATCTAGGGTTAAAGAAGTTACCTGTGGTGGTTTTTGGAAATAATGATGAGATAGTTAAGGGGAGGGAGAGATGACCAAGTGAAATTCTGAAATAGAATTTAAACATGTCATTGGCTCGTTTCTGTTAATGCCATTAGAAGTATGGCCCTCATAAAATGATAATAATCCTAGTTTCCCGAGGGGCAGTTACGTATTTTGCAGTGGGGTACTTGGACTTTGGGGATGAGGCAGCAATAACGTTCCCTCAGCTTTTCACTCGTTCAGCATTGCCTGGGCACCTAAGGCTCCACGCTAAGCCTTCAGAATGCAAGAGCAAGAGACTCAGACCTAACCTCCCGTGGAGCACAGGTCTGCTGGTAAGACATACGTAAACCTGTAATTACACTTGCGCTCAGTGCGAGGCAGGGAAAATGTCAAGGGCAGAAACAGGGAATTTGACCTAGGATGGGAGGGATGTCAGGAATGCTTGCTTCCGGCAGGATGTTGGGGTTGTGAAGGAAGGTCCTTTCTTGGGGGAAGGAAGAGCCTTTAATATGTAAGGAACAGCCCCTGCAGAGACTCCGCACGTGTAGGTATACTGTAGGGGGACTCTGCGCGCTCAGGTACCGTAGGGGGACTCTGCACGCTCAGGTACTGTAGGGGCGGGCCCAGGAGAGCACAGGTATCTTTGACGAAGGGGCAATGTTGTGAATGAGGCTGGAACAGTAGGCCTCTGCTGTGAGACACATTTTCTTTTCTATCAAGGATTACAGTCTCAGTAGAACTCTTAATTGTTTTGTGTAAACCTCTTACCTTAGGCTTTCAGACTACTCTATTGAATTATCAAAAGAATATTTACAGTCATTTTTTTAAGCTGATCAGAACCTAAACCTAATTGACTAGTTCGTCAGCTCTTTGCATTACTGTGTCCGACTTTAAAACCATTGGGATTAATTTCCTTTTTAAAAAATCTAACAGATTTTGTGTTTAATATACGTATTTTACATATTTCCCGCCATCCTATATACATAAATACAAATTTATTTGTCCTATATATGTATACAGGAGAACTGGAAATATACAAATAGGTATATTGATCCAGTTTGAATCTATATATCTATTCAAGAGCTGTCGGGACTGACGCGCTTGCATTTCACCCGTGGAAAGGCCTCCTGAGTCTGGATGTGAGAAGCCTGAGCCTAGCTCTGAGAAGCTGTGACATGGGCCTCCGGGTGGCGGCAGGGAGCAGCATGCCTCCTTGGGGCATTGCTCCCCAGCACCATCCAGGCAAGCTCAGTGAAGAATTTGGCATCTGATTCTCTCCACCATATGCATGGTTTTATTCGCTCTTATTCCCTGTTCCCTTCTTTTTCCTTCTTCTCTCCCCTCTTTGTCATTTTTTCCTTAATGTTTTTTTTTCTCTCTCTAGGGGCCCCCATAATTATTTCTCAGCCTTTATAATTATGCTCTGGCTTTAACCTCAGGCCCCACAGTGTTGACCTCATTTGGGTAGTTCTGTATCGTATGGCCCTTGACCTTCTTCCTGTTCTTCATGGTTAACTGTAGGTGTCAGATGGACACAAACTTTTTCCTTCTTGCAGTTCTCCCCAGGCAGACCTGCTGCCTTGTGCACTGAGTGTCCTCATCTCTGCCTTCTTCCCTGGACCAGGGAGGCTGCAGATAATAGAAACTATCCTAGCTACTGGAAGCCGACCGGGGTTTCACATGGGAGTTAGGTACTCACAAGAAGGCTGGAAGGAAAGGTTGCCACTGAAAGGAGAGACGAGGATCCAGGCTGAGCTCTAGGGGTGACACCCAGGCAGCACTGCTGAACTGGGCCCCCCGGGGGGCTGCTGCCATCATTGCCACCGTGTGGGGGCTGGGAATCAGGGCCACCACCGGAACTGCTGACAATCAAGAGCACAGTGACGAGAGAAGCTGCTACACTCCACCCGGGAAGCCAGTGACTGAACACAGCTACCAACAACAAAAACAAACTAGCAACCCGATATGTGCCCAGAACCCTAACTGCAAGGAACTCTGGGAAATGTAGTTTACCCCTTCCCAGCCTCCCGGAAGAATGCACCCTTGTAGGAGACGGGAATGAACACGAACGCGGAGTGACATATATCTAAAACGTTGCATATATCTAAAACATTATTTCCTCAGAGCCTTAGCTAGCATATATCTAAAACGTCTTGCATATATCTAAAACGTTATTTCCTCAGAGCCTTAGCTAGCACATTTCATTCAAAGCAGGTAGATGATCTATTGTAAGAATCCAAAAAGGATCCAGTGGCTTAACCAATTTCCATTTCAAACAGATGGATATTATAGTCATTACAGTCGAAATTGCTGGAAAAAGCATCAAGCAAATAAATAGCTAAAAATTACCAAGCGCCTGCCTCTGCACGTGGTTCTGTTTGAAAGTGAAATAATTTTCCTTTCTTTCGGTTTAGTAATCAAAGTCAAATACCGGGAGAATTGATTTCTAAAAAAATTCTCCCCACCAAAGTCCCAGATAGCCTACGGTTAATGCATAGCAGTACAAAGGAAGAATGCCGTGTCTGATAAGAGAAATAGCTCCTGGCAGGCTGGGTCTTTCATTAGATGAATTATCTATGTATCTGTGTTTCTACCGAACCTTTCTTTAACCTATAACTTGAATGGTGCTTTTTTTCTTTTTTTTTTTTAAGGATTACAAAGATAGAAATGACCTGTTAATTGGAGATTAAAATAAGAGTATTGACTCTAATCACTTATTTCATACCCTGGTGCTTGTCAGATTCTGTTTTTGCAAACCATTAAAGTAAATATGATTGAATCTCTACTATCGCTAAGTAATAAATTATTGTTTATCGGCAATCAGAAATTCCATTAGCGCATCTAGGAACAAATCTTGATTATTGAACGAAGTAATTTTATGTTTGCCTCTGATATTTGGATCTAGAAAATGAGAGCAGAGTAACTGAAACAAATGGAGTAACTTAGTGAATTGGTCAGTCTATGATACATATATTTTTAATTGATTTTTATGTCTCAAAAGGCAATATTCCATTCAGATATCTTCTCTGGTAGGTGATGAAAGCATTTAAATGCAGATTTACAAATGCTGCCTGGGGTAAACCGCACTATAATATGAATGTGTTCTTTCAAGTCCAATGGTGACAACAAGAATTTAGCCAGTCCAACCCCAAGCCACCCAAACTAAACACAGTGCTTTTGCTCTGTAAATACAGCTTCAAGACAAATCCACTGTCTTCCATCCTGAGCCCCCACCTAAGCCCCACTTACCCTGTATTCTCAGGACGGAACTGTTTGAATCTAATATTACACTATGACTTGATTAATTGTATGGGAAAGTAAGTAGTATTAATCCATGTTATAGTAACACATTAGGATCTCTGATTCCCCCTTCCCACAGTTTTTCTCTTTCATTCATATTTGAGTAAACATTCAAGAGAAAAACCTGGATTTCCCTCCCACCGGGTCATAAGGGGGATGAGTTCTTATCTTCGGCTATATGGAGCTTAGCTGCAGATTACGTTGTAGGACACAACTCCTTTTATGGATTGAAAATCAAAATCTTCCTATTTTCCAAGTAAAAGTAGTTCTTAAAAATAGAAGAACATCCAGGGGTGCCTGGGTGGCTCAGTTGTTAAGCGTCTGCCTTCGGCTCAGGTCATGATCCCAGGGTCCTGGGATCCAGCCCCGTATCAGGCTCCCTGCTCAGCGGGAAGCCTGCTTCTCCCTCTCCCACTCCCCCTGCTTGTGTTCCCTCTCTCTATGTCTCTGTCTGTCAAATAAATAAAATATTAAAAAAAAAAAGTAGAAGAACATCCAAATCTGAACTCACTCTCTGGTTAGATCATTGATGGGCTAAATTGAAGCGGGAGGTGGGTAGAGAAAACATGCTTTTTTTGGTTTATTTTTTAAAGCAAAATTTGAGGACAATCAAGCAAGACTAGTATTTGAACATCATCGAATGATTGGTTAGTCACTGACTCAAGATGTGGCTGTTAAGAACCTCTTTTGTACCAGGATTGGTGCTGGGTGCTAAAGATAGATGCCTCTGCCTTTAAGAGACTGATACTCTGGGGGAGACAGTAATAAAGGGTTATGGTGGGTAAAATGGTCCTCTTAGAGTCAGTATGGAGAATAGTGGTTTTCTCATTTTCTCATGGTAAGGTGAAAGGCAGAGTTAATTGAAACATAGACATATTTCTGATTTCTAAGAATATCTACTGATATTTTTAACAACAGCAAAACAATAAAAAGGCAGCCAAGAGAGGCCAAAAAAAAAAAAAAAAAAAAAATGTCAACTGTCCCAGACTGGGCCTTTTATCTTCTCCCTTTAACCTACAGATACTGAAGTAAGCTTGTCACAAGTTAGAGGGTTTTAGTGTTTAAAGAAATAATGAGTTTGTAAGAAAAGAGGACTGCTTTTGGTTCTTTAGTCAACATTCAGAAAGTAGTCTGTTAGCTTTAGAAAATGTTAAGGGTGGCAGCAAGGAAAGGGGGACCTCAGTCCTATCAGGGACTTCCATCCTATGACTACAAGAAATTGAATTCAATTCCCAAAATAGGTTTGGAAGTAGATTTTTCCCCAGAGCCCCTGGATGACAGTTCAGCCTGGCCACTATCTTGATTTCAGCTCTGTCATATCCTGAGCAGGAAACTCAGCTGTGTTGTTCCAAACCTCGGACCTACAGAACTATGAGCTAATAAATGGGTGTCGTTTTAAGTTTTTTAAAAAAAGATCAGAACCCTTAACGTTCTATAGGACATTGAATTTATAATTAGAGTACTTGAGAAAATGCAGGCACATTTGGAATGTTAAGACATCTGCAAATGAAAATGTCAATGCAATGATTTATGCAATTATGAAACAGATCTAGGGTGACTAGATGATGTGTTGTTCAATCTGGGACACTTCTAAGAGTGAAAGGGGCACTATTAATGATTGCCCTGGGAAAAGAAGCAGAAATGGGGACCAAGGCCAACAAACCAGGATTTATGGTCACCCAAGATGAAGATGCTGGTTGTATAACATTATTGCATTAACTGCAATATTGATTTCTTAAAAATTACAGTAAGTATATTCATAACATAAAACTTAGATTTAAACCATTTGAAGTGTATAGTTCAGTAGCATTAAGTATATTCATATTGTTGCGCAACTATCATTCATCTCCAGAATTTTTATCGTCTTGCCTTGCGGAAACTGAACCTATTAAACAGTAAGTCCCCGTTCACCTCTCCCCTTCACTCCTGGCAACCACCATTTTACTTCCTGTGTCTGAATTTGCCTACTCTAGGTATGTTACATTAGTGGAGTAATAAACAATCTGTCCTTTTGTGACTGGCTTATTTCACTTAGCATAATGTTCTCAGGTTTTATCCATGCTGTAGCTTGTATCAGAGTTTCCTTTCTTTTTAATGATGAATATTTTTCCATTTTTCCACTGTATGTATTTCCAAATTTTGTTCATTCATTTGTAGATGGACACCTGAGTTGCTTCCACCTTTGGCTAGTGTGAATAATACTGCTATGAGCGTGGGTGTGCAAACATCTCTGTGAGCCCTTCCTTGCCATTCTTTTGGGCGTATACCCACAATATTGATTTTTAAGTGAAGAAATTAAAAATGGAGGGAAAAAGAACATTCTTTTCCTTTACAGGATCTTTCTGGTCATACTTCTTCAGTACAGTACTCTGTCAGACTGGAGTCCAGTGATGCCTCTACAGAATTTATCAGAAAAATCCGTTGTTACAGATAATCTGCTGAAAAAACACCCAGGGGTTCAAATTCCATCTGCACACAAGAAAGGAAGCTAGTTTTTCTGTCTCTGCTACCATGATGCATTGATCACGGATGTTTCTAAGTGAAAAGGGCTGGCATTTAGAACATCAGAATCTGAGTCAAGTGGATGGCCTTCAGCAGCATAAGGAACCAGGAAATCAACAGCATGAGTCTGAATAACAGGAGGCTCCACGTGACCTAGAACATCTTTGTAACACAGGGGACCATGAACTTCCTGGAAACAGGCCGCAGAACCAACTGCCATTTGTTGGTTTGGAAGCTGAGAAGAAAGGAGACAGGCTACAGGGGAATGTGGACCTTCCAGATACTGAGAAAAATGTTCTTCTTTTGGCCGTAGAAGTAGATATGAGAAAGTCAATGTCAAGAACATTGGTACGTCTGATCTCAGCTTTGATAATCCCTTCATGGAAATGGGAGCATCAAAGTATAACTCTTCATCTGAAATTTTAAGCACTTTCATTTCCACCGGGGGTCTATAGACCTGGAAAGTAATGTTGACATGTCGGGAACAAACAAGGAAGTGCCATATGTCCCTCTCAGAAGTCTCTGTGGCAGATGTCAGCCCTCTCTGGAGTCAATAAAGAAACCAATTCATCTGTAACTGCAGCCTTGAGGGAACTTGACAAACTTTTGGTTATCAGTAAGAGCCAAGCTTCAAAAAATACATCTGCAGGGGTTAATCTGCCAATCAGAAATGGTAGCCAAGAGCCCAGCAGGTACTAAGGAGCTTTGAGAAAAATGGACCCAAAGTGACTATCTTACAGCTTTCCAGAATGAGCAGTGCCCACAAGTCTGTTCTCACCAGATTGCACCTGTATCAGTAAGGACTGAAATACTAACAGGCGAGTCCACATGAAAACCTGCACACGCATGTTATAATGTAAACACCCCCAGATTGCAAATAACCAACATGTCCTTCAGTAGGTGAATAGATAATCTGTGGTATATCCATACAATAGAATGATATTGAATGATGAAAATATCTATTAAGCCATGAAAAGACATGAAGGAATCTTGAATAAATATTGCTCAGTAAAAGAAACCAGTCTGAAAAGGCAAAATATTGTATAATTCCAAATATAGGACATTCTGGAAAGAGTAGTATATGAGTCTGGACCGAGACAGTAAAAAGGCCAGTGATGGCCAGGGATTTTTGGCGGGGGGTGGGGAAGGGAAGATCAATTATGGAGGACAGGAGACTTCCAGGGCAGTGAAACTATTCTGAATGATACTGTGATTATGGACACGAGACATCTTGTATTTGGCAAAACCCACAGAACAGTACAATACAAAGAGTGAGCCCTAATATAAACTATGGACATTTGTTAAGAATCATATATCAATATTGGTTCATCAGTTTTAACCAATGTTCTACAACAATGCAAGATGTTAGTTAAAAATTACATAAAATGTGTCTTAAAAAATGAAGACACCCTTCACTTGGTGCTAGTGTAGAAGATGGAGAAAATGTTACCTGCAGGGATCCGGGGGGTGGCATGTTGAGTGCAGGGAACATGGCTCCAAGTCAGTGAAGGGAATAAATGAGAGCGGTTCTGTCCTCTCTTCCCAGCAGAAACATCTAACCAGCTACACTGCACCAGACTGTTCACCCAAGCTCTTAGCAGCTGAGGAAGATGCATGCAATCAGACTTCTGAGCAAACTACTTCCTTCCCATATTGGTTAAAGACTTGGGTCTGGGCCCACGGAATCCACTGATACACCTGAAACCAGAAGCGGCCCAGCCATTCCCCAGGTCCCGCCAACTGTCAGCCGTCAACTTTTCCCACTGCAGACACTGCTGGGATTCTCCACCCTGGCTCTCCTCTGCGGGAAGCTCTTGATCCTTTGCATCAAGTGGGCAGAAATGCAGACCGAGCTCCTCTTGTTTTCCCAGCAAGGAATGCTGTCGTTCCTGCAGAGGAACGACTGTGGCGAAGTGGGCTAGACCATACACCTTAAAAAAGCTATATAGATACACAGGCACACCCAGATGTATGCAGTATATGTAGAAACCTGCAAGCAGAATGTTGAGCTGGATGTTTTTAGGTTTTTGTGTTGGTTTTTTTTTTCCCAAAGTAATTTATGATCTTTTGTCTGATAATCTGTCCTACTCCCGAAAATTTGAGTCTTTTGAAGTGTATTTGCAGTATGTGCATCCAGAAGCTTTTGATTCTCACTGAGATGGTATAGCCTGGCGTAAAATTGATGGTTTTATGTGTAGCATACCACTTTACAATGATTGTGAATCTTCGAAAAGCAGAAACTACTAGAAATCCCACCGCTTGTGCAGCTAAAAGCAGATCAGCTCTCTGTGCTGTAGGCAAGGTATGCCCTGTTGACTCAACTGTCAGCTTGTAAACTTTTAACCACACAGTTTGGTGTTTTGAATGATTCCCAGTGCTCTGGGTATTATGATTCATCCATGAAAACAGGACATCAAAGAACACTTGGCCAGTAAAACAATGGAGGAAGAACTATGTTCTGTTTTGACATGGAAAATTTTTATTTTTTAAATTTTATTTTATTATGTTATGTTAGTCACCATACAATACATCATTAGTTTTGATGTGGTGATCCACCATTCATTGTTTTCGTATAACACCCAGTGCTCCATGCAGTACGTGCCCTCTTTAATACCCATCACCAGGCTAACCCATCCTCCCACCTCCCTCCCCTCTGAAACCCTCAGTTTGTTTCTCAGAGTCCATAGTCTCTCATGGTTCATCTCTCCCTCCGATTTCCCCCCCTTCATTTTTCCCTTCCTTCTCCTAATGTCCTCCATGCTATTCCTTATGTTCCACAAATAAGTGAAACCATATGATAATTGACCTTCTCTGCTTGACTTATCTCACTTAGCATAATCTCCAGTCTCATCCATGTTGATGTAAAAGTTGGGTATTCATCCTTTTTGATGGCTGAGTAATATTCCATTGTATATATGGACCACATCTTCTTTATCCATTCATCTGTTGAAGGGCATCTCGGCTCTTTCCACAGTCTGGCTATTGCGGACATTGCTGCTATGAACATTGGGGTGCATATGGCCCTTCTTTTCACTACATCTGTGTCTTTGGGCTAAATACCCAGGAGTGCAATTGCTGGGTCATAGGGTAGCTCTATTTTTAATTTTTTGAGGCACCTCCACACTGTTTTCTGAAGTGGCTACACGGGAATTTTTATTGTAGGTAGTGATCACTAAAGCATTTCTCCAGGTTATTGAATACTCTGTGCAACAGCTCCTTTAGACAAAGCTGGGACTGAGTAACTCCTGTTTTCCTGGATCTGTTAATCTAAACTAGACCTTTTGCTGGGTTTTCTGGGCCTGTGGGCTTATAGAATCAGTACATGTGGATTCTAGTCCTTAGTCCTTAAGAAGCTGACATAGTTTTCTTTTCTTTACCAATTGGCTGTCAGGTATTTATAAGTGACACCAAGGGCATTAGTTTGCACCTACTATGACATAGAACTTAAACCTCTTTCCACACTCAGCTGACATCGGCCCCACCTCAGCACGACGCTATTCCCTGCCGGCCCTTATGCCCCGCATCCACCTCCTCTTGTGCCTTGCTCAGCATCGGGAGACCTTCATTTGGGCAGCACATTAGCTGGGTGAGGCTCCCTGCTTGCTGGATGGCCAACAGCTTCAGAAAGCCCATGTCAGTCCCAGAGGTGCCAGCAGAATGGCCATCCTGGGCAATTTAACCACAGTTTTCCTCAAAACCGTGATGTTGCCATAGAACCGAGTGTTTGAAGCCTGCGGCAGGAAAACCAGAGGGTCTGTTGAGATAGAGTGGCGTTCTAGAGCATTCACACTGCGGTGGGTTGAGAGGGGGCTGAAGGACAAGAAAGTAGGCAAGGCTTGCGGACCCCTTAGAAAAGGGAATCTAAAGCTTGCGGGCAGATGCAGGGCCTGGGAATGGCTTGTACTGGTGTGTGGTTTTCTGTTCCTGTTTCAGAAGAGAAGTGGTCACTGGGGGAGAAGCTGCAGATGGAGAGAAAGGATTGGCCAGAGGCCAGGAGAGATGAGATCAACAGAGAGATGCTAGTCTTTGAGAGGCATCTGACAATCCCAGGGAGGAAAAGGGAGGTAGGAGACGTGGGAGCGGCAAGGAGGGAAACTGAAGAAATTTGCCTTTTCTTAGTGAAGGAGGAGCAGAGTTAGCCTGATAGGGCACTGTTTTGTCAACATCTCAGGCTTTCTGGGGAAATCAAATTAGGTTCCCAATGCAAACGATACAACTTTAAGCTTTGGTTTTATATCTCTTTGCCCATTTTTGGCTCTAGTTTTCTCATGCATGAGCTCTGCAACATCTCATTTTCTAACAGTTTAGGAGGCCATAAAACAGAGATCAGATGACTAAAGCAGACTATTGGCCTTTCTCAGGAAAAAGCTGTGTTAAAAAACTTAAAGTCGTTACTGTCATCTTCATGATTTGTGTTCTTTAAAAACTGTTTTTCTAAAATACTGAATTTCAACTTTTTTTTTTTAACATTTCATGTTTTAACGTCACAGGAATTGGGGTGCATCTTACAATTGATGGTGTATCAACAACTTTCTTGGCACAATAATTGTGCGTGTTACGAAATAGACGGCGTCTCAGGATGGACGACCAGAACAGAATAGCACAGACTGGGTGGCTTAAACTGTAGATGTTTATTTTTTCACAGTTCTGGAGGCTGGAAGTCCCAGACGAAGGTGCCAGCCAATCTGGTTTCTGGGAAGAGCCCTCTTCCTGGCTTGCAGACGGCCACCTTCTTGCTGGGTCCTCACATGACCTTTCCTCTGTGGGCACACGGAGAGAGAGTTCCCCAGTGTCCTTGCTTGGATTTGTTTTTTTAAGTAGGCTCCACACCCAAGCTTAGGAGATGCACGCTCTACTGAGCGTGACAGCTGCCTCCCTGTGTCTTTTCTTCTAAGGACATTATAAGGGCCCCACCCTTATGACTTAATTTGACCTTAGTTACCTCCTTATAAGCCCCAGCTTCAGACACAACCACATTGGGAGTTAGAGCTTCAACATATGAATTTTGGGGGAGACACAAACATTCAGGCCATGAAGATGGCAGCCTAGATTCCATTAAGGACTGGATGGCCATCGCCAGGAAATACCTCCATCAGCCATAGACGCTTCAGGTTAAATCTTTGGTCTTATTTATTTTTAATTTTTAATTTAGAATCAGGACTCTTATATTTATTTTTTTAAGGAGATTATGATGCAACCCTGTGAAGGTTAAAGAATGGTATTTATAACTTGAAATTAGAAATAATAGGCTGTGTCTCCTTACAGGCTTATCTCTGAAGAGACAAACACAGTTATAAAAGGGGTATGAAAACTGAAAAAAATTAAACTTTCCAAAACAGTCTGGTTTATTCTGGGCACAGACTTAATAACTCCTCCTGCTAGAAGGAGTACAATTTACTGCCACAGCAAAGCTTAAAATGTCAAACATACTCTTACAAAAGACAATGCAAGCTGCCTGCAAATTAGACCATTCTTTTAGCTGGCCTGTTTCGTACGTCTGCACAGCTTTCGTAATTGTGGCACTGAGGATGGAAAGCCTGTGCATGTGATGCAGACATTCCAACCCTACCACTGCGTCAGTTGTCATCAGTATTGAGCAGGTATGGGTTGCTGCAGACCGTGGAAGGAACTACAAGATCCAAGCTCTTAGGAGCTCAGTATAAAGGAGATGGAACTAGCATTGAAGTGAACACAGCAAGCAGATGGTGTCAGGGAGCTCGGGTTACAAAGCAAAAGGCTGCCAATCGGAAGGCCAGGACCCAGGGACTTGGCAGGAGGTCACAGGGGCTGCCAGCCTTTTCCAGCATCCAGCTCACGACTCAGAACCCAGAAAGCATGAGAGCAGTCAGTACAGATGTCACCAAATTGATTTATCCAAAGCTGACCCCTCTGATGACCCAGAAGTCTTTTCTTCCTATGTTAGGTAGGATTTCAAGAGATTTAGTTGCCTGATTTCTGTTAGGCCGAGTAAAAGACAGAGTGAAAAGTGCCGACAGCACAAACAGTGAAGAAGTACTCAAAACCTCATGCCACCTGGTGTAGATGCAGACTCTCTATTAAGCCCCAGACAGCATCACTCTTCTCTCATACTTTGTCAGACTTAGCTCCTATGTTACCAATTTAAAAATAGGACATTTATAGGCTATTTAGAAAGACATCAAAAGTATGTGTGTTATGTCAGAAAGATTTCCATAAAAGTCATTAAAATAAATAATACCTGATCAACCTGGGCTATTTCTAATGTTAAATTATGTGATACAGGTTTTTAATAAAATTGGTCTAAATTGGAGTTCAGTACATATTTATTTGGCATAGGACTTCTCAGACTCATACAGGAGATGGATGGCATGTGCTAATCCCATCCAGCACCGTCCCAGAGTAGGAACAAAATGGGGTAGCTCAGAGTGACCCTGGCTTCTGGGGCATTCAATCAGGGGAGTCAGCCTGCAGAGATGAGCTGAGCCTGTTTGTTCAGAAGTTGGGCACAGTGGGGAGGTCCATGGTGGAGGGCTAAAAGCTTCATTTCCCCAGATCGCAGGAACAAGAAATAGAGGTCACAGTATGTTCACTACCTTGTTTCCATTTTACAGTGTCCCTGTCGATTTTATGTTAACGAGAATATAATCCTCATACGATATAAAGGCATTTTAGGATCACGTAACTCTCCTCATCAGTACAAACACCAATGGTCGATACTCCAGCAGTACGGGAGGTTTAAGTTGTACAATTCTAGGTAGCATGAAAATAAACTTTTTTACAGTACCTGAAAAATTGGATTGAGAAGGAGGCATGTTCTGTGGGTTCCATGTTCAAACACTGGTTCACTCTAGGGTTCTGGGTAAATCATTTCCTATATTTGTTTTCTCTCTGAAATGAGCATCTAAAGATATGTGCAGTGCCCTGAAATCTTTGATCAGTTAAATTAAATGCTAGTATGTTGGACAAAAGCATATGTAAAAAACCACCCAAAGTCTCAGGAACAAATGTAATCCGCAATGGGAAGGGGCCGTGGCAGAGCGAAGTCCTGACCTCAGGACCTTGGGGCTTCAAAGTCACGTTCTCGACTCCTGCTCTCCCTACCACCTGCACACAGACTGAAGCTCACCACAGTGAGGTCATGGAGACAAGGATGATGACTTGCTCACCGCAGAGGTTTTTCTTGTGGTAGAACTGACATTAAAATGACTTTCTCCTCTTAGCATTTGACCCATGTAGATTATTTTAAACTTTTCTTCACTAATGCACAATACCTAAGCATATTCCTTTCTAATGAAAGCTGCCCTTAATCATCAGTTATTTCCAAGGAAGGCAAAGCCTCCTGAGTTTTCAACTTTTCTTGTTAATTAAGTATGGAAGCTGTCACTCTCCTAGGAGAATTACAATCACTAATCCACTTAGAATGCCAGCAGAGTATTAAATACGTTTTTAGAACACCGTCTTAACTCCAAATAGTGAATGTCAATATCAAAGTAATAACTGGCACGAAGTGCTGAACATGTTTTGAATTTGTTTTGAAGCATTGTGACAAGTCATTTTATAGGCAGAAGGACCTTGTAATACAGCTTCTAAAAAAGGGGATAAAGATGAATTTCTATTTTAAATGAGATGCTCCCCCAAATCACAAGAGACATACACACACTAAGAGACCATAAAGGTCTGCAGAGATATGTGACTGTCCTGGGAGGCTGCCTATTTGATGAAGATGAGGGTGGGAAGGGGACCACAATGGGCAGACTTTCCTGATTTCTGTTCCTTTAATCTAGAAAACCACAGGCTTGCTCTTTGGAATTTTCCTTTCATAAGCATTAATCATTTATCAATTTCTGATTTATTTGTCATAGAGAGCTACTACAGCTTCTAATTAACTACCAAAACCTCTTCGTGTTCTCTACTCTGAGGTCTCAATTTTTATGGAATACAATCAGGTTAAGAGGAATCTTAGACAGTGACATTTCGAGGCGTGAACTGAGGGTCGCATGTTGACTTGATGTTCAGCTGCGCCCTCTGAGAGGGAACAGTCCTCAGGATGGTGAGGACAGGCAGCCCAGAAAGCTTGACCCCAGGGCTCACGGGGGACCCCAGAAGTGCAGTTTCCAATTTAACAATGCCTGTTAATTACTAGAAGAGCGGAGGCATGATGGGTATATGTCATGCCCTTTACTAATGTGCTGGCCCTGCCTGACCAGTGTCCCAGAGGGTCAGCGTGGATGCATGCTCCTGTGTCTGGAAAACCAAAGTCCCTCCCCTCTGGATTATAGCTGGATTTCCATCTGGGCTCTCTCTCTCTATAGAAAATTATTTGAGATCCTAGGCTCCTTTATTGATACCAAGACTCCCTTACCTTTAGTTCTTTCCTGGTGATAATTCCAGTACTACTTGGTTTTCTTACCTATATATACTTTGTGAGTGTGTGCATACGTATACATATGTGGATATGTATGTGGAGATATATATATACACACACACTATATTTTACGTCTGTGAATAAAATTGAATGAAAACACCAAAAAACAAATGTACTGTTAACTTTTGTAGACATCAGTTATCAGTAAGCAGACTAGTCTGTTCTTTCGCTGTCCTTGAACTTTAGGCTCTGAGATCTATTTTTTATGTAATCCTGTTTGTAATCTGTCCTCACTTTTTATTTCTAAAGTATTATTTGATTGATTTTTATACTGTGCCACATTCTCACTCACCATGACACTCCAGAGAGTGTGCGGACGGCAGTTCGCTGCACTTAGCACGGTACCATCATCCCAAAGCTCCCTCGTGGCTCTGCCGTGGCTGCAGGGCTCCTTCCCCAGGACCGTGCATCCTGCCTGGTGCCTTCTGAAACCTTTACGTGTCACTGAACTAGAAGAGTTGGCTGCCCCGACCTAGTCTTTTTCGAGCTTTGCGATGTATTCCAATGTGCTAGACATTGAACGTAGCTGTCAGTATTAATGCTACCCCCCAGATTCAGATCTTAAAAATATCCAGCCAAGCTTAGAAGGTACTCGCCACAGAAAACGATAACCTCATTTGGAACACGAAGTAGGAATTGGCACAGAGCTTTTTATTCGACGGCTTACTGTCCGTCACTGCGGGCCCATCCAGGCTCAGACCGTGCGGGGTAATGTGTGTGGGGACTGAGAGAAGAGGAAGTTCAAGTCTGACACAGGCTGTCAGTGCTTGACTGTTATGTTGCCCTTGGGGGATGGTAAAGCACATTTCTATGTGAAAACCAGAGTCTCGGGGCACCTGGGTGGCTCAGTCAGTTAAGTGTCCACCTTCGGCTCAGGTCATGATCCCAGGGTCCTGGGATCGAGCCCCGCATCTGGCTCCCTGCTCCGCGGGAAGCCTGCTTCTCCCTCTCCCACTCCCCCCGCTTGTGTTCCCTCTCTCACTGTGTCTCTCTCTGTCAAATAAATAAAATCTTTTAAAAAAAAAGAAAAAGAAAAGAAAAAAGAAAATCAGAGTCTTAAAAGAGGAAGGGCACTCTATATCTGAGAGGAACTAACGCAGACCTGGAGAAGCTAAATGACTTGCCCAGGGTCATGCACCAGTGACAGAGCTGGGCCTGGGTGTTCTCCCCACACAGTATTCTTCATCACACCGAAATGCTCCGAGTTCTGCTCTTCAAGTTTTATTTGTGAGGTTTCACGCATTTGTGTTTCAGGTTTCAAGCTGTGTATTTTAGTGACTGAGTGAATGGAGAGGAAAGACACCCTCCTGGGAGGCTTCTCTACTCTCAGTACACAGCTCACCAGCTGTGTGGAGATTCTTGCATGTCACATGATTCTGGGACAGCAGTCCGGTGCCCTACAATTTAACTCAATTCCAACACTGTCTACCTGGAGATGGCCTCTGATCCCACAGATTAAGGGTTCAGCCCCACAAGGCTGCCCCCCCCCCCACTTCAGACGCCAATTACAGGTCCAGCTTGTCTCCTGTGCTTCTGACCGGCCATCCATCAGGTGTTCCCAAGACCTAAGGCTCCAAGCTTCTGTCCCCTTAGAGTTTGAGGTGCATCACCCGGCTGACATGAATGCATTCTTGTCCAACACGTGGAAGCTCACTAAACCTCATCCTTTGGGTTTTTATGGAGGCACAATTGATTAAATCATTGGCCACTGATGTTTGAATTTAACCTCCATTCCCTCTCACTTTCCTGGAGGTCTGGGGGATGGGCCTATAGGTCCAACCCTCTAATTCCCTGGCAACCAGCCCATCCTTAGGGGCTTTCCAAAGGTCACCTCATTAACATAAACTCAGGTATGGGTGAAAGAGGCTTGTTATTTATTAATAACAAAAGATACCCATTTCACCTTTATGCTCTGAAGCTACTTCAGGAATAGCTAGGAAAAAACCTAAATATTAAAACAAAAGATGTCCCTAGGGCCCTTTATAATAAAGTTAAGGGTTTTAGGAGCTATGTACCAGGAACAGTGGTCAAAGACCAAATATATGTTTCTTATTCTAAATCACCATATCATACTGAATGACTATCTCATGGATAACATGCCCTAACGTACAAGAAAAAAAATTGGAGAGACCCCCACTTATGAAATTACTAAACAAGACAATGGGGAGGAACAAAAGCAGAAAAAGGATATTGTTAAGAATTTCAGAGAGTTTTGTAGAGATCAACTACTTATTTTCCCCCGAAAATTGGCATGTGGTTATAACGTTTATATATTAGAAGCCTGTTTTCATGACCAAAATTCTTTTGTGTTTTATGTTGACATGAAATATTTCCTACTCATTTATCCCATGATGATTGGGCACCTGCCATCTGCCTGGCAGTGTTCAAAGTACTGTGTGTCTACGTCAGTGAACCCCAAACACCTGAGTCCATGGTATTTACAAACTAGTTGGGGGACGATGGTAATAAACAACTCTAGCAGGACGCGGAAATGGAATTTTCTTGCTTTTGCTTTTTGCATACGAGTGCAAAAAAACAGCAGTATCACTCAGTGCCAGGTCAGAAAAACGGAAACCACCCTAGTTATGTTAATAGAGGGAATTTGATAGAGGGATTTGGTTAAACAGGTATCAGAGAGCTTTAAATGCAAAGTGGGGTTAAATAAGGCCGGACAGCAAAAGCAACGGTAATTGCCCCCCTCCCTTCCCCCACCCCCCGTGTGTTGGGGGAACAAAGAGAAGGAGTTGGGCTCTTTAGAACCCAGCAGCTTGGAGGAGGGCCCCAGAGCCAGGGCCAGACCGTGGGAAGTCAGAGGGGACCCATGGAGTTGAGTAACTCAGGCAGGAACAGGAAGCAACCCAAAGAAGCTGGTCCCCTCTCCCCACTCCACCTGCCAGCCTCCCTTTAGTGTACCCTGTCTGCAGAGCCCCTTGACAAGGAAGACACGTTGTTTGCAGAGCCCCCACATCACCACACAGAGCAGCTCGGAGAAGGGTATGGAGGGACACTGACTTAACAATGGGCCCAAAGATGTTCCCAGCAGGGGCAGGTACTCTCAGGTTGTGGCACTCCTTGCTAGAATACTCAAGCAGAACTTGCAGAAGTGGTTGAAATCTGTTGTTCTTAAAAAATTGCACTGAAATGTATATAACATAAAATTTACCATTTTAACCCTTTTTGAGTGTACAGTTCTGTGGCATTCAGTACATTTGCATTGTTGTGCAACCAATCTCTGGAATTCTTTCCATC
The DNA here is from genome assembly GCF_964656455.1 of Halichoerus grypus. Taxonomy (NCBI): domain Eukaryota; kingdom Metazoa; phylum Chordata; class Mammalia; order Carnivora; family Phocidae; genus Halichoerus; species Halichoerus grypus. The sequence continues at coordinate 183,313,905 of NC_135714.1, forward strand.
TCCCTGAGTTGAAACTCTGTACCCATTAAACAGTAAGTCCACTGCCCCCGCCCCTGCCCCCCAACCCCTGGCAGCCACCATTCTGCTGTCTGTCTCTCTGGACTTGACTACTCTGGGGACCTCAGATAAGTGGGTCATATAATATTTGTCCTTTTCTGTCTGGCTGTTTCACATAGCATGTCTTCGAGGTTCATCTGTGTTATAGCATATGTCCGAATTTCCTTCCTTTTTAAGGCTGAATACTATGAAATCTGGTTTTGTGACCCTTAGGCCACCCCATGTTGAAGAACTGAGACACTGGGGTGAGGATTTATTTAGAGAGAATTTTTTGGCCTACTGTGGATGCCTCCTTTCCATGTTCTCCCTCCTCCTCCTCCTCCTCCTCCCCTCTCTCTCTCTCTCTTTCTCTCTCTCTCTCTCACACACACACACACACACACACACACACATGCACAACATCTTGGGAGAAGAGAGGGAGATGTTTCTCCCATCCTCAAGTCAAGTGGCAGGGCTTCAAGGGGGCCACACAGAAAGCTCGAGCTGTGGCCCCTGCAGTTTAGAGCACAGCAGTCTGGGGTCAAGCATATGCCTGAGAAATAGAAAGGTTGGTAGAAGCAGCCCATGGCAGCTGAGCAGGGGGTATTGTTCGGGAAATACCAGCACTCTCACTGAGGATGGATCAAAGGTGTTTTCCTCAGACCAGATGTGGGCCACACAAGACAGATGGCTTTGGCCTAGCTGCTGAACACAGTCTCAACCAGAGGGCCGACAAGATGGCGGGTGAAAATGCAGGAGGCGTAGAGCAGGTGACCAGCTGCTGAGAAGCATCATAAGCCGTCAGCGGGACAGTGCGCTCCTGTCAGGAAACGATAGGTCAGAGGTCTACAGCGATGAGGGTCTACAGAGAACCAGTGAAAGTGTTCCACAGGGGCCACCAAATGCTCCATGAAATAGAGAAGCAGCCTTCGGTTCCCTCCATGTCCAGAGATCACCATCAGCTCACACCAGTTCCCGTCAAAAAGGGACTCTTTTGGCTCCCGGACATCGCCTTGCCAGCCACCCCTCCAACCACTCCAGCACTGGAAGGTTTGAAGCAAGCTGGCCCTGGGAGTAAGGGAGGAGGTCCCAAAGCGATACCACCACGCTCCACCTTTCCTGTCGCCGGCTTCCCTATGGCAGCAGGCCCAAGCCGGAGATGAGAACTTCCCGACTGCAATGCAATATGGACCCTGCTCTTATACTGGACAGGGAATCTTCGCTTCAGAAATCAGGGTGTTTATGAACAAAGCGAGTCGGAGAACAAGAGCCGTAGAAGTATGAGTGCCACAGAATAGGCCTGCAGGGACATCGCATCACCTGCACATCCGACCTGTTCCACATGACAGTTCTGCGAAGGCTGTGGGCGACACAACGCAGAGTGTCGCAGTCTGCACCCAAAGCAGTGACTCGAGGTTGGTGGAAAGGAAATGGCCCTCGGATGCATTATTGGGAAAACAAAAGCATTTTACCTTTTTCTTGCATAAAAGGGGGAGAAAAACCATGAAAGACTCTTAACAATAGGAAACAAACAGGGTTGTTGGAGGGGAGGTGGGGGCGATGGGGTAACTGGGTGATGGGCATAAAGGAGGGCACGTGATGTAATGAGCACTGGGTGTTATACGCAACTGATGAGTTACTGAACTCTACATCTGAAACTAAGGATGTCCTATATGTTGGCTAATTGAATTTAAAGGAAAAAAAAAGGGAGACAACAGTAGCAAAGCTTTTTTTTTTTCCCCTGAAAGTAGCTCCCCTGACTACTCCATTTGCTGGGTCCAGCATTGTGGTCTAGGGTTGTTTTATGTTTTATGGTGTTTTATGATCAGCATGACGCTGGAAAATTGGGCAATAAGAGGGAAGCCAACAAGTAGACACAGCGTTTTTGAAGAATTTTGCCATAAAAGGAAGCAGGGAAATTAGGGCTTAAACTGGACAGTGATCTGTGGTCATGCCTGGGAGGGTTTTGTTGTTGTTGTTGTTGTTTTAAGATATTGAAGCATATTTTTATATTAATGGGAAAGATTTAATAGCAAAGGGAAAATTGATGGTTGGCAAGAGAGGGGAGAGAGTTGCAAGAAAGAAGCTGTTGAGCTATCAGCATATAGCTGGTGGGTTTGCTTTATAGGTAAGTATGGATAGTTCATCCCTTGTCTTTTTTCCAGGAGGAAGGAGTATATGATAACAAATGCAAATAGGTTAGCAGATGTACTTCTATGAGCCCATGGGAATCAGAATATTCCACACCCCACCCAAACAATTTACTTCATATGGATATCAACTATTTTGTTGAATATGTAACTGTTGAATATATGTAGACCCCAGGATAAAATTTAGAACTTACCTGGGACTACATCAAACTTAATAAAAGACACAATCTTTTCTGCATCAAAAGACACAATCAAGAGAGTGAAAAGGCAACCTACAGAATGGAAGATACTATTTAAAAGTATATATCTGATAAGAGGTTTATATCCAGAATATATAAAGAGCTCCTACAACTCAACAACAACAAAGAAGAAAGAAAGAAAAAAAAGAACAAGCTAAATTACCTGACTTGAAAATGGGCAAGGGATAAAATAAAAAATAAAAAAATAAAATAAATAAAAAAATAAAAATGGGCAAGGGACTCGTATAAGTATTTGTCCAGAGATGACATAAAAATGGCCAACATGCATATGAAAGAGGCTCAGTATCATTAATTACTAGAGAAATGTAAATAAAAACAATGAGATAGCACCTCACACCCATTAGGATGGATAAAATAAAAAAAAAAAAAGAACGGAAAATAACACATTGGGAGGGTATGGCACCCTTGTACACCATCAGCATGAATATAAAATGATGCAGCCACTCTGGAAAACAGTATGGAGGATCCTCAAAAAATTAAAAATAGAACTGCCATATGATCCAGCAACCCCATTTCTGGGTATTTACCCAAAAGAATGGAAAGCAGAATCTTGAAGAGCTTGTTGCATACCCATGTTCTAGCAGTATTGTTCACAATAGCCAAAAGGTGGAAGTTACTCAAATGTCCATCGACAGATGAATGGATAAACACTGTGATATGTACATACAGTGCAATATTGTTCAGCCCGAGAAAGGAAGGAAATCCATGGATGAAACTTAAGGGCATTATGCTAAGTGAAATAAGCCAGTCACAAGACAAATACTGTATGAGCCCACTTACATGAAGTATGTAAAGTAGTCAAACCCTTAGAAGGAAGGGTGGTTGCTAGGGATTGGGGAAAGGGGAAATGAGGAGTTATTATTTCATAAGCATAGAGTTTCAGTTTTGGAGGATGAAAACGTTCTGGAGATCTGTTGCAGAACAATGTAAAGGTACTTAACACTACTGAGTTGTACACTTACAAATGGTTAAGATGATACATTTTATTTTATGTGTTTTAATCACAACTAAAAATAAAAAATATTTTTAATTTATGACTTATTATTTGCCTCTTTCCTTTTAAAAGTTGTGAATCCAACAAGAGCTTTTTAACTGATGCTTCTAGTTACTTGGGAGCCTTCATTCCTTCATTTGGCAATTGTCCATCACCACCAAATCTGCCAGATACAGTAAGAGGTATTATGGATAAAGAGATGAGGTGGGGATGGTCCTTGTCCATATAGAGCCGAAAGTCAAGTTGGAGGAAATAAACATAAACAATGAGTACAGGAATGTTTTTTCAGTTCCATGTGATCCATGGCTTCTGACCAGGACCCACCACCACCGATGCAGGGGCCTCCTGCCACATGAGCCTCCACGGCCATAGTAATAATAGTAATTCCTGGAGTGTGAGGACCTCTAAACCCGCAAACCCAGAGCCATAACAACAGAGAGAAAATATTAAAAAAATAATTAGATGTAATTATTAGTGGCATTGCTCTAAATTCTCCCTTCCCTCCTACCTCATGTTTCCCAGACCCAAGACCTATAGGGAAAAAAGGATATCACATATCACACAGATCAGAATCATATATACAAGCCCCATCTTGAGGTCAGAAGATATTGTTTCCCATGTGGACCTTAACTGAGTCTTTCTTAGGCCATTCTACCATTAGAAAAGGCCCAAGATTTCTAGGTGATCGGGTCCATGGTAAGATCAGTGATAGGACATTATTTATTACTTCTTTCTCTGTAAGGTAAGTTTCTTGGTCCAAAGCAATGTTGTGTGAGATTCCATGTTAACACCACGTGAAGTAGCCAGGACAGACCAAACAGTGGCCCCCACGGTGCTGGTGCTGATGTGTATCCGTGTAATGCAGGGGAGGCATGAGGGAGCACCGGGTGGTGAGTCTAGCTGGGGGACAGGAGAGCCTTCATAGAGAATATGGCACATGATGACCCTTCCAAGATAGTTGTGTCTCTCAGGTAGTCTAGGGGAGCAAGGTAGTTCTAGGCAGAAGGAACAGATGAGCAAAAAGCATGAAGACATCAAATGTCTAAAGCATTCAGAGAAACTCAAGTCATACATGTAGAGCGGTGACACGAGCAAAGGAGTTTGTCCTTGACCGCAAATCAGCTAAGTATCTACACCGATTCCTTTATCCTTCATCCCAGCAAGAGTTTCTCAATGAAAGAAGCCATCATTGATTTAAGTTCTGGTGCCAAGTCTTTATGGTAACAAGCAGTTTGCTGACTGGCTACTTCGAGTGGAACATCATAGTGGGAAATGCTGGAGGGTGGGCTGGGGTCACATCACAGAGGACTTTATGTGACATACTGAGGTATTTGGACTTGCTCTTTAAGTCTGAAGAGGAGTGAGACATGACCTTGACCATGCTGTTGAGAATGAATCTTAGGGCGCAGAGCTGTGAAGCCTGGGGGACTGGTGGGTCTGGAAACCAGATTAATCATATTAATCTGGTCCCCAAAACTCAGTTTTGTATTTCAGTGTTGGTTTGTGATCAATATAATGGAATGAGAAAATTAAAGGAGGTTTAGTCAGTTTTTCACAAAGCTAAATATTATTCACTTTTAAAGGACTTCTTTAGTTCAAAATTATGGGCCTCCCAACTTTTGTGGGGGTAAATTATCCATTCATCTATGCAATTATGGTGACAGTAAATTATAGGCTTTAAAAGTGTGCGTGTGTGTGTGTGCGTGTGTGTCCGTCCTAGCCTTCAAGTAAAGAACCAGCTGGCCTCTCTGGTTCTCCAGATGTCCTTCTGAGATTTGGGGGCAGGTCTGTGAAATCCATGAGTGGGAACTCCTAGTTGAGGCAGTGGGGAAAGAGTGGGAGGCACGTAAGAGGAGAGATGCAGGTGAAGTCTATAGGAAAACATGCTTGACCGTCCGGATCTTAACTACACTTTGTATGCATGTGACTCTCTTGCTGAATCTCAAATAATCAGATTTTTTTTTCACAACAACCTCAAGAATACCTCCTTTGGATCAATTGTATTATAAACACATTTTATAAATACATAATACATCTTCACGTTTATCCCCTTATTCCATTCTTAGAAAATCATGTCTTGTTTTATATTGACAACCATAGTCCTCATGTAAAACTCCTTCTTGAACAATCGTTGGACAGTAAGATGAGTGTGGGATTCCTCAGCACCTGACCTGCTGAAACCTTCTTTCCTAAGAGGAAAGAAGATGGGTCAGGTTCTGCTTCTCCCTGGTGCTGCCCTTCTGGAACATCAAAACAAACTTCTTCCAAGCTGCCATTCTGGAGATCCTATTACCTTTATCTTAACACAGACCAGAGCTGGTTTTGTCAAATTGACACCAGGAGCAAATGCCTGGAGGAAGCAGGGTGCTATAGTTTCATTTTTCTTCATACTCATATTTGACTTCCCAGCAGCCTCTGATCTACAAAATCAAAATGAACTATAACAGAGTTTCATGAATCTGGTCTAGTCATTCATTGCCTGTGGAGGAGCAGCCTTCGATAACAGATCTCATCATCAATATTGTGCTGTGAGTTCTTCGTTCCTATTTCGTATCTCCTCCTGTTACCACCCTCCCCCTCGTACACTCACTCTCCTCACCCGGATGAGAGGAGAACCTTCATTTCCTTCACTGAGATTTTGGAGATAGTATCCTGCTCCTAAATGGAATCAATTTCGACATGTAATCTTTGAAAATTTTCAAGGGAAACAAAGTATTCTTGGGAATATTTGGTCTTTCTCCTAAGATGTATTTCCCTCAGGTTGTCTGCTTTCTTTCAATGTGCATTGACTCTGGGGTGACCTTTGGACCCTGCTGGGATTAGAGAGAGGGTCATATTCTCCCAGTGCTACATATTATGTAGCTTGGAGGCCCTGAGTTTGTTCTGCTCACGAGATTTTCATTAGAAATGCCAGTGTTCCTTTTTCTACCATTTCTTCTGTGATCTCTCTGGTGTATCATTAAGGGCTTTTCTGTGTAGGGTAGGGAATATTAATTAGAAGAGCATCCTGTTTCACTTGCCTCATTATGTAGAGGGAATAATACTCAAAGTGTCACTCCAAATTATAGAAGCTAATATTGCTCGTTGTCTATATTTTTTATCAATAAATCATGTGCTTGCTTCCTACTACTGTCATTCAGGGTTTGTTCTGTGTTACTCTTGTAGCAGCCCGTAGCTTCTTGAGAGGAAGGACCACCCATTTTCTGCTCCTCTCATAGCTACCAAAACAACTGTTGCCTAGTAGGGACGCAGTCAGTGTTTCTTGCATTAAATTTAATTATGGTAGAGCTATAACGCAGCACATGGCTAGGCTTCCCTCTGATACTAACATGTATGAGGGTTAAATATTAGGGATCCTTGGTGTTCTAACCTCATTCCTTTTCTTAACTCTGCATAATTTCTTTTGATTTAATCCACTCCCATGGCCCTAACTGCCAAGATGTGGGATAATGATTTTTAAATGATCTTTAGTCCAGCTGATGCCCTGAAGCTTCATATCCATCTTACTTTGTTGTCTTCCAAACACGATGGAAACAATATATCCAGCACCCTCCCTCTGATTATTCCCTCTGATGGTGGACCTTAGCACCATCTAAAGGGCCATCTTTTTTATTCTTCTATTCCTTTCTACACATATTTATACAATAGACCTTTATTGAGCACTGTGTAAATTGCAATACCCAGCAGAAATGCAGCCATCATAAGCTACATTGTTCCTACCTGGAAAATGCTGCAATCAGAGAAGGTAAGGGATATGTACAAACAGCCCATGCCAGTACATGAAATATAACCTGTTACTGATCATGGCAGTTCAGAGTCAGTTACCAACATCCAGTCCTTCTTATATCCTATTTCCTGCAGGCGCATAAATCTTAAGTAACCTTCTTTGATATATTCACATGTATTCCAAACAATGGTTCATCGGTTTATATATAGTCATTACCAAAGTTTCATTTTGTTTGCCTTTCATTGTCTCTCCCACTTGGTTTTCAGATGGTGGTGGTACACCTTACAATGTCAGCATTATTATTATTACTGCTTCCTCTTCAGCGTGCTCTTCATCAGTTCCCCAGTCCTATTAATCTGATCCTTTCTCCTTAATATCCCTTATGTTTGGCCTTACATGCTTAATATCATACCTAAAATATTTAACTGGGTTCTTTCTCTGTCTTCATTGTGAACCTGGCCGGGCAATATAAGCCTACACTATTGCCAAAGGAGACTTTTTTTAATTTAATTCCAGTATAGTTATCATACAGTGTTACATTAATTTCAGGTGTACAATATAGTGATTCAAGAATTCCATATATCACCCGCTGCTGATCACGACAAGTGCACTCCTTAATCCCTGTCACCTATTTAACTTACCTCCCTACCCACCTCCCCTCTGGTAACCATCAGTTCTCTATAGTTAAGAGTCTGTTTCTTGGTTTGTCTCTCTCTCTTTTTCCCCCTTTGCTCATTTGTTTTGTTTCTTAAATTCACGTGTGAGTGAAATCGTATGGTGTCTTTCTCTGACTGACTTACTGCACTTGGCATTACACTCTCTAACTCCATCCATGTTGTTGCAAATGGTAAGGTTTCATTATTTTTTACGGCTGAATAATATTCCTTTTATATATATATATACCACCTCTTCTTTATCCATTCATTAATCAGTGGACACTTGGGTGGCTTCCATATCTTGGCTATTGTAAGTAATGCTGTTATAAACATTGGGGTGCATGTATCCCTTCGAATTAGTGGTTTTTTTTGTTTTTTTGTTTTGTTTTTTTTTTTGTAAATAGCCAGTAGTGCGATTATTGGAACACAGGGTAGCTCTATTTTTCGGTGTTTGAGGAACCTCCCTACTCTTTTCCATAGTGGCTGCACCAGTTTGGATTCCCACCAACAGTGTAAGAAGGTTCCTTCTTCTCCACATCATCCTCAACACCTGTTGTTTCCTGTGTTGTTGATTTTAGCCATTCTGACAGGTGTGAGGTGATAGCTCATTGTAGTTTTGATTTGCATTTCCCTGATGATGAGTGGATGTTGAGCATCTTTTCATGTGTCTGTTGGCCATCTGTGTGTCTTCTTTGGAGAAGTGTCTGTTCGTGTCCTTAGCCCATTTTTAATTGGACTATTTGTTTCTGGGGTGTTGAGTTGTGTAAGTTCTTTATATATTTTGGATACTAACTCTTTATTGGATATGCCATTTGCAAATATCTCCTCCCATTCCATAGGTTGCCTTTTAGTTTTGTTGACTGTTTTCTTTGCTGTGCAGAAAATACATTTTTTACTACTAACTATTCCAGAGATATAGGGCTAATATGGTAAAAGGACTAATCTGAATTCAACAATTTTAAAGGATAGATACTACCCTCTTTTGTCTTTGCCCAACAGTTTCTTGGAGAAGATAAAATGATTCACACATTTTCAATGGGGACAAATTTGGATCATAAGTTAGTAAACATAAGGAAAGTCAATTATATGTATAGGTGTTGAAGGTATGATTTTGGCGTACAGAAAAGCTTCCCCACCCCTGCTCCCATCCAAGTAGCTCACAGATGCCTTCGGCACTCTCTACGATTCCTTTCATTGGCTGCTATTATGGACTCATCTTCAGGGGCATACTGGAGAAGGTTAATACATTTAGGCACTAACACCTGAAGGAAAGGTGCATAGCCAAGTTGGCACTCCTTTGAGTGCCTAGGTCAGGGCATGCAAGCGTGGATCCAAGCAGAGAGCATTTCTTTTCGGGGCTAGCGTGAGGGCTCAGGAAACAAACATCATCTCCTTTATGATAAAGGCAGGCTCTAAAATTGCATGAGTAAAGATGAGATCCTTTGACAAATAGCTCTTTCAAGACCCTTCTTAAATGTTTTTCCTAAAAAGTCACCCCTTGGGGCTCTCAGTGGTGCAGATCATATACCTCATACGATTGAGAGATGACTGAGGTTTAAATGTATAGGCATATTCTGAGGACCCAAAATAAAACTTTCCAAAGCACCCCCAGATCAGTGATTCTTAGATAGGGACCAAGACTGGGGTGGTGTGGAGCACAGGGGGAAGTTGGGGGAAGCCACATGCATGCGCCCCACCATCCTGAGAATCACTGTCTATATTTTGGCAGTGACGTGTACATACAAAGAAAATGAAGACTGGGGAACATGGTTGAGAACTGTGATCTAGATTAAGGTCCATTTGCTTCATTTACAGAGAAGGAATCAGGTCCCAGTGTATTACAGAATTGGCTTTTCCTACCACACCAGGCATCCCTCCAGACCTCATTTTATACCCCAAGACTTCTACATTACAAAGTGCTTTTTGGCATGCAAGGCCCATCTTTTTTTTTTTTTTTTTTTTTTTTTTTTAAGTAACTAAGAGTCTTCTGATGGGTTTCCTGACAGACCCACTGTATGATGAGAAAAGAAAATGTGAACAATGAAGAATAAGTAGGAGTACTTCTCAAAGTGATGTGCAAATACTGAGTAGTTAAATTGTACTGGAATGATTTAATGCAGTTTGGTAACATTGTCTTAAATAGTATACATTTCCTTAGGCCATGGGATTCAGAGTTGACTCTCAATGCTTGTAATTTTTCTACGAACAAGATGAGATCATTCAATGTAATTTTGGGAGAAAGTACTGTATATTTTATAGAAAGCTTAGGAATTAGGGGCACCTGGGTGGCTCAGTCGTTAAGCATCTGCCTTTGGCTCAGGTCATGATCCGGGGGTCCTGGGATCGAGCCCCGCGTTGGGCTCCCTGCTCTGCAGGAAGCCTGTTTCTCCCTCTCCCACTCCCCCTGCTTGTGTTCCCTCTCTCGCTCTCTCTGTCAAATATAAAAATAAAATCTTTGGAAAAAAAAAAAAGAAAGCTTAGGAATTAATTCAGAAACACCTTACAGTTCTGGCATTGTCCACATAGTCCCAGTTCTTTCTAATCCCTTCTTCTCTGGGTAATTTATGCATGGGTCAAGAGGTCAACCTGGGCTGTCTCTGGTTCAATATTTGTATTTTGTAAAATGACATTCAGTATTTGTGTTTTTCCGAATAGAGCCTGTGTTCCCTTCAGAGACTCATGCAAAGTGCTTCATCGCGTGAAGGACCTCGCTGTTTGATTTCACTCGACTGCTTTTCATTTACGTTACACACTGACAAAGTCATGAGCCAAAACTGTCACTCTCTGAGGGTAGAAACTGCCACGCTTCACAAAGGCAAGAAGTAATTTTCCTGTAATCACAAGATGACTCAGGTTAGTACCTTTATAACTCTTACAGCAATTCAAATAACATGAGGGTGTTGGGGCACTGGGCAAACCTCATTAGTCCCAATCGCTGTAATTTTAAATTATGATAATGTGATATAAAGTAAGTTGGAGTTTATTTTTGTACAAGGCAGTAAAAAGAATTTGAAAATAGTTGTATAGGGTAAGTGAAAATTACAAGAATGTACTTAGTATTTTTTAGAGAACAAAATGCTTTTCTAGTAAAGAGCATTGTTAAATGATAGCTGTTATCCTACAAAAGTTTGCAGTATCATCTGGACTTGAAAATAACATGTAGATGTTAAGTTTGAAGGATCATAGATTAAAAGGCAAAAAAACCAAAAACCTAGGTATTTTATAATTAAGTCTTTGAACTATCATGACCAACTTGTATTGTTATGTTAGAATTGCAATTTGAGTAGGTCTTTAAAATTTAAAGCAGAGTTTTATGTTCTCTTTTTTAATATTGTGTCTTCTGTGGCATTTATAATGGGAGAACAATTTACAATGCTTATATTTGCTTTTAGTTACAAAAATATGACTTCTGCATGCCTAGGGTCCATGTGTGAAACAGCCTCTGCCAGGGCAGGAAATCATGAAATAGAAAACACAACTGGGAAAAAGCTCAGTCCTAGCCCTGTTTCCTGTTGGTCCCCAGCAGGGCATTTATGATTTCTGACCAAAGACTTGAGGACCAGTTTGTCTGGAGTAAAGTTCTGTTGTCCTGCAGAAGGAGCTAAGGAAAGGGCTCATTGATGCCTTGGTTCTATGGTTAAATATTGAGTGACTGCTCTGTGTTCAGCACTATCCTAAGACAAAGAAAGGTCCTAGTCCAGTTCCTGCCCTCCAGGAGCTTCTAGTCTCATTAGGCACATACACAAAGTTGAGAATTCAAGATGGGATCAGGAGAAATGTCCCAAGAGTGATAGAGATAATAAATATGCCGAACACAGAAAGAGTGGGAAGGCTGGTTGATATCTACGGCTCTCCGTGAAGTCTTTATGGAGGAGGACAAAGCTTGCTAGACTTCGAAGGCCAGGTGAGATTTTGGAAGGGGAAGGTGATAGAGCATTTCAGGTGACAGAGGACAGTCCATTGGCTTTAGTGAAGCCCTGAATGAGGAGCTGTACGAGACCCACTCAGGGAAGGGTGAGGAGAGGTCTTCAGGTGGAAGCTGAGAATTTGAGATATGGTGGCTCCAGGATAGAAGTCTGGGAAGACAGACTGGGACCAGGTTGTGGAGGGCTTTGAATGCCAGGCTGAGGAGTACAAGCTTCTTCCCACAGAGAATAGAGACCCCTGAAGGGCTTTCAACCCTATTAAATGGCCCTTATCCATTATCTGGAAAATTATCCAGAATTGACATGAAACAGAGATTCTAAATTGCTTTTCTTGGGTTCCTGGAGGGAAAATGACAAGTTGCAGCCTTCAAGCCAGGAGTAACACGTATACTGTGTGGTCCCTGCAGTCACTTTTTACCACGGAAATGTACAGTGTCTCCAGCAAGCCATGATTAAAGGAGGAGGGGTGGTGCAAACTCCTGGCCTTACGGATATGAGATGTGGGGAGTGGGAGGAAGGCAAGGGGGACAGAGAGACTGGAAGGCTGCAGAAGCAGCTCAGACACTAGGTTGTGGCAGTGCAAAAAGAAAGGCGGAGAGACAGCAAAGATGGCGGTGGAAGTACCACAACTCTGATCTCTTAGGCTAGCGCTGGTTCCCACATGATGCTGCCATCCCAGCATGCTCTAGTGCCACTGGGCTCCAACGAGGGTCCTTTCGTCTATTTGTGGCAAGTCCTGTTGGGGAACTGTGGCAGCCACAGTGCGACTCGTCCACCGTGGCACCCCCTGAGGTGAGTGCCGTGGTTGCGAAGACCCATCCAAGTCTGTAATAAAGTCCGTTGGCAGCAAACATCAAAACAGACTCTTCGTCGGGCATGAAGGACGGAGTTGTTGGGAGTGTACTAAGGAGCTGACAGAAGAGCTATGAACCAAACCTCAGGAAAGGCAACACTTGGAAGAAACCTGGGGATCTTTCCTTTAGGGTTGTGCCATTAGTGACTGGGTTCCAACTACCTCTTACCAGTTTCCCAGGGGAGAGAGACTGTCCTCGATTGGATCATGTGCCCACCCCTTGGCCTACGTGACTAGCAGGCCCCAGCATCACTTGGAGTCTGAGACAGGGGCAGTTCCTCAAAGGAAGAGCGGATAAGCAGAAATTTTAAAAAAGTATTTAATCTCTGGGGCGCTTGGGTGGCGCAGTCATTTAAGCATCTGACTCATGATTTCAGCTGAGGTCACGATGTCAGGGACCTGGGATCAAGCCCTATGTGGGACTCCATGCTGAGGAGGGAGTCTGCTTGGGATTCTCTCTTTCCCTCCCCGTCCCCCACACGCACACGCTCTCTCACAAATAAATAAATAAATAGTATTTAATTTCTAAAATGTCTGGGAATACAGATAATGGTCATAAGTGTATGGCCTTAGGCTTGGGGAGAGATCAGATATTTTGCAGAATCTCAGGTTTCCAAAATAATTTTTTCACAACTACCTTTGGCAGACCCTCTTCTCTTTCAAACTAAAGTCTTATGGTTTAAAACAAACAAACAGATATGAACCAGAAATTACCCCCAGCAATACCTTCATGCCTTCATGCTTTGGGGTCCACACATTAGTGTCTTTTCTCCCTCCCTCTCTCCTTCCGTTCCTTTTGTAGCAGTCAGATCTTCAAACACATCGGGTGACCTGAAGTGATTTATTTGATTTCTATGCCTTAGCTGTGATAGAATTTCTAAGTTTGCTACTCTCCCTGAAAGGCAGGTTAATAGGGCTTAAAAAAAAAAAAAAAAAAAGATTTATTTATTTGAGAGAGAGAGAGAGCACGAGCACAAGCAGGAGGGCAGAGAGAGAGAGAGAATCTCAAGCAGATTCTGCACTGAGTGCAGAGCCAAATGTGGGACTCGATCTCATGACCCTGAGATCACAACCCTGAGATCACAACCTGAGCCAAAACCAAGATTTGGTTGCTTAACCGACTGCGCCACCCAGGCGCCCCCAAAGGGCTTTAAGAAACACAGTGGCTTACCCAGCTTTGGTCAGTCTTTGAATAGATACTTCTTATAAATGCAATTTAATTGAGTTCTAAGGTGATGATCCCAATTTCTCATGCATTCATTTGGAGATGTGCTATTTTACATACAAGCAGGGCTCACAGACAATTTCCTTTTTAACAATTTCCAATTTCACTGGAAATGAACATAATACATTAAACTCCAGCATACTACAATTCTAGACTTCTAGAGCAAGAGTTTTTAGGCTTTTTGGCATTATTTTGAATTTTAATTTTTTAATACAAAAGTTCAAGCGAATCTCTCTTGTAGTTACAAGTTGTTAGAGTCTGATTTCCATTAATGATTGATTAATAGTAGTACATTCTATGAACAATGAAATTAGAATGTAAATATCTAGTTCTGAGCCCTAATTGGAATAGATATAAAATTAATAAAAACATAAAATTATATATTTTATCTCTTCTTTCTTATTTTTATCCCTATGAAATTGGGACTCTTAGATCTTTATCTACTTTTCCCACTTCCCATGTCTTGCTTCTTTTGCATTGACATATAAGAAGCACGTGATAATCATTCAATATATATTTGTTTTCCTTTTTCTTCTCCTTTTCTCTTCCCCTAGTGCCTTTCCCCTTTTCTTTATCATTCCATTTTACACCTTTAAAAAGAAAAACTGTAGGGACACCTAGGTGGCTCAGTCGGTTAAGCATCTGACTCTTGATTTCAGCTCAGGTCATGATCACAGGGTCATGGGATCGAGCCCTGCGTCAGGCTCCATGCTCAGCGTGGAGTCTGCTTGTCCCTCTCCCTCTGCTCCTCCCCCTGCTGTCTCTCTCTCTCAAATAATTAAGTAAATCTTAAAAAGAAAAGAAAAACTGTATTGGCACATATTTTTGGCTCCTTCTTTGTTTTTTGGGGAGCCCTCTTTCTTCTATTACATCTGTGTTGTTCAGGTGATTAACTGCCCTATTAATTAGGCTCCAAATTGCTGTTTCCTTGGTTCTATGGCTTATAAATATTGTGAAATCATTCCGAAAGTTTTTATTCTCCCATAAACTCAGCAGGTTTTTCCAGTAAGTGCTCTTGTAGAGAGCCACATAAACAGCTGACTAAACATTCCAGCTGATCAACCTAGCAGTAATAAATCAGGAAATTTCATTTTGTCCAATCATTTCTAACAAGGCACTGAAGTGTCTGAGAATTGTCTTAATGAGTAACAGTAACGATAGAACAACGAGGTAGTGAGAGAATGATGGTAAGAATTGGATCCACATGCTGTTAGAAAGCTAAGGATAAGGCAGCATCTCTCCTGGATTCTTTACATAATTTCTGTTCCCATCCATTTACTGAGATCCATAATCCTCATATATCATTGTAGCTGTGCTACTTGGAGGCCGGAGCTAACATAATTCATCCTTAATTTCACATTGGATATTTAGGTAAAGCTATTCAGTATTTAATAAACACATGAATCTAGGGTCGGTAAAATGAGTTTCTTTTCTTGCAGCAGACCAATTAGACACTGCCCTGATAGGACATCTTTACTGAGAGCAAATGGACTTTATTCTTCACTGGTTACTGGATAATCTGGCATGAGACATTATCTTATTTAAATTAGTAAGAAATCCTCAGTTAATTTCCCTAGACCATGTCCTTAAGGGTTATTTGTGAATCAGAATTGTCAAGTGTGTGGTTGTTGAAGTCACAGTGGTTGGGTCCACATCCCAAGCATTGGGTTTATCTCTATTTGTTCAGGTCGTTTTTATGTTCTTTAAAAAGTCTTATAGTTCTATTCCAAGAAAAAAGAGGAGAGGAAATCCTCAGTTAAATTTCATCTGAGCTAAAAACTCTCTCAACAGTTTCTGTATATATTATTACATAATCTAATTTCATGGGAATATTGCATCAACATGGTACCCTAACTCATCTTTGACCCTAGTGATCTCCAGTTTCTAGGTGTCCCCTAGAAGTCACTAAATGAATGACATTCATTCATCCTGGCAATGGCAGGACATGGCTGAGAAAGGATATTCTGCTCAGCTTTGAGTTTTAAAAATCCTTTAAGTTCATAGTAAGACAATTGTCTGAAAGTGAAAGGATTTTCTTACATTGAAATATATAGGGAAGTATATATGTGTACACTTAGATGAATTTTCACAAAATAAGCACACTTGTGTAACCAGAACCCAGATCAAGAAATAGAATATTACCGGGGCGCCTGGGTGGCTCAGTCATTAAGTGTCTGCCTTCGGCTCAGGTCATGGTCCCAGGGTCCTGGGATCGAGCCCCACATCGGGCTCCCTGCTCCGCGGGAAGCCTGCTTCTCCCTTTCCCACTCCCCCGCTTGTGTTCCCTCTCTCGCTGTGTCTCTCTCTGTCAAATAAATAAAATCTTTAAAAAAAAAAAAAAAAAAGAAATAGAATATTACACACACCCCAGGACAGTGCCCCCCCCCCCGCTCCTTTGCAATTCCTACACCCCGAGGTAGCCATGATTCCACTTCTAATGGCATAGATTTACCTGTTTTTGCACTTTACATAAATGGAATCCTATACTCTGTATTCTTTTGTGTCTTTCTCTTTTCACATTATATTTAGGAGACTGAGCCATCTCATTGCATATAGTCGCCGACTTTTGATTCTTATTACTCTATAGTATTTCGTTGTATGAATCCACGGCAATTTCTTTGATTCTTCTATTGATGACAGACATAATGCATGGCTTCCAGGTTTGTGCTGTTTTGCAGAATGCTACTGTGGAAATTCTAGACTGTCTTTTGGTGAATTTATGTGAGCATTTCTTTTGGATACATATACACATACATAAAGAGCAGAATTTCTGGGCCACAGGATATGCATATGTTTGGCTTTAGTTGTCACTTGCCAAAAGTCTTCCAAACAGGCTGATGCAATTTACACTTCTACTAGCAGCATATTCTAATTCTGGCAGCTCCATGTTCTCACCAACACCTGGTATCTTCTGTCTTTTTCCTGTTAGCTGTTCTCTCACGTGGGTGGTGGCATCACACTGTGGTTTTAATCTGCAGTTGCCTGATATGAATGAAGATGGGCACCTTTTCATGTGTTTCCTGTTCATCTCCTGCCCACGGTGAAGTTCTGTGGGTTTTTTGCCCATTTTTATATTGGGCTATTTGTCTCTTGCTTAATGATATAGAAGAATTCTTTATATTCTGGATACAAACCCTTAGTAAGATGTATGTACTGTGACTATCTTTTTACATCCTATGGGTTGAATTTTCACTCTCCTACTGATGTCTTAATTTAATTTTTTTATTTTTAAAGATTTTATTTATGTATTTATTTGAGAGAATGAGAGAGAGAGGAGTGTAAGCAGGGGGGTGGGGGAGGGAGGTGACGGGAGGGGTAGAAGGAGAGGGAGAGAGAGAATCTTAAGCAGGATCTACACCCAGCACAGAGCCTGATGCAGGGCTCGATCTCGTGACCCTGACATCATGACCTGAGCCAAAACCACAAGTCAGATGCTTAACCGACTGAGCCACCCAGGTGCCCTGTGATGTCTTAATTTTAATATAGTCTAATTTACTTATTTGCCCTTTTATGGTTAGTTCTTTCTAGGACCTGTTGAAGAAATCCTAACCAACCTCAAGGTTATATAGAAGCTGTCTTTTTCCCTCTAAAAGCTCTATTGTTTTACCTCATAGCAAGAGAGTTTAATTTAGAAATGTCATTGGTAGGTAGGTACCTGGAGACAGAATTAAATAAGAAAACAAATGAGTATGTTTTCCATTGAGCCAAAACGGGGAGGACTGACTGTAGAGAGAATAATGGTGCAGAAAGAAACTCAGGATAAAATATAACAGAAGTTCCCATCACAAACAAAAGACAAATCCCTCCTGGTGACTGGGCCATGAGCTTCGAGCCTATTATCCCAGTTTCTGAGCTGCCTTTCTAGGACTGGTTATGAAAGGAACTGTCCTGAGAATATGCAGCTATGGTGACTTCTCCCTGGGGACAAGGAGCCACTCCAGGGGACAAAACAAGGCCTCTCAGAGTTCTCTGTGTTCTCTGTGGGTCAAGTTCAGTGTCTCATCTCCTTGATGAGATACTAGGAAAATCTTTTCTTGGGAAACCTTTTCAGCTCCTCTGAATGTTTTTACTATTTATACATGTGTGTGGTAGGCATAGTTTTACAATGATCATTAAAAGTAATTCATTTTTTTATACTCATTTCAAATTTCAAAGTTGCATTTGAAATTGTGGGTGTTGGGCATGTCTCAGCGTGCACCCATCTATCCCTGTTTCTTTGTCCAGAAACACAGCATTAAGAAAGACTGAAAGGTGAGAGGGATGGCTCACAGAGGGACATAAGGAAACTTCGCAGGTGATGGCTACATTCTTTAATTGTCTTGTGGTTCCCCGCGTGCATATGTATAAACCTTATCAAATTGTGCACATTACAAATGTGCAGTTTGTTATACATCAGTTATACCTAAACTGTTAAAACTAAAATAATTTAAAAATATGGTTTATTTGCCTGGAGTTTCATTTTTCATTTATTCATTAAACATGGTTAGACCTGTTTAAGACCAGTGCTAGATACCATGGGCTCACCAAAGATGTATATTTAATGTTGCTTCTTCAGAGTTCAGAATCTGGTAGAATTACTTAAGTTATTATAATACTTTGTAGACTATGAAACATTTCAGGTCCTGTGGAATTTAGGGATGAAGGAAATTACATGTATTTGAGAAGTTTGGAGAAAACCACAGGCAAAAGTCACTTCTTGGCTCACAATATTAAGTTTTAAAAGATGGGATACAGTACTGTATTCAGTTTTCTTCCCAATTTTGTTACATCTGTAGTAAAAAGGATAATGTTAATATTTATGAAGGAAAAAATTTAGACACACTCACATAGTAACAGGGTAGCTTCCAATAGAATATAACTGATAGTTTTTACTTTTTCATTACCTATTCCACATTTCTCAGGTGAGCTGTTTATTCCTTTTGGCTTAAAACCCCCATGCTGTCTGTGCATCAGGGAGCTACGCTGCTGCTTCCATGATTTTGCAGAGACATGGAAAACAGTACTGGAGCTACATGCTGGCTCCTAAAGCTTCTGCCCAGACATAATTCCCGTCTTTTCTGATCATATTTAATGGTCACAATCCAGGCTTTGCCTGAATGAAGTTGGGTGGAGAAGTGTTATCCTAATCACATGCTCAGAACAGGACAACCAAGTATTTGTGACTTCTTACTGAGGACCCAGTTGCTAGAAGAATTGCTGATATCCTTCTTTTTGTTCCTCTCTCCCTGGGAAACACATCAAGCCACTGACCTCTCCTGTTAGTTTCCTATCACTTTCTCTCCTCGCTTCCATTTTCCAAGGAATATAGGCTAGCCATAGAACAAAACCCAAAGTTCTTAGTATAAGAAGTAAGGCTGGATTAGAGAGGACTCTTGTGGCGGTCAGGTCAGAAACCCAACAAGTGTAAGTACAAAGGGGAACTGACGGACTCCGAGGTGGGTAGGATAAGGAGTAGCCCCCAGAACTGCAAGAACCAAAGTCTCAGGGAGTAGAACCAGGACTTTATGCTTCCCATGTTTCTTCTCTCTGCGGTTGTCTCTCATCTGTTTGCTTTGCCTGACGTCATTCTCTTCTACCTGAAGACAGCTCTTTTCCATGTGGGGGAAACATAGTCACTGGCAGCCTGACCTTCACATCTCTCTAGCTCTGTGATGCCAGGGACAAGACCACTGGTTCTTTTTTTTTTTTTAATTTTTAAAAAATTTTTATTTATTTATTTTGAGAGAGAGAGAGAGTGTGTGTGTGTGTGAGTGAGGTGGAGCAGGGAGGGGCAGAGGAAGAGAGAGAAGCTTTCTTTTTTAAAGATTTTATTTATTTGACAGAGACAGCGAGAGGGGGAACACAAGCAGGGGGAGTGGGAGAGGGAGAAGCAGGCTTCCCACCGAGCAGGAAGCCTGATGCGGGGCTCTATCCCAGGACCCTGGGATCATGACCTGAGCTGAAGGCAGATGCTTAACGACTAAGCCACCCAGGTGCCCCAGAGAGAGAATCTTAAGTAGGCTTCACACTGGGGGCTCGATCTCCAGACCCTGAGATCATGACCTGAGCTGAAATCAAGAGCTGGATGCTTAACCGATGGAGTCGCCCAGGTGCCCCAAGGCCACTGGTTCTTTAGTTCCACACAGAGATCTCTCCAGGAAGGACTCTAATTGGCTCACCTGGTATCACCTGCCCACCTTGGACCAATGATTGTATCCGGAATACGATACCATGATTGGCCAGGCCTGGGTCACATGCCCCTCCAGGGAGGACAAGATACAAATTATCAGAACAAGGGGGATAGTGAACTTGGTGGGACAAATAAAAACAATAGCTATTCTAGTCTAATTAGAATTAGATATGCCTAGGGCGATCTTTTAAAATTGTAAGTCCAATCATGTTACCCACCCCCCCAACCCATCTACCAACTGAAAACTACTTTCTACTTTCAATTGCACTTAAAGTAAAACCCAAATTAGTTCTTTGAATTTTCAGTGCACTACTTCTTCTGACTTCTCCTTACCTTCCAGATTATTTTACCTTCTCTCATGACTCACCAACAAGGCATCAGCTAGCTACAAGGGCCTAGAATTTGACAGCACACAGGTTAAGAAGTCTGGCTAAACCAAACCCCATCTCCCTAGCCTCACCTTGAACCCTGTGCTCTTATTTTAGTACTAATCTCACTAGGTTAATCACATTACCTAATTCACAAGGAATTTACCTATATGTATAACATTCATCTGGAAAATATTGCAGGAAATTTAACTCCAGTGTTAAAAATGTCACATCGGAGGGGCGCCTGGGTGGCTCAGTCGTTAAGCGTCTGCCTTCAGCTCAGGTCATGATCCCAGGGTCCTGGGATCGAGCCCCACATCAGGCTCCATGCTCCGCAGGAAGCCTGCTTCTCCCTCTCTCACTCCCACTGCTTGTGCTCCCTCTCTCACTGTGTCTGTCTCTGTCAAATAAATAAATAAAATCTTTAAAAAAAAAAAAAATGTCACATCGGAGAGCCCCAACTCTACAAATCAGGTTCACAGTCAGCTCTTTATTCTGCAGTATATAATCTTAACTTAAAATGCAATAAAAACAAAGTGGATTTCTGTTGTTCACACACTTTAAAATAGGTCTTTGTTTACAGTAGAGGCCAAGCAATTTGGGAGAGGACTTAGAGGAAGGTCTGCAAGGGGTACTGTTCAGATACTACAAATTCTGAGCTTGTAGTTGGAGCCAGATTGAAGATAATCGAGTTTATGCTGATTGCCACTTGACATGTGCAAGTACAAGAAAGTAAAATGTATTTGTTCTAGGGTTCCTCAAAATTGCATTGCCTGATTTGATTCCTTGAGGGGGAAAAAGTGTTAAAGAGACTTAAGTCTACGGAGATTTTGATTAAAAAGAAAAGCACTGGGCGTTTGGGCTTTTCTGGTGTGTAGGAAGTTACAGGCAGCCATCTGTTTACTTTGTAAATTCCAGTTGAGGGTGCAACATAAGCTGTTTCAGTTTGGGTGGAAGTTTTGTCAGACCTCACAAATGAGATTTGTACTCTGTTAGGAGTTTGCCAGATTTTTTTGCAGGGGCTGTGGGCAGGTCCATGGTAATTAAGGAGAGTCTACTGCTAATTTGTTTTCTTAAGAGTAAATCCTGAGAAGCTCTTCCTTGCAATAGAAGGAATGATGGAATTAGAATATCATCATTTGGTGATGATTATGGTACTAACTGTTTTGGGCAAGAATCACCCATGGGTAGGACGCTGAAACTGGCTGATGAGACTCTGAAAAACAGGATATTTATGTAGTCTCAAAGTATCTCTCCACAAGATATTTCTTAAATGCAAAGGGGAGTAAGAAGGGAAGGTACTTTGTAGTTCCTAATGAGACACCATCTTATTCAAGTGCTTCCTACTTCCCAGGGTGGGGGTGTAAGAGGATGGAGGGTGGGGAGCGGGATGCAGGGGCCGTCTAGAGACTGGGCCCTTCTCCTGTCGCTCTCTCATCTGCAAGCTTGTGAGTGTAGGTTCCTTTCTTCCCACATGCCCCATGGTCACTCCCTCTTCTCCCAAAGCCAATGCCACCTTCTGTGGTCATGGTTAGATTCCATTCCGGTTATGTTTGTTTGTTCCTTTATTGACGGTCTGCTGTGTGCAAACTCCAGGGGATTCAGCATTAAATAAGACAAGCCCTTGACCTCTAGGATTTTCCAGCCAGCACTAGAGGAAAATATCAAATAAACTATTATAGCCCTTTGTATGTGTAGAGGTATGCATGGGATGCACAGGCGTACAAAGGGCAGCACCAAACTAGCTGATGCGCACCAGTACGGCTCTCAAATGATTGAAAATACTTTGATATTGATTGGTAAAAAGCCACAAGCTGAGCCCCTGGCCACTTCCCTGGGATACTCTTCACTCACATGCCTCAAGAGAATAATTAAAAGATTAAACCCAACACAGCAGAGGCCTCTAAGACTGCTCTTACATTTTTCCACTCCTGATTGCCTAATCCTGCATGAAAGGTCAGACAAGGCTTTTCTGGAAGAGGCGATGAGCGTGTCAACAATGAATGGAAGTTAGCCAGGTAAAGCACAGCATCTGTTCAGGCCCCTGGATCAGGGAGAGAATGTGTCGCATCTGAGAAACCATGGTTCACTGAGTAATACAGCTCATCTGATGCTGGGGAAGGGTGGTGAGAAATGGCTTCAAGAGGTAAGTTAAGGCCAGATCAGAAAGAGCCTTGGAAGCCCCACTAAGACACCTGAACTTGATTGAACAAGGTATAAAATGCCTCTGAAGAAGTCTGAGATGGAAAGCAACACAACTGGATTTATGTTTTAGAAAAATAGTTGTGGCATAAGTGAAGGAAAGGGGTTGAGAGGGGCAAAAGACAAAAACAAACAAAAAACCTGTTAACAGACTGGAAGTAATTCAGGCAGGAGATGAGCACCTTTTCTAAAGCAGAATTAGTATGGAAATAGAGAAATGGTTGGAATCCAAAAACATTAAACCTGACTTTTTCCCTATGTGACTACAATAAATTTCAAAGACCTGTAAAAAAAAAAAAAAAAAAAAAAAGGTAGATTCAATAGGGCTTTGTGATTGGATTGGAGTGATGAGCTACCTGTTATAAAATTTTAAAAATGTATTTAGCATTAGATAATTTTATCCAGAATGAACCATTTGGTAAGCCTTTTATATATGCTTCCAAAATGAAGAATTGATCTTGCACAGGAACGTAGGGTGGCTGGCTCGTTTCCAAACCATTATTTTCCGAAGATCTGCAGGTAAAAACTATGCATTTGCTAGCCTTTGGACAATTATGGTGGGGTCACACTGCAGGTTTTGTCCTTCGCAGTGCAAAAGAGAGTGTAAGGACAGTACAACCTTGACGGTTGTAGGTCCCCGATTTTAGGAAATCCGCATCCTCCATCAGTTATCTCTGGTGCGTACTCTGACCTGCATTTCTTGGGGTGGCCCCATTCCCAGGATGGATCATGAAGCTGCCCAGCTGGAGAAGCAACACGTGCATGATGTGTATGAGAGCACGGCACCTTACTTCAGTGACCTGCAGAGCAAAGCCTGGCCTCGCGTCCGCCAGTTCCTCCAGGAGCAGAAGCCCGGCAGCCTCATTGCTGACATAGGTAACCCGGGCTTGTGCCCCGTAGTCTGAAATATATTCTCTTGTGCCTTTCCTTTTCAGATGCATCTCACATTTCTGTTCTGACCAGAAGTCTGAAATTGTGTCCTTGGCCTGCCAGTACCTAGACTATTCAACCTTATAGCAGAAATTCATCAAGTCAGAAAGTAGGAAACTTTTTGAAATCTACATTCACACAATGGTGACCTTTTCGAGAGCCTCTGCGCACGTCCTCCAACAAAATCGACCTGGCATTGCATGAATAAATCATGACTGAAATGACTGCGGGTGAAATTGACCATTTAAAACTTGGAAACATTCACATTTGTAAATAACATTTGGTGGCTCACCTTGACTGGCTCTCTTGCCTTCCACAGAAGAGCCAGAATTGTGGGATTACACAAGAGGTCCCGTAACCTCTTATTAGTCTCATAGATCCTTTTCCCTTAACTATTCCATAGGTCTTTCATTATTAGAGCCTTTCTTTAATTAGATCATATCTTCGTAATCACTGATTTGCCTGGAGGACTTTGGCTCAGTATCTTTCTGAATCAAGAAGTGGTAAACCACAACCCAGCAGATCTAAGACTAAGGTTTAAGACATGGTAGGATTCCCACTTGAGGCATGCCCACCTAAAACTGCTTTCCAGCAACCGCGTGCAGACTGTGCCCAGGAGAGTCATAAATCTGCAGTTACCAATTCCATCTGATTTGACATTTACTCTAAACGTTTACTCTAAATATTAGTAAGAGAAACAGACCTGTATCCATGGCTTTTAGCATATTAAAGGTGGTATGAGCAGGGTGGAATCTGGGAAAGGGGTGCACGCCATATAGAAATGGAGAGACTTTGAAAACTACCTCTATCATGTCAACTTTTAAAAATTAACTGTGGTTTCAGAAGATACAGTGAGTTTGGAACTCTTACCACCCTTGATGTCAGCAAAGTGCCAGAATCTTAAAATCAGTTAGGAAGAAAAGGAACCATTCCATAAGTGGCTTTGGGATATAATTATATGTATACTTATAAGTATATTATATGCTACTATATGCTAATTATATGTATAATTATAAGTGTAATTATATGCTACTTTCTCATACCTTACCCCAAAATTCCAAATGAAGCAAAGATATAAATATGAGAAAATTAAATTGGTTAAAGGACTAGATGATTGACAACTAGATTATTGTTAAAAATATCCTCAGAGGCAAAAGCCCCTTCTATGTGTAACACCAAGGAAAGTCAGAAATCATAAAAGACAATACAGTTGTCATTATTTACAGTACCTACGTTAAGTTGATAAAATTGCCATGAACACTGACTTCGTGAATACTGAATCACTGCCCCGAGGGGAAATGTAGGATCAGGTTCCTGTGAGCCTCTGGTCACAACATTTTGGTCAACTGATCAATACCCAACCTTGTTTCATGCTTCTGTGTATTTGAAGACACATTATGACAATATAGTATGGATTCTTTAACATTAAACTCAAGGCCAACACACTATATAACTCATGCCTGAACATAATTTACTGAACACATATATTTCATCATAAGGCTCGTCATAGCCATCTTGGGCTTAGGAACGCTTCACAGCACTTTAACTCTATGCTCAGGGACCATCCTAAACCATGAAGTCACTGGAACAAAGCACAAAAATGTGGCACTAAATAGACCACAGGAAGAGCACTTGTTGGTAGGATGAGAATCAAAACAAGACACTGGCCAGACACTTCAGGCAACTCAAATTTTTCCAAATTTTTGCTGCTCTATAAACAAGCTTGTCAGTGAACCACCGTGCAAGTGCTTGAGTATTGACTTGGGGGTCACAGATTTTATCACATAGGTGAACGTGCAAATATGGAACCTGTGAGTAAAGAAGATCGACTATATGGATATCTTTGGCCATGTAAAAAGTTAAAAGTTCTACAAGGCAAAAATCTAGACATATATAAATGAAGTCAAAAAACAAAAATTAAGTTAAAAATATCTGCAATTTATCTGATAGAAAACTGGATAATTTAGTGAATCTACAGGGTATTCTTTAAAGTCAGTACAAAACAATAGGACCAAAATTTCAAAAAAAAAAAAAAATGAGGAAAGGATACGAACAAAAAATTAAAAAAAGGAGGACTACCACTTGCTTAAAATTGTTTTGCTGGCTGATGTACTTACGTGGCTCAGTAACAAAGGTACCAAAGGGTATACAGTGAAAAATATGCCATCCCCATCCTGCGGCACCAAGTAACCCATGCCAGAGGCAATGAGCTTTTTGTATAATCTTGAGATATTTCAAGTATAAGCATTTACATATGTGTGCATATGGGTGGATTGTCCTTTTTTGATTACACAAATGGTGGTATGTTATACAAACCTAGCTTTTGTTTCCTTTCATATATTGTGATCATCCCATGTTTGTACTTACACAGCTGCCTCACATTAAAACCTGCATGGCATTCTCTGATAATAGCACCCTATTAACGGATACATTTTGTCTGCTCTATCTCGCTCCTACAAATTATGGTGCAAATAATATTCTTTAGATGCCCCTGTGCAACTCCATAGCTTTATCTAGTAAATATTTTTTTTTACCCATTTGTATCTTTCGAATTTTGTGCTTTTACATTTTTTTAACTACTCAATAAATGAATGGTACTATTTTGATTACACAATGAGAGATAGGGTTTTTTAAAATATTTTATTTATTTTAGAGAGAGAGACAGTATAGGGAGAAAGAGATTGAGAGCAGGGAGAAGGGCAGAGATAGAATCCCAAGCAGACTCCAAGCCCAGCATGGAGCCCAATGGGGGGCTCGATCCCCTGAGATCATGAGCTGAGCTGAAACCAAGAGTTGGATGCTCAACTGACTAAGCCACCCAGGCATGCTTAGAGATAGATTTTAAAATAAAAATGAAGTTAAAGAAAAAATAAATGAAAAGAAAAGAAAGAAGCCCAAGGAGATTAGAAGAAAAGAAAGTAGGATAGGGATGCCTGGGTGGCTCAGTCAGTTAAGCAGCTGCCTTCGGCTCAGGTCATGATCCCAAGGTCCTGGGATGGAGCCCCACATCGGGCTCCCTGCTCAGTGGGGAGCCTGCTTCTCCCTCTGCCTGCAGCTTCCCCTGCTTGTGCTCTCTCTCTCCAACAAATAAATAAATAAAATCTTAAAAAAAAAAAAAAAGTAGGATAATACGACTATCTCCAAAAGGAAATATTTTTTCTTTCCAGTTTTTCCACTTCGCTAAAATCAATTGTTATGTTGGCAACTTGACTAGTTATTAGATTAGCAATTTATAGTTAATTATGAGTAAAACTTTGCATAAGTAATAAACATCTGGAGGTAATCGGGTTCCAGTTGCCCATACAGTAATTTCCTAGGCTGTTTTCACTATTTAAGTGGTGCAACTTTCATTTGATTAAAATTTTATTAACCACCTCACCCCATTCCCCAGCTGAGCTGATTTGCTGAGGTGTGGGTGAAGGGTTCCTGATGACAACTAAGTCTTCAGGGCAGGTATCAAGAATTAAGTGAGCAGGAACTATAGCCTAAGTGAAAAGAACTTGCATGATTCAAAGACAGCAGAAATCCCAAGTCTCTCAGGAAATGCTAGGCTCTGTGCAGTCATGGCAATGCCGTTACCTAAAATGGGCTTGTCACTAAGGACATTAGATGCGGCATGGAGGTTGTTCTGGGGTTTGAGAGCTTTATTTAGATTAGTTTAGAAAGCAGGAAAAAGACCAGAGCCCGATTCTTTTTGGGCAAGGTTACCTTTTTACCCGACATCAGAGACAACCGTCTGTCCCAGTAGTATTGAAAATTGCATTTTTGTGTACATAATAAAAATGAACTTTTCAATAATTAAGATTCCCTTTGCCTCTTCACTGTATGTACTTATTCCCAGTCTCTGTGGTCAGATTTGATTTGCTAAGTCATTCTCTATTTACCATTCCTGCACTGAGTCAATGGAAATGTAGAACCTCTGCTTTGTGGTAGGCACATAATATGCCTACAGAATAAAACATATCCCTTCATCTCTGGTTTCAAGAAATGTATATAAAATGGGAAATAAATAGGCTATACATTCTTCTCTTTCCCATGGGAAAAGAGAATTCTCTTTCAGATAACGGTCTTAGCAACAAAACAAAAACTTAATTTAAAAAATGTAATTCCTACAAACTTAAGGGGAAACAGATTAATTATTTCTAGCAAACATTTGCCCACCTTGCACCAAAACATTTTGTGGAATTGGGGCAAGTATCTGTTTTCTTCTCTGAGTGTGGTGCAGAATGGAAAAAAGAGGGAATGGAAGCCTACAGGCACTTTCTGTTTGCTCACTTCAGTACTACGAGAGGTTATCCTTTAATGAGATTTTGTAAAGCAGCATGAGTGTTGTGTGCTGGAGCTTGCTGCAATATCAAAAATGTTCTGATAGGCTTCTTGCACATTTAAGATAATGGGGTCACTAGGCTTGGCAGTGTTCCCCATCTCATTAGGATAGAATCTGCCCCTCTTTAGCATCTCAGTGTATGCAGTTGGAAAATAAATAATGGCATCATACTTGGGAGATCCACCACTATCCTTGAAACTGAATGTCATCAGAAATGAATATGGGATTGGGACGCACCTGGGTGGCTCAGTCGGTTAAGCGTCTGCCTCCGGCTCAGGTCAGGATCTCAGTGTCCTGGGATTGAGCCCCATGTCCAGCTCCCTGCTCAGCAGGGAGTCTGCTTCTCCCTCTCCCTCTGCCCCTCCCCCTGCTTGTGCTCTCTCTCTGACAAATAAATAAAAGCTTAAAAATAATGAATATGGGATAAATCAAGGGTGCCATGGGCCTTGGAAGCCTTTCAGGAGATGCTGAGATTTGAAAAGGCCCGAGTGGTTTCAGTACTGCCAGATGCCCTCTGAACACCTCCCTCTAGCTCGAATGGTCCACAAACCTGTTCTTCTTTCTTGTTTTTTACTTTTTAAATTCCAGCATCATTAATGGACAGTGTTATATTAGTTTCAGGTGCACAATGTAGTGATTCAACCATTCTGTACATTGCTCAGTGCTCATCACGATAAGTGTGCTCTGGATCCCCTTTGCCTGTTTCACCGCCCCCCCCCCCCCCCACCGATAACCAGCAGTCTATGACAAACCTGTTCTTATTCGTCTCTCTATGGTAATTTTCCATTTTTTTAAATGTATCCCCTGAGCCAATTAAAATTAAAAAAGCAAGTGGATTTGCAAGACTATTTTTTCTTCAACTATGACCATCATCTTTGAAATACTCAGGACTGCCATTTTTAAATACTTTGTGATTCCTATTTTCCCC
Organism: Halichoerus grypus; assembly: GCF_964656455.1. Classification (NCBI taxonomy): domain Eukaryota; kingdom Metazoa; phylum Chordata; class Mammalia; order Carnivora; family Phocidae; genus Halichoerus; species Halichoerus grypus. The sequence continues at coordinate 183,342,656 of NC_135714.1, forward strand.
ATAACTCCCCTCAAATATTGGTTTCTTTTTCTCGTAAGCATTCTTGGGAACCATGGCTGTGAGATCTAAAATATTTCTAAGACCCCAATCATTTACATTGAAATAATCACACTGGAAATCTTATTTTTTTATTCACAGGCTCGCCACTGTCTCAGCTGGCATCGATGAACTTTAATTATGCTTTTAGTGTCTCATATAATTTTGAATGGCCTATCAAGAGGGAGTCATTAGAACATTGTGACGTATTTCCGAAGCAACCAACTAAACGTCCTTGATTAGTGGTAGATTTTTTTTTCAGGGAGAAAAATCTAGAGCTAATGCCAGTAGGCACAAATATCAGCTCTAATGATATCTTTAAATATTTCTGGAAAAGGAATTAGCTGCTATGTCTGTGCAAATATAATACTAGGTACCAGATCCTAGAAGGCTTTGTTTCAAGATGGTTACTCACTCCTATTACTTCCTTCTTCATTGTAGTATCAGATCCGATTGATCTAGATCTTTGGGTTGTGTAAATATTGAATTCTTTGGGTCTCTGCCACCAGAAAATGAATGTCAAAAATGGTCTGTTTAAGAAAAAAGTAATTCTAAGAGTTGCATACTGAGTCAACAGAGATCATTTAAAACCTAGAACTGACAATAGATTGGATGAAAAGATACCGAAATTCCCTTTTCATTCAAATTCAACATTTTTGAAAAGCATGTTTTATTGTATACATTCATTTATTTATATCCAATGAAAAATGGTGGGCAGTAGTTTGTTTTACACAGCCAGTGAGTGGTAAGAATGTCTGGGGAGAGGGGCGCCTGGTGGCTCAGTCAGTTAAGTGTCTGCCTTTGGCTCAGGTCATGATCTCAGGGTCCTGGGATCGAGTCCTACATTGGGCTCCCTGCTCTGCGGGGAGCCTGCTTCTCCCTTTGCCTCTGCCTGGCCACTCCCCCTGCTTGTGCTCTCTCTCTCCTTGTCAAATAAATAAATAAATAAAATCTTTTAAAAAATGTCTGGAGAGATAATATGAGAATAAATGCCATCACATACAGACCTTCGCATAATGAAATATGTATGTGAAGGTAGCTTTTATAAAGGACTGAGCATCACTCCTGGGGTCTAGGAAACCCCCCTCTCCTGCCGTGAGCCAGCTAACAGTCTCTGGTGGTGCTTGCGTGCTCACCCCTACAGGCATGACCTCATTAAATGTTTGATAAATATAATTTCTTTTTCCCGATCCCTCTCCCTCTCCTCCTATAAGTAAAAATCTGTAAGTGCCCTCTGGAGGTTTTTCTTTGGCTTTTGTGAATACCTTCATGCCATGCTGTCATTGGTCTCAGTTCGTTAATACAAAGTTATTTCTATTGCTTGTTATAAGAAAAACTGTGCGTTCTACTTTCCCAGAAAGGACGGCGCGTAACACAGGTTTTTCTCTTACAGGTTGTGGGACTGGAAAGTATCTTAAAGTGAACAGCCAGGTGTATACCCTGGGCTGTGACTACTGTGGGCCGTTGGTAGAGATTGCCCGGAGCAGAGGATGTGAAGTCATGGTATGTGACAACCTTCAGCTCCCCTTTAGGGACCAGGGCTTGGATGCTATCATCTCCATAGGAGGTAAGGCAGCCTCTGGCCACACGTTCGCTCTTCACCTTGAGAATGACATTACATGGTGGAGGCCCTTCTCACAACTCAACGTGCATTCTTTGTAGAAATGTCTATGTGATTCATGTGATCTAATTTTTATTAAAAATATTTCAACTGGATTACTGAACTAATCTCAAAGGTACTTGGTGGTGGTACCTGGGATTGTGATAACTAGTCAAGCCTTCCAGTTGGTATTGTATTCTCTCCGATGACTCATTCCCAGTTCTTTTACTTATGAGTAAGAAAGCATTAAGGGAATTTTACTCATTGGAATATTTTCTACTTGGTTATATTGAAATGAAGCCAGATTTTTCCAATGTGAAGTAGAACTTTAGAAGTCATATTACCTGCTTTAGGTCGCGAGTGTTCCTTTATTAGCAGGACATTATAAAACTGATGCACTGAATGTCACCTGGCAGGCTGTGTCATGCAGCCTACAGCTCACTGATGCATAAGGCACCAGGGAAGATGGCCCCACCTGGTCCCAGACTGCGTTGTTTTTATAATGCCATGCCACTCAGCTCTCTTAATGCCAAAGATTGTTCAGAAGTCTAGGGATTATGTTGCTATTTTCCCAGCAAGTGTGCCCATACAAACACGCAGGCCACAAATGAAAAGAAAAACAAAACCCCATGCCTGAAACAGGCACAGGTAAGGCTCTCTTACGCAATGCACGTAATTCTGAAACCGAGTCCGTTAGTCCTATTTAAATACGCTAGGGAATCTTGCAGCAATTTTCCGCAAAGAGGAAAATCTTCTGCACAGCAAATCATTTGCTCCAATACACTTAAAAGATTAATCTATTTGACTCCAGTGAGCTTCGTCAAAGCAAGGGGATCCTACATAAAATTGACTAGATACAAAACTGATTGTCAGATAAAAATACAGAGTAAGACTATTTGCTCTCTCCTGAAGGAAATGAGGACTCGATCTATTTGACCTTAGATGGGGACTAGATCTCTGCTTAGCGAGGGGCTGCAGGCCCGATGCCACAGCCGTGAAAGTCCTTGGGACTGGCAGGAGACGGTTGCCACGGAAACCTGCTCTACGACAGCCCCACTTATTTGCAGTCGAAACTGTTAAGTCCATTTGGGGCCTCAACATGAAGAGGAGGGATTCCTGTTACACCAAGCAACTCATTACAATGCTTTGAATCTTGAGTGGAAAGAAAGTTTCGGGGCTGGTCATTCTACCGAAAGAACGAGAAATCGCAGAGAGGTCAGAGAAGTGTATTCTTTGCTCTTTTTGTTCGTTGACATCAGTTTTAGAGTCTGCAAGGCTCCCCACGTCCAGGCTGTGCCTCTGGGGCACCACTGGGGGCAGGGGGAGACTGCCCGGCTTTCCTGCGCCTGGGAAATGCTCTAAGTCTCTCTCGGCTTTCAACAGAAGTCTCACGTCTTGTCGGCAGAAGAAATGCAACACACCTGGTTGCCATCTTCTGAAGAAAAATGCTTCCTTAGGTGGAAACACACCGTGTATTTTTAGGAACTGTAACTATAAATTAATGTGATGTGGTCATTTCAGCTAGGTTTCACATTTAGAACCATATTATGAAAAATTCTGATAGTCTGTCTCTCCTAGGTCCATTTATATTTACTTCCCTGTTTAGAAATCTGTATGTTGACACTTTTTGCTAATCTTCACATGAAGAAATATATAGTTTTTGCTTTTCCATGTCTCCTAATAATAATACTTTGAAAGGTAAGCATCATACCTAATGATACATTCATTATGTTTTGCTGGCAGATTGGAAAAAGAAACACTCTTTCCACTTACTTTTGGAATAGCTTGACAGTTCTATGAAAATTTAGCAATATATTAAAACAGTGCCAATCAACTATTTATTTTATGTCAATGGTTCTCAGCTTGGGTTTATGTTGTTGCCCCCGCCAGCCTTAGGGGACACTTGTCCTTGTCCGGAGACATTTTCAGCTGGCTGAACTGGATGTGTGAATGTACAACCGACTATCACCTAGTGGGTGGCCCCCTACAACAAAGAATTATCTAGTCCGAAATATCAGGAGTGCTGAGGTTGGAATGCTCTGCTTTATGCTAAACCTATGGATTCTGAATGCTTTTAGATAGAGATTTGAGACCTATACACTGGAAAAGTTACATAACAATATATCATAAAATATCAAGATACAGCAGGACTTTAAAGATGATCTTGTGATGGGGCGCCTGGGGGGCTCAGTCATTAAGTGTCTGCCTTCGGCTCAGGTCATGATCCCAGGGTCCTGGGATCGAGCCCCACATCGGGCTCCCTCCTCTGCGGGAAGCCTGCTTCTCCCTCTCCCACTCCCCCTGCTTGTGTTCCCTCTCTTGCTGTGTCTCTCTCTGTCAAATAAATAAATAAAATCTTAAAAAAAAAAAAAAATGATCTTGTGTAACTTCCCATCTAGTTCTAGAATCCAGTAATTGAATTCAACCTCACTATTTTCTGGGGTCTCAGTAGGAATACATTGCTATAGAATCCCTATATTGTACTATTTTTGCCTTTAGGTTGTGATTATGATTTTTAAACAAAAGGGGATTTTTTTTTTTATCCTTTAAAGATTCAATATAGTTTCCTGACATTGATAATTCATGTAAATGTATCTTCGTATCCCATTTTGGCTCCATTTAGAATGTTTTAAAATACATTTTTTATATAATGAAGAAATCTTCATTTGTAAACTTTTCCCAAAAAATATGGCCTAAAGGTTACTTAGTATTACATGTTAAATATAAACATAAAACAATACAGGGGTGCCTGGGTGGCTCAGTTGGCTAAGCGTCTGACGTTAGCTCAGGTCATGACCTTGGGGTCCTGGGATCTAGCCTCCTGGCGGGCTCCCTGCTCAGTGAGGAGTCTGCCTGGCCCTCTTCCTTTCCCCCTGCTAGTGCTCTCTCTCGCACATAAATAAATAAAATCTTAAAAAAAAAAAAAAAACAGCAGCAGCAATATAAAAGATTGAGATATTTCTTGGGTGATATTATGCTATTAAAAATGAATCATCACAGAACAAATGTTTAACAAATACATATAAAGACTTTCCTCCTTTTAAAAAGACTTCTTTTGAAGCCCAGAATCCTGGAATGTTGAAGACTTACGAATCTGCTAAAAAGAGATTATTGTATTAGTCTGGTTTTAATGATGCTTTTTTCCTTTTTGGCCCCCCAAAAGGAACATAGTCAACTCTCATTATTCACAGTAATTATACTGTATTAAGTCTCTTGAACACTTCATTAGTGAATACGGAGCCATTGCTCCCAGGGGAACTACAGGACTAGGTTTCCCTGAGCCTCTGGTTGCAGCGTTTTTGTCAACTGGCTAATACACAGCCTTGTTTTACATGTGTTTCTATTTATTTTTTTTTAAAGATTTTATTTATTCATGAGAGACAGACAGAGAGAGAGAGAGAGAGAGAAGCAGAGGAAGAAGTAGGCTTCCCGCGGAGCAGAGAGCCCAAAGCGGGACTCGATCCCAGGATCCTGGGATCATGACCTGAGCCAAAGGCAGACGCTTAACCATCTGAGCCACCCGGGCGCCCGTGTCTCTGTTTAAAGACAACTTATTTTTTAATTTTTATGTATTTTTTTTTTTTCAGAGCGTGGGGGAGAGGGGGAGGGGCAGAGGGAGAGAGAGAATCCCAGGCAAACTCCAGGCCCAGCACAGAGCCTGAGGCAGGGCTCCATCCCACAATCCCGAGATCATGACCTGAGCAGAAATCAAGAGTCAGATGCTCAACTGACTGAGCCACTCAGGTGCCCCTAAAGAAAACTTATTTTGAGCTCATGCCAACAGCCCAAACGAAGCTTCTGTAACACATCTATTTTCTCTCTGAGACATAGCCCAGCCTTCTTACGCTTAGGAACCCTTGGGCGCTATGCTCAGGGATCATTTTAAACAGCAAAATCACACACGAAAAGCACAAAATGCAAAAAACGTGGCACTAAATAGACCATGAAAGGACACTTGTTGACAGGAGGTAAGCCAAACCAAGGAAGCAGGGGTCACCTGGTTCGATCTCAGCTGGGAACATGCATGATGGGAGTTTTTTGCCACCATGTGCATGTCAACAAATGACAACAAAAACACGGAGAGTGCTATTTTGGGGGGGGTACAAATATATTTTGGCAAGTAGCAAAATTTGCAAATACAGTATTCACAGATAATAAGGATTGACCATATTTGCAAGATACACCCACAGAAGTTCTGGCATGAATTAGGTGCAAGTCATGGGAGATATGAACAACCATGAATAGTCCTAGATATGAACATTAGCATCATCTTAAGTCTTTGTCCTCCTGACCTCTGTGCCTCCTTTTAGCTCAAGACTCTGTCTCTAGACATGTAAGCTTTCAAATGGACCATTATAAAGGGCCCTATGGGGATAGGAGTGGGGAATAGTCTGAGGCCACGTGAAGTCAAGTGATTGGTCAAAGATCACAAGGTGAGTTACTAACAGATCTAGGATAAAATACATGGGGCTCCTGTTCTTCAAACCCATTTTAGCCTCATCATACCTCTCTGGCTTCTCACACTGCTGCATGGCGGGGCAAGAGACACCAGGGTGTGTGTGCTGCTGATAGGAACAAAAACCTGATTGGGAACAAGACCAAATGTGCCTGTTGAATGATCTTCCTTTGACAGCTTTATCTCCATAATAATCTCATGTTAGATATTTGCTATGTCTCTGTGGCAGGTAAACTAGAGATTTATCTGCTTAACACACCACTACCAGCTGGATTGTGGTGAGGGTTATAGGAACTGTCCTAGCCTCCCCTCCATCTCTCCTCTCACTACTCATACCTGAGCAGTAGTGTCCAGACTCCCCTTAGAACCAATTTCCTACCTGAGACATGGGGTGGGCCTTACCCCTGCATGTGGAAAGAGATCTGATAGTTTCTCTTGACACAGAACTGTGATCAAACTCCTCTCGGAACTAATAGACTGGCGCTTTCCACATATTATTTGATTAAAATATGCCTAATAACACACTTAAGGCTGGATAAAGGCAGTCCTACTTGAATCTCACTTTAACTTTGCAGGGATTAGAAGTAAAACAATGATTTATATGTTGATTTTTTGAGAATACATACACAACCACTTTATATTGATATTAAATTTTGAGACGTCTCCACAAACACATCTTTGTCTAAATTTTGCTCCCTTGCTGAAAATGGTTCTTGGGGACCTAAGTCTAAACTGGCATGTGGGGAAGGCTGGATGGATATAGTGTTATGAGCCCAACCTTCTGTATTAAATTAAATATTAAATATTATATTTATATTAACTTTTTAAAAAATTATATGCAATTATTTGGACTTGGGCTTGGCTGGCTTATCTTTGTTGCATTATCTAAATAGAAAAACAATCTTTAACATTCTTCTCCACTTCTATTTGCTTTATTAATTTTGTTAACATTGATTAGTGGTGTTAACCTTTTGGTGCTTTAGAAGTACCAATCATTCATTAAAGCAAGGAATTATTTCATAGTTTTTCTACTAGGGAATACTTACCTAACATAGTGCTCCCAGGAAAATTTCATTAATTCACACTGATCATCCTTCTAGTTAACAAATTTCATAGGATTTGGGAATTAAGAGGATTTGGAACGGACACATTATTTAAGTGTCTTATTATAGGCAAAGAAATCTGAAATCTAAAGAAGTTAAATAATTGCCCCAAATTGTCTAAAAAGTACAGGAGCCAGAGACAAAAATTATGTCTCCCCTAAAGCAAGGCTGTGCTGTTCCCACCATCTATCCTGCCATGTAGGAAATAAGGAGGCTTTCCTGCATGTTGAAATTGCATCGTTATTGTATGGAATATACTAATGTCTGAATGCATCGGTTTACGTATATGTATACACACTGAGATCTAGTTTCTTCTTTTTCAGTCATACATCATTTTTCTACAAAACAAAGAAGAATCAGAGCAATAAAAGAAATGGCCAGGGTCTTAGTTCCCGGAGGCCAGCTGATGATTTATGTGTGGGCCATGGAACAAAAGAACCGGCACTTTGAGAAGCAAGATGTGCTTGTTCCGTGGAACAGGGCCTTATGCTCCCGGCTTTTTGCAGACTCCAGCCAACCTGGGAGAAAGCAGCCGTGTGCACATTCAGAAAGAAGCCATCCCTACCATCCTCCCTGCCCTGTCTGTAGCTGTTCTGTTTGTTTTCAAGAGCAGTGTCATTCACAACGATCCCACAGCCTGGACTATGAGCCACTGATGGCTAGAATGTGTTGTGCAGATATTTATAAGGGAGGGGAGGAAGAAAATGGATTCTCTAACACGTTAGGAAAATCTTTTCGCTCCTGGTTTTTCTCTAGGTCTTTGGACGAATCAACTCTGAGGAAACAAATTGAAAGGGTGAGACCCTTGAAAAATACAGAAGGTTGGGCCCATAGCACTATATCCATCCAGCCTTCCCCACACGCCAGTTTAGACTCAGGTCCCCAAGAACCATTTTCAACAAGGGAGCAAAATTTAGACGAAGATGTGTTTGTGGAGACGTCTCAAAAGCAACTGGAGTGGCCGAGAGCACCAGCCACAATGAAACATCTATGTGGGGACCAACAAGGAGAAGTTAGGAGAAATGGAGATGGGAATTTTCTGGAAGGCGCCAATACTAGTGAGAATGGCATGAATGCAGGTGATGTGGAAGAAGGTCCCCCTTCTGCTAGTAGAATCCTGAGAAGGATTTCTGCACTTGACTCCACAGATTCGAACCCAGAGGAGACAATTTCTGTCGAAGACCAACAGCCCAACGTTTTGGATTCCAGAGCCTTTATGCGCTACTACCATGTGTTTCGAGAAGGCGAGCTCTATGGCCTGCTGAAGGAGCACGTGGCAGAGCTGCATGTTCTCAGCTCTGGGAATGATCATGGCAACTGGTGTATCATTGCTGAGAAGAAGGACAATTGTCACTGACTGGGGGATTTTAGACAATTCCTCCAAAAGGTAGACCATGTTCTTTTCACTGGGTTTAGTTATGGTTACCTGAATTTGTGTCCAATTATATTATTTTTAATCCATGTATGCTTTGGTTTGTAAAGATGATGAGTTGGTCATCTTTTAAATCTTTGGATGAACCCAGAGCCTGGCACGTAAAGCATTTGACAAAGGGTATTTGTAAATTATTAATATAAGAGAACTGAAGGAGCAATAGGAAGTGAACTTCAGTATTGTTGGGATCTTCTTTTCCCTGCAAGGTGAAATTATTATGAAGATACATGTATATCATTTGTCAGTATTAGATGCTGATTTTAGCAGATTCTAGGTGTTTACTTTTTTTTATTACTATTGAAGTAGAGTCAACATACGATGTTATATTAGTTTCAGGTGTACAACATAGTGATTTGACAATTCCATACAAGATTCTGTTTTTATTTTTATAATGAAGAGGGTGGGTGAGTTCTGCTTCTCAGGCTACACTTTAGATCCATATGCAAGATACCAGGTAAACTCCACTGCACAGATGTAAATGGAATCACGCGATACATTAATTTGTTGCCAAGGCCTTGCTCTTACTTGAAGTCTTTCAAAAAGTGAGAGATGGTGGAGAGAGACAAGAAGTGTTACAAGGACTTTTCTGAATGATAAGCAGACTTGCTTCCAAATACACAAATAACAAGGTTTTCAATGTTGCACGGAAGGTTTTTAAAGGCATTGTGAGCCTGTAGAGAGTGGTAGGTGTGGGTACTAGACGCCGTGACAAGTACCTGGGTGGTATCTTCACGACCTCATTCGAAGCAGGAATGTCTGGTTAAGATAAGACCAAGGTTGACTAATGAGGAGTTTTCATCTAGAATGACGCTTTTCTTATGAACTGAAGGGGTATTTAGGAAATGAGAATCTGGTTGAAGCACCGTTTTATTTTGGCTCTCATTATAAATACACTGTTAAGGGGCAAGATATTTGTCCTTGATAGAGGATCTATTGTTGGATTGTTTTTTAAAAAAAAATCTGGGCATTTATCTTATCGAAAGTGGCATTTTATTAGTTATACTAGGGATTTAGGCAGAATTAAGTCCTATTAATTCAAGGTTGAGTTTCTGCCACTTTGTAGGCAAATGAATAGACTGGGTGTTGTATGGTCACTGCATCTGTTTAGATTAACCATGGGTCTGTTTAAATCTACGTCATGGGTCAGGAGACAGATATAATTAGGAACTGACATTTGACAGAAGTCTTTTTAATTTATGGACCACTGCAATCCTGGACAAAAACTCAATTCTTGTTTTGTATAAGATTTCATTTGTTTTGGGTTCTTTATCCCCTCCATGACTGTGCTCTGTCTTAAGATAATGTTGCTATTTTCAGAGAAACCTAAAGGATTATTTTTAATGCTTATCTGAAAATGACTGATGTGTTTATCTCTTTTGGCTTCAAAATGAGATCCCATCATCACCTTTTTGGTTGGTGAGATTGTCTGGTGGACAATATATGAGATATAGGATTTGTAGTGTTTGGTACACAGTTTGCATTAGAGGGACAATGAAAACAGACCTAGAAGTGGAATATAAATTAAAGATTAATTTAGTGTCTTCCATTTCTTTGTTTTAAATTTTAGTTAACATACAGTGCAATACTGGTTTCAGGAGTAGAATCCAGTGATTCATCACTAACATACAACACCCAGTACTCATCACAACAAATGCCCTCCTTAATCCCCATCACGCATCTAGCCCATCCCCCACCTCCCTCCCTCCATTAACCCTGTTTGTTCTCTACCATTAAGAGTCACTTACGGTTTGTTTCCCTCTCCTTTCCCCCACTCCTTTGCCATATGTTCATCTGTTTTCTTTCTTAAATTCCACATATGAGTGAGATCATACAGTATTTGTCTTTCTGACTTATTTCACTTAGTGTAATACACTCTAGCTCCATCCACATCATTGCAAATGGCAAGATTTCTTTCTTTTTGATGGGTGAGTAATATTCCATTGTGTGTATGTATGTGTGTGTGTGTGTGTATTTATATATATCTATATATATAGATATATATATCTGTATCTATCTATATCTATCTATATATATAGATATATATCTATATATCTATATATCTTCTTTATCCATTCATCAGTCGATGGACATTTGGGCTCTCTCCATAGTTTGGCTATTGTTGATAATGCTGCTATAAACATTGGGGTTACTATACCCCTTCGATTCTGTATTTTTGTATCCTTTGGGTAAATACCTAGTAGGGCAATTGCTGGATCATAGGGTTTCATTTCTTAAATTAGGACATTAAACCTGAGTATAAGTGGTTTTCTTAGTAGAAAGAAAATATTCTCTGAGTTGGAGAAGTTCTTACAGTTAAGTCTTGATGGCCTTTTTATTACGAGTGGATTTGTCCTCTCCTTGAAGTTTGTTGTCACATGTATCTTAAATGCCAACCTTGCTGCTAGAAATCTGCTTGAAGACATCTCTTTCTGGTGGGAGCGTACCAGTTACATGGAACCCCACATATTAGGCTGGCTGCACCAAAATAGCTGTGCCCTAACCTGTGTGAGCGACCTAGGCACACACCCTACTTTACATAAGATGATTCTCTAGATTGGTTCTTGAGAAAGATTTTCACATAATTTTGACAAGGCTGTAAATAAGAAGCCACCAATAATAGCAGTCTTTTGCTCTTCATCTGCTGAGCGCAAGAATTCTATGCACCAGATATTTTTTGTGTGTGAATATTGAACACTCCATGGTTGATAACCTCGCTTTAGTATATTCACGTGAAAAGCACTCTTAACTCTAACTTCCGCCTTTGGAGATTATATATATATGTCATTGAAAGAGCCAAGCTAATGTAAATATCTTAATCATTTAAAAATCTTGCTCATCTTTAGGACTGTCCTCAAAAGGAAATACAAATCATAAGCGAGTTTAAGCATACAGAGGTTACTTATGAGTGTTCAGTCTGCCTTAACTTGCTTACCTATAGATTTTGCTGATCTGAAGTAATATGAAAACTTGGACTCCATTATTAATACTGGATCAAAGAGTGTCTTCCCTGTTCCTTCTCTGTTCCTTGCTGGCATCCCTGCAGAGTCCCACTATCTGAAGTAGCAGGAAGTGTTTAGGAGATTACTGGAAGGTTCTTCCTTAAAAACCTTTGCTGGCCAGGGCACCTGGGTGGCTGAGTCAGTTAAGTGTCTGACTCTTGATTTTGGCTCAGGTCATGATCTCCAGGCCCTGGGATCCAGCCCTGCTTCGGGCTCTGCGCTCAGCAGCAAGTCTGCTTGAGGATTCTCTCTCTCCCTCTCCCTCTGCCCTGCTCATGCATGTGCGCTCTCTCTTTCAAAATAGATTTTTTTAAAAAAAGTTTTTTTAAGGAAAAAAAAGCAACCCTTTTTTTTCTTTTAAAAAGGTTTTATTTATTTATTTGACAGAGAGAGGCACAGCGAGAGAGGGAACACAAGCAGGGGGAGTGGAAGAGGGGAGAAGCAGACTTCCTGTGGAGCAGGGAGCCCGATGCAGGGCTCGATCCCAGGATGCTGGGATCATGACCTGACCTGAAGGCAGACACTTAACGACTGAGCCACCCAGGCGCCCCATAAAAAAAAAAAAAAATCTTTAAAAAAAGAAAGCTCTTGCTGACTTACTGATGCCTCACTGGCCATTAATTTAAGGAAGACACACAGTCCAATGATTTGGGGTAAACTGCATTAACGTGCGGGAAAGGATGCAATCAAAATAACAGCACATTGGCAACCATGCACATGCTCTATTTAAATTATTTTTTTTTTAAACTGTCACTAAGGTGATGAAGTGACACCAGCATGTCATGTAACTAACAAACCCTGTGACAACTGTCTCAGGTTATCACGTCAGTCTCATCCTCCTCTCTTACCATACTGTCAGATGCAGGATGGTATAGGATTCTTGTTTCTAGTTTGCCCTTCTATGTTCTTCCAAATTCTAGATATCAAGAATTCCTCTATGTTTTAGCTGACCATCAACTGAACTGGCAAATACTGGAGGTAATCCAGAGAGAAAGCGATCCAAATCCAAATCATCCAGGAACATTAATGTAACTGTACATTAATAGCCACACAAAAAATAAGCACTGCTGAATTTTTTATAAAACTAAATGGGTTTGGAGGAGGACAGAGGGGCTAACCCAAGAGTTGTGGAACTTGGTCGGGGAAGGTATTCCTTAAAACGGAGCTCAGTTTGGGAGGGGTGGAGGAAATGGGGTCTAAGCAGCTGCAGCCTAGGGAAAAAAAAAAAAAAAATTAGGGCAGGCCTGAGCTCTTCCCTGCTATTATATAGAAAATGTGAAATAATAAGAGCAGCTAACTTTCCTTAATATCTAGGGGTGCCTGGGTGGCTCAGTCGTTAAGCGTCTGCCTTCGGCTCAGGTCATGATCCCAGGGTCCTGGGATCGAGTCCCACATTGGGCTCCCTGTTCAGTGGGAGCCCTCTGCCTCTCCTGCTTCTCCCTCTGCCTCTCCCCCTGCTTGTGCTCTCTCTCTCGCTGTCTCTCCTGCTCTCTGTCAAATAAATAAACTCTTTAAAAAAAAAAAAACTTTCCTTAATATCTAACATTAATTATTCTATCTGTAATCCTCATCACAATATAAATATAAGTATATAAATATACTTATTGTTTTCTAGGAAAACTGAGGCAGAAAGAAATGAATTAAATTGCCTAATATCACACACATAGCAAGTATCCCACATATAGTAAGGGGCGAGGTTGAGATTCAAATGTGGGCAGGCTGGCTCCCATCCTCTGCTCTCAACCACAACACCGTATGATACACGCAGTCACGGTGCTTGGCCGATTATAAGAGCCATTCAAGGTAAGTGGGATCATCCCCTTTACAAGTGAACTTCAGCAAAGTTAAGCAAAGATGTCACAGTTACACAATAATTGGATAGTAATCCCTTACATCTTTTACACCTATCTTTTTCACTTGTAACCCTGTTTCAATTTGATTTTAATAAGAAAAATAGTCTTTGTCACAAAATGCTCCAACTCTTCAACCCTTGAAACATTGTTATTACTGTGTTTCCTTTTTATGGGTGAGAAATTTGAGGGCTATTCAGATATTTCACTCATTTTGTTTGTTGACTGAACCCTGCTCTGTGCCAGATACATAGGATATGAAGCAATGAACCTCAGGTATGTTGAACATACACAGAATATTAAAATTAACTGACTCGAAGGAGCCATGCCATTGTATACCTACCACCTCGTTGTACTTGACATAATCTACAAAACGCCCTCTTAGAGAATTACTGTGCATATTAGCCTGTTGAAGGCCTACCCTAAAGTAAGTCTGGACTTAATGTAACCGAGCTTGCCCTCGACACATAAACATCCTCCAGCACAAGCATTCTGACAAGCATATTTAAGAAAATGATGCGTCCGACAGAATAAACTGCAAACCCCCTAGGGTGGCACTCAGGCTCTTCATAAATTGTCTATTTTTCAGGCTCATCCCCTGCAATTGCACCCAATTTTTTTTTTTTTCTGTTCTGCAATCTGCTGTTTTAAACAACGCTTTTATTAGAAATTACAGAGTGACAAGCAATTACCACAACCCCTAGATATAAACTTAGATTTTGAATGCCATAATTGTAATCCTTCTCCAAAGAAAAATGCATGGCGCACGCTTCATCCCGCCAATGCAAAGGGCATATGAGGTAAGCATTATCACACACCCGTCCAGCAGATGGAAAAACCATGGGAGTGAAGCGCATTACAGAGACTTCCCTAGAGCCCCAACCAAGAATGCTCCACTCCTCTTTTCCTGGCCCCGACACAACATTATGATTATTGGTTTAATCACAAAACCTCTGTATCAATTGTCCACCAATCTGGAGCAGGAATATTTTAAAAAAACTCTCACCAACCAAGAACCAGAACTGTAATGCAAATAGAAAGCATTCTGTGTGGCACGGAAAACACACAAAACCTAAGAACTAATCACAGAGAAAATACTGACTGTGATTTGTCCTATTTTTGATTCCCCACCGGTCCCACAGGAAGGGATGCATTCACAGGAACAAGAATCCTGTCACATTCTGCCCCCCTCTGGATGCAGGCCTTCCTCTGTTGATCAGGCTCCAGCAATGGCCCTCTCTGGATGGAGTAGCATTAGCATGCCATCCATCTGACCCATCTGATGGGCCACCTGTGAGAACTGATGGTCAAACTGGATCCCTCGTTTGGCAAATAAATATATATTTCGTCTCTTCTTCAACTACAGCTGGGAAAAATAAAGCTTACCTCAACCCAATTACTAATTAATCCATATGAAACAACATATTTTCTCCACATGGAACATTTGTTTTCCTCTGGATAGTATCTCCTCATGGAGAAGACCGTGGGTCACTACCATTGATCTGTAGCCAGGATAACTGAATGCTGAGTTCCCTGTAAAAGTTATATTCATATTTATCCTCACTTTGCAGGGAATTTGGTTGAATGTCAGGCATTTCTGTAATGAGCGAATCATAACTCTTCCATCAGATTTTCTATTAACGTATGTGGAGGGACTTCGTTAGGGAAGGACTGGCAATTGGGAAGGCTCACTAATGTGGACCCTGGTGGAATTTCTGAGAAACTTTAAATATGGATGTGAAAACTGTCCCATTTTCTTTAGATGTTCTCTTAAATATGTATTCTGTAAATATATATATATATATTTCTAGACATCAAGTATTTGTTGTTATGAGTGACCAAGAAAAAGTAGTCCTCAATGTACTTGTCAAAACCTTAAGTTATCAATTACCATAGAAATGTATTTCATTAATAGATTTTTTTTTTGTTTCAGGGAAATTGAAAAATAGTTGTTAAATATGGTTGTGCTTCTTCTGAGGTTGACATGTCTATTGGTATCAAAAGTGCAAAAACTTTTTTTTCTACAGTATATAGTTACTTCTGCCTTTCCCAGAAGCAGCTAGCAATAGTTTTAAAAGCACAAATTGATGTAAAATGTCTTGACCGTTGTAATAATCTGAAGACCTTTCATTTGCATTAACCAATGATGTTGAGGATCTTTTTGTAATCAGTATTGTTTAAAATGGTGTAATTCCTATGCCTATGATATACGTTAGGTAGTTTATTTAAATTGTGTGTACAAGTACTTTTAAAAAAATGTTATTAGGTGAACAAAATTATGCCTTTTATCTCCACTCTGAGTGTGATAGGACAGATATTGTTCTTAACCTCCATCCATTCAGACAGCCACCTCTCCTGATACTTCAAACCAGGCAAATTCGTAATTGAATTCTATTATCTTTGTCTAAAGGAAACCAAACTCACCATTTAATAATAGGTTGTCTTTAAAGGTTTAGTAAAAGAATATTATTGACTAAAAAAACAATCTTTTAAGGTGAATAAAAATGTATGAGACTATCCAAAAGTGTGTGTGGAAATACGGTACTGATATTGAAAGAACACCATTTTTCACGTTCTTGGAATGCAAGCACCTTTCCGGACCCACTGCATCCACAGGTTGTCAGCTCCTTAGCAGAATGGGGGTGTGGGGGGAGAGGGGGTGTGGGGGGAGAGGGGCTGTGGGGGGGTGTGAAGGGAGGGGGGTGTGAATGGAGGGGGGTGTGAAGGGGGGGTGTGAAGGGAGGGGGGGTGTGAAGGGAGAGGCGTTGTGCCCAACTCAGCTCAGCGGGAGTGCGTTCGGGCAGCAGATGGTGCCCTGGCCTGGCACCACCCTGACCACCTCCCATTCTCTGTGATGGAAGCGGCCAGCACATCTCCCTGAGCGTCTGTCTGCCCCTCATGGTGGCTGCTCAGGAGGCAAACATGAAAAGTACTGATAACAAAATACACTCCGTGCCAATCTTTCGGCCAGTATCAATGAAACCCCGGTCGTGCGTGCCTTGTACTCTTGGGCAGAAATCTCTAGGGTTTAAAACATTGCTAGTTGTTTGTCCTTAGAAACCCATCACTTCTTCCATCTTTGTGCTCATCCGCCATCTTCTGAAATATCTAAGCATAGATTCAGATGAAGACTTATATCCTCAACAGATTTGTTAGCCGGTTTTACAGTTTTCTCAATGGTTGGATCAGAAGGAAATCATCAAGTTCATGTACCTGCTCTTTACTGTACAGTCACTCCCCAGAGACAGGGCATAGGAAACAGTCCCCGTGAAAGCAGCAATGCTGAGCAGCCTCAGCCGGTGGAAAACTGCCAGGTGTTTGACCCACCAGGGACCTTCCTTGTCACTGACTCTAAGAAGGAGGGATTTGCCCAAGCCAAGAAGAAGACCTGCATTTCCCCCAAGACACCACATTGTTTGCACTCCTTGTGTTAGTTTACTTCCTTCCAGATCTTTGTCATACTGCAGACCCCAGCCCAGGTCCCATTTTCAGAATTGCCTGAACTCACTGCTCCAGGTTGATGTTCTTGTTCAGCAACTATAGTTCTTTCCATTCAGGGTATTTTATGGCACTACTCGCCATATTCACCTTTAGCAATTAAAAACCTTCTTGGGGCCCCACTTCGGGCCTCTCTCTCTCAAATAAATAAATAAATAAATCTTAAAAAAGACAAAAACCTTCCTGAATCACCCATAGTTTTTTCCCCTTATGTCTCTCCAACTTAAAAAAAAAAAAAAAAAGGCAGGGTTGGGGGAGTTGACTAAGACCTTTCCAGCTCCAGCCACATTTCTACCTGGTATCTTTGTCCTCCGTGTCAGCCCCGGCCCCGAGCTCCAGGAACAAAGTCACATTTGCCACTTTAAAGGGCCTGCTGCGGGGCGCCTGGGTGGTTCAGTCCGTTAAGCGTCTGCCTTCGGCTCAGGTCATGATCCCAGCGTCCTGGGATCGAGCCCTACATCGGGCTCTCTGCTCCGTGGGAAGCCTGCTTCTCCCGCTCCCCCTGCTTGTGTTCCCTCTCTCGCTGTGTCTCTGTCAAATAAAGAAAATCTTAAAAAAAAAAAAAAAGGGCCTGCTGCAAGTGGGTTTAAAGGAGCTCTCCCACCTCCCACTGACTCCCAGCCTGCCTTCAGCATTCTGGGGAGGAAGAGTCCAGCTCTGGCTGATGGAATTCAGTTCCTGGGATCAGCTGGCTATGGAGGGACATGTCTCGATTTTATTTTGTCTTCTGCCAAGATAACCTCTCCTCTTTGATCCTGTAGGTCTAAGTTCCTTCTCTCATGGTCCTCTAAGACTCCCAGGTGTAAAGGGTTCATTTACTCAAGATTTTTACTATAGTCCCCCCTTATCTGCCAGGAATATGTTCTGAGACCCTCGGTGGACGCCTGAAACCGTGGATCGTACCAAACCCTCCGTATACTATGTTTTTTCCTATACATGCATACCCGTGATCAAGTTTAATTTATACATTAGACACAGTAAGAGATTAACAACAATAACTAATAACAAATAGAACTATAACAATATACTGTAATAAAAGTTATGTGAAAGTGGTCTCTCAAAATCTATTTATCAAAATATTGCACTCACCCTTCTTGTGACGAGGTGAGTTGATAAGACGCCATCATGATGAATTGAAGTGAGGTTAATGACGTAGGTTTTGTGAGGCAGCGTTAAGATCAGAAGAAGCAGCACCTGCTTCCGCCCGAGGTTGACCGCGGGTAACTGAAACCGCGGAAAAGGGGGCCGCTGTATCTGAGTACAGATGGAACCCATGATGTGTACTTGGTTCCCAGCGTGAACTGATCAAGGGTTAAAATGAAATCACCAGTAACCAATATTTAATCATCAGTTACTAGCTCGCTCTTTCTCTTGAAAAGAAAGGGGCCACAGTATTTGGCTAAGTGTAAAATGGGCATGATATTTTGAGATACAAAGGGAAATCCCTTCCTTCCCACATGCCACCCCTGAAAAATTAGGGCAGGCAGACCTCCATGTTCAGAGCTGTCTTGCTCCAGAGGAGAACAAGACCATGAAGTCAACCCCATCCGTGCCTTTGAGAGGCCAGAACCCCCCAAGGGTTTATCAGTGGAGATGCTATATTGATTGAGAGGGAGGCTGGAGGGGGAGCCAGTTGGGGCAGTGAGCTGGGCCCCCGACACTTCCCCTGGGAGTGGAAGGAACATGACTGGGGATAGCCCCACGTGTACCACAGCCTGAGGACTGGCCCCAGCTTTGGGGACCCTGGCAAAGATCCCTATGGCCAGGCTTGGCACGAAGTGCGTGGAGCTGCCACTTTCGTATTTCGTACGGTGGGTCTCTTCTGTCGACCTTGTTCCTGTGCAGTACGCAGGACCGGGGTGCCCATCCTGGAGCCGGGGAAGGTGGCAAGCTCCCTGTGGTCCTCCACATCAGGGGCAACTGAAAATTTCTCATCAAAAGAAATGTAGTTGGACCCTCACATTTCAACGAAACGAGAAGACTCTTGTCTTGAAGTTGCTTGTTAGGGTGTCCTGATCCAATCCCACAGTCTACTGAAGGGAGGAGTTCAGTGTGTGAGCTGAAGAGACTTGCACACCCGCACACAGGTAGCGCTCTCTCGCTCCTGGGCGTGATGCACAGCCATCCTGAAGAAACTCACCATAACATCTTGTGAGGCCCCGGCCCTCAAAAGCAGGTGATCTAGGTCTTTTTTTTTTTATTACTGTAATATTGGTAACTGATTCAAAAGAACCAACCCAAGAAAGGTACTGAAACCATGGGAACAGAAAATGCTTGTTTTTCCATCATTTTGAAGATGGTGATTTTAAAACTCTTCATTCCTTGGTATTTTGTGTTAAACTACTTTTGAACAATACCTCTGGGCAAGGGGTTTTCTCGGTACTGTTGGAGACTTTATGGGAATAAGATACAGTCCCTGGTCCTGCAGGCTTAAAAGTGAGCAGAATAGATGTGCACAGTTCTCTCTTTCTGGAATATTCTTCTACTCTCCATTTGGCCCAATTTAATCATGTTTCCACCTCAGGTTAAATGCGTCTCTCTCAGGAAGGCCTTTGGTGTCCCTGTCCTAACCCAGACCAGATAGAAGTTATGGTCCCAGAGCCATGTGTAGTCTCCTTTTTGAAATTCATCTCACACTTTTATTTCCTTAGCATTTCCTTTGTCTACCAGAGTATACATATCACAAGGGCCAGGACCTGGTCTGCCCCTCTCACTGCAGGACCCTACCGTGCCTAGCAGCGTGCTGGCTGGGTAGGGAGTGCTCAGGAGGAGAGTTTATTGTTGCCTGGCTCCGGGCACGAGGGGCGCTCCAAGGAAGTTACAGAGACCATGGGGCCCTGAGGGAGAGGAGGGTTGGCAGAAGGGAGGCAGGACCTCTGAGGGTGGAATGTTGAGAGGTAAAGAGGTCAGGGAATTTGGACAATGGCAAAGAGGGAGGGAAGCTCAGAGTGAACAGACGATGGACAATAATGACATTTGTCTTGTGGGCGCTGCATGCAAAGAACTTCACATTTAGTGTCCTTTATTTGTTACACCAACCCGAGGGGAAGGCATTACTGAGCCCCGTGTATAGGTGTAGAAAGTAGGGCCCAAAGAGGTCAGGCTCCTTGCCAAAGTCACGCTGCTGAGAAGGGTGAAGGCCCTTAGCTTGGACCGTCCGTGCAAACTCCCCTGTTCTACTCACTCCACATGGGAGGGGGGGGGGGCTTTTGTGAGGGGGGTAAAAGGCAGAGAAAACTGCAGAAGCAAGTTGTGGTTTGAGTTTTCAGGGCCCGAATGCCAGGCTGAGGGCTTTAAACTTGAACCTATAATGTTATGGGGCTCTTGAAGGTTTGTGAGCAGGTGCTTCAGAAAGATGACTCTGGAAATCAGCAAAGGTGTGGGTGGGGAGGGGGACTGAGATTGGGAGGAGTCTGGGGCAGGTAGAGGAGACACAGCCAGGAGCTGGGACAGGAGGCTGAGAAATGAAAAGAGACATGCAAAACTAAGAATGAACTAGAATCTGACTAGAGAGCCTGGAGAAGGAAAGGGGAACATGGCTCCCTTGCTTCCTCCTGGCTGCTTGGCGGCTGTGAGAGGCCTCAGACAGACCCTGCCCGGAGGGCTCCACACTCAGCGTGGCCCTCGGTTGCCCTCTTCTGGAGAAGGAAGCCGTCGGCATGGCGGGTCCCTCAGGTCTCCACAGAACCAGCTGAGGCCCCCAAGTGGACGCTAGCCGGTCTTTCAAACACCTGGTAACTTAACAACTTGCTAACCAGGGAGTGATTCAGACCAATCTGCTCGTGCAGAGACAACAAACAGAAGGCTCTCAAAGCAAATTGTTACATCTTCCAACACGCACACCATTCCAGATGTGGAAGCAGTTGGACGACCGAAGAGATGTGTACTTGACTGAAAGTAGACAGTATTTATCTGTGGAGGGAAAAAGAAGGCCGATCTTTTGGGAATATTAAATATGTTTAGAAGCATTAAAAGACTGGGGCGCCTGGGTGGCTCAGTTGGTTAAGCGACTGCCTTCGGCTCAGGTTATGATCCTGGAGTCCCGGGATCGAGTCCCACATCGGGCTCCCTGCTCGGCTGGGGGTCTGCTTCTCCCTCTGACCCTCTTCCCTCTCGTGCTCTCTGTCTCTCATTCTCTCTCTCTCAAATAAATAAATAAAATCTTAAAAAAAAAAAGAAGCATTAAAAGACTGAAATCACGATGGGTCTTCAGCTGCTAATGCTACAGTGGAATACCTCAGGCTATCAACTGTTGAAATGTGGATGGTTCGAACAACTTAAAAATATGGCATGTGGAATCTGGTAAAGATAAGGGCAGGAGAAGAAAACAGGACCAAATGGGGGGCTTCCCTCACAACCTATGCCCCACCCCCCAGCGAGGGGTCTGCCTCCCCGCCCAACCCCCTAACTTCCACATCCACTCCCAGGGCATCTGCCTGGCCTGGGCCATTGAAAGGGGCTGTGTGCATGGGGAGAGCCAAATGGCAGGGCAGTCCCAGAATGGTGGATGATAGCATGGCGGGTCTGGCCTGGGAGTCATAAGAAGAGAATTGACAGTGGCCTTCTAGGACCTACAGCACTGGCCCAACTACCTTACTTGGCTTCCTTTGTTCCCTCTGCTCTAGACTTACTATTTCCTTCCCATTCCTCCAACATTTCAGGACTCAGGTGGCTCAGGTACTTTGCACTCGCTGTTCCTTCTACTGGGAATGCTGTTCCCTGAAGTATAAGCAATGTTCCCCTCACTTCCTTCCAGGCTTGGCTCAGATGTCATGTGATCAAAGTTATCCTTTGATCAACCTATCTAAAATTGCACACCACATTCCTCCCCAACACTTCCCCCACCACACACACACACATATACACATTCCCTATTCCCCTTCCATGTTTCATTTTTCTCCATGGCCCTTATCATCTTCAAATATTACATTTTACTTGTATATGTTATCTGCTCCATCCATCCCCAAGATATAGAGCTCCGAGAGAACAGGCATTTTGTTTTGTCATCTTGTCCACTGCTCTATCTCCCCACCGAGAACAGTGCTCAGCATAAGGCAAACACTCAATAAATATTTGATGGCTTACAGTTGGTTCTTAGATCTGCAATATCTAGTGTTCACCCACATGGAGACCACATGGTCAGCCTTGGGGTGACCGGGCTGGGGGGTAAGCCCAGGGGGACTCTCTGCAGCCTTTAATGACCAATGCCCTTCCTCCCAGACTGGGGAATCTAGCGTGGGGATGAGAAAAAAATGTTGCCTTGCACCTGGACAGGAGTTTTAGAGTTGAAAAACCAAGAACTGACTGCCTTGGCTTTTAGGTTTTGAAGGGATCTGTTTCTCAACAGCTGAATGTGGTTCCCCATGACTGCCTGAGGAGAAAGTCCTCAGGGACCAAGTGAACACCATAGAGAGCATGGTGAGCTTGGACCAGGAGGAGATAAAGGAAGCTAATGGCTTCCCTTCTTTGTTACTCCCTCTTCCTTGGCGCTCTCTTGCTGGTAGGACTGACTGCCTTGACCAATTGCTTGACCCCCCTGAGCATCAATTTTCTGATCTGTACAGTGTCTCCAGCTGTAAAATCAGGTTAATGATAACGGTCCCTGGCAAATTGAATAAGATATAACTGGAGTTTTGAGTTTCAAAGTGTCAGGAAAGGAAAGAGCTAGCAAGGAAGGCCACTAGCACAGGGGAAAATGTAATATACTGACCAAATGTGTGGTATGGACATTTGTTGTAAGGGACTTACAGGACAAGATAACTGGGGGGTAATGAAATTACCACATTTGTCCTTTCCCCTTCTAATTATAAAGCAAAAAACATAGTTCTCTATTGGTTAGGAAAAAGACAAACTTAAAATTGGAAGAAATCTAGGAAGCAAGCATCTGTAGCATCAACAGGTCAAATTCCAAATTTCTAATTTGTACAAAGGCATTTTTCTGATAACATATCTGAGTAGGAATTGCTGGATGGTGTTAGGACGCAGTCAGGGCCAGGTCAGGGCCAGGCTTAGGCAAACCTGGGAAATGTCTCCACAGATTTTCACTGTGCTCACCCCACCCCCGCCCCCACTGTGCCCACTGGGGCTCCTCTGTGTCCACAGCTGGCTGGCATCGGTAGTCCTGTGCCATTCCTCCAGGCCCAGAGACTGGAAGTGGGCTCTAGGCCATCGCTCCCCTGGAAACATCTCAAGCCTAGAGTAGCAGATTTCCAGAAGTTGGGCTCTCTCCTCACCAAACCAGGCCATCTCGCTCCCCCAGGCACAGCTCCTCATACACGTCAATTCAAGAGTTTGGGGACATCTGCGAAGCTCCCCTCCCTGGGAACTAGGCCTCTCCGTATGCTGCTTCACCCACTGCAGCTCTATGCTGCTCTCGGTCACCTCAGATGCGAACCGGCTTTAAGGACCTTCCTGGGGCACTCCTTGCTCACAGAAGTGGTTCTCAGCCTGGTTGTGGATGAGAAACATGTCTGGAGGTTTTAGAACACACTAGTTAACAAGACCCACCCAGAACCACTAATGCAGGCCCAGGCCAGTGCGCAGTGGGGTTGGGCAGCCTGGCTTACAAAGCCCCTGGCTCTTCTCCCAGCACACAAGGCCTCCTGTCGGGGTGCTCTCTCCCACCTCAGCCCTCTCCACCCTCCCCCCACACCCATGCCAACACCCTGCTGGTGTTCCCTGAATGCACGTCACCATTTCATGCCCCGAGGGTTTTCCACATCCTTCCATGGGTCTAGGGCCTAACTCCTCGGTGTGTCCCCAGACGGGGAGCATCAACCCTGTCTGGGAATCCAAAGCCACAGAAGCAGAATCCATATTGCAGCAAGATCCCAGCTGATGTATACAAACATTAAAATTTGAGAAACACTCTAGATGCTTTCCTGGCTTGCACCCCTGGAGAATCCACACTCACGCTTTCATCCCTAGGATCCCTAGCTCAAGTCGCTCCTCTCCGCCCAAGACTTTCCCAACCTCACCCTCTTTGCTCCCAGCTGTCCCCTGGAAGGAATGAATTCGTCCCTCCTTTCGCAGCCCCTGAGAGCTGACACCAACAGTTCCCTGCACCTGTGTTACACAATATTAGGATCAAACAAAAACCACCTAGCTAGTCACTTCAGGAAATACAAGTTCCTAGAAGAAAAGGCTGTGAACCAACTAAACAGTTTGCTTACAAGACTCACAGCTTGTGCATCAAGAGTAGCCTCAAAACTGGAGGGTATTATGCTGAGCGAAATAAGTCAAACAGAGAAAGACATGTATCATATGACCTCACTGATATGAGGAATTCTTAATCTCAGGAAACAAACTGAGGGTTGCTGGAGTGGGGGGTGGGGTGGGAGGGATGGGGTGACTGGGTGATGGACACTGGGGAGGGTATGTGTTCCGGTAAGCGCTGTGAATTGTGCAAGACTGTTGAATCTCAGATCTGTACCTCTGAAACAAATAATGCAATATATGTTAAGAAAGAAAAAAAGAAGAAGAATGTAGCAGGAGGGGAAGAATGAAGGGGGGGAAATTGGAGGGGGAGAAGGACCATGAGAGACGATGGACTCTGAAAAACAAACTGAGGGTTCTAGAGGGGAGGGGGGTGGGAGGATGGGTTAGCATGGTGATGGGTATTGAGGAGGGCACGTTCTGCATGGAGCACTGGGTGTTATGCACAAACAATGAATCATGGAACACTATATCTAAAACTAATGATGTAATGTATGGGGATTAACATAACAATAAAAAAATTAAAAAAAAAAAAAAAGAGTAGCCTCAAACCCCTTGTCTGTGCCCAGCCATCCAGACAAAGCTATGAAGGCAGAACTCTGCCCAGTCCCGATCGATTCCAGCTTGCAAGTCTCACCTTAAAATCGCCCAGCCCAGGCCCTGAAGCCAGATGAATACTCTGCTCTAATTTCCTTTTCTGAGATGTGCCTGAGACAATCTGGGTGATGATGTTCTCTGTCCTTGCAGGAGATCTAAGAAACTTAGCTTTCTTAAATCAAGTTTTTCTGGTGGCCTTTTAGACAGTTGACAGGCAACACATTCATCACAGAATATTGCAATTATCTATTTGTGTGGCAGATATCACCCCACTACCTCGTCACTGCCCCCTTCCTGGGTACACACACACACACACACACACACACACACACACACACACTATAGTCTCACACATAGAGCATCACAACAACAGCACTAATGGGCTGAAAACCTGAGGTGCAGGCAAGAAGAAAGGGGGAAAGAGAGAAGGGAAGGGCGGGCCAGGGAGGGGTTGGAAGAGAGAACAGGCCCAAGGGGAGAGGTCTTCCACCATCAGGAAAGAACCAGTCCCACACTCAGGCCTCCTGGACTCCCAGTCGGCCCTCCTCCATGCCCTTCTCCCTGGAGGGGCTGAGGACAATGGGAAGTGAATAAGCTAGAGGAGCCAGTTTAAAATCCAGACAGCAGGGCTGAATTTCAAGGGTGCAATATTTAACTTGAACCTAAAGTTAAAGACGGTTTTGTATCTCTGTATATTCTTAGAATTATTTGTACTTGACCTCAACTGTATATGTATATAATGAAATACAGTATATACAAACCAGCTGCCTTTGTATACTATTGTTTCTATCCATCCAATGTTTATGTGGTCTGTCTCTCTCTCCTTCTAGGTCTTTGAGAGCTACTAAAGACTGAGAAAGTTTGGGTAAAAATTAGATAACAGAGACAAAAGAAACTTTTGAGCATATGTTGGAAGGCCAGGAGTAAGAATAATTGCAGAGCATTTGAAATTTCCGTGACCTGAGTAGGAAGAAAATTTGCTTAGATTTATTCAAAACTTTCTTTCTAATCCAAATATGAAAATTTTACCAGGTAATTTTCACCACTGGTACATTAATGATCTCTTGTGAACAAATTACCCCCAAACTTAGTAACTTAAGGCAACATTTATTTTCTCACTCGGTTTCTGAGGAGTAGGTTCTGAGAGTGACTTAGCTGACTGGTTCTGGGTCTCCTGTGAGGTTGCAGTCAGGACGCTGGCTGGGGCTGCTGTCATCCGAAGGCTTGACCGGGGCTGGAGGAGCCACTTCCCATAAGTTTCGCTCAAACGGTTGTTGGCAGAAGGTCTCAGTGTCACATGGCCTTCTCTATAACACTGCTCACAACTTTCCCTGGAGTGGGCCCTCTGAGAGGAAGAGCAAAGGGAAGATACAGTGACTTTTATGAGCTGGTCTTTGAAGTCACACTGTCGCTTCAGCTTGATCTATTTACTAGAAGTGAGTTGCTAAGTCCAGTCCACCCTTAAGTACAGGGGAATGAGGCTCCGCCTTTTTAAAGGAATGTTGAAGAATCTGTAGACATACTTTGAACCATCATATTCCTCCCATAGGCAAAATACTCTTATTCCTCCCAATGCTGCCCGAAAGTCTCACCCCTGTATGGCATTAGCTCAAAATCCAGAATGTCACCATTTAAATCAGGTCCCAGTGCAGGTTAATTCTCCTGACGCG
This sequence comes from Halichoerus grypus, assembly GCF_964656455.1. Taxonomy (NCBI): domain Eukaryota; kingdom Metazoa; phylum Chordata; class Mammalia; order Carnivora; family Phocidae; genus Halichoerus; species Halichoerus grypus. The sequence continues at coordinate 183,369,112 of NC_135714.1, forward strand.
CAGCTCTTCAAGTACAGTTCCTCTCTGTTGGAGGTCCTGTGAACTAAACACATTAACTGAAATATCTATTAGTTATTCATCACTATGTAGCAAGTTACCCGACAACTTATTAAAGCAACAAACATTTACCTTCTCAGTTTTGGTGGGTCAGCAATTCAGAAGTGGTTTTGCTGGGTGGGTCTGAGTCAGTGTCTTTCAGGACGATTCAGTCAAGGTATCAGCTGGGGCTGAGTCACCTGGAGGCTTGAGGAGGCTGGAGGAACTGCTTCTAAGATCACTCAGTGACAGAGCTGTTGGCTGGAGGCCTCAGTTTCTCACCATGTGGACCTCTCCATAGACTGTTTAAATGTCCTTGTGACATGGCAGTTAGCTTTCCCCAAGGTAAGTGATCCAAGAGTGAGCAAGCAAGATAGAAGCCATGATGTTTTTTATGACCCAGTCTCAGAAGTGACAGACCATCACCTCTGCTGTGTTCATTTGGTCTCCCAGGACAACTCTGCTATGACATGGGAGGGGACTACACAAGAGCATGAATCCGGGAGGCTGGGCTCATTGGGGGCCATCTTGGAGACAGGCCAACTCACCTGCTAAGGAATTAATGTCAGAAGCTGGACGTAGGAGCACTGTCGAAGCTGTAGGTCCTTATTATGTGTTTGCCACTCTTCACGTGATCCTCACACAGTAACAAAATTTGGGGGTACCATGAAAATAGGGATCTTAGATAATAACTGTTTCCACCAGATGAATGATGATGATAGACTGATAAAATGACTGATTTATGTGAAAACAGCCCACAGAAATCCAGGCATTGTAGACATCTGTTTATCTGAGACGGCACTCTGAAGTCTTGTGAGCCTGACAATAGTGACTTCTACTTCCAGCAATGTGGTCTTAGAAAAATCACTGGCTTTCTCTTTACCTTGGTGTCCTTAATTTCAAAAAAGCACAATAATAGCTTCTTTGATGAGTTTTTATGGGAATTCAAACTTTTATATGTAAGGTAAATAGCAATTATTAATCAATCGATAAATAGTAACTACTGTAAAGACTATTTCATGGTATTCTATGGTAACCATCTGCATTGATAGATGTCTTTCAGTTTTTGGAAAGACATTTATAAATGCATGAAAAAGGTAAATTGCTCCCATTTAATAATGCATAGAACCATACTTCAGAAAAGTAATACAAAAGAAAAAAAAATCCATTACCCTGCAACTCTAACACAATCACCATCTTTCCTTCTAGTCTTCTTTTCTGTGCACTTTTCCCATACTCAAGTCGGAGTGTACATGAAAGTCTACTCTTTGTTTCTTTCACTTCATATCTTAATATAGAAACATCTTGCAGAGTCTGACACTGAAACTCTTTGTGTGTGTCATGCTCAGAGCAGTGAGCTGGGGGTGGGAGTGGGAAGGGAGAGCTGGTGGAAGGAGGCAAAGTTGTGGGCTAGGAAATGCTCAACAACTCTCTGTCCTGATCAGTTGAAGTTCTAAGAAGCAGAGGTCCTACAGGGTATCAGAGACCAATGCAGGGAGACAGTAGGAGGTGCTAAGAGATTCTGGAAGTTGTAGTCTAGGGATGAAAGGTGCTTAACCAATCTTTGGTTCAATTCCTCTTCTATAAATCATAGATGTTGCATGCACCTTCCGTTATGGGGCTGCTGAAGGGCTAGTCAAATTAGCATATGTTAAGTGCCCAGCACATAGAAAAGCTGTTATTATTAAAATGGTAAGATTCCATGAATCAGGATATAGGATTTCCCAAAAAGTGTTTAGCAACCATAGGAATCCTTAACAGACTTTTTTTTTTTTAAGAAATCTTGACACCCAATATGGGGCTTGAACCCACAACCCTGAGATCAAGAGTTGCACTCATTAATCAAAACCGTTGATAGCAAAGACGGATGCCTACAGGAACTAGGTGGGTAACCTAAGGGCAGGACGCTGGGAGGAGCTTGCAAGGTGAACCGTGTAACCCCGCCTCCATAGGGGGCAGCAGCTCCTGGGCTCACAGTTGCTCTGTAGGACTACAGCTCAGGGTTGCCAGGTGACAGCTACAGAGCATTTTTTTCAACATTCATTGAATTAATGTGCTATCCCACATAAGCAAAATGATGCTACTACAATGTTCTTGGAAATTAAAAAAAAAAAATTTTTTTTTTTAAGTAGGCTCCACGCCCAGCATGGAGACCAACATGGGGCTTAAACTCATGCCCCTGAGATCAAGACCTGAGCCGACATCAAGAGTCAGAGGCTCAACCAACTGAGCCACCCAGGTGCCCCAATGTTCTTGGAAATTTACACACACAAAAATCAACAGGGACTAGGTGACAGGGTTTCTAGTAGAGGGACAGGAATTACTCTCTGCCTTATCTCTACCTAGTGGGGGTTATTTGATTTTATATGTTAAAATACATTCAATTTATAAATTAAATAAAAAGTACACATTGACATACAAAACACTTCAAGAAGTCCTCTGCTAGAGACAAAAACCCATTTAACTTTATTTAGCCCAGTGGGTCCCATACTACTGACCCCGGAAGCTCTGTTTTCCACATAAAATGTATAAACACCCTATGCAGCACACTTTGGGAAAGGCTCTCTAGCTTTCAGAAGGAAGACTCTAACAAACCAATCAACAAAAACAATAGACCGCTGTTATTGTGCCATGTCGGGGCACCCCACAGCTGTTCCTGCAACAGTGCTGATGGGCCCCGGCCACCTGCCATCTTCGGATCAGCAGCGGGGACGTGGCAGTTACCTCTGAGGACCTGATTCTCCACCTCTCCTCATTGCTCACATCACAGGGAAGAGGATGGACACCATATTAGAGCTTAATAAATGTGCGTTTCCCCCTGAATCCTTGGAAAATGTATATATTTTTAACTACTTCTCTAACAATCACCGGATGACAGCAGCTTACTGAGTATGTTAAAAACAGAGAAATAGCTCCTCTTATGTGGCCTGAATACATTTGCTATTGTTGTAACCTGGCAAATTGCACTGTGCTCTGCACCGTGAATCGTGGGATGATGAATTACAATGACAATGCCATATTTTTCACTTGTTTCTCTTTTCTCTTCTTTCCTTATTTGTAAACATGAAGAGTAGGGTGGGGTAGACTTAGATTCCTAACCTGTAAAGTAAGCATAATAATATTTATCTTGCAGATTTTGGTCAGCCATAATTTTTGAAAGATCAAATAACAAAGCGAACGTGTGTAAAATGCCTAAAACAATACCAGAGATATAGCAGGACTCAGTAAATGACAAGACAACTATGGGGCACTTGGGTGGCTCAGTCATTTAAGAATCAGACTCTTGGTTTCGGCTCAGGTCATGATCTCAGGGTCATGGGATCAAGCCCCAAGTTGGGCTCCCTGCTCAGCAAGGAGTCTGCTTTAGATTCTCTCTCTCCCTCTCCCTCTGCCCCTCCCGCTTGTCCTCTATCTCTCTCTCAAATAAATATTTTTTTAAAAAATGATAAGATAATTATCGGTATTATTTCTACACCACCTGTTAACATTAAACTCTTGGAAGATGGAAAAAAAAATCACGGATCTGAAGTATGTACAGTCACTAGGGTGAATCACGGAACAGCAATATTTGTAGTGGTTGACATTTTTTAAGGACTGGAAAGGTCCTTAGAAATTATCTTTTGTAGATAACAAAAAGAGAAACTGAGGCTGAGAAAAATTAAGCCATTTGCCCCTGTTTTTCACAGGAGCATAAATTACCAACACCCAACATTTGAATCCCACACTAAGCATACAAAAACCTCACTGAAAAGTTTAAAACTCAACAGGACTCATGTGAAGCGAACACACCCATAAATCTTCGCTGTGCACGGTCCCAGGGATTCTGTAACTTACACACATTTGCATGGTTAATAACAAATTTGAACTCTGGGCATACTAAGTGATCTGCTGCGAACGTTCCCAGTATTTTGTTTAAATCCCTGCTCGCCTGTTCAGGGTGAACAGGTTTTCGTCAAGCGTTGTAGGAACGGGACAGCGAAGCTTTCGCCCATCGCACCACTAGATGGCGCCAAACCCACTCACGGAGGATCTGGGGAAGCCACAGAGTGAGGGGGGAGCCCAAGCTGGTGGAAAACAGGCAAGTTTACCGTCCTGGGTCCATTTTAAATGTTCATACTCGGACATGAAAGCAGATGAATTAAGTTTGCCATTATCCTGCCTACTTCAATCTAACGGAATCTGATAAAGATAGAGCAGAGCTGGAGAAATGGCTGCCAGCCCAGCAACTCCAGCCCATACTATAGGGAGAGGGAGGATCCAGACAGAAGCCAACCTCCAACCCCCTCACAGAACAGGAAGCAAGCACATTCCGGATCCCTTTCTAAGAAAAAGCCCGCCATCCTAATACTATTTTGGGGACAATGGGAGCTGGATAACAAGAGCTGGTGAAGGAGGACCATTTCTAGAAGAATTTAAATATAAGGGGCTACAATGTAGGCATTAAAAAGGGGGTAAGGAAAGAAGACAAAGAACACACGGAATGTGAGTCAGATAGAAGAAAACGGAATGCTTCAAAACCAACACAGCGTGGGGCGTTAGGAAGCGTGGCCGCGAGCAGAACTCGGAGTTAACACAACTTCAAGGCTGGAAGCCGAGCGGGGCCTGAGAACTCACTCCTTCGCGGGCGACTGCACTGAGGCTACCTGCATTCTCTCCACGGAAGGGCGCCTCTCCACGGCTAACTGAAAACCCCTCACGAAACGCACGGGCAGACCCGCGCCGAGACGCCGCCCGCGTGCGCACGTGCACACACGCACGGCTCCGGCGGTCCAGGAGGTGGAAGGAAGCCATCGGGAAGTTGAGCGCCGGCCGCGGCCGCCGCAGATAACGTATCAGACGGAAAGCTGGAAGTCAGCACCGTTCCCGTTCTCACAGGAAGCCCAGCTCAGGCTGTTGGACCCTATTTAGTAATCAGTTCCATGCTCACAAAAGAATGCCAGAATAAAAACCGAAGGCAACACACACACACACGCACACACACACACAGAGAGAAAAAAACCCCAAAGGACAAAACACCCACAACCCTTTCCCTTAGGAAGAAGAACGATTCCAAGAAGTTTAAAGAGAGACCCAGCTGGTTTAGAGAGCTTGGCAGGACATTTGGTAGTTCGGTGATGCCACTGTGTTCGCCGGCCCCGGGAGGCTGGCATGCCAAGGTTGAGGTCACTGGGAGAATTCAGAGGCGGGGAAGCCCTATTTTGCCTCAGTGGTGCCCATACTTTGCGTGAAAGTATTTGGGACTTAAACATTTCCAGTGAGTATGAGATGTACTGGTCTGATGGGAAGTACTGGCTGAGCTGTGGTTCTGCCACCGCTTCTATTGGCTGTAGCTGACGAACCCTCCTGAGCCGCCTCCTTCCGTCAGCGCCGCACTGGATCACGGTTACCTCACAGGCTGGGTCTGAGGAGAGCGGATCACCGTTACCTCACAGGCTGGGTCTGAGGGGACGGGATCACTGTTACCTCACAGGCTGCGTCTGAGGAGACGGGATCACTGTTACCTCACAGGCTGGGTCTGAGGAGAGAGGATCACCGTTACCTCACAGGCTGGGTCTGAGGAGACGGGATCACTGTTACCTCACAGGCTGGGTCTGAGGAGAGAGGATCACTGTTACCTCACAGGCTGGGTCTGAGGAGACGGGATCACTGTTACCTCACAGGCTGGGTCTGAGGAGAGCGGATCACCGTTACCTCACAGGCTGGGTCTGAGGAGAGCGGATCACCGTTACCTCACAGGCTGGTTCTGAGGAGAGCGGATCACCGTTACCTCACAGGCTGGTTCTGAGGAGAGCGGATCACCGTTACCTCACAGGCTGGGTCTGAGGAGACGGGATCACCGTTACCTCACAGGCTGGGTCTGAGGAGAGAGGATCACCGTTACCTCACAGGCTGGGTCTGAGGAGACGGGATCACCGTTACCTCACAGGCTGGGTCTGAGGAGAGCGGATCACCGTTACCTCACAGGCTGGGTCTGAGGAGAGGGGATCACCGTTACCTCACAGGCTGGGTCTGAGGAGAAGGGATCACCGTTACCTCACAGGCTGGGTCTGAGGAGAGCGGATCACCGTTACCTCACAGGCTGGGTCTGAGGAGAGCGGATCACCGTTACCTCACAGGCTGGGTCTGAGGAGAGGGGATCACCGTTACCTCACAGGCTGGGTCTGAGGAGAGGGGATCACCGTTACCTCACAGGCTGGGTCTGAGGAGAAGGGATCACTGTTACCTCACAGGCTGGTTCTGAGGAGAGCGGATCACCGTTACCTCACAGGCTGGGTCTGAGGAGAGCAGATCACCGTCACCTCACAGGATGGTTCTGAGGAGAGCGGATCACTGTTACCTCACAGGCTGGGTCTGAGGAGAGGGGATCGCTGTTACCTCACAGGCTGGGTCTGAGGAGAGCGGATCACTGTTACCTCACAGGATGGTTCTGAGGAGAGCGGATCACCTTTACCTCACAGGATGGTTCTGAGGAGAGCCTGAGAGAGGAGGTCCTGAGGCACAAAGGAGCCTCGGGAAATAACAGCCTCCTGCCTTCCGTTTAATTCTCTAATTCACTTCCTCCCTCACACTGTGAACCTGGCCTCCAGCGAAGAGAAAAAAATGCCTGTTTCTTTGGAGCCAGGGCTGAATTCTCACAAGTCTTATCCAACCCAGTGGCTCTCCGAACATTCTGGTCTCAAAACCCACTTACCTCTTAAAATCTGAGGATTCCAGATAGTTTTTTTTTTTTAATGTGGGTTATCAATATTTACCATGTTAGAAATGAATACTGAGAAATTTTAAAAATACCTAAGAATGACCATAAGGCATCACATGTTAACGTAGATTATGACAAATAACTCTTTTCCAAAACAGAAAATGTTTACTGAGAAGAGCGATGTCATTTATGTTTTACAAACCTCCTTACTGTCTGGCTTAATAGAAAACAGCTGGATTCTCATATCTCCTCTGCCTTTACATTCCATCTGTTGTAGTATCTTGTTTTGGTAGAAGTTTATGAAGAAAAATCATCCTCGTGTGAGGGAGGAGTATTTTAATAGGTTTTAAAGATAAGTGCGCATTTTCTTTGATACTACACCCAAGCCCAGTAAGTGCTAGTTTCTTTAAAGTTAATTTTAATGTGGAATCTGGAACCTTATCAATGAACTTTTTAAATGCTCTTACGTGAAATCCATTGGTCTATTTTGCACTTTGGATGGATCTTTTACCCATGCATGCTTTTGTGACATTGGCTCACTGACTTACATAGATCTTCCGAGTTTTGACATATTACACATCCCCCCACAAATCACATTATTAATATATTGCCAGCAATCTCATCAGAATAATGTCCATAAGGAAGCTGTCGAGCTCACAGTGATGGACACAAGTTTCCCATAATTCTAATTCTTTCTTGAAAGTTAAAAATTTATCATTGGCAACTGATATTGTCAGTTGTTTTACTTGAGGGGACAAGCTTACGTACTTATTTTGAGGAAATATCCAAGTCTGAACTATAGTTTGGCTTTCACTCTTTAAAAATTTAAAGAATAATGGTGTTCCACGGGGAATAAAAGGCTAGTTTAGCTCACAATTTAATTGCCAAGTGTTCTTCCTCAAGAAAACCAACCCTTCATTATTCAGCAGAAATGCTTGATGTGTATTTCCCAGTTTAACACAGACAATATTAAATGCGAATGTACTCAGAGGTCAAGATTAAACAAAATTAATAATTTTTACTGATTTATCAAGGACTTTTTTTTTTTTAATATTTAAAGTAATCTCTACACCGAACGTGGGGCTTGAACTCACAACCCCAAGATAAAGAGTCATACATTCCACCGACTGAGCCAGCCAGGTACCCCTATCAAGGACATTCTTAAATGAAACTGGAATCTGTTTTACTGTGAGTACGTGGTGACAATTTGGTGCCACATGCCACATGCCAAGGAGGCAGCAGTTTTGCTCTCTGTTGCTTTTGCATCATCAGTAGAAATGTCACCACGGTTAAAAAATCAACACCTTAATATTAATATGAAACTAGTTTTTACCTTACAGACTCCCTGAAAGGTCTCGGAGACGTGCCCTTAGTGCTCCTCTTTCCTCAGCTCTCCTCCAACCCTCAGTGACCTCTGGCTACTCTACATTTCCCTGTTGCAGCACTCAATAGAATGGGGGTGTCTCTGAGTCTGTAAGGTAAAAATGATTTTCATATATTAATATTAGAACGTTTTATTTCCCCAAGTTCTTGATTTATAATTGACTCTACCCTCTGTTTTTAACAATAATAAATTATTTGGCATCCTGATTACATTCTAGACACTATTCTAAACATGAAAAATACAGGTGTCAATGGGACAAGCAAGTCCTTGCTCTCACTGCCCTTATATTCTAGAATAGACAATAAACTTGTAAATAACGCGTAAGACGTAAGTCCTATAACGATTAAAAATAGACTGATGTGACCAAAGGTGAGCCAGTAGTGAGATGGCCCCAAAATGAGGGGTGTCAGGTTTGTGCTTGGGTATGAATAATGGTGATTCATGGGTAGAAATGAGGATGGGTCAAGTTTCCGGTAGACTGGCTAGAGTAGAATCGGAATTCACCTGAAAAGCTGAGACAAGGAAGAGGCAAGAAGGCATGGTTCTTTGTGTTTGAAAGGAGTGCCATCTTCCCCCTTCTGGGGAGGATGGTACCTCACCCGCCTTCCAGGGGAAGTAGCAAGGCATGATGGGAATGTCGGGAGAAGAGCAGCTGGGTCTGGTACGAGAATCCACTCTGCCCTGTGAGGGCCGCTAGAGCATCACTGATGTTACTAGTTGCTGCTTGGTCTGCCTAGAGGCTGGTGGGAGAAGGGGGGCAAAGATGGAACTGGGTTTATTTGTAATATGAGGGTCTCGTTGCTCTGGTTGCAATACCCAACCTACATGGTCATCCCGAGGCTGGTGGTCACTTCTGCTTCAGAGTATTACAGAGCCACTTCTAGAGCACACTAACATCTTTCATATACACTAGTAATCACCTAAGTCAGCTAGCTAGGGCAAAAACAAACAAATAAAAGTAAAAGCAAAGAAGTCATACAAAACTCAAAAGAATGGCTTGGAGGTCCTATCCCGAAAAGCACTTTGCGGTGGAGGAAATATTACGCCACTCACTTGAGAGAGTTCTGAGGAATTAGTTCTTGCCCTGTTTTCCTCTCCCCTTTACCCTAACAAGATGTCCCTGCCGGTCATGCTGGAGGCAATGTGTCCTCTGCATCTCCAGGGCACATTTCCGGTGTTTTCTTCAGATGAACCCCTCTTATTAGTCCAGGGGAGACGTCTATTCTCTCCTTGAATTCAACCTTTCCCTCCTCCTCCCCCTGTGAGCCCGCCCATTTGCATTAATGCCCCTTCCCCCATGCCTCCATGAAGAGCCACGATTTTTTCTTTCATGCGTTTCCCGTAAGTATGAATTATTGTAACCCCAACAAAGGTATATTTTACCTCCTTCACGAGTCCTTTCTCTTTCAGCCACTTTCTGTTTTTCAGAAGAGACTTACTGGACAGGCTGCAGGTGTCTATGCAGAACACTGCACTTTACACAGATGGTGGACATTCGACATAAAATGTGAAACCTCTCTCTGCTCTACAAGTGCCCGTGCAAGGCCATCCATTCAATCTCCTCTCCCCATTAAATCATAGCATATTCCCCCTTCTTAGTATAGCGGAAAATTCTGGGGGGCAGGGGCTACTGTTTGTCACTACACCCCTATAGCCCCAGCCTTTACAGACCGTTGACACTTTTATTGTAAAGGTGTTAGAAAATGTGGTTCACTCTACTCCACAGAGGCAGTGGGGTGGGAGGGGTGGCCATGCATGGAGTGGGAGGGTGGGTTTTGCTCTAAGCTCTATTCCAAGAGCATCAGTACTTCCACTGCAACTTCCCTTCCCCAATCATGTAACTTCTTACACAGTCCATTTTGGGGTTGGCTCTAAAGTGCTTAAAGCCCAATGTATATGCCACATTTAGCAACTCTCCAGGGGCTTATCACAAGTGTCTCAGGAATGAGATACATGAAAGACTTTGTCTTATGTTTCCCGGCTTCAATGTCCTTCTGTCCTGATGACCACATCTTCATCACTGTTGCTCTGCCTTCCTTTTTGAACTTTAATGTGTGTCTTGGCTACATTTTGTCTCCTGAAAATAGATGCCCATAAATACTTTAACAAGTTGGTCCTACATTTCTATCACATTTAAAAGTCACATGAATCACAGCAAGCCTTCCCTTGGGGCCCCAGGGAACACTCTAAGGGAACAACACGTTTTAACAAGGAAAGGGCGAGTCAGTCACAGGGAGCCAGTAGGCTCTCACAGCTGCCTCCCCAGTTCTATCCACCAGCAAGCACCCGACATAATGCATGAGTAATGTGCCTCGCATGCCTAGTGACATGGCGATTAGGATGGGGACCGGTGGTAGTTATCAGGGTGGGTGGGGGCCAAGGGTGGGGAAAGCTAGCAGGAAATCCTAGAGAAGACAGGAAAGCTGAGGAAGAGCTGTCCAGTTTTCCTTTGTTCTCTTCTGACAGCCCAGTACTTTACAGTAAATTCATACACTGTTGAGTGAAGCAGGAAGACCAGGGTGCATTCTAGTTGGTCGCTTTATCCCTATTCGTCTCAGAGTCTCAGGTTTATAGCTAGCTTCTATCCTTAATTCCAACTCCTTGGTTTCTGCAAGCATCTGATCCACCTCTTAGCTTCTTGAAATGTTCCTTCTGTCTCATTGAGTCTGCTCGATCCCTTGCTTTGAGGGCCTCCTTTTACCCTTTGAGAATCCCACTGAACCACTGGCTTTGTCACTGCCGGGCTGACCCAGTAGCAAGAGCAGGCAGGCGAGAAGGAGAGAAGACAACAATCAGAAAGATCTGATCAGGGGGCACCAGGGTGGCTCATTCAGCTGAGCGTCCGACCCCTGGTTTCGGCTCAGGTCATGATCTCCGGGTCATGATCTCAGGGCTGTGAGATCGAGCCCCCTGTAGGGCTCCGCACTCAGCGGGCCGCCTGCTTGAGATTCCCTCTCTCTGCCCCTCCCCCACTCGCAGGCACTCTCTCTCATAAATAAATCTTTTAAAAAAAAATCTGATCAGAAACAAGCTGTTCAGCGAATACAATGGAAGCTCTATTTGTATTCCAAATCTTAATTGTTCAAATATTTTCCTCCAACTTTGCCATTTCACTAGTTCAGTATAACTAAACTTCTGGAGAAGACCCATAAAAGGAACTGAAGTCCTAACTAATGTAATTTGTACTATGTAATATCAGCTCATTTATTTTTAGATGATAATGTATCCTATCTTGTAACCTCCCACCCAAGGCCTCCATGGAAGGTAGTAAGCATTGATAATGGTAAATAAGAGCTGAGATTTCACATTTGGGTTATTTAAAGAACAAAGAATTCAGACAGCTTTCCTGAGAACCCCAGGTTTGCATTTACATTGTGTACTAAAGCAAGCACGCTCTGGCAGTTGATCAAGGAAGAGGAAATCTTCCTCAGCTTAATTCCCAGAATATAGTTTGAGCGTGTGGCAGGAACACAACATGTGTGCTTGACAAACACAACGCACTCACACTGGGATGGAGGCAGATGGATGGCTTCAGTAGTAAACTGCCCGGATTTGGTGAGGCTATGTCCTCCATAAGAGGAATGCTGTACATTCAAAGGCATTTTGATGGATTTAATTCTGCTTTTGGCTTTTGGCGCTTTAAAACTGTCACTCCAAAAGCTGAATGTGTGAAGACAAGCACTGATTCCCCAACAAGGTCACGACTTACATGGCCATGGACGGACCATCTACTCTGCTTTATTGTCTGGTTAGGTGGCCATCAAAGCAGAGTCATGGTACCTGAAAGCCAGGTGTTCATCACCTGTCCATCTCCCACCTTCCCCATCCCATATGTATCACTCAGGGTTCTGCAGAGTTGCAGAACCAATAAGATGTTTCTAGAGAAAGGGATTTATTTTCAGCTCACACAATTTGAGGGAGCTGACAAGTTCAAAATCTGCAGGGCAGGCTGGCAGGCTGGTAGGCTGGAGATTCCAAGAAGAACTGATTCTGTAACCTGGAGACAGAATTCCTTCCCCTTTTGGGGGACCCCACTCTTTCCTCTTAAGGCCTTCAACTCATTAATGATGGAGCACATCTGCTTTACTCAAAATCTGCTCATTTAAATGTTAATCATATCTAGGGGTGCCTGGGTGGCTCAGTCAGGTAAGTGTCTGACTCTTGATTTCCACTCAGGTCATGATCTCAGGGTTGGGAGGTGAGCCCAGCGTTGGGCTCTGAGCTGGGCATGGAGCCTGCTTGAGATTCTCTCTCTCCTTCTCCCCCTCCATCTCTCCCTCACTAAATAAATAAATAAATAAATGTTAATCATGTCTTTAAAAAATATCTTTTTGGCAAACACAGACTAATGTTTGACCAAAGAACTGGATCCCACACTCCAGCCAAGATGACTCATAAGGTTAACCATCTGCCCACAGTAAGTGCTCAATGAATTGATTTGATTAGATATGCATCCCCAGACAAAACATACCCCTGAGCCACTATTTCTTCAGCTGAACAATGCAGGGATGGGACCTCATTCCTCCAATTCTGATAGGCCAAGGGGAAAAATTTAAGTCTTGAGAATATGGAGAACCTGTGACCTCTGGTCTCTTCAGATGAATTGAAGAGCTTTAAGTCAGATGATACACCTTCCCCACCATGGTGGCTGCCCCCAGTATCAGCAGCAATAGAAGAAATACTATACGGTGGTCCTCCCCTATCCTCAGGGGATACCTTCCAGAACCTTTAGTGGAACTGAACCCTACATACACCATACATACATACTTATGATAATGTTTAATTTATATATTAGGCACAGTGAGAAATTAACAACGATAACTAATAAATAAGAAGATAGAACAATGATAATAATAGACTGTAATAAAAGTTATGTGAATGTAGCTTCTCTCTTTCAAAATCTCCTATGGTACTGCACTCGCCCTTCTTCTTGTGATAATGTGAGACAATAAAATACCTACGTGATGAGGGGAGGTGCAGTGAGAGATGTAGGTGCTGTGACCTAGAGCGGGGCTACTACTGACCTCCTGACGATACATCAGGAGGAGGATCATTGCTTCTGGACCATGGTTGACAGCACGTAACTGAAATTGCAGAAAGTAAAACCAAAGATACGGGGACTACCATACAAAGCTCTATAATCTGATGAGCTGTCTTCTTGCTGTCCTGGTTTCCTGAGGCCTAGCCACACCCAGGGGCAGGACTCACGTAGTTTACGATGTCAAAATCACCAGCTCTCTGTAAGAGAAGGGCTCCTCCTCTAAGGTGAATAGGCTGCTTAAGAATTTAGAACCCAGGAGTGAAGGAAATGCCTCTGAAATTGCTGGGAACTCAAGGAGAGGCTTCTAGAAAAATAGGCACCAGTTCCAGCCATGACTCCTGGTGTCTTTGTTGGTTTTTCTTTTAACCAGTCCAGGAAGGAAATAATGTCCAGTGTCTTTGGAAGACGATTGGAAGAGGGTCATTGAGGAGGAATGAAGTTCAAACCATAGCAAATACACAGACCCTAAAGCAGTGCCTGGTCCATAACACTCAATCATGTCCATGGAATGGACCACGTATCCTCTCATTTTAGCCTTTCTCCATCTCTCTACGTTTTCCTGAACCTCCCCCCCCCAAAAGGTAGTATCCACAGTAATGATTTCCTTGGTGTCATTCAAGCCCAAAGCTTCAAGCAGATAGAACCAATGCACAGGGCACCCTAAACACTGTGGTGGTTTCTCAGCTCTGAATCCATACATCAAACATGATGGGTGTTTCTTTCAGGCAATGTTCCACAAGCACAAAAAAGGCAAATACTTCAGTTCAGTTCAGGTAACACATAGATCTATTTCTGTTTTCTGTCTGACTCCATGTATATGAGGACTTTGACACAAGGTAGGCAATTTGATTTAGAAATGTGTTCTTACATTTAGATTTTTGTTTGTTTGTTTTGTTTTCTGAACTTGTAGCATACTGACTGGGCCAGGTAACTAAATCACGAATCTGGCATTTTAGGCATCTAGATTACATCTTTTGAAAGTTGTTTTTATATGTGTTTATTTGAAACAAATGTACAGTCAAGGATAAATCCTTGGACTTGGAGCCAGTAGAATTGGGCTCTTATGGAATCCTAGACGTCATGTAATTTATTTGTGCCAGTGTAGACAAGATGAATGGAGCCAATGGTTCATTTTCCATGAGGCTTTGAGGGGGTACTGAACCTTGACGAGGTTAGCATGGACGTAGGTCTGGAACCTCAGAGATTAACTGTGCTGTGTTAGATCAACCTCAGGAAAACGGGCCTCCAAGGTGGGTGACCTGAAGAGTTATATTCATCATCCTTCATAGCTCAGAGTCATCCTGTTCTACCAAAGGGATATAACTCTCAAGTGAAACAGATAATCACTCCTTGAGTGATATTAGGAAGTGATATTATTTCCTAAGAAGCAAACAAACTGGCACGTGGTGAGAGAATAAAGGGATGAAGGGCCCTTAACTGGTTGTGTAAAGGAAGATTTTTTTAGAAGGTAATATACAGGCTGAGAACTAGAGTCAGGAGCAGCCGGCTGTGTGGAGCTGATATTCCAGACATAGTGACAGGTAAGACGGAGCACAGTGGGGCTGAGGGAGATGCAGAAATCGTGTCGACTCCCAAGGCATCTGCCTTGTGCGCCCGCCTGCTGGTGCTAATGTTCACAGAGGATGGCAGAAAGTAGGGAGAAGGAGAGGCATGGGGGAAAATCAGAAGCTACGTTGTGGACATGTCATGTTTGTGATGACTGTGAGAATTCCAAGGGGAGATGTAGAGTTGGTGTGGAGGAGCTAGGGTCCTGGCAGGAACCCAGGGCAAGGGGAGGAGAGCTTCATAAAAAGACTCTAACAAAGGTGTGGGCAGAGTTTAGGGAAAGCAAAGAGATGGTGCAGTGCCCTGAAGCTAGAAACGGTGGGGAGGCATGACCATGCCTAGGCCTGAGGAAGCAAGGGAAAGGGGCAGTAACTGGTTGAGAGAGGAGCCTGGGGGGCTAGAGGTGGATGGAGAGGGCCTTCTGATAGGATCTGTGGCCTTCAGTAGGGAGATACGGCCAGTCTGAGGTGAACCACAAAGAGGGAGCTGGGGTAATAAACTTATTGACCTCACTCTCCTCCTACCTTTCAATCTTCTGCTGGAAACTTCTATTGGCTAAGCCCAGCTGGAAGTCAGAGAGTCTGCTGATGTAGTTCACAAAGGTCAAAGTGCCAGGGCAGAGAAGAGGGTCACCAAGAGTACAGAGTGGATCTGGAAGGACAAAGAGAAAACACACACAGCACAAGGCAGGTGGATACACAAGTCTGGAGCTCTAAAGAGATGTATGGGCTAATGAGAAGTAACTGGTACACAGGCGGGAATTAAAATCATGGCAATAGATGAGGTCGTGGAAGGAGAGCAAATGAGGAGAAGGGACTGAGCCCTGAAGAACTCGGATCTTAGAGCTTAGCTGGAGAATTAAAGAGGACTTTGCAAAGGAGACTGAAAACGAGTAGCCGGAGACGGACGAGGAAAAGCAAGATGGTGTGGTGTCACAGAAGGGCAACCAGGAGACGAGTACAACAGGAACAAGTGGTCAGCTGAGCCTCTTGAGCCAAATGCTCCCGGGAAGCTGAGGAACAGAGATGTGCCCTTTGGATTTGGCAACATTATTCAGCAAGGATGCCAAGCCCTGTGCTTGGGGTGTTGCCCAGAGGGGTAAGCCCTAGATTTTGAGGACATCTCAACCTAGACCGGGAGCCAGGCACACTGTGGGGTGATGGACCTGATAGAAATTGGAACAAGTGTCTTTTGAAGCAGAGAGGGTGCTGGGCAAAGTTTCCTAAGGACAATCAATTATAGATAGGGTATGTATATAAATTCTTCAGAATAAAGAATTCCAGTATTGGAAAAACCGTGCCTTTTAAAAAAAAGAAAAATGAAACTCAGGAAAACCACTTGTCACTCCTTGACTCAGCACCCCATTGGGAGGATGCTGACAATCTAAATAGTCTCTTGATTTCAGAGCTTCTTGATTAAACCTTCAAAGGACAGACCTATGACCTATGCTTTATTAGAATCAAGGTGCTATTTACTTAAAGATTTTCTGTGAAAGTAAGACGTTTATGCCAAAAATTGTTAATGATAAACATAAGAAAATTAAAATCACTCTTAATCCCATAGTCCATACCCCTAACTTTCTAGCAGGTTTTTCCTGATTGCATGTATGTCTGCATAAACATTTCTCTTCAAAAAATGTTTTCCATACAATCAACAGAGTGAAATGGCAACCACAGAATGGGATAAAATATTTGCAAATCATATACATAAGGGATTAATATCCAGAATATTTAAAGAACTCCGACGAGACTCAACATCACTAATCATTAGGGAAATGTGAATCAAATCCGCCATGAGATACCACCTCACCCATTAGGATGGCTACTATGAAAACATACACACACACACACCCATACCCAGAAAACAGTAAGTGTTGGCAAGGATGTATAGAAATTGGAATCCTTGTGCGCTGTAGGTAGGAATGGAAAATGGTGCAACCTCTACAGGCAACAGTACGGCAGCTCCTCAAAAAGTTAAAAACAGAATTACCCTATTACCTAGCAATTCTATTCCTGGGTATGTATCTAGAAGAACTGAAAGCAGGGTCTTGAACAGATATTGGCACATCTATGCTCCTAACAGTACTATTCACAACAGCCAAAAGGTAGGAGCAACCCAAGTACCTATCGATGGATGAATGGATAAGCAAAATGTGGCATATACATACAATGAAATAGTATTCGGCCTTAAAAAGGAAGGAAATTCAGACACAGGCTATAACATGGATGAACCTTGAGGATAGTATGCTGAGTGAAATAAGCAGGCACAAAAATACAAATACTGTGTGAATTCACTTGAGAGGTACCAAATTGTCACATTCATAGAGACAGAAAGTCAAGTGGTGGTTGCCAGGGGCTGGAGGAGAGGACAGAAATTGGGGAGGGGGAGTGTTGCTTAAGGGTATAGACTTTTAGTTTTGCAAGATGAGGAGCTCTGGACATTGGCTGCACAACGATGTGAATGTATTTGATACTACTGAACTGTACCCTTAAAAAATGGCTAAAATGATCAATTGCATGTTATAGATTTTATCGCAATTAAAAATTTTAAATTAAAATGTTTACAACTTTGTTTTACTTCATTTAATAATATCAAGTGAGCATCTTTTCATATCAACAAATATTTTTTTGTATTATTATTTCAGTGGCTACACAAGTCTATTTTTTATTACATACCTTATTTAATCAAATCACTATTTTTTGAAATTCGGTTTTCTACAAAGCTAAACATCAGAAGCAAACTGCAATGAAGGCCACTGTAGCTACACCTTTACCAAATGTATAATTATTTCCTTAGAATAAAATTTCGGGATCAAAGGAGACTAGAGCTCGTCAGGGGTGAGGCAGGTGGGAAACGTAATATGAATGCTGAAATATGAAAACCAATCAGCAAAGAATTGAAGTGAGGGTGTGATATAAATTAAGTGCTATACAAAATAGTTCTAGTTGGAGAAAGGAAATGTTATTTATCCATTCACTTACTCCGTATATAAATTATACTGAGACTCTGCTGTGCACCATTGTTCTAGACACTGTCATTTCAAATTGTCTTAAAACCAGGCAAGAGAGAAGTAAATCAACAATTTCAGGGCAGCTTAGGACAGGAGGAAATGGAGATATGTCCCAGGTTTAAAGGGAGCAGACGAGGAAATTCACCAAGGGAGAAGGCTTCTTGAAGTAGCTGTATGTCAGTGAGCTGAGTGTGGACAGAAGAGTCAGAGTTATTTACACTAAGAAAGGGGATAACTAAATGGGGTAGCCCACCTCCGAGACTGCCGGATGATGCCTACCTCCTATATTCACACCCCTGTGTAGGCTTCTCTCCCAAGGGATCAAGGCTGTTCTGAGTGACCAGGAGAGAATGGTAGAGATAACACTGTCTGGACTCAGAGGCTAGATTCTAAAAAGCATTGCAGCTTCTATCTTGCTCTCTTGGGATTACTTGTCCTGGAGGAAGCCAGTTCCTGGGCCATGAGGATATGCAAGCAACACGCATGAAGAAGAACCGAGGCCTCCCGCCAAGAGCCAGCGCTACCTTCCAGCCATGTGAACAAGCCTCCTTAGAGTGGATCCCCCTCTGACCCCGCAGGAGACTGCTGCCCTGGCCAACATCTCAACTGCGGCCTCTTGAGGGAGCCCAAGCCAGAACCAAGAGCCATACTAAGTGATTACAGTTTTTGTTAAGCCACTAAAATGTCTTGGGGTGATTTGTTTCTCAGCAAAGTTCTAGAGAAAGCACGGAGGAAGGCACGGGAGAGGAAGTAACATCTGAGTAGAGAACCCAGGAGCGGGGGAGTGGACAAGTGACAGGGACATCATGCCTCGATGTGTCTGGACCACGGGATGGGGGTGGAGGTGGGAAATGGTTGAGGCCAGAGAGGAAAAGGTTTTGAGGAGAGCACGCTAAAGTTCCTTAAGTTTAACCTGTAAGTCGGTGATTTTTGAACCGTCCCCTGCAGACCCCAAGGGCTTGACACCTGCCAGCCAGGCCACCTGATGGTGGAGGGCGGGCAGGATGGCAAGGTGTGCTCTAGCCTCCACCTTCCCCCATCCCTGTTTCAAACACACTGTGCTTCCGATTAGTCCTAGCTTTGAAGGCCATATTCCGCGGCCAGAATTTGGAAAACCATCTCTGTTGGCAACGGAAGCTGCGGCCTCAGAGAATCAGTCACGAAGTCTGAGTCATTCATCTCCTCTCCCCACACAGGAGGGCGGGCCAGGCCCTGAGGGCCGCCTGTAAAAAATGTGCAGGTTTTCCGGATCAGCGTCGGTAGCAACGTGCAGCGGGAACCGACCTAGGGCTTCGGGCAGGGCTCGCACGTTATCAAGGCCCCGCGGAGGGCAGCGCCACAGGCGCGCGGCCCCTCCCGCGATCACGAGTGCCGCTGCCCCGCGGCGCACCTGCGCCGGGCTCCCGCGTCGGTCCCCGCTTCCCGAGAGATGCAGCAGCTCACTGAAGGCCCGCCTCCCCCAGGGCCAGAGCTGGGGCTCCTCGCCGGCCTCCGGCGTCTGCGGCGCCTTGTTTGAAGTCTTACGCCACCAGCTAAAAACCGTGGAACTGCAAGGGGTGTGCGAGGCCAGGGCACGGGAGCAGCGCGGAGGGGTGCGGGTCAAGGGAAGGGAGGCGCAGGGAGGGGTGCAGCCTGTCGGTTGCGGCCAAATCTGTTTCCTTCCGTGCGCAGGAGAGACTCGAGTTCTCTGAGCGCCCTGCTCTCTCTCTCGCGCTGTGACACTTCTCGAAATGTCTGACACGTTCAAAGGGGTCAGGTTCCCATTTTCTGGCACTTTCCAGAAAGATGCAGCTCAGGTAAAGAGAGGAGGAGCTTTCCTTTTCCGTCCTGCGCCTACCTCCTGAGGTGCTGACCCTGGCGGGTCGCGCGCTACGTGGCGCACAGCGAGCCGGTCCGCCGGCTGCTACGTGACTGCGTGCTCGCCGCGCCCCTCGCCGCCCCGCCGGCGCCCCCGTCCGCCTGCTCGGCCGCCGGGCGTCCCGCGGGGGAGGGCGGGGCCTCAGGGGCGGGGCGGGGCCTCCCGGACCCTCCGGCGCGCCCGCCCAGTCGGGGAAGCTGCAGCTGCAGACGCACGCACAGCCGGGTGCGGGCTTCCGTCTCCTTTCTCCATCCAGGACGCGCCAGGTCCCCGGCGCTCTCTGAGCCTTGCTTCCTCATTATTAGACGAGGGACTGGCGAGACTGCAAGGCCCCTCCAGCTC
This sequence comes from Halichoerus grypus, assembly GCF_964656455.1. Taxonomy (NCBI): domain Eukaryota; kingdom Metazoa; phylum Chordata; class Mammalia; order Carnivora; family Phocidae; genus Halichoerus; species Halichoerus grypus. The sequence goes on from NC_135714.1 coordinate 183,389,046, forward strand.
TAAGGTCTGAGGTTTTGGTGTCAGCAAAGCGCCGTGAGGTCCTTGGGATCACAGGGCTGACTTAATTTTATCACCCACGGCTTTTAAAACCCACGAAAAGGCCACTTTAGAAGCAATGCGGATTTAGATATAATAACCATAACATCATTACTATATAGTTTACCAATCACTTTAAATGGTAGGCTGGGATCCAAATCATTACTTCCATTTTACAGATGACGAAATTAACATTGTTTCTTTTAATACTAATAATCACTATTACTGAAAATGTAAATTGCTAAAGAACATACAGATATGAAACTCCTTCTTCTGGAGCCACTTTCAAAGAATGCTCCTGATCTGACCTTAAACAAAAGGAAAGGGCAAAGTGATGTTATCTTTTAGGTCAGGAAAATAAACAGAGTTTTCTGTTTTCTTCCCTCTTTTGTAAGCAGTGACATTTGAGAGGTTTCTCACCAGCAGGTTTTTGCTTATGCCTGAAAATTATCTGACTGACATTAGCCTAAACAAGGGGCAGGGGGCAATCTGAGGGGACCTCCCTTGTGCTTTAAATAATATGTTGTGAGGCCACAGAAATGGGGGCTACAGTTTTCAGGGAAATAGCTTCTTGCTCAGTTTATTGAGTGGGTTGCATAGTCTTCCCGACCCCTGAAAATGGTCAGGAGGGTAGCAAGGAATGAGATTTGTTGGCATCTGCTTGCTTCCTTTGTGAGGCATGGGTGATGTTCAAAGAACCCCAAGGGTAGAGGTCCAGCTATGGAACTGGTGTGGAGTGGGAGTAGTGAGGGTGGTATAGGAATCCCATCTGCAGAGCCCCTTCTCACTGTGCATTTTAACCTGTACTATGGTCTGAGGAGATTGCCATGATTCTTTCTTACGTTATAAAGCTCAGAAAAGTTGCCTCAAGTGAAACAGCTAGGAAGTAATACAACTGGCTTTCAAACCCAGCTATCTGAACTCCAACTTCAATACTGTCTCCTATTTCAAAGTCCTAGACATCAGGAAGGTTCTCAGGTCCCATCAGAGGGATAGTGCTGGGCTGGCTGAGACTTCCAGGGGAATGAGAGTGGGGGTCTCTCTAATCTACCATGATCTGGCTCCAAAGCAGTGGGATTCACTAAAAGCAGAGTCACACAGCAAGAACTGGCAAACTCGCCCATGGGACAAATCTAGCTCACGAAAGGCCAGCAAGTTAAGACTGGTTTTTATATATTTTAGTGGTTGGGGAAAAAAATTTTTAAAGATTTTATTTATTGGGCGCCTGGGTGGCTCAGTTGGTTAAGCAACTGCCTTCGGCTCAGGTCATGATCCTGGAGTCCCGGGATCGAGTCCCGCATCGGGCTCCCTGCTCTGCAGGGAGTCTGCTCCTCCCTCTGACCCTCCCCCCTCTCATGTGCTCTCTCTCTCTCATTCTCTCTCTCTCAAATAAATAAATAAAATCTTAAAAAAAAAAAATTATTTATTTATGTATTTATTTGAGAGAGAGAGAGAACACATAAGCAGGGGGGAAGGGCAGAGGGCTAGGGAGAAGCAGGGAGCCCAATGCCATGGGACTCCATCCCAGGACCCTGGGATCAAGACCTGAGCTGGAGGCAGACACTTAACTGACTGAGCCACCCAGGCATCCTGGGGGAAAAATATTTTTTTAAAGAATATTTTGTGACATAAAAATTGATGAAATTCAAGTTTCCATAGCCATAAATAAAGTTTTATTAGAACATACCCATGCTCATTGTGTCTATGCCTGCTTTCACATTACCAATTCTGACTTGAATAAAATCGATTATTATTCACCATAACTATGCTCAATAAAGTCACCAGGAATATTGAATTAGCAAATACTGAACCATTGCTCCTGAGGGAAATACAGGGTTAGGTTTCTGCAAGCCTCTGGTCATAACATTTTTGTCAACAGATGAATACATAACCTTACTTTATGTGTATTTCTGTTTAAAGGAATTTTATTTTTATATACTGTTTATTCACTAACATTGAACTCATGGTCAACTTGCTCTTGGACAAAACTTATCTAACACACACATTTGTCCCCTTCAAAGTCACATCCCAGCTGTCTTGTGCACTGGAACACTATGCTTGGGTGCCATTTTAAACACCAAAATCACTCGCCAAACACACACAAAAAATGACCCGAAATGGACCACAAAAAGGACATTTATATTCAGTGTGAGAGCTGAAATGAGAAGACAGAACGTCGCCTTGTCCAACTTTACATCTGGGAACATAGGTGTCAGGCAACTCACATTTTTCACTGCTCTGCACATGTCCATGAATGACTGCAAAGGCACCACAAGTATTGCCTTTGGGATTATAAATAAATTTTAGTGAGTGGGACAAATTCGTAACTATGGAATCCAAGAATAATGAAGATCCACTGTACTTGCAGCAGGGACCATGTGGACTGCAAATTTTTGGGTGGCCCTTTATAAAAAGTTTGCCAGCCCCTGCTATCCAGTGTTCTTAGCTTTTCCCCCAAAGAGAGGGAAATGGGCACAAGGGAACACCATCATGGTGCCCAAAACAGAGGGCGCTCATAAGGAAGAGCAAAATGAAATGGGTTATGAGGTCAGGAAACTGGGAGCTCATGTAATTGAAGGTGAAAAGAATTTCTAAACTGTCGGGCGAAGCTTCAGTTTCTTCTCACCACAGATGTCCTGGTTTTCATTCAACAAACATTTTTTCCAGTACCTTCTAATGTGCATGGGTCTGTACTGGGTGTCTAGTTTAGCTAGTAACCCTCTTACTGAAACTGAAGCCGTGAAGGGCCGGGGGGTGGGGGTGGGGAGAGAAGACTTGAAACAAAGCCTGGTCGGTTTATCTTGGAGATATATATATATACTTGGATATATGGACTTGGATACGTATATACTTGGACAAGCAGCCTCTGAAACAGATGATTTTCAATACTTGTTTGCTTGTTATGACTTCCTGATTGCAGAAAAGGTTTGAGACAGCTCACAACCAAAGCTTGGGCTAACATGAGGATGAGGGAGACTAGTGGGGCGGGCCGGTGGGGAGTCTGAGAAGTTGTGCAATACAAGGGGGCCCTGGGATTGTTACATTGAGTTTCAAATTTGATTCTCACGTTCTCATCTCAAAAAACTCAGGTTGGAGGAGATAAAGTCAGTTCTGAGAGCAAACTCAGGGGACAAAGGGCTTTCTGCAGTCCTTAGGAGTAAAACGGTTTCCTGATGTGAGGTTTCTCAGAGTGGAACTGGGAGGGACAGGGGCCCTGGCTCCACAAACTCAAGCCGATCCAAACCAAATGCTTAACTGCTTCCTACCACGATGGAAACGCAACTCTGTATTTTCTTTGGAACCTACATATTAAATGTCTGAATATTTACTTTTCCCATGTCTGGCTGTACCTGAAAGAAAGAACCTAAAGTACCAAGAAGAGTGATGCACTGAGTAATTTTGAAATAGCCCCTTCCCGGGGGACGTTCTCACCCAGCCTCTGGCTCAGGCTTGGAAGGCATCTGTTCAGTGCAGAGAGAGACCATAGTTTGTTGTTAATTGAGGGGCAATCCGTAGACTAGAAATTTTAGACTGCTGTGGGGTGTAGAGGTGTTTCAGGCAAAGCCAGGAACTTTTTTCAGGAAATGGTTCGGGGTCCACCCTGGCCACGAACAAGTCACGGCTTTATTCTACAGGGAGGGCTAGAGGTGATTTCATCCTGGAAGATTTTCAAAGGCCACCACCCCATGAAAATATTCCAGCAATGCTTACATTTCTATGGACCAAATTAAAAAAAAAAAAAAAAAAAAAGCGTGTTTCTCCTAAGCCCCTCATGGAGACCAGTATACCTGAAGTCCCTTTATTCCTCCCCTGACCCTTCATCTAGAAGACATATTTCTTCTTTCTAGTTCTTGACATGGAGACAGAGGCTTAGATCGATTAAGGACTGGAGCCCTAGAATTCTGCTCCCACTGAGATTTTCCATCGGTCAGGTGCTATTACTGCCAACTAGCAGTGCTTAGTGATATCAAAGTGTAGCCATGGGTGGAATATTAAGTAACAGGCTGTGCGTTGGGTGGCAGCAGAATTCTGCTCACCCCCACCCCATGAGCACACACACTACAGCGCTATCAGCTCAGCCGCGACCTAAACCGACGTCATTCCCAAGCCCGACAAGTTGGGGCTGGCAAGTCCTCATGGGGAGGTGGGGTCAGAATTCATCCTAGCCACCTGAGGAGGTAACAATCCACCTGAGCATTCGGTCTCATGAAGTGGATTTCACATAAGGGGCGTCACCCAGCCAGTCATTGAACTGGGCATCTCTATATTGAAATCCTCTCCTCCCTCTGCCTCCTCAGCCCCTCCCCTCTGTCAGAAGTCTCTGCAGGTTTCTTTCTTTCTTTCTTTCTTTTTTTTTTTTTAAAGGTTTTATTTAGTCATTTGACAGAGAGAGACACAGCGAGAGAGGGAACACAAGTAGGGGGAGTGGGAGAGGGAGAAGCAAGCTTCCTACCGAGCAGGGAGCCCGATGCGGGGATCGATCCCAGGACCCTGGGATCATGACCTGAGCCGAAGGCAGACGCTTAAGGACTGAGCCACCCAGGAGCCCCTCTCTGCAGGTTTCTAAGCTGCTCCGTACACCTGAGACCCAGCAGGTGCTAGAGATAATGCTAAAAATATGATCAGACGAGTAGACTGTAAGCCCCTTCATGTCGGGGATTAATTTGAAGGGATTTGTCAAGTGCAGGGGTCTCCTCCTAGCTTGGTGGAATCCCAGACCCTCCTTATGGACTGGGGTGGAGAATCCCCTTCTGGAATCAGCATCTTTGAACCAAGATGCGGCCCCTCCCGTGGTCCTGGCAAGTGACATTTGGAAGCACTACAAACGTATGAGTCTCAACTCAGTCTGAACATAAAACCTCAGTGCGTCAACCTCGTTTACGTCTTTTTATTTTTTCTTCCCAGCTTGTTGCAACCAAATTAACTCTCTTTGTGGTTCCCCGTAGCTTCTTCCAGAGGTGAGGCTTTAGGTAAAGATAAGGGAGTGTGAGAAGAGGCCCTTTATCTGGGAAGAGAAATGTGAGGATTGAAAACAGAGGTTGGTGATTAAATTACATATAATATGTTTCCTGTCCATTACAGACTGATGTCTGACAGTTCAAAGATTTTGCTTGTCTAAGTCTCGATTTCTGTTTGTGAGCTGTTTGTGCTGAGTGAAATAAGTATCTTCAGATTTCATTGCGTGTTATTTTTTAAAGGAGAGATGCTTGAGTAGGTGAGTAGGTAAATGACTGGAAAAATTAGCTCAGATACAATCACACCCACCAGGGCGCATGTAAAACAGAGTCCTAAGGAAAATCGTCAGAGTAATTTGAAGCCGAGAGATGGAATGCAATTACAAACAGCTCTGGTAAAGCCCTAGATAGCTGAGACCTTAATACAAAGGAGGAAAAACATACCCTGTGAGCGTTTAGATGGCCATTTTCTGGAAAAAAACGAACAGACGCAGCGTCCAATGTGTCTGTCCATCCTCGCCCTAATTAAAATCTCCTCCAGGCTCCATTAGTCCTAACTCGGAGGACAAATGCTGATTTAGATTGATGGTGTCGCAGAGTCCAGACTGATAACAAGGACAAGAAAGATACCCACCATCCAGTTTCCTCTCCACTCTCTGCATCTGTCATGAAGGGGGCATTCCTAGAGCCCCCAAGATACTCGCTTATGAATTGTTAGATTTCTGTTCCCTCAGTTAGATGGAAACTCCAAGTCAGCAAGAGCCGCACCTCCTGTTGGTTGTGTGCTTATAGTAAGTGCTTGGACATGTTCGCTGGGCGGCCGTAGGCACGGTCTGGAGGAAGAAGTTCCTTATCCAGCAGATGCAGACCATGAGGCAGCCTTCTTACCCTTTCATTTTTCCGAGCCTGGAGCTGGAGCCTGAACTTTTCCTAGTAGAAAATATATATTCTTCGTCCTCCGTCTTCAAAGGCAAGTCTTGTTGTAAAGCAGAGTGTCTCTGTTCTGCTCCACACTTTCTTATGGAGCTCTGGGCATATGACAGGCACCAGGTTAGGTGTTGAGGAGACAGAAGGAAGTAAGGTAATGTTTGCCCCTGACAAGGTTACTGTCTGGTAGTAGCAGACCCAGACAAAAACCCAAACAAATCAAAACAAAACAAAGCACAAATCCAGATGATGACAAAATACTGTGGCAACACAGAACCCAGAGGAAGGACACTTTACCCACCCTGGGGGCCTTCTTAGAGTCTCTCGAAGCATGAGTTTGCGTGAGCGAGGCAGGGTTAAAATCTTCCACTTAGCCATTTCACAGAAGTGTTTGGAAATGTGAGCAGGCAGGACCCTTCGGTCACCTGGGGGAACATGTGTGGCACTGCTGGGTGGCGCCCACGTCAGTAACCGGGAGAGTGAGTAAGGGCACAGCCTTGCTGGGGGTTTTCCAGCTCCTCGACACCCAGCATAGAGGTTTTATTTTGTTTTGTTTGTGTTTTCAACCCTCAGCGACTTCACATTTTGAAAACTGGTGTCTGGTCAATGAAAGTGCATTAAGCAAACCTAATTAATTAGTTTTCTCATAATTTATCAAAACTACCTGTTACCGCCAATGGAAGCTTCTGATGATCACAGGATAGCAAATGACACCATACAGGGAGGATGTAATTCCTTATACATCAGCAAAGTGTTTTAATCAATATGTACAGATTTATTGTGCTAAGATATGATTGGCATCAGCCTTTTTTGGGGGTCCTTTTTGTTTCTGTCTTTTAAAGCTATTAAAGTAGGGGTGGCTCAGTTGGCTAAGTGTCTGCCTTGGGCTCAGGTCATGATCCCAGGGTCTTGGGATCGAGCCCCACATCGGGCTCCCTGCTCAGTGGGGAGTCTGCTTCTCCTTCTCCCTCTGCCTGCCCCTCACCCTGCTTGTGTTCTCTCTCTCTCAAATAAATAAAATCTTAAAAAAAAATAAAGATATTAGAGTAGTAACTGGTACACACAAGCTTTGTGAATCAGGAACTGTGTCTGAATATCAGAGTCTAGGGCGAATTTCTCACTTTTTTTTTTCACTGATGTGCACACTTATTTCATTTAATTAAGTTTTTTGGTCGACGCAGGTCACTCTTTTTACATTCCACTTCGCCATGAAGCCTCCAGCCCACTATGGAAGGGATTCATGAACAAAATTCATTGTATCCTATAAACTAGGGTATTCGGGAGCCTAAAACATCAAGTTAAGAAAAAAAAAAACCCAAAACCCCTAGGTTCCTGATACTTATCAAGGAGCCCATCTCCCTATCCCACGGCCCTGGAATCTTTTATAAGGTGACCTCTAGGCATGTGGCCAGCACTCCAGGGCCCGGACAGCATGGGCGGGGCCTCTCTGTTCTTCCTGAAGCCAGGCCCCCTCCCTGCCATCCCTGGTTTCAGCTGCCCCCTTTACCCTTCCAAATGCACGCCTCAGGCCAGGCTTCTCTCGGGACCCTCGTGCCAGGTTTCCATTGCCCGTGGCGCAGCTTCACTTAGATGCCCTGCGGAGTCCGCCATGCACCCACAACTTGCCAGACTTTCCCATCCTCATCTCCAACCTGTTTCTGCTCCCGCCTGAAAGGCGTACCTTGAAGGGAGAGCATCACCTTCCGCCCGGCTGCGGTGCGGGGCTGTGCGGGGCTCTGCGGAGTTGGAGCCTTATTGCCAATCACCAACCTCTCTCTCATCTCAAGGAGGCTGTCACCAAATCCTGCTCAGTCGGCCTCCTCATTAACTGTGTTCAGTGGCTCCTCCCGCTTTGTTGCCAGGGCCCCCTCTTGGCGCTCATGGTCTTCTGTGGGTATTACTGCAAGGGACTCAGTTGCTGATCTCTTCAGGCCATCCTGCTCCATCTACTCTCCACGCCGCCTGCAGACTTCTCTTTACAAAATTGCATTGCTCCTCTCCTTCAAAGCTTTCTTCCGAAGCTTCCCGTTGCCTGTAGGGTGACACCCAAATTCCTAAGAATGGTATGGGAGGCCCTTCTCAATCTCACAGGTGCCTGATTCTCCGGGTCCTTCTCTTGCCAAACCTTCCCGGACAACCCCCCCACCCCCAGCCACACAGAGCCCTTCCCTGCCTCCTCACCAAGCCAGACTCCTCCAGGCCGCCTGGAATGTCTTCCCGGTCCTCCATCATCCTTCAACACCCAGCTCACCTGTCATCTCCTTCTCTGGGCCTCGGGGTGGAGTTTCCCCTATAGCACATTTTATTGAAATTATTTGTCTCCTTGAAAAAAGCTACATATATCTCCACGTCAAGAGGGGTGACACACTTTTGTGCCTTTCCTCTGTTGGTACGTAGTAGGGACTCCACAAGTTTGTTGAATGATTAACCAAGTAAAAATCTGGGGCCAATGTGCTGGATTAGAGAGACTCCACAAAGAAACGAAGGCATCAGGCCTTCACCATGGGGCCTGGCCACTCAAGCTTGGACAGTATCAATCTTAATTAGTATAAATCTTATGAGGGTCACCTGGGTGACTCAGTCAGTTAAGCGTGCGACTCTTGGTTTCGGCTCAGGTGGAGATGGAGTCGTGCGTCAACCTCTGTGCTCTGTGGGGAGTCTGCTTGAAGATTCTCTCCCTCTGCCTCTCCCCCTGCTCTTTCTCTCTTTCTCAAAATAAATAAATCTTTAAAACAATATTAATCTTATGAGTATGTGTGGTTTATTTTAGCAGCTGTTTTAAAGAGGAAAGAATAAGAAACAGACATTCAGAAGTAATAATACTTACATAGTGCTTCTAATGCATTGGGCACGGTTGTAATATCTTTATTATGATTATCTCCATTTTATATATATGAAAACTGAGGTTAAGAAACCATTTCCCTGAGCTGACACCGTTAGTGTAAACGGTGGTTTGACCTCTGAGAATCTGTCCAGAGTCTGTGCTCCTACCTGGGACACAATATGAGCTCTAGAATAATAATAATAAAGACCAGCAACTAACAGAGCTGAGTGCTCTGCCTCTGTGTTTGGGAGACACCCAAAGCATGGGCCACATGCACATTCTCTGCAGGGAACCCCGACAACCAGCAGCGCTCAGTTTTCCCTCATCTGCAAAATGGGATCATAATGCCTCCCAACCTCACAGGTTTGCAGTGAGGATTAAATAGGATAATACATGGAAAAACCAGAATCAGATAGACCTACCAGCTTAAATGAACAATTCCTCATGCAACCCCAGGGCTACTCCCAGCTTTGGGGAATAACGATGGCGAAAGTAGAAAGGACAGTGCTGGCTGGCCCAGCCCCAGGAGAGCCAGAGGCGTGACTGAGAGTCAGGGCCCCTCGCTGGAGGTAAACTCAGAGAAAGGGCTGACACTGAGTAGCGCATCTACTGTTTTACTGGGGAGAAACATGTAAGCCCCTCCAGGGTGACTCTTCCCCGGATGCCAGCCTTAGCCCATGTGTCCCTGTGGTTGAAATCACAGCCCCTCTACCTCTGGTTTTGCTTTAGGAAAATTAGGTACTTGGGTTCGGCCATCTCACAAGCCCCGTGCAGTTCAACCTTCTCTGACTCCACGGCCCCGAGGCTCTGACTCACCAAGATACTTTATTAGCCTGTCCTTCTTTGCCATCCCAGAGGAAGGCATGTTCCCTCCACTTTGAGAGCCACCCTTCCCCCCAGCGAGCCCATGTATTTCCCACCACAGAGGAACTTTGATGTCCTCTGTGTACCCCTCCCGTCTCTGTTGGTGAACTTCGTCTTCAAACCTATATATTCACACCCCTTGGTTACTTCAAACCCACGCCTACGTGCCCCTGAACTTCAGAAACATTTTCCTAAATCTACTTTCCCCGGCTACCCCCCCGTGGCTCTCTCCTTTACCTGCCCGACTTGCTGAGGGACTATTAGCTCTCGCCCCAATGCCTTACTACCTCCCATGATATTCCCTCTAGAACAATTTGGATAGTTGTCCTTGGTCAAAGCAGGCAAACGCTCAAGATCCCAGAGCCTGCCTAGCAGAGATAGGCTGAGTATCTGTATGTTAATAGAAGCAAGAGAAACACGAAGTCATCTTCCTGCTTTGCACATTAAAGGGATCCTAAGAAACTAAAAAGTTTTGTTTTCATAGTTTTTTGCTTTGTTTTGTTTTTTGGGTTTTTTTGGAGGATGTGGGGTGGGAAAGGGAGGCACAGGCAGGTGTAAGAAATGACAGAAATGGAGAAGGACTGAGGGAAAACAGAGGGAAGAGCCAACTTGGGAGGCCAGGGGAGGGCCCTGGAGTCAGGCTGGTTTGCAGGATCGAGAGGGACAAGTCATGAGAGAGACAAGGAAGAAATATGGCCAGAGGGAATCAGATCCACCTGACAAGAGGACAAGAAAAGGAAGAGGCCAAGAAGTTAGGGTGAAAAGTGAAGTAAGAAAAGGCATTTCATCAGTCAACATGAAAGAGTTTGGCTCTTTGGGTGTCTCCCAAACACAGAGGCAGATGGAGGAGGGGTGGATCCTGACTTTAGTGAGTATATTTTAGTAGTTAGAAACGCTGCATTGGTCCTTCTTTTGTTTGCTTCCTTCTCATACTGCTTCTTTCTTCTTTCGTTGCTCGAATGAGGGTTTTGTTTTATTTGGAGGCGCTGTCCCTCATATTCCCTGATTTTATCTCCATTTGTACTTTTCTTGGGATTAAGTGGGTTTAGGAGCAGAGAAAACCAGGACGTGGATGACAGCAAGTAAATGGAGTTAGTCTTCGAAACTCCTTTCTTGTTCTGTTAGGTCTGCTGTGTCCTGAAAAGGCAAAAATCACGAAAAATGGCCCCTGGTCCCTTGAAGTCAGGCTGAACTATCCACTGAAGTCATTCAAAAGGGGAGGTCCTGGATAGTCCCGTTGGATGTGTCAGGGTAGAAGGCCCAACTGGAGATGCCCACTGGTGGCACCGAGGCTAGAGATCAATCTGACTCAGGGGTGTTGGTGGCATTAGGTGGGTTAAAAACAAACAAGCCCATAAACCAACCGCTATACCATTAGTCTGCCTTCCCAGCCAAGTCATGTTGCTTCTGGAAATTTAGCATCTTCTTTTCTTTGCAAAAAGTGGCAGGAAAACATATTCCATTTTCAGTGTTCTGGGTCTTGGAATAAAATATTCTCCATCACTTTGAGATATTGCAACATTTCACAGGGTCCTGGAGGGTTCAGATTTCTTTTTGCTTTAATAATCTTTACAGAACTGTGTGAACTTCAAAATAAAGTTTGGCTTATCTTTGTTATTGGAAAAAATACACCCTATCAGCCAGCCCTAGAAGTCAGGAAAACTAGCTTCTCTGGAGCATGACATTAAATCCTCCATTTCCTTGATTATCTCCTGTGCTAAGTGCTCGCTTGAGCAGGGTGAGGAAGCTTCACTGAGCTTCCATGGGAGGAGTGGCTGGCCTTGGACAGTCTTTAGCCTTAAAAACCTTCATAAACTGCTCTTCCCATGACTTCTCCCTCTCGCTCCTGCAAACCAGCCTGACTCCTGCGCTTCCCACTGGAGTTGAGGAAACTGAGGGGACAGGCTCAGGCCACGAAGGGACAACCGCTGTTTGTCCCAACAGCAACATCTGTGAGGATGCCTTTGCTTGCAGCCAGCAGAGCAGAATAATCTGAATTATTAAAGATTCTTCCAGATCAGCTACATCTTTATCTCTGGTTTGGAAATGTACCAATACTCTGGCAGCAAAGGAAAGAGGTCAATCAACTCAAGCTTGAGAAACTCAGAAGGCTGCCATGGGCTGGAGGAGATGCACTTTGAGTCTTGTGGCTGAGCTGAAATGTGGCCAGGGAGATTTTAATAAAATTTTAATAAATATTTACCGTATTCCTTCCTTCTTCCTTCCTTTTCCTTTTTTCCTTCCTTCCTTCCTTCCTTCCTTCCTTCCTTCCTCCCTCCCTCCCTCCCTCCCTCCCTTCAAGAAGATTGTTATAGGTGGAAGAGAGAAATGGGAATTGGACTCCTTGCAAGTATTCTTTGATCTCTGAAATAGAACTTACACTAACACGGTAGCCGCTAGCTACACGTAGCTATTTAAATGTAAACTAATACAAAATTTAAATGGAACTAAGCATTCAGCTCCTTGGTCACATGAGCCACATCTCGAGTGCTCAACATCCATACGTGCCAGTGCTTACCCTATTAGCCCAGAGAAGGAATATTTCCATCCCGGCAGAATGTTCTGTTGCGCAGGCTGCTCTAGAACTTCTTGAGTCCCTTTGTAAATATTACACAGCTACTTTCTTTCTTTAAGCCTCCCTACCTCTTTGAGCTTCTTCATGAATGAAAGGAGTCTAAGAGGCTTCCTTCAAAGGACTGCTATGAAATTTAAATGTGACATCAACTGTCCGTAATGCACGCATCCCGGTACCCAGCACATTATATTGCTTGGTAATCGGTGGCTCAACAAGTCCATTCAGACTGGAGCTAGACACACCTGGTCTTGAAAGGTACCTGTAACCTACAAAGCTTTCTGAAACTGTGTCCTTGGGAATTAGACTCTTTTTCCAGGATCAAGTCCCTCACCATGGTTGATGAGAGCCATACTCAGAGTCCTAAAGAGAGGAAGGCTTTTTGCTTTCCAAAACGCTCTGTATCTTAATAGGAAAGAGAGAGAAAGAAATGAAAATCCCCTATGAGAAGCAATGTTTTTAGCCCTGAACTAATAAGTCCAATGAGATGAAAAATCTCGGCAAAGAGGTGTTTATCCTATAGGTGTCAACACAGCCTTGGGCGCAGGCAGGCAAACCGCCACTCTACTGGGAACTGTGTATACACAGCAAGGGTAATTACGTGCGGCTACAGCTGCCAACATGATTTAGCGAACTCCCTGCCTGCAAAGGACTGATCCTCCCCTGGAGAATGGGCCCAAATGCAGTGCAACTGCACAGACCTACCTGAGCTCCCCCTGCCACAGGCTCTTTGAGGTCTTTTGTAATTTGCATTCCTTAGGCAAATGGAATTTAAATTCCTTAGGCAAATTTCATCCTGATGGAACACCAAGATGACACGCATGCCATGATCTCATTGTTGAGGATTTCTGCTTTATAATCATTAATGTATGCTTCAACAGGCAGGTGAGGTAAAGCATTTGGGCCCAATCCCACTTTGCTTTCATGAAAGCTCCTTTCCCTTTCACTAGCCCTTGCTTTTCAAAGCACCTTCACGAAGATCTCAGGTGTACTTCACGGTCTGCTTGTGTGTCGGAAGGGCGTAATAACATATTGCAGAAAGTCACAGGACCGGGGTTCTGGTGTGGGCTGCAAGTTAAGAAGCCTGTAGGTAGATGTTTCCCTCGTACCGCTGCAGCAATGTGAGATCAGAGGGGTTGGGCAGGTTGCAATCGGAGCACAATCTAATTGTTCAGCGTTTGCAGATGGGGGAGGATCTGTCCTCTGTTTCACAGGGAGGCCTTTTACGTTTCAAATTAGATATTCAATTTGCAAACAGAACTATAAGTTCTTTCAAGCATTAACTTGGAGCCAAACTTTGCCTCATATTTATTTTTTCCTACGTAATACCACCTTCAGCATCTCAGTCGTAGGGACGATTTAATTTGAGACCTGGATTAATGTGATCATTTTGCTATGAGCCTTCATTTTCCTAGTTCTTCTCAATTCTGATGCTGGGGCCATGCGGATTGGCTGCTATGATGAGAAATTTACCTCCTGATTAGGGAAAGGTCAGCAAATGAGAGATGGTTGAGGCAATGGACCTGGGCTGCAGTCTTGGCTCCTTCCTCCGGCTCTGGGTACCTTAATTGTCACTACCTCTCTAAGGTGTATCCTTATTTTAGAATAATACTTATGCTTCATGGGGTATGTGTGAAGCTTAAATTAAGTGTGAAAAGTGGACAGAAATAAAGACCCACGAATGGTGTTATAAAATTCTACACACCTCTATAGCCTGTCTCTCCCTGTACACACACACATAACACACTCACACACACACATACAGACACCTAACTAGTGATGTTAGAAAGCACTGATTAGGATCATCTTAATTTTTCTTTAGATTTTACTTTTCAAAAATCTTGTCTTCATCAGCTCTGAAAAACAGTTCTGAAAAAAAAAAAATCTCTTAAAAGAACCATCTGATTTTGTTAGAATTTTCCAAGTTATTCTATCTATAAATTGGTGAGCAAGATGTTTTGAATATAATAACTACCTTGAGTTTTATTCCAAGAAGATCTTAAGCCACCCCTCCTGAGTGCCCAGGAGCCTGTCCTCACAGTCAGTACATGGCGTATCATTTCTGTTCGTGTCTGTGAGCAGGTTTTAGTTCTGTGACGGGAGGGTGAGGACATTTTGCTCACTGCCGTGTCTTCAGTACTGAGCGCAGTGTGAGGTAAACAGTAGGCATTGAATAACTGACTCAAGGAGTGGACGAAGTAAATGGGTAGCCTGACAAAGCCCAATGAATCTACAGTGGCATCTAAGGATGTCTCCTCCCTCCTGGTAACCCTCCGCAGCCTGTCAAACAACTAAAGTTGTAGGTATTTCAGGCTTAAGACATGTTTTGGGTTTTTAAGATTTTATTTATTTGAGAGAGAGCACAGAAGCAGGGGGAGTGGGAGAGACGGAGAGGGAGAAGCGGGCTGAGCAAAGAGCCTGACGTGGGGCTCGATCCCAGGACCCTGAGATCATGACCTGAGCAGAAGGCAGATTCTTAACTGACTGAGCCACCCAGGCGCCCCATGCTTTATTTTATTTAGCTCTGAGGAAACCGGGTCTGGAGGTAGAGAAGAGGAGGAAAAAAAAAAGAAAGAAAACCTTTGGTCTCTGTGTCTTTTAAAAATTATTGTGAAGTTTGGTTTTTTCCCCTCTACTATACCCAGGCTGAGTGTTTGTCAAAATAAAACCTCTTCTAAAATGCCATCAGTTTCCAAGAAACAAGACTTAGGATTAAAACTCCATTACAAAGAACTCTGAGTTTAGAATCAGTGTCGGCAGCCTCTATATACAGTATCCATGCGCCTTCAACCAGCTCAAACTTTAAGATTCCATTAGGTTTAACCATGTCCACTCTCTGCAATCTCAAAATGGGCAGCGATGCACCAAAGTGAGGGCTTACGACAGATGACATCCCAGGTTCTCTCCCTTCTCAAATAACAGAAGCTGAGTCAACGAGTTCCATTTAGCAAATAATAAATTTATTAGGTGCCTACAAGTACAAAACACTGAAAGCCGCTGTAGGGGATTATAAAGATGTGTAGAAGAGCCCTGCCCTCAAAGAGCTTACAATCTAGGTGATTAGTCACAATAGTAAGTCATGGCAATAGCACTCGAGGTGACTTACACAGAGTTCTTGGAACATTCACATCCTTTGAATTCTCCTGTTGTCGTACGTGTAAGGAATCCTTTCTACAGGAAAGTGGACCAGTGGGAAAGAGACCTTGTGTGGACTTTAATGGTGACCTTGGCTTTGCTTATGAGCATCTTTCTCTCGCTGGCTCCTTATCCTTGTAACTCTCTCAGCATCGTTTCCTAACGACCTTTGTTAGGAGAGAATCTCCATGCTTCCTGAACCTTCACCAGGGTTTCCTGTTTGTTAGTGAGTGGCTCAGTGGCAGTTTGGCCTTGGAATGATTTGCAGTCCGATTTCTCCTTCAGCAAATCTAATTTTCATTTTAGTTGATGCTAGAATGATACGCTTTGCAATCTGTGTTTTTTAAGGGTAGGAGTGAGATGCAATACACAGGAAAGCAGGCCAGACCTTTCCCTTACTTTAAACATTTAATAGTGCACTTATGGATTATATTCTGTACAGATATAGAGCAAGTTATAAACCTCTTCTTTTATTTTTTCTTTCACTTAGATTGTATTCATGTAAAGTGTATTTACATTAGGAAAAAAAAAAAAAGCCTTGAGGTACAAAACCCAAAAGAATATCTGAGGTATAAATACAAGTATATTTTAAATAATAATTTTTATCATGCTTTATCTATGTTTGAAAGCACAGTGGACATGTGTACATGTTTCTTTATCTTAATAGAATGGTATATACAACATATAATCTTACAAATCTGAAAGCTATTAAAATTGAATATACAAGTATATCTTCATGAGGAACACTGATATCCAAAATACTCAAATTTTAAAACTCTAATCTCCCCCCCACTGCAAATTCTTCAAAGAACCTTTGAAATAACACTGACAATGGTAACTAAATTATAACAAAATAAAAATCCTTCTTAAAACTCTCATTCATACATTATTCACTTTTGATCCATACAAAATAAATTCACTAATACTGTCTCATGAGTCAATCTTTATGGTTACAGTAAAACCTGGACAAAGACCACCCACCCTTCCAAAAAACTGTGCTGGTGCTTTTTCAGTTTTTTTTCCCTGTGATAACTATTTTCCTTTACCGCTAAAAAGATAGTCCAAGGGCATCACTATAAAGGAAAAGAAAAAGAAATGTAGGGAAAACAAAGCACAAAAAAAAAAAAGTTGCAAAACCAGAAAAACTATTTGCTGAAAATTTCAGGACAAATCCAACAACTAAATATGTGCAGCTTTCAGAAATGCCGTGACTAACAACAAGCAGCACCTGTTGTTAAATTTTAATACCGTGGGTTAAATTTACAGGGATTTCCTTGGGACATACATAGTTTCCGATGTTTTCGGTGTGTCTTCAAGACTTTTGGTTATAAACAGGAAAATGCAAAGCATTCCAACAGGTAAAAGGTTCTGAGGCTTGATTCAGGAGTAGATGTTAGGGTGTTCAGTCGTTGTATCTTGACTTACAAAACAAACACAAAAACCCCCAAATAAAACTGTGCTTTGGAGCTAGTAAGGGTGGGGGGTGGGGGGAGTAGTTTCTTCCCTGAACTAATCCATACTGGTTAAAAACTATATCGCTATTTGCAATCAGGTCTAAAGACAACTGTGTTTGAGAAGGGACACTGGAATCAATCAACTACAGTTACTTTTAAGGAAAGAGGAGGTTGGTAAAAAAGGAATGTGCTTAATGACTTGGAAAAAGAAAGAAGCGACCAAGGGTGTTGGGTCCCCTTTCTGGATGGGTCCATGGGCAGTCAGTATCTCAGGTTAAACTGAACCTGACGCATCAAAATCCTTCGTGAAGGCGTCCCAGTGTGCCAGACACTGTGCTCCAACGTACACCTCTCTGCCACTCAACCAGCAACAAACACACGTACAGACACTCCTCTGTGCAAACCTTTCTTTGCTCATCTCAGTGAGAAACAGGTCAAAGAGTACCAACGATTCCAGTGGATACACCGGTCCCCCAACACGCTGCAGATACGACGACATAGGGACACACGCACCAGTATCACAAGAGAATGACGTCTCTTCATTATTTTCTGTAACGTATTTATAGTTTTGCTTCTCAGAAGCAACTTGAATAAGAACACTTTTTTTTTTTTCTTTTGCACAGTCTTATATATTCCAGGCAAGGTCTATAATCTAGACCTTCAACAAACAGGAAGCAGCTTTAAAAATGTCTTAAAATCGCTACAGGTGATCCCCACACTCCAACTTCTAGTTGTCTTAGTTTCAGGACTGGACTCAGAACCTATTCTTCCAAGGACCGGCAAAGGGCTTCCAGAAACAAACGTCCGGACGGTGGACACAGCCGCTCGGCTTCAGTAATCACCTAGATTTGGGGTCTTTGGTTTCAGTGTTCTGATTGCTGAAAGAGTCTCGGATCTTCACGACTTCGGCTGCACACAAATGTCCAAAAGATTTTGTGTACCACTCTGGCATGTGGCCCCTGCAACGGAAAGGAAAAGCAGATGGGTTCTTCACACTGGAAAGCCCCGAAAGAAGCCGGACGGAGCTCCGAGGACACTTCCATGTCTTGATCCAGAAGCCACATAAGCAAGGATTACTGCTAGTATTCCACGGTAACCTCCTGGCATAGCCATTACACTTCTGGAGCCAGAAGTTTCTCAAGGAACAACATACTGAGTACAGACACTGAGTGACACTGTTTAGGGAAAGCTTTAGCATACAGAACAAAAACAGATCACACAGATGATTGAAAAAGTACCAAGAGGTAAAGACTGCAAATGAGAATTTAACCACTGTGTAAAGTTTTGAGAGGTTCATGTTTTGGCTGTATTGCTGAATTTCATTGAGTTTTCTGATATGAACACACACTCATCAATGGCACCCGCTATAGGCCTGACTAATGGCTGAAACATACTATATATATTCACATATATTCATATTTTCAAATACCTTTGAATATAAAATGAGAATCATCTGCTTGCTAGTTCCAGCTCTCATTTCCTATGGCTTTAAATGCACGGCAGAAGCAGCGTATTACCACCTTCTCTAAGGGATTGAAATCAGGAAGCGGTCCCCCAAAGACCAAGAAACAGGAAGGTGTTACTTTATAAAAACTGTTCTTTAGAGAGGAGACAAGATACAATGATGTGTTCATTTAAGCCATTCTCTGTAGCAGACAAAAAGTCTCATCTTCCTCATGACCCTCACCATGTCACAAAAATCAGAATCAGAACATACCTTAAGTCGGCTCTGCACATGTAGGTGAGTTTGGATTTCCCCGACCCGCAGGGTTCGATCAGATACCAGGAGAGAAGCACGTTGACTCTCACCCCCACCACAGGTGCCCGGTCATGATCCACGGAGGTGAGTAAAAGGGCACATGCCCCCTTCGGTAAATTAGTCCTCCATGTTCTGTAGAGACAAAACCAGAGGGGAAAAAGATGGAACCGCCAGGAAGCCAAGCTGAAAATGGGCCCCACTGTCAAAACAGACAACTGAGGGGCAGGATCAGTTCCTATGCTGTGTGACCCAGTCCTAGACGGATGGCATCCTCTGAACTATTGTGCAAGGGCTCTCGAGTGAGTAACTCCGTACAGAGCCGCTACGGTGCGTATATATTCACGCATCAGTTCTTTGAAAGAGAACCAACATGAACTGTGACTGAAAACCATTTTTACATTTCACGAATTAGCACATGGCCATCCAAACGAGCACTGCTCTGTTGGAAAGCTCTGGACTAATGATGTGCCATTTCCTCAAAGATTTTTGGAATTCCTCGTTCGATAATGTCTCCAGAGAATTTATGAATTACATATAATTCAGCTTTAACCACAGCTCACTTGGGACTTAAATGTTATTTCCTGGCTTATGCATTCACTTGCTGTTTCTAGTGAGAAAAATCTATCCTAGAAGGGGCGAGAAACTGCTACCAATGAGCATATTCAATTGAAGGTGCCTCTATTTATTTATTGTATTTTTAAATATTTTTAAAGATTTATTTATTTGAGAGAGAGTGAGAGAGCGTGAGTGGGGAGAGGAACAAGCAGACCCTGCACTGAGCGCAGAGCCTGATGCAGGGCTCAATCTCACAACCCACAGATCACAACCTGAGCCAAAATCAAGAGTTGGACACTTAACCAACGGAGCCACCCAGGCGCCCCGAATGGGCCTCTATTTCTGAGTTCGATTCCAAAAGCGTTCCAACTATTTTCAGGGATGAACACACTGTTGGAATACATACAGACACATTTTCTGTATCTGGAAGGGTTCAACACTATTTCAGAGGCATACCTTCTACTTTACATAATTTTACCATCTCATCACATTCAGTGACACCAGGCACATCCTTGCTACAGGGATCCATTTGGAAGCTCTCACCTCAAAACCACGTAGTCCCGGGCAGGGTGGGGCGCCATACTGTTTTGGACATACTGGTAAATTTCCGTTTGGCTGTCCAGGATTTCAATCACTTTGGAATCCAAGAGGTCTACGTCCCAGAGGTGCTGTTCTTTGAGGAGGCGCTTTAAGATTTCCTCAGGCATGGCAGGGACTTCGATGGTGGACCGCCAAAGCCTTAGGGGAGGTCCTTCGCTCACCTGAAAAGGATGTATTTTTCAGCACTAAGACAATTCACACACCCCTACACTTTGAAGGCCAATTGCCAGTTGTATGTACAGTCATGTGTTTGGAGGCTAATTTTTATCTATATGCTGGTATCCCCAAGTATATTCAAGAGCAGGCCAGAAAACCTGGCCTTTGGCCAATTTTCTGACCAAAATTATTAACATTTGTTTTCCTGGGACTCATATGAGGGTCAACGCAATAAAAATCAGATCATTTATCTGCATCCTAACACCTGCATGGCCATCCAGACACTGTCACTGTTTATTTCTTTTCAAGGTGGTAGAGACGGGATCAAGAAATACCATCACGGGCCTATCATGCTAATAAGCCATACAAGACGTCCCTGCCCTCAAGGGGCTTTTAGTCCTAACAAGTTAATTTCTCCCCCAAGTAATGCCCACTCATTAAAGGGCCAAGAGAAGAGTGGCTGAGAACAGAGGAGCGTGCAGGGGGATTCTGATCAAATTATGGAAATATCTAAGCATGTCATAGAATGCACTAAAGCCCAATACCTATAGCCCAGGAGACTGTGCTGTGATTCTGTGGAACCAAAGGATTTCAGTAGATGGTCCGATTCCTCCAACAAGCGTGAGTTGACTATGATTCCTTGCTGACCTGGCTTCCACTCTTCCCCGGGGAACCGAATCACCTGGCTGGCCAGGTCTACAAGGAAGGGAATGGGTGACAGATGCCCATGGAGAGCTGAGCTGGCCACAGGGTCCCACCTCTGATGAACCTGAACCCTGACCGCTGGGACTCAACCGGCTGACAACAGAGCCAAGACTTACCTTCTTATAGGAGAGCTCGGCCTGCTCAGACGTGGAGTAGCTGACCCAGCCTCTAAACTTCTCCTTGACCTCTTTGAACAGGCTATCCACACAGTCCTGGAGGAAGTGCTGGTAGTCAGCCGACTCGCCATGATGCAAGCGCCCCAGCGCTTCTAGAGTGAGGGGCTTCAGCTCCTGCTCCGTGTAGGAATTCCGACATCGACTCATTTCCTCGGGAACCTGTGGGGGACGCGAGGGACCAAAAGGAGGTGAGTGTGCCTGTACCTGTTCCCGACGCCCATCAGGGGAAGGGGCGGTGCGGTGGCACCACACTGGGCTCTCGAGGTGCTGCGGGCACCCCACCTGCTCCGTTTCCCGCACACTGAGGGCTGGGCCTGCTGACCTCCCAAGGTATCGTGAGGACACAAACACGTCACCTTCATAAACGTATCTAAAAATCCTATTCCCATGTAAGGTGTTCTTCTGCTTTGGAAAGTCACAGGAGGAGGATAAATGACGAATATGGGGCTTAAGTGGATGAGGACAGGCTTCTCAGATACAGAATTATTTCAGATCATTGGTTGCTTTTGCTTTTTAAGTCAAGGGCTATGGCGACAGGCAAATTTCATTCAACACGTTAACTCTAATGAGCTTATACATTATAAAATAAATAAGATATTCTTAGAAAAGGAAAAAAAGAAAGACATTCTTGAGCTACGTATATAATCTCCAGCTGTGGAAAGATCTTTTGGTAAGATGTGAACAAACTCGGTGCCTAAGATTTTGTCCTCATGATTTACGTAATCCTCAACAAATAACAAAGCTCCCCAACTCCTTACCTGGAAAAGCTTCTTGCACTCAGCAATCATATGGGCCAGACCCTGAGTGGCAGCGAGGTTTTCATTCAAATCTTTCTGATCTGGTTTGCCCAAACTTTGTTTTCTTTGCATTACCCTAGGCAGAAGAAATAAGGGAGGGGGGAGATTCAAATATTTATGTGTTTAATTAATGTGTTATTCTAGGAAACCCAAAGGAGAGAAAAAAACCATTTTACCGGAGCCTATGTGTTACCAAGAGGTTCAGGAGAGCTTTACTTTGGTCACTAAAATTCCTCAGTTTTATCAGCAAAGCACAAAAAACATGAAAGGGACTGTTTTCAGTGAGATCTAGGCTGTTTAAAGCCATCACGTTAAACAGGTTCCTATTTAAATAGGGCAGCTTGGAAGGTCTGCGGATGTTGGTGGGGAGACAAGGCAGCTTCAAGGGGTGCGAGGAGAGGAGGCACTGTACGGGGGTCACTCTTCTTCACAGTTTAAATAAATAAAATCCCCTCCTGAAGGCGAGGGGACCCTCTATTGTTTCCTAGAGGCTTCTCTTCATCTTATCTGATCTCTCTCTTCTGCTCATCTCTTGTTCCCTATCCTATTGAAGATGGAACGCCTCAGTTCACGTGAGAACTAGATAAAAAGATATGTTAAGTATTGTACGGCTTTCAGAAGCAAAGCTGACTTCACCTAGCACAACCGGGCGTCAGGCCCGGAACGAAGGAGTATCTGTCCAGTACCTTCAGAGCCGAGGAAAAGGATCAGCTGGATGGGTCCGACGTACGGGGTTAAGTCCCATTAGGGCCTCCTTTCTTACCTACTCAGCTGTGAGGCCCTTATGGGAAACATTCACAGCCATAAGAAGCTCCAACTGGCTCGGCCATCTCCCCTGTCAGATGTGGGCAAGTTACTTATTACACTGACCCTCCCTGCGGTCTCACCTCCCTGCCAGGATCTTCACCTCCTGTGATTGTTCCCAGGATTAAATGAGAGAATGAATGTCAAGGGTGTAGTCCCATGGTTGGGTCAGAATCAGTGCTGAGCAAATATCAGCCTTTGATATTTTCCAGATCCTCTGACTTCTTCTTCATCCACTCCCAGCTTATATACGTCCAAGGAGAAGCTTTGCACACAATGGGCTTAGGCCAGGTCCTGGCTTTGAGGCTCAACGTTATCCTTAGTTCTTTTAGACCCAGCTAACCACCTTACAACTTCCAGCACAGGCTGGGGGCTTGGCTTTCTTGACCCCGCAGAAGCCAGGGCAGTGAGGACCTTATTTCCATCTAGTTTTTGAGGTGAGTAAATCCGCACGATTTTTTGCTGGCAGAAAGTGTGACGGCAAGGTCACAGAGGGTGCCGGGGAGGATCAGGGCAAACACTTGCCACGGCAAAGCACATACCCAAATCTCTCTCTCAAAACCTGGGTGCCACTAGATTGTCTAGAAAGTCACAGCCCCAGGGCTGAGAAGGAGGGAAGTGTGGGGGCTGTGAAGGAAGGAGGCAAACTGCTTGACTCAAGTGTGAATCCAAGAAACCCAGGGGGACAACCGAGAAGGAAAGGTAGGCTGCCCTGGTCTGAAGAACAGAGCATGTGTGTGCACATCTCCTCGGACCCGTACCTTGGAGAAGAATTCTCTCTCTTCAGGGTGTTGAGGTGGAAAAGGGAAGGCGCTAGGCACACAGCCAGGTTGGTGGGAGTCATCTGGTTTTCTTTTACAGCTGCTGTGACATCGCTCAAGAAGTAAAGGAGGGTCTGTAGGACCTCCCGGTTCTCATCAGGCAGGAGCATAATGGCGGCCTTGATAGCCTGGAGGCGCTGGTCCTTGGGCACACCTGTACGACACCCGCATCTTCCCCGTCAGCTCAGCGCTTTGCCACGCACATCGCAAGGAAACGTCCCAAAGCAAATACCAGCCCAACGACCTCAGCCCAGTACTGAACAAGCACTTGCAGAAAGTGTACTTGAGGTTAATATGGAAGAAATTAGGGACTGCCACCGGCGTCACTACCCTCAAGGATTTCCCGCCTGTGGAGGAGTTAAAAATTTTTCGACACCCACAATGCCAATATCCTCCTAAATCCACCTCGGAGTTCAACTCCAGATATGATGCCTGTTCTTTTGGTTTACGGAATTAGTTTTTCTTTCCTAAGTATTTTTTTTTTAGAAATCCCTAGTGTACCATTCTCGATTACTGAAAACACACACACTTATACTTTGGTTTAGTCTCAGTGAAAAATCGTATCTAAGATATGTACAAAGGGATAAAAACTTTCTCAGTCTTTACACAAAATGTTCATTATCTCTGGGGACTTTCCATAATTATAACTGATCTGCTCATTCGTAAGATGTGGAAAGGAAGCTGCTAAAATACTCAGTTGAAACAACAGCTATTTTTACTAGTAATTTCCTTAAGTTTTGGAAAGCATACTAAGAGACGATTATAAAAATATGTGCTTGAGAAACAAGCCAGTAAAATAATATACATGTAGAAAATGCTGGGCCCAACCTTCAGGTCTCCTTTACTAGGCAGATCTGTCTTTTAAGAGGCATGTGGTGGAAAAATCAAGTCACTCAAGTGCAGCTCCATAGGACAAACTGATTAAAACAGCTCCATGGTTACAATACATAACAAATACCTTGGTGGGGAAAATGTGACCTGTGTTTTCATAAAATCTGAAAGGATGAAACAAATAATGAAATAATCCAGACCAGCTCCATTTCTCATAAAATAAAGTCCAATGCACTGGTTTAAAGACAATTCAAGCACGAAGAAAGAAGCTGCTTTTATATTACATTGCTGTAACACCACATTGAGCCAAGAAAAACACGGGGCTGTAATTGCTATAATCCTGATCTTGATCATTAATTTAGACAACTGTTTGCTTTAAGCTTTACTTAAAAGTGAGAAGGGCATGGGTATTGTTTTCCCAAGTATTTCTGGCAGAAGCTGAGATGAATAACAGAAAAAGATTATTTATTCATTTTACAGCAAGATAAAACACACAGACACCTGTGAAGTTTTAAACCCAACAGGCCCTGCTAGAGAGCTGCGCATCAACAGAAATATCTTGGTACCTGCTCTTCTATAAGCATCTTAGATAACACTGTTCTAGAAGCGAATGAAAAGGTGAGCTCCTGGATCAGAATGTAAGAATGTGGGGAGCACCTGGGTGGCTCAGTGGGTTAAGAGTCCGACTCTTGATTTCGGCTCAGGCCATGATCTCAGGGTCGTGAGACTGAGCCCGGCATCGGGCTCCGCGCTTGGCGTGGAACCTCTTTAAGTTTCTCTCTTTCTCTCTCCCTCGCCTCAACCTCCCCCAAAAGAATGTGTAACTGCTCCAATATTGAGAGAATGATGATAAGGGAAATTTATTTTTGCATTATTCAACAGGTATACAGAAACCCGCTCCACAAACAAGGAGAAAAGGAAGAAACTGATGACACATACTTCCAAGAGGTCATCGTGTGGGTTCCAGAGAAAGGCATGACGGGAAGCCATGGGTTTCAGCCGGTCCCACTTTTCCCCAAGGCCAACAATGTGGAAATCAAAGAACACTTACACTGATAGATCTGTAGAAAGGTTTCTGAGAGCTTGTTCGTCATTAGCGGCTCAGGAAGGTCTCGAAAATACTGCTTGAGCATGTCTGCCACATCATAAGCAGACTGCCCCTCGTAGCTGACGCAATCCATGGCATTTTCATTCATCTGGCGCAGAGCCTGGATCCGGGATTTGACACCGGATTTTCTGAAAAGCCCCACCTGTTGGAAGAAAAACATGACATGTCAGGATAGAAGCAGTATTTCCACTACAGAATCATAAAAGGAAGCTTGAGTCCGAGGCCCCATGATTCCACGGGACCTGCGCACAGCAGGCCTCACCTGATCCAAACAGTGGTTGCGGAGGTAGCGCATGGCCTGCTGGATGCTCTGGGGCAGGGGCTGTCCCGTGCGCTGCACATTGACCGTCAGAGGGACCCCGAACACATTCCGGTCCTTGTAGTCTGGGACCTTGATCCTTTTCATGAACTTGGGCACAGCCCTATTTAAAGAACAGTAGTAGGAGTGGGGAGAGATGTTTATTTGTCTGTATACTCTTACCCATCTTTGCAGGTAAACCCTGTGGGCTTTAGAGCTGTGCTAATAAGGTGGCTATTTAAATAAAATTACAGATTTAGTTCCTCAGTCGTATTAGCCACAGTTCAGGTGCTCACGAGCCATCTGTGGCCAGGAACTACCAGATGAGCAAATATAGAACATTTGCACTGTCACAGACAGTTCTGTGGGACAGGACTATTCTGGGTCTTCTAAGAGTTGGGGGCTATGAGACCCAGGAACATTTTCTCTGTTGGGGATTCTCCTTCCACTACTAACTCTGAGAACTGGGTCTATATTCTTAAGGGAGCCGATGGGCTTCCTTACAAAATGGCAGCACAGGAAGGAATAAGAAACAGAACACATTCAAGACCCGAATGAGGCGCTTCACGACAGAATTTGAAAAACATGTTCCCGTTTGTCCTGTAAATGGACAAGAATCATTTCTAAGTTTCTGATGAGTTTCAAAGCATTTAAGGTATAAAAGGATCATGTAATGCTGGATGAGAAAAGAGCAAATACGTGGTGTTGGTCCAACATAATGAGAACCAACTCCAGAGCACAACAATGGGGGCCAAGTTAATGACCCGAAGTCAAAATAAATCCTCCTGCTGATGACCCCGGAGAGTACATCTTCAGGTTTCTAAAGGAAGATGAAAAAGAACAATGAAGGTTTTGTGAGCCTACGCCAGGCTCCCCGGAGTCCTAAAACCAGGTCCAGCCCCAGCAGTACACGGAACAGCAGGAAACCGATGTCACGCATTTAATGCTGTCAAGCAGAAACTTCAGCTCTAAAAGTGACCTCTCTAAATGGGACAAGAAAGGGCAAGGCCGAACAGGAAAAGAACTTTGTGCAGAATTTCTCCTTATTCCATGGATCCCACAATGCGAGGCTTTTACATTTGGTTTTGACTCACTGGAAAAACTGACCAGAGCTCAAGAAGTATTACGGACTTTCAGATTCTTGAGGGTTTGGTGGGAAGGGGGTGGGCAACTCAGAAAACGAGAATGTAAAATATGTACTTTTAAATAGCCAGCAGGGAAAACAGGGCTCTAAGCACCGAGGAACACTGCAGAAGACAGGCTGCTTTGACTTCTGAGGGCTTCCCAGCAGCCACAACACGTTACTGTTTATAGCCCTA
Source organism: Halichoerus grypus (assembly GCF_964656455.1). NCBI lineage: Eukaryota > Metazoa > Chordata > Mammalia > Carnivora > Phocidae > Halichoerus > Halichoerus grypus. The sequence continues at coordinate 183,415,742 of NC_135714.1, forward strand.
CGAAAGGTAAAACGAAAGCGCAGAGCCAAACTTGTATTTCCATACAGTTAAGTATATGGTATCGTGGCTATAAGTGTGTATAATACTCGCGTTGTCGGGGGGAGAAAAGCCCAGCGGCGGAATGTGCAAAGAACACATTACGATCTCCACCGAGAATCTGAAGCATGTGGGGATAAACCGGTCAATACTTATTTCTGTCATTCAGAACAAACAACTTCTGTATTTAGCAAGGCTCACATAATAACAGCCTTTGAACGGGAGGTGCTTTGATGCTGAAGTTAAACTCACTACGAGTCCTGAGGAGAGGAGAGAAGGGACCCTTACGCTGCTTTGCCGACTCTCCCGGGCCCCTCTGGTCGCTGCTAAGGGAAATGGGCTGCTTCTCTGTTTTTATAAAAAGCAGAGGTTGTGCAACTGCGATGATAAACACTCAGATGACTGAAAAGGCTTAAGGATACCCAGCTGACACAGTGAAATGCACTTGGATGTCAATCTGGAGGTAGGTCTCTGCACTGACAGCAGAGAAATTAAGGTATGCACGCATTAGGTCCCATCCATGACCCATGCAGCCTGACAGTCTCCAGCTCACGTTGCACACGCCAAGGGCTGTATTCTTGAAAGCAATTACGGACAGTTCTCTGATGAATTTTACCTTCATGTATATTTTAGCCTGTAATATCTTAGAGCAGTGAATTCTTTGTTTGTTATTCACTGTTCAAGAGTCTCTTTTAGAAAAAAACATAACCTGAATTTTTTAGCACAGGTAGATTTTTGAGTGATGCTTCAAATATTTACATCAGAAATGATTTCTAAAAACATACACGAAAAGGGTTGTAAGGCCAGGTGCTGTACGTCAAACATTTCAAAGTTGGTCTCAACATCCTATGATACAAACAAAATTTTTCTTTCTTTCTTTCCCTAAGTATGATCTGATACTATACATGTATTTACCTATGGGGGGCTATTTCTTTTTCTTAAGATTTATTTTGGGGGGGGCAGAGGGAGAGAGAGAGAGAGAATCCTCAAGCAGACTCCCTGCTGATTGCGGAGCCGGACGTGGGGCTGGATCTCACAACCCTGAGATCATGACCTGAGCCGAAATCAAGAGTCGGATGCTAAACCGACTGAGCCACCCACACGCCCCTGGTGGGCCCTGCCTAACACTGGGAAGGAGGCACCTGTACAGTGTGATGGAGCAGCAATGCGTCTCACCCCAAGAACAGGCGATTTGTCAACCTGAGAGCTGAAACTCACTCAAGCAATCCCGCCGCTTATTCCCTAAAGAGAGACTGGCTTGAGCAGTATCAAATATGGCCTCAAGAACGCAAAGATTACATTAGGATGATAGTCTAAAGGTATTAATAAAGGATAGAACTGCAACATACTCAGTGTTGGGACAGCTTCAAGGAGCTGACCAAAAACTCTTCCAATTAGTTTACTGAGCACAGTTAACCCTTACCAGCTAAAGCCATGCTTATTAGAAGGTGTGTATTTCTCCAGCAGGGCGGTTAACTTCAGGAGCGAGTATTTCTGCAGCAGGTTCATCTGGGCCACCGACTGGCAGTTAATCTGCAGTGATACAGAATTTAAGCTCGGCCGATGGGAGCTCTGGAAACTGTGCCATCTCAGCCTGTGCCTGTGGGAGAAGAGCGGGGGAGGGAGTGAGTACAAGGGCTCTTTAACAGGTAGACGCGAAATCAGCAGGGGCTGCGCCCTGGTGTCTTATCTCAGGAACGGAGAGGACTCAACTTCCACCCCATTCTTTTCCTTCCCCCGCGGTGGTAAAATACACATGACATAAAGGACCATCTTAACCACTGCTAAGTGTACGGCTCACAGGCCTTAAATACCTTTTCACTGTTGTACAACCATCACCCCCCAATCACCCCCAAGACTTACTTCCTCTTCCCAAACCGAAACTCCGGACCCGCTGAACAGTGTCCGTGCGTTTTGGATGTTAGGAGCTCCTGGTCTGTCACTTTTCTTGGGAGCCCACAAGGGGTGGCTACGAATGCCACCCCTGACCCTATTTCCCCCCCCTCCCCGCCCCCCACGAGAGCGGAAGCAGTCCCTTCCCGGGCCTCCCCTCCCCCATCTCCGGAGGGAAGCAAGGCTCTCACCTATTGGACCTGGTCAGGGAGGCCCCAACCCCAGAATCCCTCCTTTCCGGGATGTCCGAGGGCTCTTCGGGTTCATTCAGGGAGTTGCCCGTACTGTCCAGGTCACTGGGCGTGGCTCGGTCGTTGTCCACATCCAGGTGTATCTGTTTGGGAGAGCTCGGGCACGGAGAGACCGAGTCCAGGGCTGAGTCAGAGTCTCCCTCATCCGAAAACTTCTCCGACCACTGGTTGACGATCCTCTGCATCCCCTTCACATGGTAGAGGATGTCATCCAGCTCGGGGAAGATGTCCTCGTTCTCCAGGTCGGCCAGGTCCCCTGAACTGGAATAGAGGATGGAGCCCGGCACGTTGTCATAGACACTCAGGCGGCTGCTCATGGAGCTGGAGGAATTGCGTCTCTTAAGCTCCTTGGGGCTGTCGCTGCTGTTTTCCCTCCTCAGGCTGATGTGGCCGGGGCCGTGGAAGCTTCCAGTCCTCCAGTTCACGGAGCTGTTATTCCCTGAGGGAGAGAAACTGCCATTGGAGAGGGCCTTGGGGAAAGTGCCAGGCTTATGATCTTCCGGGATGTAGAACACGGCGTCCTCCCGGTAGCTCTCGCGGTTCTTAAAGTTCTGTTCCGTAACGCCGTTGAACGTGGACTGACTGAACGGATCAAAGCCCTCCAGGTACATGCCCACCCGCTTGTTGCAGGCGCTGAGGCTCCGGGTCCTGGTGACCGGGCTGGGCGTGCTCACGGCGCTGCTGGTCTCCGACTGGCTGCTGCTGCTGCTGGTCTGCGTGGAGTTGGAGACGCTGCGCTTGCGCACGGCCGGCACGTTGATGTGGTTGCCGTTGAGCGCGGAGATCTCCACGCAGTTCAGCTGCTTCAGCTTCTCCTCGTCCAGCCCCTCCCGCAGAATGGGCCCGCTGATGATCAGCCCCAGCTTGGAAGGCGCCTTGTGCTTGCCGTGGTGCGAGCCCTTGAGCTTCAGGCTCTCCATGCGCTTCAGCAGGCTGCGCGTCTTGGACTTGGCGTTCTTCTCGGGGCCCTTCAGGCTGAAGCCGAAGCCGGACAGTTCCTTGGGAGACGGCAGGCTGCAGAACGAGTCATCGTTGCCTACGAAGTTGCCGGAGGAGCAGACGCTGAGGACCGAGTTGGTCCGGGGCGTCGCCGCGTCCCCGGCGTGGGGCGCGTGCACGGGGAGGCTGCCCGTGCTGCTGAGGCTGAGGACCGAAGCCACCTCCTGGCGCTCGCTGAGCTCCGTCAGCATGCTCTCGTGGCTCGCCGCGTTCTTCAGGTGGGTGTCGTCGGCGGCCCCGGCGGCGGGGTCCTGCTTTGAGGAAAAGACATCAAACTCTTCCAGCCGGGACCACCTCTTGCTGTCCCTCTGGAACGTCCATTTGCCGCTGATTGCACAAGGCTCGTCCTCGTCCGAATCCTCACTCTGCAAGGACAGAATGGAGGCATTCGTCACTGGGACCGGGCGGACAGCAGGGAGCAGGACGCGAGCTCATGATACGCCATCGGCGTCAGTTCCCCCTTTATGTCTCTGTTGTGTCATGTATGATTATTTGATTTGATGATGACGATTTTATTATTATTTTTTACATTACAAAGATGTACACCTCAGGACTTCAACAGGAAAAAGCCTGATCGAGTGTTTCAGGCTAAATAAGAGTTATTTGGTAGAAACTGTTGGATCTATAGGCTGTTCTTTAATTGCTCACAGAGGAAACCTCTTGAGATCTGTGAAAATTCCAGGCATGCAAAATATTTTGAACTGGAGTCAGCAACGGGTAGGACTCCCTCTGGTCTGCCTCCAGTTTTGCTGCCTGTTGATAGCATGTGTTTATATTCTCTTTTGCCATTAAAAAAGGTAGTTTTCAAATCGTAAGAAGAATGGTAACTGAAATCTGTAGCCACCCCAAAAGTGTACAACATCTCCTAACAGACCAGTGGAGACACCAAGCAAGGTAATAAGCCCCCACATTTTTTTAGTCTGATACTTTTCCGCTTCTTACCTGTTCTTTTTCATCCCCTCCCCCACCAGACACGGGGTGGGGAGCTAATGCCACACGTGTCCTGTGAAGTTTCAACCTCAGACATGCTCCAGGCCATTTAACAAGGCTTCACAAATACCCAGTCCTGACAGCATGGAACATTCAAAAACGTGAAGTAACATCTTTGCTGACCTTGCTTGATTTATGGGCAGGACTCAGGGTTATGCCGCGTCACAAACTACTGCATCTGAGCCTTCTAGGCGGGATATCAAAAGGCACCATTCAGTCTGATGCAGGTCCTTCCCACTGGTGTGGAAAATATCACATGACCCACGTGTCACAGGACAATGAGTAGAGAGCATTAAAGCTGACTTGGAGACTCCTCTCCACAGCTCAGTGGGTGCTGAGGTTCCAGTTCATTTGTTTAAAAGGTTTAACTCCCCCCAAGAAGGCAGCTTGCTGCAAGTCAGGGACTCTAGGATAATTAAAATTTGTACTCTGAACAGTCAGAAATATGTTCTTTGACCAAACTTATTCCTGTTTACTCTAATTTGTGACAATCACTCCCAGGACTACACCCACCTCTTCTCCTAAGATCTCATAAAAGGTCCTCACGTTTCATACACAGAAGTTATGTACCACCATTTGACTAGAATGTGTGGGATTTCCTGCCCTTCCCTCCGTCTCCCCCAGCTCTTTTCCTCCCTCCGGTCTCTCATTATTCTTCAGTACCCCACAAGCCAGCCTTCTCTTCCATCCCCACAGCAGCTCTGAAACACGGTTACTGTTACGTGTGGGGAGAGAGTCCCCGAAGAACTTTAGCTTTAATTTCTGAAGGGAATAATGGAGGATTCACTGGGATTGCCTAAGCCTCATTCCTTTAATCTGTAGTAGGCATTGAGTTAACAAGGCAAAATAATAGATGATTTGTTCCAATCAAAAACAGTTGGAAAAAAACCCTCATAGATACAGAGAACAGACTGGTGGTTGCCAGAAGCAGGGGTCAAAAGGTACAAAACTTCCAGTTATAAAATAAGTTTTGGGGATGTGATGTACAGCATGGTGACTATAATTCATAATACTGTACTGTGTATTTGAAAATTGCTAAGAAAGATCTTAAAAATTCTCATCACAACAAAAAAAATGTTATAACTGTGTAGTGATGGATGTTAACGAGACTTACTGTGGTGATCACATTGTAATATACATAAATACTGAATCACTATGTTGTATACCTGAAACTAGTATTATGCATCAATTTTATCTCAATTAAAAAAAAATAGTGGGAAAACCTCAATTTATTGGCTAGCTGCAACTACTGGTTTCAGTTACATAAGGCTACTTGATCTTTGGTAAACCTGACTGGATTGTAACATGAAAAATGTAGATTTTTGGAACAAGGAAGTAATAAGAATTTGAGAGACAAAACCTCTTACAAAACACATAATCCAGTTTTTGGTCTGCCTCCTTTCCTCCCATCCTATTATACATTTTATATACTCACTCTCTTCCGATGAGGACTAATTTCCAGCTTCATCACCGCACACTTGTTTAAAGTATTTAGACGCCTACAGGGCAAAGAAATAGTATTAGCAAAGATAGGAAACCACTGATAGGTAGATACGTATTTTTTTTTCCAAACAGGTGACATGTGTAATGAGTTTCTTTATTCTATAAAAAATTATTCCATAATTTAGAACAGTGTTAGAAACTTCTTTACAAAGTGAATAGTTTAAAAATACCTTGACATTTCTTAAACTTCGTCATTTAGATTGAGTATTACTATTTTATAGTAAAAGGACACATTGCTAGGGTACTATCAGGTGCTTCTTTTTCTTCACAGGACAAACAACTCTCAGTGAGGAAGTTTATTCTTCCAAGAGTCCCGAGGTTTGATCCATTAGGTAGCTCCTCATAGCGCCAAGAAGTAAGAGCCAGTGATGTCCCCTTTCACAGAAATAGCAACAGCAACAAGGAACCAAGCAGTGTTCTCGGTAAATAAAAATAAATGGTATATTCTATCTCAAAACAAAATTCAAACAGAAAAATAACCCAGCTTTTAGACATAATAACCTTAGACACTCTGTTCAAAAATTTAGCGAGTTCTTATACAGAATAGAAATTGGAGCCTCTTTAATATCCAGTTCTTTTTACAACTTCCTGTATGGGACAGGATAATGTTTGGAACAGTCATAGCTATAGTGGAAATAATTACTGAAAAATTTCTCATACAGCAGCTTCAAGGGTTACAACAGAGCTCAAGAATCAGCACTTGAATCAGATTCTTCTTTGGAACAAGAGTGATATTTTTACTTTAAACACTTTTTTACCCCTGCCAAGGAGTAATGTCAATTTATAATTATGGAAATAATTTCGGTTTGTTGAAAATGCAATTAAAAAAAAAAGAAAACACAGGAAAAAAAAACAACCCCAAAATAAAAGTCCTCATCAGGAAATAATGAAATAGCTGGAAAGAGAAGACCATCCCATACTCAGAAACACACGGTATTGTAGAAGTGTGAATGACAGCCCCCTCTAACAGCTTCTAGATGACCAGCACTTGGTCTTCCTCACATAAACCTTCGGCATATCTGCTGTCTTCCACGCTCAGCTTTCCAGTTTTTCCTACAATTGCAATTCTTCCTTTTTCATAGGATAAGAGCATTTGATTCACACAAATTCAAACTGACCAGGAGACTGCTTCTAGGCTTTATCTTTGGGATTCTGTTCTTGCAACTCGTCTAACAACTTGATGCACAAGGATAGAAAGTATTTTTGCCTGCTGATAAGACTGCCTTTGATTTCATAGATTACATGGTAGCCTGTTTATAGAATAAACAAAGATAACTCAGAACGCCTATGTTGCCTGTGTTCAGAAAAATTCTGTTGATGGGGAGGGAAAGAAAACAAGTAACTAAGAAAAAGCCCAAACTTTGAAATGAGTGGATATAAGGTCCCTCCCTAAAGGGGCATGCATTACTTAAATGACTTAGATCCACAGTGTTTTGAGTTCTCAAACGTTTTTAAGATTTAAAGAATCCGGAATGGTTACAGTTAGTCTTAGGTCTGGGTTTCATTAATCAAACCTGTAATCAAATACCCACTTGACTTCATTTGGGCTTTAATGGTTGAGTGGTGTTTATAACCAGGTTTACTAGGCATGGAAGCCTCTGGCAGCGGGGGAGGGGCTCACTTCACAAATTCTAGATTTGAGTCAAACAAAAAAGACCCTGGAGGCTAGTTTTATAAAGGTCAACATTATCTTTTTTATGTTGGTAGCAGCAAGCTAATGGCAGTTCAATTTTGAAGCCAAAAAGTCATTTCTTGGGGTTTCTGTAAGATTCATTTGTTCCCAGGACCTCCAAAGAATGCCCACTGGTGAGACCTTAGCTACCTGGAGAGGGACCACACTGACACCAAACAGTTAGGCTAGACGGAAGGGGGCTCGCTCCTGGTCAGGCGCCATGCCCCGCACCACATAGGTGTTATTTCATCTTGGTTCTCACAAGAACCCTATGGCACAGATACTACTATTTTCCTTTTATAGATGAGGACATGGGGGTTTGGAGAGGTGACGAATCGCCACAAGAGTAAAACATGGCGGCTCTGACATTCAAAAACAGTATATCCTGTATTCTTTTCCAAAATCAATCTTCATGATGCTAATACACAGGAGCAGCTTATACCTGAAGTATGATTCCCCAAATGAGTGGCAACTGGTAATCCGCACCATCTGTCCAGAAGGCGTGGTCCCTCCAACCCCCCTGGGCCCTCACAGGGCCCAGCTCCACAGGAATGTGTCAGTCTTATCTGCTGGGCAACTTGTACCCTGCTCTGAAGGGGGAGGGAGTACAAGGTGGGCCATCAAAGGCTCCTGAGTTTTGCGGCAGGAAGCTGCAAGCACCCTGATAAAAGCAAAGCATGGGGGTTTTGGGCCCTCGTATTCAAAATGAAAATAGGGACAAGTACAAGACACATGTGAGAAAAGAACAGGGAACGATTTTCCAAGTAAGACCTGACAAATAAAAATTGTTCCAATTCTTAAAAGATACTTTCTTGGAATTAGTGCAATTGCTTTAGGGTGGCGGGGTGATAGACACTGGGGAGGGTATGTGCTATGGTGAGCACTGTGAATTGTGCAAGACTGTTGAATCACAGATCTGTACCTTGGAAACAAATAATGCAATATATGTTAAGAAAAAAAAAAAAGAAGAAGATAGCAGGAGGGGAAGAATGAAGGGGGGGAAATCGGAGGGGGAGATGAACCATGAGAGACGATGGACTCTGAAAAACAAACTGAGGGTTCTAGAGGGGAGGGGGGTGGGGGGATGGGTTAGCCTGGTGATGGGTATTAAAGAGGGCATGTTCTGCATGGAGCACTGGGTGTTATGCACAATGAATCATGGAACACTACGTTAAAAACTAATGATGTAATGTATGGTGATTAACATAACAATAAAAAATTTAAAAAATGTACTTCCTTTTAATAGAACAGAAATAGTAACAAAGTTGAAATCCACTATGTGGCAGGCTGCTTGACATTGGTTAGGCATTCAAGGACTGTTTTACAACAAAGTGGAGACTGACGATGATAGCTGGGATATGTACTTATCATGATATGATTATCACCTTATTTACATAATTCTTTGGTGTGTTGATAGGAGGAGTCAGTTGTTAACTCCAAAGGAAAACAGTGATATGGAACATTTTTCAGAAGCTAGAGAGACGAGATCATCTCAGTGATCTATACACCCAGCGTGGGGCTCGAACTCATGACCCCAAGATCAAGAGTTGCATACTCTTCTGACTGAGCCAGCCAGGTGCTCAGAGACAAAGATCACTTCAGAATAGGTGTTCTAATAGTAGGTCGCAGTTTGCATTATTACTGTATATGCTTCAAGGCAAGCAAACCACTCCCCCCTATTAATACTGAATGTGACCCTCTCATGATCTTGGCCTTATCACTGGGGTTCGATTATACAGCGAAACTAACGAGACTGGGACAAAAGCCAATCTCTCAAAGGAAACAAATACAAAAATCCCTTACAAATTTAAGTGCAAGAATGTTGGTGAGCAATCCAAATCCCAAAAATGCAGTAGTTTCAAACTGTAACTTTTGGTCACTACTAAACTTTGTATTAAGGTACTATTACCATGAAGGGCACCTGGGTGGTTCAGTTGGTTAAGTGTCTGCGTTTGGCTTAGGTCATGATCTTGGGGTCCTGAGACTGAACCCCACTTCGGGCTCCCGCTCAGCAGGGAGTCTGCTTCTCCCTCTCCCTTTGCCCCTACCCCCGGCTCGTGTGCTCTCCCTCTCTCTCTCAAATAAAAAAAAAAAACTTTAAAATAATATTATCTTAATTCTCAAGAAAACATTAAGTCGGGGGCACCTCGGTGGCACAATTGGTTAAGCATCAGACTTCTTGGTTTTGGCTCAGGTTGTGATCTCCGGGTCATGAGATTGAGCCCCACATCAGGCTCTGCGCTCAACGCCAAGTGTGCTTGAGATTCTCTCTCCCTCTGCCCCTCCTGCTCATGTGTTCTCTAAAATAAATAAATAAATCTTAAAAAAAAGAAAAAGAAAACATTAAGTCTATGGCTTCTGCCCTAAGTAGACTCTGCTAAGAGATCAGCAAATATTATCCGTATAAGAATATTTATAATTGGGGCGCCTGGGTGGCTCAGTCGTTAAGCGTCTGCCTTCAGCTCAGGTCATGATCCCAGGGTCCTGGGATCAAGCCCCGCTTCGGGCTCCCTGCTCCGCAGGAAGCCTGCTTCTCCGTCTCCCACTCCCCCTGCTTGTGTTCCCTCTCTCGCTATCTCTCTGTCAAATAAATGGGTAAAATATTAAAAAAAAAAAGAAAGAATATAATAAATTTTTAAGCAGAACACTAATGTGTACATGGGAGCAGTTGTAACATTTATGTGTGGGAGGGTGGTAGGAAAGAGAAACCATGTAAGAATTATTTTATTTATTTATTTAAAAGATTTTATTTATTTGAGTGAGTGAGAGAGAGAGAGAGAGAGAGCATGAGCAGGGAGAGGGGCAGAGGGAGAAGGAAAAGCAGACTCCGCTGAACAGGGAGCCCAACACGGGGCTCGATCCCAGGACCCGGGGATCATGACCTGAGCCGAAGGCAGACGTTTAACTGACTAAGCCACCCAGGGACCCCAAGAATTATTTTATTTAAAACAAACTTTAAAAAGTTTTCTTTAAAGTAAAAATGTTAAAATTAATGTTTAATAATATTTTATGAAGTAAAACTTTTCACCTTTCTGCAACCATTTTACCATATATATTTAAAATCAACTTCTCAAAATATTTCAACAGGGCAAAAGATGGAAGTCTACAAGACGTCTGTCAGTCTGGAGAGAACTGGACAAATCACAAACTTTCAAACCACACCACAGCTTCATGATTTATGGCCCCCAAATTCCATGGGCTGAGAGACTATGTGGAAGAGGCTAGCGTAGCTAATGAGATGGATATCACATCATCAGTAAAATAGGTTATCCCCCACCACTGTGCTGACAACTGGGAACCTATTGGGCATTTCAAAAGAGGATGCCCCATCATTTTCTTCAGAACATTTGTTTGGGCCTCTCAAAAGGAGAATCATTTGCCTTGAGAAGTCTGTGTGAACATGGATAAGAGCCCTTGGTGTTTCCAGTACAAACAAGCTGATGACCATTACTATGAATTCTGAAGCTTTTTTTTTTTTTTTTAAGGATTTTATTTATTTATTTGACAGAGAGATAGAGAGAGAGCACAAGTAGGCAGAGTGGCAGGCAGAGGGAGAGGGAGAAGCAGGCTTCCCGCTGAGCAGGGAGCCCGATGCGGGGCTTGATCCCAGGATCCTGGGACCATGACCCGAGCCGAAGGCAGACGCTTAACCGACCAAGCTACCCAGGCACCTCTGAAGCATTTCCTTTTTTTTTTTTTTTAAGATTTTATTTATTTATTTGACAGAGAGAGACACAGCGAGAGAGGGAACACAAGCAGGGGGAGTGGGAGAGGGAGAAGCAGGCTTCCCGCTGAGCAGGGAGCCCGATGCGGGACTCGATCCCAGGACCCTGGGATCATGACCTGAGCCGAAGGCAGACGCTTAACGACTGAGCCACCCAGGCGCCCCTGAAGCATTTCCTTTTTGAAGAGAAAACCCAACTTCAAGATTTTCTCCACATACTCAAATCTGGGCCTCCGTTTTGGGCCTAATAATTTTCAAAGCCCTTTAACACCCATTACCTCATTTCTTCCTCACATTTAACCTTTGCGACATCATTCTCTGCATCGGAGAAAACAGAAACCCAACCAGCACACACTGCAGAGTCCAAATACACATGAAGGTCTAGCTGTTTTCACAAAAGATCCAGAAACACAGATTTATTCCCTTTAAAGGGAGGTGGCTTCTCGAACAGAACGGAGAGCCAGTGGAAATCACAAAGGGCAGAGGATGACCTTCTGCTCAGAGGAGCGCAACACAGTTTCAAACTGATATTAAAAAAAAAAAGTATTCAAGAATCTAATCATGAGCCCTTTGGGCTGCAATGTTGTGGTGATATTTTTATGACCCAGAAATGCCTAAGCTGTTGCTGCTGTTCAGATGGCCCACTTACTAAGTGGCGTAAAATGTGTGAAACGGGCGATCTGACTCAGTGCGTAAATATTTCCTAGGATCCATTTTATGAGTGACCTCATTTATATGCGTTATCACCAATGACGAATTGAAAAATAAATTAATTCTACCCCACAGCTAAGCATTAAAACATTTTAAAAATGTCTGGAGTAGTTTCTATTCCAGATGTTGACTTTTTCCCTCCCAAACTGCATTAGTGACATTTTCTCATTCCCGATGACATAGCTTTGGTATTACACACTACAGTGAGGGACGCGGGATTAGGTTGCTTTCAGAAAATGTGTACATACTCTGGACAATCCTAAGCAGCCGTTTCATTGGATTTGCAAAGTGACAGTGTTTCTGTGGTTAATATGGCATTCTTTTTTTCTTCAACGAGAACTAGTCTTTTTCATACACCATTCTAAAGATCCTACCTATATTTCCCTAAAATCACTGCTTAAGTTAGTGGATTCAAAAAACACTGCATTCCATAAGAAAGGCAAAAAACTGTACTTTCCCTGAGCTCCTTTCTGTGCCTACAAAGCAGTTAATAAATACCGAGTGTCATTCTACCTTAAAGATGTTCTTCCAAGTTAAAATAAGTACTGAATAAAAGAAAATTCATTTCAATTTTACATATAAAATCAATATGTGAATTTTTTCTGTGTATAATTTTTCCCCAGAATTCAGATTTTATAGCTTGTAGGCTTTGAGGAAAATGACGAAGCATGAATAACTTAAAAACGAGTAACATGTCACGAAGAGTTGGGGAGGATTATCAGTGTCTCATCATTGTCTGCTACATGTTTTATCACTTCTACTTCACTGAAACCCACCAGCTGCCCCTCAGCCGAAAGACCCACCAGCACAACGAACAAGGATTTCTGACAGTTTTATTCACGTCTCACATCAATGCTCATTTACTGCCTGTCCACTGTAGCTTAAAGGCTGTGCTGAGTTCTTTTACAACCTTACTTAATCCTATTGTTACTTTTTTGTACCTGGGGAGGCTGAAGAGATTCAGAGAAGCTTCTTTGGAATTCAAACAATGGTTCTCCTGACCGTAGCATGCCGTAACTCCCCCACCCCCCTTTTATTCCTCTCAATGTGTTATTTTCATTCAATCTAACAGCAGCTTTGACTCTGTTAGAGTATCTGGCTGGGACTGTACACTCCATGACCCTGTTCCAAGTTTCCGGACCATCTGAACGTTCTCTGTTTCAGCAATCATATGGTATCGAATATGGAATGGTCTATTGGAGTACCTTCTAGGGCAGTGCCATTTAAGGGCAATACTAAACAACAAGATGTCACTTATTATAATTAAAAGGCCTATGATTTATAATGAAGTAAATTACCGTAACCATTCACTAATCAAACACCTGACTTAATTAGTAGAACCGACGTGAGCAAAACCCATTTTGATGATAATACCTCATTAAAACAAAAAAAAAAAAAAGAAAAAGAAAACACTCAAAACATTTCCATTTACCTGCATAAAGCCTCAATGGCGTCTCTGTCCAAAAAATCATGCTCTCTCTTGACCAAGGAAATATCAATGGGGAACAGAAGATCTACAAGAAAAATAAAAACATACATTTATTGAACACCTAAATTCTTGCCAATCTAGCCCAGTTTAGCAGAGGGAAAAAAAGTAATTTCTTGAATACCTATTGTGCGCAGGACACCTTACTTCCTTTCAAGTGCTATGGGAGAATAAAGCAATTTAGGACAATTCCATCAGTGTCCTCAAGGAGCTTAGATGTAAAGTGGTCTGTACACTCAAATATCCCTTCTTGTCACAGAAGTGGTTCAAAACACGTTCCCCCTTGAAACAAATGAGCAGGCAACAGATCCCTGCTGTAAATTATAGTTTCGGCCAGAATCAACACCAGAAGGATGCTTCCTTCCAATGGGGTGGCTGTTGTTCTGTTGTCTTTCCATGTGTGTCTGCTCACATTTGGTCAGGGGAAGAGGTCACGGAAAACTGAGCCAAGGAAAGGTCTACAGAACAATGGCAAGTGGTAGGAAATGGAATCTAACCATTTGCATGACATCAAAAGCTAAAGAGAATTCAGGATATGCTATTTTTAAACAAATATTAGCACTTCCATATGGCTTTTCAGGAGTTTATATAACTCCCCTCCAAAACAAAAGGCCAGCTACAAAGCTGCTGGAGAACAATGGGATCCCAAATCCCTTAATCTGCAGGAGAGTTCAATACTCTTAGAATACTAGGAGTTATATCAGAACTGAAAAGGAGAAAGGGGGAAAAAGTCAACTCAATAGAAGAATTCCCTTTTTATCCCTTTTTGATAAAATACATTCAAGAAGAGGGGAGGGAGACCCGCAGCACCACTGTGGAAATTTACAACAGCTCTGGAATTGCCACTAGATAAAAACAAGTTACCCTCTTTGGAGTTCCAGCTATTAGGGTATAATTGGTCTTTCCTGGAGAATGCTTACATAATATGATGAGTAAGAGTTCTTCTGTGCACCTCTGTAGGTCAGCAATGGGCAAAATAAATCAGCACAGCAGGAAACTGGGATTACCATAACCGAACAAAAACAAAGACAAAAACAAAAACAAAACAAAATAAAACAAAAAAACAACCCCATGGCCTCTGAAATGGCTAATGCTTTATACTGGGATAGAAAGGGCTCTCAGGAGATGCAAGTGATTAGTCATGTTCTAGTTCTTGGGTTGACTGTGACGTTTTCATGGTTTCCAACTTCCAGTCACTGGTTTCACAGAATGGAGCTCCTTATTCTTAACAATCTATTTGCTAGAGATAATGGTTAAGAGTACCTTTTTTTTTAATGTTGGAAAGAACATACTGTTATAGTCCAATTCTTTTTTCTGAAGGCATAGAGTTAGATTACCTTTATCGTTCCCTGAACAACGTAGGCAGACCAATGAGGCAGCCCATGATTTACGAAGAAATATGTGAAACTCAGTATTGCAGGAATTTATCTCTTCATTATTTGACAGACCAACTCTATAGGCTTATAGTGAATGTCAGCTATTAGTAAATATGGCGGACTGTAAAACTGTTTGAAGGTTGTCCATTTTATTTCACTTTGAGCAGACATCAAGAACTTTTAAGTATTAAATAATAGAGCTGACATTAAAGAATATATTTTAATACTTCCAGAGGGTAATGCCAGATCTATAAATGTAAATGAAAAGCTCACATGTCTGTTAAGTGTATAGGAGACCATGACTGTGTTATTTTAACAATTCTAACTTCATGTACCCAGAACTGTACTTTAGATTCCTTTCTGATCCAAATTAACTTTCAGATTCTGTTAAAACAAACAAACAAACAAACACAAAATCTAGGGTAGGTAGGGACCAAATGTAAGAGAAGTGAAATAATTAAATAAATAAATTTCTCTTATTTGCCTTGACTCTTCTGAAAGGACCGGCTTTTAAAAGATATGATTTATTGATGAACAGAAGTTCTCAGAGTTCTTTAGGTTAGGATTTAATCTTCCAGCTTGAGTGTAAGGGCAGGAAGTATAAATTGCCAAAGACCAAAATAAAGCAAAACAGGAAGACAAGGAATGTGTGGGTTGGTGTATAGTGTGTGTATACTCACCCTACACAGAGGGGCAGGATGAAGGGCAGAAATTATCACCCAGAACAATATATAGTATATATCCCCCAAACAGGCTTATGCGTCAAAAGACTTGTAAATGAAAGGACCACAAACACATCCCGTGAAAATGCAGTCTGAATTTTAGGATTTACTAAGAAATAAGACAGAGACTGGAAATGAGTCTTAGCAAACATACACTCATAAGAAAGTGCTGCTTGGCAGCAAATCAACACCAAAAATGAACATAATTGAAGGAAATTTAATTTCTAAACAGGAGAACAAAAGAACAGAAGGACAGCCACCTTACTGCCCCTGCAAATGTAATTATCTTTCCCCATCTCCCGTGGAGTGTGAATTGAATGCGATAGAATGGTGGCCCCTCCCCAGCCCTCCCCACCTCCAAGCCCTTCTGAAAGACAGAGATACTGTAAATGTTAATAGGTCAGAAATACCCTCTAACGGAAAGATAAGCAACTCCACCATAATAAGCACACAGGTTAACCAAGTACCTTAAAAAAAAAAAAAAAAGGGAAAAAAGAGAGAGAAACAAAAAAAAAGGAATTGGAAATACTCTCTATAATGTAGGAATAATAAGATCTTTTACATAGTCTAGCAATAAAATAATTCTGAATCCAACTTCATGGGAAAATATCGCACATTCAGTCTGGGCTACAATGAGGAATTGTTACCTACAATTAGGTAATGAATTAATTTAGCTGAGTGAGATAGGAAAATAAAAATGATCTCAATGGTCTCTCTCTGCCTGATTTGCTTCTGGGGAGTACCCACCCACCCACTCCACATCCCTCCTCAAGGCAACCCGCTGATCCTGTCTAGCACTTCCAAGCTTACAAACTATACCCACTCTTAGCACCGGCTTTTTGCTCATGTGTTAAAGAAGGTTGGCAATGACCAGTAGCTCCACCACGGAGCCCGATGCCACTGCTACAGGAAGAAGAATGTTACTATCCTAGAAGAAGAGAAGAATAAAAGACATGATTTTAAAACTATTTATCGTGAGAAGAGTTGAACATCTTTGGTGAAAATATTTAAGTGACATCATTTTATATGAATCTTTTAGAAATTTTGTCATGTGGTGGCTATCTCTTAGCATCCCCTTCCTTCTTAAGCGATGAAAGAGATTATTTTTAAAATGTAATCAACCAAAACTATGTTTGTTTTTTGAGATTCTGGAAGTCCCTTAAAGGTCTTATTGGCTGTTGGAATTATGTTTTTATTTTATAAAATATGTAGCATTTACCACAGTGTTGGGCATCCCTGTTGGTGTAGAATTAATAGTGGCTTGTTGGTTAGTTGAATGGATGGGATGGTGGATGATGAATGAATGAATGAATGAGAGACATCTAGTGTCTCTAGTGTTAGGGAAACAGAACGCTCAAGGTAGAAGCAGCTCCAGAAATCATTTAACTTATTCTCAATTTAGGAATCACTTCACTATTCACCCAAACTTTGCTTGCAAATTACCCACAAAAATGGAGTTCACTGGTTCGTAACTAGAATTCTTTTTAAATGACATCGTGTAGAGTATGATAAAAATCCCACATAAATGAACAGCTTATTCATCTCGCCATGTGCATGGCACGCTCTACCCACACCGGGCAGCTAGAGGCTCAGGATGAGCCACGCCTGAGGAGCTCTTCACCCTCAGCCACAGCATCCGAGTGACCCCCAGGGCACTGATGACAAAATGAAGGAGTATAAATTCAGCCTAGATCTTCATTTTTTTTTTTTAAGGTCCATTTTCCTTAGTTAAAAATTTGAATGCCACAGAAAAAATAATATTCATCAAATGACAATCTAAACAAAGGTAAAAAGCCTAATTACAACCCAGGGGAATATCTCTGCAACATATGACCCATAAAGGCTTATTATTTAGAATAAAGAGCTCTTAGAAATCATTATGAAAAGTGCAATCAACTCATGAGAAAAATGGGCAACAGACATCTCACAGAAGAGCAAATACATATTGCTAGATGATATGAAGAATGAGCATTATCATTCATGATTAGGGAAATGGAAGTCAAAATATATCCATGTGATTGGCAAAAATTAAAGCCTGACAATATCAAGTGTTGAGAGCACATGAACAGACAGGATCTTTATATATTACTGGTAGGGGTGAAAATCTGTACAGGCACTTTTGAAAAGTCTGCATTATAAAACTGAACATACAAGTGTTCTCTGTTACCCAGTAATTCTGCTCTCGGTATACAGACAAGACAAATTATTGCAGATGTCCCATGAGAGTACAAAACTGTACAAGAATGTTCTTAAGCCTATAGTTTATGAAAGCAAAACAGATAAAGCCAAAATGCCCGCCAATGAGAGTGTGAATGTGAATAAACTGTGGTCTACCCACACAACGGGCTATTACACAGCACTCAAAGCAAGTGATCCACAGGGAGACATGGTATAGAAGAATCTCAATATATGTGTCAGAAGAAGTGAAGAAAACTAAGTCTTACAAGATTATATAGAGCATAATACCCATTTTATAAGTATAAAAGCAACTTTATAAAAATATATATATTAGGAAAATGCCATAAAACTATATAAAAGGAAAGCAAGAAAATGACAAACAGAAGTTTCAGAATGAGTTGCTTTGGGTAGGGGGTGGCAGAGGGACCTAATGGGTGCATTATTATCAAGGTCCTAGTTTTTTGTTTTGAGTGGTGGGGGTCTTAGGACTTGCTACATTGCTTTCTTAATGAAATATTTTAATAAGTAATAAAATGTCTGAAAATAAATCATAGATCAGTAATATCATGAACCAAGGATATGAATATGCCAATTAAAAAACCCCCAGCATTCCCCACTCACCTTCATAAAGCTGTGCATACTGGGGGAAACCAGTTGCCCGTAGCCAATCACAAGCTTCCTTGGCTTCAATTTCTGTAACAGAACCAAAGAAAGACATATCAGTCACGTGCACCTCAGCATGCTTTCTTCCTTAACAAACTCTGATTTTGTTAGATAAGCAAAATACGTCTGTTGACAATGGATAAGCAAAATAAATAAATACACATATGCCTATATAAAGTCGACTTAATTCAAATGGTTTAAAATATGGTGCACCTTTTCAGACTGTAAAAAATGCATTTTAATCTATCTTTCCTTGAAAAATAAAAATGGGGTCCTAGCAGTAGGTGACTCTGTGCTGCTTCTGTGTTCTGGTTACAAACGATTATGAAAATAGGGCATATCGAGCAGGTTGAAGAGGGATTAAATAATTTTAAGCCTCGATGGTCTAACCTGGTTTACTTTTCACATCATGAAAAGGCCACCAAAGACAGGTGACACCCTGGAAGAGAACTAACCTGACCAAAGGAACAGACCTTCTGTCCCCCCCGCCCGGGATGCGCAGAAAAGGCCCAGGTGCAGTGCCAATGTGGCTTTAGGTGCATCCAGCAGTAGAGACCCAGGCTGTCAGGTGACCCAGAGGGCATTAAGTCAATAAATCCCACGATCCTGGCAGGCTGCAATGCCTAATAAAGCCCTACTTCCCTGTGGTTAACATCTTGTAGATAGTATTGATAAACAGCAAGGCCAAGAGCAACTGACACACTGTGTTCAAACTCACTCAAGCACGTATTTACGATCCCGTTAAAACTGACTCACAGAGGAGGTCTGGGGCACATTCATTAGTTTCTCTGCTTGCACAAAGAATATTCTTTCAACTCTTCTTCCCACCTTCCACAGGCCATTAGAGTACTTAGGTATGTAAGGTGATTCACTCATTTATAAATGTCTCAACATTGCTTAATTTATTCCAGATTCAAATCTTCATTAGGCATCTCTCTTCTGAGCCAGATGGAAGCAGATAATCCATATTAGTAGAAGTACCCATAGCTTACTTTTGTCTAGTAACTTTACGGTTTCGAAGCATTTTTTTTTTCCCTATTATTTCGTGAGTTCCTTGGCCTATAAAGAAAGGTAATTAAGAACACCCGAATTCATTAAAGCAAGTAGGGTTGTCCTTATGGAGCATCCGAAGAGAAAAACAACCTGCTGTCTTCTGATGAGTTAGTTAATACCCAAACTAAAAACAGCGAACGCACTAGAGTGGAAATAAATGGCATGGCTAAGTCTATTTTCACAAATTTTTTCAGTGTGGCGATGAAAGCAGCATTTTTAAACACGAGATTCAGGAGTGAATCTGGGGTTGGAGATAAAGTGACAGACATGTAGAAGAACCTCAATGTTTGCGCTGAATAAAAGAATATATAGAATTGTCCAGTGTGAATTACCTGTACTTAACAGTTTTTCCATGTATTTTGTCTCAGAAAGGAATTAAAGCAGCCTTACATAAAATCATAAACATTTTCTAGAAAACTGTATTGCTGGAAAAACATATTTTTTTTCTATCTCTGTGGCCCCTGCTCAAAGACAGACATGGAAAGAAAAATAGCTAAATGCTTGTTTAAAAAAAATATTTTAAATAACTCGCTCCTCCTGACTATTTAGAGGTTATTTCCGTGGAACAGACTGTTAGACTCTAAACAATAGATTGTTCAAAAGTAGTGGTGAGTAACCAGAAATTCTCAACGTGCACTTGATTTTGACTATCTTCAGAAATGACATTGGATCAGCATACACACAAAAGCCTTAATTAGACATACTTCACCAGCCAGTATTGCCATCTTTTTTAGAGCATGTTCCTGATTTTCTGATTAAAATGGCTTCCTGACAAGAGGCACATAAGAATGCAATGTATTTTTCTAAAAAAACTTTACATTTTTTTATATAGTACTTTACAAATTACCAAGTGCTCTCATATATACTGCTCGTTTAAGGCCCCGAGTGAGTTCAGGAGCCCATAAATGCATACTGCTGAATTATCATTCTCTTACTCACTTTCCAACACTAAGGAAATGAAAAGCTCCCAAATGACCACAAATTCGTTTAAAAAGCTGTGTCCAAATAGCCACTCTGCTCAGGGCCCCTTCGTTAGAAATAAATGATGTGAACAGGCAAAGGTTTGTATCTTCAGCAGATAATCTAATTAAAGGCTTACAATGGCTAAAAAGCGGTATTTTCAAGAACTGCGAGATCCAGAAATTTTACCTTCCTTTTCCCTACCCTAAAACAGATGAAAATGTGTCTTTCTTTTAGATGTGAAACCATGGGAAATAGGCAAGTCTGTCAGTATCTACTTGTAATTTAAGAATGCCCACTCATGAAAACTTGGGCTGCATAACAAATGAAAACTTAACACACTGTTTCTGTGGAAATCAGAATGAGAACATCAGTAAAACTATAAAAAGTTGTCACTGATTTTTTAATAAACGGAACAATTACTGACTTCATTCCTACCCCCTTCCGATTACTGAGAGAAAATGGTGATAACAATCCAATGTAAGTACTGATTTTTAACAAATCAGTATTTTCATTTTATTTAACATGAAATGAACCTATGTCTATAGGTTAGTCGGGTAGAGAACGCCCCTTCTAGTTTTACTACCCCACCCCCAATCCAAGCCATTACTTTCCTTCTTGTCTCCCAACTAAAATTCCACGTCTCCAATTCTCTCCTCTCTCAGAGAAACCATCCACCAGTCCTGGCTCATCACACCTCCAAAAGTACAGCCTTGATCTTGTCTCTCCCTCACAAACTTCACTAGAGCCCCACTGCTTGGAAAATCAAGTCTAAACACCACCTGCATGATTTTCTGGGCTCTCCACGAGGCACACAACCTAATTTTTCAGTTACCTGTTCTCACTCTACCTCCCTAAGTAAACTCAATGCTCATCTCCCCATACACCACCGTGACTTCCTGGCATGAAATGCTCTCCCATCTTCTCAGTGTCAAATTTCCCTCATCCTTCAAGGTCCATCCTAAATGTTGCCTCCCCTAGGCAGACCTCCCAGATGCCTCCTGACAATTCTATCAATGCTTACTTCTATTGCGTGCTTACTATGTGCAAGGACCTGTCTAAGCACTTAAGACATATTAATTCATTTACTTTTCACATTGATCCTAAAACATGGGTTACTAATATCCCCAAGATACAGAGATGAGGAAACAAGCAGAGAAATAACTTTTTTTTTTTTAAGATTATTTATTTATTTATTTGACAGAGAGAGACACAGTGAGAGAGGGAACACAAGCAGGGGGAGTGGGAGAGGGAGAAGCAGGCTTCCCGCTGAGCAGGGAGCCCAATGCGGGGTTCGATCCCAGGACGCTGGGATCATGACCTGAGCTGAAGGCAGACGTTTAACTGACTGAGCTTTTCTTTACATTCAAATGCCATAGCGGAGAGAGAACTAAGACTCATAGAAATGAGCAAGACAGGGGCTCCTGGGTGGCTCAGTCAGTTAAGCGTCTGACTCTTGATTTCGGCTCAGGTCACGATCTCAGGGCTGTGAGACAGAGCCCCGTGTTGGGCTCTGCGCTGGGCAGGGAGCCTGCTTAAGATTCTTTCTCTCTCTCTCTCTCCCTCTGCCCCCCCACCAAAAAAAAAAACCCAAAGGAATGAACAAGACAATTCTTCACTTAAAAAATATATAACAATGAGCGACATTTAAAATATTAAAACCATGGACACATTGCATTACTTCAGTCACTAAATCTCCGGTGCCTGTTTTTGGAGGCCTCTAACTGGCTCTAAAGGTTTGACTTTTCCTTCAGGATATGCAACTATGAGGATTATTTTTTAAAAACATTCTCCATCAGGCAAAAATGCCACCAGAAACTAAAAGTACAAGGGAAATACAGTGTCACTCTAATGCCTGGGTTTTCTCTGAGCAAACAACAGACAAATGTGTTAAGGAGGAAACAGGAAATATTTATTGGAAACAGCTTTAGTGGTTAGTTGTATAAGATGAATGAGGTCCAGGAGACCCTTCTGTGTAAGGCTGGGAACCATTAGTTCGTATTTGCACATTTCCTGGCATGATGGGATGACCCTATCTTCCCTTTACCCCTCAACGGTGAGTTAAACAGAAATCCCCCAACCGCGTCATCATTCTGTTGAACCCGCTGATCTCAACCGGTTGAGCAACAGTAAATGGGTCCAAGCGGGATGTGATTACTTCCATCTTCTGTGTGCCCTATCTGCCCAGTGGGAACCATCAGGCTCTCTGCCTTCTTTGACAACATGCTACCAAAATCAGGACTCAAGGCAAATGCCACAGCTACATGGAATGTATTGCTTAAATGAAAGTCTAAGGAATTGGAGGAATGCAAGAAAATCCCAGATTCCTTAGATTCCCCCCAACATGACAGACCCGTGGCCAAAGACCCACGGAAATGTCTATCGATGTTTTTATAACCACGGAGAAGTACATTCGCTATGTAAAGGCACGTGGTATTTTCTGATCCAAAACAAAACTCATTTCTCTCCCCTGGTCACACAGATTCCCTCCAATGGAAGAAGATTCTTCTTACCCATTTTCCAGCCTCCACTGAGGTGGCCAATTTATAGGACTGTTGTGCAGCTGGGCACCAACAGTGCATCTGTCCCTGGCAGGCGGGCTTCACAGGGCAGCCCACTGGAGAAGCAAACCATGGCTTCAAAACCTTGATCTCAGGGGCTCTTAGCCCTGTATGCGGTAGGCATCACGTGGGAAGAGTTTTCTAAAACCACCAACCACTACCCACTCCCAGGCATCTGGATTTTCTCAGTCTAGGGAGGACCCAGGCAGTGTCTTTAAAAAAAAAAAAAAAAAGCTCTTTAGGTAAATTTAAGGATAGCCAGGACTGAGAACCACGGAGCCAGGCAACATTTCTCTGTATTCTTGCATCGGGAACTCTTTCTCCCCAGATTACCTTAAGAGTCTCCCAAATGAATTCTAAGCTTTGCTCCTTGCTGCCCACAACAAATCTATCCTAGTCCAAGAGTCCCCGAGCCCCCGGATTTGCTTTTATGAAGTGCATAATTCATTACCTCACTCCCCTGCTTATAATTCTTCAGTGACTCTCTAGCACCTTCCAGATACAATCCAAACTCCTCAGCAGACCCACAGCCTTCTTAATTTGGCCTCTGCCTTATCCATTTGGCTCCTGGAAGGCCTTCAAATGCAAGCTTTGTTCGTCTTACTGAACTCCTTGGGGTTCCCAGGAGGCACCATGCTCTCTCACTGCGAGCTCTTAATCTGTTCTCCCCTCTACCCCCAAATGCCCCCTTCTCCACCCCATCAACTTCTCTGTCCCACGTTCCCCATGCTGGCTGAGAAGCGTCCTGATTCATTTGTATATCCTGAAAAGACTGCTCTTCCACATTGGAAGCACAAATATGCTTGTTTGAAGGAAAAGAGAATCTGTTACTATTTTCCTTCCTTCAAAAACAGACTAAGAACTATAATAGGAACCCCTTTCTTTTTGCAATTAATAAAAATAAATGTTAAACACAACTGCCAAAGACCAGGTATCAGGATTTACCTATGTAAAATGAATACTTAGATGGGCTAAGAATGTCTGTATTAATATTTATCACACTCTAATGTTATCTAATCACAGCAAAGAGTTTGACTAGCAACTAACAGCATTCCTACCCTCAGGTGCCTAAAAACATTCTAAACATCTGTTGTGCATATTCTGAAAGAAACCAGTTAGGAAGCTTCTGGAAGACCAGCTGATACTAACTCAGTTTCTAAGGCTGTTTGGCCTAACAGTAGCTGACCCAGACCCACCTTCAGGTATATTCTAGTATAGTCATACATTTAAGGGAAGCCAACCATCCTTCAGGTCCCCCTTCGCTCAATATTTACTTATTGCACATCTCTTAAGCATGCTGCCCACTGTGCTAGAGGTCAGGCAGACACAGGTTCCTGCCCCGAAGCAGGAAGCCAAATGGAAAGGTAATTCACAGTTGGGAACATGGTGTCCCATGGTCCTCTACTAAGGCAAGATCTGGTTTCCTAAGGGCTATTCTAAGGTCCTTGTATTAAGTCCCAAGTGACCTGGTACGGGCATCACCAATGAGTCCCCATTTCATAGGTGAAAGCCCCGGTCTTAACTAGGGTGCACGCACCCTAGCTTCTTAACATACCATGTCTGTCACCCAATCTCCCTCTGCTATCTGATCCAGCCACACTGGCCTCTTCTCAGCCACCCTATACTCCCTTTCCTGATTTATTTTTTCTCCTTCCAAAACATTTACTTATTATGTTTACTTTCTGTCTCTCCCCTCTGTAAGCTCCAAAAGGGCAAGTTTCTTTGTCTGCTTTACTCTCTGATCTACCATGAGCACCTATGGCACACAAAGTAGTTGCTCAATAAATAAATATTACATAATACAGTATGATTTTTGTTCTAGTGACGGGGTCTTCTTAATTTTTTTGACCAGGATCATAATAAGAAATACAGTTTATGTTATAACCTGGTACACAAATGTATGCATGCATGTGTATACACACACACACACACATTTGCACATGCCAACTGAAACTAGTTTCACCAAATAACACTTAAAATACATAATACATTCTTACATTTTTCTATTCCACTTAAAAAATAGTCGTTACCTACCAGAGCAACCAGTTTAAAATCTATTATTCTCACACCACAGCTTTTTCTTACAAAGAAAGAAAGAAAAAAATGGAAACTAAGAACTTACTATATACTTAATATAGTACAGAGAAGAATGCGATGTGACAGTCTGAATTCAGAGGTGGGAGGGGGGGCTGCTTGAGCACATATGCTCAGCCTTTATTGAAGGAGGGGTGATGATCTCACATGGAAGACTGGATGGAGAGAGAAGATTCATAGTAAAGGAGACAGAGTAAGTCAGGAGGAGATGCTGAAGCCCAGGTGTTTGTGAAAGAATGGCGAGCAGTCGGATTTACTCTAACACTGACCAAGGAAGGAGGCGGGTTATCCCATGGAGCACATATAAGCATCTCCTTAGCCTGGTGACCCAAAGAGCAGCCAACTTCATTTGCTCACATGTAAAACAGCTTTGCATCTGAGTGTCTCGACACTTTCTAATAATCCGTCACAGAAAGAGGGCCAAGTATTACCTGTAACAGATCAGGAAACAGGTCCAGGAAAGAATGCATTGCTTTGTTAAGTAGCCTTGAGAAAATACTCTCTGGACCGGTTTCCTCCTCTGTAAAACCTGGGATTGCCATAGGCTTTGTAAATTCCCCAAGATTCTGACTCTGGTTTTTCCTTTATGCCTATTTCCCCTTCTCCCTAAGACAACCTTTAGAATAGGTTACGTTTCTACTGTTAAGTTTCCAGAGGTATCATCAATTACATGTGGAGACATTTCTCTTCCCTCAAAACACTGGTTCAGTAGTTCAGTTCCCCAGTTTTGCAAATTGACGGAAGTTTATTGCTAAAATTTCTAATTTGGTTTTTAACAGATCAGTTCCTTGTTCTGTCTCATGCATACTACAGAGAACTCAAAACACTACATATTTTTGCTTATGTGGGCGTCCACAGTCCTCACACCAAAATTCATCTTTATAGGAGGAACACACTTAGGAGACCCTGAGTTTTCCTCTGCTTACTGAGCTTTTCTGTTTGTGCTCCCCCCCACCCCCACAGCAACAGCACCCCCCCAACCCCCCAGCCCCCACCCCCAGCAGCATCCTGGCTTCTACAGAATCAGTGGGCTGGGTGCTGAAATGCTTCTTGGCGCTTCTCATCCTTTCTCTTCACCAATGAGGAAGCTGGTTCAGAGTCTGAGGTAATCTGCTCAAGGTTCCACAACTACCATCCTGCTCTCCCCACGCTGGAGCACTTTCGGCATACTTTGCCTGCCTGCAGAGATTACTCTCACTTTGAAATCACCAGATTGTTTTTCAGTGCAAGGAAAAACTGCAGATTTGGGAAAGTTTTCTTTTTAAGTTTTTTTTTTTTTCCTCTCTTCTGCTTGAGGTCTGGAGGCAGATATGTCGCTTTCTAATAAAGGACATTCCTAGAAATAATATAAATGGGGGAAAAAAAGGACCCATTTTGCCCAATGACGTGATGACAACTTAATAAATGGTTTTGCCTTGAAAGAAGAAAACCATGAGACACACCCTACAAGCCTCTACCTGGGATTATGCAGGTGAAGGGACACTGTAGCAATGTGAAATGAAATCAACTGAAATCCCCTTTGGGGATCATTTAGTTCAAGTGTTTGCAAAATACTGTTTCTTTTTCATATCAAAAACTATGTGCTCTTCCCTCACAAAGGTAAACGGCTCTGTATTCATTTGAGCCTATGGCTGACGTGGTTTGAGCTCAGGTACTCCACACTTAAACTGATCCAGTTATTTCCAGGAACAGAAAATATCTCCCAGCTAATCAGAAACTGGCACTTACTACCCAGCACAAAGAAGTCAAACTGAAGTGAAAATAGCGACTCAGGAAACGGAGAGTGCATCATCACATCTTTCTATTTCATTTCTATGTGGGGTGGATAAAAAAAAAAAAAAAAAAACCCAAACCCTTTGGTTTACATACATACACACAAACACATTTCTAATATTCTACATCAAATATTTATGCATTTCCAACCATGCACTGCTAAGAAAAATGACTTGAAACAGCTCTTAAAATACAAAACTCTTTAAAGATGGTAATTGCAGAGATTAGGAAAACAATTTAAACAATTTCGAGTAAGGAATCAATCTAAATAACATACTTACAAGGACACTTATTTTTCTGAGGCTCATTTTTTTTTCGTAAAATGAAACAGATGTTTTAAGATTATATAATCCACTTCCTTTATAATTTAGATTCAAGGCAAAATACCTGGTTACAAACCTGAAGGAACACCCCCCCCCATCTCCATGATGAAAGGTTTTTGCAGGCATATCAATTCTTTCATTTACATATTAGCAAAGCTTATTTAAGTAACCCCCAACCCCAATCTTTGGCTTTTGGCTTATAGAACTAGGTTCTATAGTGCCCTAGCTTGGGAAATAGAAATACTGTGTAACTGCAGAAACCGTAAATTAGAAATAAAGGGAATAGTGACGAATTCTAAAGAAACTGTCCACTCTGGTTTTAGTCCATTCTGACAGAAAAAAAGCAAGAATAGAACGAAACATCAAACTGCCTTACACAAAGACCAATGAAAATAAAAACATGGCAGATACTGGTGAAGATAAGCTGCCTTTAGGTATTCCTATGTCGAACCTCGAACAGGAAACACTGTATGATTTGACGTTCTCAATTTTGTGCCAAAAAGTGTAAGAAAAAATAAGGACTACTGTCTTCTAGGTGAGCTAAAGAATTATTTTCATTAAAAGTGCTGGTGACAACCAGCCGCCCTGACACACAAGATCTCATGGCCAAAATTTGATCCAGGTACATCTGTTTAGTTTAGGCAGGCTTCTGCTTTTATATGGATACATTTTTTCTAGGAACAGGAAGATCCTCATTTTGTTGCTATCCCCATTTTGTTTACACATGTGGGCAGGAAGGGGTTTGAAGCACCATGTAACACACAAACGACCTTGGACTAGTCACTGAACTTCCAGGCATCTCAGCGGCCCCTCAGTGGGGAAGAGGCAATGTTTTTCCAGGCTGCCTTTGCAAAGTTCTGGAATTTCCCACGAAATGACTTGTAGAAATGCACAAGCATTACGGAAGATCCCTTTTTCGTGCTATCCAGTTTGAAAATGGGAGTTGTGTGGAGATTGACCCCTGTGCGTTTATAGTTTCTCCAGACTCGGGAGGCGAAGATGATTTTCCAGAATTTTAGCATCTTCTATCTACTTTGTCACCTGGGTGCGACAGCCACGTCACCGCCAGGGTCCTTTCCTCTACGGCTTCCTCAGTGCTCGCAGCCTGGGAAATGCTACAACCGCAGGGTGTGGAAAACTTCTGTCCCTCACACATCCTCCAGAGACTCCTGCAAGGAGAAGGAAGGCGCCTTTCTGACAAGCTTCAGGAAGCTGCCTCCAATCCTCTCTGCGGGACTCTCGAAGGTGGGGCGGGAAGGGAACAAAATGTGGATGGGAGGTGTCAAAGGCATCTGAGGACTCCCGCTCTACTGACCTCAGCCTTCAGTTAGTTTTTGATTTTCCTCCTGGGGACAGGAGGGGGTAAGACATGAAAAGGCCACCACGCAGAGGTTTGTGTGAATGGAAAAAGAGTACACTTTCCACTGTGACACTTCGTTCGGTAGCAGAATAAAATACAAGGATGAAGGATTATGAGAAATCACCTCCCACCTGAGTACTGTATGATGGGGGCTTTAGTCAGGTGTAACGTTTTATCCTTTGCTGTCCAAGGACGTTATCAAGATGCTATTCAAATGTTTTCACTGACATCTGGAAGATTTTCCCTTTGAAGTATTATTTTCAGATACTTTCACGGAAGAAAGCATTATTCAGGACAGTCCACAGAAGCTAGAAAATGGAATCCCAGATTCCTTCCCTGAATGTTAAAGGCAAAGGCTCAAGGGTCCATGCACTAGGCCCCAGAGAGGGGACACAGAAACCTCTAATTTATCCATTTTGGATCCTCAAGTTATAACTCCCACCTAGGAGCACAAGCCCCCTAAGAAACCGCAAAGTGACTGCCAGGCTCTCCAGGGCCACCAAATACTGTCTTCTAAATGGAACCAACTGCAGCCGAGCACAGCTCCCGGAGGTGCACGCTACTGCCACGCACACCTGGTTGAAATCCTGGCTCTGCCATGTACAGTGAGTGATCGGAGGCAAGGAATGGAATGCTCTCTCCCAAGCCCCAGATTCCTCACCTGTAAAAAGGGAATAATCACACCTGCTTTTCCAGAGTTGCTGAGGTGACAGTTGAACGGGACCATAAGAGCACACTATGTGATCAATTTCAGCTTCTATACTACTATTAGCATTCTCTCAAAAGTCTGTGGATTTTTTATAAAAATTGAAAAGGAGCATTCATACTAGAGACGGCTGACTGTTCCTTGTGAGAGACCATAAAAATATACAGGCTAAATACGCAAGGCTTTCTTGCTGTCCACCATGGCAAGGAAGGTGTCCTGAAAAAAATGTTAAGGCAGAGTAGATCTAATTAAAGAATCCCCAGCAGGACTACTCCCTACTCCTTATCACTGATCATGATAATCCTTAACAATAACACAGGATCCCACAAGGAAAAGGACAGACAGACAGGAAGAGCCCTTCTCGGCTGGGAATCTTACCCCTTTTACATTAATTAGATTTCTGACTAATTTGAGGTTGAAAGAAAACACCACTGATGGCACTCATACCCGTAACCCATTGCTATAAAGCAAATTTCAATCTTACAGCACATCTTTCTTCAAAGAGGAAGGACCCTCAAGTCTCAGAATTCCTCCATATGCAAAGGTGAAGAATCGGATAGAAGGAAGATTGTGAAAACTGCTCCAGAAAAGCATTTTCCTCTTAATTTCAGAAGAGGAACTGGGGACTATTGCTCTTTAGGGACATAGTGTTTGGATGTGAACATTTTATGATTGGGCATTAATTCGCCTGGATCATCTCAACAAGGAAAAATTTTGAGGTCCTGAATGCTGTGGACATCATTCCTTTGCACTGTAGTCCCACGACTCCAAAGTATCTTAGGGGTCAATCCTGTTAAAAATGAGCGCTCAGTGAAACTCAGAGGAATGACCACGTTAGAAATTCTTTTCCTCTACTGCGTCCCAACTCATAGAATTCTAATCACTGAACTATGCAAACGTAGAAAATGAAGATCACCTTTCTCCCCCAGGTCCGTTTTATAATTTTGAGAACAGCCTTGGCACGATGTGTGCCTTGATGCCCATTACACCATGGGGCCAGGTTTGACTGCAGGGTTCTAAAGCTCCAAGAATTCAGTCTTTAGTGATCTGGCAATATCCAGAGAGGAAGGGGAAACATCTGAAGTTATTTTTACTTTTGCAAGTCTTCTGTCTGTATGGGGAAAATGCTAGGGTGGGTCAAGTATTGTCTGGAGCCCTTCAGGGCCTTTTTTTTTTTTTTTTTTTTGCATGGCCTCATTTCCTTCTTCCTGTTGCTAGGAAGGAGAGTTAAGCATGAGAAACTCGTGTTTACAATACTGGACCATCCTGTCCAGCACAAGGCTCTCTTCAAAAATGTACGATTCACTTCACCCACTGTACTTTGGATGCCCCCATTCTTCTGGACCAAATCACCCTTTCCTGAATATTTTCAAATGGCCTATTTACCTGCCTCAGTCATAAAAATACCACTCTCATTTTAACATTGCATCATGGCTTAAAATCTCCATGGGGACACCAAGGGAAACTCAAGTACTTATTTTTGTATTTCAAACCACCTCTTGGAATCCCACCACGCCTCTGATTGGAAGGCATCTTAATGGGGCCTCCCATATCCCCTCTAAGCCCCACGGTAGTTCTACAAGTAAGAGTTTAAGTACTATATACATTTTTCACTCTTCCCAGTAATAATTTATTCGATCATAATATGCTTTTCTATTAATCTGGTATATTTTTCAGAAGCAACCAAATATCCCTTTTTAATGTAAAAACATCCTAAAATTTTGCTTAGTCTTTGCTCTTTGAACTATAGCATTGACCAGTAACAAAATAATAAACAACAAAAAAAAGGCTTTAGGTTAAAGGGCAACTGGCCTCTCACCTTCCCTCCAGAACTATGGAAAATCCTCTGGTTGGCCCAGTGTATGAAAACTTGGAACACTGCCTTCAATTAGCCATAGTCAATTGCTTAACTATTCAACCTTTTCACTCTTAAGGAGTAAGTGGTGTTTCTCATAAGATCTAAAATTGCTAAGTTAAAGTCATAGGTAAGTCAATGAAACCGTATTTCTCCTCCACTCTAGGGAAAGATTTAAGTTGGAAGCTACTCATTTTTATCCTGGAGAGTCGAAGTTGGGAAACAAAGTCAGTCCCTGTTCTGGCCAGTTTGGTGTAAGGTGTCACTCAGATTGAATTAAAATAAAACCCCCCCCCCCTCTTTTTTTTTTGGTCAAAAGCAAACTTTTAAAGCAGCTGGGAGAGAAAGTCAATCTGCTGTGCTTCATTTTAAACTCTGAACAGTAGTGCTAATGAAAAAAATATGCAGCCAGGCTTGGGCCACGCTGTAAATCTGGCATGCCACAATAAAAGTTAATACATGCAATTGCCAACATTTTCTCAGAAAATGTCTTGAAATAACTTCTGAACGCACATCTGCTAACTATTTGACACTCATTCCCCAGTACTTTAGTTCTTCTATTAGGGGGGCTGTTGACTTACAGGGCACCCCTCTGGCCATCTGCTACAGTCTGCAAGCCAAGATGGCACTGGGTGCCACCATTAATTCCACACTTATGGTCTGCAAATTATCTCTGCGGAGGACCAGGCTGAGTCCAGATGGATGCTGAATTAGTCAAACTCTTGGAGCTGCTGATAGATTTACATTCAGAGTTCTGCTGGGCTATTATTTTCCCTCATCCCTTCAGCAAACAGAGTTTGAGGGAAAAAATGTAATTTGAGACTCAGTATTCTACCTTGTCCAGAGCTGTGATTTTTTTTTTTTCTATCCAAATGCGTCATATATGCCACCCTCGTGAATCTTTCTGTAATGGATGGCTGTGCCTAGGCTGCACGGCTCCACCTCACCAACAAGGGCTGAAAGAGCTTCTGAAACCCGAGAATGAACCCATTCGCTAACTCTGTTGGGTGTAAAAAGGCTCAGTCAAAACTAGCGTGCGCCAAGGTTTTCTTTTCCGTGGTGCAGATAACTATACGCAGGAGTTTCCTCCTACAGTAATTAGCATAAACTGGGTATTAGTGGAGCATCAGTACCAGACACGTGCTAAACGCTTGTATTAGCTCTTTTGATCCTCTCAACCTCCTCGCGTGGTAAATACACTTATTACCCCCGTGTTGCAGATGAAGGAGGTGCAGAGAGGTCTCAACACTTCCCAGATGCGCCCAGCTAGCAGCAGGCTGCGGACCCGGGGTTCCTACTTCGCCAGCCTCACCCCGGTCCGCTCTAACTCCCCTCGCAACAGGGGCTGCGCGCTGGAAAAAACGGATTCAGTAATAACCGTAATCTGCAAATTACACGTGGCATGGCCAGTGTGCTGCAGCCAGGGGAGAAACTCCTCCGGAAGGATCAGAGTCTCAGCCCGTGACGTCGGAGATGGGGACAGGGGCAAAGAGGCAGAGTGGGGCAGGGTTCCCAAAGGCCGTGACTTCGCTACGAAAAGTCAGGTCGGGAGGCGGGCTTCCTTCCTTCCTTTCGCCAGCCCAGGAACTCGCCCCGCGCGGGCGCCTCCTCCCGAGCCAAGGGCGTGGGGCACCTCTACCCGGCCTTTTAGGAAACCCGATTCAATGCCCCAGCACGTGAAGGCACACGGCAGCCCTCCCAGCAGGCGCCCCTCACATGCAAGCCAGGGGGCTTGCTACTCTCCTGGGGCCCGCAGCCACCAGACTTTCCTAAGTCGGAATTACTTTCCAGCGTTCCAAATATTTGAAAAAAACTTTAAAATTAAAACAATTTTTTCCCGAATTTACTTTCAAGCAGTTAAAAACAAAAAACAAAAAACTATTTCCAAGTGCCACTGCGGCCTAAACATCGCTAAATGAGAAACTCTCAGGGAGTCCGCGCTGATTTTGGACTTGCATGGGTGAAGGGCTGCAAGCGCCCAGCCCAGAACATCCCCGGAGGGAAGATAGTGGCAAGGCAGTCGCGCCGCGCCCCTCGGAAGCAGAGGCCGTCGCCAGGGACTTAGAATAAGAATAGCAGGGCCGCCGGCGCAGCCGGGCTAGCGGCCGGCCCGCCCTGTGCCCCCGCCCGGCGTGCACCCCTAGCCCGGCTCGACGTCCCCTGCCCGAGAGGGAAGTTAACATAGGCTTCACTTCATTAGTTGCGGTCACCCCCCGCCATCAGCCCTTCCCAGAGCCCACCCAACGCGCCGGCCCGCGACCCCCAAGCAGTGAGTAGCCAGGGGTCATTACCCGAAATTAAGACCTCCCTCCCCAAACTATGACTCTTGTTTTTTCCCCACTCCACCTCCTCCACTCCGAGAAAGTTGGGCGACTCGGTCCCGAGCCTCCTCGGAAAGCCGTTTAAAAGCACAGAACGACAGGCACCGACTTGACAAGGCGGGGTGACATTTCCTCCGCGGCGAGTCCCCTCCGCAGCTGGCTCCCGCGGCTGGCCCGACGGCAAGGCACAAGTCTAGCTTACGTGTTAGGATCATGATGTCCGGCTTCTCCCTGCACATCAACTGCGGCGAGGGGTGGCGGGAGTGCGCTAGGGAAGTCGAGGCAGCCCGAGGCAGCTCAGCCCGCGCCTGGACCCACGGCGGCACCCGAGACGCGCGCGCTGGCGGTCCTCAGCGCATCCTTGCTCGCCGCTCCGTGCCCCTCGCCACGGCCCCAGAAAGAACGCAGGGTTTTCCAGAGGTCGAAAGGAGAAAGAGCTCAGGGAGAGGGGCGAGAAGCACCGGAGCTGTAGCTCCTGCTGCGGAGAAGTTCGGCCATGGCGGGGTTAGGAACTAAGCGCCCTCGCTCCGGCTGCCAGAGCGCTCTGCCTCCCGCGCGCCCCTCCGGCCGCGCCCTCCCGCAGGGTCCGCCCCCGAGGGGAGGGACGAGGCCCGGCAGCATGGACTCCTTCACGCCGCCTGGGTGCTGGGCGGCAGCCCCCGGCCGTCCTCCTGCCCCGAACCCCGCCCCAGACCCCGCCCCTCGTTGCTCCGCCCCTTACCTCCTACCCGCCGCTGGGCTAACCAAGCGCAGCCTCAGGCGGTACTCTGGCCCCGCCCCCGCCCCTGTCCCCGCGGCTGTTCTGCCCGGGGCTGGAATATTTTCCCCTAGCCTCCCCGTCTGCCGGGGGAAGCGCCCCAAACTGTCCAACTGTTGGCCTCAGGGGTGAAGGCAATCCCTCGAGGCGTCTACTTGTCGGGGAAGCCTGAGCTGGACTCTGGGACACCGCGCACTTTCCCTCTTTTTCTTGGTAGCTTTGCACACTTAAAAAAAAAAAATCTGTATGATTCTGCCTTATATCCTGGTGGGAACCGCATAAATTTGCGGAACGAAGGGGAAGCGGGAGGTAGGGATGAATCAGTGTTTCCTCATCTGTAAAATGGGGAGAAGATACCTGTCCCTTGGACGTTCGTCATTCATTGCTAAAGCCCGCCTTTAGGGATAGAGAACAAAAGTAAGTAATTAACACTGCTCTAGAGAGGGACTGAATTTTTACTCAGCACGTGTTGAGCATATTGTGTGCACATTCACAGTGTTTTACAAACTATGGACCTTGGGCCACAACCCCATGCAGCTCCTGCAATTTGTAGGCCCCGCCTCTGTCAGAATTATAATCTTTGATGGCGATAATCTGCGTTTTAACAAACTCTTGGGTGATTTGGAGGCACTGTAATTTGGGGGCCCTGATATAGTAGGAAGCTTCATTTTTAAAGATCACAATTGAATACGACCTTTGTAAGATTTTTAAAAATTCAGACCGAGTTTTCATGAAAATTTACTTTGGGGCTAATTGGTGTTTTCTGCCTATTACCTCTGCGCAAAGAAAACTACTAAATCCATTCATTCGAAAAATATATCAACAGCATTTATTATGTGCCAAACACTGTTCTGGACTCTGGAGCTATAGCAGTGAGCAAAAAAGCCAAACATCTCTTCCCTCCTAAAATTTTCTTTCTAGTGGAGAAGATGCTTAATAAACAAGGTAAACACGTGAAATATTCATAGTGTCTTAGGTGGAGATACATAAAGCAGAGGAGGGGAGAGAAGGGTTGTGGGAGAGTTTCTTTAAATAAGGTTAAATGCAAATGGGAGACTTTAGTCTGTCTTAAATATAGCGTAAAATGTATTGATTTCATAGGCATGCCTTAGTGTACATACAGAAGACTCTTTTTCACCCTGGTTTTTTAAAAAAACAATAAAAATGCTAACTCCATTGGCTCTCTAATGTACCGGAATCAGAATTCTGGCTCTGGAGAATGGCCTTTCAGGTTTGGGGCTCTATTCAGTAGATATTTCCAGGGCTTTTTTACCTACTTATAATTGCTGGGGATGCCAAGGTAAGCAAGGTTACCCCCACCTCTGTCGGCAGGCGTAGAGTTTACAGTCTGGTGGGGAAGTGACAAGGGGCGTGTGAAAAAGAGTTGCTGTGAACAAGGAGCTGGAAGTAGAGCCCAAGACAGAAAGAAGAAGAGCTGCCCTCTGAAGTTTGGCTGCTGGGGGAATTACAAAAATGCCTGCAGTCGCCAGCAAGGTGCAGTATGATTCAAGGGGAAGTTGGAAAAGTAGGGGCAAGAACTTTTCAATTCCTGCGTGATTGTGTTAAGGACTGTTTTATCCTTTACAGTTATAAACAGTGAGGAGCCATGTTAATGGACGAAGGCATCCCATAGCCAGATCTGCATTTTGAAAAGACCACAGGCTGCAGTGTGTACTTTAAATTTAGAAAATAGGAATATACCTCCTAAACATACTAATTTCCCTTATTTATTAAAAATCCAAACCTTAAAAATATAGATAGCATCTCCTCCAAAGCATATCAACTCTCAGAATAAGTTCTTAATGTTTATTATTAGCTGGGTGAAGTTGCATTCAATTTAATTAAGCTCCTAGGAGTTTGTGCAATCCCTATACACCCACCCCCCACTAAGTATTTCA
The DNA here is from genome assembly GCF_964656455.1 of Halichoerus grypus. Taxonomy (NCBI): domain Eukaryota; kingdom Metazoa; phylum Chordata; class Mammalia; order Carnivora; family Phocidae; genus Halichoerus; species Halichoerus grypus. The sequence goes on from NC_135714.1 coordinate 183,451,607, forward strand.
AAATAAAACATGCTACTCTTTTTGTCTCTTCTTGTTCAAACTCCATTCATGTCTCCTTGATTATTGATGTCTTCTCTGGGTCTTCTCTAATTTCATCATATTTCTCTGGAGGTTTCTGCTATGTGGATTGTTCATCATCTAATAATACCAATAACTCCAAAAACAATTTCCTTGGTGGGATATTGTTTTGCATTTGGCCTTCACTGAATCTCATCACCTTCTTCCATTCTTTGGTTTATTGACATGGTCTGTGTCCTGGGCCAAATCCCAATTTTCATAGTTTTAGTTCTTTTTTTTTTTTTTTTAGAGGGGAGAGGGGAGGGCAGAGAGAGAAGGAGAGAGAGAATCTTAAGCTCCCAGTGTGGAGCCCGACTCAGGATGAGATCCCAAGACCCCAAAATCATGACCTGAGCTGAAATCAAGAGTTGGATGCTTAACCGACTGAGCCACCCAGGTGCCCCCATCGTTTTAATTCTTAGCCCCTTTAGAAATGGACATGCTACAGTTTGAAGACTGCTGCACTGGTAGAATAGTGAATAGTGGTTGAAAGCAGGACTTTTGTAGCAGGCCACTTACTAGCTGTGTGATGAATACAATTTTTTGCCTCTGAATCTTCCGTTTCTTCATCTTTAAAAAAAGGAGGTTGAACTAGTGCCTATCTTATGAGGTTTTTAATGAGGATTGAATAAGATAATGTGTGTAAGTCCTCAGCACATAATAAGCACTTGATAATGTTAGCCATTATTATTACATATTACTAAGGTGGCACATCAAACAAAAACATGCAATTTCTATTTAAATAATCATCCAGGAGAAGATTAAAACAAAACAAAATGAGCCCTTGATTTTACCCTTTCTGAATCTGAGGAGCCTTTACAAACGGGGCATGGAAGGAGTGGAAAAGTCATTAAGAGTATCAACAAACAGGGGTGCTTTACCAGATGAAAGAGGGTTCCCAGGACAGCTCAGACTCCTTCTTCTTCATTCAACCTTTAACTCATCACCCAGTGTTTCATTTTCTTCTGTTGTGGGCAGATGACATTAGATTAGGCTTGTTAGCTGATTTGCATTAAGTGACATTGGGTATTGAAACACTGGACTCTAAGAAGCAGGGATTAAGTGGCCCATTTCCCCACCAGAAGTCTAGGATCCTCCAAAACCCCTTCAACACATGACAATAAAAAACCACCACAAATCACATTAGGTTTTGTTGCTACAATCTGACCCAAAGACAAGGACCTGTGCTGTTTACTTCCTGCCATGCTCTTCTCAGTTTGGGCGTCAGGCTCATGGAAGCTACTCACAGGGATTTTTTATCCTGTCTATTTGGATGTTTTCACATTTAACGGTGTATTACCGAGGTAAGAAAAAATCACATAGGTAGTTCCTAAATTGCATGACAGAAAACTAAATGACTAAGAGGTCACCTCTCTGGTTCCTACTCTATATTAATGATTGATACTAGGTATCATTGATACTGCCCAAGGACATCCTCTAGCAAGGTTCTGGGTTTAAAGATTGTTCAAGAGCCTCTTACTTAGACTTTTATAATTTTATTTCAATCCTTCAACTTTTACATGCTGGCAACTAATTAAAAAAAAATCTAAACCCATTCCAAGTAATTTCAACTTTGGGCTTCATTTAGCTCCAGGGCAACTAGTTTAAACCTCTGCTCTAGTGATATGAGCCAAGCAATGTCTTTGGAAATTTATTTCTCTCCCACAGGAACTAAAAGCCTCCTGAGCTTGGAAAATGTTGTAATATAATTTGTGTTCAATGGAGCATTGGGAAATCAGTGTGGAAAAAAATTTACTTGTAACATTCAAAGGAAATAAGACAAATAATAGAAAGTTTTGAAAATAAGTTTTAAACAGTATTCAATTAAGAGACATAATTAAATTTGAAATTTAATGGTTGTCCTTAAAATATTCACTTATGTTTAAGTTTCCATGACCCATGTCTGGGCTCTTCCCCACTATCCACCCTGGTATTTAGCCTTTGCAGAAATGTTTAAAACCCAAATGCTGGAGGTGTCAGATGGGGAAAGAAGGGAAAAAGAAAGGATTGGGCAGTAATATAGATTCACCCCCTTTTAATTTTACCTAGAGCAGCTCCCTTGTTCAGTCAGACCTTTTTTGACTACTTCTTTTGAACAATTTAAAAGTTTAATAAAATATGGGGAAGGTGACTTAATCTACCAGTGGTATTTTTAGTTAAGAGGGGGAGGAGACCTTTATTCCTGCATAAAGGTAATATAAATCTACTTTTGGGATAATCACTTAAGCCTGAACTATGAGCCAGCCTGACATAGTACTTTTATCATTCAACAAGTATTTATTAGACCCTGGAAAAGGCAGTGTGCTGGTGAAACAATAATGAACATGAATAAATACATCTTTGGGATGTAGAGTACAGCATGATGACTATAGTTCATACCACTGTATTATGTATTTGAAAGTCGGTAAGAGAGCAGATCTTACAAGGTCTCATCACAAGACACGGGCACCTAGGTGGCTCAGTCGGTTAAGTGTCTGACTCTTGATTTCAGATCAGTCATGATCTCAGGGTTGTGAGATGGAGTCCCTGTCAGGCTCAGTGCTGGGCTTGGAACCTGCTTAAGATTCTCCCTCTGCCTCTCCTCCCCCCACCCTGCACACTCTCTCAAAAAAATTTTTTTTCAGGGGCACCTGGGTGACTCAGTTTGTTGAGCGTCTGCCTTCGGCTTAGGTCATGATCCCAGGGTCCTGGGATCAAGCCCCGCATCGGGCTCCTTGCTCATGGGGAGCCTGCTTCTCCCTCTCTCTCTGCCTGCCGCTCCCCCTGCTTGTGCTCTCTCTGTCAAATAAATAAATAAAATCTTAAAAAAAAGGTTTTCATCACAAAAAAAGTGTTCTGTGATTATGTGTGATGCCAGTGTTAACTAGACTTATTGTGGTGATCATTTATACATATATATATAAAATATTTCAACTCTGAAACTAATATTATATATGTCAATTATATCTCAGTAAAAAATACTTCAGTAAATAACAAAAAAAAAGAACATGAAGAGAGAGCTTGGAGGAGAAAACTCTTAGGTGGAACAAATACAGTTCTATAATAGTGGAGGATTTAAATATACTGAATTCTCAATCCTATTTGATAAATCAATGGACACTCTTTCCTGAGATAATTACAATATTTATAGTAGAGTCTCCTTTTAAAGACAATTTCATTTAGCAACTCGGGTACCCAATTAGCCTAGTGCCTCGCGGCTCAGCATGCAGGGAAGGTGGGTGCCCAGGAGTAATGGCACCAAGTCAGAGTTCTTGCCACCCCCAGTTCCCATTGGATCTTCACCAATGACTGCTCTGGTTCTTTCATGTGGGCTCTGATGACACAAAAATCAAGCCAATGAAAAGTAAAAATTGATTCCATGAAAGAAACTGGGCTATTTTCCCATTGACTTAGCCAATTTTAGTGGCATGCTTTGATTCTTTGTCTATTCTGACATTGTTCTCCATTTAATAGTTATTTTTTGGACTTGTAGCAAATAATTCATTTAAAGCTAAGGATGGACAACATTATTTTGTAAGTACTACTAATATTTATCCTCTGCTTTCTTATTATTTAAATTTTATGATTATAAAATATCCATTGCTAGAAAGAAAAAAAAAATGGAAAAGCATAAAGAAAAAAATAATAAAACCTCGTAATAATCACACTACCAGAGACAACTGCAGACATCTGTATTCCATTTTTATTTCTATCCTCCTAGTTAGGTTTCTAAGTACAGATACTTTGATGTACAAAATTGGAATCACAGTATATATTGTTTTGTAATATCTTATTTCATTTAGTATAAATGAAGAATAGGGCATTTTATAGTTGCTTCATATTCTGTCTTACGGATTTCCATGAATTAATTAACCAATGTCGAGTTTCTCATTTTCCAGCATTTTATGTGATGAACATTCTTGTATAATAAATTTCAGAGCGAGAATGATAATTTCTTTAAGCAAATTCACTTATGTACTACTTTGAACTAAGAAGCCAAAGGGTTTTGGGACATTTGACGTATATTTCTGAACTGTCATCCAGAAACTTTTTGATTATTTTACATTTAACCAGTGTTTGAATGTACCCATTTGTATTCACTTGAGTATTGTCAGCATTAGAATTTCCATTCCTCCTGCTAATTTAATGAGCAAAATAGTATTATCTCATTACTGTTTAAGTCTGCCTTTGTTTGAATACTAAACTGGCTGAATTTGTTTTATTGTAGTAAAATACACATCACATAAAATGTATCATTTTAGCCATTATTAAATGTACAGTTTAGTGGCATTATGTCCATTAACCTTGTTGTGCAGCTATCATCACTATCCATCTCCAGAACTTTTTCATCTTCCCCAACTGGAATTCTGTATCTCTTTAACAGTAATTCCTCATTCTGCTCCCCCAAACCCCAGCCCTTTGGGACCAGGGGTCTGCTTGCTGTCTCTAGGAACCTGACTATCCCAAGTACCTTATATAAGTGAAATCATACATACTTATTCTTTTGTTTCTGGTCCTTCTGTTACATTGGACTAGCTGTATTTTTAAAAATCACCTGTTTTGTCCTTTAGCTCTTTTTTTTTTTCTCAATGAAGCAGTTTGCCTTTTGTGACTGATTTTAAAATATTATTTATACATTAGGAATATTAACCATTTGTAATTTATTGTAAAATATTTTTACTAGTTTGTCATCTGCCTTTGAAGCTTGTTTATTTATGGTATTAAAAAAATTAACAAGATTCAAACAAAATTCAAAGGTCTTACTTATTTGTTCCTTTCAGTTATTAACTACGAATTTACTTAAGTAGTTTTCTCTATACAATTTGAAGCCAGAAATGCTGACACAAAATCAATTTGCAAAACAAGGTCATTTAACACGCGGGATTTTTTTTTGCTTTATTTTTAATGATAGGTTTCATTATTTACTCAGAGTCTAGCTGTCTTATTTGATTTTCTATCTTCCTTAACATCAAATAGAGATGCCCTGCATTGAGGAAAGCCCCCATGAAAGCCTCTGCAAAAAAGCTAGCAGGGTCAGAGTACCAGATGGAGATCTAGGGGCATTGAATTTTTTTTTTTTAGGGATACCATGTCATATTTAATTAATACAAATCACAGTAGCACTGAAAATGGCTCTACTGAGTGGGCCTCGTTCAGTTTAGGCAGCTAAAGGGAGGGAGGATGTCCTAGTCCTCTCCCTGGAGCTAAATGATCATTTGGGGAAATGTGGGCTCTGGAGCACAGAGCTATTTTCTTAGAGGAAAAAAAAAAAAAACTGAACTCCCAGCACTGGATAAAACTGCAAAAAGGAAGAACTGTGCTCAGGCACTAACTACAAGGCCACGCCAAATAAGGAAAGCTGGATCCTGTAAGCTTCTGGAAGAAAGGAACCTTTCCATGTGAAGTCTCTCCCCAGCACCTAGCACATAGTAAGGTGCTCCATTAGTGTGTGTTGAGTGAATGAACGTTCAGGGTTATTTCCTGATCATTGTGTTCAGGAGTCTACTGGGAAGGGCTTAAACCTTGAATTTCCCTTTTGGGAAGTCTCAAATGTGGTTCCCTCACTTGGAGAAGACAGATTCTGTGGGAAGAAGGCTGAAGAGGCAGCAGGGCATGTGTTTGCCCACAGCCCTGACCCCTCCTAAGAGCAGTGATCTGGGGACTGCTACTCAACACCAACCTGCTGAGTTCCAAGCTCGAAGGGATTATTTTACGGCAGGATGTGGAGAGGCCCTGGGCTTAAGTCCAGTCACTGGCCAGCCTCTCTGGTTCCCTCTCTGGGACCCTGCCTCATTTCCTGTCCCTGCAGAGCACCCGGCACCACAGGCCTGAGGAACAAGTTCTGTTCCACATGGGCCCAGGCTCGATGGCCCACCCAGAGGCACCCCGCTGCTGACTAGGAGACCAGCGAGTGCCTACAACCTCAGCTGAGCCCCACACGGTGACACCTTCCAGGGAGGCCAGGACACCGGCACCTTGTGGTCAGGCTCCTCACATCAGCCATTGCTCCTTCTCTTTGATGAAGGGGGCATTGAATTTTTGAGAAGCTTTTTGACTTTCACATTCTCCCTAAGTGCAGTGTGTGTGTGTGTGTGGGGGGGGGGGTGTGGATGTGTGTGTGTGCGCGTGCGCGCGTGTGCACATACATATCTACTAGTAATAAATCTTGGGACATCTGAGTTTTTCTGGAACTAAGTACAGTAACAGTATGGCCATTTTAGCCTTTCATCTTGTGGGCAAAAAACTATTTTTAGTATTGTTTTCTACCATCTTGTTCAAAAGAGCCATTTATTGGAAATATATTCCACGCTCATGGATTGGAAGAATTAATATGGTTAAAATGTCCATACTACCCAAAGCACTCTACAGATTGAATGCAATTCCTATCAAAATACCAACAGCACTTTTCACAAAACTGAAACAAATAATACTAAAATTTGTAGGGGACCACAAAAGACCCCGAATAGCCAAAGCAATCTTGAGAAAGAAGAACAAGGCTAGAGGTATCACAATCCCAGATTTCAAGATATGCTACAAAGCTGTAGTCATCAAAACAGCATGGCACTAGCACAAAGACAGACACAGACCAGTGGAATAGAAGGGAGAGCCCAGAAATAAACCCATGCTTATATGGTCAGTTAATCAATGACAAAGGAGGTAAGAATATACAGTGAGGAAAAGACAGTCTTTTCAATAAATGGTGGTGGGAAAATTGGACAATTACATGCAAGAGACCAAACTGGATCACTTTCTGACACATACACAAAAATAAGCTCAAAATAGACTAAAGACCTAAATGTGAGACCTGAAACCATAAAAATCCAAAAAAGGACATAGGCAGTAATGTCTGACATCAGTAGTAGCAACATTTTTCTACATGTGTCTCCCAAGGCAAGGGAAACAAAAGCAAAAATAAACTATCAGGACTACATCAAAAAAAAAGTTTTGCACAGTGAGGCAAACCATCAACAAAACAAAAAGGTAACCTACTGAGTGGAAGAAGGTATTTGCAAATGAATATCCGATAAGGGGTTAATATTCAAAATATATAAAGAACTTATACAACTCAACACCAAAACAAAACAACCTGATTTAAAAATGGGCAGAGGATTGGGGCGCCTGGGTGGCTCAGTTGGTTAAGCGACTGCCTTCAGCTCAGGTCATGATCCCAGGGTTCTGGGATCGAGCCCTGCATCAGGCTCCCTGCTCAGCCGGAAGCCTGCTTCTTCCTCTCCCACTCCCCCTGCTTGTGTTCCCTCTCACGCTGTCTCTCTCTCTCTCTCTCCCTCTCAATTAAATAAATAAATAAAATCTTAAAAAAAAAAAATGGGCAGAGGATCTGAATAGACATTTTTCCAAAGAGGACATACAAATGGGCAACAGGTACATGAAAAGATGTTCAACATCACTCATCATCAGGGAAATGCAAATCAAAACCACAATGAGATATATCACCTCACACCTGTCAGAATGGCTAACATCAAAAAGACAAGAAATAACAAGTGTTGGTGAGGATGTGGAGAAAAAAGAACTCTCACAAACTGTTAGTGGGAATGCAAATTGGTACAGCCACTGTGGAAAACAGTATGGCAGTTTCTTGAAAAAATCCAGAAATACCATATGATCCAGTAATTCCACTATGGAGTATTTACACAAAGAAAACAAAACTAATTTGAAAAGATATACACACCTCTGTTTATTGCAGCATTATATATAATAGCCAAGATATGGAAGCAACCTAAGTGTCCATCAATAGATGAATAGATAAAGAAAATGTGGTGTGTGTGTGTATAAAATATATAATAGTATATTGTGCAGCCATAAAAAAGGATGAGATCTTGCCATGGATAGACCTAAAGGGTATTATGCTAAGTGAAATAAGTGAGACTGAGAAAGACAAATACCATATGGTTGCACTCACATGTGGAACCCAAAAAACAAAACAAATGAATAAACAAACAAGTACAATCAGACCTATAAATACAGAGAACAAGCTGATGGTCAGAGGGTGGGCGGTGGGGAGATGGACAAAACAGGTGAAGGGGAATGGGAGATACAGGCTTCTAGTTACAGAAAGAATAAGTCATAGGAATAAAAGGCATAGCATAGGGAATACAGTCAATGATATAATAGTCTTGTATGGTGACTGCTGGTAACTCCACTTGTGGTGAGCACAGCATAAGGTAGAGACAGAAGTTAAATCATTATGTTGTGTACCTGAAACTAATGCAACATGGTATGTCAACTATACCCAAAAAACTAAAATTAAAAAAATTCTAAAAAGTAAAGAAGTCATTTATGTGTTTCCTCCTACTTTGACTCTTAAATCAATATCCAGATGTCATTCTAAAGCATCTGTTCAAAGAAAATTCTCTACCATGGTTTTGAAAATTTGGGTTTGTTTTCACTAAGTGGATGTTTTGTGTTCATCTGAGTTGTAATGTGTTGCTGTTTCTTCATAGTAGATTGGGTCATAAAACAATGATAGTATGGCATGGGTTTGAGCAATGCCTGAAAAAAATAAACAGTTCTTTTTCTTAGCTGCTAACTACAGCATGTTGGTCATTACAGTGTTATTTCTGGAAACCCCTACACAGCTCCAGATCATTAACTTACTTTAATAGCCAACAGGAGAACGGGGCTGCAGTAGGTCGTCAAGTTTGGTTTTTCATGCATAACCAACTCAGTCAATTATCTCTTTGGGATCCAGTTGAAGTAAACTGCATCTTGGGGAATTGCAAGGCAAAAATTTAAAAGTAGACCTGGCAATGAGACTCATGAATTGTGGAAAACTGATATTTGAAGACTGATATCAGGAGAGAACAGACTAGATTGGATCTCTCCAATACAAATATTCTATTGTCGAACAAACAACTATTTCTGTACTGATTGTTGTCATCTTTTGGGTGAATTGACAAAACAGACATATAAAGGGCAAAAAAAAAAATTAGAGAAGCCCATTGAATTTCACAATTGAGTCTTCCAGGTCTGAATTAAAAAAAAAAAAAAAATGAATCTGTGAGGATCCTGAAGTCCATGCATGTATAGAGGAAAGAGATCTGATTTAAGTCATGTTCCTAACGTGGTCATAAACACCATCAGTGGCCTTGAGTTGCTTATATAATACTATCTTTGCTCCTGAGTTTATTTTTAAAATATCATATAATATATGATTTATAATATACTACATATTAATTATATATTATTGTATATAAATACAAAGATATAATTTATATGACAGAACAAGGGTACTAGATCATTTAGCTCAGGATTTTAAGTTGTAGACACAATATAATTGGGAGGTAAATATTATTATTACAGATAAGTAATTCAACTCAGAGAGGTTACATAGCTTGTTTGATTTCACACTTCTAATAATTAGAGAAGCAAGAACTTGAATCTGGGTCTCTCTGCAACGATGATTATGACCAGGGCTTTCAAGTCAAACTCTGTGAGTTTGGAACACTGTATCAGGTCTCCTCTTTCCTCAATTGTAAAATAAGAGATTGGACCAGATATTCTCTCATGTCCCCTCACTTTAGGTTCTAGTTTGTCTTGATATAGTGTGTAACAATGAATTTATATTCACATTCACTTCCTTGGATAGGGTTCTAAACACACCCAGCATTCAAAAATGCTACTCATTAAAAACAAAAATGTTGGAAAGGAAAAAGCATCTACTCTGTTGGCTACCATGCCTCACAGCAATTCAGAAAAGACAACCGTGGTCCACCGAGTGTGCGGCTGCAAATCCCAGGACCATACCTGCCATAGTAGAACTCTGTCCTCTTGGGGGCCAGTCTCTTGGGTTTCTCAAATCTGTTCCAGAACCACACGCTTCAGAAATCCATAAGTTAAGCTCTACTCCTTTCTGGACAAGCCTCTCCTGCTACCACTGAGGCCTCAAGAGGTATGTGGTGTGGTCCCTATACTTGCTAATGAAATTTGGGCCCTGCAGTTTGGTAGAATTTCGAGGGTCTTCACCCAAATGACCTACTTAAAAATGAACTCCTCTTTGTCTTCTATGCCACTGCTCTGATTTGCCAATTATATTTTGATCTTAATCCTCCCACCCAGCCTTTTAAAATGGAAGGATTGTATCATTATGTGTGTGATTTCTTTTGCACTTTTTACTAAGAGTCGTTTCCCAACTTCCGTACACTTCATCTCTCTTCTAAGTGTATTCTTCCTTCGAAGAAACCTATCGTAATTATCTGAAAAGAATACTCAACCACCATCCCAACATACTACTCTTAGAATACTTTGCATTCAAGCGTTTCCTTGCAGTGACACAAACACTTTTGAGACAAGTACCACACTAATAAAAAGTGACAATACATATGCGGGCTGTCTTGTTTGCTTGCACTACAACCTTCTCCATCATTATGTTGTCTGGTATGTAATACTATTCTAGATTTGCAGAGTTCTCTTAAATATACATTTTATTTCCCTTAACATTCAATAACTGAGCCAGGTATTTTGTTGTGTGTTCTTTTCTCACCATCTTTCCCCTCCAACAAGCATCACCTCCTGCATTATCAATACTCTCCACCACAGCGGTACATTTGTTACAACTGATCAACCCACATGGATACATCATAATCACTCAATGTCCAGAGTTTACATCAGGCTTCACTCTTGGTGTTATACATTCTATGGGTTTGGACAAATGTATAATGACACATATCCACCATGATAGTTTATATAGAGTAGCTTCACTGCCTTACAAATCCTCTGTTCTCCACCTATCCATTCCTCCCTCCCTCCTAACCGCTGGCAATTGTTTTACTGTCTCCATAGTTTTGCCTTTTCCAGAATGTAAAATAGCTGGGATATAAAAGGCAAACAAATATGTTGGAGGGGTTGGGGTTATAGGAGAAATCTCTCTTCCTTCCTCTCAATTTTGCTATGAACCTGAATCTTCTGGAAAATATAAAGCCTATTAAAAATATATGAGAGGGGTTAGCAGAACATAGAATATTAAATGATAAGGTCAAGCATAAACATTTTGGTGTTCTGGAAGGAGTTAACATAAAGACTGGAGCAAAGAGGCAACTCTTGGAGTTCATAGTGGTTGAGGATTTTCCTTTTTTTTTTTAAGATTTTATTTATTTATTTGAGAGAGAAAGTGTGCGAGCACACAGCTGGGGGGTAGCGGGAGAGGGAGAAGCAGACTCCCTGCTGAGCAGGGAGCCCAACACAGGGCTCGATCCCAGGATCCCGGGATCATGACCTGAGCTGAAGGCAGACGCTTAACCGACTGAGCCACCCAGGTGCCCTGGGGGAAAATTTTTTTTTTTAAAGAATAAACATATGGCAAAATGCTTAAACCAATTATTAATAAAAATGCAAATTGAGATCACAATTAACTACCATTTACATGTACTACATTTACAATTAAAGAGTCTGGCAATGCCAATTGTTGCCAAGGATGTGAAATGATGAGAACCTATATATGTTGCTGGTGGAAGTGTATATTGACACAACTGCTTAAAAAATAATTTTACATTTATTTTAAGAATGAACATTAACTATGCTATGATCCAGCAATTTGGCTCTGAGGTATGTACCCTAGAGAAACTCTTGCATATGTGCATCTAGACAACTCAAAAATGTTAGCAGTAACATTATATCAGGAAAAATTGGAAATAATCCAAATGTTCATCAACCTGAGAACAGATCTCTTAAAATGGCATAGTCACACAGTGGAATATTACACAGTAGTGAAAAATGGGTGAGTTACAGCTTTGTGCAACAACATGGATAAATCTTTGCGACAATGTTGAATGAGATATCAACATTGAAAATAAAATGCTTATGTGGTAAAAATAATTCATAAAATGTGAAGGGAATGATAAATTCAACATTGAGGATTATGATTACCTCTGGGGCAAGGCAGGGAGACAGCTGGGGAAGAACTCAGCTGGGTGGCTTTAACAGGAAAGGTAATATTTCAGTTTTTCAGCTGGATTTTGGGTGAATAGCTGTTGTTTTATTATGTTTTATAACTTACATTCACATATATTTTCTTGTTGGTATTAAGATTTTAAAAAAGAAGTAACACTAGAGACATTTGATTACAGTGATTAAAAAAATCAACTTTTGAGTCAGATCCAGATTTGAATCCTGAAACTGCCAGCTATTTGCTGCATTATCTTGGAAAAGTTACTTTATCTTCAAATCTTATTTTCCTCATCATCACATGGAAATAATAATACCTCACTGGGTAGTTGTGAGGATTAAAATTGATTATTTACAAGGGGCTTAATACATACTTATGCACTTAATAAATAGTAACTGAAACCTTAACTCAAAATCTATTTTTGGGGTGTGTGTCTGTGTTTAATCTGTTTAGGCTCTTAAATACACTATAATATTTGTAGTTGTAATTGCATTGCACTGCTATTCACCTGTGTCTTAAAAGGACTCTTTTTTGTTTAATTATTGTTCTGGCTATCCTCTGTCATAGTGTTATTACTGAAAAGTTCCAGAACGAGGGAATCAGTGATACTGAAAAGAACAACCATTAACTTTTTAATATCTAAATTTGTAAGTTATTCAAAACAATTTTCTATACCTTATTGCCTTTATTTACATTAGTTTATATTGTCAAAGCTAAATAATATTAATAATAACAATAATGATAATTTGACTCTGTAAGGAAACATCTACTTTCCAACGTTTAAATTTATTCCTTTCACATCGCATCTAAGACACAGGCCTTCCATGTTTATTTCAGTTCTACGCTTAGAAAAATAGTGTGTCATGTTGCTCACGCTACCAGAATGTTTAAAGTTGGGAAGATAAAATCCGAGATAGGTTTATGGGAAGATTTATAATAGTCCCCAGCACAGAGAAGCAGAGGGAAAAGCAAGCAGGTAATTTAATCTAGAAGTCACAGGGCATTCCTGGTTAGTTTTGACTTGACTCGGTCCTGATACAGCCCCGCTCCTAAACTATCCTTAGAAATCTGCAGCAAATTTAGAAAGAATGAAGGAACACTGATTAATGTGGTATAAACTTTAAATCTTTCTGCAATGATCTATCTAATTTTAGGCAAGGTGAAGGCAAGAGTTTCCATCAGCATCCTCCAAAAAAGTGTTAAATATGAATCAATCAGCTCACAATTTATATATTTTTCCTTCATTTGCATGATAGGGTAAATTGGCATGTCTGTGTCTAGGAGCTATGCTTCCAGTCAAAAAAATTTTTTTTCCTCACGAGGTTATAACAGAAAATGAACATATCAGTTGTATCATTTGGACTCTTCCTCAGAACTGAGCTTCTAAACAATACTCTCAGTCTCCTGGGGGGAAGTGACAGATCGAAGCAAATACTTGGGCCTAAATACATCTCCAGGGCAAAATTGAAGAATGGCAAATGTAGGCCCAGTAGCTTCCCTCAAGTAATATGTGTGGATTTCCCATCCCTCTTTTCAAAATGAATTTAGCGCTACTCTGTACTAACAGTTTGTGATCCGAATTGTCTATCCCAGTAGCTTTTATTCCCTCTATCACCAGTCTCAAATGTTAAAATCAGAAAAGGAAGTTCTTTCATGCTCATTGTCAGATCTTCTTGTGGCTTACACTGATGAAGCTAAAGCTGGATATCCCACAATTATGGAGAGGCAGGAGTCCTTCTCTGAAAATGACATGCATGGGGTAGCAGGTCTATTGCAGGCAGGTGAAGGTTTGAATAGTGCTCACCCGCATCTTCTGTGATTGAGAAAGTGGGGTTTCAGGGATACAGCACATCCAGCTTTGGTTTCTAGGCCACTAACAGGCAGGACTTATAGGGAGAAACGTCAACAGCTAAATCTTGTGTGTGCATGGACGTGTGTGCATGGACACGCATCCGTGCACATGCATGTGATACATAAATGGGGTATTTTCCTAAGGACCTAACCTTAAGTTTTCAGGGTCAATGCTGTCACTTCTCAACTCCTCCAGGCACTTCCTGGACAGCAAATACCCAGTGGTCAGTAGTGGCTGTTTAATATTTTTATGATACTGATCGGAAATCTCAGCAGGAACAACACAGAGAGGGCACGGTCTCATTCCTGACAAAGCTTAACTTAAGCAGATTTTCAAAGTTTGCGTTTGTTTCCTAGTTCCAATCCCGTCCCAGGATCAGGCTCTTTTTCCTAGCTTTTTGTTCATATATGAAGCCTATTCTTCTTTAATTTTCCCCAAATTCCAAAACAGTGCGACTAAGATGCCCCATTATACTCTGGCCACTAATGATCTCCTCATTTCCTACTCTGAGAACTCTCTCTGGAGCAGTCTTTTTCTTTCCCAGGGACAAACTGACTCAGGGTCTTCTCTTGCTCTCAGCTCTTTACTGAAGCATGCCCTGCTCATAGTCTGTCATCAAATCTTCCTATTTGCCCTCTCTTCGCCTACTCCTCACCTCATTCACACTGTCTGATCTGGGTCCTTCTTCTCGGCTCTATAGAAGCTGACCCGCTCCTTCGCCCTCCCCAGACAAGCAATGACAGCCCTCATAGTTATCAAGCTCTCATTGATAGTTACTACTTTTTCTTCAATCCTCAGAAAGGGAAAGAGGTCCTATATACTCAGTTCGCTTTACCATCAGTTGGAAGAACATATGTACATAGGAAGGGAAGACATAGAAACAAAGTGAAATCCTGGCTGACTGGGGCGGCAATAAAACAGGGGATTGTGAGGAAAAAAGACCCCATTAACCGTCCCCAGGGCCATCGGGCCTCTTGTCTGCACTTGGTTTGAGAAGGCTCGCCCAAGTGAATTACTCTCAAAGTCCGAAACTGAGATTTCATTCTGCTGGTAACCACAACACTTGATTACAGAACTCTTCCAAAGGATGGAATAGGCATTTTTCAAGATCTGTCAGCTCTGGGCCAGTATTAAATCAGCCATTCGTCTCTGAAGGGTGTAGTATTGCCCATAAAACCAACAGCATCTGAATGTCATTTGTGGTCTGGGATGTATACACGTACGTGTGTGTGTGTGTGTGTGTGTGTGTGTGTGTGTTAATACGCATCCCTTCCAATCCTCTCAGGTAGCTTAAGAGAAATGCATTGTTCAGACGGGACTATACTTAGGGTTGGGGGAGGCTCCGTGATCTCTTTTATTTACATGCATCTATTTTTAACAACCTGTTTCTTTATTTTTTTAAAAATATTTAATTTATTTATTTGACAGAAAGCACAAGCAGGGCGAGCTGCAGGCAGAGGCAGAGGGAGAAGCAGGCCCCCCTCAAAGCAGGGAGCCCGATGGGGGGCTCCATCCCAGGATCCTGGGATCATGACCTGAGCCGAAGGCAGACACTTAACTGACTGAGCCACCCAGGCGCCCCAACCTGTTACTTTAATTAGAAAAAAAAATTATGAGTGTTTTCTTTTAAAATTCATCTCACCTTTAATGTAATAAAGGCGTCCTAACCAAGGAGAACTGACAGAGAGTAAGAATTGTAACGGCTTGCCCAACAGGCTCAATTATTCCCTTAAAGGTGTATTCTTTTTTCTTCTAATTACATCAGGCAGTGATTGGGAGGATGGCAACTGATAATAAGGGTTTCATTGTCTCGCTTTTTTTTCTCAGTCACCAATACTCGAATTCCTCTTATATTGTCCTTTGCAAGGAGCTCTGGAGGAGCCGTGGTGTGGACCCCTGATCATGTGGCTCATGAGTACAGCACAGGGCTATAAAAGAAAGGAGCCTGGGATGGCTTTAATATCCTGTTAGACAGAAGCATGACAGATTAGTGGGGGACTCCTTCCTTCTCAGGAAACCAGGCCTCTGGCTATAGCTTTGTCTTCAGCTCAGTCTTAGATCTTTATAAACACTTTCCCCCTGAACTTTAAAGGACCCATGCTTTTTAGCAACAGTTTAATGTGCATGAAACAAAAACTGAGATAAAGAGTTCAAGCATAAAATCTCATTGAAGGGTCTGATTTCTCAAGATGCTTTCTACAAACTGAGGCTTCACGTATAGAAAAAGAGTTCAACAGAGAACTTTTTCATTAAGGAAAATACCAAGTCTTAAAAATGCATGGGTCTTTATAGGTAATGTTGAATCTTAATTGCTTTAAAGAAATACAACCTGCTACACCCATTAGAAACAGGTTGTAATCAGGGTCCTCAGTTGAATAAGAGATGTCTTGAATAAGAGATGTCTAAAAATGGAGCAGGGCAGTTGGGAGGCAATAAGTAGGAATTATAGGGATTGAAACCATATGATGGAGAAATATCTGGGGAAGATGA
The DNA here is from genome assembly GCF_964656455.1 of Halichoerus grypus. NCBI lineage: Eukaryota > Metazoa > Chordata > Mammalia > Carnivora > Phocidae > Halichoerus > Halichoerus grypus. The sequence continues at coordinate 183,467,887 of NC_135714.1, forward strand.
ACTATAGAAAAGGGAATGTGAATCTTTATAAACCATGGATAAAAATCTGTAGCAGATGTCTGAAGACAGTCCACTCAAAAGAAGACTCACATACATAAAAAACACATGATATTTACTTGGGAAGACTTGGTAATCACATCCATCAGTTCTCTCTTAATTAATCCATCAATTTAGTGATATACCAATAAAAACAATAACAAGAATAATGATCAGTAATATGTATTGGGTGCTACCTATGTCATGCACTCTCTGCGTGTTTTCGTCTCCTAAATAGTTTAGTCCCCCAATAATCTTATGATTATTCATTTCCCCCTTTACGAATTTAAGCGACTTGCCTAAGGTCATGCAGCCAGCAAACCAGAGAACAGAGATTCAAACCCGAGGATTCAAACTCTAGAGCTTAAGCATTATCTGTACTTTCAAATCAACAGAACTGAATAGTGAGTCTAGAAATTGACACAAATATAGGAATTTAGATTTTATTAAATGTCGCATTGCACATCATTGGATGACTATTCGTTATCGGAGGGAGACATCTGGAAACAAAGTTGGACCACAGCCCACTCTTTACGCCAAAGCATTTTTTAAATGTATCAAAAATTAAAACATGTAAAAGGAAACAAAAACCATCAGAAAGAAATGGGTGACTGAATGACAGATGTTGGGGGAATTTTATACTTAAATTTTATACTATTTTATACACTTAAATTTTATACTATTTCCATTTGTTGTCTGTTAAAATTAATTATTTTAAAAGAGAAAGAAAATAACATAGGAGGGCTGCCTACTGTGAGCATGTGTGTCATGGATAAATGCCAGTGGCATTCAGATCTGTTCCAGAAGGAATAGCTCTCTGGGGGTTCTCTCTACCCCAGAAAAATGTGGCTGTTTTGTGCCTATTTCTATGTGATATTATAGATGGATCACTTTTTACAGTTTCTTATTAATTGAACAGTATGAACTTCCCCTCCAGGTTACTAAATAGAGCGTCTGAGTTACTTGAGTGAGAGACTGTGCTAGAATCTGAGACATCCTTTGTTGAGGGAGGCTGATCTTCTAGAGAATTTAGTTCAGTGCCTCCAAAAAGTGGCAATTATGCCACATTTTCTGCACTTCACATATCCTGGTCCATAAGAGGTATTCTGAAATGGCCCAGAAGACAGTAGTGGGTCATTGCTAACAATGGTTGACAAAACTGTGTCCTTTTCTTGCCAAGTACAAATCAGTCTTTTGGCTTCATTGCACGTTTTTAAACAGAACACAATAATTCCGAGTTTATAGATATATATGCAAAAAAAATGCAATATATTTGATTAGTTTCAACAGTATCTTAAATGTGTTAATTGCAGCATCTTTGTTTAGTGAAGTGACAGCTTATGTACAGTAAATGAAGCACTGATTTTAATTTCCATGGATTATTGAGGCAACTATTAGAAATAAGTTGAATTATTCCCAGTCAAATATCTGTTTTTAGAAATCTGACTGACTGTAAGCTTTAATATGAAATGAATGCTGTATTTTCATTATGTTTAAGAAATGGCCACACGCAACCACCTGGGACTTCATCAATTTATCTGAAAATCTGCTGCCATTTCTGCCTTGGGGAATTAGTTGGTGAGAGGAATTCATTTTAAGCTTATGATTTAATCAAGCTTTGGGTAACTATTTTGACCTTATACACTTTTAGGCATATCCCCTCCCAGTATGTTGCTTCTGTACAGTTTTCTCTCTCCTGAGAATGTCCTGTTCTCTGCTTTAAAAATGTTTCCATTCATTCTTTATTACACAGTTACACATACTTAGTGTAGAAAAAATAGATAATACAGGGGCACCTGGGTGGCTCAGTCGGTGAAGCATCTGCCTTCGGCTCAGGTCATGATCCCAGGGTCCTGGGATTGAGCCCCACGTCCAGCTCCCTGCTCAGCAGGGAGTCTGCTTCTCCCTCTCCCTCTGCCCCTCCCCCTGCTCGTGCTCTCTTCTCTCAAATAAATAAATTTAAAAATCTTAAAAAAATAAATAATACAGATGATCAAGGAAGAAAAAAAAGATAAACCATTTCATCTCCCATCAAGAAATACATACTACTAATATTTTGATATGTACAACAGAGAATCCTATTATACCAATCACTGCTTTTCTACAAATTCAAAAAAATTTATACATATAATACATGCTCACATTTAAAAGACCAAATATTATAGAATTGAGTGAATTCAAAAGTGAAACTCCCCCATCTATTGTGGTAGCTAGTCTGATTATGCTAATCATTTTCTATGCCTATATGACTATATTCTCTTTATATAGGTATGTATATGTTATATAAACACACATCTTTTTTTGTTCTCAAATTTCTTTGTCAGCTGTTTTACAACTTGCCTTTTTTTTTACAACATATATAATATACATGAAGACATGTATATTATATATTTTGTAAATATAGATGTACTTAATTTCTTTTAAAGTTTGTATAGAACTCTGATATATGGCTATACCCTAATTACTTAACTAGCCCTCCATTGATGGACATCCATAATGTGTCCCATTTTTACTGCTACAACTCTGCCAGTGAATATCCTGGTACCAGTAGGTTTTGCACCATGGACACATAACAAAACCCCCTCCTCCAAAAATCCAGCAGAAAGAAAAAGAGACCACATATGGTTGAACATCAGCATTTTTCATCTTAGAATCATAAATATGGTAATTATAACAAAAGTCCTAGTTTATTATAATTTTTTAAGTTTAAATTTTTAATCTACTTATAAGAAAAAGCATGTTCACCAAAATCAGACATTTTCAATGCCTCAGGAGGTTCACTAATAAAACATTGAGATAAATGCTTTTAGTTAAATAAAACTTCAATGTTCTAATATTATTTGTTTTATAAGTTCCCATATATTTCAAATTATATTGTTTACTGTATTAATTTGTAATGTGAAGGCCTTCATCATGCTAAATATCTTGCTAGTTTAGGATCACTCCCAAACTGAGAGCTCCTAATAAATACTTATTGATGAAAATACACTAAAGATATCATTTAATAGTTCACCTGAGAAATTAAAGAACCTAAAGCTACAGGTCAGTAGCAACTTTTCTGAATATATTAACTATAAGCCAAAAGCCTATAAAATGGAATGAGAAATTCCTAACTAGCTTTTGTTTTATAAAATTAAAATATTTTTAAATAGATGAAATGGAAACTAGTCTGGTTTAAGTTTTCATTCCGATTCCTAATTTTTAAGATGTGTTTAAAAGTAAGTGCTCTCTGGATTTATTCTGAATAGGGCATCCCTCCTTTTCCGACTTTTACAATTTGAGAAAATATGATAATTTATTTTCTTGTTGCTTTCCTTAATCAGCAAGAGAATCGACCCAGCAATCTAGCAATACTGGCTACAGTATTCAAGATGAATAATCTCTAAAATACAGTACTATTCTTTTCCACTGGGAAGTTAGTTTCAATTAATATATTATTAAGCTCATTGCTAACCAATAGTTCCAACCTTACCTTAAGCTGTGTCCTAGGGCAACTTCCCACCATCAACATGATGGCCAAAAGGCCATCCCAAAGGCTCTAAGTTATAGTCACACAAAGGATATTGAATACTTAGTTTTGTTTTGTTCTGAATTTCTTCCCGCTGTGCCAAATGATTACAAGGTTACGAGGTTAGAGTGTGCTGGATGCACCAGATGCTTTTTATATATTAGCTCTAACTTTGCCTCACATTGTTCTGCCATGTGAGATGCCCTGAGGAAAACTCTTCTCTTCCTTCCCATCAAAGCCTAGAGAGAAAACCATCGGATATTTTCTCTCTCGGAAATTCTAACTCTTGAGTCATTGGTGGGCTGTGTATTCACATACTTCCCATCCTTTCCTTCCAGACCTTAATCATAGTTGTTAGTTAGGAGGAGGAAAAGGGTGGGTTCCTACATTTATAAAGTCTCGAATGAAAGGTTATGGAAAGTCCAAATGTTCCTGTATCTGATCTGGCCAAAGGGAATGTTTGCAACTCAAAAGTTTCGTGAAAGGCTTGCTGAGAACATCCCTAGGTAGGAAGCAGCCAGCAGGTCAGAACTATTACAAGACCTACTCAGGAGCAACTGAACGCCTCCGCCCTTCTGAAATTGAAAACCTCCCTGAAATCAATGTGTATTTTAAGAGAATACACTAGGGAGAGAAAGCATAGCCACCTTCTAAGAACTGCTCTTGTGAGGGAGTAATTTTTTTCAGGTATGAAGATCAGACTAAAAAGGCCAGGCTTAACTGCAGTGGCTGGAATCTGATTCCTAGAAAGGAAGTATAAACAACTGTGTGAATGGCGTTCACACAGAACCTCCAGACTGATTTACAGGGAGCTCTTGGGAACTTGTCATGCATGTCGCGTGGACCTTGCAGACTCAGAAGAGGCAGGATACTTCTCCACACCATCACTTACAAATCAAATCCAGTTACCCCAGGCAACTACCTTTCCCCCTTTTTGGTAGAGAAGGACAAGTATGTTTGCAACACTCTGAGACATTAAGAACTCAGAGACATTAAGAATCTTCGGTGGTAAAATTAAAAAACGACAATGTACATGCCATTTGAGGAGGTGGGATTGGAAAAGAAGCAAAAGTGGGAAGTGACATTGAGCCTGGAAGAGTGGGGGAAGAGAAGAAAATTCACCACAGAGAAGAACGTGTTTTGGCAAGAGAGACCCTGCCACTAGTCAGTTCCAGAGGGGATGATAGGAATACGAAGAGAAATTAAAAAAAAAAAAAAAAAAAGAGGAAAGGAAAAAAGAGGGGGCAGTGATTCAAGGTAATTTAGCATTTGAAAAATAACAAAGCATTGGTAATCACCACATAGCTATTTATTGGCTTCCAAATCATAGGCTAACTGAGCTTAATCTAGGCTGACTGAGTGAAGAAGGGTCAGAAGTCTGTCCCCTCACAAAAATAATAAATATATTACTGGGACAGTGACTTAAAGGAGAAATTCTTTTATTTTTTAAAAGATTTATTTATTTATTTGAGAGAAAGAGAGAGAGAGCGAGCAGGAGGGAGAGGAATGAGAGAATCCTTAAGCAGACTCCCTGCTGAGCACAGAGTCCAACCTGTGGGGCTCCATCCCAGGACCCTGAGATCATGACCTCAGCTAAAATCAAGAGTCAGACACTCAACCACCTGAGCCACCCAGGCGCCCCTAAAGGAGACATTCTTAACAAATGCTTCTCTGAGCTCTAGAATTTAAATGGGTAACAATCTGACTCTATTTAAATTCTACCTAAATGTAAATCCGTGGAGATTCTCTGGTATACTTTTCACACTCTGAGTGGGAACTTAGCTTTTGTAATATTTATTACATTTGGATCACAATTATATTGCTTTTCCTTTCCTACCAAATCAATTTACATTTTTCCTCTCGATTTTTACTTATCATATGTAATGCTTGATAACAAAAGTTTTTTAAAGAGAAAACATCACTTACCAGTTTAGTTTACTCACTAGTTTACAGTAGTTGAATTCTTTGAAACTAGATATCATGAGAATATTTCAGGGTTTGGAACTTGTGCATACAAACCAGCTGGGCTTTGTTTAAAAATTTAAAGCCTTCAAGTATTTCACTGAAAGAAACCCAAGATATCTGTTTTTATAGGTGCCAAGAGGTCACATTTTTATTGGTTCATCTGTGTGTCATATAAAAAGTCCTTAGTATTTTTAACCATAGTAGGTCTCTAGGTTCCCCGCCTAATCACCTCATATCATCAAGAGGGGTTAATTTGAGTCTAACTTTTGTTAAGCACAGGATTTTTTATGGGAGCCACATTTAGTCAAACTGGTTCATCTTTCTATTAAAAGGCACATGTAGTGGGACACCTGGGTGGCTCAGTCGTTAAGTGTCTGCCCTCAGCTCAGGTCATGATCCCAGGGTCCTGGGATCGAGCCCCGCGTCAGGCTCCCTACTCAGCAGGAAGCCTGCTTCTCCCTCCCCCACTCCCCCCTGCTTGTGTTCCCTCTCTCGCTGTCTCTCTCTTTCTGTCAAATGAATAAATAAAATCTTAAAAAAAAAAAAAATGCATGTAGTAAACAAAAGAAACAAGAAATGCACTTGCTCTTCATGGAATGACCAGGCTACATTTTAATTTAGAAACAGTTGTGTTGAAATAATTTCTGCATTCGGGGGAAATTCACGGTTATCCAACTGTACCTTGCCCCTAACTCCTCTCTTCTCACTGAAAGCAAAGGTGAAAGCTGTTGTCAGACAAGGTGTTGAGGTTCTGGGACAGATAAAAGAGGGGGGGAATGCATCCCCAAATATCTGGTTATTCTTCCTCAGGTCAAACAGTATCTTAGGGGGTACCTGTCAAGCCTGATGATCCTTCCCATAGTGAAATCTGGAAGTTTCCACACTGATTATTTATTGCTAGTTACTGTGCACAACCAACACACACACACACATACCTCTCTCGCTCTCTCTCCCCTTCTCTTTCTCTTTTTCTGTCTCTCTCATTTTTCTTGGATACCTCCGCATCATAGGACAGTTGTTTGGCTTCATTTTATCAAAGAGTAAAACAAATCGAGGGTGATCTAACATAGTTAACAGAAACAGGACTAGAGTTTAGGAGTCTGAGTTCCAGACCAGGCATGGGTGCCCTGAACCCCCGTGTGGAGAGGTGCCATTTCTGGGAACCAGAGCTGTATTCGTATAAACAGCTGCAGAATCTAGCAAGGAAATTTATGTAATTAGCGAAGCAGGCGGAGATAGGATTTTTGGCTTCAGATTCAAATTCCACTTCATGATTCCAAGGTGGAGAGTGTTTTGTTATCTACCCACGTGGGACTGATTTCCCTCTCAGGCCTCTAAATCAAATACCAGTACTGTGGCAGGAGCCCAAGAAACTGTAAGAGGCAGCAAATTCTCATGCGTCCACTCCCCCAAATCTTGGGGTCACCGTTCCTAAGTGAAATTCAAACAGGGGAAATGAAGCTGGGCCCTTGATACTACCCGCCTTGTCAGGTAGTGAGTGGTGTTAGCCCCCCAGAGGCCCAGGACTGGGTCACTCGGAATGACTCCGGGGCACCGTCTTTATCAAGGACTTGGGAGACAGCCGCACATTCTTGCTTTGAGGTCTTTCTAGGGGTGGAAAAGGCACTGAGTTGGCTCCCTTTGCTCTGTGCCCTGACATGAAGCTTAAGAACGCCCTCCCTTGCTCCAGGCGCCATCTCCTTCAACATCCCTCCTTTTGTTTATTTATTGTGCAACCTATAGGTGTATCACCTCAATTAAAAACCCAGACAGGGGCTTTCCCCTCCTCACACCTCCATTCCCATTGTCTAATAACTTTCCTTGGGTGAGCTGGCACAGGTCCTATGGAACCCATCCCACACATGTCCACTGTCTCTCTAGGTGGCATCCAGGGCACCGCTGCTCTGCATCCGGAGCCCCTGGTGGCTTAGCTGATGCACGGTCCTCGGAATGTTCTCCCAACTGCTGTGTGAGCCTGAAGGGCAAAATGGCAAAGACAAAGCCAGGAGGGGTGGAGGGCAGGCGTGGAAACCTAGCAAGGAGAGGGGAGGGGAGGGCCGCAAGCACTGGAGCAGCGGGCCGTAAGCTGTAAACCTTTTGAGTCATAAAGAATGTCTCCGATGAGTGGACCGAATGCTGTTTGACTCAGAGAGTATTCCAGTACCTGTCCCAGCCTGACTTACAACCTTGACATGTTTCTCACATCTGCACATGGTTTTCAGGGGGGCTGCCCTCCTGGATTTGGCGCCTAAGCGGTCCCACCTCCATTTCACCTCACTCACAGGGGGAGGGCCTTGGAAATGTCTCCCTACTTTCTCCTTCTCCTCTCTCTCTCCTACTTGGCATCTGTTAAACTTCCAGAAAGGTTTGGCTTTGAAACCACAAAAAGCTTAATGCATGCTAGCTCTCTTTAAGAGAGAGGGCTTTTATCACAAAGGGGAGAGGAGCAGGTAATGACTGTCAGTGTCCTTTAATGTTTTTGGGGAAATAGTATGTAGGAGAAGGTGGTGATCAGGATGGATGGGGGGTGTTGGCAGTGGGGGAGATGGGCCTATAAAAGATTATTCTGTATCTGACCTAATCTAATCTAATCTCTTTCTTCACTCAAAAGTCACCACCTAGGGGCACCTGGGTGGCTCAGTCAGTTGAGCGTCTGTCTTCGGCTCAGGTCATGATCCCAGAGTCCTGGGATTGAGCCCCACATCCAGCTCCCTGCTCAGCGGGGAGCGAGCTTCTCCCTCTCCCTCTGCCTGCTCGTGCTCTCTCTCGCTATCTCTCTCTCTCTAATAAATAAATAAAATTAAAAAAAAAATACCACCTATGTGAACATGAAGCAGCGCTGAAACCCAGTGAATATGCGTATTAACAACTCTGACATAACAGCTCCAACAATAATAAAGCTAAAAAGCCCAGGAGCAGTTTCCAGCGTTTCAACAGCGGGTACAAGTGGGGGTGATCTTTTAGCATAACCCCGTGGGCACTTTTTCAAAGAAAAATTCCTGCCCTGATTCGGATCCTAAATTATAACCCCACCTCCCCACCTCGTCCCCAGCATGAGATTGACTGGTTCACGTGCCTCTGCTACTTCTGGAAATGTATCACCTCCCTTACAGAGAACACTCCCTGGCCAGCATACCTCCTGAGATAGAGGACACATAGTGAACAACACAGTGCTTCTCAACCCGTGGGATGTGGGCCCATTGCAGGAGCCTCGCACTTCCTGTAAAATGCTCGTAAATCTGTATTTGCAGCATTTGTAAACTGAAGGCGCCAACTAGTTCACTCAGATACCCACACTGTTATCCAAGCACAGGTCGATGCTTTCGTGATGAATAAAATGCAAATTCATTTCAAAGTGCACTAAATTCACAGCAGCTTTTTTTGTATCATATTTCAGTCAACAGGGAATACGACTACAGATACAATTCTGAGGGGAATTACAAAATTTTTCTTTTCCTTTAATACCGAATTGATCCCTGGAAGGCTGAGAACCACCTCTGAAGGGTGCCCGCCTAGATACGGAGACTCCCGGTAAAACAAAGACTGTAGTTGCTGTTATTGGAGCAGCTTTCCTACTTAATAGGAACATCATACGAAGGAGTTCAGGAAAAGATAAACAGGGGTATGGTCCTGGCAGAGGAACTGAAAACAATTTTGGAGACTGAAGAATATCAAAGTAAAAGCAGTTATTGTCTTGGCAACTAAATGGCGGTAGACTATAGTTTTATTAAACAACTGGGTTTGGGGATTCATAGATACTTCTCAGATTGGCAGATCTCTCTCAAAGTCATTGTCTGCATTTGCGTATGAAGCTGATACCAGGTAGCCTCTTTAGGTATGACGTTGAGCCTCCCTAAGCAATAACCAGATCTTATTATTATTACAGGCATACTCCCAACAGGCATACAAGGCCAGCTCAAGGACAGCCAGGCAGCCCACGATTTTAGCCTCAACCCTAAATTTGTGTTACCTAGCTAGTAGTCAGCTGGAGTCCATCCTCTCATAATATCACCATACTTTAACATAAGTTAAAATTGCAAAAAACCCCCAAATAGGAATTCATACCTTCACGGCACATTTCGCCTGCATTCAGTCAGTACTATATTGTTTGATTGGTGAATTGCATTCTTAGCTGATCAAAATTGGGGAAAGAAACATAATTCATTTAGTGTTTAGCACTAGATTTGAGAAAGTATCCAGGATCAAGAAATGATTTTGAAAATGGAAAGCTCCTTATTCTAGGGTTAGCAGACATTAAGGTGGAGGAGGAGTGGTTTCTCCAAATCTCATTTGAAGGATTAATTCAGCTAGATGCCTGCAACACTAGTGAGGGTGGTGGCGGCCCTTGTGTGTGTGGAGTGTGGTGGGGAGGTCATGGGTAGGGGTGCACTGTGGTGGATGAAACAGGAGGAAGCAGGAGGAAAGGTGCTTACTACATCTAGAACAAGGTGACAAAAACTATCCAGTCTGGGAAGGAGCTAGCAAGATCAAGATGGTACTCATGGTCCAATGTGGTGGTCCAATATTCATTCATCAAACCAGTTGGACCAGTCATTGGGGAATATGGCCCAATCTCTTCCTTTGGTTTCCTAGGATCTTCTTGTGACTTCTCACCTCCTGATGTTCCTTTTGAAGCCTCCTGTGGCATTGACTTTAACCAGATCTTATCTATATGAAAATATTAACTGGAGACCACTGGTATGGGACACAGTGTAAGACTTAGTTTGGATCTCACCCCTCTGGAACTAGCAAGGTATAGTCAGAGTAGACATTCATACTTAAACATCAGGAGAAAACTCTTTTCATAATTATGTTTTAATTCAGGGACTTTTCCTTCCAGAGCTTTTGCAAATGTTCTACACAGAAACTGCTGGTTTGTGTTGATTGAAGTTGTTTGTTGACTTGGATAATTCAGTGTAAGAACCTGCAAAACTACATTAGTGAAAAGGGGGCTATGATGGCTATAAAATTAAATCCAAATCAGCAGAGACTGTGAGTATGGATTTTCCACTTTCTGGTGGGTTTTGTGTATTTTGTGGGTGCAAGTCCATGAACATGTAATAGCCCTGGAAATCAGTAAAGGGGAGCACTATCAGAATAGGTGAGTTGTAGAATGGATACAGATTGGGCTCTGTGATTGGTTCTGTTGGTTTCTCTTTGTACTTGGGTTGCCAGATAAAATGCAGGATGCCTAGTGACATTTGAATTTCAGACAATTAGCTAATAATTTTTTTTTTTTTTTTTTAGTATAAGTATGTCCCATGTGCTATTTGGGACACACTTATACTAAAAAAAAAAAACCTCATTGTTTATCTGAAATCCAAATTTTACTGGGTATTTCATATTTTTATTTGCTAGATCTCATTAAGTCTACTTTATACTGTGGTCTTAGTGGATTCTCAGTGTTAACTTAAAAAAAAAAGTAGATGAAAGAAAGATAAGTGGCTTAATTCAGAAAGGGAATAAATAGGCAAGGAATGTGAAGTGGTTTGGGCATGATGTACTGACAGGTGGCTGATCCATGGACTGAGAAGCAGTATTTCTGTATTTCTAGAGATACTCTGAACTTGTCACAAAGTGCTCCAGTCCTGAGCTCCTAGTTTCCACAGCCAGTAGTGGTCTTTACTCGAATGTTCTATGGGCCCCTCTAACACAGTCCTGTTCACAGTCCATTGTGAGGGTGGACACATGGCCAGGATTTCTGTTTGCCATGGCTCCTTTGGAGAGGAAGATTTGCCAGGATCCCTGAAACTTAAACAGCTGCTACTTCAGCTACATTCTCCTGAAGAGTATTGCACAGGCAGTGGATGCTCTGATTAAAACCGTAGCCTCCACACCTTCGTGTATTCCTCTGCTCTGGTACAATGAACTGACCACACATGCGTGGCAATGATTGTCTTTCCACTTGGTCATGTGGCCTTGACCAGAAGTAGGGTGAATGGCCTCCTTGGATCCATTTCTTTAACTCACATGGCTAGATGAGTCCAGAAAGGCAAGCTGAGGAAGAAGTATTTAATCCAGATCCACGGATATTACATCCCCTTGTGGTGCATCCTGATACTCTATCACGAGTTATGCCATTGAGTCAGGCCTCATTTCCTTAGAGGTGGGAAGGGGACCGTGGGGTTGGGCAGGGGCTGTATTTCTGCACCTTAAAGCATATAGCCAAATAACATTTCCCCAAATAATTCCCAACATTTCTTCTCAGTCTTTCGCTTAAGGACACAATATCATTTGTATACTTAAATGATACAGGCTCAGAACCCTGGCTTCTTTTCTTGACTGCCTGCTCCTTACTGTTATTCTCTTCCCCTATAGCTGATGAGTTATGAAGCCTGGCACATTCTGCCTCTGCACTGCTTCTCCCATTGCCCTTGTTTTTACCCTCATTCAAGCCGTCACTACTTTCCATCCGGACTACGGGCCATTGACAAGTCTTCTACCTGCTTTCTCTGCCCTTTAAGACATCTTACTTAAACTAATTAAATAGGCCAACTTATTCAGACTGCTGATTAATTTTTCTCAAGCACACCTCTGATTATGTACTTGGCTATTTAAAAATCCTTCAAAGACTCCACGTCTCATAGCAAGTCTGGCTGTGGGGACAGGAAAGCAACAGACGTGGAGAACCAGGTGGGGGCTCACAGGTGAGTCCAGGGGCCACTGGGAATTTGCGGCCCTGTGGTCCTTGAGAGAATTCTTTATTTGTCAGAACTGGCAAGGAAGCAGGTAGGCTTCCTGAGCCATCAACCCAGTTCCATAGGATGAAAATGAAGAACGAGTTGGAGGAATTTTGTCCAGTTCATCTCCTTTCAAAGGAAACAAAACCCTAAAAACGGACTGAACTCTGAATGAACAATAAAAAGACTCCAAGTGAGCTGAACTGCACAAGTAGAGGAAATGAACAAAGGACCTCTTCTAGTGGAAGGAATCTGTGTACATTGTAGGGTAAACACTTGGCTAGAGGATAATTTGGCAAATGGTTACAAAGGGAGTTAAGGGGGTAAAAGGTACAAAAGCCAACTGAGGTAGACTTTGCTAAGCCTCCCTTTGTCTTAACATTTCCTATGTTCTTAAGTCTAATTGGTCGAGACTTTTTCTGAAAGGTTGTAAGGGAATTCAATCTATACATTAGGGATTTGGGGACTCCTTAGTAAGCGACTCTGATTAGACAGAATTATATATATTATGTGTGTGACCTGGACCATAGCTCCCCTTGGATTTACCTGAAGTTCTTACACTCATTTTCCTGAGGATTATGGATTAAAACTGAATGGCTTCTCAGTGGGGAAAGTGGGGTATTTTATTTACTGGGTCTTGATGCTGTTATTTGTCGCCTGATTGATGATGCCTGAAATCAAGAGTCCAGCTCCTGAGGAGAGCACAGCTTTTCACGTGAGCCTCGCTATGTGAGAAGTCACCAGGGCAACTACGAGAATGAGTTTCTCAAGACAACTACCGTCGGATCAGTGACGTAACTCCAGGAGGAGCTCTCCAAACCATGTGTATTGGATCCACACAGTACTGCCAACGGCATCCCCGCGTGGATTGTTTTAACCATAAAATCTCCAACTGGGCAGTCTAACTGACATTTGTTGTTTCATGAAATCATGACTTAAGACAAAAGCGAAAACTAAACCTCTTATTTTGGGCCACTCAATCAAAGAATTTGGTCTGTGAGTGACAATACACAGTGAGGACCATTTCCTTAGTCTGTGTAGAATGTTATTTTGTTTTCTAAAAAAAAAATAGCAAATCCACATTCTCTCCTCATTTTCTGTGCCCTAAGGAAAATGAAGCTTTTGAAAATGAGGATCATGCTAGAAGTTGTCTCAGAGAAGGTCTCTCTCTGTGACATTTCTAAGAACACTGCCACACTGTACTCACCTTCCATGGCTTATTCCCTTATTGTTCTTATGAGTCCATGTCTAAGACCAAAAAAAAAAAAAAAAAAAAAAAGAAGAAAAGTGTCTTTAAGGCTTTTCTTGAAAGGCTGTAAAGAAATTATTAATTTGAGTATTAGAGGGTTTTCCACAACTTTAATGTTTGGGTGAGCCAGTATTATTTCCTAGATGAACTTCTTCTCAGAGCTCTGGTCTGCATCTAAATCTTGTCCCAAATCCATTTCAGTTCATTGGAACATCAGGTGTCAGAAAGGAATATCTAACAGGGCATTTTAAGTCTCTTTTAGCCCCAGCAGCAACTTGATGCTATTTCTATTGTTCCTGTCATGAAAATAAATGAGACAAGTCCCAGAAATTGATTTTTATGCTTAAAATACATAGATTAATGGTCAGGATATTATTGCCAATCAGGAAAGGGAGTGGAAAGGAACAGTCACAGGAACCTCAAAGGAAAGGAAAAGACACAATATCTTTTGTCTTTTGTTCTGAGATGGAAATAAACTGTCTCCAGTCCTGATAAGCCTCCTTTTGATCTTCCTCTTGCAAAAAAGGAGAAATAAACAACTCACTGTTTTGCATTTGCTTTTAAAATTCAATGTGAAGGCCACACCAAACTAATTATTGATGGGCATTATTTTGGTCAGTGAGCCACACCAGTGACCTTCTCGTTATTTTATCTATCTGCTTTCCTAAGGAGGCCCCAAAATCCCCCACAGCAGTCAGGAAATGGCCTCGATGATTAGAGTTCTGTTTTTCCTGATGGTGACCCTGTGGTTATGACCGTTGGATAGAAGAGTTTAATTTATTATGATAATGTTAAGGGGAGCACATACTCCTCTGTGCATTATAGAAAAGGTCATGGGTATAGGAAATGAGATGCAGAGTTTTCTGTGAAGTTTATTATTAGTCCAGAAATAGTACATAGCCATATATCTTTATCTTCACCATGTTATGGGTCAGAAGGAAATGTGATGTGTAGTACTTGGAAATTTGGGGGCTTTACTACAAGATAGGTCAAGGTTAGAACCTAATTCAACACGACATTTTTAAGTTTTGATTTATTTGTTTCTCATAGATAGGTCAATTATATCCAGTGAGATGCTATTTTTAGAATGTTTACACTTTAATATCTAAGAACCAGAACTAGAAGGAAGCTGTGGAATGTAGTACTCCCCGCCCCCGCCTTTGGAGTTTGGATATAGAGGAATGGAAATTTAGGCTCTGTTGTTGAATTATCTATAAGAACTTGGGCAAATTTCTTAATTCCCCAAATGGGAGTGCTTTTAGGAACTAGGAAATCTACCCTGTAGAGTTTGATTGCTTTTAAATTTAGAATATGTGTAAAAGATCTTGGACTATCAGCTGGCTTTTAGTGGAAACCTCAGGAGAGAACAGCTCTTACTAATAAAAACCACCACTGGTCAGGTGTCAGGGTACCTGGGTTTCTGTCCGCACGTGGGTATGCTAGAGCTGGCTTTTTGGCTTTGGCTGAGTCTTAGCCTGTGCAATATCAATTGCTTTCTCTGAAAAATTAAAGAGGGGGTCTAAATCAGGACTTAAGGGGCGCCTGGTGGCTCAGCCGGTGAAGCGTCTGATCGACCGGATCCTGGGATCGAGCCCCGCATCTGGCTCCCTGCTCAGCGGGGAGTCTGCTTCTCCCTCTCCCTCTGCCTGCCACTCCCCTTGCTTGTGCTCTCTCTCTCTCTATCAAATATATAAATAAAGTCTTTAAAAAAAGAAAATAAATAAATCAGGACTTAAAAAAAGAAAAAAACCAAACACCTATTGGTCCATTGGTTTTCATCAAATTCTCCAAAGGATTAAGAACATGAAAGAACATTTCATGAACTCTAAAATTCTGTGATTTATGAAATAAAGCTGATTTCAAGCTTATTTAGCATACAAATTTTAATTTTTGCTCATTACTAGAGAAGGCTACTGATGTATGCTAAAATTCATCAGGGCTAAAAGATATAAAGTTTACAATTCTATGTATTAGTATTTGAAGATCCAGCAGTTCTTGTAGGGTGAGCCAAACACAGTAGAAAGTCTCACTTAAAATGTAGTCATAGCATCTGAGAAGAACATTCATTAAACAGTCTTTCAAAGGAATTAGAAATGAATATGTCTCATAAACTGAGAGTAAGATGTAAACAGGCATGCATTATTGATTCCAGAAGACCACTTTGAAAATATATTTCTATACACTACAGAAAGCATGAGTTGACACTATTTTGCAGACATCTAGTGCCTGAGGCGTAGAGTCCATTAGGATGTCTGGTGAGAAAAATGAGAGAAGTGGTCTCAATCATGGGCTTTTAACCTGGGGTTTTAGTCTAAGGATCTAACCTTTTATACACTGCTCAAAAGCATGAAGGTCCACAAAAGACCACTTTGTGGCTGAGGGCTCCTACCACTCGGAAATTCTGTGACTGATGAAACAGAACTCAGTTCACATTTATTTATTAAGTATGTTAATTTCATTTTTTATTCACTGGTTTTTAGAGCATGCGACGGGTGGTCATCTCAGAAGCTGCTGAAGCAGGGGGAGAGAGTGAACTGCTAAGCTTATTAAAGATTCAGAAATCCTTCAATGGTGCAGGAGAAACAAGCGATTTCCCCTCCCCCTTCTAGTTACAACTGGGGATGCCAAAGACAAAGAAATAGAGCTGGTACTAAATTACCATCTCCTCCCAATAAAATGTCAAGGGTTTTTACAAAGGACTCAGGGAGACTTTCACGAATGATACAATTTATGCCATTTAGGCTGAACTGACCCAAATTTATTCTTATTCTCAATTCATATGATTTTTAAAAATTGTGAATAGATGTGCAATCAGTAGGCACCTAAAGAGTTGACTGAGCTTCCATAGGTTCTCCAATTCTTTTTAAAACTTAGTTTATATGCAAGAAAAAGCAGGTTTCTCTGGAAGGTCTAACATATAACATCTAATTAAGACTTGCAAGGGGTATTGCTAAAGATTACACTGAGGCTCAAATCCCTTGGGGAAGGTCAGTGTTTCTAGTGTAGGTGATGCCTTATGTCAGGACCTGTTGGGGAGGGAAGGAAGGAAGACGCTTGGGCTTAAAGTATCCTACTGCTGTAGATAAAGAATGCCTGTCCTTGGGAGCAGGCTTGCACCCATGTAGAGCAGAGCCTGGGATTAGTTTACAGGCTCAGAACTGAGTCTCCGAAGATAAGTAAGTCTACACGTGATCAACCCCATAAAAAAGTTGATCATAATAACACCAACCCAACAAGAACAATAATTATGCTTCATATATATGGCGCCATTCTTTGGAGAAAAAATGTACTTTTTATAGACATCATTTGGGGGTGCTATTTTTATAACTAATTTATAGAGTCTGGGGAGTTAAAGAGGCAATTATGTATTTTAAGAGTTAAGTTCCTAGCCTTGTAAGGTGCGTGTGCAGATGTTTCAGTAACATACTTTCAACCTCACTAATAGAGACCCCTGACAGGGTGTGGCCGGCGGCTCCTCAAAGCAAAATCACTGCTGGGAAAACATCTGAATAAGAGAAACCAAAGGAAGGAAATCAACAATTACTTAGTACCTAGTATGTTCCGCACTGCCCGGGTTTTAACACTTTGTTGCTCATTTATTCCTCACATTTAATCATTTCCTGTGAGATAAGTAGTAGTATTTCAGTAAGTGTTACTGCTACAGTAAGATTAAATGAGGCCATGCGTATAAAGAATTTAGATCCGGCTTGGAAAACAGCAATCCCTCAATAAATGTCAGCCATTACTGTAATTCCCTTTTATAGATGATGCAATTTAGACTCTGTTTGTTTTAGAGACTTCCTAACTGACATAGTTAGCAAGTGACAAAGTAGGGATTTGAACTTGCCAGACATCAATTTGTCAGGAATATGTACCATTTTGAGTGAACTTCTCATACAGATTTGTATGGTTGTTTGAATATCAAAAAATGGAAGTTCTATTCCTCAGTAGCTTAATTGATCTAACAAGACTTTACTAAGTCCCGTATCAAAAAGAACACGGGAATCAGCTCCCAGAATTGTCCCGAGGCTTCAAGATTCAATTTAACAAACCCCAGGATACTCTCATCTTGAGTTCCTTGTCTCTTGTTAATGTCTCCTTTCTTCTCCAACCTTCTCAAATTGATGTTGCTGCTTCTCTGATTTCAGACCCCCACTAAGTAACAAAAAAGGCATTAGTCTGTATAAAATATTTTCTTTTCCCCATATGTTTAATGGCAATTGATACTGCATTTCTTTCCAGCACATTTACGATGAGTGTTTTGAAGTGTCTTGAGCTTTGAGGAAACACATTTTTTAAAATCAACATATTTTTGAAAGGTGCTTTCTGG
Organism: Halichoerus grypus; assembly: GCF_964656455.1. Taxonomy (NCBI): domain Eukaryota; kingdom Metazoa; phylum Chordata; class Mammalia; order Carnivora; family Phocidae; genus Halichoerus; species Halichoerus grypus. The sequence goes on from NC_135714.1 coordinate 183,485,655, forward strand.
AATTGTCTTGAATATCTTGAAGTGAATATATATTTGAGCCCTGTTCTTAAAGTTCCCCATCAGAAGTCTGGCTTCTTGCAAACTGATGGAAGAAATCCTTCTGGCCACACTCTAGGTTCTTCCCGGAGCTCACGTGGGATGGAAATCTAAGCTTTCCATGTATTCTCTTTTTTCAGACCAATCTGATTTTTTAACTTTTGGTGCTTCTCAGGAAACCAAATAACATTTCCCTTTCTTTCTTTGTTCTGCTTCTTTTTTCAGCTACTGGATTAAGGATAAAGCTATTAAGTTTATTGAATTTAAAGTACCCATGAAACTAGAGGTTTGGACTAATTTGAGAATTAGAATGCATTTTTGGAGCTTACGTTAATTGAGCTGGACCATGTCTCTACCCAAATGTTAAGTCATAAATAAAGTCTACTTTTTCTAGCTTAAACATTGCCAACTGATGTTTATATGCTCGTCTTCTACTTTTAACCATCTCCCCACACTCTCACTTCCATCTTGTTTTTTAAACACACTTTTTAAAAAAATCAATGTATTTGTGAAATAATTATAGACTCACAAAAAAGTTGCAAAATTAGTGACACCCATCACGCAACTTTACCCCAAACCAGGAAACTGACTGGCGTCATACAACTAACTGTAGACTTTAGTCAGCTTTCACAATTTTTGCATGTTTTTTTTTTTTTAACAATGTCTTTTGGATGATTCTATGACTCTTCATCACGTATGTATCAACATCATGTATGTATAGATCCGTACAACCATCACCACAACCAAGGTACAGAAGTGCTCTGTCAACGCAGGGGAACTCTGTCCTGTTGCTCCCATAAAGTCACACCCTGCCTCCTCTTCTTTCCTAGCCTCTGAAATCACTTCTCTGTTCTCCATTTCTATGTTTGTCTTTCACAGAAGGTTTTATAAATGGAGTATACAGTATATATCACTTGTTTCTTGAGAACAAAGAATAAACGTATCCACTTTGAGACATGAATCTCTAAATTCATAGAATCTTACTTCGTTTCTAGCTTCTTGCTTTGCTTTTCTGGATATGCACTTTCTTATTTCATCTCATAAAAATAAAACAAATCACAATCAGGTCAGGACCTGGTTTGGTTTTACGGCTTTTGAAGAAAATTTTAGTATGCCTTTCATGGGTACTCTGTTTCCTCTAGGGAAAAAAATGAGGGGTGAAAACTGCTTGCAACTAGGAACGTCTCTCCTATAGAGAAGATGGCTGTGGTTGGCAGGTTACTGCCCCCTCCCCCGCCATGTCCGTGTGCTAAGCCCAGGGACCTCTGTATGTGTTATATTACATGGCACCAGAAAATTAAACTGGCAGCTAGAGTTGTTTGCTAAACAGCTGACTTTCCAATAGGGAGATTATCCTGGATTATCCAGGTGGGCCAGTGTGATTACAAGGGTTCTTACTTGTGGGTGAGGGAGTAGAAGGGGAGGTTGGAGTTGATGCAGTATGGGAAGCATTCGATGGCTATTACTGACTTTGAAGATAAAGTCCTGGAGCTGAGGAAGGGGCATGGCCTCCAGAAGCTGACAAGGGCAAGGAGCCATTCTCCTCTAGAGCCTCCAGAAAGGAATGCAGCCCTGCTACCACCTGGAATCGGGCCCAGGGCAGCCCATTTTGGACTTCTGACTTCCAGAACTATAAGATGGTAACTTTGTGTTTTTTAAAGTTTTGTGGTAATTTTTTACACACATAGTACATTCACATTGTTTTAAGCCACAGAAAGTCACATGAAGTCATAGAAAATGAACTCAATGGGCAGCCCGGAAATGAGAATAGAAATATTTCTCTGTGCTCTTTAAGAGCAGAATTCAATTTAGCCGGTCTAGACTGATGGTGAGTTAGCAGGAAGCTCTGATAGGAGGTTGGCCTATTACTTTTAAATTAAATTACTAGGTCAGAAGAAGAGGCTTCCTCTGAAGAGACGTTTTATTATAAAAGATACTCTCAAAACTTAAAATATTTCCTTAACTGTCCTTCCTGTAAACAAATAATAAATGTCGAGAAAGCAATCGGAAACTCAGCTTTAAATAATCTCTATTAAAGACAAAATAAACAAAATAGATGCCATGTTATTTTTATTAAGAATGAAAACATATCATACACTTAGTTCTGGCATATCATCTATTAACAAATTTTTGTTCATTACCCGATACTTCCTGGATGAATTAGCAGTGTGCTAGGTCCAGAGAGATTCTCACGGAGTTTACAATTCTGTTTCCAAAGATAAGATTCACATGCAGATCAAGCCATAATGAACAATTCCACCAGAAGATAGATAAGGGTTCTACTTCTGTCAGACCTAAACTCTGTAGCAGCTATGAAGGGGACCTGCGAAGGTGGGAAGCTCACGGAGGGCTTCCTGGAGGTAGAGGACAGGCGCTGGGCCCAGAAGGACAAGGAGAAGTCACGTGGCTGCAGATGGTGTATATCCAGAGCAGCGGCAGCTTCAGTGATACTTACTGAGTGCTTACTTTGTACCAGGCACTGTTCTAAGTAATCCAATTAGATTATTTAATCCTCGTATAACCCTATGAGGGAGGTATTATTATGATTCCCATTTTATAGACGAGGGGACAGAGGCCCAGGGACTGAGTTGAAAGAGAGTTAAAACGAACTGGTATGGAGGAAATCATCGGGTTCTATATGACACTGAGATGGTGTTGGGTGAGGACCCTTTGCTTGGGTTCTTCATGTGTTTGCTACATGCTCACAGGACCCATCAGTCCTCTAATAGCTGCCTGGAACTACGCCTCAGTGGTAACCAAGACACATCAGCAAAGGGAACACAGCAACTCTAAACTGTGTACTCTTGAAGGGAAATAAAATTCTTTAAGGTAAAAATTGTGAGGGAGGAGAAGCAAGGACTTTTCTGTTTTTATTAAAGAAGTAAAAGTCAACTAGCTCTGCTAAAGATTTCAAGGGCTGTTGCAACAAGAAGAAAACAGCATAAGATGGAAAGCTTACTTGTGCAGGAGACCTATTGGTATCAGTAAGAATGAATCGTGTTCAGGGGCTCAAGGTGGTGATCCCTAGGAACAAGATACTGTACTTGGACCGGCCGTCGGTCACGGAGAGAGGAGAGCTGTAGAAGGGTGATGAGGCCAAAATGTGTCCAGTAACAACTGGCCTTGCCTTGGGCCCTCTGGCTTTTTTAAAATTATGTTTACAATTAGCGTTCAAAGAAGATGTTTCTCTGTGGGGTGTAATTATGTATGCACACAAACTGTCTTATGTATCATCCATAATACACACTCGCCTTGTTACCTGGATTACTCCTCATTAAAGACATAGTTTAAACGAAACTACATCTTCAAGCTGGAAAGAATGCTCTTTGAATAAAGTGAAGGAGCCTTTCTCTGAACCATTATCTCCAATTAGAAGGATGAGTGCCTTTGACAAAAGTGGGCCAGTGGTGGGCAAGGAGGGTGGCAGGGCCAGGCCAAGTAAATGGGGAACAACCCTGAAACGTTATTGAACACGGTGTTTTTGTTTGTTTTTACCCTTGGAGTAGAAGTAGGTTTAACAAATATGTCAAGCTAAGACTGTTTGTAGCAGGTATTTATTTGCTTACTGAACCTATATGCCAAAAGGATTTATGGAAAATGCCCTCAAAACTGAAAAAATGAATTCCTACTTGAACCACTAACACCATCAGCGTTTCTGTTGTGTCAGCACACCTTTGTTGTGAGTGTGCATGCACATATGATGAGTATGTGATTGTATATGTAATGTATGCATACATATATTGGTGTGTTGTTATTTTTACTTTTAAATTAGGTAGAAGAACAAATTTCCAAAATGAAACAGCTCAGGCAATTTTAGGAAAACAGTACATATATGAGAGACACTGACAGAACTCAGAAAAGCCTTAAATTGTAGTTCAAGAAAAATGCAAAAAAAAAAAAAAATGAGGAATAGCTACTGCTTCAGCATGTTAATGAATATCTGAAGTAAACTATTTTTGAAACTTTTATTGTGGAAAATTTCAAGCATAAGCAAACATAGAGAAAGATAATATAATCAATTTCTATATACCAATTACCCAGCTTCAACAATGGTTCATTGTCAATCGCGTCTTGTCTATATCCCATCTACTCCACCCCAACTTCAGTGGCTTATGGTGAAGTAAACCCCAGGCCTCATATGAGTTCATCCACAAATGTTTCAGAACGTATCTCCAAAAGCTAAGTTTAAATTTTTAAAAAAACTTAGCAATGATCACACCTAAAAAAATTATAGTTTCTTATAATACCTACTAAATGCTCACATTTCTTAACTCTCCCATAATTTTTAAATTTTTGTTTTTTTATAGCTGAGTGTCAGAATGATGCAAAGTATTTTTGTGTGACAATAACATATTATTGCATCTACTCACTCTGAGGGATTTGAGGTTAAATTTTGTTTTAGCAACAAATTGTGTTATTTACTTGGGTTGTATGAAAATTCATCATATACATCCCACATTTTCTGTCATTCTCTGAAAGTGTTTTTTAAATATTTATTTATTTATTTGAGAGGGAGGGGGAGAGAGAGAGAGGGTGAGAGAGGGGGAGAGGGAGAGAGAGAATCTTAAGCAGGCTCCACACCCAGCGCAGAGCCCAATGCAGGGCTTGATCTCACAACCCTGAGATCATGACCTGAGCCAAAATCAAGAGTCGGACACTTAACTGACTAAGCCACCCAGGAGCCCCTGAAACTGTTCTTTTAAATAAAAGCTAGATAGTGGATGATATAATATTAGTCTTCTGTATGTCATCTATTTAATTTGAGAAATGAAAATTGCCCTTGTTTTAGTAATTACAGGAACTACAAAGAACTGAAAAGCACATTTACGTGATAGCAGCTCTCAGCCAACTGAGTGTATCGTTGATAGACATTTTATAAGTGCTATAATCCCCAGCCATACTTCCCTCAAATTTCTCTATCAGAGATGTGGTAACACACCCGAGGTTTGGGGGTTTATTGTTATAAAAATCACTAAGCAATCACTCTTTCAAATGGAATTTGAAGGATGCAATGCACAGTGATGCAAGGGCTGCCAATGAAATTGTGGTAACCTAGGGCAAAGGTGCCAGCAATCCTATCCATTTTGCTATTTTATATTTCAGATACTGTTCCAATCATTAGTGTAACCAGGAGAAATTTTGGTTCTTAGACTGGGAATCATGTAAAAACCAGTGCTATTTCTGGACAGAATGGAAAATGCAGAATCACAGTAAAACTACTCCAATTTAAGATCTGTAGGATAGATTTATGGTAGTGAAATTAACTTATTCCTTCTCTAATTTCCTCCCTTCTATTTGCTGGAAATTTGAGTTAGTCTCACTCACACACACTCACACACACACACACACACACACACCCATGACACTTAAACTAAAATTTCAGATGATAGGAAATAATTAAGAAGATAGGCTATATTTAGTTATTACTTATTTCAGTGGGTATAATATGTCTTAACTGAATTGAAACACTTGCTTATTTCCATAAAATGTTTCTGAATCACTTGGATATCCATAAAGGAAAAAAAAACTTATCTCAACTCTGACCTTATAACAGATTTTAAAAAATCAATTCCATGAATTGCAGCTCTAGATGTAAAAAGCAAACAAATACAGCTTTTAGAGAAAAAGTAGAACTTCTTCCTGTCTTAAAAGTATACAAAGACTTTGTAGGCAACCCCAAAAAGCACCAACAATACAAGAAAAATGACAGATGCTTTATGTTAAAATTAAAAACTTCTGTTTATGAGAAGATCCCATTAAGACAGTGGGAGAAGGTTTTCATAATACACATATCCCAACAGTTTTGTATCCAGAATCTATAAGAACCCTTCAAGAAAAAGACGGACAATCCTCTACACATCCACCAGAATGGCTAAAATGAAACAGGTGGGAAATATCAAGTGTTGGAAGTAGAGCAAACCCAACCCTCATAAACTGCTGGTAGGAGAGTGACATTGTAATAGCTGGAAGTCTGTTTGGTAGTATCCATCAGCTGTGATACAGCAATTCTACCAAATATATACCAAATGAAAATTTATCAAATAGAAATGGATACATCTGTTCACCAAAACACAAGCACTGGAATGCTTATGAGCAGCACTGTCTGTAACAGGTCCAAACTGGAAACCATCCAAACGCACATCAACAGTAGAATGGATAAATACATGGCAGTCCGTCCATACAACAGAATGCTGCAGGGCACTGAGAACACACAGACAACCACACGCGGCAATGATGGACGAATCTCACGAGCATAATTGGGAGTGAGGGAAGACGGGCACGACCTCGTGCACACCGCGTGACGGTATTCATGTGAAAGCAGAAGGAATCCCTACTGTTAGAAATCAGGAACTTTGGGGGTTGGTCGTCGTGGCGACTGCCAGGGGGCCCAGGGGGTCTTCTGCAAAGCTAGCAATATTCTGCTTTTTAATGTGGGTTCCTGGTTCAACAGGTATGTTCCGTTTTTAAAATTCACCAAGCTGTACACGTAAACATGCCCTTTTCTGCATGCATGTTGTTCTTTATTAAAAAGTTACAAAGGCAATTACTCAGCACACGTGCTCCGTGTGCCTATGTGGTCTGATTCCCTTTAAAACGTGAACGCATCATTGGCTCGGGTGATCCCGGATTTGCTCTCGGTTACTGAGTATCAGTGGCAGCCCCCGAGGTAAACCTTGAGTTTGTGGTGAACTCATATAGGTCATTAGTAATCCTAGCACTTACCAAATGCCGATTGTGTTTGCAGACATTTCTGTACCTCCTTAATTCGTATTTCAAGGTTCCCACTAAAGGATATGGCTTTCCTGAGGCCTACCTATTGTCTTTAGTCTAAACTCACTGTCTGTTCTGCACTTCCACGGTGCTCTGTTTGTACCTCTGTGACTCTATTACTTACAAAGTTTTAATGCGTTGTTTCTGCATCTATCTTATCAGTTAGATGGTTAGCTCCCTGAGGGCAAGCATCTTTCCTGTGTCACAGAGCACAGTGGCTTCTACATATCAGATACAAAATAAATATTAGTTAGATTGCCTTTATTTTTTTTGTTAAAGATTTATTTATTTATTTATTTGAGAGAGACAGAAAGAACACGAGCGGGGTGAGGGGCAGAGGGAGAAGCAGACTCCCTGCTGAGCCGGGAGCCGGGCTCGATCCCAGGACCCTGGGATCATGACCTGAGCCGTAGGCAGACGCTTAACCGACTGAGCCACCCAGGTGCGCCTAGATTGCCTTTAGTACTCCAGATCTGTAGCCTTTTAAAGCCGGGCACTATTAAAAATCAAACCTAAGCGTAACCTTTGGGTTTGCTGCTCTGTATTTTTTTAAAATAAGATTTGTAATCAAACTCCGGCACAATGTGTATTAGATAAAAAACAAAGCCCTAGAGATTCTGTGCCAGAGGGACAGACAGGAGGAGGGTACGCTTTGCTTGTGTTGGTTGTGTTCCTGATGCTCTCCTTAAGAAATGCACAGACCAATGCCATGAGTCAATAAATAATTCAGATAAAGGACCCCTGCCAAAATTGACATTTGCTGTAGGCATAACCAGATGACTCATTTTATTGACACAATCATGTCAAGAATTTATGACTTATTTATGAATGTCAGAATCCATGGAAGCAGGGGAGGCAGGAGATCAACAAATCGGTAGAAACATGGCTTAGCACACAAATTCATTTTCTTCTTCACAGCACATGCTTCTTAACTATTTGTTTAGTTCCTTATTATCTTGCATGAAACATCATGCTTTCATATGGCAAGAGTCTGGAGTTTTAAACAGCTTCGGGACAGATAAGAGATGAATTGTAAATTAAAGATAAGGAATTGGCCTGAAAAGGGGTGTAGCAAAATGAACATAAACTGAGTACTTTCTTGAAGTTTTTCACTCTGTTCAAATGACACTAAGAAATATTTATATAAATATCTATTAATCATCCATCCATCCATCCAGCTACCCAGCTTTACTCCTAAATAATGACCTTGTTACCAAGAGAGTTCATTTAATTATTTTGGATAAAAAGAACCAAAAGGAGCATTCTGATAATTCTTATATTTTCCCTCTCTCTTTTGTATCATCTCGCCCTACAGAATTCCTTAATAATAAATTCTTGTTAGATGCAAGAGTTTAAACTATAACACCTAAAGGAAAATAGCTTTTATACATTTTGCTTAATTTTACAGAGGAAACATAATTTAAAGTAAATTTGATAATTCTTCAATGACCACAGAAGATTAAGTAAATGCTTTGCTGTTTTCCAGATGTGCCATAGTAAGTCTGCCTTTTAAATTGTTCTTCAACATGACTACACTGAAAAAGTTTTATGTGGCTTTCAGAATTTAAATGGATGTCACCTTTGATTTTTAAGGCTTTCATTTTTGTAGCCATAGCATGGGTTCTACAGTAGATGGTCCCAGGAATTTGCACAAGAGTGTACTCTTTGGCTCATTTAAACTCAGGGAGTCTCACTTTAAAATGTTAAAAACAATCCTCCTCCTACAGACATACCATGAGGCTAAATGCCTCAGTAAAGGTTAACTGTTACAATTATGAGCCCTAAACTAAGCACTTTTGGGAGCCCTTGTCCAGTACACCATGAGTAGAAAGATCACAATCCTGGAAATAACATTCACTGAGAAGCATCAAGTTGAATTTGAGAGGTTTCAACAATGAATGTTGTAGGACTGGTCACTAAATCAACTCATCCATATATAAGCCAGCTATACCATCGTTATTCATTGTACAACTCATCTCAGTTCTTAAAAGGCTTATATTGTCCTATATCAACCAATATCTCATTAAGAATCCTACTAAAACCCAACCAATTACATGAAACTAATTTTCTGAAAATGGAACACCTGCTGCATTTAAACACTGAAAAATGGAGAATTGCCCCATATGGGCAAATCCACACTTTTACTAACGGATATAAAATATAGATAAGAATTTTTATTTTCTCATTCAGAATTTCTACTTATATGGAACGAATAGCTCCTTTTTATTTTGCTATTGAAGATACATATATATTTTTAAGTTTATCAGCAGTAAGTTCCCATTTTAGCTGAAATATGTATCTATTAATGTCTGGTATGGGCTTTCATAGTGGCTCAATATTTAATGGGAACAAAAGGAAGTTTTAAAGGGGAAGATGTAAGTAAAAATGATTTTTTTAAAAGCTTTTATTTATTTATTTATTTGACAGAGAGAGAGAGAGAGCGCGCACAAGCAGGGGGAGCGGCAGGCAGAGGGAGAAGCAGACTCCCCACCAAGCAAGGAGCCCTATGTGGGGCTCGATCCCAGGACCCTGGGATCGTGACCTGAGCCGAAGGCAGATGCTTAACCAACTGAGCCACCCAGGCATCCCAGTAAAAATGATTTTTTTTGGAGGAGTGGAGCAGAGAGAGGGAAACACTTCAGCTTCATAATTTCCTACCACCTTCATCTCTTTCATCGTGTGCTTATTTGCCAGGTTGTCCTTAATTTCATTTATGTATTCGTCTAAGTGTAAGCAAAGACTAGATCCCAACTTCCTTGCCCACTTAAGGACTCCAGAAATTCCTCCCCTTTTCTCCTGCATCACCAATTTTTTTCTTTCTTCTAGATCATTTCTATAAGATAAAAACCCTCCTTTGAATCCACTTTCCCTTCCAGGTATTTCAATTCATCTCCTTGTGCCTTTTTGCTGTGAAACTGTGAGAATCTTCTACCCTAGACTATCTTCAATTCCACTTCCTCCTTCCTCTTTGTGCCCACTACCTTCTCCCACTCCACCAGAACTGCCCATCTGGAGTCACACAAATCCAATGGTGAGTTCTCAAGGCTTCATCTTCTTGACTTATTAGCATCATTTGATAAGTTCATCATGTTTAATCATCCTTGAAAAGCTTCCTTTCTTTTGGATTCCAGAGCCCTACAACTGAGCCTTGAACAACACAGGTTTGAACTGTATGAGTCCACTTATATGCAGATTTTTTTTTTTTTTATAAATCCAGAATAGTACTATAAATATATTTCCTCTTCCTTATAATTTTCTTTTTTTTTTTTTAAAGATTTTATTTATTTGACAGAGAGAAAGGCAGCGAGAGAGGGAACACAAGCAGGGGGAGTGGAGAGGGAGAAGCAGGCTTCCCGCTGAGCAGGGAGCCCGATGCGGGGCTCGATCCCAGGACCCTGGGACCATGACCTTAGCCGAGGGCAGACGCTTAACGACTGAGCCACCCAGGCGCCCCCTTTATGATTTTCTTAATAACAGTTTCTTTTCTCTAGCTTACTTTATTATAAGAATACAATATATAATTCATATAACATACAAAACATGTGTTTATCAACTGTTTATGTTATCGGTAAGGCATCCGGTCAACAGTAAGCTATCAGTGATTAAGTCTTTGGGGAGTCAAAAGTTATACTTGGGTTTTCAACTGTGTGGGGGTTGGTGCACCAACCCTGTGTTGTTCAATGTTCAATTGTACGCTCTCCTGGTTTTCCTCTTATCTCATTGGCCACAACCTTCCAGTCTCTTGCCGGCTTTTACTATCCCCCAGACTTTTAATGTTGGAATGCTCAAGGGCTCAGACACCTTTGACCTCTTTTCTAACTAAACTCTTTTTGGTGTGAGTTCATCCAGCCATGGCCTTGATACCATCCATATGCTAATAACTCCCAAATTTATATCTCTAGCTCAAACTTCTTCCCTGAAATCTACCCAATTGTCAAAAGGCATTTAAAACTTAATGACCAAACCAATAAACTCCTGATCCTTCCCTCAAAATGTATTTTCCCCTCAGTCTTCTCCATTTTGGTTCCTGACAACTCCATCTTTTTTTTTTTTTAACATATCTTCCAGTCATTCCCAATTCCTCTCTTTCTCTCAGGCCCCAGATTCACATTAGCAAATCTTGTTGGCTCCACCTTCAGAATATACCCACAACTGAACCGGTTCTCGTCACCTCCACAGCTCTCAACCTGGTGTAAGCCAGTGTCATCTCTTGCCTGATTATTCCAATAGCTTCCTAGTTTCCTCGCCTCCACTCTTGTCCCTTTGGAGTCATTATCAATGTAGCAGTCGCATGGATCCTATTAAAACTTAAGTTAACTAACATCACTCCTCCGATAACCCTCTGCTGGCTTTCTATTCTACTCAGAGTAAAAATCAAAGTCCTTTCAGTAGCTTACCAGGCCCTTCCTTCTGTCACCTCGCTGACCTTTTCTCCCACTACCTTTCCCTTACTCTCTCCTGTTCCTGTATTGGCCTCTTTGATGTTTCTTTAAAAGGAATCTGGGGGGAAAAAAAGGGACCTGCAGCTCGCTTTCACTTCATGACCTTTGTACTTGCTGTTTTCTCGGCTTGGAAAGCTCTTCCCCCAGAGAGCAGTATGGCACCTCACCCTTCATGTCTTTACTTAAATGTCACCTTCTCAGAGAGTCCTTCCCTGACCACCTGATTCCAAATGTCTGTCACATTACTCTTCCCCCCAGCACTTCTTTTTCTCTTTAATTTTATTTTATTGTTATGTTAATCACCATACATTACATCATTAGTTTTTGATGTAGTGTTCCATGATTCATTGTTTGCGTATAACACCCAGTGCTCCATTCAATACATGCCCTCTTTAATACCCATCATCAGGCTAACCCATCTCCTCACCCTCCTCCCCTCTAGAACCCTCAGTTTATTTCTCAGAGTCCATAGTCTCTCATGGTTCGTCTCCTCCTTTGATTTCCCCCCTTCAGTTTTCCCTTCCTACTATCTTCTTTTTTTTAACGTATAATGTGTTATTTGTTTCAGAGGTACACTACACTGTTCTCCTTCTCTGTTTTATTTTTCTTCCCCATAGCACTTACTGCCTTCCAAAAGAATAATGCATACATAATATATAATTTCCTTACTTATTTTCCATATTGTTTACCCTCACCAGTAGAATATAAGCTCCAAGACAGCAGAAAATTTGTCTGTTTCAGTCATTGATGTGTCCCTGGAGCCTAAGAGTATTTGGCACATACTAGGTACTCAATAAATATCTGTTGAGTGAAAAAGTCTCTTTAACTTCTCTGCTTTTCTCACTAGAATATAAGTTCCTTTGGGGCCGGGATCATGTCATATTCATCATTCTGTCTTGCAAGTTTAATATAGCATCTGGCAAAGAGTAGGTGGTCATTAATATTTGTTGAGGTGAGCTGTTGAATAAAAACACACTCTACGATTCTTTGAGTATGCATTCCAAGATGGACAGACGGATGGTAGAGGACCACTTAGATGATACAGAGAAGAGACAGAGAAAGTCAGTTAACCAACACTTACATAAATATGAAATTTTACATTATGTAAGAACGTAGGTAGGATTTAGGAAATAGACTGAGGCTAGGGAGGTTCTGGACTTCTACCATCAAGAGAGTAGGAGTAAGGAAATTAATCATAATCACCTGGGAATATCTGAGGTATTCAACATTGCTACCTCTTCAGGAGAGCCACTAACATTTGTGGAATATTTATTATGTGCCAGACTTTTTGATGCAATTTCCAGTGGCGGCTCACTAGTGTTTTCTTGGCCCTTCAACCCTCTAGCTCCAGCCTGAATCATTGCATTTCTCTCTGTGGTGGCACTTTCTTATATAAAAGCACAATCATACAAGTTAATAATAGTTTTTATTCTTGCCCTCCTTCCCTCCACCTCTTTCTCCTTAATGGAAAAATATTCATAAAAATAGGACAGTTGCTTTGGGAGTTTAGGTTGCTACATAAAATCCAGGATAAGTATTTTAAGCAGGCCCATACAATGGAGGTAGTTTTAAATGGCTAAACCAGCTTTTTAAAGCAGCTCCTTTGGTAGTAAAATTTTCACTAAAAGGAAAATGATAAGCATAAAATTTTGACCAGTGGTTACTCTGGAAGGTGGGAGGGACTTCCTAAATTATTGGAGACAATTTCTTAAGCTGGATGGTAAGTGCAAGGGTGTTCATTTTTGTTACTTTTTATAGATTTTTATGAAATTTGTACATTTTTATGAAATACTAAAAAAAGAAACTGCTCCCCTAGACCAAGACTCTTTTCAAACAATTATTTAAAGATCTTTAATGTACACTGGACTTCAACTCACCAAAGTCACTTCTATAGCATAAAAACTTTCCATGATAAAATAATTGTAAGAATTTCAGTGCTCTATGAATGACTCTTATGTAAGAGCTATTCAACAATAGAGATTAAAATAGCTTCTTCTTGTGAAGTTATATACAGATTCATTTTGTTTGTTTATCAGTTATTCATTTCAAACTCAAAATACTCTTCTCTTAACACCAAGATCATTGGAATTCCAGCCAAGACAGAAAAAGCCTATTTAATGCAAGGAATTCTAGTGATGATACTCAGGCCTTCACCCCTAAATGCAACTATAATTAGGTAAAAATACATTCAGATCCAAATTAAGAAGACAATTAGCATAGAGGCAAAAGAAGATAGGATTACTGGTGAGCACAACCTAAGGTATAAACTTGTGGAATCACTATGTCGTACATCTGAAACTATTGTAACGCTGTGTGTCGATGATACTTTCATAAAAAAAAAAAAAAAGAAGAAGAAGAAGAGGAAGATAGGATTCTTGATCTTTGCATTCCTACAAGCTCTAGGCTTCAGCAGGGCAGGAGAGAAGCATCTGGCCTGGAATAGGTGTGTTATGAGAGTTTGGAGCCATGGCTGTCCAATAAAAATATGACGTAGACACCTTTTTATTTTAAATTTTTCCCGTAGCCACTTTAAAAAAGAAACAGGTGAAATTCATGTTAATAATGTAGCTTATTTAACCCAACATATCCAAAGTATCATCATCTCAATAGGTAATTGATATAAAGATCATTAATGAGAGATTTTACATTATCTCATAGTGAGTCTCTGAAATCTGGCTTGTATTTTATACCCAAAGAGTGGACCTAAGTATCTTGAAACCTAATGTTACACAATTTTGGATGATGCCCTCTTTAAGGAAAAGACACCAGCTACTAATACAAAGTTAGATGTGAAAGTGAATATCAATTTAGAACAAGAAAAGACATCACAAGGAATTCCTGGAGATTTGAAGATTCAGGTCTTTCTCTTTTGATATCGCTTGGCAATTTACGAGACACATGTACACAGAAGTGATCCAGTGTAGCTTCTCTTCTCCGCCTTGAACACCACAACTCCTGTCACTCACAAAGGCCCATCTAAGTTAGGGTTTCTGAAGTGTGAGTTTCATTAGTGTTCAGGCTGAACTGTGTCTCCCTAAATGCGTATGTTGAAGTCCGATCCCCTATTATCTGAGAATGATACCATATTTGGAGAGGAGGCCTTAAAAGAGGTGAGTTAAAATGAGGTTATTAGGGTAGGTCCTAATCCATTTGATTGGTGTCCTTGTGAGATTCCAGGGGCACAAGTACACGGAGGTTAAGACTACATGAGGACGAAACAATAAGAAGGAGGCTGCAAGCCAAGGAGAGAGACCTCAGGAGAAACCAACTCTGCCGGCACCTTGATCTTGGATTCCCAGCCTCCAGAACCATGAGAAAATAAACTTCTGTTGTTCAAGCCGCCTAGCCTTTGTTATGCTAGCCAGAGCAACGAATACAATCAGCTTCTTGCTAAAACTTCTGCGGGGGGACTCTGTTCTTTCCTGTCTCATCCCCTTGCTCAACAGCACCTTCTTCCTCCCTCTGTTCCAATCCAACCCGACTCCAGCCTTCTGCCTTCTTGAGGTCTTCCCTGTAGAAAAGGACCTTTGGGGCTCAGAGCACAAGTACTCTCACTGACCTGCATTCATTTGGCAAGTGAATATGAGTTTCCATGTGACTGCTCTTATATTATTATCATGTAGTATTACTTTTACTTTTCAACAGATAATATCTTCTCTGCCTCACTAGGTGAATCCTTTGAAGACTATCAGGGACCATATCTTTTATCAAATTTGAACATCAGAAACATTTCTTGAGTAATCCTTTTTGAATGAGGAGAGAGGAGTTCCCATTCAGGGCTGTAGGATGATTAAAAAAAAAAAAAAGGCTTAAAAAAAAAAAACATACACTTTTAAAAGGATAACCTTCCTCCTGCACTAAAAAGAGAAAAGTGACATCACAACAGTGGTGGCTGAAGTCCCTGGCTCCCTCCCGCCCGTGGGTCAGAGGCATTGATCCTTGTTTCTGCCGTAGCCACC
The DNA here is from genome assembly GCF_964656455.1 of Halichoerus grypus. Lineage (NCBI taxonomy): Eukaryota > Metazoa > Chordata > Mammalia > Carnivora > Phocidae > Halichoerus > Halichoerus grypus. The sequence goes on from NC_135714.1 coordinate 183,500,863, forward strand.
CATTCCTGGTTATTGCCTTCTGTTTTTCTACTGCTTACACCAGCAACGGAAGTTCACAAGAATATCTTCCAAAAACCTTTGGCCAGAACCAAAGGAAGTGAGTACATTCAGGGGATGAAAGGATGATTCAACCTCTTTGCGTGCTTAATTCTTGGTATCCCTTCTGAAATTGCTGAAAAGAATGCCAACAAGTTGTAATTACCATGGTGCACCCTAGGAGGTGGACATCTGCCAGAACTCACTGGATTTCAACCAACAATCCATTTTAAGTTAAGTCATTGAAGGAAATGAGCATCTATTCTGGTCATCTATAGGGAATATCTGTGGCCCCTAAAAAGTCCACAAACATGCTTGATACACAGCTTCATAAAATCATGCTTCTTATCGCCATTTTTTGTGCAGGCTTCAACGTGCACTAAATATAGTAATTCACTGGTGAGTGGGTGACAGAGAGTGGTCAACACTTGGTCTCAGAATACGAGTAAACTTTTCAAAGAGCTACCCACAGGGAATGCACACTTACTTTCTTAGTGAGAAAACATATCTGGGTTCAAAATATTTATCAAATGCCCTATTTTTCCAGGGAACCCAGGTCCTCGGGGTGGGGGCAGCGGGACATCCATCACCATCCTCAGGAAAGTGAGAGGACTGCTTTTGCCATCAGAACAGCTTCCAAGGCCCTCGTGCCAATTGCTGTGCGGAATGATTCATCAGCTTCAGAAACTTCCTTGGGAGCTGAGTGGGCAGTCATGAATCATCTCTTGCCCTTTGCACATATCATTACTGATCTCCTTGGAATATTATATGAAAATAATACCTTGCATTTTTGTGAAGAATGCTTTTCCTGATGGCATCAGACATCGGGACTGGAGTAAAAGCAGGCCCTGGTGAGCTGTGTACGTTGGGATTGGATATGTTCCAAAAACGTTTGCAAATGCTGTTTTGAGTCTGAATCAACACACCTGATCTTCAAGGCTGTCGCAGGCAGAGGCCAGTGGTGCTGGCAAAAGCTCAAGGACTCCGTTTTGGGGATTAAAAAGAAACGATGAATTTTATCCCCTTCATAGTCAACTTGAAGGGGCATTGTACACTTGAATTATCCTGTTTTGTTATGGATAAGAAAGTAATCCTAGGAAAATCAACCTTTCCTTAAAAAAAACATGGTGCACATCCACTGAGAAAAACACTGAGTGTGCTTTTCCCCTTTGATAGAGCGATTTCTCATTTGCTTGGCCAGAGCTGATATCATAATAGTTTATCATGGGGGAAGGAACAGCTAGAACCTCAAAATCTTTGGGTTCTAATCCCAAACTTATCACCAATTTGCCAAGTAGTTTTGGAGTTACCTGGACACCCCGAGATACCCACTGAAGTTGACTAACGTATTTTGTCAGCAACTGGAGATAGCAGTCATTGTGTCGCAAAATCAAAAGCAGATGTGATGTCTCATCAAACATGTTCTTACAAGTAGCACCAGCTGCAGTGGCAGTTTTGAGCCTTCATATATAAATAAACAGCTCCTGACAATGGCGAACAATCCAGTTGATGTGACTGTGAATGCAGCTTGTTGTTCCTGGAACCATGTTCTATGAAGAACAGTTGATGGAAATAAGGATACTCAAATTTGTAGGAAAGAAGATTCAGAGAAAATCTAATAGTGTCTCTTTCTAGCAGTAGGGCCTCTGTGAAGAAGGAGAATTAAACTTGTTTCTCCTTGTGCGACCCCAGAGTATAGAATACAAAGTACAGAATAGCAGAAGACACGTGGAAACAGATTTCAGACCCACTCAGAGGACTATTTTCTAACAGCTCCTTAGAGATGATACCACAGTCCCACAACGCCCTTCCTTGGAGGTGTCCAAGTGGATGCTTGAGGGCCATGTGGCAGATATACGGTGATTTCATTCCCCTTCAAGGTTTCAGAGATCATGAAAAATAAATAAATAAATAAAAGCAAAGGATCATTGTAGAAACACAGGCTGCTGCTTTTCAATTTTGCCAGTTAAAGATACTTTAATTGTCACCATTTAACAAAATAAAAGATGTTCTAAGCTAAGAAGAATAGAAAAGAAATACTGTAAGAATGGATAGTCCTTGAATACGATCACGAATAATTCAATAAATTCAAATCTATGAAAGAGATATCATTTATGTAAATGAAAACACACAATCGATATGTACACACACACACACACACACACACACACACACACACACGGATGGGAAGAAGACAATATCAACTCATGAGCATTGTTGCCTCTGGATGGGGAGAGGAGAAAGGGACTGGAGTGGTGTTGAAAAGGACAACTTTGTCCTCAATATTTTATTTCTTTTGTAAAACAATGATAGCACAAAGAGGATAAAACGTCCACATTTGTCAATTCTGGATGCAGGATGCAAGGATGTTTGTTATATTATTCTTTTGTATTTTTCTGTATTAAAAAAATTGCTCTCTCCTCTCAAACAAAACACCAAGCTTTACCATACTGCCTTTATTTTTCTCATTTCAACAGCTACCAATGTAAACTATATTGTCCATTATTGCTGATCCACAGACTATTATTTGGGGGACAGATGACTATTCATTTATCAACTGTATCCCACAGGCTTACAGTGGGCTGGGTACCATGTTCATGCTTCCTCCCATCCTGTGATTCTGTGGTTCTACAATTCTTAATTTTCAAGATACTCCTTTTACAGTTTCTTTCAGATTTTATATTTCCTCTGAAAACAGAAAGAAACTCTTATTCAGCGATCCTTTGGTAATCTGTGCTGATTATCCTTTGGGGCTAAGAGAACTTTTCCCTATTTCACAATCATGGTATACTACTATGTGACGTCACGTACCTAATATCAAAATATCCTTAAGTACTTCTTTAAGTGAAGTCACCTATAATCATGGCTTGAAATGAACTGGGAATATTTCTAGTGATGGGAATATTTGGTAGAGGGGGCACAAGTGGGACTTTAATTTGATTTCACTACTTCAGAGAAGTTAAAAACCATTCCAAAATTTCCTCCAATTTATTTTTTCTCTACTTGGTCTTTCTTTACATCTCTTTTCAAAGTATCTGGCCTATGACATATACTGAGTAGTCATTTTTTTTTTTTTTTTGATGGATGGATGAGTACCTATAAAATATTTCAGTTCCTGTTCTTATCAATTTCATACTTTTTATCTATTTCTGGGAATAGTTTCTAACCTAGGGCTCAAGGGCATCTAGTGGAGCAAAGAGTGATGTGTCACTGAGCCATTTGCAACATTTCAGAAAGCTTCAAGGAATCTGACTGAAAGTATCCAACTTATTTGAATGCAATTATAACTACACAGTTTGCTATCGGTAGCTATCATAAGGTGACCAGAGTCCCTAATTGGTAGGTATTTAAACCATTGATTTATTTTTTAAAAAAGGAAGTGAGATTGAAGAAAAAAGATTTCAATAAAAGATCTTCTGGAAGCTAATGTTAGTCCTGGAAGAGATTCACAATCAGGAACATGGTCTGAGCTAATAATCAATTTTTAATGTAGTGTTGGCAAAGGGACAAAGCAAAAAAAGTTCACACTCTGAATTGACACCAGTAATTCTCCCGTGTTCATAGTTTGCCCATTTGTTTTGAACTGCACCACTTAGAAAGGCAAAGTGGAGATGTTGCTCTGCTTCTTGAGGTTACCTCTCCCAATATATCAGGAACTCAGATAAAGTTGCAACTCCTTGGCCTGGCATTTCGATCATGAAGTTCAAGCAACATTTACAACTAATAGCGATTTATAGCTTTGAAATGGACTTTCACATATAAACTCATCTTAATCACTGATCTCCAAACATGATTTTTTTTTCCTTATGCCATTGAATATACTGACTAGCAAATTTCTCTTCATTCCTTAGAACAACCCTTGAAATGTCACTTCCCTTAGGGATCACTTCTTCCTGCTCTGATAGTCCAGACTTTTTACTGCCTTCTCTTTGTTCTTATTGCATTGTATATGTATTTTTATTAAATCATTCTTATTTTATATTAAAAGTTATTCATATTTTACATTAAAATTATTTTCATATATGCCTTCCACACAAGACAGTGAAGAGAGGATGTTACTTCTATGTGTTCATGAATGATAACATAGAGGTCAGAGAAATGGGTAAAAAAGCAAATCATGGAGCTGATAGGTTTTAGAGGTTGAGCTTGAAACTGGGTCTTCTGTCCCCAGCTCATGCTTTTTCCATTCTACATCACCACTTTTTGAAGCTATGATGCTCAATTTTGCTAACTATTATAAATATCACCATGTTTTTGTTTATTAAATTTGTGGCAATTAAACATTTTAAGAGAAGTAACAATGACCCTAACAGCCTGCATTGATTGAGTGCTTATAATCAGCCAGGCAATGTTCTAAGAGATTTAGACGTATCAATTCATTTAGTTCTTGTAAAAGTCCTACAAGATTATTAATAATTGCAAATTATTATCTTTCTCTTATAGATAAGGAAACTGAGGTGCTGAATGGTTACATAATTTGCGTGAAGTCACCCAACTGAAGAGTGGCAGAACTGTGATTCATACAGAGGTAGTCTGGCTTTGGAATTCATATTCATAATGAAAGTAGACTGAAACACTGATGTTTTCTGTCCTCAGTGGAATTTTGGACATGAACAGTCTACAAGATTGGCTTCCATTTTGACACCATGCAGACCATGGGACCAAGGTTTGGCTGTGGTTCTCCATTTCTTAGCCTCAACTATAATTACAGAGCACAGAAGATAGATGGAATTGATTCAGATGATTGAATACATTGGATTTCATGTGGATAGCCATTATGAAACAAGTAGGGTTTTTATTTTGGGTCCCCTCGCCAACTTTTCAAATAATAAAGCGAACTTACAATTGAGGAAAAAAAAGAAAAAAGAAAACAAATCCAAACAACTTGTTTCTGATTTGTTTGGGACTTCATTCAAGGTTGTAGGCAGCATTCAGAATTGCATTTCAGAGTGTCCAAAGCAGCACTCTCTTTTGAAATAACTTTGATATGAAAAAATAAAATCGTAAAATATGTAGTGTCAAGCTATGTTAAGAACTTCTCACATGTGGAACAATAAAGAAGGAAACAAAAATATTCATTACAGTTTACATTGTAAAGACCACCTGACTATAAAACCCAGATAAAAACAAAATAAAATCATGAACAAGAACAAGTGCCTCGTAAATATTTTATGCCTTGTGATAATAATCAAGAACTTCATTAAGAAAATATATTTAAGAAGGTGATATTTAACAACTACAAGAACTCGAAAATCGACCTGAAAATGTGTCTAAAGAAAAATTTCTAATTCCTAATATATTAGGTTAAAATTCAGTCATTATTATAGTTATTTAAATCCTATTGTAGTCTAGCAATTTAGAAAGAAAACAATTTATGCCACTTTTTGGTCTCTAAAATATCTAGAATATATTCTGAACATTCTTGTCTATAGTTCTACACAACTAACCTACTTGTTCCTAATTGCCTAAAATACATCTTGAATGCTGTATATGAAGTATTTCTGAACATGGGCCAAATGACTTGGGTCTTTATTTTCCAGACCTTAAATTACCTTCCTTCTTTTATTCATATTTCCTAACCTGCTTGTCACATTCACGCTCTTTGGGCTTCTTCTTCGTTTCACTCCTTATTCATCCATCCATCCATCCATCCACCCATCCAACATTCATTTCACTTCCCACACCATGACTTTACTCTTATCAAACCAGAAGCTTCTCCCTTTTAACACATTACATTTCTTCTCTTTTTCAAGGAAAGCTTGAGATTTTAGTTTTAGAGTCAGTCTTTCATGAAAAATTAATAGGAAAGTGGGATTCACTCTTTTTCATCTGCTGAACACTCACCTCACACACTTTATCCTTCTTTGTCCTTTTTTAAACCAAAAATGGTGGTAACATCATAGTATTTAGGTTGTGTTTACTTACATGTTGTTCAGTTACTAGTTTCTATGGTTTCCATTACTAGAGGTAACTTAGCATCCAGTGTCAATAATCACCATCTTACTTTTAAAATTTTTATTTGGATCATTTTTTTTTTTTCAAACAATACCGGGGCTCTCCTCAGTCAAGATAGTGACTAGGGAATTCACTATGAAATTAGAAACAGGGGAGGGAAATAAAGGTGACAAGGAGTGTCTAGATTCCTTCCATCAGTTTTGGAATTGTGTTGGGGATTTGTGTTTCTAACTTTGGATTATTCCCAAAAGTGAAATGAAGATTGAATTTTCTCTGAAAAGGAAGAAGTTGAACAAAGCTGGAGGTTGTGTATGGTCCTGTCTAAATGATGAGTCAGCCATATGTGAACAAAAGTGACATGATAGAGTGGGCTGGGGTCTCATCCTCTCTTCTTGCCGGTTTTATTCTAAGAATATCTTTCCCCTCCATCTGTACCAGTTGTAAACACAGGCTCTTACTTTTTTTTTTTTTTTTTTTTTTAAAGATTTTATTTATTTATTTGAGAGAGAAAGAATGAGAGACAGAGAGCACGAGAGGGAAGAGGGCAGAGGGAGAAGCAGACCCCCTGCTGAGCAGGGAGCCTGATGCGGGACTCGATCCTGGGACTCCAGGATCATGACCTGAGCCGAAGGCAGTTGCTTAACCAACTGAGCCACCCAGGCGCCCCCACAGGCTCTTACTTTTTAAGGCAAGTGTTCCTCAGGGTTATAGGCAGAAGAGGAAATTCCTTTTAAAATAGCTTCGGGATAGGACTCTTGTCCCTTACACGAAATAAACCTTTTGGGAAACGAAATAGAATGGATGGGAAATAACATGATAAGAAAACAACTGTAGTTTTGTGTGAATTTTAAGTCCAATCTCTGCACTGGGGGAGTTGTTAATGGTTTGTGCTGACTCATTTCCCTGACTCTGCTATTACCCTAAAGCGAGACTCCATTACAAGTCTTGCACATACTCATAAGCATTATTAACTTCTTGGGTCTTTGATGTGTTTTTGGTCAACAGAATCATTGTAGTACGCCTATCATGGGAACGGCTTTGAAGAGAGTCTTGAGGCTTAGAGGGGCAAAAATGCTCAGGGGGAAGAGATTCCTATTAAGGAAAATATTGTGGTAAAGCTAGAAAAAATTCCAAAGTCTTCATTTGGTGTAGTAAATTTCAAGGATTAGGACAAATGGACCCATGGACTAATAAATTCTGCTCTGTGAGCTAACATATAGGGTCTGTGTGGGCTGGGAGGTTGGAAAACAAAACCTGTGGATAGTGTTAACCTCTGACATGAGTGAATGTCTTTACAAAGCTCACTTACTTTCAGTTATTTGAAGGTCAAGGTAATGAGAACCCCTCACATAGGTTAAGGTTAAATACACTATTTCCCTCAGACTTTTAAAGATAGCTTTAGTATTCTGTTGATTAGTATTGATATGGGTAAAGCTCAAATTCCACATTAAAAAAAAAAAACTTTCTACGCAGAAATAAATGACTGTAGATGTAGACAGTTTCAGGCTAAGTTCAGCTCTTTTACCCATGAATATATATATATATATATATTCATATATATATAATCTCCTCAGAGGATTTAAAAGCAATAAAATATTTTATTAAGCTAAAGTCATGGTTATTTCATTTCATTATGAGTAGGATACTTTACAAAAGAAATAAATCACTGGCAAAAGAATGCTGCACTTGTAATCATCTGAAAACATAACATCTTTTTAAATGGTCACTAGATATTTTGCTGATTTCACCAATTACTTGTCACACGTTGGCTGGAAATTCTGAACCATTCCATTCATTTATTAACTCAGCCAGGGAACTGTTTTTAAAATTTTATGAGAATGTTTGTGGTCAAATTCCTTCATTGCCTTTACATATGACTAAGTGGACAGAATACTTTTCAATTGGTTAATGGTACAAGCACCTGCCTTTTATTTTGCACTGTAACCATAACTATTATGCTAATTGGCTTGCTTCTTAGCACCTTCTTGATCATACTGCCTGAATTTGGCCAGCCTTGCAATGGAGCATTTTGTGATCACATGTAAAAATGAAACTGTTATAGACCAGATGGCATTATTGGGTGGTCACACTAGAAAAAACAAACTGCACTGCAAGTTTTAATTGTAGATAGGAAAACAGAGATCATTTCAGTCTGCAGTGTGGTCTAATATACATCATTTGCACCTCTAAGAGTAGCTAAGACTCATTCTAAGGCAGCAGCCCTGAAAGACCCAGTTTTGCACCCCAGCGAGTATGCAAGAGGATCCTTGGGGTCTGGGCAGAAAATATGATAACTTCTATTTATAGTTTTTTTTATTAACAGAAAATGACATTAGGCATTGCTAATATTTATTTAGTATGTAGACTGACACTGATTCCCACCTTTATTCCACATGTCATGTCTACTGTGGGAGGATTGTGAATTTCACGGCTTGGATGGGTTAATAGTCTCTGGTACTCATTTGCTTTCAGAATATACAAGTAGGTTTCAATTTACCTGTGGGTAAACACTGGTAAACTTAAGGGATCTAAAAGACATATTATTGCATTTGAAAAGAAATTTGACTGAAAACAACGCTGTTGAGTTCATACAAAGTGAAGAGGAAGAAATCGATATTTCTTCAACTCCTAATACGAACTCTTAATGTGTTGACAGTCTAATCAGATTTGGAAAAATGTCCGCCTCCATCCCCCCCTGCCATGCAATTATCAAAAGGATTATGAAAATATTAATATACATTCACTATTTTTCAGAGCGAAGTTTGACCTGGGGGAAAAATGTACCTTGAGGTATCAGATAAGGATAGAACAAGGTCATCATGATTAGCAAGAAATTTTAAGCCTACACATCCAAAACAGTCTCTTGATTTTTTCTGTGATGTATGGTTATGTGATACTCAACCTAATGTTTAATGCTAAAAGTTTAGAAGCCACACTTGAAAAATTTCACTCATGACTTAAAGGTACATTAAGGAAACACTTGTTCTTCATGCCAAGATAAAAATGGCTAAAAGAATCCTTGAAAAACAATATGATGTCAAGCTACAATACATTCTTTTAATAGTAAACACTGGTAGCAAATGCAAAGTAAACATCATTAAAGATTGAAGAAACAAGTTTTGTAAGAGGTAGTGTAAAAGGTTTGGTAGGTATAGTTAAATGAAAGCACAGATGTTTCTTACAGGTCTCAGACTATAATATTTGCTAAATTTTGTTTCAGTGATGGAATATAAATGATTACCTTCCCACTTTTATTATGAGTCACTAAAGGAAAGAAAAACCAATGAGGTGATATTCTCAATAAATGACTCTTTCAATAAAAATAATATTCTGCAGAAAAACTATTAATTTGACCACAGAAAGAATTCTAGGCTAAGTTTACAGAGACAACATTGGAAAATTAATAGATGAGCAATTTTAACAAATAAGTCAAAGCCAAAAGTGCACAAAATGCTATAGCTCAACACTGATATTCTAATATTTTAATTTAAAAATTAATAAACTATAATGAGTTCTTTACCATATTTGAAATGAGGTAGGAAGTGACCAGACAAACCATTTATCATACAGCGACTTACTGGTTATCTCATCGAAAAGAACCTGAACCTGAAGATGAGTTACTCACTTCTCTTTAACAAAAAGCAAATACTTCAAATTTGCTGACATTTCTGTGATGACAAGTAGCTGTCACTATTATGTTAACTGAGCATACATTTTTCAAAAGTCTATATATAATGTGTTTCTCCAAGATAAAGGTGTCATTTGAACAATGGGTGAGGAAGCAACTGCTTTAGAAGACAAACAACAACTTGTGTTATGTACAAAGCATTCTTAAAATATTTTGGAAATGTGCACATTGTTATATGAATTTATTATTGAAAATGATGTGTATGTACCACCTATTAACACTCCCATAGGTAACATTAAAAATCTTAATACAGTTTTCTCACCAGCTAAATTTTTTCTAAATGAAGAGCTTCAGTAATTTCAAAACATACATGTTAAAAATATAAAAAATGCAGTTTCTTATTTGTATCCAAGACATTAAAGGAGAGGTTTATTAGTAAAATTTCAGCAGAATCCCTTGGATGACTGTTAGACTGGATGGAAAATTTTCTATCATGACTTATTTAAAAAGTTGCATTTTGTCAATATCAAGTTACACATCTTTTTGTCTCCTGATGGCCTTTAAAATCAAGTATTGAAATAAACTGAAGTTTGAATCATGATGCTACCTTTTGTTAAAGAAAGATTTAAAAGGCAATTTGAAGCATATTCTGTCACGATTCTGTCTCTGAAAATTATTAATAACATTTATAGGAAACCAAAATATTTTGGGACAGCACTACTAAAAAGTAAAATACACTCAACCTTAAAAATAGACATCTTTCATGTTTGCTTTACATATTAATATAGAATTACACATAAATGATTTAGAGAAGGGGTTCTTAACTGGGACACTTTGGCCCCCAGGGGGCATCTGGCAGTGTCTAGAAATGTTTTCAGCCCTTGCAACAGGGAAAGGTGCTGATGACATGTAGCTGGTAGAGGCTGCGGATGCTGCTTAACATCTTACAATGCACAGGACAGCCCCCATGACAAGTTATCTGGCCCCAAATGCCAACAGTGCAGAGGTTGAGAAACCCTGTTTGGAGATATATGAATGATTTTTTAAAATTTTTATTTTATTTAAATTCAATTAATTAACATATAGTGTATTACTAGTTTCAGAGGTAGAGTTCAGTGATTCATCAGTCTTAAATAAAACACCCAGTGCTCATTACATCATGTGCCCTCCTTAATGCCCATCACCCAGTTACTCCATCCCCCTACCCACCTCCCCTCCAGCAACCCTCAGTTTGTTTCCTATAGTTAGGAATTTCTTATGGTTTGTCTCCTTCTCTGATTTTGTCTTATTTTATTTTTCCCTCCCTTTCCCTATGATCCTCTGTTTTGTTTCTTATGTTCCACATATGAGTGAAATCATATGATAATTAGCTTTCTTTGATTGACTTATTTTGCTTAGCATAATACCCTCTAGTTCCATCCACATCGTTGCAAATGGTTAAGATTTCATTTTTTTGATGGCTGAGTAATATTCCATTGTGTGTGTATATATATATACACACACACCCACACACCCCACATCTTCTTTATCCATTCATCTGTCAGACATCTGGGCTCTTCCCATAGTTTGGCTATTGTGGACATTAGCCATTGTGGGCTGCTATAAACACTGGGGTGCAGATGCCCCTTTGGATCACTATGTTTGTATCTTTTGGGTAAATACCCAGTAGTGCAATTGCTGGGTCGTAGGGTAGCTCTATTTTCAACTTTTTGAGGAACCTCCATACTGTTTTCCAGAGTGGCTGTGCCAGCTTGCATTCCCACCAACAGTGTAAGAATGTTAATATACCTAATATATAGTGTACACAAAAATATTTTACTCATGTGTGTACTCGATTTAAAAAGTTTGGAGACTACTGTAAGTTACAACTTCTGAGAAGTTAAGTTATCAGTTGATATGCTATTTGGTTCAAAGTGCAAAGTATTTGGTATTTTGCACAATATCTTTTGAGCTGTTTTGTTGTTTTTCTAAAGTACCAAAATATTTAAAACGAAGTTAGATTTGTACCTCTGAAACAAATAATACATTATATGTTAAGAAAAAAAAAAAAAAAAAGAAGAAGATAGCAGGAAGGGAAAAATGAAGGGGGGAAAATCGGAGGGGGAGACGAACCATGAGAGACTATGGACTCTGAGAAACAAACTGAGGGTTCTAGAGGGGAGGGGGTGGGGGGATGGGTTAGCCTGGTGATGGGTATTAAAGAGGGCACGTACTAAAAAAAAAAAAAAAAAAAAAAAGAGGGCACGTACTGAATGGAGCACTGGGTGTTATACGCAAACAATGAATCATGGAACCCTACATCAAAAACTAATGATGTAATGTATGGTGATTAACATAACATAATAAAAAAAAACGAAGTTAGATTTTCATAAGGTCATATATACATTTGCATGCAGAATTCAAGAGATTTAATCTCAAAGTATGGGCACTATGATGAATTTCATAAAACTTATTCATATCTTATCACCTATGAGTTTCTAGGCAGAGAAGGACTGAATTTAGAAACACAGCTAGAGATCTTTGTTATCAAGAGTCCTCCTGGTCCCTCTTCCGGTCAGTCTTCAAAAGAACATTGTGAAGATAAACACAATTTTTAGTACTTATCAATCACTTTTTTTCAGTAAAAGAATATTAAATCTTACAAAAACATTTCAGATTCATAGTTTCAGTTTTAAAACGCTAGTACAATTAGTTTTCCTGTCTTCAGTGCATGGTTTTGGGATTGAAATTGCCCAGAGGTACAGTGATGACTCTCTAACTTTAAATTCTTCTTATCTGATATTCTATCGAATTTCTGTTTCCTTGCTGCAGTGTTCAGAGTTTCAGATCAATCATGAGTCATGACTTTGGAATAGAGATTTAGGGACTGAGTTACAAAATTAAAAAAACAATGGACATATGAATAGGACCACACACATGCACACACACACACACACACACACACACAGAGAGATCCATTTTGTATGCCTAATAAAAATACAAAGAAGCAAGATAGTGTTATAAGTATTTCCTTAAAACCTGGAGGAGTTGATGATGGGGGAAGATCATAAAAACCTATGAAAAAAGAAAAACTAATTGTCTAATACTCATTATTCAGAGCTGAAGTTGTGAGAATGCCATTTATATGGTTTGTATTAATTATATTTCATATAATATCTTATTTTGATGTTAAGGAATATAGGCAATGTTAAAGAATATGAAAATAAAAAGAATGTTAAGGGTCACTGAGGACTTCTATTTTTCTAATTATTTTTTCTAAAGCCTGTAAATTCTAAAGAGAAAATACTCCCTTGGAAAAAAAATGTTTTGGGAGGTAGTGGGGGGGCTGGGAACTACCTGTTTAGGAAGGCTCTGACTTTTTATTTGATATATATTAATGTATGTGTGTATATCTGTGAATAGTCAGTCCTTTCTAGAGATATCTGTAGAATATCTACGAAGAGTACCTGAAGTTTTTTATGAGTGCATGCAGTCTTAATTTCCACAATTGTATATAATTTCCCCCCAAACTATATATAAATTTATATATAAAAATTGTATATAATTTTCCCCTAGTCCTTCAGGAAAGTTACTGAATATGCAACTGTAAGTAGAGAACAATAAAGTCATGATGAGATATAGATGTTGGGTAGTTGGCTAAACTCACTCAAGAGCTAGATGACTTCTGCCCAGGAGGCTCTCTGACAACAAAATTAAAGGTTATTTGAGATTATATAATGTGCTACTGCTCACAGAAATACCATAGAAGAAGATAGAAAAAAAAATAACAAAATCCTATAAATGTTAAATATGGGGATGGGAAGTCTAAGGCAATGAATTAAAATCAATTATGGGCTTTCAAATGCAAAGATTACAGTTGATAAATTTTAGTGTGTTTTGGGGGGTAGAGGGTAGGGAGGAAATGTGTATGTGTGTGTGTGTGTGTGTGTTTCTTCCTTTCAAGTTTCTATAGTTAAATGCTACAGGAAGAGTAAGGAAGGAACAGCAAACTTGTTGCCCATCTGTCATTATTGATTGCTTGCTAATTTCTTGCCTTTATTTTCTTTTTAAAAACAGTTAACAAAACACAGCGTATTCCCACTTTTCTCTCCTGTTCCTCTGTCCTAAGCAAATGTCCCTCCCCCCCATCCTGGCTACTTTTACATATTGTTTTAGTAATACAAAAATATTCATTAAAGGAGCAGATCAAAGGTTACAGCACTGAAAACTGTCAACAGGATTATAATATTTAATGGAGGCAAAACTTCAGAAGAATAAATCAATCAAAATACACTAAGCCTGCTAATAAATTATAAGGGACATAAGGTGAGCAGAAAAAACAGGATTTGATCTAAGATAGAGATCCATATTTCAAAACCATATCTGCAAATTCATTTGCCATGTTAAATCAGTTTTGGAAATGCTCTTTCTCTGACTTTTGGAAAGAAGGAAATTGATACCTTGATATTGCAAGGCAGATGGTCCTCATTTGTTATTTGGTACCAGGTTGTTCAATAGAACCACTTTAAGTTTTCCACCTTTTAGTGGTTTGGTAGTTAAACATGTATTTTGACATCTTTTGAATAAATTGGTTTATGCCTTCATTATCTTCAAAATGATAACTACATAAAGCATTTGTCATTCTTGCTGCTTTTAAATCTTTCTCTAGTCTGAAGATCTGCATATAGGCCTTAAGTAATCTATTTATTCTAGGTCATTTCATCTGTACGAATATAATAGTACTTTGCAATGAATGGAGTCTTAGCTTTCTCATTCTTACAGACTTATAACTACCAAGCAAAAAATAGCGAAGGGGATAAAAGGTAAGAGAAGGAGAGCAATATCTTCTTCAGGGAACTTTTAAGATAAATATTGATCTGCTTTCTAAAACTCATTGTGAGCTACTATATTAGTTATCAACAAATACTAGTCATGTTCCCTCTGCCTGTTAGATAGATAATATAATAATACCACATCACGATTGGTAGGGAAATGTCAATTTCTTTTTTCTAGTTCCTTGTAACTGAAACTATTAGTTACAGCATGATGGCTATATAACAGAAATAAAAAGGTAGGCTGGCATTAAAAAGAAAAGAAAGGAAAAGAAAACAAAAGAAACCCCTAAACTGAGGAGTCCTTTTTTTTTTCGGTATAGCTACAGGAAGTCTCCGAACATAAAATGATCCTATGTATTGTGTATATCAGCCTTCTAGAAGGGAAACTTAATAGACCAGAAACATCGTATGTTGCCAACTAAAGCTGATCAACAGTGAGGTTACGTAAATCATAACCAGGACTTCAACACAGCACAGAAAAGCCATTCCTACAAACAGCTGGGACCATGCCTGATACCCAAGAGATAGCCAGTGACTCCAGTTTAAACAAACTGCAGTATAAATACGTAAACACTTTATGGAGAATTTAACTTAATATTACAAAGACCTCCATCTCTGCTGAATAACAGAATAAACAGCATTCTTTTTATTTTGTTCATATAAGATGACCAGCCATGCTGGCCTCCCAAGCTTCCAGAGTTGCCTCTATCCCTGTCTGTATCCCAATCCTCCCCTAGACCTGCCGTGGTTATTATGTCTCTGCCTGCCACATCTTGGTATGAATGACTGATTGAATGAATGAATGAATGAATCCATGTTTGTTGTCTTCCTACGACCGTATTTTCTGCTTGTATTGGTTTATGAGGATTTGGTTTTGGTATTGCTTTTGGCACTCATTTTACAAAAGAAGACTGCTTTAAGAAAATGTTCATTATAATGTGATATTTTAATGTCAAAAAATACTATCAGAGAAAGAGGAAATGGATGAGAAGTGATTGCCTGGTTTTAATGATGGACAGCACTTATGGTATTATTGACGGTGCTTATGTTTTCTCAAGTAGCTTTCTCAGAATAGTTTCAAGAACTTCAAACATGCCTTTCATCCTTGTGTTATCTCTGTGATACGTGAAATATTTTCAATATCACCATATAACAGCTTGGGAGGCAGGCAGGTCTGAAAGACAGAAGTCCAGAAATGTTTTCCATTTGACCATATGGTTTTTTTTCTAGTTCAGGGACTTGGCTCATTTTCATTTGACCTGATCAACATTTGCTTTATTCTAGGGTGCTGTTTTGATTTTTATTTGTGTAGCTTTCTATTTGCTGTAGGAGAGATTTTTTAAAAATGGCTTCTACTTTCTTTTTAAATCTTTGAGTTTCAAGAAGAGGTGTTTAATGGAGTAGGAGTTTAACAGCTACAATTTATTTGTAATTTCACAGTTACAAATAACATTTATTTACATTAATTGTATTAATTTATTGCCCTTCTCTTTAGTCACACTCAGAGACAAGGTGAAAGACTTCTATTTTTTAAATTTTTTTATTTTTTTAAGATTTTATTTATTTATTTGACAGAGAGAGAGATAGCGAGAGCAGGAACACAAGCAGGGGGAATGGGAGAGGGAGAAGCAGGCTTCTTGCCGAGCAGGGAGCTCGATGCGGGGCTCGATCCCAGGACCCTGGGATCATGACCTGAGCCGAAGGCAGATGCTTAACCGACTGAGCCACCCAGGCGCCCCCAAGGTGAAAGACTTTTAATAACAACGCTGCACAAGACATCCTGGTGGCTCAGTCAGTTAAGTGTCTGCCTTCGGCTTGGGTTATGATCCAGGGTCCCGGGGTCCAGCCCCATGTCCAGCTCCCTGCTCAGCAGGGAGCCTGCTTCTCCCTCTCCCTGACCCCTGCTCATGCTCTGTTTCTTTCTCTCAAATAAATAAATAAAATCTTAAAAAAAAAAACCAACCCAACTCTGCATGATATCATCAACATTACAAATGCCCTAATAATGAACTTAAAAACACAATTTTCCTCAGGAATGATTATTGGCTACAGGTAGCTCAGGAATGCAGTGACCACACCTACATACACGCATGCCCACTGCACACAGGCTCACGGTCGTGCACTACACTCCTTCCAGGACACTATTCCAATCTCGGATACACTTTATAATCTTGAAATATGTACACCTAACAACACATACTTCTATATTTCTTTTTTTTTTTTTAAGATTTTATTTGAGAGAGAGAGAGAGAGCAAGCAAGCACAAGTGGGAGGAAGGGCAGAGGAAGAGAGAGAAGCGGGCTCTCTGCTCAGCCCCGATGTGGGACTCGATCCCAGGACCCTGGGATCATGACCTGAGTCAAAGGCAGACGCTTAACCAACTGAGCCACCCAGGTGCCCCTATACTTCTATATTTCTATATAAAGATTGAAAAGGGAGGTCTCAATGAATTTATCAGGACTCCAGATTTTCAGAAAACGTAAATTTCAACTTGGAAAGATGCTGGAAAATGATTGGTTTTAAACCCAAGAATATACTATCTTCAAGGACATGGCATTAAAGAAGAAACCTAGTAAAGTTGGCTTTTCCCAAGAATCAATTCTGAAACTGGAGGGACTTCCATTTCTGGTGAAGAGAAACCCCGTGGCAGATTCCTTCCTGTCCTGAACTCCTCAATGATGAAATCTCACCTTTTAGGAGCCTGACTATGTAAGGCCCCAACTGCGCAGTAAAATCTCAGACCAATGTTTAATGAGAACTTGATAATTTAATGCATCTCAGAATAAATACCTTTTTGTTTGCTTGCTTTCCTTTATAAGAAGATATATTTTGAGTAAAATATCCTTGGGCTTCCCTCCTACCAAACGAAGACTTCAAGTATCATAAGGAACACCTTGCAAGCTGATGTGGAAAGTGAAGAAATGATATTCACGACAAGGAAAATGGCTAACAAGGATGGAAAATGTGCCAATGAGGGACCTCTTAACTCTGTAGGGCACCTGTAAATGACCTATTCAGTGTTCTTCCGTTGTTATAATAGTTTCTTAGGAAAGCTATTTTTTTTTTTTTTTACATTTTCAGAACTACGTTGGCAAGCTTTGAGGGTAGCTGTCCTATTTGTTTTGTTTGGTGGCCTTGCAGCCCTACGTTGGGAAACATGGCCAGTGGTGTGTGGTGATTTGTTGGTGTTTCGGGCTGCTCTTATCATTGGCGGAACTGGCGTACTGTCAAGTCTTACTGAAGAGCCCTTATTTCTGTAGCAGTCGAGTTGACTGGAGCGCAACCATCCTGCCAGATGCACACCCTCCCCTGCGATGTTTTCTTCTTCGGGAACATGGAAACGCCACTCTTGGGGTAAGGTGTAGGGAGACAAACCAATTCCGCTTCCGGGGGGCCGGGGTGGGGGTGGGATTTGATCCCTTTGTGCTCTTATCTTCCTCCACTTCCAACTTTACTGATTTACCTCTGCTGGGTTCCAGAGGAGGTAAAAAGGAGAGGAGAAAACACTTGATTTGAGTGCTTGTGGCCATGAATGAGTGACAATAGATGGGTCTCAGTGAGACAGCTTCGATAACAGTCTCAGTTCATGACTGGGGGTCAGATACTGTCCGTACCCAGCACCCCAGAGGCACACAGCACTCCATCAATCACACGACCGTCTAGGAGGAGTGCACAAACCACGTATGCTTCTTGTTCATGCGGACATTCTCTCACTCATTCGACAAATAATTTATTGAGTGCTATCATGTGCCGGGCACTGTTCTAAGCACTAACATTAAGGCTGTGAACAAAACAACCCCAAATCCCTGCCCTTTGGAAGCTTACATGCTAATGGAGCCCACATTCTCTACATTCTTGTGACAGTAAAACTGCTGGCCATTACCCAAATGTCTTATAAAATAAATTATTTTAAATTAAAAAATAATTAATATTGGAAATTTTCTGCCTTGGTGCCAGGCTGGGAGAATTTGAAGTAATAAACGTGGGAAAATTAAACCTCAAAGAACTATGAAAATGCATTCCTTTATAGGAAGGCTTCAAGAAATATTACCATGGTAGTGCTGTTGAAGGTGAGACAAAGCTCAAGGAAAATTCAGAATCCACATTTTCGTAGAGTTCCACGTTGATGATAAAATACTAAACACTCAGTCTTAGAAACCACATGTAGTTTTCACTCAACACTTAGGACTAGTGCATAAGGTCATGGAGGGACCTGCCTCGTTTTCCGTCCACTTCTACAAGAGCCATGACTTATCCCTCAGCGTGCCCCTGGAAGAGCTGCTCAAGTCACTTTACTGCCACCAGGTTGTGGATGAGCGTCCACAGGGGAGGCAGCTGCCTGGAACATGGTGGCACAGTGCCTTCCACCAGCTGCCTCCCCTGTGGCACTTATCATCCATCCACACTGTTTCCCTGGAAAGGTGTCCTAGATGATTTTCCTCACTATACTCCCTCCCTGCTCCCATCTTCCCTGCACACCGTATCCAAGTGAACCTTCCACGACATCACTCCCCTCTAACGGCTTTCCTGCTCCAGATGGTCCCAGAGACCCAACCCCCTCTCCTTGCTGGGCTTTCAAAGTCCTCACACTCTGGAACCAACTCAATCTGGTAACAACCACAATGATAAAGTTAACAACAATACTTTGTATTTTCAGTTACACAATTGTTTGTACACAGAGGATCTCATTTGATTAAAATTATCCCCATCGACGGAGGGTTACACTGAATTTCAGAAAGGTCAAGTGATCTGCTCAGAGCCGCTCAGCTGCCAAGTAGAATAGAAAGGGTTAGAGACCAAATCTGAATTCTAAACCATTCTCTAGTTGCTGCTGCTTCTTTTATGACACACTCTTTGCTCAAATCCATTTCTAGTTCCTACCACTGGCTACACTCCTCCTGACCGGTAATGCTATCTTGATCACTTTGCCCCATCCCTGTACCTACTGGGACCTGCCCGCATTCCAAGGCCCACTGAAGGGTCCCTTCCTTCTGGTAGTCTTCCTGAGAGCTCCTGCAACATTTGCCTCTTCTTTCTTTGAAATATTTACCCTAGTAAAGTGCAATCCAGGGTTTCTGAACCTCAGAATTACTGGCCCATTGAAACAAAGAATTCTTTGCTGTGCAGGAGCCATCCTTGTATGTTGCAGGAAATTTATCAGCATCTCTGGCCTCTACCCATTAGGTGCTAGGAGTGCCTTCCAGTTGTAACAGCCAAAAATGTTTTCAGACATTGCCAAATGCCCCCTGGGGGCCCAAACCATCCCTGGCTGAGAACTGGTTTAGCCTGTAGTTGTTCTCTAGCTGAAGAATGCAGGTCAGGTATGTCTCCCCATGAGATCTGAAGTGTGGGCAGGATGTTTGTATTTTCTTCGTATTCCTTGAAGATGTTCTGCATTCAATATGTGTTATAGACCCTTCTCTTACCTTCCAGTTTCAAACTGGAGCCACCAATCATATCTTCATATTTCTGGTTGACTTTGAGTTATATAGTGTAGTCATTAAAAACCTAGGTTATAGAATTTTAAGAAATAGCTATAAATACCACCTCTATCACTTACTAGTGTCTCTGTGAGACACTTGCTTGATTTTCTGTTTATCTATGTCAGTATTTTCCAGTGGAAATATAATATATGCCACATTAACAGAGTAAGAAGGAACAGTGAAATTAGATTTATGATATTTTATTCAATCCAACATACCAAAAATTTATCATTTGAAAATGTAATTAATATAAAAATGACTAATGAGATGTTTGACATTCTTCTTTTTGTATTAAGCCTTTGAAATCCAGGGTGTATTTTGTTCTTTTAGCAAATCTCAATCAGAATTAGGCACATTTTGAGTGCTCAATAACCACATGTGTCTGGTGGCTATCCGATGTGCTAATTTCCCCCACTAGTCTATGAACATCTTGAGGGCAGAGACTGTCCTACTACTTTTATATTTTAAAAAGATTATAAATTATCTTTTAAATAAATTACCCTGATTTTCCTGGGTCAAAATCTTGAGTTGTCTCTGACTTTTTTTCCTACTTTGGAAACCATTTTAGCCCTTATATAAAACATAGGAAACATTAAAGAAATCTATCTCCTCCCTTGAATGGGTTTCTTATAGAGAGAGGACAGACATGTATGAGTAACTGAAAAAAAGCAATATACAATTATTAAGTAAAACACTTTTGGCTTTCAAAACTGAATGGTTCAGGGAAAGAATAGTTTCTTCAACAAATGATGCTGGGACAACTAGATATCCACATGCAAAAGAATGATGTTGGACCCTTACCTCATGCAATATACAAAAATTAACTCAAATTTATCAAAGATCTACACTTGAGAGTTAAAACTATAAAACTCTTAAAAAGAAAACAGAGTTATAAATGTCTATGATCTTGGATTTGGCAATGGATGCTTAGGTATAAGACCAAAAGTACAAGCAACAACAACAAAAAAAGCTCTAGGCAAATTGGACTTAAACTTAAGACTTTTGTGCCCTATTAAGAGAGCAAAAAGACAACCCATAAAATGGGAGAAAATATTTGCAAATCAATAGCCATTTTCTCCAAAGAAGGTCAGCAAATGGCAACAAGTACAAGAAAGATGCTCCAGGTCATTAGCCATCAGGAAAATGCAAATCAAAACCACAATGAGATACCACTTCACACCCACTAGGATGGCTGCAATTAAAAAAAAAAAAGGGAAAATAACAAATGTTGGCAAAGATGTAGAGATATTGGAACCCCATACATTGATGGTAGAAATGTAAAATGGTGCAGCCTCTGTGAAAAACAGTTTGGCAGTTCCTTATTAAGTTAAAAATACAATCATATGACCTAGCAATGCTACTTCTAGGTATATATCCAAAAGCACTGAAAATGGGTATTTAAACAGAAACTTGTGTAAGGATGTTGATAGCTGCCGAAAAATAGCTAAATAGCTAAATATATTTCGTGAGAGCTGAAAATTATAAACAATCCAAATGTCTGCTGACAGATGGATGAATAAAATGTAGTATAATCACACAATGAAACATTATTCAGTCATAAAAAGGGAATGAAGTACTGATCCATGCTACAACATGGATGAACCTTGGAACCGTTATGCTAAATGAAAGAAACCAGACACAGAAGGCCACACATGTTATGTAATTCCACTTATATGAAATATCCAGAATAGGCAAATCCATAGAGACAAAATGATTAGTGGTTTCTAGGTGCTAGGGAGCTATATAAATGGGGAGTGACTGCTTAATGGGAATGCTGGTTTCCTTTTGGGGTCATCAGAATGTTTTGGAACTACATAATGATGATGGTGGACAACACTGTGAATGTACTAAATGCTCCTGGATTATACATTTTAAAATGATTAAAATGGTGAATTTTATGTTTTGTATATTTTACCACAATACACCCAACTGAATGACTGATAATGGTTTCAGGGGTGATGGTATCAATAAGGGCCTTTTTGAACAAGGTAAGCTTCTGAGCACGAAGAAGATGTAAAATATGAATTTCCGGCAAAGAAGGATACGATAAAGAAGGACTCAGATAGACAGAAGCTGAGCAGAATGGCCTGTGGGACGGTGGGGTTCATTTGGAAATGCTCTTTACATTTAAAGGAAAGTGTCCTTACATTCTGTTATCTATTACATTCTATAATTTTGATCCAAGCAGGAATTGCTTTAAAGCACAAAGTATATTTTCATAAGAGACCAAATGTTCCCTAATTGTTAAATATAACTATCAGTAAGTAAACACAGAAAACAGGATGACATATTCTTTGGATCTTGTAATCAGATATTATGTTCTTACTGCTCTGAAGAAAAGAGGCAAATATTCCTTGGGATCACTCACAGTTCATCACTTTTTACAACATTTGTTTTACAACACGGCGTCGCCGTGGAGGAGAGAGGTGGGGACACACACAGCATATTTATTTTTTCTATATCCAGAGTGAATCCATACATTATTGTTTTAGGAACTAAATACAGGCAATTTGTTGTCAGTTTATTATTGCGTTAATTAAAGTACAACCTGAAATATACAGAGTTCGAAATGGGGATTGTTAGCCGTTCCCATGGAGATCGATAGCCTCGGGAGGTATGATTGCGGGCCCTGCCGGGGAAGCTCAGTGTGAGAGCCACGCAGGCACAGCGGAGAACTAAGACCGGCTGCTGGCTGAGTGATGAAAGGCAGCTACACAGAAGGTGTTAGGTGATGAGCATTTTAAACTGAACGGCATAGACTTGGGCCACAGGAGGGCTGGAGGTTACTCCCACGCAGAAGGTGAAGGGACGATCTTTTGAAGCTTCACTCCTTTGCCACTTTAAACTCATGGGGTTTTCTCATCCCTAAACTAAGGTCATCACCTTTCACAAGTCTTCCCTACAAACTAAACAAAGGCTGTCCACCTGGGCAGCTCCAAGGGGGATGCGAGACGCCACTGACCCAGCTGATGGCCGCTGGCAACACACCCAAAGAGAGACATCTAGATTGGGAAGGGACTCGGAAACCAGCTGTCGACCAGAAAGCTCACTCCGGACCCGTTCTACTCCCTGGGAAAAACTGCTTCCAAAGGTGCTCCATTTCTTAATGTCAAGGAAAGCACTGCCAAATAGAAGTTAAACTCAAGTTGTTCTTCTAAGAGACATCCAAGAATCTGATATCTAAGAAGGCCTTTTTATTATTTTTATCAACTAATATCTCCTGGCAACCTCTGGCATTCATAGTACTGTATAACAGAATATATCAGAGAGAACTGTATTATAATTAAAAAAAACACTTAAGGCCACCCTCAAAAATATTTTTATTTAATCTCTTAATCACCCGTTCTTGCTATCAAAAGTAAGAAAAAGGCTAAAGGAAGGGCCACGTCTTAAATACTTATAGTTCACTGAGGAAAGTTAAACCTAAAAAGGTGGTTGGTGTAAATGATCCTCTATTAGATTTTGAGCTCTTAGGTTAAACGTTTTGAGGAAGGGAAATAACATTCCACATCGGCATGTTGTCGAGTATACTGATATTTTATGTAAGTTAGACACATCTTTGAAAAGGAATACGATATTAACATTTTTTCTTTCGCTTTTTCCCCTCAGACCTTGCCATTTAGATTGCTCCGTCATCAGAAGTGCCCAAATTTTACCTGCTAAAATCACAAAACTGTTTCTGAAATCTGAGTACCCCCTGGTGATTCCAGAACTCTTGCTTCTTACTATAGTTTCCCTCCAGATTCTGCTGCTTATTTTCCTGTGATACTGCTATTCTATGCCATTCTGTTTTCTAGCTACTGCACTTTCTTTCTCTATTAGGAGAGGAGCTCAGGATTTAGAATCAAACAGACCTGGGTGAAATCCTATTTCTATCAGTTACTGGTGGTGTGACCTTGTGCAATCTTCTTAAATATTTGATCCTCAACTTCTTCTTTTGCAGAATGGGGAGAGTAACACTAATAGGTTTGTTAAAAGATAATGTGAAAGACTACCACATATTACAGAGCAATGCACAGAGTAGAAACTCACTAAAATTCATTTTTCTGACCCATCAGACTAGAGCTGTCACTGTCCTGCTAAGTCGTTCAGTTGGTGCGCAGCATCTCTGCACATAAGCCAGCTATGCTTTTTTTTTAAAGAACGGTAAATGCTTAAACACAATAATCTATTTACCTTTGTGAAACCTTGTTTCTGTTATGCCTATTTTTGATTATTCCCTTGCTATTTTTCTATAATGTAACCAAAGATTAAAAATTCTAGAAAAAAAAATTGACCACAATGATATTCATTAAATATGGTAAAAAGAGAACATATAAAACTAACTTTAGTTTAATCTAATGTTCCAAACCAAACTATCAACATTAATTGGTATAGAAACATTTCTTTGTACACATTTTTGCACAGGAAACTTTAAAAAAGAATTACTTAGTTGGCTAACACCATTGGAATGTCCATTTCCAATAAACAACGAGCACTCCATTTTATTGGTCTGCTAGGAATACATATATATGAAAGTAGAGTATTATAATTTGAAAAATTTATTTTAGCCTTAAAGTCTTTAAAACTGGCTTCAACTGTTCGTATTTTTATATTGCTTTTAATTTTTCAGTGGTTAGTACATTTCAGTAAAAGGTGGAGAGTTTTAAATTACACAGTAAAACAGAAACAAATCAAAAGATTTCCTAAAAATGTGAAGAATGTCTGAAACCAACTCTAATAAAAAGCAAAATGTACTGAAAGTATGTGTAAGAAGCTGTTTCTTTTTTGCATTTATTTTACCCTGAATTGCCACGATCAGATTATGTAATTTTTGGAGTGGCTCTACGTTCTGAGGGTGTATAAAATAACTGGCATACACAAACAACTTTTTTTATTTTTTAAATAAAAACATTTGGGATCTTTTGATTAGAAGTTATTTAGTATTTCACATAAAGTCTTTCCATCTAATACCTCACAATTTTAAAGTGTGGTGGTCATTAGAGCCCGAGGTTTTTTACTGGGCATATGTCATATATCACGTTTGTCCTTCACCACCTTCTAGAAGACAGAGATGTCTATATGGCTTGCACTGGCAAATAGGGCATTTCTAAGGAGAGGTCTTTAAGAGCTAACCATGGAAAAATTATAGGAAAATATGCTGCATACTCGAATGTGCATGACAGGGTGAATGGAATGTAGAATATAAGAAATGTGAGGAAGCTGGTAAAGTAGTGGTCAAGATTATGGAGACATTCAGTGCCAAGCAGAAGCATTTGAACTTTATTTTAAAAACAGTGGAGGAAGGTCTGTGAGCAGAAAAATGAAGTGACTAGAACTGGGGTATAGTAGAGGCTGGGAAGATTTGAGGTGCATGCTAGAAAAAGCCTAAGCACAAAAAGTAATCGTGATGGACCATTAAGGGTGATTCTGGTGGCAGAAAGAAAAAAGAGAAGTAGGCTCACATCAGACACTGAAGCTTCCAGCACTTTGATCTTGGACTTTTGAGCTTCCAGCACCAGGAGAAATAAATGTTTGTTGTTTAAGCCAAACAAAACAGAACAAAACAAAACAAAACAAGAAGCTACTTAGAGCCAGGTGAATACAAGAAATTCTCATTTACTCTTCCGAGGAGGCTGAAATTCTTTGGGGAAATTAAATTTGTTTGCTCTATAAAGCAACCATGCAGCTTTTGTAAAAATAGTGAACCTTCTATAAAAACAATAAGTATCTTGGTTTTTTGAGACATGTACATGAAACCAGTCTATTTTCTAGAGGATCTCATTGTCCACAAGCAGATTTCAGTCCTGTTGGTCAAACAGCTTATCCATGAAATAACTGGCCACTAAATCTCATTAATTTTTTGTTTCTCTGCTGTTGTTGGGGGTATGTAAAATTCTTTGCAAAGTGAGAACAAATGGCGCAGACTCATCTGTTTATGAAGGACGACTAAGTAGTATTTGAGAGCTACAAATGCCAGTGACATTAATTTCAGAAAAATATCCATGATTGTTTATGGGGAAGGGCAGGCTCAGACAGGTTTTGACATGTGTAGCCCTGTCTGGCAAAACTTGGACATGGGGCGAGGAGCCTGAAGTGGTAGTCAAAGGTGAATTCTATTCTGGGAAGGTTCTGATTTGTTTTTCCTGCACTGCCCACTTCCTTACTCAAGGAGCTGCTTCCTCCTAAACAGTATTTCCTCACTCCCCCAATAATAGCACAGGACAGGGTGTACAGTAAAGGTGAGACAGGGCAATATCCATAGGAGTGAGTGCTTATACGTTTTCTCTCCTCCTGCTACTTCTACGATAGCTACTCCTCCCAGGGTGAATGGCCAAGTTACTTAGCCCATCATAGTATTATACATTAAGTAAGTTAACCTCCAAGGACAAAACCAAAAGGAATTTTGTAGGTACTTACAGAAGATGGGCTCTTGGATTAGGGCCTCTGTCATTCTTTTCTTTGATAGGTTTTCAATGAGTTTTCCTATGAAAGGCCAATCTGAAGAATTCTTGGAGAGCCCAGCCACTTAATCTCAAGGAATTAAAATCTGTTGCATAGGTTGCATGGGGCGGAAGTGTCTGTTTCTTTTACACCTCTCTGTGACTTTAAATAGAAAGCTGATATTCTTATGTAAAGTTGGGAGTTCTGCCTTTAAGAAAATCATACTTCTTTTGCAAAGTGGCTCTTAACAAAGAGCAAGTTTCCCCTGGATTGCTGAAGTAGCCCTAAGACGCTTTCAAAGGCTTCCTTCCCGAGGCACTCCAACCAATGTCATCATCACATTTACATTTGAAGATTTCCCAGACATGGTAAGTCAAGAGATTTGTCCAGCAGAGTTCAGGAAGGAATGTGAACAATCTGGCTGTCACCTACAAGCAGAGGGCAAACATTTCATTCACTCCCTTCCCCCTGCACAGGTATTTCTGACCTCACCACTGGTTGAAAGGGAGCTAAAAACTCTAAATTGAGTGTATAGCACATAGAAGGTGAGATTTCCATCTAAGGGTCCATTTTTGGCAAAAAACAACCCCCCCCCCAAAAAATGGAGACTTCCTTTTTTTTCCACCATTGGAAAATTG
Organism: Halichoerus grypus; assembly: GCF_964656455.1. NCBI lineage: Eukaryota > Metazoa > Chordata > Mammalia > Carnivora > Phocidae > Halichoerus > Halichoerus grypus. The sequence continues at coordinate 183,527,840 of NC_135714.1, forward strand.
TTATTTTTCCAAAAATATATTAATCAATTTGAATGTGACACTCTTGGTTAGTATTAATTTTAATTTATATTTTTAGTTTTCTCTGGGAAATTAAAGGTATTTTCACATATGCTTTCATATTCTGGTAGACACAGAAATTAGTGTTTCTTACATGACAGTGAGCAGCACATAGATTTATATAGCACTTTATAATCCAAAGAGATCTGCCCTACTTTTTTATTTAATATTCATAAATGTCAATAGACTGACTAAACTTGACTCAGAGAGCAGTTTCCCTTTCCCACAGTGGACCGCACAATCTGCTTGCATGGTCAGGTTCAGAACTTAAATTCTGGAAGTGTGAACTTTGCTTCCCAAGCCACCAGTCTATCCTTTGGGGAAGATGCTAATGGCATCTCTTGAAAGTCACAAAAATATGGCAATCGTAGGTTCTAGATTTTCCAGGATGGTCTATATATACAATATTCTCTATTGTCAGACCATGGGACCTGTCTCATTTCAGAGGATATTTTTCTCTGTGTGGATGGAAACTATTTGATTTTCTGCCGCTAATATAACTTTAGAGTTCCTCTTGACTCTGGAACCTTGGCAACCCTGGAAAACGCTTGGGCATTGATCTGAGGAAAGATCCTGGTCTACTTTATTAGATTGTTCTAGGTATAGACTTGATTGCTTCTGAACCTCCTTCAAGTGGTTTGAATCAGTCTTGGGTATAGACTAAACTGGAACTCCATGGACTAATGCTGTGAAATGGTAATCTCCATTACAACTGTGGCAGAAAATTGGGCTCAAATGAAAAATAGTTCATAAGCACTCTGTGTAGTCTATGGGGGATGGGGGACGGGACTGCCTACTGAGCTTAATCCATATCACTTGCTTGCTTTAGCGATAATATTAACAAAAACAACTCCTCCTACTTTTACATACAGCCTCACGTGGTGACCAGCAATAAGACCGGCAATACCATGTCGTTATTGCTACCTCCTACTGGGATACCAGGAGATCATATCTTTTCTTATGCTCCTCCCCCCCCTGTATTTAGGTCCCAACCCCTATCATTTGAGAGATCATGCAGCAGAAACCTACAGGCCACACAGGCCAGGAATAGGAATCTTAGTGGATTTCCTAGATGAAGAAGATAAAACTGGGAGAAGCTTGTGGATTGCCTAAGGTCACACAGCAAGTTAACTGCGTAGTAGTGTGTACTATTCTCAGGAGTATATGCATCACTGCTGGATAAAAACTCAAGATATATCCTCTATGGTTGTACTGTGTTCCCAATAGCAGTGTGCACGGTCAGGGGAAAAGACCTATGTGTTGCAAAACAGGATAAAAGATCTATGTGTTGCAAGACAGGATAAAAGTTCAAGTTTTTTGGATGTTTCATATCATGTGATTATAACTATGGCTAATTTATCACAACATAGACAGTTGTTTTACTTCTCATCTCATATTCAGATAGCACATACAAATGTGCATAAATAGTCAAAAAAATCATTTGTACAACTGGTTTGATGGCTTTTGTATTTTGTTTAATGAACTTTGGCCTGAATATTTTCACATTTATGTAGCTGGTGTTTAGGCTGGATTTAGTCTTAAGTGTGACAAAATACTTTACTAAATGTCTCCACCCCTCTTCCCTTCCCCTATGTTTTTTTTTTTTTAAAGATTTTATTTATTTATTTGAGAGAGAGAGAATGAGAGACAGAGAGCACGAGAGGGAAGAGGGCAGAGGGAGAAGCAGACCCCCCGCTGAGCAGGGAGCCCGATGTGGGACTCGATCCCGGGACTCCAGGATCATGACCTGAGCCGAAGGCAGTCGCCCAACCAACTGAGCCACCCAGGCGCCCTCCCCTATGTTTTTTTTTATTAGTAAATGGGATAACTGTAATATTTCACAGAGTTGATTACAACAATTATGTATATCATGATACTTTGTAAACTCTAACTGTGTATACAAACATGAATAATTACTGTTGCAACAAAACTAAAATGGCCATGGTAGCTTTACTTGCTAAGTTCTTGTTCTAATATTATTAGGTTTTTTTTCACTTTGATTTTGTATATTTGGCAAGAAGAAGATTCTGAAATAGACTTTATTTCCTCTGTTGTGACTCATGATTCCTTTTTAAGGAGTCTCCTACTCAAATAAACAGGAAATGCACAATTCCCAGAGAGCATTTAAGTAAAATTAAAAAGAGAGATTTTGAAAATCATGTATTTGATAAAGGATTTGTACCTAGAATACATGAAGGACTTATAACTCAATAATAAATAGACAAATAACCCAATTAAAAAACGAGCAAATGATCTGAATGGACATTTCTTCAGGGAAGACATATAAATAGCCAATAAGCACTAAAAGTTGCTCAACAGCATTAGCCATGCATAGAGAACGGGAAATACAAATCAAAACCGCAAAAAGATACTACTTCGTACCCACAGGATGGCTATAATAATAATAAAAAAAAGAAGACAGTAACAAGTGTTGGTGAGGACGTAAAGGAAATGGAACCCTTATAACATTGCTGGCGAGAATGTAAAATGATGGTGTTGCTTTGGAAAACAGCCTCGCAGCTCCTCAAAAGACTAAATAGAGCTACTGTATGACACAGGAACTCCACCCCTAGGTACAGACGCAAGAGAAATGAAAAGTTATGTACACACAACTTGTACATGAATGTTCACAGCAGCATTAATCATAATAGCTAAAAAGCAGAAACCACCCAGATGTCCACCAACTGATAAATCAATAAATCTAATGTTATATATACATACAATGGAATACTGTTTGGCAATAAAAAGAAAGTACTGACACATGCTACAACATTAGGAACCTTGAAAACATTATACTAAGTGAAAGAAGCCAGTCATCAAGGACCATAGATTGGATAGTTTCATTTATATTAAATATTCAGAATAGGCAAATCCACAGAAACTGAAAATAGATTAATGGTTGCCTAGGACTGAGTGGGGGAGGTTTGGGGGAAAAAGGAGAGTGACAACTAATGGGTACAGTTCCTTCCTTCCTTCCTTCCTTCCTTCCTTCCTTCCTTCCTTCCTTCCTCCCTCTCTCCCTCCCTCCTTCCTTCCCTCCTTTCTTTCTCTTTCTTTCTTTCTTTTTCTTTCTTTCTTTCTTTCTTTCTTTCTTTCTTTCTTTCTTTCTTTCTTTCTTTCTTTCTTTCTCTCTCTCTCTCTCTCTCTCTCTCTCTCTCTCTTTCTTCCTTCCTTCCTTCCTTCCTTCCTTCCTTCCTTCCTTTTCTTCCTTCCTTCCTTCCTTCTCTCTCTCTCTCTCTCTCACTTTATCTTTTCCCCCAGTTTTATTTAGAAATAATTGACTTATAACATTGCACGAGTTTAAGGTATACAGTGTGTCAATGTCACACAGGGTTTCTTTTGGGAGTGATGAAATGTTCCCAAATTTCACAACTCTGTGAATATACTAAAAAGTATTGAATTGTACACTTTAAATGGGTGAATTGTAGTATGTGAACTGTATCTCAGTAAAGCTATTGAGAGAATGAGAGAGAAAAGGCAAGAGAGAGAGAGAGAGAATCCCTTTTCCTGGATTCAGAAGTTTACATGACATTTCCTTAATGAAAATTGTTAACCTCACAAGATGCATGAGCTCAGAGGCTCTCTACGTCCAGACTCGTAAAGAGAACTTGTCCCCTGAAAACTAATGATAAATACTGAAAGTGTTCATTTCCCTCAAATTGGTGACCTGCACTTATTAGGAACATTTATATCTTAGACCAGATGGATTAGTAAAATAAATTCGGTCCCATGTGGACCAAAGAACCTAATGGCCAAAAGCTTTGATGTTGTCAAACAACTAACCAAATAACACGTTGGATAAAAAGAAAACAGATGTACAGACACCACTGACAGAGGCTTTGATCTCTACTGTGGTGGCTGCACGGTCATAAAGGACACTGGAAACTTTGTTGCTCTTCCTAATGAGCCCTCCGTGCTTTATTAGGTTCACTGATTTCATGCACACCAAACAGGCGGGAAACAGCATTGCTTTCTAAGAAAGGACTTTGATGTTTTACTCATACTAGCCAATAAACCATTCTTGCACTCTCAGCCAGTAAATAGTGATTATAGGATATCTTCAAAAATATGATATTCAGTCTTTGCTGGTGTGAACAGACAGCATACCAGAAAGGGTCACAGCCAAGAGTGAAGAACACCTTGGAAATCCTAATCAGACTCATGCAGCAATTTGCTCTTACTAGTTTATTGCATTTTTTTAAACTTAAAAGTCATTGTCTGTCTGTCTTATGATACTGGCAATTTTAAAAGTAAACTGTAAAGCAAGATTAGGTTGCAAAACATCTAGGAGAGCTGATGCCGCTCCTCTTTTTGGTTTTAGCACTTGGTGAGCTGAGGGGAGATAGGCTGCCTAAATGGAGTGTATGTCAAGGTGGCTTCGATCCAGAGACAGACAGCATTTTCAGGATGACTTTTTGAAGGAATTCATGCCTAAGGATTTGGGCATTTGCCACTTTGCTTGTGGTGTGGAAAAGGGAAGGGGGGTGGGTCACAGCAGGGAGAGGAAAGGGACCTTCCTAACCTGGGCCAGTGTACTAAGTACAGGAGAAAGTGGGGCTAGCCTTTGCAGAACGAGTATACTTTACAAATCAGTGCCTGGACTTCAAGTTCTTTAAATTCTTGGTTTTATTGCTAGTCCTCAATGTTCTTTTAAATCCTGATAGGAAGATGAAAAAAATCAAGTGAGGATTTTTATCCTTGTTAACTGATAGAGATGACTGCCATTTCATGTTTAATGCTTCCCATGTATCACCAAAGAGCACTAGCCTAGGGGTCAAAGGAATTTGGTCAGGATCCCGGATTCACCATTGACTACTGTGTACATTTGGGCAAATTCCTCAACCTTCTCAATCTTCTGTGACCTCATTTATTAAAGGAGATGATCTCTAACTTTTCTGTTCCTGTATATTTTAAATATTAAAAAAAAAGGATACAGATCAGGTATTACTTCCTAATTTACAAAAGGAATCTCTGTTCCTTGTAGAAAATTCAGAAAACAGAGATAAGCAAAGAGTTGGAAATTTCTTTTAGTTTTATTGGTCCCCAGTCCTCTACAATCCTGTACACTTCCAGCTAAAGGTTGATAGACAGGGAGATACAGCAGTCATCTGGCCCAACCTCTTACTTAACAGATGAGGAGACCAGATAGGACTTGTCCAAGGTCACAACATACTTTATGGACCACATCACTGTGCTCCAATCACTTTAAAATGTCTTGTCCTCTAATTGTTTGCAAATGGAATTTTTTTATGTTCACCTGGAAAGCTCTCACCAAAAGTACAAACTATGAACCATGATTTTTAATATGCAGATACACTGAGTTGCATTTTCTTTACAAAGGGAACCTTTGTGGACTTTTTTATAGGCTGCTATGTCCAAATGTTGGTGTCTCCAGAAAACAAATAACCCAAGAATCCTGCAAATCTGGCACATCCCATTTAGCCCACTGTGTTTACTTTTGTTCACTCTAAGACCATCACAATGGCCCTTCTTGGGTCCTTCGTTCTTTGGTCAGTGTGGTAACAGCTGTTCTCCTACAAAAAGAGGTGGCCCCATTGCATTCAGCCACTGATATCTACAGCAGACATCGTATGGGGTTAGGGATGAAATAGTATCATGAGAGCAAAGAGCCAAGCATGCAGGGCGGAGGAATATAGACCGTCCCAGACCAGCAGATGCTGAAGCTGGGATGGGCTACGATGCATGCGGGCAGCTTAGGATTCCATCAGCCATACAGACGAAGTAAATATGTAGTCATTCTTATTTCTTTGCTAGTCCAACCTGATGATTTAACTAGAATCTTAGTGTGTGAGGAAAGCCATGGCTGAAAAGCTGCCCCCCGTTACCCATATTTGTTTCAAGTGACATGAATATTGCCTTGGCACTTGCAAGAGACTTATGTCTCTACCTCATCAGTTTTGGAATTTTAAATGCAAGTACAAGTTAGTTCATGCATAAAATGTCATATTGTATTAAACAAAATTCTTAGAAATAGCTATTTATCTCATTACATTGTCTCCTTCGTGATAGGTGACGCTTTTTTTTTTTAACATAAAGGAAATAAAGGTCTTTCCTTTACTGGTTCTGTTTATTTGTCTGCTTTCTCTGAAGGAACAACAATATTTTGGGAGAAATAATGGCATACTAAGCAAAACAAAGTATTAAAATACAGTATTTATTTACTATATGTATTTATATGCATATGTATTAATACTATATGTATTTATTTATATGTATATGTATTAATATTCTATGTATTATAGTATATATTTACACTTTTGACTACTCCTAAATAGGTACTTTACAACCTGGTTTACTTTGGTTACAGCCCATGGCCATCGTTAGCCTCATTTCAGACAGATACTCTTAATTTTAGCTGAGAGAAATTTCAGTACATTCAAAGATGTTTTATTTTTTTTCTAACAGTTAAATTTTTTTTCTCAAAAAAAACCCCAAGATATTTTAAAGACTGAATATTATTTTTAATATTTGATTTGGATCACGGGGTATATTCCACAGAGAGAAACTGCGTAGGATGAGAATGTACTCCACAGGAATTTCAAATAAAGGTCCTCTAATCTCACAATCAATATGCACCTCATCTTCTATCACATTGCTTCAGTTTCAATAAAATATTTCAGCACATGAATGAAAGTGGCATAATTTGGCCTGTCCTCTGGATATTTTGTCAATACAACGTTTTGATACTTGGGACATGCCTGACTTGTTCATTTTCATCCAGCTGTCTGGTATTAAATAAATACGACCTTCATGTGCCATAAATCCTTAGAGTAAGAGTCTTGAATTGAGGATCTGGTTGCAGGGAGATGAATTCTATTGTTGATCGTCTATCTCTGAGGCTAACATGGTAACACTGAATGCCTCAGAAGTTTCACTCAAAAGCTATAATAAGTAATGTTTCCTTTCTTTATTATGGATCAGGCTGTAGTTATTTTTCATACAACTTATTTGTCTTCAAAAAAACTGATAATAGCATGTAGTTAACTCTAAACTAGATACAGGGCCCTCATCCATTAGATGAAGACAAATGCAAGTTCCAACAAAACATTTAGTTTGTAGCCATGTAATGTAGGTCTATTTCAAGCCTATCTCCCCTTTACATAAGCATCCAAGTCTAATTCTAATTAGCATCCTGAAATCAGCCTTAATTAGTATTTATATTTTAGCTACATTGTTAACTTAAGAAAACACACTTAGCCTATGAAGAAAAGTTCTGGACATATGGAAATCCAAAGACAATATTAAAAATGAAGAGAATTGTTTCTTAGCACTACCATCTTAGAGCAAAGGAGTCTAGCCGGGATAATATCTGTTAAGTGATAAAACACCTTTGCTCGATTTCTTTTCTAAACATCTGCCTTAGGTTCCACTTAAAACAATGGTGCACGGCAGTTATATTTGTCAAATGAACACTGGAGAGCTGTATGGGTTACATTTTGAAGCCACACTGAACAAGATAAAACACACAAATGCTGAAAAGTTGAATCTTGGTGGGGGGAGGTTGCTTTGGCGTGGAATCTTGGCAAAGAAAAGAGAGATTTATCTTAAAAAACCCAAACCCAAACAACTGATTTGTAAATAAGGTATTTGAAAAGAAGGCAAACCAGAAGATATTTTGAACTCCTTAGTAAAAGTATGGATAGGCAAGACTGAATTCTGGGGCCTTGACAAGCCTTGTCTATGAAGTTTTGCTCTTACTCTGCTTTTTTCGGAGAAGGAAAGAGAAGGGAAAGGTCATTCCCAGAGTGTCAGCTGAGTTCTAGCCACTGCAGTCAGTGGTTTACCAGTTGTCTCCTTTAAACACAATTGCCATTCTATAAATGAAATATTATTATTCCTATCTTTGCAATGAACAACAAAACTGAGATCCAGGAAAGTTAAGTACCTTCCCAGGTCACCCAGCTATTAAACTGCATGGACAGAATTTGAACTCAACTTTTCTTTACTCCGAACCCCATGCTCTATGGCCTATGGCAAGATCTCTCTCAGGACTCATTTGCACTACGTGGGTAGGACAATATGTAATCATTGCACGTGTTCTACCAAAAGTGACCATTACCATGGTATATTAATTTTAACAGGTAAGGTTTAGCAAATTTATGCAATAAAAAGAGGCATTTTGAAAATGGAGTAATTTGTGTACTTTTAACATTTGCTTCATCATATTTGCCAGATGTTTCCCCAAAGAAAAACCAGTTGTTTAAAGCATGCAAGTAAGTTGTATAGAAGCATATAATACATTCATTAACAGCCAATTAATTGACAATGGCTGTTATCTTCTGGTCATTTTACTGTGGTAGGGTTGTACCCAATAATTTAATAATGGAAGCATGTTGAGTTTTCTTGCATTTTTATAAGGATGTCCATTTAATAATGAAGCAGTAAAAGAAACAGGTATACTTCATCTTTTACTTCAGTTTTACGGGTGAAAATGAAGTATCTAATGTCTTTTGGATTGTGGAGTCCCATTCAATGGGCCAAGGATGGTGGTGGCCTTATTTATATTTGCAAAAAAAGACAGGTAAAAGCTGGGTCTAAAAGCAATACCTTTTTTCATGTGGGATATAGAAGCAAAAAGGAGAGAGAACACATTGCATTTCCAAGGTGTAAGGCTAAAAAATTTGCATATTCAGTATCTCTAATTTTTATCATTTTTCATTTTCACAGAGTGACAAATTTCTTTAGTCTGTTATTCTAAATCCACGTATAAAAATAGCTATTCTGAGGATAATTTGTGTCAGTTTTCTTGTACAGTAGAAATAGATGAGATACTGAAGGACAGATCCTCCTGAACTAAAATTTAAAAATAATTAATCCACAGGATAACTAGAGGTTTTGTTTAGATGAAAGGTAATTAAACCTGCTCCCAGAAATCACCCTCATGGAGGACATTTCCTAAGAAATGGAGCCAGATGGCTCATCATCACCCACCAGGCCACAGTAATAAGTTAATTTGGACAAATTGCCACATACACACTCAGCCTTGGCGACCTTTAATTTCTAACAGCTTTAAAAGCATCCATTAAAGTAAAATAGAGAAGAAAGAACTATAAATAGCTGACAGTCTTCAGAAGGACTGTTTGAAGATTAGAACTTTTGGTACTTATTATACAAAACCTTAATAGTAGGAGGAAGGAAGAAGCAGTAAAACGTAAAGTGAAATTAAAAAAAAAAAACCCTGCAATTAAGGTTATTACCTATTTTCTGAAGTTAATGTGGAGCCCATTTTTGAAATTCTGAATAATTTATTTGTAGTAAATCTAAAATACATTCTGTGAACACAAAACATAGAAAACCATGTAAAATGTAGAAATAACTAAAAGAATGCCGAAGACAGCATCAGCGTAAAATGCTGCAAGATCAAGGCGCATCAGCCTTTCTTTGGATATACTCTCTTTAAATCCCATCCACTTTTCCAACACTTACTGTTACAGATTTTGATTTTCTATAAACTTCACGGGTTATAGTTATTAGTGCAATTCTTTTTAACAATCTTAGTTGAGGTGATTGTCTGACATCAGTGAATGGCGTTATTGTAGAGTGATCTCAACTAACGGAAGATATGATTACAAGATTCTGTCTGCTCCTCTTTGTAAAGTGATGTTAAAAACAGAATTAAAACTTAAAATCTCGGACCCACTAATTAGCCTGTCAGCCCTGTCATACAGTTGTTTTACTCACATCCATAGGAAATTGCCTACAATCATGTCGACAGTGAACAAAAGAAAAATAGTAATTCGTTGGAGTATACCAAACCATAGATTCTTGGATTCCTTTAAAAAAATTATTAAACTCTAACAATCTTCCTGTTACAACTCTGAGAGAAGTAAATCTTATTGTACTCGCTTTGGAGATGGATGGAGCCAAAAGAATAAATTAGGAATATTTATGATAAATTGTGTGCAGTGCAAGGAAAATCACTTTTTATTACGAGCTTATCGAAATCAATGCAACTTGAGATCAATATTATGAGATTATCTCTACCTAAAAGGATTTACTGCTTCCCCAGGTGAAATGTTAAGTGCAGGGAAAAAACAAAGCCATGGTAGATGTTTCTGACTTCTGAGTCAGAGGGAAAGAGGAGACATGGTAGCTTCTGAAATAATTTGACATTTCTAAAACAAGAAATAAAATACAAATCATTGCACCTTTTCAGATTTCAATTTTCTCTCTGTGGAGTGAAGAGACTGATTGTTTAGATGGCTACGAAGTCCCTTCCAACCCTGGTCTTTTATGATGATACACAAATTATTCTCATACGGCAGTCCTTAGATGCCGTTAGTTGTTTTGAAAGGAGAGAATGAAGCTTTCTACTGCTCTGTCTCCCTAGCATTTTGCTGGCCTTTCTGACCACAAAGTTGCACATCTCTTCCTGGGTTATAATTGATTATTTTTAAACAGTAAGAACCTAATGCATCTATTGAAAGAATAAATGAATAAGTGAAGGAATCATGAACAGGTAAAAATGCTTCCTTCTGACATCCTTTTGAGTAAGTTAATAAATATTGGGCAGCTCTGTGCTCCTAAAAATTTGGTTTGCAGTTATCTTCATTTTTACCCCATATCAAGTTCTGTGTGTGTGTTTGTGTATAAATATACATATGTTAACACATGCATTTATATTGGTAGTCAGATGTATTTTTGTATTTTTAAAGGAAATCTTAAAAAGAAATCTATATAGACTCTGTGATAAAAGAAAACTAAAATCTCTCAGCTCGCTAAACTAATTTTGATCATCTTTCCTTTCCCTATGTTATACTTGAACCTTGCTAACCCACACAAAACCATAAATTGGGAAAAGGTGCCCTCTCAGGAGACACTGCCCCGTAGGTGTGTGGCTTAGTGAGGTATCGGTCCCTTTTAACAAATTAGAACAAGGCCTCCCTTCTTCAGCTGGAGCTGTCTCCCCCGCCCAGGGCTTAGAGACCCAGGGACAGGCTGGACTCCTGCTCCCAGGTGTCCTCTTGGCTGAGAGCCCCTGAGCTGGGCATATCCTGCCCAACTGTGGCCCTGGGTTACACAGTTAGCAAAGGGAATCGGCCTAATTTCCAGGAAGCTCGTAAAAGTCATTCCTCCCCAATGATGTACATGTCCTTTGACGTGTTCTTTCAGGAGGGGCATGTACTTCCTTTGGAACGATCAGAAGCTGAGCAAGGCATCTGCTGAGCCTCGCGTGTGCATTGCACTTTGTTGGGTGGTAGGGCAGTGTATGATTAAGTTAAGACAGGTCCCTGCCTTCAGAGCGCAGTCTAGTCGGAATGTCAGAACAAAACCAGGCAATGTGGTATGATCTGGAAGTCAGTTTCTGAATATACAACCACTTGGTTTTTCTCTTTTTATATAAAAAGGAGATCGGGCAGGAGGATTTGGGGTGTTATCTACCTAGGGTAATAGGTTTTGTAATCTCTAGTCTGCAAGAACAACTTGCAAATGTTTTATCTACTGCTCACTGTGAAGAAACAACTACAAGAGTTACATGCAACTGGCCGGGAGGCTTCTTAACATCACATCACATAGTATCAAATCAGTGGTGAAGACCAGGGTGAACATTCCAGGCCTGGGATGCGGTGCAGGCAGAGGCGCAGGGGAAAGGAACTGCTGTAGGTGTGTGTGGAATAGAGGGGAATCCACGATAACTGAAGCCAGGTGCTGACGTCAGGTTACACCGCCAGAACCTCAGGGGAGGGCAAGACCAGACTGGGGTCCGGCGCGCCATGCCCTGCAACTGACCACACGCATGTGCCTGCCAAATGATCTGATATCATTTGGGGACGTGAGCTGGATCTGCAGCTGCAAAGCAGGCTTCTTCAGTGTGAAATGTTCGGGGACTGAATCCAGGATCCTGGCCAACATTATACCACACTCTTAGGACCCAACAAAACAATTAACCGACTCAGACGCACAATCACACTCACGCACGGGCACAGACCCCAAGAGGGAAACGATCCTGATATGTAATCTCTGGCCTGTGCCATGTTCTCCTACTTCAAAGGGGAACCCAGCGAAGGGAAGTATTAGAAATGGGAAGTTTTCCAGAAGAAGAGTGTTAAAAAATCAACTCCTATAGAACTGTAACCCAGCGAGAAAATGTTCTCCTCAAACAACACCACCATTTACAAAGTGGCTTGAAGTCAGTCAGAGAGAACGCAGAGTTTGGGAGGCGAGCCAAGGATCCTGCATTTCTGTGATGCTTGTTCTCGTGCCAGTGATAAACATTAGTGCATCCCTTCGGCCCTCAGCCTCTGGAGAGCCATCTAAGGGGCCGCAGTACCCCCTAAACATAAATAATCTTCATCTTCAAATGGACAGTAGATGTATGGGAACAAGATTAGGGAGACTTTTTTTTTTTCTTTTTTCCTGAGCTCTTTATGGAAACTTCCAAAGGAACAAACTTCAGCCTACTATGGAAGTTTCACTTTGAGTAATGTCTCTGGAGACCAGGGCGTACCTCTGTGCCATTTACCAGATGGGACTTGCTCTTTTCCCATAAGAGTGGCCCCTAAGTCTCAGAGGCCTTAGAACACGTAAGAAGCTTAACCAGATGCAAAGGTACAGTTCGAAGGAACATAAAAATGACCTTCATCTGTGTCATGGGACGGTCACATGGACAAGTTCATCTACCTTTCCTTAAGATGTTTTTAATTTTGGTAGGAGAAAAGGATGCAAAGACCACTGGATGAAGCTGTTTGTTTGTTTTAAAGCAACTCTGGATAACCAAGTTATTAATGACCGATTTTTATTCAAATGGAAATATACATATTCTCTTTGATTTGAAAATATCTTTGCTCTGAATGGGGAAAACCCCTAACTGTGTAAAATCTGATCCTTTCCCAACACAGATTGGGCTGTTGGTTTCACACTGTCTCACGGTCAGCAGGTGAGTGCGGTTTGGCATGCCAATTATTAGGTTATAAGTTGTTCTGGATAGTATTAGGCTCTCACTTCTCATGAGGCTCCAGAGGCTGAGACAGAGAGGGTAGGGAAGGCCGAAGGGAAAGGGAAGTAAATGCATGAGGAGAGAGGGAGGCAGTGGGGCTCTTCTCCACCCCAGTTATTCTGCCATAGACTCAACGTTTGGTTGAGAGACACTACACCTCCATAAAGGGGCTCTGGGAGGTCACACTGGGGATTTATATTATCCTCCAAGCACACACTCCGAATTTCTCTTCACCTGACACGAAAGCAGATGCTTGCAAATTATCCAAAGAGGTGAGAAGTGCTTTCAATTAAGAGTTAAGAAAAGGCCACTTAGGTGAGTATTATTATGCAAATATCCACTGTAGACACCATGAGTGTGAACGTGCAGGAGGCTACATCACACAAGTAGACAAGTTTTCCTATGCTAAAATTCTCAGCCCGATTGGGGCCACATTTTCCTTTTTCCTTGGTTTCTGGTTTCCAAACTCATTATACCCTGTTGTATGTTTTTATATTATAGATCAAGTTCAACTGGGAGACCATAAAAGGAAGATATCTCAAAAATTAATATTTTGGTAGGAGTCTCTATGAACGTGGCAGAGAAAATGTAAGAAAAGCTTTCCCCTTTCCTTCTTCCCCTTCACCCCCAGCCCTCTAAATGGCAAAGTAACACTGTGAAGAGGGGCTTTCAGTTCTTTCAACAGGGACAAAGGACACCGTTGAGAATCTCTCCTTCTGCAGTGACCCCCCCCCCCCCCCAGTTGGTGCTGGATTCTTCCATGGAGGCCCTGCTGAGCTGTTAGGAAGTAAGAGGCATTAGCACACCACTCACTATCTTTCAGGGGCCAATTAGCCAGTTTGGAATATACAGACCCTGGGTTCCTTTCATTTCTCTTTCAGCAGCTTGCCTTTTGGTCATTTGCTATGCTTCATTAAGAGGGGGCAAAGCTTAGATCTGTCCATTTGGCTCACCCTTAGGAGCTCTGATGGGAGCTTTCTTGGGGAAGGCAATTGGAGCCATTGAAGGGAAGATGTGGGGATTATCCATAGATTAGGATTATCTTAACCAGTGGTTTTTCAACCCTTTTAACTAGGAGAAACCCTTTTACGGGTGGAAAAAAAAACAAAAACAAAAACAAAAAACAAAAACCCAAACTTGTGCATGCCTACATGACAGTAATTATACTGAGTAAGGCAAGCACCTGATCATATGAAGGACAGGCTTGGTCTTCTTGTCTTCCTGGTCTTCAAACACATTCTGTTCCCCTGCCAATTCCTCTTGGAAAAACATCTTTCTTAGGGCATCAATACTCTGAATTCTTTGTCATTCAGACTCAAGAAAAGTAAGGAAGATTTACAGAGGAAGCCTGGTGGAAACTCACACTAACACACAAATACGGATTGTTGAGATGTTTTGGAATAATGAATACTAAACACCAAGGGAAAAGACAAAAAAAGAGAACCTCTTTCCATTTCATTATAGATGTTTCCATTTGTGAAGATTTAAATTTGGAGATGGTTAATGATTTTCGTGTTTAGTGATTCTGCAATACGTACGTGGATCCGAAGGAACGGAATCAACTGTGACAGTGTCGGAGATTATAGAGAGTATGACCCTAACATGTTTTTAGCAATGTTTTCACCTATTTCATGAGTGGGACTCAGGGTTAGAATTTCTGAGGACAAGTAGAGGGCACTGGGAACAATTACAAAGACCTGCACAGTACCAACAGAGAAAACTTTATCATCCCCTTTGTAGGATCCGTATTTGTTGTTTCTCTTTGTTTTAAAAATTGTTCTCAGTATTTGGGCTCCACCTTCTCTCAACATGGAACTTTGTTTTCATCATCAAGAAAATTGAACTACTTCAAGTTATTAGCAACATCTGCATTCTTGAAGCCAAAAAAGCTGCTCTGTCTTTTCCATGTATCCTTCTTAGACTTCCTCTTTCTTTTCCTATCTGCTGATCATTCCCAAGTTGATCTCTCCTGCCCTGCCTTCTTTCCCAAGTTTAGACTCAGACACACACGGGACCACGGGCCACGGGCCCCTGCACCGCCACAGGGACCTCATCCTCACCGTCCCCTCCCTAACCAATTCATCCTACACAATTCCTTGTCTCACTGGAACCAGCACACCTCCAAGCACCCAGGGTCAGAACCTGGTGGCAAACCTACACTCCACCCACCCAATTAACCCCCCAGGATTATTTTACCTACTAAATATTTCTCAAATCTACCTCCTACTAGTTAGCTCCAGCTATATACTCTGTTCAGGCTTTCATAATCTTTACTCTAGATACTGACAATGACCCTTAATGACTCTTCACTGCCTGAAAATAAGGTCCGGCCTGTTAATATGACATTCAAGACTTCTCATGACCTTCCGTTTCCACTTTTACCTGCCACTCTCCACATTCCACTTTACCAAACTGCATACACCGAGCGGCTGCTTTTATTTCTCCTACTTGAAATCTCCTGCCTACCTCCATTGGATTGACGCTAATCCATTTTCTCTGAACCCATGACGAAGCTAAGTGTCACTCCTCTGTGATCCTATTATACTTTGTACCTACCTGTTTCTTATCACCCTATGTTATGTTATATTGTAATTATCTACTCGTTATATTGTAATTACTTGTTATTTCATATTTTGCCTTCCCTTTGACGCTTCTAGTCAAGAAGGAAATGGTTGCCTACACTGTGACAGATTTTTTTGGTGTGTTTTGTTTTTAGAAAAAATGCTAGAAATTCTTTGACATACTTCCACTGAGAATTGACCTCTATTTTTCCCTCCCCTTAAATTAGGGCAGGATCATCACTTAAAAAAAAAAAAAAAAGATTTTATTTACTTATTTGAGAGAGATAGACAGCAGAATGAGAGAGAGAGCGCACACACAAGCGGGGGTGGGCAGAGGGAGAGGGAGAAGCAGGCTCCCTGGTCGCAGGGCTCCATCCCAGGACGCTGGGATCATGATCTGAGCTGAAGGCAGACGCTTAACGACTGAGCCACCCAGGTGCCCTGGCAGGATCATCACTTGCTTGTAACCAACACAATGTGGTTAGAAGAGTTAGCTTAGAAAAGTTGAGGCTGCTTGGCCTTGTTCTCGGGGACATTCGTTCTGGGACCTTGTTCCACCTTGTAAGGAGCTTGACTGCCTGGAGATTGCGGTGCTGGGAGGAAGTCCAGGCCGTGTGAAGAGACCACGTGTAGGTGCTCTGCTGGGCCCCAGCCGAGGTGCCACCCAACAGCTAGCATCCACCCCCAGACGCCGCTGAAGAAACATCTAGGTGATTCCAGCCCCAGCTGTGGAGGCATCCCAGCCTTTGAAACTTTCCAGTGGAGGCCCCAGACCTTGAGAGGCAGAGGCCCCCGTGCCCATCCTAACTCCTGACACGCAGTCTGCGAGCATCATGCGTGGAGCTTTTACATGGCTGACTTCCGGGGCAGTTCTGCAGTGGGGTAGCTGGAACACAGGATCCCGGCTGCAAGCTGCTCGCTAGCCCCTCGTGGGCTCCCCTCACTTTCCGAGCTCTCCTCCTTCCTTCAGTGTGTCTCTGGGGCCACATCCTAAATATACTCCTTGCACCCAAATCATTGTCTCAGGGGCTCCAAATTACAATTCTGTCCAGACCCCAGACCCTGCCATCAGACGTTATTCAGGTGGATGTAAAACGTTGTAAGATGCTTTAAATAACACTTTAAACAACCTGCGGAAGAAGCTAAAACTTGGACCAGGGAGGTGGTCCTGAGGACGTATAATTATGAGAGAAGGCAGTTGGGCAGGCAGAAGGAATCCAGTCATACTTCTGCCTGGAACTGAGATTTTTAAAGGCCCTTTGCAACAATGGCAAATTAAAGGAAGAAACTGAAGTTAAAGATACATTTTCGTTTATGCAGTTTTCATTTGGAGAAAAAAAACTTTGCTTCTAAAGGTCTGAAAGCATGCCTTTTTAAATATCTTAGACTTTCTTCTTCTATAGGATTCCCAGCTAACTATTTAGATAGGATTGATGTGATCAACAGAAAATTAGGAATTAAGATGACAATAGAAATACCATGAGTATAGAGTGAAGTTCCTAATGGTTCAACATTTACCAGGATTCCTGGTATTGGCTCGATTCGGTCATACGGCAGCATTCTGGATTGTGTTTACGTGTGTGTACCTCATCTGAAATAGAAGAATTTGGTGCTCAAAAAAATATTTCAAAATGAATACCACTCAGAAATCTTGTTGACCAAAGAGTACACGGATAGCAGTCCACACCAATCTAGATTCCAACCGTGTTTGTAATAAAGATACCTATGAAAGTAGAGTAAGTCAAATGATTTTTTCTTTACACGACCACATTCCATCATCCAGCACTCACTTGCATACCACTGGCTCGCTCATCTCTTTATCACACTTGTCTGAGTCCATATTTAAGTATCTGCAGATAGTCTAGGGAGCAGGGCTATGTCCTAGGGTCTAGCACAGTACCTGAAACATATTTACAATATTTGTTGAATGAATAAAGCAGTGCATCAGGCCAATGCATCCCATCATTTAGATCATAAATACTGTTCATTCCCGTTTTGTTGTCAGTACAGTGCCCCACCTAGAAATGACCCTTGATTGCAAAACTCTGCTGAACAAAACCCAGACTGAGTGTCTCTCTTAAATACAGGCAGAAACAGACTCCTCTGTTAACAAGCATACCATCCAGATATCCCATGTCCTTAATCACGTTGCAAGGAGTTTCACCTATCGCCCAGAAGTAAGTTGCTTTTTACAGGTATTTAATGCATGACCACTGCAAATCAAGAGACAAGAGGCAAAAATACTGCTGAGATGATGACAACGATTCATTGTTTGGTTGGGTGCCAAGTAAAAGTTCCAGTTGTTCCATTAACAGTCAAAACTTCAGGCCCTGCCAAACATGACTGTCTGCTTGTGCCATCTGGCACAGTTGTTACTAGGTCAGGATTGCAACTGCAAGAAGCACGGCCAATACTTTGCCAGCAGGACTGACTATAGACGATGTAATACCTTTCAAAGCGTGTCACATTATGTGCAATTATAGTAACTGTTAACACTTATTTAGCACTTCCAATGTGCCAGACAGCTTTCTAAGTGCTTTGCTTTTTGTGACTCACTTAATCTTCACAGCAACCCTGTGTGGTAGATGCGCTAACGTCATGCCCATTTTACAGATGTGGACACTAAGGCACAGAGAGGCTAAGGAACCTGTCCATAGTTACCCACATTATGTAAGTGGCAGAATGAGAACTGAAACCCCACCAGTTACTCTTAGTTGTCACATAATACCGCTCGTCATAACCACGATGTCTGACTGCCCCAAATTGGCACAAATACCTGACTTCCAAGGTATGTTATAGGTAAGCTCCAACAAGGGCAAAGAACAGACCTGCTTTGTATTTAAGGTGAATTATCACAGACTTAAGGCTAACAATGGTTCTAGAATAATTTTCTAACCAAACTGAGCAATATTTTAATAATATTGTAACTAGCTTCATAGTCCTACCTGG
The DNA here is from genome assembly GCF_964656455.1 of Halichoerus grypus. NCBI lineage: Eukaryota > Metazoa > Chordata > Mammalia > Carnivora > Phocidae > Halichoerus > Halichoerus grypus. Next base: position 183,546,365 of record NC_135714.1, read on the forward strand.
AACTGCTCCAAGCTGAAAGCACCTTCTGGTTTGCATTCATTTTAGTGGGAGATTGCTTATGGCAATTTCGGGTAAGCAACATGTAAATGCTTAGCTATAGTTTTGCCCTGACCTGAGACCATGCCTCTGCTCTCTGCAATCTTTAGTTATGAAATGAACGGCCAACCGTGTGATACCGAAGCTCCAGGAAGGCAGGCCCTTGGTTACTTTTGGTCCTCAGCTGTGTCGGCCTGGGCAGGTGCTCAGGAGGTCACAAAAGCATCTCTCCCACCTTGCTGCGTGGCACTCCCTCACTCCTGTCTCCTGGCTTTCCCCTCCTCCCACCCTGTTCCTGGGCCACTGGCCTCACTTCATTGTTCCCCGTGCTCTCTCACATCCCCAACTTGGGCAGCAGCTTCCCCACCTCCTGGTCCTAATGGAAAACCCAGGCTACTCCTGCCCCCTCCTCTTCTTGTGCAGCTTTCTCTGGCTTCTGAGAAGTTCTCTCAGCTGCTGTCTCCCAGTCCTTATTCGCCGGTCTCTTCTCAGTCGAGCATCTCCCATTGCTCCTCCTTCTTCACTGAAGACTAGCACTCGGTTCACACACTTCCCTTTCCCTCCAACTTCGGCAGCCTCATCAGAAGAGGCAAGGTCCTGGTAGACAGCCTACACACACTGTAACCTTGCAACTCCAAGGCCATCACTGGGCATCCATCTATGCCATTTTATTCCCTACAGTGCACCATTCTTTCATAAGTCTTCAACTGTGGACTCAGTCTCCCATCTGGACGCAGCCTCCCATCCTATCTCCTGCCCACAGGGGGTTTCTGGTTGTGCCTGTCATTTATTCCTGGCATGCACCTTCAATTCCCTGGATTCTTGCTTCTTCAGTGCGTTCAACCAGGAAAACCTCCACTCTGAATTAAACCCGCAATCCCCCCTTTCTTCCCTCTCTCCCCTGAAAAGGTAGCAAATTACTACTGGAGAAAATGCCAATGCTTTGTAAATAACAGTCATCACCAATTTGAGCACCCTAACCTCATTTTTGGACTTGACCCTCTCCATTCCTCCTCGATTCCTCTGAACCTCCCCCACTGATCTCAAGCCCCGATCCATTTTTAGCAGACTGTGCTGTCAGGGGCTGCAGTAAGAAAGTTGAGGCCGTGGGCTGTGGTCTATCTCAGCTCCCCAGACACTCCTTGTCAAGTTATCTGTTGCCACAGCAATCTCTGTCCCATTTCCACTGGTCTCGGGGTGGGGCCGCACGCCTCCTAACGAAGACTTCCCTTCACTGTGCCTTCCACCTATCTCACTTCCTACCTCAACAATGTTCTTAGCCCTTACTCAGAGTTTCAGCTTCCATTTCTTCCCCCCACGCCACCCCTACTTTAACTGGCAACTTCCCCTCAGCCTGTCTCTCTCGCCCTGATTAAAAAACAAACAACCCGAGCCAAAATAACAAAAATAGCAATAAACAGAAGACCAGAACATACCCCGAAGCCATTATCTCCGACCCCAAACTATCCCCATTTATCATCCTTTTTTCCTTTTCAGGCAAATGTCTCCACTGACGCCGTCACCTCCTTCACACACGTGACCACTTCCTGCGTCTTTGGATGCCATCCACTCTCCCTGAAGTATCTTTGCCTGCCAGGACGTTGAGGCCTCATCTGGAATTGCTTTGGGACGCTGGCCCCGTTTCTACCACTGCACTCCCCTCACTGTCTTGAGCACGAGACAGTGAGCCCCTTCCGTGCACGGGATGTGCCACGGTCACGGGTGTGTCCTCACTGCCTGACACTGCTGGGCACGTGGGAGAGGATCAATTAGGGGTTTCTGGAATAAACATTTCCATATAAAGTTCTACCACATGATTCTGCTCCACTCAATATTGCTTCTACAAAGCTTTAATATGATTTGATCATTTTTGACCCAAAATATTGCTGCTCCCTGCCAGAAGAATATTGTTCCCATCTGCTGCACTAAGCTTCGCAAAGATCTTAGTTCTTTGTAGATCAGAGTTCTCCTGGTTGAAGTCAGCTGAAGTCAGATCATCACTGCTACACTCACACGGTCTCCTCTAACACTTACGGGTATCATAGACTAGTAACGTTTCCAAACTGTATGGGCACAGGATTGAATTGCTAACCTTTACTATCTTAAGTGAATGTATTAATCTACATCACCCAAAACCAACCTCTATCATCACCATAGTTCATAAGTGAGGATATATTAATAACAACAAAAAAGTAAGAAGTGCAGAAAAAGGACAGGGTTTTAAATTGAGTACATTTGATACGATTAAAAATTCAGTACATTGCTGTTGGTCAGCTCGGGGCTGCCGTAACAGAAGAGCACAGACTGGGTGGTTTAAACAACAGAAATGTATTTTCTCACAGCTCTGGAGGCTGGGAGTCTAAGATCAAGGTGGCTGTCAGGGTTGGTTTCTGGTGAGGGCTCTCTTCCTGGCTTGCAGACAGCTGTCTCTGGCTGGGTCCTCACATGGCCTTCCTCTGTGTGAGCTCACTCCTAGTATCTCTTGCTCTTCTTATAAGGACATCAACCTTACGACCTCATTTAACCTTGATTACCTCCTTACGGATTACATCTCCAAATACTGTCACATTGGAGGCTAGGGTTTCAACATATACATGGGGTGGGGACACAATTCAGTTGATAACAATTGCCTCTTATTTTCTCATTTTACTGCAGATCATTGGGAATTTCAACCTGGATTGGCACCAGTCTGTAAGCCAGGATTTGGAAAACACAGTTCTAAATATTATAAATACCACACATACAGACTCTTAAAAAATTACCTACTGTATTTATTTACACGTTCAACTCTTGTTACTGCACTTGCTAGTAAAATGGAGCTTAATTTTTGTTCTTGGAGAAATTGGCCAGCTCTTTTAAATGGCAAAATGCTTTGAGGCAAAGTCCTTGGATAGAAAGATTTTTTGAACAAATTTATCTATTCAAAAAATATTCATTGAGCACCTAACCATGCAAATAGAATGCAACTGAATCCTGTTAGCTGTGGTATCATGGAAAAAAAAACAAAAAACAAAAAACAAAACTGTATTTAAAATAACAAGATCTGGATTCTAGCCACCTCTCTGAACTTCAGTTTCTTAATCTTTAAAATGGAGATAATCAGGGGTGCCTGGGTGGCTCAGCTGGTTAAGTATCTGACTTTTGATTTTGGCCCAGGGTCCTGAGATCAAGCCCCGTGTTGGGCTCCATGCTCAGCAGGGAGTCTGATTGAGATTCTTTCTTTCCCTCCCCTTGTTCCTCCCCCGCAAGTCTCTCTCTCTCTCTCTTTAAAATAATCTTTAAAAAAATAAAACAAAGATAATCATATATGTTTTCTTAATCTGTTTAAAAGGATTTTATGAATGTGATTTATCTTGAAGTATTTTTTTAAGTGTAAAATACTATACAAATAAAGGTACATGCTAATTATTAAAGATAACATAGTTGGAGTAAAAATATTGAAACATGCAAGAATTAAACAAAAAAGCAATTCTTAATAATACCCGATTCCATTTTATAAAGTTATTACACGAGTAAATCAGAGAAATGGCATGCCTCCTTATATCAGCAAAGCATTTTGCAAAATCTTAATGATGTTCTTTTAGACTGAATGGGTGCTGGAACAATTAGATAGAATCATATTTTGGCTGAGCAACTGGCTTGTAGGAGTATTGACAATTAAAAATGAATATGGACCTAAAGAAAAATCTCTATTTTGTCATTGATCATATCCTAAGTAGTATTTTGATTAAATTAAGGCCAAAGTCCCTGACTAAAAGTTCCAGGTGGTGTGCTTATAAAGTCTATGAGTGTCACAAAGCTGAAATAAAAAGCTAATATATGAAGAGATAAAGACTCAGAATTATCTCAATAGGCTGAAATGATGGGTAAGGGAAGGTATATGTAAAATGAACAAGATTAGATTTAACTGGGACATATGCCAACCTTATATCTGGGCCTAAAAAAAACTCTGCTGCAGAAACAAAAGGCTTGAGGATTCTATTTCATGTTAAAAAGATCTCCTGCTTATACATGATCACAAGCTTAAAATGAACCATCAATAGGGTGTAGGTGACAAGAATATGAAGAGTAAATGTATTGCAGTTATAGGTTATACTAATATTGTTGTAAGGCCTAGAACAAGGGAGGAATTCCTACCATATCCTACCTTGCTCAGAGTACATGTAAAGTATCTTGTTTACTAAAGAGGACTATTAACAAACTAGAAAGCATCTAAAAGAGACTGTTTAAAGACCTTGAAACCTTTCCTAGTTAAGAAAATGCTGAAATAATTAAGGAGGTATGTCCTGGAGATAAGAGGCTATCTTGCTTGCTTGCTTTCAAATATCCAAAGGTTCATCATGTAGAAAAGTAAGCAAAGATTTTATGTGATGCTCCAAAAAAAGGTCCCATTATAATTGTCCTATTAAGGACCCTGACCAAACAGTAATGGCTCAAGAGAGGGAGTAGGGAGACGGTCCTGGCCCACTGTTGAGGCTCAGGATTTATTTACAGAAAATGGAAGTCTGTTCAAGAACTGAAACCAGAAAGGTAATCTCATTCATGTATAGACCAGTATGTTCACTGTTAGACCACACTGTCCATCTTCAAGAACGATATAATGAAGCTATAAAATGTTCACACAAAATCATCTAAAGGACTGAGAAAAATGGGAAGCTATCATATGATCTGTTCCCCCAAACTTGCAATAATAGAGCAGAACTTGGGGTAACTCCTAGCAAGTTGTAAGAATAGTTTCAGGTTAAACCAAAGCTGAGTTATTAACACCAAGTAATAAAATGTTTGGAATGCATATGGAATTCATTAGCATAAGAAGTGAAATCAGTTAAAAATATGATTAGCCATGTGAATATTTTAGATAAATTAATGGATATAGAACTAAAATGGGTTCTGAGGGAAGAAATTGTTTTGGGAGATTTTCTTAACTTCTTCACATGGATGTTAGGGAGTAACAGTGCCTTTTTCAACCTGCCCTTGGCTGCTCATTGTAAATGACTCTGCTGTAATGTGGTTGCTGTTGTGAGTGCTGGTTCCCCTCTTCTAGAACAATAAATACAGTGTGTGTGTGTGTGTGTGTGTGTGGTGCTTATATATGTAGAGATATATATGTATGTGGATATATAAAATTAAAATCAGATTAAAAGTCAACAACTGTAAACATTTTGGAATATTTATTATTGATTTAATTCCTTTTCCTGTTTCCTTCCTATCGGGTATTAAACATGAGTAGACTTATTAGTCAATCACATAGACTGTTTTAACTGAAAATAGCAACGGAATGGGAATATCCTTATCTCAGCAGGCCCTGGAGCCTGCCTTCCCACAGGCTGCATGTTCTGTGATGGCCTGAGAGTGTGCTTCAAAAGGGGAGGCATTCAGCTACTCTGGGTCCACGCCATATACTAATTTCATCTCCCCTCCTTCTCTAATACCTTCATATATTAAGAAGTTAGAGTCTGAAAAAACAAAACAAAACCAACAAAGGCAGCAAATGCTTAGAAGTAACAAAAACATAGCTAAGTTATAACATCTGGACTTCATCACTGCAGCGCTGACGTCAGGACACAGCCCAGATGTTAACTATAATAACCATCTAAAGTTTGGGTGAATGCGGTCTTCCCTTTAATTTGCAAAATCCTTTTTGCAAAAATCCTTGAAAACATAACAAGTTAGGGATATAAGTAGTCTACCAAATATTTAGGAGACCAGGTTTGGGATTACACAAGTACACCAGCTTTCTAGGTGTATTCATTTCCTTGTGTTGTGGTCTCTTACTTGGAATTCCCACTCTCCCCTACCTCCCAACTCCCCTTCCCCACAAAAAAAAAAAAAAAAAAAAAGGTAAAGGAAATAAAAACACCTAGAAAAAATAGCCAGAAGGGAAACTGGGAATTTAAAAATGAGACTGAGCCTTAATAGACATGTGGACATAAGTCAGCATGCTCTTCTTACCCATTCAAGGGCAGTTAGTTGTAGCCTGCTGGGATAAGCATCCTGATTTCTATGTTTTATGTATATGCCTCCACATTTTCTAGGCAGTTGAAGAACAAGAGAAGACATTCGGATGCAGATAAACCATATCTTAAATTTTTGTTCACCTTTAGTCATTATATTGAATGCATGTGTAAATGATGGCTGGTCCAGTTTCCACAGTCGAATAGCTAATGAGGCTATGCTACATGTGCTCATGTTTAGGATGATGATTAAAATAAAATGGCATAAAATTTTCCTTAGTGGTCTCTTAACCTCACCACACCCTCTATTACCAGATTATCATTGGTAAAACTGCTGACTGGAGAAAGACCAAACTACAGTTAAAGAAAGAAAAAAAAAAAAGGATCTCTAGGAGTAAGGGAAAGGGATATAGATTTCTGAGTTACTCATAGATGGAAGTTCTGAAAATAAAAGATATTCTTTTTTTGTGATTTCATATGCTGGGGTTGTGACATGACTAAAAATCACTTTGCATTAACAAAATATCTGGAGTTCGTTTAACAAATACTTAGAAGGCAGAATAGTGCTGATTAGGGGCACAGACCCTGGATTCAAATCCTGACTCTCTCACTTACTGTATGATCTTGGAAGAGCTACAGCCTGCTGGGGTAAGTTTAAAATATTGCCAAGTAAATTTCATCCACTATCAAATGGGGAAAGTTATATCCACCTCACTGTATTTTTGCAAGAGTCAGTTATAAATGTATGCAAAGCCTACAGCAGTATCTGCTATATAAAAGTTTAATAAATGACATTATTAGTTATTTATCTCCTTGCACTTGGCCTCATTTGCCTGAATTTATTAATCTAGTCCCATCACCACCTCTGTCACGATCACTTTCCAGACAACTCCAGGGACAGCTTCCTTGTAATGCCCACAGCACTGGGGGACATTAATGGTGTCCAGAGCCACCTTTGTGGCATGCGGCAGGGTACCTAACCTATAGGAAGTACTCAATTTATATGTGTTAAATGAAGGAATACTGCCCTTTTTGATGTTTAATGGTTAATGTACCTGTCTTGAGAGTAGAGCCCGTGTCTTACACTTTTCACTCCAATGCAGCATGGCAATGAACAAATATGTAGGCATATAGCAAATATGGATACCCCCGTCTCTCCTGATGAAGAACATGAGGATTACATAAGGTTTGACTTGCTCGTCTCACAGAACTGGTTTAGTTCCAGAGTGGGGAATAGAAATCAAAACTCCTGACTCATGACTCCCGGTTGAATGGATGAAAAAAAAAAAAAGTTTTAAAGGAGGTTTATTAAGTGATTATATGTATTTAATACTATGTAATTTAGACTTTCAAAATTCCTAAGAATTCAAACAAGGTCTTCCTTAGCCCACATTATTGCAATAACAATGACTTGAATTGTCACAGATTTCTAAAATAGTTTAACTAGTCTAGAGACAACGGCAGGCTCTCTGGAGATGGCTATAGGTGATCTGGAGTAAATAATGTCTACCAGTAACATACTGATCAGGGTATAGAATGAGGGATATTCTTTAAACACATTTTGCAGTCTCCGACCCTCTATTTAATTTGGGGTCTGTGTGCTGTCCTGTTTGTATTGGAAGATATGATCAGGGACCAAGTTCCACCCTAAACTTTTGTAGCACTGCAACCTGGATGTCCTAAAACTTGTCCACGGTGGTCGCTTGTGTCACAAAACCAAGTTCTCTCACGAGAATTCTCTATCTAATCTTTTTTAAAAAAATATTTATCTATTTATTTTAGAGAGAGAGAGCTAGAGAGCAGGTGAGCGGGGGGAGGGGCAGAAGGAGAGAATCTGAAGCAGACACCCCGCTGAGTGGGTAGCCCAATGCAGGGCTCCATCTCAGGACTCTGAGATCATGATCTGAGCTGAAATCAAGAGTTGGACACTTAAACAACTGTGCCACCTAGGCACTTCAAATCTATCTAATCTTGTCAGGCAGTTCCCAGGACCACATATGCTTACCTTAAAAAAAAAAAAAAAAAGGTAAAAAGTCTAACATGCCTATTGAGCAAGTGAATAGCAATTAAAGCTATTGTTAGCAATGATCTTGTGTGATATAATTTACTTTATATGTTTTAGTCATCCTGTGAACGCTTGCTCTGGTTAAAAGGCAGATTCCTGAATAATGAAATGTTTGCTGTACTCAGCATTGAAAATAATTTAGAGAAATAACTTTATTGTATCAAAAATGTTAACTGAATACAGGATAGGACACCGACTTTGTTTATGTCAGCTACAGAAAAAAAAATAAAAAGAGGAAAGAAGCTGTGGGAAAGCTGTATGCTGAAGGTAGAACGCTCTCCTAATCCTAACCAGCTGTTCTTGCTTGAATGCAGGGGAATTTAATAGCAATCTCTCTCTCTCTCTCTATGTGTTAACAGAGTAGCAAGCTTGTATGCATTTTACCAAAGCAATGACAAAGCTGTTTTCTAGCTACAAAAGTATCTAAGAAAACACAAGAGGGAAATAATCAAAAGTCACCTTGAAATAAAATATATGTACATACTAACTACAGATTTCTCCAAGGCTGTTAAATGGCAAGAAGCCAAAATTAAGTAATTACTTAAACACAACAAGTTCAAATTCACTCATACTGCTTTCGAGTGGCTACTATCTCAAATGGAATCACACAGCAAATCACAAGAGCAAGGGTGACAGAAACACAACATTCCAGCACCTGAAGATAAATAGCCCAGGCGTCACACTCCAAACTCTTCAGATCTTTCGACTCCCCCTCCTTCACATTTTTCTTTAGGGACTGACAAATTATAAATTCTTGACTTCACAAAGGAAACTGCAACTTTACTCTGAATCTCTTGAAGTAACAGGTCAAAAGAATACAGAGTAGTACAGAAAAGAAAGAACATTTTTACATTTTGTTTACATAAATGTACTATGGAAAAATATGTAGATAGGAGGGTATTTAAATTTTTGTTAGTTTCTTAAAATGGTTATCCGTATATGCCCCAATTTATTTGTAACATCTACTTCCTGATTTTTGCTTCAGTCCTGTAATGTTTAGGAACATCATGGGCTTTGGATTCAGGAGAATTGAACTCACCTCCAAATTCAAACTCTTTCTAGTTATGTGACTTGCAATAAGTTACTTAACATTTTCAGCTTGAGTTTTCTCACTTGTCAGTGGAGAAAATGATTATCTGCCTTAAATAGTTATTATAGCACTCAAAGAGATCGATGACTTATGTACACTGTTGGGATATAGTAGGTCCTCAATGAAAATTCATTTCTATCTCTTCTGACACTTAATTTCCTGTTTGTCCAGGGTTCTGTCATTTCTCATATGGGCAGGAAACAGTCTAGAGCTAGCCTTAGAACACCCAATTTCATTTTGTGACTAAGGAAATAATGAGACAATAAAAAGCATAAAAATCATAATTAAAAAACACTCGTTCAGTCACTCCAGTGGTGCTTGGCATCAAAAATTATGGATACAAAAGGCCTTGGCCACCTCAGTACCAACCAACATGAGAAATTATGAATGCCGAATGCCTACCGACAATCCATGATGATCTGAATTGAGTGCACTTAGAATATCTTAATTTTATAAGTTTTACAAAAACATGTGAACACAGTACTAGGGTTCCCTTAGGACCTCATAGGGAAGTGGGCAAGTGAGGGACCCTGACATTACATCAGCTTCATTATAAATCCGCCTCTGACTATGGGGTGTGGGGAATCAGTGCTTTGTTGTTGTTGTTGTTAATATTATTATTATGGTTATTATATAGATATTTCAGTCTTAAATCTCATAACTTCTCCAAACCCATCACATTGTCCTCGTTTCTTTCCCACCTGTCCTACTTGAAATGGCATGTAAACTTGTTTTCTCTGAGTAAGCAATGAGAGTGTTGACTTACTTGAACTGGTGTGTGTGTGTACGCTGCCTGAAAAAAAAAGGACTGGTATGCTATGCGGGTGCATGCCAGCACTATATAAAGTACATGAGATGTTTTTTTTCTGTTCAAGTAGATTCCTATCTAATTGGGTGGAGAGGACTAACACATGATATAGCAACAAGATGAAATAAATAAAAAGCATAAAATTAATTACGAACCTTTTAAAACTCGGTAAGTGCTACAAGATTTCAGATGAAAAGGACATCAGTAAAGGTTGACATTGTTGTAAACATTATAAAGACAAGAGAATTGAGAAGTGCAGATTTGGGTTAAGGGGATCATGCTACATTTGTTGGCGAACAGGAGCAAATGATAGAGAAAGGAACACAGTGCTTTGGTGGAACTGTAAGGAGACAAGTACGATGTAAGAAAGCACAGAGCATCGTCACCAGCAGGTAGAGGTGTTTTGGTTTTATGTGCCTGGAATTGCATGCCATTGAAGATTTTTGAGCAAAAACAGTGACAAGATGAAGATGGAGGTGGCCTACACGATGCTGGAGTCACAGGCAGAAGCTTGGAAGACGTTGACTCTGTGTAGGTGGGGTTAAAGGCGGTTGGTGCCATGGCGGTACGTGTGGGATGAGAAAGGAAGGGGCAGATACAGAGGGACACAGAACATAGAAGGGATGGGATCTGGTGACTGACTTAATGTAAGGGATGAAGGTGAAGTAAGGCAGCCCGTAGAAGAGGAATAGACTCTGAGCAACAGAGAATGAGGTTAACCTTGGAACTGGTTTGAATCTGATGTTGCAAGACCTCCAACATTTACTGGTCATGTCCAGTAGGTAGTTAAAGATAAGGGGTCAGAGTGTAGAGGTATGGATAGGTCAGATTAAGAGAGATAGATGGATAGGTAGGCAGGGGGACAGAGAGAGAGAGAGAGATAAAGAGAGAGAGAGAGAGAAAGGAGACTGATAATAGATGAATACAAGTGTAACTCTCATATTATTTGAACTTTAGGAATGATCAACGTTGAAACAAGAATACGATCTGGAAATAATTTATTAAAAAGCAATATATGTGATTACAAGGGAGGGGTTGCTGACTTGAATAGCTTCTGAGTGTTTTGATTGATTTAGAAACAATGGAGGTACACATGTTGCATCTACTCCCTGATATCTATTTTTCCTTCTATGTGGTCCTACACAAAATGCACTTGTGTCTTTTAATATATAATATTCACTTACGCATTTCTGCATTGGCAGTATGTGTGTGTTCATTTGGGTTTATACAATTGTCTATGGATTAAATCATTCTACAAATGTTTGTGTGTCAGGCACTGTTTGAAGCACTAGGAATACCTAGGTATACAATACTGAGTTCCTGGCCTCAAAGAGAAGCTTAGATTCCAGACAGAGAAAGAGACCATAAACAAGCATATACAACATGCTGGGATAAATGGATTACAATTGGTTGATAGGGGAATGTCATTTTATTAGAGGGACCCAGAAGGGCCTTTCAGTAGAGGAAACATTTTATGAAGACTTGCATGGAGTGAGGGAGAAAGCCTTGTGACTATCCGAGGAAAGGGTGTTTCAGGATGAGGGAACAGCAATTACCAAGGAACAGCAAAGAGGCCAAAGTACGTAGAATGGAGTAAACTGGGGAAAGAGTATAAGAAGGCAAAGTAGGAGAGGTAGGCAGGCCCGGGTCAAGTAAGGACTTCTTGACCATAGAAGGGATTTTATTCTAAATGTGAGGGACAGATATTGGAGGGTTTTCAGGTGAGGAGTGACAGGACATGATTTATGTCTAAAAATGTCACTCTGGTTGCCACATTTGAAATAAATTATAGGAGGGGGCAAGGGTGAAAGTAGGGAGGCAGTTAAGAAGCAGTTAAGGATACAGGTTCGAGGTGATGGGTGGCTTGGCCTCGGGTGGTAGCAGTGAGGGTGGTAACAAGTGGTTGGATTCTCCACGCATTTTGCAGGTAGAGCTGATGTGATTGGCTGATGGAAGGAATGTACGGTATGAAAGAAGAGAGGAGTCCTGCTATGAATGGAGGTGAAAAAGATGAGTTTTACAGGAAAGTGAAGAAGCTCAAATTTGGACATATCAAGTGATTTCTGGCAATACACATAACATCCCTGGACATGTTTCCTCATTTGTAAAACAAGGTTCATAACAGAATCTACTTCATAGGGTTACACAAGCATTAAATAACAATGCAAGGAAAACTGACCAGAGGCTAGCACTGCATGTTAGGTGTCCAGCTAAAATTAGATATCAAGAAGTTGAAGAAAAACTTCAATCTTTTAATCTATGACAAAAGAGGCAACACTATTCCATGGGAAAAACACAGTCTCTTCAACAAATTGTGCTAGGAAAATGGGACAGCTACATGCAAAAGAAGGAAACTGGACCACTTTCCTACACCATACACAAAAATAAACTCAAAATGGATTAAAGACCTAAATGTGAGACCTGAGACCATAAAAATCCTAGAAGAGAGAACACACAGTAATTTCTCTGACATTGGCTGTAGCAACATTTTTTTAGATACGTCTCCTGAAGCAAGGAAAATAAAAGCAAAGATAAACTATTGGGACTTTATCAAAATAAAAATCTTCTGCACAGCAAAGAAAATAATCCACAAAACAAAAAGACAAGACAACCTACTGAATGGGAAAGGATATTTGCAAATGATGTATTTGATAAGGGGTTAATATCCAAAATATATAAAATATATGTACAACCCAACACCAAAAAAAATCCAATTAAAAAACAGGCAGAAGATGGGCGCCTGGGTGGCTCAGATGGTTAAGCGTCTGCCTTTGGCTCAGGTCGTGATCCCAGGGTCCTGGGATCGAGTCCCGCATTGGGCTCCCTGCTCCTTGGGAGCCTGCTTCTCCCTCTGCCTCTCTCTCTCTCATGAATAAAAAAAAAAGAAAAAAACAAAACAGGCAGAAGATATGAACAGACATTTCTCCAAAGAAGCCATGCAGATGGCCAACAGATACATGAAAAGATGCTCAACATCACTCATCATCAGGAAAATGCAAATTAAAACCACAAGGAGATACCATCCCACACTTGTCAGAATAGCTGAAGTAAAAAACACAAGAAATAACAAGTGGTGGGGAGGATGTGGAGAAAAAGGAACCCTCATGCACTGTTCCTGAGAATACAAACTGATGCAGCCACTGTGGAAAATGGTATGAAGTTTCCTCAAAAAGATAAAAATAGAATTATCATATGATCCAGTAATTCCACACAAAGAATATGAAAACACTAATTTGAAAAGACATATACACTCCTATGTTTACTGCAGCATTATTTACAATAGCCAAAATATGGAAGCAACCTAAATATCTATCCATAGATGCATGGATAAAGAAGTGGGACACACACACACACACCATGGAATATTATTCAGCCATAAAAAATGAAATCTTGCTATTTGCAACAACATGGATGGATCTAGAAGGTATAATGCTAAATAAAATAAGTCAAATAAGGCAAATATCATATGATTTCACTCATATGTGGAATTTAAGAACAAAACAAATGAACAAAGAAAAAAGGGACAAACCAAAAAGCAGACTCTTAACTATAGAGAACAAACTGGTGGTTACCAGAAGGAAGCAGGTGGGAGGATGGGTGAAATAGGTGAAGGGGATTAAGAGTACATTTATCATGGGGCATCCGGGTGGCTCAGTCGGTTAAGCTTCTGCCTTTGGCTCAGGTCATGAGCTCAGTGTCCTGGGATTGAGCCCCACACTGGGGCTGAGCAGGGAGCCCACTTCTCTCTCTCCTTCTATCTCTCCCCCAGCTTGTGCTCTCTCTCTCTCTCTCCCCCCCTCGGTCACCCCCTCTCTCAGCTAAATAAATAAAATCTTTATTAAAAAAAAAGAGTATACTTATCATGATGAGCACCGAGTAATGTATAGAATTTGCTGAGTCACTATATTGTAAACCTGAAACTAATATAACACTGTATGTTAATTATACTGGAATTAATTAAAGGGTTAAAAATTATACTGGAATTAATTAAAGGGTTAAAAAACCCTTCAATCTCATATTGTTTCTGAATCTTAAAAAAAAGAGGTCTTAAAAACCCTTCCTACAATTTCTTCCTCATCCCCTCTTTTGGGATATGGGTGCTACTGCTATGGGAGAGAGTGTACATTCTAAATGTCAATCATGTCATGTGTGCTAAAAATAATAATAATGCTGACGGTGATTGAGACAGAATAAGTAAATGAGGTATAGAAATCATGGTCATTAGAGAGAAGTTCAAACTGAAATCAGGAGACTATAAAGAAGAGAAAGTCGTTTATATTTTGAAGAAAAGAATTTAAAGAATTACTTGAGGGGAATATATTCCATGAGAAATGATAAAAGGCATTAAAATTAGGAGGAAAAGGGATAATCATGTGATGATGAAGAAAATCAACACGTGTTCTACCAAGTATGACTTATCTCCTTTTGGACCTTACATTGTAAAGAGATGACTTGTGGTCACCTTAATAAAATGAAAAGAGATTATTTAAGGCAATATGGCCAGGCAACTATGAGGGGCTGATTGTATCCCCATTTTAAAGATATCTGATATCTTCCCAACACAATCTAGTGTGTTGCTCCCAATTTATCCATGTGATGAGAGGAAAGACTGCTAGGTGGATGGATGAATACCAGTGCAGAATTCTCCATGTCCATGTTCAGTAGCTTAAACTTCAAAACTGAAGAACCATCATGAGTGAAGTATCTCTCTGGTTAAATGTTAAGGTAGAGACAGGTTTTTACCATGCACATCATGTTAAAACATGATGCTTTCCTTACAAAAGACATTTAAAAAAATAAATTATTACTATTTACTCCTCTGATAGGGTAAAATTTAAAAAATTCTATGCTTATTTTTGCAAATTAATGCTTCCTCCACTTAAAGATAATTATCTACTGTTTGAGGACAGGGTTGCTTTTCAATGGCATTCAAATAGTTGGTCCCCTCTGTCAGGTTTTCATACTTGGTTCCAGGGAACCCTTGGTCTTCACGAAGCCTCCAAGAGATTTGTATCCAGGGTGGTGGAGGGAGGTATTCTGTTAGATATTCTTGTAAACATTTCTTAATATAAGTTATTGGGACGATGTTCTCTGTGAACCACATTATTTTCACTTCCTCTCATTCTTAGACTTTCCTTTTATTCTCTATTCTCATCACCTACCTCAGCTGCATTTGTACCCAAATACAGGCTCAGAATGGCACAAATGAACTTAATGTTTATTATCACCTTTAAAAAATTTTTTAATTCCAGTTTATGTAGTTAACATACAATGTTATATTAGTTTCAGGTGTAGTTTAGTGATTCAACAGTTCCATAGGACACCCAGTGTTCATCATGACAAGTGCACTCTTTAATCCCTACCACCTATTTCACCCATCCCCCCACCTTACCTCCCCTCTGGTAACCATGTTTCTCTATAGTTTCTCTATAGTTAAGAGTCTGTTTCTTGGTTTGTGTGTGTCTCTCTTTTTTTTTCCCCCTTTGCTTGTTTGTTTCTTAAATTCCACTGATGAGTGAAATCATACCGTATTTGTGTTTTCTCTCTGACTGACTTATTTCACTTAGCATTATACTCACTAGCTCCATCCGTGTTGTTGTAAATGGCAAGATTTCATTCTTTTTTATGGCTGAATAATATCCATTGTATACATATATACCATATCTTCTTTATTTTTATTTAAAGATTTTATTTATTTATTGTCAGAGAGAGAGAGAGAAAGAGAGCACAAGCAGGGGAAGCGGCAGGCAAAGGAAGAAGCAGGCTCCCCGCCGAGCCAGGAACCCGACACAGGACTCGGTTCCAGGCCCCTGAGACCATGACCTGAGCCAAAGGCAGACGCCCAACCAACTGAACCACCCATGCATCCCCCATATCTTCTTTATTATCACCTTTAAACAGATACTTAATTACATTTTAGCTTGACCTATATTAAAAAACCACACTAAAATGAAACATTATTATTTACAATCTTCATTCCAAATTTACTCATCTAGTCTTTGCTTAATTCTATTAAAATTTAAAAACTTTCCATGATAGTTATATATATGATATACACATATAAATTTATATATGTATGCAAATATATATGTATATATGCACATATATATGTATCTACACACACATATATATAAAACTGACTTACTATCCTACGTATACCATTTATATTTCCATGTTTTTCAAAGTAAATATTCTATGATTTTTATAACATTCGAAAACTTCTCTGCTATATTGGGTATTATATATCATTGGTGGGTGTGTAATACATGTTGAACAATTTTGCCATTTAAGATGTGCGTATCTTAGACTATGGAGTTTTCTCCTTCGATGAATACTCTTCCATAGAGAAACTTCTACACATAAATACATGGAGGTATGAACGATTGTACTACTAATAGCAGGTAATTGTAATAGCACATAATTGGAAACAACCTAAATACCTCTCAACAGTAGAATGAATAAGTAAATTATGGCATAGTTACATAACAGCAGTAAGAATAAATGATCTTTATGCTTCAACATGAACAAATCTCAAAAATATAATTCTGAGCAAAATGAATTGCCGAAGGATATCTGCAGTATGGTATCACTTCAAACCTGAAATGTGAAAAACAGTAATTATTATTGTCTTATGTTATTTAAGTATGTAGTAAGAATATAAAACCAGTATAAGAATGATTCAACACCAAGCTCAAGATCGGAGAATTCCAGGGGGAGCTGGGAGGAGGGAGGAGGAAAATATGATCCAGGAGGCGCACACAGTAATTTTACATTTTAAACCTTAAACAGTGATTTTAATGTTTTATTACTTAAATGGGTTTCTTAGATTTCTAAAATATTTAATAAAGGTAATACTGCTATTAGTTAATTGATAAGGTATCTAAAGATAGTTTTAGAGAAAAGATTTTTGGTAAGCAAAGACACCAACTTCAGATGCTACCCAAACTGTATTGAAGCAAAAAACAATGAGTATGTTATGAAAACAGCAACTTAAGCCACCCAAGATACTTGGATCAAATTTCCCAGGGTATGACCACATGGACCATTAGCTATAGCAACATCACCTTTATTTTACAAAAGCAATTAGTACATGCTTCAGTCTTCAAAGTGAGCAAGGATTACCTACTCTTCAAAAGTTATTAAAAACACTTGGCTTTTGACCCTTAGAACTCAACTGGCACAAAGTCTTGGGGTCAGCTTCTTGCTTTCCTAATAAAAGTTGTCAAACATCATTTTCCTAGACTCCGTATAAAAACAGAGACATTATATGTTATTGTGATTTGAAAACATGCACTTTTATGTAGAGATGAGTGGACAGCTCAAGTAATGGTCTTTTATTAATCAGTTAAAATATTTTAAGTCAGAATACGGAGAAAAATCTGGAACAAGGAAAAGAAAGCATGTACACACAAGGACAAATTACTCATTGTAAGCTTATTAAACTCAGTATCTCACTTAAGTACAAAATGAGTAAAGAAAAAGAGTAGATAATCACAAAGAAGTTTGAGAGTTGGGGGTATGTGTGGGTTGGTGGTAGGGATTAATCACGCAAGGCCACGAAGGTTCACTCAGGGAAACTTTAAACAGCAAACTGGGAGTCATGCTCAGGGTCACAGAAATACAAACATTTTCTGTGAACTGGCCTCACAAGAATGGGAGCTTGGAATGTGCATGGCGGTGGCTGAGAAAGTGGGTGTGTGGCTTGGATTCAATTGTCCTCATCTCCAAGAGGACAGTATAAGCAGGCGGTGGTTTGCCCTCACCTCCCTGGTAATGCCCTTCCCAGACTATACTTTCTTTTTTCCTTTCATTTTTTTCAAATTAAATGTTTATTTCCCCCTTTCCCAGACTCTTAAATTTGGCTCTGATGTGCTGGCTAATCCTTGGGGTATGAGCAGAGGGACCAGTCACGGACTGTTGTTATTGTCTTAAATGGTGCAAAGGGCATTTACAATAGATTTTCAGGCACCATTTTGAAATAATTTTTCTGAAGTCTACCCTCTATGTTTATCTTCAGTTGTGCAATGATTATGCTGTGCCAAAGAGCTTTGGCTGGAAACACAGTCTTGGGTTCTAAGTCATCAATGTACAAAAGGACTGAAGGACTAAAGAAAAACATTTCTCTATCTTCCCTTTATACCCTACCAAAAACAAAAACAAAAACAAAAAAACAGAAATAAAGAGGCTAAATTTATGCACAAACTGTTGCATATGGATTAGAATTGGTTACTGAATGTACATCTCACAAATTTATAATATCCTAAGTATAAAATTTCCAGTGTCACTCTCACAGGACTGCTGTATGTTCCACCTGCATACAAAAGACAAGAGTAAGGCAGACACTTTGGGCTGTCTGGTCATCCTTCTGCATTCCCCAACCTGGTGCTCCTCGCTGCGGGCATGTTTTGTTGGTGTTAAGTTGGATGTGGTCTGAGGCCCCAGCATAAAGGATGGGCCCAGTTTCCCCCCGTGACTCAGTGGCAAAGTACTTTATTCTGGTGGATTCTGGCTCTTAAAAAAGCCCACTGCAGGGGCGCCTGGGTGGCTCAGTCGGCTGGTTTTGGCCCAGGTAGTGATCTCATGGGTCATGAGATCCAGCCCCATGTGGGGCTCCGTGCTCAGTGGGGAATCTGCTTGAGATTCTCTCTCCATCTTCCTCTGCCCCTCCCCCTGCACTCTCTCTCTCTCTAAAATAAATAAATAAATCTTTTTTTTAAAGCCCTCTGCATAGTTTCAATACAATTAATAACTCTTAGAATATGATATTCAACCCATGTAAAATAAAACTTGAGAAGACCTGATAGTCTACCCATCCCCACTTGCTGTGGGTTTGGTCCTGTCATCTCTTTTCCCATCCCCACTGGTTTGTCATCTCATCTGTCCACCCATGAGCTACACATGAGTCAACATGCATGTGTTAATATCATTTGGTTGGAATTCACTAAATGAAATTCTAGCTTCTTGTAATAGCACAAAGGAAAGATGTTTCTACTGCAGTCTGAAATTACATGTTCAAACTTGTTTTCATCAGTGAAAAATTATAGTCCAAAGACTGTCTTATCAGAGTTGAAAAACAATATGTTTGATGACATCCTTCTCAACCTGAGATGGGCTTCATTTTAAAAAGTTTTATTTTAAATATAGCATATTGTAAGGTAGATTAGGAATGTTCTTACTCATCTAGTTTAGTTTTTTTTTTCTTTCTGCCAGATGTTTATGTTGGTGAGAAACCAATAACACTGTCTAGACCTCTAGGATATAGTAATCAAGCATGAGTAGAAAACATTCAGAGGTCACACTTCAATCTGGACCCACAACATCCTGCTATTCAAAACCAGATTAGAGATGATGGATCATGATAAACAGAACCACACTGAATGCTGAGTCAGTGATTGAGTTGTCTGCAAAAAGCTAACTATGTCACAAAAAATCTACAACATAAAACAAAGTCTAGACATCATTAAATGTGTTGTACTCCCACCTCCACCCTAAGTTATCAACAACCAGATGCTACCTTGTGACTTTTACATCAGCATCCTGTAAATCAGGAATCCTCAATTTTTTATGGAGGAGTTCCTTGAAGTGATGACTTCCTGAGGCATGTGTGTGTGTGTGTGTGTGTGTGTGTGTGTGTGTGTGTGTGTGAAATCGCCTAGATGTGCTCATGCAAATAAATGCCCTAAAAAGAGAAAGAAGAGAGAGAAAAGTGATATATGGTGTTAGGATGTTCAGAGATCACAAAGCAAGATTCTACCAAGCAATAATATGCCATGCTTTTTTTTACTATGTCTTGGTGGTTTTGTCTAGAAGTCATTAATTTGTTTTTATTTAGAGTATTTCAGTTCTTGACTGAAATAATTGACTGATTGGAGATTCCTGCTATGGAGGATCAAAATTGACACCTCTCTGTCATGACACCAAATTCAACACTAAGATAATTTTACTGTCAAATAATCAGGAGTCAGGGTCAGAGTCCTGGCCAATCATAAAAATGTCTTCTTCTCACTCTCCACTCACAAGTCCTTATTGAACTTCTGGTCTGGAACACATTTGAGTTACACGGAATACAAGATGTAGGTCAATGACTGTCTCAAAGAGGGCAAACCTTACTGCTTCCTAAGGTAAACTGGAGTAAAATCATAGTGGAGTACTTTATGTTTTTGTTTTATTTTTTTAAATTTTTATCCAGTGGAGGGATCATCCAGGTGAGTCACTTACTAGTGTAAGAATTTCTTTAAACATTGAGGAACATCCAAATAACTTACCTGGCTGAACGTACCAATGCTACTATGCAAAACAATTTCAATCTGCAATCCCTGTATTTACCTTCACGCCACCCTCCTGGCACGTGCACGCACACACACATCATGGCTGTCACACCCTCATAGTGGCACAGAGGCTATGTTCTGCAATGGTCCAAATGCTTTCATTTCCAGCAACAGTGAAAAAGTGAAAATTATGACTTTAAAAGTTAGCTGTGTCAAGGAAATTTTCACTTAAAAATAATGTTCATTGGAGTACGAATGAGCATGACTGACAAGATACAGAAAAGTGAGTGCTGATAAAATAGTGTGGATATCCTTTTGTTATAATGCACTTGGACCAGAGGTAAATTCATGCTACAAAGAGGAGAGCGGGAGACAGGGAGGGAAGGGCAGTATTGACTGGTTGAGCAAGTACCATATGATACCTGTCAAATCAGGCCTTAGAGTCTTGCCTTCTCTGTAGGTCACTTTTTCCTGCCAAACAGACTCTAGACTACTGAAGTCCAGACAGTTTTTATCTTTGCGTCTTTTCTACCACCTAGCATTCTGTCTTTCACATAGTGAGGGCACAATCAATATTAGCTAATTTGTAGTTAATAAAAGATTATGCTCATTCAGTACAAAACCCCTCTTCGTCACTTTTTGTGTCAGTGGATGGATGTTTTGCCTGCCTTCTTGACTCTTCAGTGTCTGAACCATGTCCCATACTTTCTCTGTTTCTAAGCCCCTTATTTGAAGGTGAAACATTCATTCTAAAAAACTTTCCTGCTTTCTTTCATCCTTCAGCCTTTCTACCCAGCCACACTAAGAAGCCAAAATTAACTAGATTCTTTGGAATTACTAGTGAAATCACTCCTAAGAGAAAATAAGGCCATGATTCATGAACATATTGTCAATATTTAAAATATGCTTTAATTAAAGATGTAAAAGCTAATAAAAGCAATTTATTAATGCAAATTCATACCTTCTTTGGTAATTCTATCATTGATTTCATTAATATCTCCACTGAATAGACGATAATTAATTTTCAAACTACCGAAAGCAATCTAGGATGCCATCGATCCAAAATGGACCAGAATTTTTAAAGATCATCTTGTATATGCTTCACTATGATTATATACTTAATCCTTCAATTCTATCATCTCAACTATTTTTCTACTCAGTGTGACATAATTTTGGTTACTGGTAAACATTTAATAATATAATAATTATGTCATATTTTTTTAAAGATTTTATTTATTTATTCGACAGAGAGAGAGAAAGAGCAAAACCAGGGGGAGTGGGAGAGGGAGAAGCAGACTCCCTGCTGAGCAGGGAGCCTGATGCCAGGCTTGATCCCAGGACCTTGGGATCATGACCTCAGCCGAAGGCAGATGCTTAACTGACTGAGCCACCCAGGCGCCCTGTCATATTTTTAATATAACTCACCCATCATTATTTTTCTTTTCCTTTAAAAATGCAATATGACTCTCTCTCTTAAATTTATGATGGAAAGAAAAGACGTCCTGACTTCCAGTTTGGTTCCGTAAGAAATTCTGTGGAATCACAAAAGACTTGGGACAAACTATTTCAGTTCTATAGCCTATGTATTTTGAAATCTGAGAGTAAACTCCATAAATTGAGATATTTAAAGTACAACTTCCAATTTTAGTTCATTCTAATTCCTGAATGAGTCCAGAGCACCCTGTTTTAGCGAGTGACATATTTTATTTATTTATTTAAAGATTTTATTTATTTATTTGACGGAGAGAGACAGAGAGAAAGGGAACACAATTGGGGGAGTGGGAAAGAGAGAAGCAGGCTTCCCACGGAGCAGGGAGCCCGATGCAGGGCTCGATCCCCAGACCCTGGGATCATGACCTGAGCCGAAGGCAGACGCTTAATGACTGAGCCACCCAGGTGCCCCTTAGCGAGTGACATATTTTAGACTTCAGGGTACTTAAACTTTGGGAAAAGGTCAACATCTCATCTTTAAAAAAATGATTAAAGATATGGCTCCATGGTACTTTGGAAGTCATGAGTCTTTGTCCTGTGGAGAGGAGAATGGCCAGTTCCTTAGGGAAGATGGACTAACTTGCCTGTTCCTTCTTTGCAGAGAGGCTCTCCCTCCGATGCGCACCCTGCTGATGGTCTGATTTCTTATGTGTACAACTTATTCTCTGCTCATGAGGGGAGCTGGACCCACAGAGACCAGTACAGCAGTTTAAACTTGTAGTTGTCAAGCTTTGTACGCATGTCCCGTCCCTCTTACCCATGCTTTCCTTCTCTATTTTCAGCATTTTGTACTATGAAAACAATATATTGATCGAGTATATTTTTAAAAGCTACATATGCTCTTTCTGATACTGTCCCTAACAAGTGTGTCTTCTTCCATCTTCCTGAGAATCACTGGCTTAAAGAACAAATCACGGATGAGTTTTAGACATCCCTCAGTGTCCAAGAGACACCACATACCTCTCCCTTACTACAATGGAGTTCACTTTACCATGTAGGTCCTCTCTTGAATTCAAAGGTAGAACTCAGGTGTTATATTCATGGCTGGTAGGCAAGGACCATGTCTGCCTTGTTTGTCAACCATTATCTAGCACAGTGTTTTGCATACAATTGGCTCTCAATAAATATTTGTGAGATTAAGTAATAATGACTGACAGATTTGGATGTTTCTGAGTTTTGTCCATGGATACTCAGTAATTTTTAAAGTATTACCAAAAAATATGTAAATGGGAATAAAAATAGTAGTGTATACCTCTCAGGATTGTTTTAAAGATTAAATGAGAAAATGCTTTTAGAGCCCTCCGCCTAGGTTTTGGCACTCAAATGACAACTTAATTACTGTCATTATATTATTTGTCATAAAAAATGCATCCAAATGATAAGGACCGCCTACTGCCAAGTGCCATATTGAGTTCATATTCCATGCCCAACCTTCGGCTGTGCCTAAGAAGTATAACAGGAGTACCTCAGTCATGAATTTAATTATTAAGGGGACAGATAACTTTAGTCTTTGGTTAACTTTAGTTAAGTCTTCATCAATAATTCCAAGCACAGGGACGCCTGGGTGGCTCAGTCAGTTAAGCGTCTGCCTTCGGCTCGGGTCATGATCCCAGGGTCCTGGGATCGAGTCCCACATCGGGGCTCCTTGCTCAGCGAGGAGCCTGCTTCTCCCTCTGCCTGCCACTCCCGCTGCTTGTGCTTTCTCTCTCTCTCTCTCTCTAATAAATAAATAAAAAATCTTAAAAAAAAAAAAAAATTCCAAGCACATGCTTCAAAAGTATCAGAAGTTGTTCTCAAGCAATAAGGAAAGAGCACAGAAGGAAAAGTGCAAACTCATCATCATTATCATACACATACAATCCCACCCTGAAACTTCTGGATGGTAAATCCTCTTTCTTCAAAAATGACAGGTTACAGAAGACACACAGATGGCTGACAGGTACATGAAAAGATGCTCAACATCACTAATCACCAGGGAAATGAAAATCAAAACCACAACGAGATATCACCTCACACCTGTTAGAATGGCTAGAATCAAAAAGACAAGAAATAACAAGTGTTGGTGAGAATGTGGAGAAAAAGGAACCTTCATGCATTGTTGGTGGGAATGTAAATTGGTGCAGTCACTATAGAAAACAATATGGAAGTTCCTCAAAAAAATTAAAAATAGAACTACCATATGATCCAGTAATTCCACAACAGGGTATTTATCCAAAGAAAATGAGCACTAATTTGAAAAGACATATGCAGCCCTACGTTTACTGCAGCATTATTTACAATAGCCGAGATATGGAAGCGACCCAAGTGTCTACCCATACATAAATGGATAAAGAAAATGTGGTGTATATATATACATATATATATAATGAAATATTACTTAGCCATAAAAAAGGATAAGATCTTGCCATTTGAGACAATATGGATGGACCTAGACAGTATTATGTTAAGTGAAATAAGTCAGAGAAAGACAAATACCCTATGATTTCTTTTACATGTGGAATCTAAAAAACAAAGAAAATGAATGAACAAATAAAAGACAGAGACGGACCTATAAATACTGAGAGCAATCTGATGGCTGCCGGGGGGGTGGGTGGGCGGTGGCGGGGCGATGGGCAAAATGGGTGAAGGGGAGCGGGAGGTACAGGCTTCCAGTTACGGACGCTGTAAAAGCACTGTTTGGTGACTACACTTGTGCTGAGCACAGCATCACACAGAGTTGCTGAATCACTATATTGTACACCTGCAACTAATGTAACAATGTGTGTCAGCTGTACTTCAATAAAAAATGATAGATTATTATGAAAAGCAAGGGACTATAAACAGAAATTGGAAAACATATACAATAGCAAGTTTAACTTCAATCTGTACCTTAATGAATTCCTCTGGAATAGAGAACTTGCAGTAGAATGTTCCTTTAAATCAAGTTTTGGCTTCAAGATATAGCTTCAGATCCTTAAGCATACCTGTGACTAATTAATCTATCCCTTCTACCACGCCTTTGACTTTGGATACATTTTGTTATTGTAATTATAAGGACCTTTGGCAAAATACGCAGACAGCTTACAAATACTATTTTAAATGAGGGAAGTTGCAGAAGTTTTGCTCCAGAAAGGGAGGTGGCCAAATACCCCTTTCAAGTGGCAGCCTTGACATTTAGCATACTTTTTCCCATACCAGAGCTGTGCCGCGTGCTTGAAACCCCAGTCTGCTGGTGCTGGTGCTCTTTTCCATGTTTGGCTCCATCTATATAACAATTTTCAAAGCAGGTTCCAACTCGTCTGGGGAGACTTTCAGATATTGTATATGCAGCTTGACAAAGTCATATGCAAGGACTGATTTCTTCACCAGTGTGCAAAAACAGCTATTCTCATGAGTCATTTCATTTTGGAATTCAACAAGGTCTGCACAGAAGTCACCTGATTTTTCTTTCTTTTCTTTTTTTTTTCTTCCAGAGGTACGGAAATAAATTCCATTTGGCATTGATATTTTACCTTTTATTTTCTATTTTTGGACTGGTTGAGCTATTTTTGTCCAAAAGGCTTAGACAAATTATAGTGGTGTCATGCTAGCAGGGTGAAGCTTCTATGGATGTAGGGCATGGGGAAAGAGAAGAGGGGTTAAAACAACGAAACTGATGAAGTACTTTACTATATGCCGCTGACTCTTCTAAGTACTCTACACAGTAGCTCATTTAATCTTTGAAACAATTTTATGACATAAGTACTATGATTATCCTCTTTATATTGGTAAGAAACAGACTGACCTCCCCAAAGCTCTCAAGTGCAAGGGCCAGGATTCAAACCCAGAAGTCTGATGTCACAGGCAGCTCTCTTCGCCAATGTATTATGTTTCCTCTCATCAAAGCTGACCTCGACATCAACATGCTCCTCTTTTATTGAAAGAGTAATATCTAATTTAATAGATACATACTACATCTACCCTCCATAAATGTGATAGGGTCTCATGAAGCACCATTAGTGGTTGTCTCTTGGACCCTTAAAATGTTATACATAGTATTACATACAGCCAGGGAAGTCTTTGTTTATTGGAGGAGCCTGCATATTTTGAGGCGTACATCATTCTTGGTTAGAAGGCATTATATATGCCCTTACTTGCTTTTCACTGTGAACCAATGAGCAGAAGACAGTTCACAAGAGTCAGTGTTTGTGGTTTCTCATCATGGGAAGTGGGCCAGAATTCCTGATGCCCCATTGAATTGAGAGCCAAAGTACTACAGAGCATGTCAAACATTCGTTTTGCTAGTGAATTGGAGACCTGGTCAGCATAAATGGAAAACTCTATTTCACAAAAGACAGAAGCTAGCCAACACTCAACAGAATACCCCCAGGGGATCCAACCTAATGTAGATACTTGAATTTATTCTATGTCCATTGAATCACACTTGGATTGAGATTTGTCTAAATTTTCCTGCCTTCTTCCTAGACAATTCAGTTTTCTTCCATCTTTAAAATGTTTAGCTATGGAAGTAGGGACACATGTCCCACAATAGGCTGAGGCTTTTATATTTTTTCCCCTTATATGTTATATTTCTCTAATAGAATAGATTGAATACTTTTTAAACATTCAGTGGGTTTTACACTACATAAACTGTGCTTACCTTATGAGATGCCATTAAATAAAGGCTAATCTTTCATTTCTTTTTGGTTCATTTATCCATTCCACTTTGTAAACTGATGAAAGCTACTGTACATGTGTATAGTCGGGGTTCTGCCTTTCTTTTAGCCTCTATCTCTTTCTAGTCTGAATGTTAGGATCTTTTATTTTTCCTTAGAGGCAGTCTAATTGGTACATCAGTCCACACTTGTCTGCGGAGCTTTGTTGAACATACATCAATGAATTCCAGCTCTCTCATGTATGAGAGCCCAGCATCTCAGTCTATGAGAATGTTTGACTGGAAGTACTGGGAAGGCAAAGTCTGGATAAAGCAGGGATTCTTAATCTAGGGTCTACTGGTAGAATTCACAGTGTCTATGACCTTGGATGAGGACAAATTTCACTTTTTATTTTCACAAAACTCTAACTGGAATTTAGCATTTCTTCCAATTATGAATGTTGACAAACTGCTACCTCCTCCTGCCTCACACACAATGGTATTAGCTGTCCCTGTGTCTTTGTCACCAACAGAAACCAGACTTTTCCGTAGCATTTAGAGTCGATGCAGATATCACAAAGTATCATTTACACACATTCCTACTCCACAGTTTGGGGAGTTAACAAACCTGCTCCAGATCACACTTGACTGTGGGTTTTGTGCAATCTACATCCACAGATGTTCACGTGACGTCGTGGCTGGCCCCATTCAGCCACCGAACAGTAAAGTTGAAAGTTTGCACATTGCTGACCTAGATGTGGACGTTGCTCCCCAGTGTTCTATCTATAATGGTTGGTGACAAGGAGATGAATCAAAGACTACTGTACAGTTCAATGCTCTTTTTCTAGCTAGCAATAACAATCTGCACACTGGTATCCTTACAAAATATTTAATTTATAGGTACTTCCCTATATTTTAAACATCATAGTCTATTATACAATTCACTCATTTTTTTTATTACTATACTACAATTTTGTATTTGGAATACCTTGATAACTATATTGCACTATAATTGATTTCCTTCATAATTCTATGCATTTTATTCATACATCAAAAAATATTTTTCTGAGAAGTGATCTGGAGGCTTCACCTGCTAAATGCTAAATGCTAAATGCTAAAAAGATCCATTAGCACAAAAAAGGCTAAGAAGCCCTATTTGAGAGAATTAAGGGGTAACAGGTTTTGGGGAGTGAGATGCACTCTGAAGTCAAGAAGTCTGTGTACCCAAAGGGAAGCAGGAGGCAGTGGAGGAGTTGTGAGAGGCATGGACGAGGTTGATGAGGGTGCACAATTTGCCCAGAGAAGGGCTGTCTACCTTATCCATCACCCACTGTTAACCTCAACGTTGTAACTCCCTGAAAACTAGATGTCATCCTCTGCTTTTATTTTTATTTTTAAAAAGATTTATTTTATTTTTATTTTGATGGGGGGAGGAGCAGAGGGAGAGAGAGAGAATCTCAAGCTGACTCCCTGCTGAGCAAAGAGCCCGACACACGGCTCGATCCCAGGACCCTGAGATCATGACCTGAGCCAAAACCAAGAGTCAGACGCTTAACAAACTGAGCCACCCAGGCGCCCCCATCTTCTGCTTTTAGGAAAGAGACTGTGTACCTATGGGTTTGGGAATAATGGTCAGAGAGAGAATAGGAGTAAGAGAAACTCTGTGGGTTGTGGTTGGGCAGAAAAAGGCACTTCCATGGAAAGGAAGATACAATTAAGACAGTCTGTTCCCTCACTCCTTACAAGTTGAAGGCTTTTCCTAGCAGCAATTCTGTATTTCATTTACACAAGGACAGGGATCCTTAAAAATAACAGGCAGAATCCCTGTTTTATATATAAAGGATTTTAAGGTAAAGAAATGTTAATGATGGTTTTCATACATGACATCATGTGGGTTAGAAGAACTAGGAACTGTTAAGTTATGTAGAGTGTGTGTATTTGTGTGGGTGAGAGAGACAGAGGGAGACACACACATACAGGCAGAGAGAGAGAGAGAGAGAGAGATTGATTGATTGATTGAGAGAGAAAATAACCAAACAAGGAAACTTAAAACTTTGTCTCATGGCCAAATACGTTAAACCTCTGGAAGAAACTGAAATCTCAGATTAGTGTTTGAGAGACTTGATGAAAGTCAACAAAGTAATGATCATCATGAAAATAACACTTCAGGTAGTATTAAAAGGAAGTATTTTCCTCAGATGCTTCAAAACACTTGTTTACCTGTCCCTTCATTAATTTCACAACATGAAGTGAAGCAGGAGATTTGGACTTGGTACTACTCTGCAACAGAGGGCAGAGTGGTATGATATAAAATAAAGACTGTATCTGGTGTTTAGAGAAGTGACTTTTTGTGGATAACTCATAACTATCATTTAGCTTTGGTCGGCAGGAAGGTTGGGTGCAGAGAAGTTTAAGGAGAAGGAGAAAAGTAAGTGCTCTTGAGATCTGGATGTGCACCAAATTGGTCTCCATCTGACAAACACTGATTGAAGTCTGAGCCGTGTGCCAAGCACAGGGGAGGCATGAAAAGGGTCCAAGTCCCTAGTCACCAGTCAGTTGTGGTAGCCAAAATTCTTTCTTTCAAGTTTAGTACCTGGATTCTCTACTGTGTGAATTACCTAATAGGTCATACTCATCTTAGAAAAACTGGGCAATATAAAGAATTTCTTCAGTGGACATGGAGCAGGTAAAATCCTATTTGCTGTTAGAGCTGTGGAAATGTTTAACTTTCCTCACATATAAAAAGTAACTATTTTTCTTTAAGTGTTTTTCATTCGATCCTACATTTTTTACCCCATATACATATACACACATATATAAATGACAAGACAGGGGCAGCAACTTTCCAGGGATAATATCCTTATTCTAGGAGGTCAACAGCTGTCAAAATCTCATCATTTATGAAAATATAAGGGAAATCCTGAGAAGCAGGAATGTTTGATTTAGTCTTACTCTCGAGTTAAAACACCAAACCATAAGATATTTTTGTGTTGTCTTTAATAAGACATTATTTGTGGAACCTTTCTGCTTGTGACAATGGATTTGTCAAATAAGACAAAAATGAATGATCTACTTTTTTTTTTAAAGGCCAACCAATTATAGTTGTGGATTTTACATTCCCATATCCTATTTCTTAAACTTCCTCTGGCCATTTGCAAACTGTTATCACTAGATACTACAGCTTAAAAAAACCTTATGGAAAGTTGGATTTCTTTAAGGCATCATATTTATTCTAAAGCCATAATAAAATGGCTAAATTTAAAATATTTTGCTCTGTCTCCCGTACTTTATGATTAGACTTGACATTGTTTACCCTGCCCTGTACTGGGCAATATTGTTTAGTTTAACAGAGAAAGATTTTCATGAGCATTTAGGACAAGCTTATAGCCTACGAAGGGATATAACTAGCATGTTATCTTCATAATCTGTTATCACAATCACAACCCTTAAATTTCCCTCTCTTCAAGTCATGTCAGGACTATTATGTGAAAATCAAAGGACCTTTTATGAAGAACGCACAGTGCAGAAATCTGTTGACACTTGGAGGCCACTTGTAATATTTTTAACAATTCAGAACTCCACCACAGAATATGAAAAGCAACTAGATTAACCAAAAAGGTTAAGAAAATTTCATCTCTGACCCATTCACGTAGATGACATAAATACAGAGACTTACAGAGCAAACAAGGAGGAGCCATGAAACAGGACTAGGATACCTGTCTTGAACTCAGAGAGATTATTTTATCGTGAGATGCTATTTTATATCAATTTACATTCTTAATACCAGGATCAGGCAGAAGTTGTTTGTTTAGTGTACCCCTTAAAACACCGTCTGCCATTTGGTTGCTGTCACATGAGCCCTAATAAGCCTGAATTGCACCACTGTATTTATGTTTTATTATATTTCAAACGCCTGCCTCTAGCATACCTGACACCCTCTTGGAACTCAGAGCAGCTCCAGGCTGCCAGAGGAAATGCCAGCAGGCTTTCACTGGGCAGCGCAGATCACTCCAGGGACACACAGCCCTTCTCCAGCAGAGACCAGGCCACCTGGGGCCAGACCAGCCCCACCACGGACCCCCGCCAGCACAACAGACCTCGCTGCTTCTGCCTGCCACGGCTCATCACCGCTGATTTCCTGACACTCAAAAGGACCTTGCTTTTCTTTTCAAGGTTAAAAAAAACCACACCTCTCATAAAACCTTATCTAGAAATAATCAGACCAGAAACCAGAGAGGCATTAGAGAAAAAAACCAGCCCAGAAACGTTAAATACCAGAGGAAGGTAGATGGAAAGCATTGCCATGACGGTGATGAACTTTATCCAGCCGATGAGATCATTCATTAACCGAGTTAATATCTGCGTCTGTGCACTGAATTGCTTTCCTTTTAATACCTCTCATCCCTCCCTCCCCCTCGCGCCCCTCACCTGCCAGCCTTCTGTCTCTGGTGTTTTTCCAAATAACATCCAGGGCTCTAGCCGTGGAGTCTCGGATGTGATCGCTAAAGGACCTCCGGAGAGGGGCTCGCAGGGGCCAAGCCATCACGTGGGCCTCGGGGTCCCCCATCCACGCGCAGGGGACTTCAGCGCAGCCCGGGCGCCGAGACCATGCTGGCCTCCTCGCGCTGCAGACGTCCTTCGCCGCCTGCGGGCTGTGGCTCTGGCGGGCGGCCGGGCTGCGTGCGCGCCGGGCCCGGGGGCGAGCCGCGAGCGAGCCCTGCGCCCTCAGGATCCCGGCATTGCGGCTCGCGCTGCGGCCCGGGAAGCGCCGACTGCAGGCGGCCTCCTGGACGGCCGCCAAGCGCGCGCGGCTGCCACATCTGGAAGGGCTTACAAATGAGCCAGCGACACGCTCGCGCAGCGCTCGGGCTGCCTTCGTGGCTATCTAGATGATTCTAGCTTCCTGTGTAATCCAATAACTTGACTCTTGGTACAAGCTCGGCCGGTCGTCTATTTAATAACTTGTCTCCTTCCCTGGCAATCCAGGTTAACCTTGCACTTTTGAAGGAAAAGGCAGAGCAGGAGGCAAAAAAGTGAGGGAGGGAGACGAGGGGTGGCAGGTAGGGTTCTCTTCAGCTTTTCAAGGTAAATTCTCATTCACCTTTGCATTTGATTAACTCATTTGTGTTTTTTTTTTTTAATTTTTAATTTTTTTAAAAAAATTTTATTTTATTATGTTAATCACCATACATTACATCATTAGTTTTTGATGTAGTTTATTACCTCGTGGTTTTAGATTAGGCTGTTTATGACAGAGAAAGTTCAACCTTTAGTTGTGGGTGAGGGAAGGAAGGCTGTAGCGAGCATCCTACACGTCAGTCTGGATTCTCTCTAGGAAATGGATACCTGAGTTTTAAAGGAAACACTAATCACCTCCTCATATCTCCCTTCTAACTATGCTTCTACTTACTTTAAGTGGTGTAATCAAATAATTCTAGGTTTTGCCTCTGAATAAGGTTCAAATGTCCCCCGGTTTTGAAAATCTTTTAGTTCCAAGTAAGCAAACTTCATCATTATAATTGCACATCAAAAACTCTCTCCCAAAGGGTAAAAAAAACTGCCAAGCACCATGAAATCAAAATATGGGTCAACTGTTTCTTTAACAAGATCTGTTTTTGAGTTTCTAAAATGCCGAATAAATCTATTTCTTTGCCAATGAATTTGGTTGATTTTCTGCTTTTTTATGCAGTATTAATCCTCTCCTCTCTCACTCTCCATTAAATGCCATCTTTTAACTTTCAAGGTTTGGCATGGAGGCTGACTATCGGCATCACCATAGTATCTAAGGGCCAGTCCATAACCTTTGCGAAATTAGAAAATGCTGTAAAAGTACTTTGTAAATTGCAAAGTACCATGTGAATGCTAATTATTATCATAATTGTTTTTATGCACGAAATCCTTTTCAACTTACACTGATCTCCTGAGTCCCCAAATTTCTACAGCATGCAACCTCTTTCCCATCAACTTTGACAACTTAATTATACAAAAGATGATAATTAAAATAGCGAGATTGTGCTCATGAGTTATAGCTAACACTTGTAGCACTGCTTATTAGTAACCCACATGTCTTCAATCATATTGTTCCCAAATTGTTAAAGCCCATGAGTCTCTCCAACAGAGAATGTGCATCTCGATATTGTCTTCTTTGCCTTATCATTGGGCTGGGCATAGATCAGGAGGCAACAAGTACTAACTGCTGAGGTATGTGGACTTCTGTGCCCCGTGGGAGCCAATTCCGAAGGAAAATTCTCCATTAAAAAAAAAATATCTCAAAAAATTTGATTGCCTAATACATGGCTCTATTTTAAAACAAAGTACTGGAAGTCTGCGTGTGCGTGCGTGGATGTGTGTCTGTGTGTGTG
Organism: Halichoerus grypus; assembly: GCF_964656455.1. NCBI lineage: Eukaryota > Metazoa > Chordata > Mammalia > Carnivora > Phocidae > Halichoerus > Halichoerus grypus. Next base: position 183,579,051 of record NC_135714.1, read on the forward strand.
TGTGTGTGTGTGTGTGTGCGTGTGTACGTATGTGTTTCTCCTTCAAAGAGGTCTGGGCACCTTGAAACAGGTTGATTCATTTCCGGTCAGGTTGAACAGGGCAGGTCTGTTTGTAGAGGAACAGTATGAAGTAACCATAGCATAAGTAGTGAACCACACTCTGCGTTAGGCATGGGGAAGTTGAGGATGAGTAAGACATCAACTCTGTCTTTGAGGAGCAATTCCATTGGCCACAAATCATTTCAAAATAGTGTCATAAATTCTATGACAGAAGCATGTACCAAGTATTATGGTAGCACAAAGAAGGAAAAGGTGGCTTGGATTCCTAACTCTTCTTAAGCACTGACCTCACCTAAATTTCCAGTCTAGATTTACAACATACAACCATTCTCAGCACGAATATCAACAGCTGATGGTATGAGTCATGCAAAGTGACTGACTGTGATGGCATGAAGTTTTTCTATACCCAAACACAGAACAGGAAACACCATTTATTGAGTCCTATGACATGCCAGAAACTCTTCTAGCACTGTAAATAGATAGACCCACCTACGTAGACCCCATAGGTATTATTATCTCCTCTTTAGAGATGAGGAAGCTGGAGGGCAGAGAGAAGAGATTTGAGAAAGGTGAAATAGTAAATGCCAGACCTAGGATTCATACCCAGAGCTGTTTGCATTCAAAACTCATTAGCCTCCCAATCAACTTGATTGCTCATAAATTAAATGACATTAAATGACAGTGATGATAACGACCCATTAGGGTTTATCTAGGCTCAGCTGATACTAAGGTAAAGGCCAAAACTCTTTAATCTTAGCCAAATAAAATCACCACTGGGCCCATGGTGTGAAAGAAGCCTGAGTCTCAGAGGGGTTTTAGATGATCCCAGCTATGAAAACTGAAGGGCAGTGAATCAAGAGAACAAAGGCCTAGTCAACACATATTGCTTAATGATAGGACACTCCAAATGATCTCCAAAGTATTCTAAAATACCCTCCTCCTCCGTGACACGCTCTTTCAAAGACAATACTCCTAGTACTTCACTGTAGCTCATCTCAGCAGGTATTAAAAAAGCCTACTTATTCTAAGCACAGGTTCCATTTGGTAGAAGAGTCCAAAGACCTAACCTAATATATATATATATATATATAAACTTACGAACATAAATGTAACTTTTATAAAATGACAGACTATTGGAGAAGGGGAGCACAGCTATATTTTCAAGCAAGGCGGGCTTAATTATTGATTTTACCATATTCCAAAGTAGGGCTGGCAACTTTACCCCTCATTTCTAAAAACTCATTAAATTCAAATTTCATTGTGAAGATATTTCAACTCTTTGTAAATGAGTCTCAGCCATGTATCATGGGTATGATGTAAAAACTATCTAATACACTGCCAATTTTAAATTATTTTTATTTTTTGTTTTCTGGCTGTATTTATTGGCCATTAGAAGAAACGTTCCATGCAGAAGAAGTGCTTTTCAAAATTCACCATTTATAGAATAATTCCTCAAGTTTTATTTCCACAAATTTCAAATAATCCAAGTCTCTTCTGACTAAGAGGTGAGGATAGTATACCATAATTAATGTTATCTCAGCTTGGCAGATGGGGAAAGTGGGAATATGAGAAGTTTATTGATTTTTTTTCAAATCCTGCTGGGAATTATAAGAGAAGTGAAGATAGCAACATTATGCTTTGATTGCTCTTCAGTTCCTTTTTCTTGTGATAAAGGGCTAATTTCAGCCATTGGTGGACCTGCTGTCTGACCTGGGGGACTCTTGTTTGTATATTAAGCCAGAGATTCTTGCTCAAGTATGTCCCTAATATTTTCCACTTAAGAAAACCATTCCATTTTGGTAATGTATTATAGATTTTATTTAATTTTGTCTAATTTATAATTTTTGTCTTCTTACTACAAACAAAATTTTAATCTTATAGTGTTTCTAGGTCCTATATGCTTTGATCTAATGTTAGGGACACCTTCTTTTCCAAGTCTGCGTAGCATAAATCCACTTTGGTCTTATGGCTACTCTTATTTGCTAACGCAACTCATTTAAGCCTCCTTTGGAGTAATGAGAACATTAGAATTACCCAAAGTGCTAGTAGGTTCCTTCAAAATAGTATGACTAATGATGGGAAATGAAATGTTTATTAAGAGTCAATGCCATGCTTATATCTGGGTCTTTGGAACAGGAAGGAAATTATTAAAACCCCATTTGGTTAAGCCCTGTGAGAGACCCTGTGAGAGACCTAGCCCCTGCAACAGGACAACAGGTTAAGTGAATGACAGTGGCTATCTGGCATAATAGGTCTGCTTAAGGGCTGCAGTTCCACAAAAGTTCTTCTCCATTATGTATCTATGTCTCCAAAAGCCCATGACAAAATTCGTAGTATGAAGCTTCTGTAACTCTGAGGACTATATAAATGGTTCCTATTTTTTTCCAATGAAGAATGCCTAGCATATAGGTTACATGCTGCCAATCCCTGTTTCCATTTTGAATTTTGTTTATTTAGCATGACCATCTTGAGTGCATTTACTCTGGTGCAAGTGGCAATTTTGTTTGTTAATTCGCTCCCACAATTGGAACCCTAAGGATTTCATTCAGTTTGGTTGAGAATCTCCTCTGTGATAAATTGTTAAATATCTTCAACCAAAGAGTTCAAGGCAAGGTTATTTACACTATCAATTAGGTATCTATTGATGCTTGATAGACCAATAGACCACAAGGACAATATTCTTCAAACTGGTGATCTCCAACCTGAGGGCAGACAAGAGTCTCTTTGGAGGGCAAGAAGAAAACCTTAGAATCTATGTCTATTTATAAAGCTCTTTGAGTTTTTCTATTTTTCTAATATATAGAGGACACAAATACAGTGATTTATGGATAAAATTTATAAATAAATGTATATATTGGGGTTCTAAACTCAGAAACTAATGGGAGTTAGCAATCAAAGATCTTCAGAGACTATTTCTCTACAAATCCTGATATATACCAAAATCACACTATCTTTCAGAATAAAATCAACTTGTTGGGGGAATACTGTTGAGTAATACATGTTTTTTTTCCCCCTCATATTCACTTCTTGTGATACATGAGGAAAGTAAAAAACAAGAAGTGAATATGAGGAAAGAAAAACGTTCTTTTCTTCCTGACACAATAATACCTTCTTTCCTTTTTAACTACTGAATCTCATTACTAACTGCTTTCGGAAACAAAGTTCTTCATCTGGGCTGAGAAAAGTCACCTTGCCTGTGAGGAAGGAAACTGCTCTATACTGAATGTTTGTGTTCTCCTCCAAATTCATATGTTGAAACCCAATCCCCAATGTGATGGTATTAGAAAGTGGGGCCTTTGGGAAATGATTAGGTCATGAGAATCGAGCCATCGTGAATGGGATTAGTGCCCTATAAAAGAGAACCTGGGGTCCTCCTTGCCCCTTCTCCATGTGAGGGCTCAGCAAAAGATGGTGTCTATGAACCAGGAGGTAGGTCCTCACCAGACACCACATCTGCTGGCACCTTGATCAACTTCACAGCCTCTAGACCATGACAAAAAAATTTCTATTGTTTACAAGTCACCCAGTCTACGGCATTCTGTTAAAGCAGCCCAAATAGACTAAGGCAGAGACAGACCTTATTTCAGTCCTGCCCCTTGATAGCTTTGTGATCTTAGGACAGCATTTTCACAATTGCTATAAAGGGGATTAACTAGATCCCTGATTCTGGTACAGAAGGGGATGGAAGTAAAGCATACAGGATCCCACAGGATGGGGCCTGTCCTACTGAAGTGGGGTAGGACTTCAAAAAGATTAAAACAAAAAGGTTAAACAAAAAGGTTAAATAACTCTACTGGGGTAGGTGGTCTCATTCCTCTTCTAAAATGTATCTCCATAGAATCTAACCTATTAGTAAATTAATTGGCCATTTTTACACTTTCCTCAAGCTATTTTCAAGTTGCTTTGAATATGTGTCTTTGGAGTTGTTCATTTGTTTGTTTTGGTTTACTCCTCTCTCAATTATTTCCTTTCCATTTTTTGTTGACTAGTTCACTCTAGTTTTCTATACTAGTAATTTTGACAGAAAGACAGGAAAGAAAAAGTACTCGAGAATGGGAAGAAGAAGTAGTGATGCTTCCAGAATTTTTTTTTAATGTAAGGATATCCGATTTTTTTTCTGTGTCATGATTTCAGAAGGTTAAAATATTTTCAGTTCTATAGAAAAATTAACAGGGATGCATCACCAATACTAGTGCTAAAGAAATAATAATCTATAATTTATATTGCCTTAGCAAAGGATAGGCTATCTACTGGTAAAATAAATTTCAGACATAGTTAAAACTTTAGGAGGAAATTTAGCAAGGAAATGTCCTTGCTCTTATTCTTCATTTTCTTTTATTCCTTTTATTCTTCCTTTTGTCATTTTATTCTCGTATTGTTTATTCTTCACAGTATAACATTTCAGTATATTATGAATTAAAGGAGTCCAACATAATGACACAGAATTACAGTGACGTAATTTCTCTGCTTACTGAGACTTAGAGTATATTATGACTATTTGAATTGCTTTTAAATTGCATTTATTTCAATTCATACTAGTTTTATATGTATCTTTATGTTGACATTGGAACCAAAAAAATCACGCTCTTGCTGATTCTGAATAAAAGATTTCCTTCTGAGAAACAAAAATAAATATTCAATGCTTTGTTTTACCTTCATGTAAACTCACTGCCACAAGTCTCTATAAAGAATGCCAGATGTTGATTATCTTTTGGATCTTAACAATTATCAATAGCCTCTAATAATATGCTATGCTAACTATAAAATCAAAAGCAATTTGGGATAATAACTGAATGGTATACTCGAGCATATGCATTCAGGGATAATTTTGAAGTCAGACCAAACAGGAACACAAATATTTTCTATGTTAATATAACCTATTGATTATACCTTTTCAACCATATTATTAATAAATGTTATTTATTAATAGGACCCCCAAAACACTGCCAGTACTAACAGGTTTGAATGTTTTCATAAAAAGTTATTTCACAGGTTGCCTTAGCTTTTGTCCATGAAAGGATCCTGATGATATGCCACCACCCCCACCACACATACACAAAATATAAAATAATGTTTTTCAGAAATTGCACAATAGGTAATGCAGGACTGTGATTTCTGAGAGTTAAAAAAAAAAAAAAAAAAAAAAAGATGAGTTCTACCATGGCTCCAGCTTATTGCCTGGGGGTATTTTCTAGCCACAGAGTAAAGAGAGGAAAACCAAACATAACCTGAGAATCCTGAGGTGATAGACATCAGAGTTTATGGAGACTGAAGCAATTAGAATTTGCAAGTCAGAGTACCAAATGGGTTAGCCTGGTGATGGGTACTGGGGAGGGCACGTACGGCACATAACTGGGTGTTATATGCAAACAATGAATCATGGAACACTACATCAAAAACTAATGATGTAATGTATGGTGATTAACATAACATAATAATAAAAAAAACTGTAAAATATAGATGATAACACCAAGAAAAACAAAAGAAAACTAATGATGTATTGTATGGTGACTAACATTAAAAAAAAAAAAAAAAGGTTAAACATACCCTTACCAACTAAATCCACTCAGGTATTACTCAAAAGAAATGATAACATATATTTGTACAAACACTTGTATGATATTGGCAGCACCTTCTTCCATTTACAGATAATTCTATAAAAGACACAACTTGTGATAGACATTAGCTCAGTGCTCGCCAGAGGCTGGCGATGAGGGAGAGGGTAGGGTGAGATTCACTATAAGGTACATGAGGGTTATTTTGAGGGTGATGAAAAAAAAAGCAGAATGATAAATGGAAATATTTTCAACATAAATAACCAACAGAGTGTTAATATCTATAATAAAGCACTTCTACAAATCAGAAAAAGCAAAATAGAAACAACTCAATTGAAAAAATTAATGGATTTTATGAGAAAGCATTTTACAGAACATATGGAGATGACAGAATTGGGAAATAGATGCTCAGGGTTCACATTTTGATACCACTGAAAATTCTGGGATAAAAGCAAATCATCAAAACTCTGAAGCTTTGAGGATCAGATATAAGTCTTCACAGAGAGGTGGGGAGGAATCTGCTGCTTAGAGTGTGATTACTGGCTTGGAGTGTGTATGGAATGTATATAAGGAAATAATATCCCAGTGCTATGTTACTGGGCCAAATTGTATGAGAGAGTTTTATAATAAGGCACTTTAGATACTATTAATAATAAAATTTATTTGAATGGTGTCATGAAAGACTCATTCTATGTTGAATAATTATTAGTATAATGTCATGCAATGTTATTAGTATTGGCATGTTATTAGCCAAAACAATAAAAAGATTTCAACTCAATAATGACAGGTTACTATTGGATTCCACTATTATATTAGGATATGTTATTTGTGTGGATATATATTCCTTTCTGAGGCACCTAATGGAAACTTAAAAATATGATTATTTAAGTAAACAGGTATTTTGCTAACATTAGCAGAAAAAGAAAATATAATTTTCACAGTCTCTTCCTGATAAATAGGAAGCCAAAAATCTCTTCACATATATTTTAAGCAAGAAAAAAAAATAGGAAAAAAAATGAAACTCTTACTTTTCTGAATGGCAAAAAAAAAAAAAAAGAGCTAAATAAATACAAGTCAGAAGAAGAAAGTAAAAAAGAAAAGTTTTGAGAAAAGGAAAAATAGTAGAATTAAGGGAGATGGAACTCATTTGCATAAATTATGCTGTACAGGAAGTGGCAGTCTGCAAACTTCACCTGAAAAAAAGGAATCTGCATAGAAGGTTGAGCATACTCCCTACTGAAGAAAAAAGCAGATGATGGAGGGCAGTGGAGATTATTAGCAAGTGCTTCTTTTGGACAAATTCTTTTTTCTTTTCTTGTTTTTATTATTTATTTATTTATTTATTTATTTATTTATTTATTTATTTATGTGGGGGGAGGGGGAGACCCTCATTAACAGACTTAGGAAACATGGTGCCTGCACTGCTTCCTTAATCTTGAATTGGAGACTCAGGGGGTTCTTTTTTTTTTTTTTTTTAAGATTTTATTTATTTATTTGACAGAGAGAGAGTGGGAGAGGGAATACAAGCAGGGGGAGTGGGAGAGGGAGAAGCAGGCTTCCCACCAAGCAGGGAGCCCAACGCGGGGCTCAATCCCAGGACCCTGGGATCATGACCTGAGCTGAAGGCAGACGCTTAACAACTGAGCCACCCAGGTGCCCCAATTCAGGGGTTTCTGACCCTAATTTTCCCTCACACTCACTACTGGCTTGAGCTTCTTGATCTTTGAGAATTTTTGTTTATTTATTTTTTTAAGATTTTATTTATTTATTTGACAGAGAGAGAGCACAAGCAGGGGGAGCAGCAGAGGGAGAGGGAGAAGCAGACTCCCCGCTGAGCAGGGAGCACGATGCAGGACTCTATCCCAGGACACTGGGATCATGACCTGAGCTGAAGGCAGACGCTTAATCAACTGAGCCACCCAGACGTCCCCCTTTGAGACTTTTTAATGTGAGGCCAATTGCTGGTCAGAGTCTGGATGAATGACTAGAGATGAGCATAGAAATCTAGAGGAAGCATTTAGAAACTTCTTATAGTAGTTGGACAGAGTAATTTTATGTGTGCTGAATCTAATGATAAAACACTTTGGCTTCTATGTTTTTTGTTTTTTTTTAAAGATTTTATTTATTTATTTGACAGAGAGAGATAGCGAGAGAAGGAACACAAGCAGGGGGAGAGGGAGAGGGAGAAGCAGGCTTCCTGCGGAGCAGGGAGCCCGATGCCGGACTCGATCCCAGGACCCCGGGATCATGACCTGAGCCGAAGGCAGACGCTTAACGACTGAGCCACCCAGGTGCCCCTGGCTTCTATGTTTTATGCTTTGTGTCCCCTCCACCAATTTTATTTTCTAGTACTCTATTTTCATATTTTAAAATGGTATGTGTCACCAGAAGAGTGAAAAAAAAAAGGTCACCATAAACAGTTTAGGAAAACTTGCTCTAAATATATGTATAAAATACCTAGAGATAATAATTATTTGCATGTTTCAACGGGTGGTACTTTAGCTCTCATGTGTCTAGATGGAGAGAAAAGGTAAAAACACTGTTCTGTGCAGCATTTAATCAGCCTCTTAATTAAACGATTGTTGGTATTTGCACATTTCTTACTATTTGTTATTTACATGGAAGAGCAACATGGTAGGCATTCTTAATATCTCAAATTGGAAAAAATGTTTAAAGGAAATGTAAGCATTTTTGCTTTTGTAGTTTCATGCACAATGAGTGGTTCACATCTGGCACCAAGACTATAGATCATCAGCGATGCAAGAACGTTGCAAACTGAAATATTCAAAGAAAAACAAAGGATGGATGGTGGCAGGAAATAGAGCAGGCAAATTTGTCATTTAAGTGTAAAATATGATTATTCTAAAGTAAACCTTTTTATCTGACTGGTTTTTAGGAAATGGTTAGCATTTCTTAGGAGGATAATTTGCTCTAAAATCTGAAAATTGGAGATCTTTAGAAGAGGCTATTTTCATTAGTTCTCTAAATTCATGTATCTCTTCTTTATCTTAATGGTATCACTTGTTATTTATTATCATGAGCAATGGTTGAATTATAATAAAGCAGAATTCAATTTTTAAAAACATATCACCAAAAACAAAAGCACAACTCAAAAGCTTTTGACTTTTTCTTTCCAACCTCATTTACTAAATCCCCTGTAATATATACTATATCAAAAGTCCTTATGAATAGTTAGTATCTGATGGGTTTCTGGTATTGTAGTACATCATCTAAAAAAACCTGGGGTTTATAATAAACATGTTATTATGCAATGAAAAAAAAAAGACCTGGGGGTGCCTGGTTAGCTCAGGTGGTTAGGCGTCCAACTCTTGATTTCTACTCAGGTCATGATCTCAGGATTGTGAGATCGAGCCCCACGTTGGCTCCCCGCTGTGTGTGGAACCTGCTTGGGATTCTCTCTCTCCCTCTCCCTCTGCCCCTCCCCCCTCTAAAAAATAAAAAGATTGTTTCTGCCTCTTTTTCCTTTACTACTGACTACAGAGTTTAGAATAAGGATTTTTTTTTTTTTTTTTTTTTTTTTGCAGCTGGGATAGTACCACTGATTAATTTAATAAGATTTACTATTCTTAGTAAAAGTTACAATCACTCTCCAAGGCCTGATGAGTTTGGACCCATCCCATTTTTCCAGTTTTCTCTCCTTCCAAACACAAACTCCATGCTCCAGCTAGCCAGGCTGCACAATTGCATCATCGTTCCTTGTGCATTCCCACTGTTCTAACTTTGCCAACAGTTTTCCATGCCTAGAATTGTCTCTGATCTCCCTTTCCAGTTTTTCAAGGCTTTCCTTTCCCCCATGTCCTCTCTGGACCACTCCAGCCCAGTGAACTCTCTCAGCTCAATGTCTAGGGTGTCTTGAGTGTCTTGCCACTTAACTGTTATGACTTATCTTGCTCAGCAGGCTGGAAACATTCTGAAGGGATATGTTCTTAAGGTCTAGACCAAGGAAATCCCTAGACAACAGGAGGAAGAGCAGGACACATCAACATCACTTGTTCCTAGTCCTTGTTCCCTTTGCCACTGGCCCTCAGCTTTCTAGTGGAGGGGGGAGAAGTGAGAGAGAAAGAGGGTAGTGAAGAGAGTCGGATGGGCTGACGTTTGGCTGGACTTGGGTTAACCTGGAGCCGGGAAAATACATTCCATTAAGGGCAAGCTGAGGATTGTAGTCTTATTGGAGAATTAAAACATTTATATTCGTTTTCAGCAATATGTGGTAGTGATGTCACTTGGGCTGTTTCTAGGATTACAAAATTGAAAAGTAGGTAACGTTTGCTATGTCATTCCCCCATGTCCCTCCCTGAACATCTTCACACCAGAGATCTCTTCCTTTTCCCTAAGGCATTCAGTCCTTCTGCCATCTGACTGTCCAGAGTCACCACTGCATGGTGGTGTATTTCTTCACCCTCAATGTCCCCCCATCTCACAGTCTCACAGAGATCAGAATTCTGTTATATGGGTTCTTGATAAATACGCGCTGGGTTATTCCAAGAGGAAGTTTAAGCCCTAGGAGAGGAGGAAGTATAGAGCTGTAGAAAAACTTACGTATATATATATAACATTCCACATACAAGAGAGGTTATACAGGGTTTGTCTTTTTTTGTCTGACTTACTTCACTTAGCATGATGCTCTCGAGGTCTATCCATGTTGTCACAAATGGCAAGATTTCTTTCTTTTTTATGGCTGAGTAGTATTCCATCGTGTGTGTGTGTGTGTGTGTGTGTGTGTGTGTGTGTGTGTGTCTGTGTGTGTGTGTGTGTGTGTATAAAACCATTCATCCATTGATAGGTTATTTCCATATCTTGGCTATTGTAAATAATGCTGCAATGAACATGGAGGTGCATATATCTTTTTAAATTAGTATTTTCATTTTTCAAGATAAATGCCCCAAAGCAGAATTACTGGATCTTATGATAGTTCTATTTTTTAATTTTTTGAGGAACCTGTTTTCCATAGTGGCTGCACCAATTTACATTCCAACCAACAGTTCCCTTTTCCCCACATCCTTGCCAACACTTGTTATTTCTACTCTTTTTGATAATAGCCATTCTAACAGGTATGAGGTAATATCTCATTGTGGTTTTGATTTTCATTTCCCTGATGATTAATGAAGTAGAGCATCTTTTTATGTACCTGTTGGTCATCTGCATGTCTTTTTTGGTAAAAAACAATGTCTATTCAGATCTTCTACTTGTATTTTAATTGAGTTGTTTATTTATTTTTTGATATTGAGGTGTATGAATTCTTTATATATTTTGGTTATTAGCTCCTTATCAGCATATGATTTGCAAATATTTTATCCCATTCCGTAGGTTGCCTTTTCATTCTGTTGATGGTATCCTTTGCTGTGCAGAAACTTCTTAGCTTGATATAGTCCTGCTTGTTTATTTTTGCTTTTGTTTTTTGCTTTTGGGGTCAGATTAAAAAAATCATCACAAAGACTTATATGAAGGAGTTTACTGCTTATGTTTTCTCCTAGGAGTTTTATGGCTTCAGGTCTTACATCGAAGTCTTTAATCCATTTTAAGTTAATTTTTGTGTGCAAAAAGTAGTCCAGTTTCATTCTTTTGCATGTGGCTGTCCAGTTTTCCCAACACCATTTGTTGAAGAGACCATCCTTTCCCCATTGTATATTCTTGGTTCATTTGTTGCAAATTTATTGACCATATATACATAGGTTTATTTCTGCACTCTCTATTCTGTTCCATTATTCTATTTGTTTTTATATAGGTACCACACTGTTTTAATCACTGTAGCTTCATAATATAGTTTAAAAATCAGGGAGGGTGAAGCCTCTGGCTTTGTTCTTCTTCCTTGAGATTGCTTTGGCTTTTTGGGGTCTTTTATGATTCCATATAAATTTGGGGACTATTTGTTCTATTTTTATGAAAAATGCCATTGGAATTTTGATAGGAAATGCATTACATCTGCATGTTGCTTTGGGTAGTATAAACATTTTAACAATATTAATTCTTCCAATCCATGAACATGAAATATCTATTTATTTGTGTCTTTTTCAATTTCTTTCATTAATGTCTTGTAGTTTTCAAAATATAGGTCTTTCACCTCCTTGGTTAAATTTATTTCTAGGTATTTTATCCTTTTGATGGAATTGCAAATAGGATTGTTTTCTTAATTTCTCTTTCTGATAGTTCATTATTAGTGTATAGAAATGCAACAAATTTTTCTGTATTAATTTTGTATCCTGCAACTTTACTGAATTCATTTATTAGTTCTAACAGCTTTCTAATGGAGTCTTTAGGGTTTTCTATATGTAATGTCATGGCATTTTTACTTTTTCCTTTCCAACTTGGATGCCTTTTATTCCCCCTATCCCCCCTTCTTCTGCCCAATTGCTCTGGGTAGGACTTCCAATTATATTTACTACTTTAACATGTTGTTATCTTTAGTTGATTGGATAATGATTAGGTTGACTAGTGGCAAATATGTGAATATATGACATAATATGGCATCTTTGATTACTTTGCTTGTTCAATAAACTTTTCACATATATCTTTTCTCTCACCTTGACTGTAAGCTCTTTGAGGATAGTGTCTTAAATAGTTTTATAAGTCCAGTACACTATTTGGTAAAAATAGACACTCAGAGATATTTCTGGTTACATTTATAATAAAGTATAACCTTTCACTAGTGATTCAGTGTCACAATCATTTGTCTTAAGCTTTAGGATTTTGTTATGCAGTACAAACTTGGAAGTACATATTAAGATTGTATGCATGTGGCGGAAGAATAAATGGGAAACTTTCATTGACATTAAGCAGTGATGCCTCAAACTTTACTGTGGACAAGAACTCTCTGGGGAGTATATTACCTTCGAGATTCTTAAGCCTATGAGATTCTGAGTCAGCAGGCCTGGAGGTATCTAGGAATCTGAATTCTTAAAGAAGCATTCTAGAAAATTATGAGGTACATTTTACCAAACATTGCATTAAAAAGGTATGCCTTTGTTTTCTTTTTTTTTAAAAAACTTATTTATTTATTTTAGACAGAGAGAGTGTTAGTGGGGGAGAGACGGGGGGGGGTGGGGTGGAGAGGAATTCCAGCAGGTTCCACGCAGAGTGTGGAGCCTGATGTGGGACTTGATCCCAGGACCCCGAGATCATGACCTGAGCCAAAACCAAGTGTCAGAAGCTTAACCAACTGAGCCACTCAGGTGTCCTGGTATGCTTTTATTTTCAAATTACAGATGCTATTTTTCTTTTAAGCAAAAAATAATTGAGTGTCCTTTAGGTGCAGGACATTTAAAGATAAACTGGACATGGATTTTATGATATAATAGGGAGAACAAGTCTTAGTAATCATAATAAAGAACATAAAGGAATAAAAATCTTATGAGAACTTCAAGTCTAGTATTTGAGAATTCTGGGGAAAAGGGCTGATTTCAAAGCAGAGGAGGTCATGGAAGGCTTCAAAGGGGAGGTAAATATAGAAATTTGGAAACAGTATGAAAGGAAATTTCTGGAAAAGGTAACAGTATTAGCCAAAACACTGCAATAGAAAGTGTAGGACATGGAGTATGGGTATTTCTGTGTTGGAGTCTCAGGGGCAGCTGAATATGAGGAGGATGGCTTGGTTAATAGGCTAGGGGCTGCAGATTGTGGAGACATAGATTTAGTTGGGTGAGATTCCCATGAGAACGTGTAAGGACAGATAAGAAAAGAAAAGATGGACAAGAAAAGAAAATCCAAACATCATGCTGTATAATGTATTTAAGACTTAGGAGGGGATTTGGTGAGATGATAATTTAACAGTAAAGATCTCTTCTTAATCATATTAAATATGATATCAATGAGTGCTATGATACAAACATGTAACTTTATTTCTATGTGTTCTATGATATTAACTTCTATCACTTGAGACAAACAAAATAAGACTCTTAAAATTAGAAGTTTAAAACCAATATTAAAACCATTAAAATAAAAATCAAAGCATTATCTACCTAATGTATTTCTAAAATATAATTCCATAGAGTTGATCAGATATTTGTATTTGTTACTGTCTATATCACTTATGTAGACACGTCAAGAACTATAAATGAGGCTAAATTCTAGAGAATCACAAAAACAGTGTGAGGTATTCCCTTGCTCTCCTTCCTCCTAGAAACAAAACAAAATAAAACAGAACAAAATAAAACCCCCAAACCCCTAAGGGTTGAATAATTTCACTAAAGAAAACAAAAGAGAGGTAAGTTGAAGTCACAGGAAATGGAAGAGAAAGAGCAAAAGGCTGGAAACCTACCACAGATGGAGCAAAGATTTTCCAGATGTGGAATTCTTTCTATGGATCAGTGCTGTTAGCTTGGCTCACTTAGGTTCTACCAGGAAAAAAAAAAAAAGGAACTATGGCTTCCTTTTAACTTCTATCTGTAATCTAACTAAACCTACTTTGCTGAAATTTTATATTTTGTTTCCTTTAGGAAAATGTCTTGATATCTGTGATCTGTAGTTATTTTTCAAAACTGAGCTTACATTGTAGATGGGAATGCTTTTGGAATGCCTGAAGATATTTGTATATGTGTCAGAATATCTCCATTTGGAAAGACATTTCTAACATCTCTATGTCACGGTCCTCTTGTCTGCATCACAAAAAGGCCAGGGCACTGTCTGCAATCTGAGGATGAGGGGTCACTGTTCTGTTTATGTTCTGTTGTCATGGACCATCTGGGAGGATGGTTCTTGATTAGCTGCAGAATGATGAGTGCCGTCTCAGTGTCAGGGTCACAAGTTACATGGAGATGCCTTTTTTTTAAAGGCCCCCAAATTTGGTGCTCAAAAATATTACAAAATAATGAAAGTTTCTGTGTATAATAAACAAGCCAGCTTCCCACTTCACTATAGTCATAGAAGAAGAAAAGCCTCATGTCCCCTTTCGGGTCACCTGGCTGA